>NC_141668.1:82219331-83511206 GCF_028749965.1 Puma concolor | reverse complement strand
GCAGCCACTGTAGAAAATAGTATGGACATTCCTCAAAAAAAATACTATAAAATCCAATAATTCCACTACTGGTTAGTTACCCAAAGAAGACACAAACACTAATTCATACGGGGTGTATGTGCATGTGTGCATGTGTGTGTAATGGAATATCAGGCAGCCATCAAAATGGATTAGTTCATGCCATTTGGGACAACATGGATGGACCTAGAGGGTATTAAAGTGAAATAATTCACACAAAGAAAGATAAATACCATAGGATTTCAATCAGATGTACAATCTAAAAAACAAAAGAATAAACAAAAAGCTTGACAAGAGCTATAAATACAGAGAACAAACTGAAGGTGGTCAGAGGCAAGAAGGGTAGGAGTATGGAGAAAAGAGGTGAAGGGGAGTCAATGATACAGGCTTCCAATTAGGGAATTTATAAGTCACAGGAATAAAAGGTACAGCAAAGGGAATATCGTTGATGATATTGTAATAGTGTTCTATGATCCAGATGGTAGCTATACTTCTGAGTATGGCATAATGTAGAGAGAAAATGAATGACTATGTTGTACACCTGAAATTAATGTAACATTGAATCTCAACTATACTCAATTTTTTTAAAAATCATATACTATGATCGAATGTAATTTATGGATGCAAGGATGGTTTGATATCCACAAATCAATCAACATGATACAACACTTTCACACAATGAAAAATGAAAATTACAGATGATCACCTCAAAAGATGCAGAAAAATCACTGGACAAGAGTCAACATACATTTTTGATAAAACAGGTATACAGGAAATGTATCTTAACATAATAGAGGCAATCTATGACAAATCCACAGCTAACATCATGCCTTATAGTGAATTTTCCAAAATAAAGAACAGGACAAAGATGCCTACCATATCCACTTTTATTTACCATAATATTGGAATTCCTTGTTGGAGCAATTAGGCAAGAAGAAGAAATAAACGACCTCCAAATCAGAAAGGAATAAATAAAACTGTCACTATTTGCACATGACAAAATACTGTATGTATAAAATCCTAAAGCCTCATGATAAATTGACATGATGGCAACCTTTTTTTTTTTTTAAAGTTGTATTTATTTATTTTTTGAGAGACAGACACCGCGACTAGGGGAGGGGCAGAGAGACAGGGAAGAAGAGAGAATCCCAAGCAGTCTCTGCACTGGCAGTGCAGAGCCAGACGTGGGGCTCGAACCCACCAAACCATGAGATCATGGCCTGAGATGAAATCAAAGAGTCAGACATTTAACCAACTGAGCCACCCAGGTGCCCTGACTGCAGCCATTTTAAAAGACAACAGGAACAACCACTGATGAGAAACTGCCTTAACATCTTTGAACCGGGTCAAAACCTTCGGAATGAGCAAAACTGCAATTGTTTAAACAACTGCCTGAGAAGTCAGTGGGAGAATGGACACCCTGATCATGAAACCAATGGTGGTGGATTTTCTGAAGATAGAATCAAGACTTAATCAATATGTAACTGAGTAGTTAACGCCCACAGAAAACTTTTTTCTTTTCTTCAACTGAGGTAATTGCCCCCGCTTCCTTTCCCTCATAAAAACCTATTACTTCCCCCCTACAAATGGGGCAGTATTTGGGTTTTTACTGAATCTGTGCTTCCCGAATTGCAATTATTTTATCCCAAATAAATGTACGTCTGTCTTTCTTTGTGGCTATTTTCAGGTTAACATATCTGGTGTTGGAAGTGATCTCACCTTCATGGACTGGGGTCTTCTGGAAATGGGTGTGGCATTTACAGCTAGCCCCTGGTGCTCAGCTTCTACAAAAAACTGATTCCTCCTACTGTGAATTTTCTCAGGCTACCAACTTTACTTTTGGTAGCCTTTTTTTTTTTTCTTGATTCTAGAAACAATAACCCAATGTGGGTGTTATCACCCAAGGACACAATGGTCTCTGCTGGTTCATCAGCAATGCTATTTTGGAGGCTTTCCCTATGTGGTAAATATCCAGGTTAATCTGGAAGAGCTCTCCTTGGTAGAGTTTCCCCATTCATTGACCACTTTTCCTTAAATGAGTTTCAGTTTCTAAAAATTCCTCAGAAATTCCTCCCTTGTAAGCTCCAGCTGAGTTTATATTCAGAAATTATGGCTCCTCTTCCTGTAATTTTTTATCTGAAAGGACTGTAATTAGTGATGATGATTTAAAACCACTGTGGCCACTCTGGAGCTCCTTTGAATTTCCATAACTTGTCTTTTTGTACAGTTGACTTAAAACACTATAGATTTCTAATGAGATCTTTAATTCTAAAATGTTAGGAGTGCCATTTTTCAGCACACTTGCTTAAAGAACTACGGTATCAGAAAGCCGTAATTTTCTACAAAATGACAGTCTCCTTATGTCATTTTGTGTCCTGAGATTTTCATTTAATAACTTAGGACCCTCTGATTGGACAGAAATGTGGGTAACACCCCTTTGTGGCTACATATGGCTGAACAAAAATGTGGGCTACATTTATATTTTTTAATATTTATTTATTTTTGAGAGACAGAGAGAGAGAGAGAGAGAGAGCCAGCATGAGCAGGGGATGATCAGAGAGAGAGGGAGACACAGAATCCATGCTGTCAGCACAGAGCCTGACTCCAGGCTCAAACTCAGTAACTGTGAGATCACGACCTGAGCTGAAGTCAGAAGCTTGACTGACTGAGCCACCCAAGTGCCCCAAATGTGGGCTCAACTTAATTTACAGCTAGGGTCCTACCAAACGGCTGCCAGTCATCAGGAGAATTACAACCCAGAATAACTATGACCATTATGAAGAACAACGGTTTAGATAAAATAAAATAGGTAGTATGTTTAAAAGCACAGTCCTCAAAATTCCAGAATAGCTTTATTAAAAGTTTTGCTACAAAAAGCTAACGGGATATTAAAGATATAAGATGTATCTACAGGAAAAGACATCAAGCTCAACTCTTATTTTGACTCAGGTCATGATCTCCTGCTTGTGAGATGGAGCCCAACATTGGGCTCAGTGCTAGGTGTGGAGCCTGCTTGAGATCCTCTCTCTCTCTCTCTCTCTCTCTCTCTCTCTCCCCCCCACCTTTGCTCTTCCTCCACTCTTTCCCCACTCTGTCTCAAAAAAAAAAAAAAGAGTGACATCACTTATAAACAAAAACTGCTAAATTAATGACCCTACAGATATTCCCATGTCTACCCTCAAAGGAGAGCCCCCACACGGACACCTCCTAGAGTTGAGATTCTGAAAGATTTCCTCATCAACTGCTATTCCCTAAAATGAAGCAGGGGAAATTAAAAGTTAAAATTAATGGGATTATTTAATACTGCCAGATATATTTGCTGTTTGTTCTGGCTGAAACCTGACAAGATACATTTTTGGGAATTTTAATAACTCTATGATCAAAAATTTGGCCCAAATGAAAGCTGACTTTTAGAGCCTCCTCTAAGCATACATCAGAGGCTTATCTCTGTAAGACAAAAATGTTAACACCTGTCCTGATAGATTGTTTTTTTTTAAGTACAAACATCAGGTAAATAATTCTTACCAAATGGAGAACACAAGAGGAGAAAAGGTCATTTGAAATTTAGGGGGGAAAAAAACCCTCTACAATGTCTTCCTAAAATTTTCATCTAGTTTGTACATTCATTTGTGTCTCAGATGCATGAATATTAAAATTTATTTGGTTTAAGACCAAATAAAGGCATTTCTAAGGATTGAGCATACTCTGAGAGAGACAGAGACAGCATGAGTGGGAGAGGGGCAGAGAGAGAGGGAGAGAGAGAATCCCAAGCACTAACAGTGCAGAGCCTGAAGCAGGACTCAAACTCTTTGGAACCGTGAGATCATGACCTGAGCTGAAACCAAGAGTCGGATGCATAACCGAATGAGCCACCCAGGCGCCCCTAACCCAAATGTTCTTCACATTCATGTGATCTGGAAAAATATTCAGTATTAAAGCTAGTGTATCAGTTTAATTGACATAGACTTATCTTTAGACTTATCAGCATTAAATATAAAACATTTATTCTACCTCGGTTAACTAAAAATAAGCTCATGGTATCTCTGTTACAACATTTGTTAACAGTAATTTGGTGTGATGAAACTTTTACTTAAAAATAGCTCCCCGGGGCGCCTGGGTGGCTCAGTCGGTTAAGCAGCCGACATCGGCTCAGGTCATGATCTCACGGTCCGTGAGTTCAAGCCCCACGTCGGGCTCTGTGCTGACAGCTCAGAGCCTGGAGCCTGTTTCAGATCCTGTGTCTCCCTCTCTCTGACCCTCCCCCGTTCATGCTCTGTCTCTCTCTGTCTCAAAAATAAATAAACGTTAAAAAAAAAAATTAAAAAAAATAGCTCCCCAAATCCTTCTGGTAACTTAAAACTTTAGAGATTTGCTAAGTTAAATAATAGCAATTTAAATGGCTAGATCATTTCCAAACAAGACCAAATATTAAATATTACTAAACATAGGTTTGTTTACTTTTGGCTTCTTTGACACAAGAAAACTCAAGATAAATTTGGGTTGGTTAAACATATTTTATACTTTATTGAAAGACTACACTATGAAAAAGAACATGTTCATGGAAATTATGAAATTTATTCACAAATTTGCCAACCTAAAGAATGGTGGTATAACACACAGTTCATAATTACTTCTTAGTTTTTTGCTAGAAACTAAGGCTTCTCAAAGTTAAGAATTCTAATAGACATAATTAAAACTACTAGAAATATTAAGGGAAACATCTCTGTATACAAGAAGAATAGGATGTGTACTTTTGATAACAGAAGATATGCAAAAACAGAAATGTATTTTTGAAGAAAAAGAAGGTAATTTTGTCCTAAACTAAGGCTGGTTATTTAAAGAGAGAAAACTTAGGAAAAAATGTGAATGTAAAAGAAAGTTGCAGAAGGTCTGTGGAAGAAGAATCTTTCAAAAGGAAACTTTATGTTTGGATAAATTGGCTAGGATTAAAATTTATTTAAGAACGAATTTTAGGGGCACATGGGTGGCTCAGTCAGTTAAGCGGCCAACTTTGGCTCAGGTCATGATCTCGCGGTCCGTGAGTTCGAGCCCCGCGTCAGGCTCTGTGCGGACAGCTCAGAGCCTGGAGCCTGTTTCTGATTCTGTGTCTCCCTCTCTCTCTCTGACCCTCCCCCATTCATGCTCTGTCTCTGTCTCAAAAATAAATAAACGTTAAAAAAATATTAAAAAAAAGAATGAATTTTAATATCAACAGTACACTTGGGGTGAAGCTATAATTTGGTCTGTACTCTCTGAAAAGGACAGTTTCTTGTGCCCTTGGTCTGCTCTTGATAAAAGGCTAAAAGATATTTCCTTAAAAAGGGCTTTACGTGTCTTTTGTTTAAACTGAGTGTTAACTAGTCAACCTTCTGTATTTGACTGAAGTCTTTATCACCATGGTTGAAGGAGTAACTGAGTTTTGTTTCATTGTATCATTACGACTTATGACCCTCTTTGATCAAATGTTTTATAACCTTTTAATATTTTAACAAGCTTCCCCCAATTTATCATTTGTAATTCCAGTTATCGTAAAATACTGGGTTACAAAAAGGACTAAATTTTTTTTTCATTTCTATTTCAATGAATTCTCATGGATCTTTAATGATGGACAATAAAATCTATAAAGATTGTGGCACACGTGGGCAAAATCCATTCTACTTCCCGCCCCCCCACCCCGAAAAAATGGTCCCATATTATCAGACTTTTTCTATCCTGATGTCCCTGTAACATGGCAACAGTCTGTCCCTGCACTAGAGAAATTAAGATGAATTAAGAATGGTTACAAATTAAATGAAGAGTTGGGGCTATTGGAAACCCCAGACAAATACTTGGCTCTTCTTGGCTCCCCGGCAATCCCCATTTTTAGTTTTTGCATTCCTTCAGCCATCTTAGCGCATTTAAGAAAATCTGTTTTGGTCCCGAGGTCTCAGTGGTTCCTCCTTCCACTGGACTTGTCACTGGGATTCTTTCAACTGCCCTTGCCGTGGGTTATTGTGAAATCTGTTTCCCATTTGGGGCACAGCTTCCACAATCTCCAATAATCACCACACCTACTTCGCTGGACAAATTATACAAGCCTTAAAGAAAATCTTACAAATTTCTTCAACTGTCACTCTCAATCATCATGCAAGATCACTGAAAAATAAAGGAAAAAGTGGACCCAGGCAGAATAAATGTTATTTACAAAGGCCCAAATGAACTAATATGATTTTTTAATGAGTTTTTGTCTGAAGTATCACTGATTTTGAATCTTTTGTTTTTCCAGATTTGAGAAAAAAATATTTTTTAAAGTTTACTTATTTTGAGAGAGACAGAGACAGTGTGATTAGGGGAGGGGCGGAGAGAGACGGAGAGGGAGAGAATCCCAAAAGAAACGCCCAAAGCGCCCAAAGAAAAAAAAAAATTTAAAGCTGTCAACAATTTGGCAAAATATACTTTTGTAAACAAAAATGAAACATTTATCTTTTTTCTCCCTACTTGATCTCTTCAGAAAATATTATTAGTTATTCACATAAATACAATTAAGTCCTATTCTTATTACAGGATAAAATCTTTAAAATTGGCTACCTCCCAAGGCTTTGACTAAAATGTCACGTTTGATGGATGTATACAGAGACTTAGATAGGACAGAGAGCTTTAAGAAACTGCTTGAAAAAATCAGCCTGAAACCTTACTTAGAAAGTTCCGACAAAATAGTCTTTTCCTTAACTGGCTTTGCATTTCTGTTCATTTTTATTTATCTTTTATTTTAATCCCGGTAGACATAACATATAGTCTTGTATTAATTTCAGGTGTACAATAGAGTGATTCAACGATTCTGTGTGCTACTCAGTGCTCATCATGGTAAGTGTACTCTTAATTCCCTTCACAGGTTTTAGCCATCCCTTCAACCACCTTCCCTCTGGTAACCATCACTTTGTCCTCTACAGTTAAGAGTCTACTTCTTGGTTTGTCCTTTTTCCTTTGTTTCTTAAATTCTACATCCAAGTGAAAGCAGACAGAATTTGTCTTTGACTTATTTTGCTTCTCGTTATACTCTTAAGATCTGCCCATGTTGTTGCAAATGGCAAGATTTCATTCTTTTTTTATGGCTGAATAATATTCCATTGTATATATAGACCACCTCTTTTTTAGCCATTCATTTATTGATGAACACCTGGGCTGCTTCCATAATTTGGTTGTTGTAAATAATGTTACAGGAAGCATAGGGATGCATGTATCTTTCTGAATTAGCATTTTTATATTCTTTGGGTAAATACCTAGTAATGTGATTACTGAATCACACGGTAATTCTATTTTTATTTTTTTTATTTTTTTTTAGGAACTCTACACTGTTTTCCACAGTAGCTACGTCACTTTGCATTCCCACAGTGTGCAAGGGTTGTCTTTTCTCCACATCCTCCCCAACGCTTATTTGTTTTTGATAATAGCTATTCTGACAGGTGTAAGGTAATTATCTCATTGTAGTTTTGATTTGTAGCTCCCTGATTAATGACGTTGAGCTTATTTTCATGCATCTTTTGGCCTTTTGTATGTCTTATTTGGAAAAATGCTTATGTCTTTTGTCAATTTTTAATTGAATTATTTGTGTTTTTGGTGTTGAGTTGTAGAAGTTCTTTACATGTTTTCAATATTAACCCTTTATCCAATATACCATTTGCAAATATCTACTCCCATTCAGCAAGTTGTCTTTTTAGCTTTGTTGTTTGTTTTCTATGCTGTGTAGAGGCTTATTTTGATTTAGTCCCAATAGTTTTTTCTTGTTTCCCTAGCCTCAGAAGACAGATCTTGAAAAATGTTGCTATGGCTGATGTCAGAGAAATTACTGCCTATCATTACCTTCTAGAAGTTTTTATGGTTGCACCTTTATGTCCTTAATCAGTTTGCTTTTGTGTATGGGGTAAGAAAGTGGTCTAATTTCATTCTTTTGCATGTAGCTGTCAAGTTTTCCCAGCACCATTTGTTGAAGAGACAGTCTTTCTCCCATTGTACATTCTTTCTTCGTCAAAGATTAATTGACCGTGTATTTATGGGTTTATTTCTGGGCACTATATTGTATTCTATTGATCTATATGTCTATTTTTATGCCAGTGCAATACTGACTTGACTTTTACAGTTTTATAGTACATTTTGAAATCTAGAATTGCAATGCCTCTAGTTTTGTTCTCCTTTTTCAAGATTACCTTGGCTCTTCGGGATCTTTTGCAGTTCCATGCAAATTTTAGGATTTTTTAGTCTAATTCTTTGAAAAGCACTTTTGGTATTTTGACAGGGATTGCATTAAATGTGTAGATTGCTTCGAGTAATATGGACATTTTAAAAATATTTGCTCTTTCAATCCATGAGCATATTTCCATTTGTTTATGTTGTTTTCTATTTCTATGTCAATGTTTAATAGTTTTCAGAGTACAGGTCTTGTGTCTCTCTGGTTAAGTTTATTCCTGTGTCTTTTAGCATTTTTGGTACAGTGGTAAATGGGATTTTCTTAATTTCTTTTTGTGCTTCCTCGTTATTAGAGTATAGAAATGCACCAGATTTCTTTGTATTGATTTTGTATTCTGTGACCTTACTGAGTTCATTTGTCAATTCTAGTAGTTTTTTGGGGGACTAAGGTTTTCTATTTATAGTATGTCATCTTCAAATAGTCAAACTTTTACTTCCTCCTTGCCAGTTTGGGTGTCTTTTATTTCTTTTTCTTGTCTGATTGCTGATTACAGTATTATGTTGAATAAAATTGGTAAGAAGAGATGTCATTGTCTTGTTCTGATCTTAAAAGATCTGTTTTTCACCATTGAGTATGATATTAGCTGTGGTTATTTCATATACAGCCTTTATTATGTTGAGGTGTGTTCCCTCTAAACCCACTTTGTTGAGGGTTTTTCTCCTAAATTGATGTTGTACTTTGTTAAATACTTTTTATACACCTATTGAAACAATCATATGGTTTATCTTGTTGATGGATTTGCAAATACTGAACCATTTTGCATCTCAGAAATAAATCCCACCTAATCGTGCAAGATTTTTTTTAATGTATTGTTGGATTCCGTTTACATCCATGGTCATCAGAGATATTGGCCTGTAGTTCGTTCTTTCTCTCTCTTTCTGTAATGTTTTTGGTTTGGGTATCAAGGTAATACTGGCCTCAGAGAATACGTTTGGAAACATTCCTTCCTCTTCTATTTTTTAGAATGGTTTGAGAAAAATACCTATTAACTCTTCTTCAAGTGTTTGGTAGAGTTCACCTATGAAGTGGTCTGGCCCCAGACTTTTGTTTGTTCGGAGTTTTTTGATTACTGGTTCAATTTCATTGCTGGTATGCAGTCTGTTCAATTTCTTTTTTTATTTCTTCTTGATTCAGTTTTGGGAGGTTCTATGTTTCCAGGCATTTATTCATTTCTTCTAGGTTGTCCCATTTGTTGGCATTATACTTTTTCATAATATTCTCTTATAATCATTTGGATATCTGTGGTGCTAGTTATTTTTCTTCTTTAATTTCTAATTTTGTTTATTTGAATCCTCTTTTTTTATGAGTCTGGCTAAAAGTTTACAAATTTTGTTGATTTTTTCCAAAACCAGCTCCCGGATTCATTGATCGATTATTTCAGTTTGTCTTTTATTTCTGCTCTAATCTTCATTACTTCCTCCCTTCTACTGGTTTTAGGTTTCATTTGTTCTGTTTTTAGCTCCATTGGGTGCAAGTCTGGTTGTTTTAGATTTTTCTTGCTTCTTAGATATGCCTGTATTGCTATAAACTTCCCTCTTAGAACATATTTGCTACATCCTAAAGATTTGGACTGTTGTATTTTCATTTCTCTCCATGTATTTTTAAATTTTCTTTGATTACTAGATTGATCCATTCATTGGTTAGTAGCATATGATTTAACCTCCATGTATTTGTGTTTTTTTCAATATTTTTTCTTATAACTGATTTCTAGTTTCATAGTGCTGTGGTTGGTAAAGATGCATAGCATAACTTCAATCTTTTTGAATTTGTTGAGACTTGTTTTGTGGCCTAATATGTGATCTATTCTGGAGAAGAATGTGTATTCTGCTGTTTTAGGATGAAATGTTTTAAATACATCTGTTAAACCCATCTGGTCCAATGTGTCATTCAAAGCCACTCATTCCTTATTCATTTTCTGTTTGGATGATCTATCATTTGACGTAAGTGGGGAGTTAAAGTCCCCTACTATTATTGTATTACTATTGGTTACTTCCTTTATGTTATTAGCTCTTTTATGTATTTGGGTGCTCCCATGTCAGTTGCAAAAATATTTGATTTTATCTTTGTTCTTTGAACAATATTTGATTGTTCTCTTGATGATTATATAGTGTCTTTGTCTTTTGTCCATTAAAGTTTATTTTTCCAATAGAAGTATTACTATTCTGGCTTTCTTTTCACTTCCAATTGCATGATAAATGCTCTTCCATCCTTTCACTTTCAATCTCCATGTGTCTTTAGCTCTGAACAGAATCTCTTTTAGGCAGCATATAGATATGTTTGTTTTTTTAGCCATTCCATCAACATACATCTTTTGATTGGAGTGTTTAGTCTATTTACATTCAAATTATTGCTAGGTCTGTCCTTATTGCCATTTTGTTACTTTTTTTTGTTTTGTTTTTGAGAAAGAGAGAGAGAAGAAGGGAGGGAGAAAAAGAGAAAACATGTGAGTAATAGAAGTAGGGGAGGGACACAGGAAGAGGAAGAGAATATCCAAAGCAGACTCCACATGCAGCATGGAGTGTGATCACTATAGTGAGATCACAATAAGCCAAAATTGAGTCAGATGCTCAGCTGACTGAGCCACCCAGGTGTCCCTTGTTACTTCTTTTCTGGTTATTTCTGAAGTTCTTCTCTGCTACTTTCTTTTCTTGCTGTCTTCTGTCTTGGTTTTCTGGCTTTCTTTGGTAATACACTTGGATTCCTTGTTTGTTTGTTTTGTTTGGTTTCCTACCTACTACTGGTTTTTGGTTTGTGATTACCAGGAGGTTTGTACAGAATGTCTTCAGCCTAATGCAGTCTATAATAAGTTGATGGTCACTTAAGTTTGAACAAAGTCTTTTCTCCTGCCCCTCGCCCCACATTTTAGGTATATGGTGTCATACTTCCCATCATTTTATTTTGTGATATACTTATTTTTACTGCTTTTGTGTTTCCTGCTCTTTCTCCTACTTACAGTCTTTTGTTTCCAACAAAAGAGTCCCTTTAATGTTTCTTGTACAGCTGGTCTAGTGGTGATGAATTCCTTTTAACTTTTTGTTTGTCTGGAAAATCTTTATCTCCCTTTCTATTCTGCATGATAGACTTGCTGGATGGTGTAGTCTTGGTTGCAGGGTTTTTTGTTTGTTTCCTGCACTTTGAACACATCATGCCACTCCCTTCTGGCCAGCAAAGTTTCTGGTGAAAAATCAAAATAGCCTTATGGGGTTTCCCTTGTATTTAACTGTTATTTTTTTTTTAATATTTATTTTTTGCTGCTTTTAAAATTATCTCCTTATCGTTACTTTTTGCGATTTTAATTACTATATAACTTGGTGTGGACCTCCTTGGATTAATTTTGTTGGGGGGGTCTCTGCCTCCTGGATGAGGATTTCTGTTTCCTTTCCCAGATTTGGGAAGTTATCACCTACTATTTCTTCAAATACGTTTTCTGCCTTGTTTTCTCTCTCTTCTCTGAGAAGCCTATAATGTGCAAGTTACTATGTGTGATGGTGTTTCTTAGGTCCTTAAGTCTATTTTCATTCCCCGCCACCTCCTGTTCAGCTTAATTGCATTCCATTACTCTATCCTCCAGATCACAGATTCATTCCTATGTTTATTCTCATCTATTTATCCCCTCTAGCGTATTTTAAAGTTTACTTATTGAGTTCTTCTTCTCTGTTTGGGTCTGTCTTATGTTTTCTCTTTGTTGAGGATGTAAGTGAGGTCATCCAATCTTTTGTCAAGTTCAGGGAGTATCTCTATGACTACTACTTTAATTTCTCTATCAGGCATATTACTTATGTCCTTTTGTTTAGATTACTTGTTGTGATTTCGTCTTTTTCTTTCATTCGAGACATGTCTCTGTCTCCTGATTTTGGCCAACTCTCTAGGTCTGTTTCCATGTGTTAGGAAAGTCAGCTGCATTTCCTGCTCTTGAAAGTAGTGGCCTTGGGGCGCCTGGCTGGCGCAGTCGGTTAAGCGTCCGACTTCAGCCAGGTCATGATCTCGCGGTCCGTGAGTTCGAGCCCCGCGTCAGGCTCTGGGCTGATGGCTCAGAGCCTGGAGCCTGTTTCCGATTCTGTGTCTTCCTCTTTCTCTGCCCCTCCCCTGTTCATGCTCTGTCTCTCTCTGTCCCAAAAATAAATAAACGTTGAAAAAAAAATTAAAAAAAAAAAAAGAAAGTAGTGGCCTTATGAAGAAGAGGTCCTTAAGGCCCTGCAGTTCAATGTCCCCTGCTCACCAGAATGTGGCACTTCAGGGGCATCTCCTCTGTCTGTTGTGTACACGCTGCTTTTGTGGCTGAGATACTTTTTCCTTCATACCAGTGTTCTATAATGGCTCTCTGTGCCTATCGTGGACAGGGTTGGGCCCTGTGTTGTTGGTGGCCATTCTGGGGCCACCTTGGGCTTGAGTTGAGTCAGAACAGGCATTTCCCAGAGATGCAGTAGCACTGAACTGCAGAGTGCTTTCCCTGTGTTGTCCCTTGAGAAGCTTTTGTTGGTTGGTAGGGCCTGCAGTCAGACCAGCTCTCTCCCCCTCGCCCACTTTCAGGGGCCACAGCGTGACTGGTGGGTGTGGTCATCTTTCCCTTTGCTTGGGGCAGGAGTTGCTTTGGAGGGGTATTGGCCTCTGTTGGGGTTGTTTTGCACACCACCATGCTTGTGATATCACTTTTTACAGGCTCTGGCCAAGCATATATTGGAAAGGGAAAATCCACACAACACGAGGCAGGGCACATAGTGCCAGCAGGGTCTGTGTCCATCCACTGTGGGGAAGGGTCCTGCCGCTGCTGGGGACTGAAGTACACTGGGTTTGAGGAGATCTATCTTGAGAAGGGTGCTGGGCGGAGGTAGTTGCTTGTTTGCAAGTTAGGTAGTGAGTACGTGCTGCACTGGTTCCCACAGGTATGTGTGTGTCTAGGTTGGGGGATGGCACCTGCCGACTCCTTTGTTCCTGGAGAAGTCCAATGATCCCTGCCCCTCAAGCACATGCTCTGAGATTAGTAGACAAACCTCCCTCCCCTATACCAAGGCCATTTTCAAAATGCTGCTTTTATGTTGTATCTCTGTGGGGCCGTTTATTATGCTTTCTCTTTAAGGATAGGGATTCAGTTTCCTATCTCCCTAGGTGTTAAGTGCTAATAACTTTAAAAACGTGTGAAATTTAGCCCCTCTGGTTTTCAAAGCCTTCTCCATGCAGATTCCCTGACCCTGGAGTGCCTGGTATGAGGGTTTGTTTTTCTTCCCTTCTCTGAGCCTGCAGAGTACCTCTCCTGCAGACAGTCCCATGGGCTCCAACCATGTCTCCATTCTTCCTACCCTTTTCAATGTGGCCTCTCCTCTGCATTTGGCGGTGGAGTATCTGTTCTGCCAGGCTTTGGGTTATTTTCTAGGTTATTTACACTAATGTAGTGTTATCTAATTGTATCCATGGAATGAGGTGAGCTTAGGATTCTCCTCCCCTGCCGTCTTCCCCAGAAGTCAATAAAGTAATCTTAAAAAAAAAAAAAAAAGATTATATAGTCTGTCACTAGTCTTGCTGCATTTTTATAAATAGGCCAAGCTTAAATTATTTTTATGATTTAAAAAGGCAAGTAATTATAGAAAAATTATATTTATATTTTTCCTACTAGATTGTAGTCCTTTAGACTGCCTTTGATGTTTGTTGTGCTCCTGTAAACTGGACTGGATCTTAAATTTTTCTAGTTTCCTCAAATGTCAGGCTATGACTCTACAAAATAATGTTTCCAATTTTCTTCCACCCTTCTGATTTGCAATCAGTAAGAACAAAGACTACCCTTAAATCTCCTTGGAGAGAATATACCAGGTCTTCCTGACTATCCAGATGGCAGCCAAACATCAAGGAGTTGTGCCTTGAGTACGTATCTCACAGCTAAAGAAGACTCCACATGACATGTGGCCCTATACAAACAATGCACATCTCCAAATCAAATTAACTAAGAAAATGCAACAGACAACATCTGATATGGACAGCTAGCCCAGCAGACTTTGCACCAGGCCTGAATAGTCATGTGTGTTGTTCTGGTTCTGCCATTAGTTTTTCTCACATTAGATCTACTTTATAATATTGAACTTCTTAAATTGGTAACTCCACACTTCTCTGGCTTGCCCCAGAATATCGATCCTCTCTTGAACAATAAAATGAAGTCAAACATTTGCTATAATAATTATTGTTCCTGGGGTACCTGGGTGGCTCAGTTGGTTAAGCATTCGACTTGGGCTCAGGTCATGATCTCACAGTTTGTGGGTTTGGGTTCAAGCCCCATGTTGGACTCTGTGCTGACAGCTCAGAGCCTGGAACTTGCTTCAGATTCTGTGTTTCCCTCTCTCTCTGCCCCTCTCCTGCCCATGCTCTGTCTCTCTCTCAAAAATGAACAAACAGGGGCGCCTGGGTGGCGCAGTCGGTTAAGCGTCCGACTTCAGCCAGGTCACGATCTCGCGGTCCGTGAGTTCGAGCCCCGCGTCGGGCTCTGGGCTGATGGCTCAGAGCCTGGAGCCTGTTTCCGATTCTGTGTCTCCCTCTCTCTCTGCCCCTCCCCCGTTCATGCTCTGTCTCTCTCTGTCCCAAAAATAAATAAACATTGAAAAAAAAAAAAAAATGAACAAACATTTTAAAAAATAGTTAAAAAATCACTGTTCTCCTTTCACCTTACTATCTTTGCCTAGAACGACGATTCCATTGTCTGCATATTGCATACCCTTGCATATGGAGTAAATGTCAACTGTTGGATTGGTCATCCGAGGCCCTACTCTGTACATGAACCCGGGGATCCTCTAGTACATTTAATTACCAATCTTTGTGCCATTCCCACTCTAACTTCCTGTGTTAATTGTACTGTTGAACTTCATATAGAGTGAGGCTTAGTTGGACTCTTCTTAGGACAACTTGCCAGACCACTTGAACCAAGGACTTGAAGGATGATACTTGTAATCAGGAAAATGTAAAGGCTACCTGATTTCTGCCAGGTTCATCATACCCTATCTACAGAGAACCTTCTCAATTTTTCATACTCTTCTTTTTCATGCTAACGACAACATAATTTGTGCCTCATTAGGGTATATTTTCACTTGTATTTGGCAAAAAGAACTATGGGGAACAAACACAATGCTTGAATCTCTATGAAAATGAAAGTTACTGTATGATTGTATTATTAGTTATGACTATTTCACTGTATAATCAACCAGATAATCAGCATTAGGCATCACTTTTGAATTACTTGACAGACTAAAGCGTGACAGTGGTTGCAAAAGACTGCTCAATGTCTAGTGGTGTCTATCCCAGTGAAGGTGTCAGGTTTGGAAGATTAATTACTTTTTGCGTGGGTAGGCAGTGCCATAAATAAATACATGATCAGAAATCTATCTAAAAGCCTGGGGGATTATGCTAACGCTGTTGCTCAAGCAATAGCTTCCCAAGAAAGATTTCTGGATTTCCTTGCAGGAGTAGTATTAGCTAATGGAATTGTTTTTGATTACCTCCTAGTTGAACAGTTTAAATACAGTTCCCACTGACACTCCATGGTTCTTTGATCTTTTTTTGTTGGCTGCCCTCAGGGATTGCTTCCTGGTTCAAGTTAATCTTCCAATTTGGACTCAGCATTTTGTTTATTATTCAAATTTTTTCATTGTAAAATTTGGTCTCCCTTGTATAGCTCAGTGTTATAAAGAAATCACCCAAATAATGGTCACTCAGCATTTTGAAATGATCTCTAAGCCTTATGAGACATCACATAAAGAAGCTCCAGAAATTGCAGAAGACACTTAGCCTTAATGGAACTTGACATGAAGCCTTCCTCTGCTCTGCACTGTAGTTGCTCATATGTGGCCAATGGCTCCAAAAGAAATCACTTTCCTTCCTCCTTGGGACATGACACACCAGGAATGGGCCTTCTTAGCAACCATGAATCGATAATGTTTGATTGCTGACCAGCATGACTTTCTAATAGCCTAACAGCAATGCTTTCCAATGACTGATCAATGGTGCCTTCTAATGGCTGATCAGTGATATTTTTAGAGATTGCGATCAAAAGGGGTAAATGTAAAAGGGACACCACTGAAGCCATTTTCAAATAGAGCCAGAGTAGGCACTGCAGAGAAAGTGCCTTTGAATAGTGCCCATCTTTGAATAGTGCCCAAACCTTTCAACTGGGCAACATGGCAATTGTTTTAAGTAAATGCTTGAGAGGTTGGCAGGAGAACAGATGTCCTGATTAGAAGGCTGATGGTTGTGGATTTTCTGAGAAGAGCATCAGTAGTCAGTCAATGTGTAACTCAGAATAGTTTAGCTAGTTAACACCCACAGAAAACCTTTTTTTTTCCTTCCTTTTCTTCAACTCCTGTAATTACCCTTCTTTCTTTTCCACTTAAAAAATCCCTTACTTCCATTATAGAACTAGGACATTATTTGGGTTTTTACTTGAATCTATACTCCCCAAAGTGCAATTCATTGATCCCAAATAAACATTTGCTTGCCTCTCATGGCTATTTTTTATTTTCAAGTTAACAGTATCTGCCAAAAACTATTAGAATAAATGAATTCAGTAAAGTTGCACAACATAAAATCAACCTCTTGTGTTTTAATACACTAATAACGAACTATCAAAAAAAGAAATTAAGAAAACACACTCATTTACAATTGCATCAAAAGAAAAAAATACCAAGGCACCTGGGTGACTCAGTCGATTAGGCTTCTGACTTCGACTCAGGTCATGATCTTGCAGTTTGTGAGTTTGAGCCCTGCGTCAGGCTCTGTGCTGGCAGCTCAGAACCTACAGCCTGCTTCAGATTCTGTGTCTCCATCTGTCTCTGCCTCTCCCCT
Source organism: Puma concolor (assembly GCF_028749965.1). Lineage (NCBI taxonomy): Eukaryota > Metazoa > Chordata > Mammalia > Carnivora > Felidae > Puma > Puma concolor. Next base: position 83,494,147 of record NC_141668.1, on the reverse strand, counting down.
GCTCACACTTTGTGTCTCTCTCTCTCTCTCTCAAAAATAAATAAATATTTTAAAAAATTAACGAAGAAAAGTAATAAAATACCTGGGAATAAATTTAACCAGGTAGGTAAAAGACCTGTACTCTGAAAACTGTAAGACACTGATAAAAGAAATTGAAGATGACACAAATAAATGGAAAGATATACTATGCTCATAGATTAGAAGAATACTGTTAAACTGTCCATACTACCTAAAACAATCTACCAATTCAGTGTAATCAGTATCTTAATACCAACGGCATTTTTCACAGGACTAGAACAAATATTCCTAAAATTTATATGGAATCACAAAAGTCCCTGAATAACCAAAGCAATCTTGAGGAAAAACAAAGCTAGAGATATCACAATCCCAGATTTCAAACTATACTACAAAACGATAATAACCAAAACAGTACAGTACTGGTACAGAAGCAGACACAAAGATCAAAAAAGCAAAATAAGAGCCCACAATAGAAATAAACTCATGTTTATAAATAGTGCTGGAAAACTGGGCAGCTACATGAAAATAAATGAAAGTAGACCACTAACACCATATACAAAAATGAACTCACAATGGATTAAAGACTTAAATATAAGACCTGAAACCATAAAATTCATAGGAGAAACCCTTGGCGATAAGCTCTAGGACATCAGTCTTCGTGATTCTTTTGGATGTATCTTCTCAGGGAAGGACAAAAAAGCAAAAAAACCTATTGGGATTATGTCAAAATAAAATTTTTTTTTTTTTTCATAGCAATAGAAATTATCAACTAAACAAAAAGGCAATGTACTGAACATGAGAAGACATTTGCAAATAATATATTTGATACGGGGCCAGCATCCAAAATTCATAAATAATTCACAGAACTCAATATAAAAAAAATCTGATTAAAAATGGGCAGAGGGCCCAAAGAGACTTGCTTCCAAAGATGATATGTAGTTGGCCAACAAGCACATGAAAACAAACTCAACATCACTCAACATCAGGGCAATGCAAATCAAAACCACAATAAGATATCACCTCACATCTGTCACAATAGCTATCACCAAAAAGACAAAGGGGTGCTTCGGTGGCTCAGTCAGTTAAGTGGCCAGCTCTTGGTTTCAGCTCAGGTCATGATATCGCGGTTTGTGAGATCGAGCCCTGCATCAGGCTTCATGCTGACAGTGTGGAGACTACTAGGGATTCTCTCTCTCTCCTCTCTCTCCACCCCTCCCCATGCTCAAAAATAAATAAATAAATATTACAAAAGAGAAGAAGAGTAAGAAGCATTGGGGAGGACGTGGAGAAAAGGAACACTTGTGAACTGCTAGTAGGATTGTACATTAGTGCAGACACTGTGGTAAATAGTATGGAGGTTCCTCAAAAAATTAAAAACATGTTAATATGATCCAGCAATTCTATTTATAGAATTATAGGTATTTACCAAGGAAAACGAAACCACGAATTTGAGAAGACATATGCGTCTCTGCTAATCACAGAATTATTTATAATAGCCAAGATACAGAAGCAACATAAATGCCCGCTGATAGACAAATGGATAAAAAAGATTTAATACATACACACGTACACACACACACACACACACACAGAGGAATATTAGTCACACACACACAAAATGAAATCTTGCCATTTCCAACAAATAGATGGATCTAGAGAGTATTATACTAAGGGAAGTCAGCCAGAGATAGACAAATATCATAAAATTTCATTTACATGTAGAATCTAAAAAACAAATGAAGGAAACAAATAGACTCATAGCGATAACAAATTGATGGGTGCCAGAGGGTAGGGGTGGTGGTGGGATGGTCAAAGTGGATGAAGAAGAGTACAAGGCACAAAATTTCAATATTAAAATAAATAAGACATAGGATATAATGTACAGCATAGGAAATACAGTCAATAATATTCTGACAACTTTGTATGGTGATAAAGGGTAACTAGGCTTATGTGGTGATCAGTAATATATTATTAGATGATGTAATGTATATAAATGTTGAATCCCTGTTTTTCACCTGAAACTAATATAATATTGTATGTCAATTATTCTTCAGTAAAAAAAAAAATTCCCACTGGAAACATTAGTCTCTTGTTAACATAGGTTTTATAAATTCTATTAAAAGGAATTTCCATATTTAGCTCAAGTCTTACACTGGCTGCCTTTTGTATTCATGTGTATGTATGCCAGGCTTCATAATGTAGGAGCTAAGAAAGCAAATCTCAGGGGCACTTGGGTGGCTCAGTTGGTTGAGCATCTCACTCTTGATTTTGGCTCAGGTCATGATCTCACAGTGATGAGATCAAGCCCCACATGCTTTGCATGGAGCCTGTTTAAGATTCTGTCTCTCTCACTCTGCCCCTCTTTCCTACTTACAATTTTTCTCTCTCTTAAACAAGAAAAAAAGAATGTAAATCTCTATATGCTTACAAACCATTAATCCTTATTCTATTAGTCTTTTCCTTCAAAGATGTCCAAATCTGGCTGATTGTTACAATCACCAGGGAAACTTCCTTAATTCTAAACCAACAGGTAAGCATTGGAGCTATGGAACCTTTATTCTATTTATTTATCTTTTATTTATTTTTGAGACAGAGACAGAGCATGAATGAGGGAGGAGCAGAGAGAGAGGGAGACACAGAATGTGTCAGCACAGAGCCCGATGCGGGGCTCAAACCCACAAACTGCAAGATCATGACCTGAGCTGAAGTTGGACGCTTAACCGACTGAGCCACCCAGGCGCCCCTGGAACCTTTATTTTTAAAATATCTTTTAATTTTGTGGGTTTTGGAAGTACTGTCTTAGACCCTAAGAGTAATCAAAACATTCTTATCAATAAACACTGTTTACCACTTCTACCCTCCATATCACAACATACTTTTTCCATTATTTATTATAAGCCTTCATGTCTCTGGAACTACCTTAGTTGTGAGGATGCAGTTTGAGGTGAGATGCCTGAAAAGAAAAACCTGAAGACGATGAAGCTACCACTATCTTGGTTCGGTAACGATATTATATTCAGTTAACAAGTATTTAAAGTGCGCCCTTAAGACTAATCCAGTTTGGCAAGTGCCAGGACTGGAGTCTAAATGGGGCCTGAAGGACACACAAAGGAGGGAATGCCAAATTATATTGAGGGGAATGAAGTCAAACTTCACAAAAGAAGTATTTCTAAGTTACACATTTAAAATGAAGACCAGTTTTTGGGGTGCCTGGGTGGCTTAGTTGGTTGAGCAGCAGACTCTTGCTTTTGGGTCAGGTCATGATCCCAGGGTTGTGGGGATCAAGCCCCATGTGGCACTCAGCACTAACAGCACTGACCCTCTTTGGGATTCTCTCCCTCTGCCCTTCTTCCCTGCCTGTGCTCTAAAATAAAAAAAAATTTAGACAAGAATAAAAAAACAAAATGAAGACCAGTTCTTGGAAGACACATTTGCTGCGGTAAGGATTTTAGACTTACTATGCAGTCAGTAAGGAACCAGTGGAAGTCTAAACAGACAAAGTAACTTGACCAGACGTGAAAGATCTGTCTATTCAACAACACACAGTCCATAGTCAGGGTTAAGAATGGACACGGGGAGGAGATTATAATGATTTGGTAGTGATAAAGACGGACAGCAGATGTTAATGAGGGGCTATATATTTTCTTTTTCCATAAATATTTTCTGTAGGGGAACAAAGTGGTAAGAAAGACTTCCAGATTTTCTGCAATCAGCATCTAGGATAGGTAATATTTTCACTGAGCACAGAGGAGTGAGTTTAGAGAGAGATTTAGTGTTCAGGTTTGGGGATTTTGAGTTTGATGCGTTTTTGTATCATCCAGAAGCATTTCTTTCGTAGAGATACAGATTTTGGAAATACTGTCATTAGCACAGGACAACTTCCAGTCACCAAAATATTATTTCCATACCGTTTTTCTTGTGATCTCAGCTCTCTGTTCCCTGAATTAGTAAACAAGTGCTGTTATAGGTTTGACATCTCTGATGTTACAAAGAAATTTACCTTTTTATTTTCAGCACAATCCCTGGCTTGTAACTGGTTGAATATACACTATAATTTTCAATCAATAGCTCAAGGACTCAAGACATAGAGACATAAATGTTAAATATTGGATAGAGGGAGAAAATCACAATACACTAGAAAAGACATGACTTGACAAAGGAGAGGATACCTAGTCAGGCTTTGAAGAATGAGTAGGTTCTGAATGAGCATACAGAAGCAAGAAAAGACACTGAACTTTATCAGTGTTTTAAGAAACAACAATTTTACATATATGTACTGCCTTAAACTCCGTTATGGTCCTATAATGGTCCGTTCAGGTTTAAAAAAAAAATCTAAATACTGTTTCTTTACACTGTTAAGAGTCACCAACCTGTACTAAAAGAAATTTTAACAGATTTAAGATGACTTTGGTCCTTCAAATTACATCTAATAGAAGTTTCAGTGTATGTGTTATTTCATTGGAAGGAAAAGAAGAGAACCAAAGCACAAATTACTATAAGTAGGCAAAGTGTGGAAAATTGTGTATAATTGGTTGATGTTATCACCCACAGAAGTAGGCATGTGATTAATGCAACTCTGTAGCAATAAAATGAAGATTAAACCAGGTAAATTTATAGACCTAATCCTTTGACATTTGCATTCAAAGTAGGTATTGTGAAATTTCAGTGCTTTATGGATATAAGATACTTAGTAAGATTTAGCATTGTCTATGCAATCACTAAACATAATTTGTGTCAACAACGGCATAAATGTAGCATGGGCAAGCTGTAGATAGTGATAATAGAAGCCCGTGAGTTGTGTAACTAAATAAAGTTAAAAAATGCATTGGACCAGGACGAACACTAATATGATGGCAGAATATTTTATCCCTTTATCCCAATTTTAACTTTAAAAAATTCTCAGTTTAATCAACAATATTAAAAAAAAATACTTTCTTATATTCTTTCAATGTCAGCTCTGATTAACACTGAATTATTATTATTTGTATGTTATTCAGTACTTTCCTTTGTAGAGGTAAGGTTCCTTTGTACAGGCAATTGATACATCACTCAAAGAGAATTCTAGACTTTTTAATATTAATTCATGCTGCTCTGGGTGATATAACAAACACTGAATTCATAATAAAGATCTTTCTTGACTTTAATAGAGGCTACAAAAATTAGAAATACCGCAGTTACTGGAGTCCACTTTAAAGTCTTCACCTCCTCAATATTAAAAATAAATTTGTCACGCAGTCACAACCGAGAGCTTTAATTTTTTCTTCTCTTGAAGTCCTTACTAGGTCTAGTTGTGTTTAGGAGGGAAAGGAGCTACAATGAGCTTCTAAGGAGAAAGCACAGCTGACATGTGTAGAAATATTGCTAAGACTCCCCCTGGTTTTTAAAAGACATTTCAGCAGCTGGTCTTAATTCCTGACAGTTTTATTTCTAATATCATCTGGTTGACATAAAAGTGCCCCTGTCGGTTTTGAAAATGAGGAGAATGGGAGTGGGCAACCAGTGTAAGAGCGAAACTCCAATGCATCTCAAGTGGTAATTTTTTTTTAACTGAAAGGAGAAAGGAAAGCAGTTTGGTCTAGGAAAACACTGATTTTCCCAATTCCCAACTAATAGTAAATACTTACTTGAAATCGTTTTTGTCCTGTTGCACATAAAAATGCAGTATGGTCTTGTTAGCAGCTTTCTTGTTGATGAAGCATTTTATTTTTGGCACGTTTCACTACGTGAAGGGATGTGCCTGACAAATTGGCTTCCGCTTCTCTGTCATGCAAATAGAATCCATCCATACTTTTCTCTTAAGCACTTTTTGCAAAGTCATTAAGAGTAAGTGGGGGTGGTCAGAGGCACCTTTGGTTTGCACCGAATAAGTCAATGAAACAATAAGGGTAGGTCATTTAATATAGTTGTAATCGATTGCTGCTGTTGCCTTTCCGGCCAAGCTGTTGTGCAGGAACAGATTTTTAATTAAATAAATAGCTGGGTCGACAGGCAGGTGCGCCTGGGCAAGCAACCTGCCCCGGGATTTGGTTTGCAGCAGTTGCTTGGCAACACAACACGGCCGGTCTCTGAACAACAGCTGCACCCTCTGTTAGCAGCTAGCAGATGTTCACACCTCGGAGAACGGCATCAGAAATAATGATTTGCGAATAATAGTTTGTGCAGCTCTCTAATAAACGAGAAAAAAAAAATCGCTCGCATGACAGAGGTCAAAGATATTCCAGACTGTCATAGTGAGTGTGAGTTGGGATCCAGTGAAATTATTAGCAGACAATGAAGATAAACTATTACTGGGTACACTGGAGCTAAAAAAGGAAGAGAAACTTATATATGATGCTAAGTGAGAGATGTTTCTATATACATTTCATTTCATCTCTTCATGAACTTCTACGGCGGTATTAACTGTATTTCAGCAGATGAGACAGTAAATTACAGCGAATTTAAGTCACCTATCAAGTTTTCGCTATTATTTTAGTGTGCTCATTTTAAACTGGGTGGAGGGCAGAAACCAACAACACACTGTTTAATATGATACAAGAGAAAATATATGTAATGTAATAATGGTTACTACTAGCAACTGGTAGCCATGTCAATTATAACTACTTTCCTTTTACTGTGTCTATAGGATAATGCTTAAATTAAAAAAAAATGAATATTTAATACACAGTAACTTGATTTTCCGTTAAAAATTATTATAAAATGTGGGAAGGAAATTCTTAATCTCTCTGCTCGTAAGAACATATAATTAAATTCTGATAAACCAGAACCTCCTACTACTTTAATCTTATCTGATTATCCCATGCAGTGAACATATGGCCCCAATTTTAATGTTCCTTTTGGTACAAATGCAGTTGAATGAAAAAGAGTATTGTGTATTTGCACTTGGGTAACATCTAGAAAACTGCTTCAAAATTTATTTAAAAATTTTTCTTGTTTGTGTTTTACAAGAGGTTTAACAATGTCTCAGGGCAGTTTGTGAGCAATTTTTCCCCCTGCCCATCATCCTAAGCATGCATGGGGTATGAGATCCATAGTACCATATAGGCTACATAATCACACAGAAAAATCTGTCTTCTCTTCAACCTCACACACAGGCACGACATGCCCTTTTCTTTAATTTATAATAAATGGAGATTGAGTAATAAGGAAGTGACGCCAATATAAAAATATATGAAGAATTTTTCATTTTGCTTCTTTTAGTAAAAGTATATTTTCTTTCAGAGTCATGCTTAAATAAAAAACACAGCTTCACAAATACTGTTTGTTCGTCGTAATCATTTTCTGTGACTCTTTGGATGAAAAATGTTTATTCATTTTCCTCTTTAAAACCTTAAAACCTGAAGTTACCTCAACAGCATTTACCAGTTCTCACATTTTGTGATCGTATAGTTACAGCTTCTTTAGAAGAAGAAAAAAATCTCAACCCAACGATTGAATATATAATTTTGTGATAGAGCATTTAGAGTAATGTAATGTGTAGTTAATATACTAAGTTAATCCTTGCTGGGTCAACAAATAGGAAGTTGCAGATAATAGGTTTCTTTCCTTGTCTTTTCTAAGATATAACAAATCTAATCAATCAGGCATTATATGTCTATATATAGATATATAGATATTGAATTGGATACCTTAAAAAGCAGGACTTTTAAGAGTAAATCTTTAAGGGAAGAATACTTTTTTTTGAGGAGGACAGTATTTACTGCTTAGGTATATTATTGAATTCTAGGGGGGAAAAAAAACAACGCTGTCATATCCCGTGAAGACAGATTAAATGTTCAATACGTTGTCGACTAATACTCAAAAAAATGCTTCATTGACTAATCAGTGTCACATAGGTATTGAGGGCTAGATGTAGAAAGTGCCCTTTTCAACTGCTTGTTCAGGCTGAATTTTTAGATAAACTAGATCATGTAAAGAATTTTTCAGCATCAGGGCTGACCACTCTGATTTATGCAAGTAAATTTAATTTGTCAATGAATCAACTGTCCTCATAGTCAACCTCCTCATAGGACACAGTAGAAATCTTTGATTTACAAAATTGAAAGGAGTATGATATTATAAAGGACTTTTATTACATCAAGTTTAAAATATCTAACATGTGGGTAGGACTATCACTGCAAAATAGGAAAAAGAACATTTGTCTTTGTAGTATCATTTAAGGAATTCTGTGACTATGTCCTAATATAAAGTAATGAGCATTCTACATCACTTCTATGATATTATTGCTAAAAATACATGACCCAGAGGCACCTGGGTGGCTCAGTTAAGCGCCCAACTCTTAGTTTCAGTTCAGATCTTTATCTCAGGGTTGAGTTCAAGCCCTGCATTTGGCTCTGCACTGGGCATGAAATCTACTTTAAAACACACACACACACACACACACACACACACACACAAATACATGACCCAATGCAATCATGAGAAAAAGATCAGATAAACTGAAATTGACGGATAGTCTATGGCATAATTTGCCAATATTCTTCAAAAGTGGGAAGGGCCTTGAAGGGCCTTTATCAAAAGACAGCGAAGACTGAAAAGCTATTCCAGAATTAGGGGAGAGCATGGAGAAATTGTAACTACACACATTGTGTGACTTTTTTTATTGGATCCTAGACTATAAAAAGAACATCAGTAGGGCAGTTGATAAAATCTGAATAAGGTCTATGATTAGAAAACTGTATTATATCAATTTTTTGGTTTCTGTCATTTTGCAGTGTTTCTATACAACATTAACGTTTGAGGGATCTAGTTAAAGGATCAACAAGAATATTTTAGACTATTTTTTAAAAATGTATGTATGAACAATTTCAAAATGAAAAATAAATTTTTAAAAACTCATTAAGCCAATAGTGGATACAAGTCAGTACCTATGAAGAAGGAATCCTATATTAAGTCTTTTTTAACATCAACGTCATTTTCTTTGTGATGGTGACTGACATCATTAAAGATAAAAGGAAACGCATACATATACACACAGATCAAACCGGATTCCTGGAGAGTAAAGTCCAGAGTTATAAATACTGTTACAACAGAAGTAAAAAGGGACAGTTTGGAGCAGACCAGAGTGTATGGTCGCCCTATTTAGAGACTCTACTTACAGAAAAACTTTCTGGGTTTACAAAGGAACAGGCTGTAATGACAATGACTCATCCATCTTCGTATGCAAACCACTTGGTACAGTGCCCTGCACAGTAAAAACTCAATACACGTTTATTGAACCACAGAGGAGCTGGCAAAGAATTTAGCTTCTTTTAAGGATATAGTGGTATATTTCATCTGTTTCACAGTTTAATCTGGGACTGGCTACTCCACTCAGTAAAGGATGTTTGGGAAGATGCATTTCTCACCTTGTTATAGTTTCGTAATTATGAACATCCTTTATATTTATTACCACATATACGATACAAATTCAAGACCCAATTGGTCCTGAAAACTCAGGAAAGGGACTCGCAGAAAGAAATGAATGGGCTACTGAGATGGTCAATAGAAATACTAGGAAGGTCTGTGGTTAAAAAAAAAAAAAAATGAGTACTTTTACCTCTTTAGAGGAAGCACACGAAATGAGTCATTATTGACTAGAGAAAGAACTTGGTGGTGGGCAATCTAATTGTTGAATGTGCTCCCCTGGTGGTGTAAATCAGAAAATCATTGAACAGTACTAGTTCCCAAATTCTCTCTCATCACACATAACAACAAAAGCCCAGACAATCAATCAAGCAATTCATTCAGAATCTGGTGCTGTGTCAAAGAGGTTGCCAAATGCTACTTGTTATATACTGCAATATCCTTCAGTAGGTAAGAATATAGTTTTTTGTTTCCTTGTAATAAAAAGTAAATCTTAATATATCCTTGCTGTCTTCCACAAGTCAAACATATCCACAAAGCCTTGGATGGCTTTAGACCATCTGAACACAGCCCAGTTCATTCCCCCTGATGGGTTATAAGTCTCAGCTAGTAATTCCATATTTATATATAGATAGCTAATTTAAAGGAGTAAATGTTACCTTAACCCTCCTTGATTAGTTTTCTCTAATTAGGGAATAACTAATAAAGCTTGTATATATTTGCTAACTTTCAACAAGGAGAACATGGAAAGATTTTTTCTATATTCACCAATTTAATAAGTAATTCAATGTTTTCTGGGCACCTGGATCGCTCAGCCGGTTAAGTGTCTGACTTCAGCTCAGGTCATGATCTCATGGTTTCAAGTTCAAGCCCCAAGTTATGCTCTTCACTCACAGCTCAAGCCTGGAGCCAACTTCAGATTCTGTGTCTCCCTCTCTCTGCCCCTGCCCAGCTTGTGTATGTGTGCACTTTCTCTCCCTCCCTCCCTCAGAAATCAATAAACATTAAAAAAATAATTCAATGTTTTCTAAGTGTTGAAATGTATTTATTTAAAAGGCAAACTGATTTATGGAAAGCGTGAGGAATGGATGAGGATTGTAGAACATCATTAAAGTGTGGTGAACTCAGCAAAAATCTGCAAGAATTTGTTGGTTCTATTTAGGGGGAAAAATAATTTAAAAACACACAGAAAGAAACTAAAACATTTAGACACTAGGATTATATTTATATGACAGATGAATATAGTTGCTGATCTTATGTAAATACCTATTATTTAAAAAGGCTTAGGGGCACCTGGATGGCACAGTCGGTTAAGCGTCCGACTTCAGCCAGGTCACAATCTCGCGGTCTGTGAGTTCGAGCCCTGCGTCGGGCTCTGCGCTGATGGCTCAGAGCCTGGAGCCTGTTTCCGATTCTGAGTCTCCCTCTCTCTCTGCCCCTCCTTCGTTCATGCTCTCTCTCTGTCCCAAAAATAAATAAACGTTGGAAAAAAAAAATGTTTAATAAAAAAATAAAATAAATAAAAAAAAAAGGCTTAAATGATATTTTTATATTTTATGAAAACAGCTTCTCATTTCCCCCCCCGCAAGAAAGAGAAATTAGAAATCAAGCAGGCCTAAGTACTTATTATCTACCTTACATTGAACTGGAATGAGAACATTTAAAGGAATCAGAAGGGGGGAATGGAGGGAGAACTAGAAAATATTAGATATGCTACATAAATAGCAGAAACTATGTAGGACATGAATTCACGAGAAACAATGCAACTGGAGATGTTTAAAAGCTAAATGTTTTCTCCATTATTTTTAAGATGTCTTCACTTTGCTCCTAGCTTTTACCCATATGCGTCTCTGAAAGCTTAACGGATCTGTGACCCTTTAAAACTAGACAAAAATTCAGAGACTGAGGATGGTAATGGAGTAGGAAATAGAAAATAAAATTACATGTGATTTCTTTCCTCATCTTATAGTAGAAACATAAAGGAGAGGACCAAGTTTGACATGGTCTACACTCCTTGGAAACAGAAGATATGTAAATGAGTAGTATTTTACTGTTATCAAATTTATATGGGCAGGTACAAATCATGCATGGGAAAAATTCCCATTTTACTCAGTTTAGCATGAATAAGAAGAAGCTGAGTTACTTGTAATTATTTAAAAGTAAATACCTAGGCTTTATCTGGCATCCATACTACACATGAGGTATATTCATAGTTTCATGAACCACAGTCCCACCTCTAATCTCAGCAAATATCGTCTATAACTTCACAATGGACTGCCTTAATAAATCTTTAAGAGTATCGTTTCCTAGTGAGCGTAATATAGAAGCCAGTGAGGCTTTGGAGTGAGCTCTTTCTTGGATACTCAGAGCCTGGGACAAGGTAATTGTTCATCTTTTATGTAAATAGGCGGTTTGATAACAAGTGCATATTAGAACCACCTATAGAGTTTTCAAAAATGTTGATGTCCAGGTCCCAAATCCAGACCAATTAAAGCAGAATCTCTGTGCTGAGATCAGGGAAATGAGATTTTTTTTAAAAACTCACTAGAGGCTCAAGGGGAGGTAGGGTTGATGAACATTGATTGACGTGCTTTAAAAGGGATCAGGCCCTGGGGCACCTGTGTGGCTCAGGCTGTTAAGCCTCTGCCTTTCCCTGAGATCATGATCTCATGGTTGGTGACTTTGAGCCTCACATCCAAGTTCTCTGCTGTCAGCACAGAGCCTGCTTCAGATATTCTATCCACCTCTTTCTCTGCCCCTCCCCCTCTGTCCCCTTGCTCTCTGTCCCTCCCCCACTCATGTTCTGTCTGTCTCTCAAAAATAAACAAACATTAAATAATTTTTTTTAACTAAAAAAAAAAGGGATCAGGCCCTGCCAGTGGTCGAATCCTTGCTCCCAACATGCTTCTGACCCCCAGCTTTGTGAACCTGGCCAAACGTCCTCATCTTCACTACTAGGATGAAAATAGAAAACTGTCTCATGAGATTGTTAAACAAATTAAGAGTTAATATTTATAAAGCAGTGAGGACAACAATAACTGTATACATGTCTGTTAAATAAACATTAAAAACAAATCAGACATGGGGGTGCCTGTGTGGCTCAATCAGTTGAGTGTCCCACTCTTAATTTCAGCTCAGGTCATGATCCCAGGGTCACGGGATGGAGTCCCGTGTCGGGCACCGCACTGAGTGTGGAGCCTGGTTAAGATGCTCTTTCTCACTCTGTCCGTCTCCCCAACTCATTCTCTCTAAAAATTCGATCAATCAATCAGTCATCACTCAGGCTTTGGGGGTGAAGGGGGAGAAGTTTTAGGATAGTAAGGCAGTCAGTGTAGCCATTTGGTGTCCTTAGAGCTGGAGTCCTTATTGCAACTGGAATATCATTCAAGGTTTAGCTGGGACTTCATCAAGAAGTCCAGTTAAATAGACAGAAATTGGGATATCTTGGCGCTTTATTTAGTTGTAAATGACACAACTAAAGCTGGCTAAAAAAACTATTCATGCACATAAGTGAAAAGCCCAGCAGCTCAAACAGGATGGTGAAGACTCTTTCCCCCCTTTCTTGCCTCTACTTTCCTTTCCAGGCTTTATCTTGGGACATGCTGTTCCTCGTTATAGCAAGTAATTCCTTCTATCACATGTGCCACTCAGTAACTCAGGTAAATAGAGATCTTCCTTCCCTCTCTAATCTCAGGCTAAGACCCGAGTTTCAGGGTCTCTGCTTTGCTCTGCCCAGGATGATGTCAATGTGCCTTGGCTTTCCTGGCTCTCCTTGTTTGTTTGCCTAAGGATTAATTAATTGCCAAGTCCAGGGGAATTTGATGCTCAAATTAATTAGACTGGAATCATATGCTTTTGTGGGGAGGCAGGGTTGGAGCTAGCTTTACAGAAAACACAGAGACAGAGTGAGGGGTTAGCAATCCTTTAAAGAAACAACAGGTGATGTTACCAAGAAAAGGAAAGGGTTCAGGGCAGGTTATTAACAGGTGTCACCATCGTTAAAGAGTAATAATTCCATGCTTCTTGGAGGCTCCTCTAACTAGTGGGTTCCTAAATCCAGCTAAATTCAGAATCTATGGGGTGGCACCTTTAGAAATGCTGGCAAGTATCATCTTCTCTCATTGTACAAAGATTTCCTACTTGTTAATTCCTGAAATTCTCTCAAGAGAGGATGAAGCGTTTATGCTCAGACCTAAAATGCAATGTAACCCTGGGCTAAAGAATTCACTTATCTAAACTCAAATTAAGATATAAACTGTCGTGAGATCTCTCTGGGAGAGAGAGAGAGAAAAAAAAAAAGGTTTTGACAGGAGGCAAGAAGAGAGAAGCCAAGGAAGAAATAAATGACCACAGAAGGGTGAAGCCTTGGGCACTCTGGGCAAGCAGCCGGTTTCATGCGGCTGCCAAGGCTGGCCGTGTCCCCCATAAGAGCTCTCAAAACTAGATTCTCAGCACATTACATCCTGGCAGCTTAGAGCATGAAATGCAGTTCACAATTTCACAATGTGCCTAAAGTACCTTTGATTCGAAATCAATCCTTTGGGTGGTTGTAGATGGGATGGACTGTGGATGCCAAAACATTCCCTCAATTCAGAGAAGGATTTGATTGTTTGACATTATGTGAATTAAATATTGTGGTTATTGACTAATTTCTTTCACATTTAAAGATATTGTGGAGACATCATGTAGACAAGCCAGTTTCAGCACAACCAACTGCCAGAAATGACCCTGGAATCTTAAGACTTCAAAACTTTTACCTTGGAAATGTGACCCTTAGAACACTGACAAGGTCTGCTTTTCTTTCTCAGTACTCTCATTAGTGTTGTGTTTGCTTCCCTTCTAGTCTGGATTGCAGCCCACACAGTGCTCCATGCAGGATAATAAAGGTTTTAAAAAATCAACTTCTTTGTGACCTCTAAAAATCAACATGTTCAATCTCTACCTTTAAATTTGTTTTCATTTTTTTTCTATGAATCTGCAATGATTTCCCTCTCCCTTTTCTCTAACTTCTGCTTCATTTTGCTGCCCCTAAAACAGAACCATTGGTTCTTATTTCCATGATTTGAGAGGCCTCAGGTTTTCCCTAATTCCTTTTTGGTGGATCCTTCACCATCTTCCTTACACTCTACATGTAAGTGTTCTTTTGACCAAATTCCCTTATTTTCTAAGCTGGGTTTACTGTCCTTTCTATGTGTTCCCGTAAGGTTCTATTAAAGAAGCAATCATATTGCACTGTAATCAGTTGTTTGCATGTTGATACCCCTACATGAACTCAAACCTGAGAAAAGAAACTGCTATCAATACCTGTTTTTACTCTACTAAGCAGCTCACTGCCTACAACTGCAAATAAACTCTTTTCCCCTCAAAAAATATATCTGAGATACTTTGCCTGAAGGAATTGTGTGACAGACAGGATCAGGCCTCTGCAGGTGGAAGTTACAGTGGAATTAGAGATAATACTTTATGGCAGCTGTTCCCCAAACTAGAAAATTAGACTACACTTCCATTCCAACTCTAGACTTTCAAAATCTTGGTCAATCACCAGACAGTTGTGATAATTTGCAAACCAAAGTTCTATACTTGTAGGTATATATATACTTATGTGTAGCTCAGAAATAGGACAGTACCTTTTGCCACATTTAAAACCATGTTAAATCTCTATATAGATGGATTCTTTTTTTAAATTTTTTTAATGTTTATATTTGAGAGAGAGACAGAGTGCAAGAGGGGTAGGGGCAGAGAGAGAGAGGGGGACACAGAATCCGAAGCAGGCTCCAGGCTCTGCGCTGTCAGCACAGAGCCCGATGTGAGGCTTGAACCCACGGACCATGAGACCAGGACCTGAGCTGAAGTTGGACGCTTAACCAACTGAGCCACCAAGGTGCCCCTTTATAGATGGATTCTGATACTAAAAGAGTAACTGAATATCCAAGATTTTGTGAACGTACACAGTGATAATTTCATTACAAAGAAATCATTCTGTGCATCCTGTAAGATGCACATATCCACCTGACCAATCAAATCATTTCTAGACATTTGTATGCTGATGAGAACAGTAAAATATGAAGAGAACAATAATGGTGGAAGCAAGTTGACAAGAGGGAACAGACTCTTGATCAAGTAGACAGGTTGGCCACAGTTGGGAGAGAGGCTACTCTCTGGGCCAAGACACAGATGGGATCGCCTAAATCTTCTTCTGTTTGTTTCTCTTTTCACATTCAAGTACGTAGAGGTTCATTTGCTCAGTATGAAGAGGTGATCAAAAGATGAATTTTCAACAGACTGGGAGGGCAGTAAATGACTTCCATGTGGCTGAATCCATTGGTCCATTCTCAGTTGGGCCATTTGAATGATAGACAGCCTTAACATCATCTGGCACTCCCTCCTTAAAATACTTCAATCGCATGTTTTCTCAATTTTCTCTCAACTTCTTGACCACTCCCCTCTCAGCCTCATTGGCTTGTTCTGCATCATGTCTCCAAACTCTCAATTTGGAGCGCCCCACAGCTCAGACCTTGAACTCTTTTCCTGTCTGCACTCCCTAGGTGACCTTTTCCATTTTTCTAACTTAAAACCCATCTGTGTGTTATGGTTCCCAAGCTTCTATCTCCAGCCTATATTTCCCCAGTGAATTCTAGGTTAGCATATGCAATTACATACTCCGTGCCTCCACTTAGAATCACGCTGTACCTTTCAAGCTTAACATGTTCAGAACGGAGCCCCTGATATCTCCCCAACCACAAACCTCCTTCCCCTATATTCTTTCCACACTTAGTAGTAGTGGTAGCTCCAGTCTTCTGATTATCCACACACAAACCTGGGAGTCACAATTGGCTTCTCTCTTTCATCACACTTCACTTAGAATTCACCAATATAACTTTTTGTCTGTATTTTCAAATTCTACCTGGATATCGATCTCCAAATAGATCACACTTTCCCTAATTCCACTGCTACCACTCTGATCCAAGCTACCATCACCCTCAGCCATCTAATTAGCTACCCTTTTTTGGCTTACATTTTCTTTTCATCCATCTACTCCAGCTACATTACACACCTCACTGTTCCTAGAACATGCTAGGCACGTTCCCAATTTAGGGCTTTTGCACTTACTATTTTCTCTGCCTTGAATACTGTTCTCTTTGTTAGCCATATGGCCTACTCCTTAACTCTCTTCAAATCTTTATGGATGTATGGAAAAAAATATGAAAGGATGTATATCAAAGTGTTAACTTTAAAGTTTATAGAAAACACACACACACACACACGCGCTCAACTAGTTCTCTCCAGATGGTGGAATTTAAGGTAACTTTACGTTTCTATTTGAATATATAAATATTTTCTTAGTGTATTCCAGTGAAGATATAATAATGAAACTCTAATATATTTTCAAAACGTTTTTAATGTGATTAGTCTTATGAATTATGAACCATTAATGTAAATTAAATTTAAAGAGTCCCAATTCACAACGATTACACTAATACATTCTTCCCTCATGGACATAGCTATTTGTACTAAGTGTTTTTGGTGTCGTTTTTTTTGTTTGTTTGTTTGTTTTTTTTTTTTTGCTATATTCCCATTACTACAATCTTCTCTCATCCATTACTCAGTTTCATTGGGTACACACTGGTGAGGATATAGACACCCAACAGTTGAGGTTTACAATTGCATTTTAAAATTTTGTATTCGCTTTCTACAGCTTTGATAATGTACTATGAGCCCATTTGGAATTGCTTACACTACAATGAGCACTGCGGGAATGATTGGGATCCCTGTGATGAGACTCACAGTAACTAACACTGTTGAGAAGTCCCTGTGCCTCCTGATACATTATAAACACACTCTCTGATCCAACCTCAAACTGGCTCCAAAGAGCTACTACTGCTGTCCCCTTTTAAATGTAAGCAAACTAAGATGCAGAGGGATTAAGAGATTTGCCT
The DNA here is from genome assembly GCF_028749965.1 of Puma concolor. Classification (NCBI taxonomy): domain Eukaryota; kingdom Metazoa; phylum Chordata; class Mammalia; order Carnivora; family Felidae; genus Puma; species Puma concolor. The sequence goes on along the minus strand of NC_141668.1, from coordinate 83,476,850 downwards.
AAAACAGAATAAACCAAGGGGCCTAAATTCAAAATGAGGTTTGACTTCAGTGGCATTGGTCTTGACCAATATACTTTGCTGTAACACAAAGGCCAGTTCTCTGATAATAACCTCCAAAAGATGGGGAAAAGATTAAATCTAGAAACAGGAAATAGGGAAACCTAGCAAAGGGAGTTTTTCTCCTGGCCCCAAATAACTGCCAAATCTCCCTCAAATCTGATAAAATAAGCTGTGAAATTATTGGTTAAGACAAAGGGTATAAGGAAATATGAAGAAACATTAACTTCTACCCGTTTCCCTATTACAAATTGGGTATAATTGTCAACAAGTTCTATCTATACCACAGATTTCTTATGTACAAAATCAGTGTTTTCAATTCATCTTTCTGTAATAACACTTTAAATCTGAGCATTACAAAAAGTTTGTTTTTATCAATACTTGACTCAAATGTTGAAATATATATATGGCAATTCACTATGCCTGTTGGAATCTCAGAAGCCAACTTTACACTACATTATTAAAAACATGAGGTGGGGCACCTGGGTGGCTCAGTGGGTTAAACATTCTACTTTGACTCAGGTCATGGTCTTGCAGTTCATGGATTCGAGACCCACATCGGGCTCTGTGCAGACAGTTCAGAGCCTGAAGCCTGCTTCAGATTCTGTGTCTCCCTATCTCTCTGCCCCTCCCCTGTTCACACTGACTGGTCTCACTCTCGCTCTCAATCACTCAAAAATAACATTAAAAAAAAAGTGAGGTTTGATGAATACATTTTGGATCCCTATCACGTCAATAGAGTGGTGATAGAAACCATCACAGAAAATGAAGTCCAAAGACATGATGTTACATATTTTCAACAGGTGTATCAACAGCAGGCCACCAGAATTTTTCCTACTCTTTCCATGAAGATGAAGCTAGAAGAAACAGGTTTGTGCCTTTGTAAATGTCTATCTAATGTGAACAAAGTCTCAAGAAGCTGATCCTTAATAGCTATAAAGTAAAGGTTGAATGTTCCCAGCTTCTTGTAATGTTAATTCAAGGCTGGCATCCTTTGAAGAACTTTAAACACATTGAACACTGGGGACATAATATTGCCTGGCTAATCAGCATGAAGTTGAATGTGGAAAGACACTGGCACTGTTACATGAATATGCTCTGAGCTGATCCATGATGAGCCTTTGGGAATGAATCACAACTGTCCTCAATGCTTTTATTATGAAAAAAACAAAAACAAAAAACAGAAAAGTGAAGGGAATGGAAACTCAACTTAATCCAGTCTCAATAAAGGTATCTGAACATGCAGTGGAAAAAAAAAAAAAAAGACTTGGACTCTGGAAGCTTCAAGTGAACAGTCAGGAAACTTCATCAGACCGTTCAATTTAAAGGTATCTAGTTTGTGACAAGGGAGTAAAATGTTGAGAAGCAGTGAGGAAGAAGCATTCGTCCTAAGTAAAACTCGCCTGCCCCCCAAAAAGTTTGCCTTAAAAACACAATTGCATAAAATAAAGTAAAAGGTTGCGTTATTGCAAGGTTAGTAAGCACCCTGTGATCTGTTCCAGCCTCCCCCTATTTCCAATGGGTTGGCTGCTGGAGGGAAATCCGTCCCTGCTATGGTTTGGCGCCATCTGGTGGAAGTTAGGATCCGGCTTTAGAAGCAAGGAGCGGATTCTGAGTCATGCGGCTGGACACGCAGGACTTCCAGATCGGGACAGCGATTTCTGGAACCTCCCTGTGAGTTGATACCAGTTTTTTCTCATCAAGAGCAGCATCGAGAGAATACGACCCATGAGAATACCGTAAATGAGGCAATCCACTCTCTTTCTTGTTCCCAATATGAAGGTTGGGAGGCGTACAGCCACCAACCCCCGATCACATTATATCCAAACCGATGTCACCAGAGCATTTTACTGACTTTAGGCCTATCCATAAACTCCCATTCAATCTTAATTCTGGCAGCTAATGCTGAAATCACTTATTCTTACAGAAATGATTATATTGTTTCTTCATTTCTTAGTTGACCATCCTTCCAGTTTCCAAACTCTCCAACTTGGGGTTATTCTAAGATCCCTCCTGGGTATCTCACTCCTTCTATAGTACTTTTCACCTGTGAAGGTTTCAAGTTCCTCAGCTTAGTTTTGCCTCAGTATCCACTGCCCTGTTGCTTTATAATATTCAAAAACTCTGCCGTTCTTGGCTGTTGGTGAGAGTGATCACTTGGATTTAGCTTTGCTTTTATTTATATCATTTTGTATTTTATAATCTTCCACTGATAAATTCAAATTTTTATTTTTGAGTTTCTCTGACCTTTTCAAAGAGATTCAGAGAAAGAGAAGGAAACGTGTTTGCTAGGTAGTCACCTTGATAGGAATGTGTGCTCCTTTTCAACAGGTGAATTTATTAACCTCCAATCTGATAGCCAATCACTGTTCTCCACTCTGTTATAGAGAACGATTGTTTTGCTTCCAGATTCTTACGCTGAAGCTCTAACGCCAATCTGATGGTATTTGGAGATGGGGCAGTTGAGGAGATTTAGATTTAGATGGTTGATTAGATTTAGATGATGTCCTGAGGGTAGGGCCTTGATCACAGAATTAGGGCCCTTAAAAGAACACACACCAGAGAGCCCCTTCCTCCACTCTGACATGGAAGACGTCATGAATGCAGCTGTCTCCAAGTCAGGAAGAGGGTTCTTACCATAACTCCCCAGCCATGGTAGCACCTTGATCTTATACTTCCCATCTGCTAGAACTGTGGCAAATAGGTCTATGGTTTAAGTCTCCCGTTCCGTTACGGGGTCCAGGCTGACCGATACACATTTCATCCTTTCTCGGATGTTCAAGTGTTGGTCTATGCCAGAGGTTTGTTAAGCCTCATTTTTTCCTTTTCATTTTGAAGATATTATTTTTAAGTAATCTCTGTACCCAGCATGGGGCTCTGACACACAACGCTGATATCAAGAGTCACATGCTCCACCGACGGGGCCAGTCAGGTGCCCCCTTTCGTTTCTTCTTCAAATAATGTTTTTTTCAGTATGTGAAAGTGCTTTCTGACCCACACCAGTCCTTTAATGTAAGTGGTCCTCATGATCCTCTTAACCCTATTTAAACACCACAATTCTTATGCAAATATGGACTTCTTTGCACAGAATGGTAGTACTTATAACCACTGCTTATACTTGGTTTGTCAGAAGAGTTTACATTAGGCACAAGTACAGAAAGCAAGTATTACCTTTTTTTAAAAAAAAAATGTATGTTTATTTGAGAGAGGGAGAGAGAATGTGTAAGCAGGGGAGAGGGGTAGAAGGAGAGAGAAACCCAAGCAGGCTCCACACTCAGTGCAGAGCCCAGCATGGGGCTTGATCCCATGACCCTGGGATCACGACCTGAACTGCAATCAACACATCAAGATATAGATGTTCAAGCAGCCAAGCCACCCAGGTGCCCCAAAGTTTGCCATTTTAAATCTTGTATATATAAGAAGACAAGGTATTGGAATACACAGATTATAAACAATGAGGATTTGTATCTTTTTTCAGATTTCTTTCAGTCCACGTTTATTGGGAATCTTGGTCTCACTTCACTCCTCTATGCCTCTGTGTTCTTTTAGGTAAAATTAGGATGATGGATTAAATACTCTGTGTTATGTCTCAGGACGAAAACTATTAACTGTATTGATATCATCTTACTTGTGTAACACTGTCATAGCCACAAGGTGCTTCCATATGCTATCAGTTAAATTGCCAGCAGCCTCGAAGGCCAAGTATTCGAATTTACCATTTTACCAAGAAGAGCAATCAGGCTTTAAATCATTGATCCAAGTGAGAAAAAAATGGTAAGCAATGGACTCAAGATGCAAGCAGGAATCTGATTCCAAATTTCAGGTTCTACCATCCCACACTATTTCCTCATCTGGGAGATCAGTGATGTACTTATTTTTTTCCCCCCATTAGTCTCCCATTTAATGGCTTCTTGAATGTCAGATTAGGTTTATTCTAGGGTGATACAAAATGTACTGTACACAACTGTTTCTCTCAAGCCATTTCCACAAGGCAGTTCTACTTTCAAAAGGACCCTCAACAAACATGCAGCAAATCCCAGACTGCTCTGCTTCCCACAGTCCCTTGCCTTTCAAAGTGGGATGTCTATGAATTATGGAAAAGGGGCCAAGATTACTACTGGGGAGAGATGATGGCAGATATTTTAAGAAAGTGAAACCAGGTTAGCAACCTAGTATGATTTCTAGATTAGCTTGTTACCTCCATGGAAGTCCAAACAACTCTCGATATTGAGGAGAGAGACCAAAAGAGCCAGTTGGGGGTTCAAACAAGTTCAGGCTTTGATGCACTGGGTTCAGGTCTTGCCCTCCTCTGACAACTTGAGTAACCTCGCTCGATTCTGATGGATTAGACTCTGTTTCATCTGCAAAGTACCTACAACATGGGGCACTGGGGAGGCTACAATGCTACAAGTGTATAAAAAGCACCCAATAGAGTATCAAGAGCATTGATGGCATCCTAAAATATTATGTCTGATTATATAAGAGACAGTTCAATGAAACTAGCTAATTAAATCTCTGCACCCATTTACAATTTTATCATCTAAAAAATATTCGACTATTTTTAAAAGATGTTTTAGGGGTGCTTGGCTGGCTCATTCAGTGGAGCACACAACTCTTCATCTCAGTGTTGTGAGTTCAAGACCCACATTGGATGGAGAGATTACTTAAAAATAAAAATCTTAAAAAAGGATATTTTAATACTACTGGCACAGTAGTATAAATAACGTCAAACTATACGCTTTGACTTGAGGAATCCATGCTTGCATTTAACAAATTAATCCAATTAGTAACTACTGCTAGAACATTTACCAGTGCTCTGTGTTGGGGAACAAGATGAGTGTTTTCTTTGTCCTCATAGAGTTTGCATCTTCCACTTAATGGTGTACATTAAGTGGTTGCAAATGTGGTTGCATTTTTTAAAAAAATCTTGTCATTGATAAGTCAAAATTTACTTTTAACTTTGGTATAAACTTGCCTTGACAACTCTAACTCCCACAAGTAAAACAAGGCAAGAGATATGTTTGGCAGAGCAACTATTTATGTCCTATCTTCTGTGTTGCCAGGGTGATGGTAGCAATATTGAAAACATTGGAGGTGGTTGTTTTATTGGCAAGGATCCTGATTTTCAATTCCAAATGCAAGGACTGTAAAAAGCAAAATGTAGGCTGGGGTGTAGGCAGTGGACTGGCCATGGCTATACGTCAGCTAGATGAATGGATTATTGGTGATTAACCAAATGTGGATGCTGTTCTTGGAAGTGTAACACTCATAGGCAATATTTTTGTAATAATATTTTAAAACTAATGAAAGTTTAGTGATTACCTCAAATTTTTTTTCCAAAATCTAAAGCCTGATGTTTGCTTTCAAATGTTAGTTTTTTTGCCCAGATTTCTCTTCCTCTCCTTTCAGTGGGAAACAACTCAAAAGATGTACTAAACTTTTGATCCCTCCTTTAAGAATCGAAATATTGTCACAGTACAAGTTCAGCTTAAGAATTTTTTAAACATGTTGATTATGTACATTAAAGGGAATAAATTCATATACCAAGGCTGAAAAGACAAAGTCATCTGTTAGGTCGGCTGGAAGTTCTGTCTTATATGAAAGCACCACATTTGTGTATAGACATGGACGGGGGTAACCAGCTTGGGACTTCTTTCCTCCCTCACCAACTTCATCAAATCAATCTCTTAGCTTCAAACCAACTAGTATATTGACACTGAATTAAAAACACCACCACCACCACCACCCTTCTGAGGTATTGGGGGTTGACCCTATCAAACTTCAGGTCTTCCACCTGGCAGTATGGTGAGACATAGTAGGATATGGAAAGAAAAAGAAGGATGGTGATAAACCATGACTATAGTTCTTAGACTTTTTTCCTTTTTTTTTTAAGGATTCAAATACATTTTATTTCTTCAATTACACCATCATGAGTAGAAAGAGTGCTTAGATGAGAAGGTTGTTTTGAGACAATTCTGCACTAGAGCACCTATAATGGTTGCTGATCTATTCACTTCTTTGTGATTTTACCAACAGAAGACAGGTTCTGTTTTTTTTTTTTTTTTTTTTTTTTTTTTTTTTTTTTTTTTAATGTTTATTTTTGAACTAGAGAGAGTGAGCAGGGAAGGGACACACAGAGAGAAAGAGAGAGACAGAAGATCCAAAGCAGGCTCTGCACTGACAACAGAGAGCTTGATGTGGGGCTCAAACTCAGGAACCTCAAGGTCATGACCCAAATCAAAGTCAGATGCTTAACTGACGGAGCCACCCAGGTGCTCCCAGAGAACAGTTTCCATTCTATTTCAGTCTGTGCTATTCTAAATATCCCTACAATAACATAAAAAGTAGTTCTGCTGGCTAGCACAGCATTACAATACTTGTGAAAATCCAGTGAATATTTTATGTGCCTCTGTCTTGCCATAATTTGCTGAATGTTTCTATTCTGGAGATACTTAGTATATTTCTGGCCAAGGGAAACATCATGAAGGTGTGAGAGGATTGCATTGGATTGCAGCTGCTGGCATATTTCATTGCAAGACGCCCTGGTAGGAACTCAAATGCTCTTCTCAGAAACTTCTAGATTCTGCTTCTTTTATGAAGAGTTTATTATATTATAAAGAGATGCATGGTATAAGGTAAAGGGGTGGAGAGAGCATCCATGCCCTGAGTACACCCCATCCTCCTAGTACATCAATGTGTTCACCAACCCGGAAGCTGCACTGTTGGGTTTCTTGATCCATGTTAGGTTTTGCCAATTATTTGCAATGATATGATATTTGAAAAGCAGGAATAATACGGAGACATTTTATATGTTTGACCTGTTTTGTTTCTATTGGTGATCAGATCAGTCATATTGATATGAAGTGTGTTTTTTGTTTTTTTTTTTTTTCCCCACCAGTTTTAAAACTTTTCTGCAGAGTTTTAGTGTCTATCTTCTAGCTTCTTGGGTTTTGAGAAAGATTTTACAGCCAGCTCTGGAGGCCCAAAATGGAGCTCACTTCTCCAACTCTTGCAGTAATTTAAAAATTACCTAATCCTCTGTTAAGTTACTTTTTGCTCAGAATACCTCAACTAGTTTTGATTTTCTATACGAAGACTTGTCTGATATACAGCGCATGTTCTTCTGTTTAAAAAATTCAATACCTAACTAGTTTTTATGGGAAATTATCCAAATAATTACCATCATATTGAAGAGGATGTACTATGACAAATTCCTCACAATTATAGATGTAGCTTTGATTTTTCAGCACAATCTGCTTCTTTCCCAAATTCATTTATTCACAATGCAGTACATTTAGCACATCTACAGTTTCTTGGATTTTTCTCCCCTCCAACTTGTTTATTGCCATCTACCTTTCTACAAATTCTTTTTTTTTTTTTTTTTTTTTTTTTTAAAGGGAGAGAGAGACAGAGAGAGAGAGCATGCGCACATCTCAAGCAGGCTCCGTGCTCAGTGCAGAGGCTGACACAGGGCTCGATCTCAAGACCCTGGGATCACAACATGAGCCAAAATCAAGAGTTGGACCCTCAATAGATTCAGCCACCCAGGTAGGACTCTACAAATTCTCATTCTAATCCTACACTTGCATGATAAACTTCCTATGATCATTTAACCAGAATTAATCTTTTTCTTTTATATCTAAACTAATCTAGCACTGTGTTGCCTTTGATCATAGAAAACTCTGTAACACCTGAACACTGATTATTCTATCCCCCAATTTGCATCATTTACAAAAATTTACCAAATACTTAACTATGAGTTAGTTATTGAGCTAGACACTGGAGATATGAAAATACAGTGTCTTAATGAGCCTGTATCTTAGTAAGATATATCATCATTAAACAAATAGACCCAAAATAAATAGTCAAGTGTCAACTCTCAGAAGTTCCATAAAGCAAAGTATTGTGTGCCTATACAAGAGAGCTTATCTGGTTTGAAAGTTAAGGCAAGCTGCAGGATCACTGGAGGTGGTCCCTAAAGAATCATCAGACACTTAACAGAGTGGGGAAGAATACTGGAAATATGGCACTGCAGCGAGACTTTGGCTCAAACAAGCATTCTATAAGGAAATGAAGTCCCTGCCCCTTCTACAGGGAGCCTTAATCTGAGTGATTCTAAAGGAGCCTCTGTCTCACTTTACTTTGCAGGGGGAGGAACAATTCTGTCCTGGATAGAGTAACTCTCATCAAAGAACATACTTTCCTTTCCACAGGGCTCACCACACCCATGCCTTCAACTGTGTCCCTTCTACTTCACAATTTTTTTTACACATACACATGGTGGTGGTGGTGGTTGGGGGGATGTTTGTACCAACTATGGACAAAATAACACCCTTATTGACTACTTACCAGGGTCCAGGTACTTTTACATTTATTTACATCTATGTTGGCACTTGATCTTCATAATAGCCCTATGAAATCGTTATTTCAAAAGGAGGACACTGAAGCACAGAAAATATTAAGGACTTACTAGATGCTGGATCTAAGCACCACTGAGTGTTTATCATGTGCTAAGTATAACTGAATAAATTCTATTTTCACAGTTACTATTATTCCCATCTTACTGAGGGACTGAGAGGCCGGGAGATGGGCTTGTTCACAGTTACAGAATTGTGTGGCGAGGTGCGGATTTCAAGCAAATCCAGTCTATGCCGTACTGTGCCACTGAGGACTGTACAGTTTTCCAGGGTTCGTTTTGATCCCTTAGTACAGCTTTGCAGGCAGGACTCTCATGTCCATTTGGAGCCTATCTCTGGACAAAGTGGGAGCTTAGTACTTCTATGTTCTCAGCTTTGGGATCTAGTCACCAATTCTGGGACAACAAGAAAGTTCCCACCCACCATCCAGTTATATACGCGAAATGCCTTCTGTCTTTCAATAAACTTTTGTCTCTTCTAGGGTAATATATACTGAGAAATGCACAAAATTTAATATTAAAAGTAAAGAGAATAGGGGCTCCTGGGTGGCTCAGTTGGTTAACTGTCTGACTTCAGCTCAGGTCATCCTCTCACGGTTGGTGGGTTTGAATCCCGCATCAGGCTCTGTGCTAATAGCTCATAGCCTGGAGCCTGCCTCGGATTCTGTGTCTCCTTCTCTCTCTGCCCCTCCCCTGCTCTTGCTCTCTCTCTCCCTCTCCCTCAAAAATGAACAAACATTAAAAAAAAAAATTAAAAAAATTTAAAGTAATGAAAATACAACTAAGGTTTAAATTGCTTCAAATAAATGTTAGGTAAGCTAAATCTACATGCTTGTGAAAAATGCCTAATTTTGGATGATCCACAGCATCACTTACTTCTGCTAGTTTGGATCAGTGAGAACTAAACTAGAGTAAAAAGATATCGTTAATATATATTCACCAAGAAAAAAATGTGAAAATAGCCAAGATCATTTTGGTAGCAGGGAGACCAGCACAATCAACAGATTCTCTGTTACACATATGACATGCAAAAAAAAAAAAAAAAAAAAATGATCTGGCCACACTCAGATTTCTCTGCCATTACCTGAAAATGTAGAAGAAGCAGGTTTTTTCAACAGGTCCTAACTTGAACTCTAAGGATGCCTCTGGAAGAATATTGGGGTGTCAGTAAACAGAAAATGCTATGCAAAATTTGAGTCATATATGTCTATTTTTTTTCTGGGGAACGAGTCCATAGCTTTATCCAGTTTCTAGTAATGGTTCCCTAAGAAAGGTTAAGAAACACTGATGGGGGAGCACATGGCTGGTTCTGTCAGTGGAGCATGCGACTCTTGATCTTGGGGTTGTGAATTTAAGCCCTACGTTGGGTGTAGAGGTTACTTTAAAATCCCACCAAAAAAAACACTGATGCAGGCATAGTGATAAAATTATCAGTGCTAAGTAGGTCTAAGAGAATATATTCTATTTATAATGACAAAAAAGCATTCATTCATCCTTCCCAGTTAAATAAGAAAACTATGGTTTTAAAGACAGACTAAATAAACCCCTAAAATAAGCATTGAGTATATACCTCTGCCCTGAAGTAAAAATGAGCCCCAGTCAGATCAATCACCTGGAACTGATTTCCCGGCAGCAAACTTTTCCTGGCATCAGCAGCCCATTTTACCCTTATTTTTGATCTTTATTTTTATTTGAGGTGATTACAAGTGAGATAAAATTAAGATATGCAATATTTTTTCAAATTGAAATGTTCTGATAAATAAAGTCATATAAACGAACTCTTCCTTCTATCACGTAACTTCCAGAAGCACAAGGATTCGGGTCTCACTGGTCATAGACATATTACAGTAGAATATCTAATGGATAGCCATCTTCATTGCACACAATTGCTACTTCTGCCTTAGGTAATGTTAGAAGGTCACCTTATAATTATACTGTGAGTTTAAGAAGTTATTTTGTTATCTACTAATTTGTTTAAGCATAGAAAAATAAATTTTTATGATTTAGAACCCAAAGCAAAGAAAGGAAACGTAATATATATGTGCATATATATACATGCCTAAGAAATAATTTTTCAACAATTTTATACATACTTAATGTCTGATTTGGCAGATGGCACACCTATTTCAAGAAATATTTAACAAAATCTCTGATATAAAGACCAACTTGGATGATTCACTGGATCATATACACTTGCATTTTTCCTATCTCTGAATAATCCCCCTGCGTTTTTATTGTATGATGCTAAAAATGTCTTCAAAACAAAACCCAGCCTCACAGATGCAGAGAAAAGATTGGTGGTCGCCAGACAGGTGGGGATGAGGGCCAAATGGGTGAAGGAGATTAACAAGTACCAACTTCCCCCTCTAAAGTAAGTTATGGGGATGTACCATACAGCCTAGGGTGTATACTCAGTGAGATTGTATTAATTTTGTAAGGTAACAGGTAAGTAGATGTATTGTGGTGACTATTTTGCATTGTATACATATGTTGAATCACTACGCTAGACATCTGAAACAAATATTGTATGCCAATCATACCTCAATAATAAAAAAAAGTCTTCAAATTGTATAGTCACCGCACCTCAAAGTAAAACATCCTCTGAAGACCTAATGTTAGAAGATTTTCCAAAAGACTGAGAGAGTACTCAGAAGGAACAGATCTGCAAGCAAAATTGCCCCTAAAAACAAAACAAACAAAAAATATCCCAAAAGGGAATGGAAAGGAGAAATGGAAAAGAAGGGTGTGTCCTTTATGACAGAGTTGCTGGAGGCCTTCACACTCTGTTCCTTCTTCTTCTTGATGTGTGACTGGGTTATCCTTGCCCTGGTCCTTGCAGTTGGGTGTGATCCTGTGATTGGTTTATCTAAAATGGAATGACTGGAAGTACTCTGTGTCAATTTTCAGGCTTAACCTTTCAGAACCTCACCTTCTTTTCCTACTTGTATTCAGAATGACCGGGAATGAAGATGATGTAAATGTCCTAGAGAAGCAGCTTTTCATTCTTGACCCAAGAGTTATCAGTGGATGGAATTCAACTTATCTGTGAAACTTAGTGAATAATTTTATCTTCGTTTTTATTAATTTATGACTCTCTTCTGTTGCAAATTTAAGCAGTAAACCACAGTAGAATTAATAGTACTTACTTGTGGCTTTAGAAAATACAGAAATCACAAATATTCTCAAATCCTGTTTCAACCACTCCAAGTATCTTAAAATCCTGCTTACGTTCACAATTGCTTCAAAATTATGGTTTTTATGGCTATAATGTACACTTTCAAAATAGAAGAATTTAGAGTGTCAAAGAAGCACACATTTATATGTTTTAATCATGGTATTTCAATGTTATTTGTTTCCTTTTTAACCTGAAGCATTTTATTCATGTATCTAGTAAACATTACACAAAAAGACAAAAAAGGTTTAAGAGCTGTGCTTGCCCTGGATGATGGGAGAAGAACGAACTTGGAAACAACTGTATTCCCTGAATGCCAACACAGAGCTTCGTGACAGCCTTGAAGATGCAGCTCCCCTATTTCCATGGGAAAAGGAACATTTCTGTTATTTAAGTCAATCTATTTGTGGGCCCTTTTTACGGCCACATCTGATGCATGTCCCAATATATCCTTGTATCATCAACTTTTGTTTGTTACAGAAAGGAACATTTACATTTTTTTGCCAGAATTAACAGAATAATGCTCAGTATCACCAATCAACAGGGAAAAGAAAATCAAAACCACAATGGGATACCACTTTACACCTGTCAAAATTGCTAGTACCAAAAAACCAAGAGATACATGCTGGGGAGGATTTGGAAAAAAGGGAACCCTCACTTATCACTGGTGGAACAGTATATAGATTCCTCAACAGATTACAAATAGATATACCCTGAAATCTGTTAATTCCACTACTGGGTAGTTACCAAAAGGAAACAAAAACACTAATTCGAAAAGACGTATGAACCCCTATGTTTATTGCATTATTTACAGTATCCAAGATATGGAAGCAATCCAAGGGTCTATCAATAGACGAATAGATAAAGAAGATGTGATACACACCGCCCCCTGACACACACACAGGCAAGTAATATTCAGCTATAAAAAAGAATATTATCTTTTCACTGGTGACCAATAGATGGACCTAGAGCGTATCAGGCTAAGTGAAGTCAGACAGAAAAAGACAAATATCGTATTTTTTCACTTATATGTGTGATCTAAAAAATACAAATGAACCAAAAAACCAGAGTAAGATTCAAACACCAAGAAAAAACTGGCAGTTGCCAGAGGAGTAGGGGGTGGGGGGTGGGGGGTGGGCAAAATGGGTCAAGGGACATGGGAGGTGTGGACTTCCAGTCATGGAATGACTAAGTCATGGAGATCAAAGGCACAGCATAGGGAATGTAGTCAAAGGTACTGGAATAACATTGTACAGTGGTAAGTGCTAGCTACATTTTTAGTGAGCATAGCGTAACATATAGAATTGTTGAATTACTGTTTTACATCTGAAAGTAATATAACATTGTGTGTCAACTATGCTGCAATTAAAAAAGAATTAAAAAATATTTTTAAGAATTAAGGTAAGAATTTTTGTATTAAAATTAGAGTATTCAGTGCTTTAATACAATAAAACTTAGGTAAATATTAAAATCTTAGCAATAAAAACTATAACAGTAACTTTTCAGTATATTATTCTCAGAAGTCCATACAACAATGGAGTCACTGAATCTAATGATCTAAAAGTTCCATTCAAGGCAAAGATCAACAAATGTGTACATCCCTTAGGAGCGATCAACAATCCCTGTAAACTCTCATCATTTCCATTGCAAGCATCTGCTCTCTGATCAAACCATCCTTCAAACCCATATAAACAATCTGTTAATTCCATACCAATTTTACTTTTTCAGGTTTCTCTCAGGTACCCACGTCCCTCATCAGTTTACACCCCATAGCCAAACTTTAATTGTTATCTTGCGTATAACCCAAATCTCTTCCATATCTTGTATTCTCTACCTCTGCCCAAGCATCAGTTTGACTAGAAGAAAAACATGTCGCCATAATTATCACTCTCATCTAAACCTCAAGACCACGAACTTTAAGCGGGCTATTGGAGCAATCTATTATCACACAATCCTAGTCTATTTGGTTTCTACTTTCTCAGTATCTGAGAAGCTTGGTCATGGAGATTTTGAAGAGAATCGATCTTTTCCTAGCTCCCCTTACCTAATTTACAGAAGTACCACTGTGAGCATCCTGTACTTAACCTTCACTCCTGTAACCTGCATGGTCTGTGCTCCTTTGCAAAATCCCTTTCTCCACACTTGTACATCAAATTCCATTTCTTCTCTCTGTTCAGGGACAGGGCTCACACAATCACCCTCTGTACTTGATCATTCTCATTGGCATATAGAATACGCTGTGATTTCTCCCACTGTTAACAAAAATTTTGTCTGGACCCCACATTCCTCTGCAGCAACTGCCTTATTTCTTTTTTTTGTTTTTATAATGAAACTCTTGGTTGTGCATCTTTTCTATTTTCAATTCCTTTCTTTTTTTTTTCCCTTCAACTATTCAAAACAGCTTTTGTTCAAACTCCAGTCCACCAGGAGAGTTTTCAAAGTTACTAGTGACTTAACTTCAGTACTGGTAAATTCAACAATCCGTTCTTGGTCCACATCTTACCTTGTCTATGAGCAGTATGTACCACAGTTGGTGGTGACCCTTTCCTTGTTTGACATATATCCTACATTTCCAGGACAAAATTCACTCTTGGTCCTTACCCCAATCCCCAATAACAACCACACTTCCTTACGCTTTTGCTGTTTTTGTGTTTATTTTTTGTTTTTTTCTTCCAGACCTCATAATAATGAAAAACTCCAGGGCTCAGGCACTGTCCCCTTAGGTATTTTTTATATTCTCACACTCCCTTAATGACCGCAAATACCATATATTTAACTGACATTTATGTCTTCAGCCCACACTTCTCTGAACCCCAGGCTCACATATAAATCTCAAACTGAAAAAAGTGAACTCATGATCTTTCTCTCTAAACATACTCCACCTGTAGTCTTCCCATCATAGAAAAATAGCAAGTTTATTTTTCAGTTTTTCAGAACAAAAATATTCAAGTCACCCTTGACTCTTCTGCTGTAACGTTCCACATGAATTAAGTTTTGTCTAAGCTTAAAAAGACAAAAACCTCACCATCTTCTTAACAAAACATAGTCCAAGGCACCAACATCACTTACCTGGATTATTTTGATAACCTTCTGACTTGTCCCTCTGCTTGTGCTCCTTCCCCAACTGCAGTGAATTCTCCTTGCTTTCCACATGATCCTGTTACAATTTAAGTCCATAGAATAGAATTAGAAAACAAATTGTCAGTTTCATTTAAAATAAAATCGAGGGGCGCTTGGGTGGCTTAGCTGGTTAAATGTCGCACTTTGGCTCAGGTCATGATCTGGAAGTTTGTGAGTTCAAGTCCCTTGTCTGGCTCTGTTGCTGACAGCTCGGGGCCTGGAGCCTGCTTCGGATTCTGTGTTTCTGCCCCCCTCCGCCTCTCTCTCTGCCCCTCCCCTCTTCTTGCCTGTGTGCAAGCTTTCTGTCTCAAAAATAAACATTAAAAAATTTAAAGAATGAAATCCAGATCTCTTCTCATGTCTAAGTCCTAAAGATCTACCCCCTGCTATGATGTTGTTTCCTACTCTGCTGTCCCTGATAACCCACTGGGTCCATCCATTATGTTGACCCTGCGTTTCTCATCTACACCAGGCATGCTCCAGCCTCCGAGCCTACACAAGTTTCTTTTCCTGGATGCTCTTCCCCAAGGATTCTTTTTAACAGTCCCAGTCACTAGCTTTAAGTCATTGCAGGAGTTCATCTTCTCAGGGAAGTCTTTCCTCATCATCCTTCTCTGCTTCAATTTTCTCCATAACTTTCATTGCCTTCCAACATTCTATGCTTATATCCTTTTGTTTATTGGTTTTCTCCTCCCGTGACAATGTGAGCTTCATGAGAGTATTTTGTCTATGTTCTCTCACTTAAAAAAGGTACTGACACATAGCAGGTATTTGTCAAGTGTTAACTCCCAGTATAGGTTTTGTTATGACTGACTTAAGTATTGTTAATACATTCTGGCCTGTTATGTGGAGGAAAGATAAATCAGTTTTAAAATTCAAATTTATCAGAAAACTAATGGAAATGTTTGATAGCATTAATAACCCTTATTTTTTAAAGGTACCCCTGATTTCTCCTGGGAATGTTAAATCTGCTCCATTAAATTAAAAAGTACAAGTTAACTTTAATTCCCAGTTAAGAATTTAAACTTTGCAAACAAAATATTAAATGGGGCTTTATAGATCTATAAAATGGACTATGTAAGATGATCATAGGCCATAAATTAGGTGGACATGTATCCAATTCTTTAAAATTTTATATTATGAAATATATTTAGAAAATAATTTACACATCCAGTCCAAAAACAGATAACTGCCCCACTCACATGAAGCTTAGTAAAATATTTAATGTTTTAAGTCCCTATGTGCCACTCTCCAATTACTACCCTTCCCCACCTCTAAAAAGTAAACCCAAGAAGTTGTGTTAATCAATCTTGGCTATGTAGTTTTGCCATATATGTATATTTCCATAACTAGATTTATTTTGCTTAATTTTGGAACCTATATTAATGTAATAAATACTATAGGCTTTCATCTGTAACTTTGTGTCCCCGTTGTCATGCTTCTGAGATGTAGCTATATAGATTGGCTTCTCTAATTCATTTAAAATGATGATCTTTTGAACATTCTTGCTTATGGCTTGAGGACCATATATTCAAAAATTTTATTAGGCATCATGATTTTGTTTTCAAAGAAGTTATGCTACTCCCAACTCCTGTGAGCACAGTATAACGGTAACCATTTTTTCACATCCTTGCTGTTACTAAAAGTTTTCAGTTTCTATTTTTGCCTAATGAACATGGAAGGATATTGTGAATTTAAGTCACCTTTTCTTGATTACTAATAAAGTGGTCACATAGTGAAATTAAAAAGTTGTCAAGTACAGTTTCATTTTTTATCCCCCTTAAGAACTTCTTGTAATTTTTAACCTGATTTTATTCATACCACAATTTCATAAAAGATATTCCCTTATATTGCCACCTTAAATAATTTGTCTTTTATATTTAACTCCTTAACCTGTTTGAAGTTATTTGAGTATAGATGAAGTAAAGTTTTACTCTAGGACATTAACCAAATGATCTATTTTTTCCCTACTTACATACTTTCTATATATCTTTGGGTCTATTTATGGGTTCTCCCTTTCCGTTCCTTTGTGAACTCATCACTAATATAATACTACATTATTAGTGAAACTTTAAAATGGTCTTAGTATCTGATAGAGCTCATCTCTCTAATGTATATAGTTTTTCATTACCAATTAGTCATTTTGACCCACTTCATTTTCCATATATATTTTATAGTAAGTAAGCTGATTTTAAAGAAAATTCCATTTAAAAGTGTAACCTGCCACATTTCTCTCCCCACTTTGGGTCATTTAGTTGCCCCTCTTTTTAGTTCATAGTCAAATGTGACCTTCTAACATAGTAAGTGGTTTATGTATTCATATGCCTATTGTTATTTTACTTCCCTCTCACCTGTCTGCTACCCAGAGGGACTATAAACTCAAAATTGCCCAAGTTATTTTTGGATGTGTTTATGTGTACATTTCAAGCACCTAAAACAGGAGAGGCTTGGGCAAGGACAGGTACTCAGTAAATAGTTGCTGAGTAAACAAATTCAACTTCGATTCATGACTCAATCACGGAAAACTGCCATCTAACATTACATTTTTCTAATCCATGAACATGGTATCTCCCCATCTATCTAGATCATCTCTAAACTATTTCAATACAGACTTCTCAGTGTCCTAAGTGAAGTTTTTATGTGTCTTTGTAGATTTTTGTGTAACTTATACCTTTGTTTTCATTGACACTGGTTATGAACTTGATAGTATTTTTTGCCAATTTTTTCTATTAAAAATAATTATATTTTTTGAATTTATTAAAATGTACAAGTAATTCTATCTTTTAAAATGTATTTTTAGCAAAGCTGGGTATGACATCTGGGTTTAATATTTTGTTACATTTACTGAATTATACTTTTCACACTGTAAAATTCAACCCTTTTAAGTGCCTAATGCAATGACTTGTGATAAATATGGACAATACTATCACTACGCTCAAGATATTGAAAATTTACCATCGTTCCAAATATTTCCTTTGAACCTCATTGTAGTCAATTCCATTCCCCCACACCCAGTCTTTGGCAAACTCTGATCCATTTTCTGTCCTTAATGTTTTACCTTTTCTGGAATGTCATCTAAGTAGAAGCATACAGTATATGGTCTTTTGTGTCTAGCTTTTTTCTTCAGTGTAATGCATTTGAAATTCATCCATACTTTCGCATGAAATGAGGAACTTTCCTTTTAATTGCTGATGGCATCACATTGTATGGGTGTAATGCAATCTGTTAATCCCCTCACCTCTTGAGGGATATTTGAATTTTTTTCTAAATTGTAGCGGTAGAAGTTCTCCTTCCTCCTGGGTAAATTTCTAGTAGAATTGCTGGAGCACATGAGAAATTTTCTGAGTAAGAAATTCCTAACTTTCCCACAGCGTACCACTTTTTTTCATTCCCACCATCCGAGTAATATAATCCTGGTTGCACTATGTTTTCATCAGCACTTGGTATTAAGATGCTTATTTTTATCCATTCTAGAGGATAACCAGTGTCATCTCACTATGATTTTAGTTTAGATTTGCCTAGTGACTACTCATGTTGACTTTCTTTTCATGTTCTAATTTGTCGTTTATAACTCTTCTCTCAAAGTCTCTTAAATTTCTTGCCAATTTTTAAATCAAATTTTTGGCTTATTGAAATGTGAAGATTATTTATGTGTTTTGGATGTAAGTCCTATTCTCCCCACCTCTAAAGTAGCCTTGAAAATCATCAGCCTCCCAACCACAGGAGCTATGAAAAGCAGCAGCCTTACAGCCACTGGAGGGGATAGAAGGAGGGTGTGGCTTCTCAGAAAGCCCCATCCTCAGAGCATTATCATTAAACTGTCTTGTATCTCCCTGAAAATGTCTATTTACAGAGTATTGTCATTATTTAACCTGACACAGAGCTTGCTTGCTGGATTTATCTGATATAAAACTTATATCCGGAATGAATAAAAAATTTACAATAGGAAGACAAACAACCTAATTAAATTTGCATCAAATATCTGAATGAACATCTTTTCAAAGATGGTGTACAAATGGCCAGGAAGCCTATGAAAAGATGCTTGACTTTAGTCATGAGGGAAATAGAATCAAAGCCTCAGTGAAATAATCACTCCACACCTAATAGGATGACTATAACCAATAACACACATAATAAGTGTTGACAAGGTTGTGGAGAAATGGAATCCTAATATATCGCTGGCAGGAATGTAAAATGGTGCAGCTACTTGGGAAACAGCTTAACAGTTCCTCAAAATGTTAAATAAACATAATGTTACCGTATAACCCAGCAGTTCCACTCTCAGGTATGTACTTAAGATAGATAAAACCATATGTCCCATAAAACCTTGTATACGAATGTTCATAGCAGTGTTATTCTTAATAGCCAAAATGTGGAAACACACATGTCCATTAACTGAGAATGGATAAGCAAATGTGGTATATCCATACAACGAAATTTGATTTAGTAATATAAAGAATCAGTAGATTCATGTGAACACTGAATGGCCCCTGAAAACAGTATGTTAAGTGAAAAAGTCTACCATAAATCACCACATATTGTATGATTACATTTATAGGAAATAGTCCGAGTAGACAAATCTGTATAGACAAAAATACATTAGTGATTGCCTGGAACTGTGGCAAAGGGTGAGGTGTGGAATAACTCCTAATGGGTTCTTTTCTGGGGTGATAAAAAGGTCCATAAATTAAGTTGTGTTGACAGTTACCTAGCTCTGTGAATATACTAACAGAACTGTATACTTAAACACATAGACATAGAAGAAGAATACACCATTTTGACACGATTAGAAAAATTAGGAAGTGTGGGAATGCTGTCAAGGTTGGACGATAAAGAGCAATGAGAACTCCTCATTCACTTCTGACAGAAAGACACATTAAGGTTGTCACTTTGAAAAAATGGTTTGAGGTCATCTGGGTGGCTCAGTCGGTCAAGCATCTGACTTCATCTCAGGTCATGATCTCACAGTTCCTGAGTTCGAGTCCCGTGTTGGGCTTAGCGCTGATACCACGGAGCCTGCTTCAGATTCTGTGTCTCCCTCTCTCTCTGCCCCTTCCCCACTCACTTGTTCTCCCTCAAAAACAAATAAACACTAAAAAAAACTCCACAGTTTTATGAGGCACATGGTGGCTCAGTTGGTTGAGCATCTGGCTCTTTGTTTCACCTCAGGACATGATCTCACGGTTCGTGTGATCGAACTCTGCATCAGGCTGTGCATTGACAGTGCAGAGACTGCTTGGGATTCTCTCTCCCCTTCCCTCTCTGTGCCCCTCCCTCACTCTCTCTTCAAAATTAACTTAAGATCTTTTTGAAAAAGACTTTAGTGTTTAGCCAGCCATTGCATGCCTGGATATATACAATAGAGAAATGATTGCACACATGCACTAGCTATTTCAGGAGCCCTGTTTTTAAGAGATAAATATGAAAAACAGAGTATCCACAAAAAGTGAATAAAATGATATAACATTCCCATAAATACATTTCCCCTGTGAAAGTGAGAACTATCCCTCACATATTTAATATCTAACTAAATAAAAAATTAAGTTACAGGACTGATTAAATACTTATGTATAGCTCAGTAAGAGAAAAATAAAGAACTTTCTTGGGGAGAGATACGTGATAAAGGTATAGAGAAAAAAGTGAAAGATGAATATAAAATTCTGGTTAGTGTTTATTGCTCTGGGTAGGAAGAAGCACACAGGACACTTCCCAGGTTGTGATAGCTCGGTGGGTGTCATTCCTAATTAAATCCCCTGCAACACACCTCATTGTACATTGAATATGTAGCCATGAAGTGGAAACGAATAGGTGATATGGGAGCAAGGCATCTATTTTTTGAAAAATAACAGATGGTTAAAAATTACCCCTGAAGGGGCGCCTGGGTGGCGCAGTCGGTTAAGCGTCCGACTTCAGCCAGGTCACCATCTCGCAGTCCGTGAGTTCGAGCCCCGCGTCAGGCTCTGGGCTGATGGCTCAGAGCCTGGAGCCTGTTTCCGATTCTGTGTCTCCCTCTCTCTCTGCCCCTCCCCCATTCATGCTCTGTCTCTCTCTGTCCCAAAAATGAATAAACGTTGAAAAAAAAAAAATTAAAAAAAAAAAAATTACCCCTGAAAATCTATTTCCCAAACTCTAAGGTTGTCTAAATATACAGATATATGTTTAATATAAAGTTACACAATTTTATGTAAGAATGTATTTTATTAATACATATAATTTATATACCTATTTGAATATATAATGTGTATGTACATATATGAATATGTGTATGTAACACACACATATTTGAAAAGAAATCTCAGATGTATTTTTTAAGCAAAATTTGCTTATATTAAGAGCACTTTTTTTATTAAAAGCATTTGAATTAGCATCATTTAAATATTTTACTGAGAAAAAAAATATTTCAAACGTATGTGTGGCAAGCAATGAGATTATGTTATTATGTAATTTTCTATTAGACTTTTGAAGTATTTTTATTCCTTTGCTGGTCTTTTAGTAGTTAAATATTTTCTTGATCACTATTGATTTTGACTTATCTTGCGGCAGGCAATTTTTATTGCTCTATGTGGACTTTTGTGTTTTCACATTAAAATTACACTCGGTGAGATTTTATTTCTCTCAAGTAAAGCACAAAAGGGGAAAGATCAGTCTATAATAGAACAATGTAGTGAAACCATAGCTGAAAAAGATCTGGCAGAAGCACAACTCCTCTCTAAGGGCTAAAGATTACCATTTGTTACCATGCTATCTATTCTCCACCACTAATGAAATTGAAAAAGAACTTTTTAGAAGTACTTTCTATCTTCCCTATTTCAAATTATTTATACTGGCATTAATAGACACACTTAATATACATATCAAGTATTATTCGTTAATTCCTTGCTATTGGTGTATTGACTTAATGTGTAAGTTAAAGGTGCACAGTAAGGTATTACATAGCTTTGTCCCCTTGTTCACAACTTATTTTATTGTGGCTTTACAATGGAACCTTGAAGACTTCCTCATTTCCATTCGTGCATCCATGCATTTAAAAATTAATTCAATAGGGGCGCCTGGGTGGCTCAGTTGGTTGGGCGACCAACTTTGGCTCAGGTCATAATCTCGCAGTTTGTGAGTTCGAGCCCCACATCAGGCTCTGTGCTGACAGCTCGGAACCTGGAGCCTGCTTCAAATTCTGTGTCTCCCCCTCTCTCTGCCCCTCCCCTGCTCCCGCTCTGGGTCTCTCTCTCTCTCAATAATAAATAAACGTTAAAAAAATAATAAAAAATCAAAAATCGATAACATAATTTTAGTACACTTCCTTCTTTTCACAAATATTTACTGTTTACCTCCTGCCAGGCACTACGGTTGTTTCTAGAGATAAAATAAGGGTAAGCAGATAAAGGATCTGTCTTCTTGCAACTCAGAATCTGTATGTGGAGACAGCAAACCGTGATTACCACTTAAAACATTGTGACCAATGCTGCACTGTGACTAGCAGTACCAACAGAGGTGTGGGGTGGTTGGGTTGAGGAATTCGAGGTGGAATTGACAGGAGGAGGGTTTAATAACGAGAAAAGCGCGGAAAGAGCTGAATGGTGGAAGGAATGAAGGCCAGAAAGCAGAGAGGGCAAGAAGAAATGGGAGATATAGTGAAGACACAAACCTTAGGGGGTCTCAAGTCACACAGGATGTTATTAGCTATGTAGGTTTTTGGTTTGGTTTGTCTTAGAAAACACTGGAAAGACACCGAAGCAACCAGTAAGGTGGAGACACCACTCAAGTCAAATTTTGAGAACACGTGGCTCCAGTTTTCAGCAAGACTTCCTTTGTTACTCCCAGCGGCCACTACTCCCTGCTCTGCTCTCCTGGTGAGTCGCGTTTCTCACCATAACCATGTGTTAGTGCTGCAGTTCTCCAAAAGAAATCCAACTCCTACAGCGGCTTGCCTTCTTGCAGGAATCTCAGTTTGTCAACTCTGCCCAGAATTTAAATTCTTCTATGATTCATTAGATATCTAGTTCTCGTCAAGTCTAATGGGCCATAAATAACTTTAAAGGTACCCTTACCATATGATGTGGTAAGATGTAGAGACACACACAAACTGCAAAGGGTAACTAACAGTCGGGGGAGTAAGGTACTCTGCCTGGAAAAACAGGGAAAGCATGAGAATAGGTCTATTTTATGGGGCCCTGAAAGGTGTCCGAAAGGTTTTTCGTTGTTGGGTGTGTGTGTGTGTGTGTGTGTGTGTGTTTAAAGAGAAAGATGGAAACAGCCTTCTGAGAAAAGGGAATTTTATGCAATCATAGCTGTTTCCTGGGAGATAATTAGAAATTTGATGTATGGGAAAGGATAGAGGGAGCTTGGGAAAGGAGCTCCAGATGAATTCTGACAAATTTTATGACAGGACAAAACAGATTCCATCTTTGAGGCACTAGCGAGCCATAGGAGGAAAGAAAAAAATCAAGCTGGGGGATGCCTCTCTGGTGGTTCAGCTTAGAACTGTTGTACCTGCTGGTACGTTTAGAATTCATCTCCCTGAATGTCCATGTACTGTACGTAGCTGCCCACCCTTACTTTGTATCGTGTGTAAAGACCGACCTGCTCGTATGTTTTACTTCAGCGACCAGTGATTTGGCTTACTGTATCTCCCCTTTATTCTTAGCAACAGAGGGGGCATATGGAAAAGAATTTATGCTTACCCAGAGGCCATGCAGCCATCTAAACTAATAGGCTTTCGTCTTTAGTTTGACTTTCAAGTCAAAAAAAGTTTTGGCCTTCTCTAGAGACCCAGTAGTTTCCACTTCCCCAACACCTTACCCAAGGAAATACAACAAACATTTCTGTGAGATAATGAATATTCCCTCCCTTGATTAATGAATTAAAGTTATAACTTAAAATATTTGGCTCATCAACACGTATTGTCTGTTTTATTAAGACAAACTGATTATAACTTGCGAAAATAAGATGTAGACGTTGAAAGAATGGGAAAATCAATGTTTGAACACAAGGGCAAATGCCAGTTTTTGAATTATATACAGTGATGATTCATGGGCACAGCCATAAATCTTGCCTAACAAAGCCCATCTATCTTGGGGGATTGTCAGGAGCATATGGAACCTTCAGGTACTGTAGTGACTAATGACTATTTGTAGACAAGAGCGAAATTCCAGCTTAATGCCTATGACTACATAAGTACATGATAAAAACTGTAATGCTATTGGAGCTTTTTTTCACACATCTCTTGTGGACGCCAGAAGACAACATTATTACCGAGTAAGACATCAAATGATCTATTTAAAAGATTTTTGCAATAATAGAATAGTCATACTCAAAATTACAGCCTGTGTTTATACATATATATTTGTGTTTAGACATACAATCTATAAACTGGAAAATCTCTCATGCCCTCATGGAACATTTGAAACATTTGGAAGTGCTAAGGAATTGTGAGGTTAAGACCTAATTCACATCTATCTATTCCTCCACTGATCTTATGGCTAGGACAGAAAGCCCTGATTTAAAAGCTGATGTGTTATTTTTAGAGAAGTGGGGAGACAGGGGACAATGTTGCTCAACAACACTAAACAACAGTGCTCAAATCAGAGTGACAGGAAAAATCTCCCCTTCAGCATCTAGACAGCACTGACAATATGTGATGATCTCTGCTATGCTTTTTCTGTTCTCTGTAAAATTGAGCTTAAGGGCACATTGGTGGCTCAGTTAGAGCATCCCACTCCTGATTTTGGCTCAGGTCATGATCTCACGGTTGGTGGGTTCCAGCCCCTGTGTCAGGCTCTGTGCTGGCAGCGTGGAGCCTGCTTGGTCTTCTCTCTCCCCATCTCTCTCTCTCTCTGCCCCACCCCCAGTCTATGCTGTTCTCTCTAAAAATAAAACATTTAAATTGAGCTTCGAGTAAGCTGTCTAATGTTTGTTTCATTTACTCCACCAGATCCCATTTACAGAAAGCTTTCAATAACTACACAGCACTGAGAGACTCTAACTTCCTTCAGGATAATTGGTAAACCAGCAGGTTGTTTCTGTGTCTTGAGAGCCAGGGGACCAGATTATGAGCAAAAAGCAATGGAAGGATTAGACTGGGGGAGATTTTCAAATTCAGCCACCAAAAACCAAATAAGCAGAATTATATGTACCCTCTCCCAAATTTAGTTAAATATTTTGCTTACAAATAGAATAAATTTATCAGAGTTTTTTTTTTTTTTTTTTTTTTTTTTTTTTTTTTTTTTTTTTAAGTTTATCTGTGTTGAGAAAGAAGGAGAGCACAAGCAGGGGAAGGGTAGAGACAGAGGGAGAGAATCCCAAGCAGACTCTGCACTGCCAGTACACAGCCCAATTTGGGGCTCAAACTCACGAAATGTGAGATCATGACATGAGCTGCAATCAAGAGTCAGACGCTTAACTGACTGAACCACCCAGGCACCCATCAGAGTAGTTTTATATGTGGACTAAGACAAATTCAGAAACCATTAACAAAAAAATTCAAGGTGTCATGGTGGGTTTTAAACCTCATATCTATAAGGCTTCGTTCTATCCCCTAGGAGGGAGTCAGACAATTGTGACAGAACAGATTATCTTTGGCCTTAGACCATTTTTTCTACATGTCTACAATTGGATTTTTGTTGATTTCTCTCTGGAATTAATTATAGGCCAGGTCAATTTTCCATACCCAGTGAATTCTGTAGAAATCTTTCTACAATAAAACTTTTGATTTGTAAAAGTTATTTGGTACATAGTCTACTTTCCTTGCAATTTTTGGGCTGATTATATCCATGAAATTTGTCATTAATAACTCAATTAGCTTTCATAGTACAATCTCTGATACTTTCCTTGTTATGCTCTTTTATCACTGCAACAATACCCCAGGAAACTTTTATTATATAGCTTGAATAGCTCGTGATTTATTGATTTGAGGATCATTCAGCAACCACTTAGCATCCATGATATATTAGATAAAAAAATATGTAGCTGTTTTGTGCTCTTATGGAATTCTCAATCTGTGTTTGATGAAAACATTTTAAGAACTCTGTACCAGAAAACAGCATGCAAATTAATGATTATACAAATAATGGAATCAAAGGATTAGAAATATGAGGTGAAAAACCCATGAAATCCATTTATGATTAATTTTTGCTCTAAAATATGAATGATTCTACAAGTTTCCTCAGTAATCTTAAATATTTATTTGTACATTAAGAATAGTTTTATTCACAACTAGCATATTTCATACATTAAAAAAAACAGTCTCCTTGGAGTGCCCAGGTGGCTCAGTCAGTCAAGCATCTGACTCCATTTTGGCTTAGGTCATGATCTCACGGTTCTTGAGTTTGAGCCCCATGTCAGGCTCTGGGCTGACAGTGTGGAGCCTACCTGGGATTCTCTCCCTCTTGCTGCACTTCTCCCCTGCTTGTGCTCAGTCTCTCTCCCAAGATAAACTTGAAGAAAAAGAGGAGGAGGAGGAGGAGGAGGAGGAGGAGGAGGAGGAGGAGGAGGAGGAGGAGGAGAAGAAGAAGAAGAAGAAGAAGAAGAAGAAGAAGAAGAAGAAGAAGAAGAAGAAGAAGAAAGAGAAAGAAAGAGAGAGAGAGAGAAAGAGAGAAAGAGAGAGAAAGAGAGAGAGAAAGAGAGAGAGAAAGAGAGAGAAAGAGAGAGAGAAAGAGAGAGAGAAAGAGAGAGAGAAAGAGAGAGAGAAAGAGAGAAAGAAAGAGAGAAAGAGAGAAAGAAAAAGAAGAAAGCAGTTTACTTAAAAAAAAAAATAGCCTCCTTACTCAGACATGTTAGCAAGTATTTCATGCTCAGTCTCACTTTCCAAAATTTTCTCATTCTGACCTTTGTAAACCCTTTTACAGCTTCACATTCTTCCTTAAATGAATGGTATCAGGTCCAGTGTGGGTTCAAATGATTCTGAGTCTGAAACATTCTGTCATTCTTTGCATCCCAAACTCTTCCCCACAGCTTAATTCCCTTCAAGACTAAAAAATACAATATTGCTGACTTGGATTCAGTAAGCTTATGAAAATACATAGAGACAGCTATTATTTATCATTTGCCTTTTTTCCCCCTGAATTTTAAAATTTATTTATACTGATGACCATCATGATACTGGATAAAACGTCATATCGACTTGCAGTAAATAGTGTGACTTCTCATTTTTCCTACACTAACAGGGACAGATTTACTGTCCCTGTGATCCAGATTTTATTTGTTCTTCCCCCTCCACCACCATTATCTCCTTTGTCTTTTCATGTTTTTACTTAAGATATTCTTGCTTGTCCTCAAATATCCTCCATCAACTTTCTCCTTTATTAATCGGCCTCAAGTAGCCACTTCCATCTCTGGAATGTCCTAGCAATGATTTGGTGTGCAAATTAATTTGACCACACTTTCATTCAACAGTATGACTTGTCAAGCAAAGCCAAATAAAACAGGCACAAAGCCATGTCTTAAGGAAGCTTACACTCCAGTGGGTGAGATGGACCAAAAACAAAATAAATGCACGATCACGTAACAGATTAAATGGTGAAAGGAGGAAAAAATCAAGCAAAGGTGATAGGAAGCAGGTAGGTTCTACTTGTATTTTGCATTTTTTTTCCCCTCTCGGTCTTTTTGACAAGTTCCACTTTTTGAAAAGCATGATTCTGGAATGTCAGATTGCATATAAAAAAAAACTGGAGAAAGAATTTGAGGCTCTAATTTTAATCCCTGTGAAGGCTGCTCGGTTTTCATGCTACTCTTATTGAAGTACTAGGTGGCCTTTTAGGTTGTGAACAAAAGCCTCAGCAAGGCTTCAACTACTATTTTAACTCCTCTGCCCTGTGAGTCAGCCCGTTCTGCTCAGCTTCTCAGCTGTTCCTTGCGGAGTCGTCTTGCGTAGTGCACCATTGGTGGAGAGGAAATGGGCTGTCAAAGGAGCTGATAATTTCAATTAGTCAGAGATGGCATCTGCGCTGAGCACGCTGTAATGACACAGCTTGTTAGCTTTTGAGCAAGGACACAATCTGCAGGATCCTGACAAAGAGCTGAGGTTTCCTTGAACTGATGCTTCTTCAGCAAGATGCTCATGTTTGAGAGGCTGAAGATCTCCTATCTGCAATACGAACTCTACAGTCTGTTCAGGCCTCATGGACAGAGGTCATCGGCAGAAACTTCTCAGTCAGGAAGTCCCGAAGTGCCAACGTTATCTACGACACCTCAAGTGACCATTTCTCAAATCTTTCTCTACTACACTTCACCTCGAGTCAAATTAATGTCTACAAGTATCTTTTTCTAGAGACCCAACAATGTCGTAAAATCCTCTTGCTCTGTGTTTCTCTCACCTTATCCAGTGGCCTACCCCCAGTTGGAATCTAGGTAATAGGTGATTAAAACCTATCTCCAACTTTCTCCTCTACTCCAGTCATCTTTGTTTCTTCCTTGTTTTGCAACATTCCAGGACCAGAAAGGATAGATTTTCATCTTCTTGCTAAGTATCTTTCCAGTCACCAGCTAGACTTCAGGACCTGATCTTTTTTTACTGCCCACCTGCTTGTATGCATGGATTTTTTTCCTTCAGCTCTTTGTTCCAGTTTATCTCTTAACGCAGTCAGAAGACCTAGTGAGTATCACATCCCATGATGTAAACCACCACTACCGTTCAAGCAATAGTGACTGCCCTGAAGAGTTCTGACCAGCCCAGACCACCCAGACCAGTTTGAACTCAACCTCCCACTCATGCCTATGCAGATGGACCACACAGTGACCCATGAAGTGACCAACAGTTACCTTTACCGCATTCTAATACTAAAATCCTAAAATATCCTCCCACTGAGGAGCCCAAGTCTCATGTACATAACACACAATGCATGATTAGGCATGTTTCCTTAAGGCATATATACTACCTTATGCCCATCTCCACATACATTAACAGTGTTCTCCCATCAAAATATTCACCCTAACCCTAAATAAAAGGAACCCATTCACCCATGCTCAGGAAATCTCAGCTTTGGGAGCTATTCCCCTGATCT
Organism: Puma concolor; assembly: GCF_028749965.1. Taxonomy (NCBI): domain Eukaryota; kingdom Metazoa; phylum Chordata; class Mammalia; order Carnivora; family Felidae; genus Puma; species Puma concolor. Next base: position 83,448,091 of record NC_141668.1, on the reverse strand, counting down.
CCTTATTTATTGCAAATAAGGTTTCCTTTGAGGGACAACCCTAAGGTAGTGTGGTTTCTGTGACTCAGACAAGAGCAAACTCATGTGAGTCTGGTTACACTTCTATCACCAGTTTTGGGTCTAAGGTGTTGGGTAAACACTGTCGAAGAATCCCCTGTGCTGGATCTTGAAATTTTATTTAGTAAACTACCTTACCATGAAACAAAGTCTTGATCCTATTATCTTACAAAAGGACACAATTTCACCCCATCTGCCCTACCTCCTCACTCTGGGATGCTAATTCTCAAGTTCTGGGTTGGCAGATTGAAGAGCACAAAAGGATCCTTATTTAAGGAGAGAAATTGAAATACTTCAGTTTAATCTTCATAAAACTTTAGCTCTGATAAACTAGGTAAACTCTTACTAAATAATACCCTCATCAATGTGTCTTCTTAAACTTGATCTGATGGGGCACCTGGGTGGCTCAGTCGGCTAAGCATCTGACTTTAGCTCAGGTCATGATCTCGCAGTTCGTGGGTTCGAGCCCCGCGTCGGGCTCTGTGCTGACAGCTCAGAGCCTGGAGCCTGTTTCAGATTCTGTGTCTCCCTCTCTCTCTGGCCCACCCGGTTCATGTTCTATCTCTGTCTCAAAAATAAATAAATGTTAAAAAAAAATTTAAACTTGATCTGATTGTGCCATGGCAACTCAAGATTTTGTGTTAGCTATCAAATCCCAGTAACATATGAGAGAATCTAGCATTTGTTCAGACTTTTACTCATCACCAAAGTCAACCGGAAAGTAGTTGAATGTAAGTCATTATGTACTAAGTATTCTAAAAAGAAATGTTTCACTAAACACGCAATTTTTCACAGGTGATTTAAAAGACTTCCTGAAACCCCAAAGACTGTAACTTGGTAAAAAGGAAACAGGTGCCTTTTACTGTTTGGTTTTATTACCCAAATTTGCACAACCTCTAGTCCTATGTGATTAGTGACTGGCAGAGAGTTGGTGTTGAAAGTCAAGCGCTAACCTTAAAAAATACAACTGACAGTATTTTACCAGCAAAAGATGGATTTATTTAGGAATGAGAGAATTGTAATAAGGGATGAGCAAACTATGGCAAAACCATAGGCAAGTCTACCAAAGGAGAGGAACAGACTCTTCTTCTACAGAGTGAAGAAGATGGGAAGACTGTTATAAATAAAAAGTCCAATGGACTAAACTGGGAGCTCATAGTGGCCTTTCATTGGCTGAACTATGACTGTCTCTCATTGGCTGAGCTGTTGCTGAGGGAGGAGGAAGAGTTCCTTCCTCTTGCTGCTATTGTAAGTAGTATCTATTGGCTAAGTCTCTATCTTCCTGTTGGGTCTGCAAGAGATATTGAGTTGGAGGGTGTGAGAACTCCCCTGGTGAACCTCCCCCTGTCCATTTTAGTGAGGCTTCCCTTTATTATTTTTCACAAGATTCACTACTCATGTTCTCTAGATTTTAATTACAATAATGTTTTCCATTCTAGTGCAACATTAAGCCCTATTTCCATCATTAAGAATTTATGGAGTTTAAACTCGTTATGTGCCTCCAAGTAAGGAGAAAATAAAGCACATACAGGCTTCAGCATGGAATAGACTACAAATCAAGAAGCATTTGGGAACTGGACAATGACACTTGGGGACCCTTAATTCTGATCAAAAGAAACAGAAGTCAATGACTTCTGCAATAGGGGCACTCTTTTCTTGCTATTTTAAGAGCACGGACCCTGGAGACAGACTGCCTGCGTTCAAACGCTATCTCTGGTATTTATTAGCTATGTGACTTTGGGCAAGTCTCAAAATATTCGCTGTTATATTAGAGACAGTCTTAGCAGATAATGTGCTTGTAAATACACTTCCTTCAGATTGGTCTGATCATGCCATTTCTACTTAGGAGACTTTCAGCAATTAAATTCTAGTAACTTGTGTGAGAATCTAGATTCAATACATGCTTTTAGTTTCTTCTTATCTCTGTATACCAGTTCTCACTTGTAAAATGGAGATAATGATGATCCATGTCTTACTGTGTTGGAAAGAGTAAATGAATTATTGTTTATAAAGCACTTAGAAGAGCCTGGAACATAATACATACTAAATAAATGAAAAATCAACAGACGTCCAAAAGCCATTTTCCTACTAAAAACTCAGTATTATATGAAACACTTTCTAATTCCAGACTGGACAAGGCAGAAGAGTTGATAAGGCTAAAAATTACATCAAGAATATATAATTTCCTTGGTAACAAACAACTGTAGGAAGCCTCTCTCAGGGCCCATTTTGAAGGACTTGAACTTTCTTAATTTTAGGAATGCCTAGACCTTTGCATAAAGATGGAACAGACAAGTTCTGTAAATAAAGTCTAAACTGCAAATAGTTGTGTGTGGCAACTGTTAGAAAATGCCATGGCAGTAAGACAGATTATATATATATATATATATATATATATATATATATATATATATATGCACATATATACACACACATATATACACACACATATATACACACACATATATACACACACATATATACACACGTGTGTGTGTATATACATGTGTATATATATATATAAAATAGTTTCTGTGTATATGTATATATATACATATATATATGTGTGTGTGTGTATATATGTATATATATACACACCTATACATTTATCTGCTTAAATGAGTGGTTTTCATTTCATAAAGCCCTCCAGGCACTTTTAGTAAATATTTTTGAATAACCAACAATTAAGAGTCATTTCTTCTCAATACTTATACAGATGGGTGTCTAAATTAGGAGAACTCTAAAAATAGGCAGTCCAGGTACGTTTGATAACATGATGCCCTATTGATAGGAAAATACTGTGTGTCATCATAAGGTTACATACATTCATAGGAACTTTTTTTTCAGTTTTATTTCAAAGTAATTGAGCCTCTAAAAATACACAAATATACGAACTTTTATTTATAATAGTTCATGTAAGTGGTATTCATGGTTTTTTCAAGCCTTTACATCATATTTCCAGATACTAATTGAGCTTTTGAACTTCTATCTTTATTATTGATTCTCTAAAAAAAGGTGTTTTTCCAAACCAGCAATCCACTCTTAACCATAGAGAAAATCTGATGGTTACTAGAGGGTACTGTGGTGGGGGCGGGGGGGGGGGGGGGGGGCAGAATGGGTGAAGTGATTAAGGAGTGCACTGGTGATGAGCACCAGGCAGAATATGGAATTATTGGGTCACTATATTGTACACCTGAAACTGATACGTCATTAGTCAGGCTGACCTTCCTTTCAATAGCTCAATTTTAGTTGTTTCATCAATGTTGTTTTTAAGCACATGCTTTCTTATGTTTTATGATTCTCAGCTTGGGGTCCTCATCACAAAATGACTTTTTAAAAGTCTTACTTGGCAGCTTAATGAAATGTAATTATGACGCCTTAAATTCTTTTAATTCATAGGAGCATCTGTGGACTTTCTGAATAGTTCAACTCAAAGGGTCCCTGTGAAATGTTTGATCATGTTAAGATTAAGCACACTGGTCCTGAAGCCTACCTACCCCAAGTTAAATAAGAGTTCTGAACCCTGTTCATTGTATGATCATGAGCATATTACAGAATATCGGTGTCAGACGCCATCTGTGAAACAGGGATAATAATAATATTGAACTCATAGAGCTATTAGAAGGGTTAAATGAGTTAGCACATATATATAAAGTACTAGAACATAGTAAAGGCTATTATTACTATGAACTATTAGTAATGAACAGTTCCCTTCTATCCATCATCACTTTGTTCACTCTCTTGGCATGTGGTTATTTTTTTTTCCGACCACTGGCGTGATTAGTCCTTCATGTTCTCGTAGAATCCACTTTGCTTGCACTATTTGGCTTACTCCTTATTCTTTATGCTTCTTCCATGAAACAGAAACATCATTATTTATACTTCTGCAACAGACATATAAATATAGGTCTAAAAAGGAACAGATCACCTTACTACCTGCTAACATGCATTCAACTATCTTACTAAATGACCCTAATTTTAAATTTTTTTTTTCAACGTTTATTTATTTTTAGGACAGAGAGAGACAGAGCATGAACGGGCGAGGGGCAGAGAGAGAGGGAGACACAGAATCAGAAACAGGCTCCAGGCTCTGAGCCATCAGCCCAGAGCCCGACGCGGGGCTCGAACTCACGGACCGCAAGATCGTGACCTGGCTGAAGTCGGACGCTTAACCGACTGCACCACCCAGGCGCCCCAATGACCCTAATTTTATTTGATCTTTACCTTTCCACACTATCCTTTCTCTTGAGTGTTGTTTTTCCTCTTCCTTTTATAGATTTACTGTTTCAGCTGTCATCTTTAGCACCATTGTGATCACCTCAATGCTCCAATTATCAAATTTGACCATTAGGAGCTAGTTTAAGTTGGATATTGACTCTTCTTAGCATTGCCCATGTAACTGAACAGCGTTTAAGAAGATCATCACCACCCTTACTTCTGTCCTTGCACATCACATCCGTCATCCCCTAAAAAGTACTGATTTCTTACAGGCAAGAGAACAGGACAGAGATTGAAGCTGATACCAGAAGTGCACTGGACAATTTGGGTCAGGAGGAGGATCTCTGGGAGAGAGACTTGGTTCTTGGCCTGCTTCTAGCTGGAGCCCAATTGGGTCATAAGCTCCATAAGCTCACAATTGATCTCAATGTTTAGGAGTTCATCAAGCTCATTCCATTTTTCCCCCAATTTAATATGTTGCAATGCTGCTTCATACTTTTAGTATCTAATTGCATCTGCCACTTAAACTTCCTTTGACTCTGATAACAAGGTAAATTTTTGTGCTTAAATATCAAGTCCCCTCGGATATTTCCAGCCAAATAAGCCTAAGTTTCATGTTTGCCCAATAGCTTACTAGTGATAAGAATTTTTCTTTGATCTGTTTCAGCCCTAGCAGTTAAAGGAGCATGAAGGATGGAAAATTTCCTTTCTAACCAAAGAATGTCTCCTAAATACAAAAAAATATTAATTTATGTCCTATTGTATTAAACCTTTCTTTCCCCTCCCCCTTTCTTTTCCACAAACTCAAAATCTCCATGTTCTGATTTCATACGTCTATTTTGTCTTAACGCAATCAATAAATCAATGTTGATGAACAGATAAAACTTTGTGTACTGGTGTGTACATATGGTAATACTTTCAGTCCCATTGACTTTTATCATAAAACAATCACAATCCAGTGATATGACAAGCCCTTGGAAAAGAGAATCCCCAGTTGAAACTCATTTTCAACCCTTATCTTCTCAGCCTTCTAGGCCCTTAGAAATACACCAGCATAATTCACAGATTTTGATTAACTGTACGTTGAGAAATGATAGCTATAGGTCAGGTCCTGTAACAAGTACTCCACTTCAACTCTGTACCTAACCCTTTTCTGGTTCAGTAAATGACATGAAGTATGAGTAAATCTAACTTTTAGGTTTGGTATCAAAAGACACCATGTTGTGTTTCCTCTGCAGAGATGTACTCCTGTATAATCTCTGAAGAAAAATTGATTTGGTAAGATTACCACAATAAAGACAGGAGAAAAATTATTCTCAGTACATCCATTTGCCAACAGTTAATGTGCTAATAACATAGCAAAAGTACTTTGAAAAAAAGATTTTAATCACATTTCTGGCTGTAGCACCTACTAGCTCTAAGACTCAGGGCAAGTGCATCTAATTGCTTTAAGCTTTTGTTTTTTTTACATTTAAAGTAAGATTATTATCTGCCTCTTAGAGTTATTTTGAAAATTCAAGGAGTTGAGATTTAGAAGGACAGTGAACATTACTAGCAATCTGTTGAAGTTACTATTAAATGGGTTTTCTTTACGGATTCCATGATCCATAAGGCCCTTCTTCCCTACTCAGTGTAACAGTATTATATGTAGATTTTTCCTGAAACATAGTGAACTATGACAATCTTCAAGACCTAGTATTTTTAGAATGCATTGAGCAAAACTTTAGGCAGTAGTGTAAGAGATAAGAGCTCTGCATAGATCTCAGGCTGTAGCCCCTCTAAAAAATCCCTTGATGTTAATTTGAACCCAACCTTTCAGCCAGAGAGGTATTCGGCAGTGTGGAAAAGATACATGGGACTCCTCGATCTAATACATACTCCCTTTGACCCAGGTTAAGCTTGAACCCTGAACATTTCATTAGTATCTCATTTAGGTCTTTCAAAATTTAGAGTAACAATTTGTGGTTTAAGACTTACAAAGTTGTTGCTGTGAATTAATTTATGTAAAGCTCTTGACTGATATTAAAGATAAGATTTAGGTCTTTCATGTCGTTCAGTTGGAGCGTCTAGGACTATGGTCACGCATCTTTGGGAGAAATATTTATGAAACAACGATGGCCACCATGTATTGCCACAATGAAGAGGACTTACCTTGGGGTAAGTCCAATACTTGAGGTTTGATACCTGAGGTTTGATAATTACATTCTTCATATCTAGAAATGTGATGTCATAAAAACGGTCCTGGAGCCCCTTCATATACAAATGGATTATTACAGTTACAGTAATATTCCCGTTTGTCCTCAGTACCATTTGGGACTAAAACTCCCAAGATTGTGAGCAAAGAGGCTCATAAGGGTGCCTGGCTGGCTCAGTTGATAGAGCATGTGACTCTGGATCTTGAGGTTTTAAGTTCAAGCCCCAAACTGGGAGTATAAATTACTTCAAAAAATACTATCTTTAGAAAAACAAAAAGATGCTAATACAAGAACCCCAAAATATGTGTGTTAATAATCTATTAGCCACCCCCTTTGTAACTTATTTCACCATCCTTTGCTATTTATTATCAAACAGCTCTTATTCAATGACCCTGATACTGAATTCAGATTCTCGATGCCCTAATTTGTTTATCAATGTACCATGTAGCTACAATAGGATAAAACAGAATCCTTAGCATTCATATCTGGTCTAGACTGCACATGGTATACAGGTAAGGCCATTATTTTAAGGTATGTTCCTTATTCAACAAATATTTATTTTCAAGAGACAGAGCATGAGCAAGGGAGGAGCAGAGAGACAGGGAGACACAAAATGTGAAGCAGACTCCATCTCTCAACTGTTAGCACTGAGCCCTACACGGGGCTCCAACTCACAAACTGTGAGATCATGACCTTATTGGTAATTGGAAGCTTAACCGACTGAGCCACCCAGTCACCCCAGTATGTTTCCTTATTCAAACGACATTGTCCTAATAAAGGTGGTAAATGTCTGTTGTGTGTGTGTATGTGTTTAGGACAATCAGTTCTTGATGAACTATAATCCATGAATAAACTGGATTAAGGTAACAAAAGCTCGTCATTTTTGCTCAAATATTTTTCCGTTAGTATCTTTTTGGAAATTGATATAACCAAGTAAATTTTTTAACAGTTTTTATTCACTTCAAATTCAATATTAAGTTCTTGTAATTCTCATTTTTTCAACGCTTTCATTATGCTATTTGGTGTTGTTATTAAAGCTGTCCACCAAGTATTTTTAGTTCTCCTCTGACCACACAGAATTGGACTTCTCTGATCCCATGACTTAGGCAGTGGCTATGTAACCTACTTTTATCCAATGCCATGTGGATGGAATTTTATGTTTTACTTTGGGAGGTGGAATTTAAAAATCAACTATTTGCCCCTCTCTTTCTTCATTCCTGTCTCTCTGATCCCAAGCTTGCCATGTTGAACTCAATACTCCAGATGGAGGCTGTTTAGTGTCACAAAAGGTAACAATGCACTGGAGAGACTACAGAAGAAATGCAATGAAAATGGAGCTTGAATGATAAACTTTTGCCTTTTTAGACTGGAGAGAGGTGGAGATTATTCCTGACTGCGGCATGAGGTAGCTTAGCATGACAGATACACTACTCCTTTTAGATCTTTTTAAGACTTCCTCCTTTGTTAAAATTACTATGAATTACCAATAGCTTTTGTATTCTTTAAAATGTGATCCATTGGGGAGAGAACATAGTGTAGAAATAAATGTTTAATGACCAAAATTTCTCCACATTTTGTCGAAGACATTAATTTGCAGAGAGCAAATTTGTGAAGCAAGATTTGTGAAAAGCAAGATTTGTGAAGAAAGAAGTAAAAAAGCCTAAGGAAAAAAATATATATATACAGGTGATTTAAACAAAACTTGATTGCATAGAATAACAAAATAATGCCCAATGTGTTAGAGAGTATAAAACTGAATTGTAGTGTGACAGTAACATGTAAGTTTGGGAGATGTGTTTTAAGCACTCTATGGGAAAGAGAAAAAGGTATTGATTACCATCAAATGTTAAGTTTCACATGTAGGTAAGTACTGAAGTTATAGATATAAGGTATAAACATTCCTAAGAGGAAAGGGAATAAACAGGACCATAGGAAATAATCAACCCAGAATTCTATAGCCAAAATATTATTTTTTTTTATTTTGGTAATATAATTTAACCCAACACATACAAAGTGAGAATGAATTGGCGATAGATACAAAACTAAGCCAATAAATTGGTAGTAATTCACATCACACAGGGGCAAAAAACTATACAAGAAAGGCAACAAGCATAGCACATCACAAGGTTTATCTATAAATAAGATTTTCATAGTTCCAGTAATAACAGGGGTAATTTTTCTAATGAAAATGGACTTAACCATTTGAAATACAGCCAAGAAAAATGTAAATGAGGAAGACCCTAAGCATGCAAAATTGGAAGTCGATATAGATTACCTCAAACTGGAGAGGGAGAAATGGTTTTAGAACATGTTATTTAGAAATTGAGGCAAGTAAGAGGAAAAAGAGCTGGGATTGGAAGAGTTTGTGCCTGGGAGTGAAATCAAGGGAATAGGCAGAACTGAGGCAGGACACTAGTGTTTTTGCATTAAACTAATTTTAATAATGACTTTTAAAACTAAAATTATCTTAGTATTTTAAAAAAATATTTTTTATCTTTATTTTTGACAGAGAGAAGGAGAGAGAGTGTGAGTGGGGGAGTAACAGAGAGAGTGGGAAACAGAATCTGAAATCTGGGGCTCGAACTTGGCAACAGGGAGTTCATAATCTCAGCCTAAGTTGGACGCTTAACCCACGGAGACACCCAGGTGCCCTAACAGGTTTTTAAAGGTAAATAAAGACATTGAAAAGTTGCATTTCCACTTTAAGACTTCTATGCTAATAATTGCCCAATTAGAATTCCAGTCCAAATAACAATCCGGACTCATCTGTCTTAGCTTTCTCAGTAACCCCACTATCGGTTTCATTTGTAATTCTAACTGAGCCCCTGATTTCCCAAGCATGCTGCGTATTCCTCCCCCCTCTCCCCTGCTTCCCTCCCTTGTGTTTTTCCCCAGCAGAGGATAGCACCATTATTCAGCCAATCGCCCATGTCAGAAAATTAAAGGTCATGCCTCTCTGATTTACTCCCAGCACATCATCACTGAACCCTCTAAGTTCTGTCTTTAAAATATCTGAATTGGTATTCTTTTTTCCATTACTGTTGATGCTCATTTAGCTCTGATACTACTGAACTTAGTTATTCATAGATATGTCACGTACTCTCTTACCTTTAGCTCTCATCATCGAGTGGTCCTTCTGCTTGGACCCATTTTCTGTGTTCCTCTTTTAGGGATGAGCCTAAGTACTGGTTCTTCCAACAAGTTCTCCCTAACATCATCATTCCGTTACTATGGTTTTAGCCTAGTTATCACAATGATACCTATCATAATAACTGACAGCCAGGAGATAATTCTATTTCAAGTATGAATGGATCAAATGAATTACAATATATAAATTTGAAGAGAATGGTTCTTATTCTTCTATCATTAAGTAGCAGTCATTTTTAGGTTACTGAGGGATAGGTAAAAACTATTGCGTGTCAGTTTTACCTAAGTTCTATGCTGCCCAGATTACGTGTTTTAATGGGACATCCAAATGTTTTGGCTATCATCTGCAAATTCACACATCACGGCTCTTAAACAGAACACAGGAAACTACCTGTCAGTGTAGGTGTTTTCCTTAACACATAGACAGACAGAGTGGCAGAAAGGTCTTTCTACCTAAGGAAGGGTCTTCTGCTTGGTAGGTTAAACTCAATGTTAGAACACTGTCTGCTTAAGAGACATTGACGTGAGATTTAGTTATGCCTCCCCACCCTACCCTACCCCCTTTCATCTCTTAGTTGAACAACTGTCAGTTTGCCAAAAAAGACCTCAACCCTTACTCTGCTAGGCTGTCAGAGAGATGCATATTCATTTGGGACTGCTAGGGACAGGGTCAACTTGGGTGGCTATATTTATTTTTAGATGAAATTTATTTTATGTTAAAAATTTCTTCCTCACATTAGGATGTAATTTTGACAGCTCAGGGGGTAAATAGTCACAAGAGGTTGCCAAGTGGAAAAATTCCAGTAGCACTCACTTTAGGAAGAATTTAAAATCAAAGGACTGTTGTATATGCAACATAATTACCTTTGTCATTTCATTCAACTTTTCAACATTGCAACTTTCCAGTAGCTAAACACATAACTAGAATGAATCTATTTTCAGATTTTCTCATACACATTAAGTAGGAGGTGGCAAAATACAAATACATTGCCATGTACTTACCCCATTTTGTTATTCTGTGAATGTGATTTGGTAGGTAAAAGTGCACTGGGAAAAGAATTCATATGTTCTCTTCTGATTCATTCCTTATATTGTGACCTTGAACACATTACTTTCTACAAAATGGTGCTGTTATGTCTTGCCATTTGGCAAGATTATAAAAATATTTTTAAAAATATTTGTTTTTAAAGTTTATTTATTTTGGAAAAGAGAGAGAGAGCATGAGTGCAAGCAGGTAAGGGGCAGAGAGAGGGACACAGAGAATCCCAAGCAGGAGCCACGCTTTCAGGGCTGAGCCCAATGTGGGGCTCAATCCCATGACCCTGTGATCATGACCTGAACCGAAATCAAGAGTCAGACGCTCAACCAATTGAGCCATTCAGGTGTCCCTATAGAATATTTATGTAGAAGAATATATTAACTCTATAATACTTCAGAAATGCAAAATATTCTTATGCTTGTTTTAACATTTTAATAAACACTGTAATTGTATATTACAATACTTATATGATTCTGTGTAATATATTTATAACTGACATATACTGTAGCTCTATAATTATATATTAAAATTGTACCGTTAAATCTCCAAGTAAAATACATTTGTTGTTTACATCGTTTGTCCATAGGCTAAGTTTAGTGAATGGTTTTGTCAAAGCAGGAACAATCCTCTAGAGTAGAGGAGGACTGAGCTGTGAAGGGACTTGATACGATTAGGCATTCAGAGATGATTTGTTGTCAAAATGGAATAGGATAGTTGTCATTCGTGCTTTTATTCATTCATATCTACTAGTCCTCCAATATATTCGAACTGCTGTTAAGTAGCTTTCTGTTAGGTGTTAAAAACAGCAAGATGACTATCATTCTGCCAGTTATCTGTGCACAGTCTAGTAGGGATATAGCAAGCTGAAATTTGTGAGATATTCTACAAATGCTACAAAGTGCTGTGAATTCACCAAGAGGCATTGGCTTTGAATGAAGGACAGGTCCAGAAATGTTGCACAAAGAATCATCTAGAAGGTGAAGGATGAGTAAGGGGAGAAGGAATGAGAAGAGAGAAATTTAAGTGGTGAAGGAGGAAAGCATAAAGTAACATACCCAGTTAGGGAACGTAGAGCAAGCTGGTGCCTTAGGATTAGAGCACATGGTCAGGAAAAAGTGAGGATTAGAGAAGGGAGACAGATGATGAAGAGCTTCTTATCAGGCTAAGAGATTTGAACTGTATTTTAAAGATATTGGGCTATCTTAAAAAGATTTAAGCAGAAAAGTGTCCTTGCCAGATTGTGTTTATTCTTCAAGTAGTGTGAAGTATTTACTCCAGTATCAAGAGGCCTGAGTATAGGGGATTATTTTAACAGTTTTAAAAATGTTGAAGCTGTGAAAGACAGTGATTTTCATGGAGATAAATATTTGGGAGGTGTGGTGGTGTATTTTAGAAGTTTATGTGATAGAATGATGATGAAATGTGGGGGACGGGGAGGGGGCAACATCCAAAGTAGGGTTCTTATATGGGTATTAGCAGTGGAAAAATTAGATTCATGTAAAAATGTAGTTGAGGGTATGTTAGGTTTTACTTTTAGATCATTCAAAAGGAAATCTTTCCTAAGAAGTCATGTACACAAACTTGATCTCTGAAGAGAATTGACAGGTATGAGAAATTTTATCTACAGATTTCCATCTTAAGTAAGTTTACTTACGTGGAATGGACATGGAATCACTTTTTAAAGAAGAAAAACGGGGCATGGTCTATCATTTGATTTATGTTTTAAAAACTTCTAGCTCAGGGGTGCCTGGGTGGCTCTGACGGTTGCCGCTGACTCTTGATTTTGGCTCTAGTCATGTACGATCTCACTGTGAGCGAGATGGAGCCCTTTCCTGACAGCGATGAGCTTGCTTGCCTCTTCCTCCCTCTCTGCCCCCCCCCCCCCCCCCGCATATACGTGGGTAGGCGCGTGCGCACGTGTGGTTTCTCTCAAATATTTAAAAAATTAAAAATCTAAAAAAATGGTAGCTCAAAGATGGGCTTGGGGTTTTGAGTTAGTCTTGCTTTCTGAGGAAAAAAGGGTAATGTCGGTATATATTCTAATTGCTCAAGTCCCATTAGCTGATGGGCTTTCAAGAATATGATTACATTTCTTTCAGTAAATACATCTTTCTTCATGTCACTTATGTTTTTAGAAGTGAAATATACATTGTCTAAGAAGCATTATTTTTTCTATTTCTTGGCAAGATACCTCCGTAATTTTCATCTATTGCTCATTAACATTCTGTGTGACTATTTTGTCACTAAAACTTCTATGTGCCTATTAGTGAGTCATTAAAAAAATGAAAAATTATGCATCCTGTCTTGACCAAAGGTTTTCCTTTCTACAGTTCATTGTTATTTCTTCTATCTTGGAAAATATTCATGTTCTTTTTCAAGATTTACTTCCATTATTCTAATGTAAAACATTTGATCTTCTCACCCTTCCTAATCCTTAAGCATTAATATCCTATTTAATAATTTTGTATTATTTGAAATACCTACAGGTATGTTTAGTACTATATTCAGAACATTGAAGGTTTTCTTAGGGTAATTTTCAATTTTGAGACAAAATTCTTTGATCAAGGTGGATGTGCTTCCAATAATTTATGCAGTAGGGCACAATCCACAAAATTTAAATATACTACAGATTGACTTTCTTGCTCACATATGGAAACAATTATTAACCAAATGTGTCATTTGTACCCTATACTGTCTTAAAGATTTAAAATAAATAAAAATTATCTTAGTTTTAAGTATATAATGCACACAAGGTCAATTTTGATGATTTGTAACAAGGGTCAACAAATTTTTCTGTAAGCCTACATAATAGGTAATTTTGGCTTTGTGGATAAGAGGTAAAGTTGAGGAAATTATGTAGTTTTTCATTTTGCAGAAACAATTTTCCACAATTTTTATTGACAAATAATTGAGTATAATTTTTATGTAATAGTACTTAGTAATAAGAATAAAATTATTGGGAAAAATAAAAAAATTAACTGGTAGAATTTAGTGTAATCTTATCATCACATCAATTGAAAATGTTTGCAAGAAACATTCTTAGGTTGAAGTTCATACCAAATGAAATGATAGGCCGGATGTGGCCTGTGGGGTGCAGGTTTTCACTCCAAGTTAAAGGATGCTTTATCAAAGTTTGAGTGTTTTAAAAAGTGTTAAGGTTGCAAAAATATTAATTGTAGCTACATGATTTAATGAACAGTAACAGAAATGAAACCCACTAATATGAGCTATCGAGAGGTCTGGAAAATCATGATCCATATATTGTACCTTTTTATCCCCTTCGTGTTTCATTATCTCTATCCTAAGTCAAAGAGTGATTGTTGGGAAATGAAAGAGGGCTCTGTGAAGAGGAACTACCATCCTGTAAATGCTACATAGTTTTTACCATCCTATGGGAGCTGTGCTAAGGATCCTTTTGAGGACTTAAAAGCATACATTTGTTTTACATCTCGCAGACAAACATTACATGTATACGGTTCACCTAGTTTTCCAAAGAATTAGGACAGTAACTACACGAGGCTTCCCATGCCACTCCATGCCATCTGTCCATGTAGTACGACACCAAAAGCCATGACACCAATTCTCCCCTGCATAGCTAGGGACCTGACCACTATGTACAGATATAGCACTGGCCTCACTGATGAGAATTAAGGGTTTCCTAATCTGATTTTAAGCCCGCTACTTATTTATAAACTGAGACAACTCACGGTTAAGCTTCTCTTTTGCTCCTGCTCTTATACCACTACCGTTAGCAAGGCTGCATAGTTATCATGGACTTTCCATCCTTGTCCTCGAGACTTGATCTCACCATGTTGTCTTTGCAATCACAGACTGACTTCAGTCATCGGGCCAGTTCCAATTGTCCCCAAGGCCAGGGTTCTTCCCTCAGATTTGGAGACTGTTTTGAACCCCAGCCTTGAAACCAAGGCACTGCTACCTGCTTTGGACCTCTGGACACTACACTGTGGTCTGTCTGCATGTTAGGAGTCTGGCCAATATCAGAATCTTTACTGCAGAGCCGTGCTACTTCTCAGGAACGAGGTTTCCCAAATGCCTATGCATCATCTGGGCCATTAAATGATCAGGTTGTCTGAAAAAAAAAATTTTTTTTTCGTGGAAAATTGCTTAATATATTTTGGTTTCTGGTTTAGGTCTTTCCCAATCTCGAAGTGCGTATGTCCTTCAATCTGAGGAACAGTACTCGCTTTAAGTGTTTGATATTTGTCTTCAAATGAAAAACTGATTAATCATCATGTTTGTCTAAAAGTTTTAGAGTTTTAGTAGATCAAAAATCCCCTAAGTGTGGCTGGAGGGTGGTTGCAGTTTACTCCTCTGTAGTTTTCCCAGACAGTGATGGCCTCTCCACTACCTCTCATAGCCAATTAATCTGCTAATTGGCAAGATTTCACTTTGTCCCATGACATGAAGATCTGTCCCCAAGGATGAGTGTTTGGCAAGGGATTATTTACGTATTTTACCAGTCTACACATTAATGACTACAGGGCTCAAGTGTCTGGCCTCAAGTGACAGTACTACATGGTCGATCAATGCCGAAGTGGGGGCTAAAATGAATGCTAGCAATTCACCAAGTGACTACAAATCAGAGTGACTGAATCTATTCATCACATCCAAATCTGTTACAGGAAATAGGCTTGATGAAACACAGTAACTTCATCCATACAGAAACAACTGGCCCTATTCATCAAGAAATGAAGACAACACCTTCTTATTTTTTCCTTCAAAACAACTCAAGTTTTCATGGAAACTTTCTATATTCGTCTGAACATCTTTGTGTTTTACCTGCCTGTAAGCTTATGATTGCTGTCATTTTGTCACCTGAGAGAATATGATATTAGGGTTGCATTCACCAAGCATCAACAAGGTGTGTATGTGAACATACGTTTATGTTCATTTTTGTATTGTGCTCGTCAGGAATTTTTATTAATTGTCAGCTTGCTAAATTTACTATTTAACCTTGAAACTATTGTAATCTACACTACTAAAAACGATTTTAACTGGCTGTATTTTGGAATAATCCTTCTGCTACATTTTCCCACTTATGCAAATGCATTATGTAACAAGAATCATCTTAGATGTGTATTATGCAACCGGGTCACTACTGAAGAACTGAAAATACCACAGAGATGGAAATAAGTTTTGGAGTAAAAAAATGTTTTAAAACATGCCAACACCTCCAATTCCCCAAGAGCCTCAGCTTAATCATGATCAGCTCTGTAGTGGGAGACCGAAGGACAATCACAGGAGTGTTGTTTATCTACTTGGAGAAAATTCATTACCTCCAACATTATTTGACATGAAAACAGATATACCTCTGTCACTGCTTTGACCTCTCTAATAAGATGAACAACTAGGCTGAAACATTTATTGATCCGAGCAAAACCCATTCCACCGGAAATAGACAATAGATGCACAACAGTGTAAATGAGGATTTAACATCAGTTCCAAGTAGATTGGCTATTAATCTGGAACCTAAAACAACGCAACTAGCTGTTTGGCAGTCCCACCTTTGATTGGAGGTAAACAAGAAAAAGGACTTCTTGTATTACTCAGTAGGCAATATTTCATGAATATGGGTTATTCTGTATGAAACTTGTAAATCAAGGACACCACCCTCAGTCTGCATTCCATGTGTGTTGAATATTCAAAGTGTTCATCATTTTGAAATTAACTTGCCTTGCTCTTCTTTCTAAAGGTAACAAGATATATTTATGAATGTGTGTCAGGGCTTATTGAACAATTGATTCAGGTGCTCTTTCACCATTGATATTTATAATATTTCTATTACTGCCTTACAGAAAATGACACACTAACAATAGGTGAAAATAAGGCTTATATGTGATAAGGTACAAACAAAATTTTAAATGAGTGTTTTAAACATTTAAATTTGTTTAAGTTAGCTAGAAGCAATTTTATAAACTTTACCAGTACCAGTTTTTTTTTTCCAAGTCCTTGTATGGGTTCTATTTTTCATGGTTTTAAGGACTTCAAAAATTTAAAAATATTTAATGTAAGTTTTCTATTTATGAGTGCTAAGGACCAGGAATCATTCAGTAATTTTTTTGATTTGACGGAATTAAGCTATTCATGTGTCTTGGGAAAGGGAAAGTTGGGAAAACAGAACAGGATGATGGAATCTGAGTATTCCCATTTCTCTTGAGATACCCTTTCCTGTCATTAAATAAAAAACAACTTTATTTAAACTTCATATTGGATGAATATATATCTGCCTGATTCGACTTTGTGCCCATTTAGTCAAACTTATAAAGAAGAAGAATGATGTGTGTTTACTGGAGCAAATAATTTGTAGCAGAGATACATGAATCATTCAACATATTATCATATGATCTCAAAAGAACTCTTGTGCCAACTCATATGCTATAAATATTAGATATGCCATACTGAAATTGCTTTTCTTGCCACAGGGATTTACTCACAAACTCTAACCCCTCAACATTCTCAATATGGACTTAATGCAATGATAAATATCATTAACCATTCCTCTGTCTCTTGGTTCACTTTTTTGGGGGGTCTGGGGCGGGGGGGAGGCCTATGGAACTATGTTGTTTTGCTAGATGTCATGAAGAGTTGTCCAGAGTCTGTCTTCAACAGAGACAATTGTTTTTCATGCAACAGAATTACAAGTTGTTTTTTTTTTTTTACAATTCCTATTTAATGAAATTCACTATAAATTTTTGAATGAAAACAATTATGAAGACCTTGCTCAATTATAAAGTCTATTCCTCAAATTTGGACTGATTTAAAATTTTTTTAAATGTTTATTAACTTTTGAGAGAGACAAAGAGACAGAGAGACAGAGAGAATGAGAATGAATGAGCAGGGAAGGGGCAGAGAGAGAGGCAGACACAGAAACTGAAGCAGGATCCAGGCTCAGAGCGGTCAGCAGAGAGCCACATGTGGGGCCTGAACTCATGGACCGCGAGATCATGACCTGAGCTGAAGTTGGATGCTTAACCTGAGCCACCCAGACGCCTCTAGACAAACTTTTTAATATTAATTTGTGATAACTTCTCCATCAATATCCAATTATTGTCCTTTCTTTAGTCATCTGAGAATTTCTAAGTATATAGTTGATAACATCATCAGGAAACAGTTATGAAAATGGACTACCTCGAGATTTCATCCTCACATAGGTCAAACTTGCTTGTAGGTCAACCAATTTGTTCATGTTAATTTTCTTAACTGTTCAACTTCTTAGGCAATTGCTTTAACTACATTATTCACTAAGAATTTTAGATGTCGTACAAGTAAAGGAGTAAACAGAATGATGAAATAATTGTGGTCCTTTCTTTGAGACAAAGGCATTTTGGTCCTGAGATATAGTATTAGAGTATCCTGAGATACAGTTATCAGCATTACTATTACTTGTACTGTTTTGTATATACACAACACTTTAATGTAGAAGAGTGTTCTCATTTACATTTATCATTTGACTTCTAAGCTTATCTTAACAAGCCACTTACATAGGTAGGTAGGTAAATAGATTTATCATTGATAAGCTGGTAGGGAAACAAACCATTTCTGAGACTTGTCTAAGGTCCTATTTTGAGCAGCCATAGAGCATAGATTCCACTCCTGACTTTTTGCCTTTTGGTTTGCAGGGGTTTTAAGGGTTGCTCTTTCTTCTACTAGACCCTCATTTCAGTAATATGTACTCACTTTTCAATACAGGAAGCACGTGACCTAATCGTTAATACTTTTGATTATAGTTAGTAGAGAAAGGTGAAGTAGAAAAATTCTAGGATCGAATACAGTATTACAAGGCTGGATTGTGTGGCAGAAAATTACTACCAAGTTGAGGTACTTGAATTTTATGTATTTTCCTCATTTTATACAAATATCTAAATTGTCCCTTTCAAAGTTTCTCTTCTTTCCCTTTCCACATCACTTTTTGGAAAAACCAGCTGTTTACAAAATTCCCTGGACTTCTCTTTCACCTTCACACATGAGCTTCAATCCTTTTATTTCACTACCTTCCTCACAGCAGCCTATTAGTGATGACATGAACTTTCTGGAAAGGCTAGCAGGGCTGCAGATAAAAGCTAAAATTCAGGGATGACTATCTCCATAGATGGCATCTTATTAATAGCTAGAGTCACTAACATAGTCAATTTTATATTCTCAGTGTCTAACAGTCTAGCATATAGTAAATACTCAGTATTATTTCATCATTGAGTTCATACATTCTGAGAGTCACGGAAGGGGAACTGCCAAGAAAGAGTCAGAAACGTAACCACCACAAACCTTTACAAGATTTTAACGAAAAATTACCCAGAGTAATAACATAAATTAAATTTGAATTTACATCACTTTCTTTCATCTTTTTTTCCTTCTATGCATATAAGGTACATGTGCTTTAATAGAATGCATGTATGGATTTTTATACCAATAATTCTGCTTAAAACTTTAAAAAGATATTTATACAATTATAATATTGCTACACCTATTTTGTTTAAATGTTTATTTTTGTGAGAGAGGGAGCACAAGCAGGGGAGGAGCAGAGAGAGAGAGAGACACAGAATCTGAAGCAGGCTCCAGGCTCTGAGTTGTCAGTATAAAGCCTGATGCGGGGCTCAAGCCCACGAACTGTGAGATCATGACCTGAGCCAAAGTCAGACGCTTAATCAAATGAGCCACCCAGGCACCCCACTACACCTATTTTTAAATGGCTAAAAATAGTCAACTACATGGCTATAGAAATTGACCTCAACATTTCTCCATTAGAGGTCTTCTAGTTTGCCTCGATTGCTTTGGATGTTTTTTTAATGATTATCTGTTTGTACATATAGTTGTTAAACACATTTGGATTATTTTCTCAGAATAAATTTCCAACCAAAAAATTTAGAGTAGGATATAGTTTTTAAGGAAGAAAGGTTTTCTCATTATCTGGCTCAATTTAATTTTCCTAAGCAGTTTTGAATATACCACTTGTTGTGTGACTCTGTCTTATCTTTATTCTTTTAAACGTGATGGAAGAAAATGTAAACCTAAGAAAAGCTAGTAAAAACAAGATACAAGGAGCCAGCCAGGTAGCTTAGGCTGGATACTCCCCTTGCATACTTTTAGGTTCTGTCATCTTGGTTGCCTCCTGTGTCTACCAACTGCCCAGAGAGCACCACTGGCTAAGTGCCCCCCCTTTTTCTTTAGTCTCTCAACCCCCTACCACCCCAGCCATAAAAGGAAGCCGATGCCAATGTTTGGGGCTCAGTCTTTGGAGAGGACTCCAATGGGCCAGCACCAGTGTGCAATCAACAGTCTTTTCCTGATTCCCTGAGCTTGTGTGGCTTGTCTCTTCCTGGGTACCGAGTATTTATTGTAACAAACCCACCCAGCTAATTGATTTTTTTTTTCTTTTGTACTCTGGAGTTAAAATTTTTGTTTGCTAATCAATGACAGATATTGTCTCATTTGTAATAGAATTTCACTCTCGAATTTATTCATTCATCCCACCGTATTTACTCCATGCTTATTCTTTGTCAAACACTGGTTAACGCTAAGAATTTAAAGTTGAGAATAAAATTCTTACTTTCACATAGTTTACAAGTCTATCGTGTACAGAAAAGCCAGGGAAGCAAGAAGTAATTGCTGGTGTTCATCTTTTTCCTTTTATAGATTGTTATTAAGTAGTTCACATTATCTGACAAAATATAATCCGAGAACTTTTTTTCTTGAGGCACAGATAAAAAAAAGCAGATAAAGCACATATTGGTAATATGAGCTGAAATGATAAACTGAGCACACAGGGGCTGAGGTATAAAGCATAGGAATTGATTTGAAAATGTCAAGTGAGCCTTTTAGTAAGATATGAAATGCAAACTTCCTGTAAACAACTTAAAATGCTAATGATTAATAAGCTCTTCCCTTTTATTAAACTGCCAAATTCTCTTGTGACATTAAAATGTCCTCCCTCCACCCCAAATTCTTTCCAAAATGCTTCACTACTATCACATCTATTTATAAAAGAACTACAATTAGCATTCTGTTCATTTTATTCAATGATCACCTTTAGGACATTGTAATTTGAAAAGCTAGAATGATTATATCACCTATTTAAGTCTATGGATCTATCTTGGAACCTAGTGGAGCTAATATTTAACATTTCTATCAGTGTTTTGTAATTTAGAAAACACCTTGCAATCTGCTTCAAGAGCAAGGGAGAGATAGTGAGTCAGCCTTCTTTCAGGAGCATGGCGTGGAAAGCCATGAAATGTCTAGCAAGGCACAATCCGCCAAGGACACTTACTGTAAACTCTCTTTCCATCTATCTTCAGGATTTTCTCCTTTAATATCTTTGTGTCTCACTAAGGCTGTTCCCTGTTCAATTAACAACTTTTTCCAACTGAAGAATTAAAAAATTTCTACCAGGGGCGCCTGGGTGGCGCAGTCGGTTAAGCGTCCGACTTCAGCCAGGTCACGATCTCGCGGTCTGTGAGTTCGAGCCCCGCGTCAGGCTCTGGGCTGATGGCTCAGAGCCTGGAGCCTGTTTCCGATTCTGAGTCTCCCTCTCTCTCTGCCCCTCCCCCGTTCATGCTCTGTCTCTCTCTGTCCCAAAAATAAATAAACGTTGAAAAAAAAAAAATTTAAAAAAATTTCTACCAGTACTCAAGGTCCCTATCTAATTTTGCCGGTCTCTGTGTTCGTTAATGTGCTGGACAAGTTGATTTCCTATTTGTTCCCATGGCATTTTGTAACTTCCATTATGCCATCCACATCCAGCAATACTGCTGTTTTCTGTTCACTTCCCTCCCTTTCCAAGAATTCAGCACCTAGGACTACTCCTGACTTGTGCTTGGTGCTTAGGGAACATCTAGTGACTGGTGGCAGAGTGTGAGTAGTTTAATTGTTGGGATGTTTGGAGTACTGAAAGTTAGGGTAGAGGTGCAGCCCATTTGGACATACCTGTAGTACTGAGTGTGGAGATTCTGGGGAAGGCAAGGAAAGAAAGTAGAGTAGAATCAACAGTAAATCTATTTAAGATTCCACCTATAAGCATTTGTAACAATAAAATCCTTAGTACTTTTGCAATGAATAAAGCCTTTCATTTCACCTGAAAATTCTATGGTTTTAACCTGAGCTCCAAAGTTTTTTCTAATTGAATTATTTTATAGGTAGATCATTTTAGTATCTTAATTCCCTACTGATGAAAATTTAGCTTTTTCACCAGTTTTTATTTTTGATGAAGTAGTAATTATTTATAGTGTAGAGACTTTTTCTAACAGAATATTTAAAAAGAAGTGGATGAATAACGTATTATATGATTCCAGGGTTTTATACCTTACCTTAGAGTATACCAACAGTAACAAACTAAATCTATCATAGATACTTATTCTAGAGGGAAAAATTCTAACAAAAGGACAGGTCTTCAAAGCCTTATGACAAATTCCTAAAGCAAGATGTATTCCTAATTTAACATGGCTTAGATTTCTGAAAGGTATAAGGTTGATGATACTCAATATTACCTAACTCCCCAGAGGGTTTGGAGCTGCACCTCAATTATCTCCTACGTTACTATTTCCACAATCATTTGCGTAGTATTTATTTGTATTACTTATTTTGAATAAACATCTTTCCCCCTTTTCTCCTGATCAATGTTTACAGCTTGATGAATTACAAACAAACTTTCAGTTTTCATAACTTTTGAACTTCACTGCCATGTATAGGGGATGGTAAACTTTAATGGTTTTTGAGGTTGCAATACATGCTGTTTATGCCAAACTGTACACAGCAGTCCGTAATTCATGAATTCACAGATATCAAATTTACTATGAAAAAATTTCTAACTAGGCACTACATTGATCATATCCTCATCTCCCAAATATTTAACTTGAATGAGTAACTTTTGCTTGTGTAACTAGTTCCTTTTCTCAAGCTCCTGGAACACTCACATATATTGACCCTATATTGGCCATAATATGTAAGATATAAGACCGAAGCCGGGGGTTGGGGGCCGGGGGGGGGGGGGGGCAAAATTTTTCTGATCACATTTTATGTTAAACTAGGTACTACAAAAAGAAACCCCTAAAAAACTATAAAATTCCTATTCTCATAACAGTAAAACCATAAAAAAAAATATCTCGGTAAAAATTGTGTCAAAGAGGAAACAAAACCTAAAATAAAATTTCTTAGAAAAAAAGTGATAAATGATTTATGAAACTGTCAGATTTAATGAAAACAGTAA
This sequence comes from Puma concolor, assembly GCF_028749965.1. Classification (NCBI taxonomy): domain Eukaryota; kingdom Metazoa; phylum Chordata; class Mammalia; order Carnivora; family Felidae; genus Puma; species Puma concolor. The sequence continues at coordinate 83,425,218 of NC_141668.1, read as the reverse complement.
AATCTGAGCTTGGGAGCAAAGAGAACACAAGTCAACTAACCTGGGAAGAAAGTATTAGATAAGTGAATTAAATCTTCAAGAAACAAAATAAAAATGAACATAAAACTTCAAATAGGCAAAGGATGTCATCAGGAAAGATCAATTACATAATCAAACTAAGTATTATATTGTTCAAGATGGTTTTTTAAAATGGCTAGGTAAAAAATTCATTTGCAGACCTTTTAAAAATAGGAGAATAAAAATATACAACACAAGCATTAGAATGGGAGACAAAAGGTACAGTGGGAATTCAACTACAAATGTCTACTTTTTCAAGTTTTATTAATGTATTGGAAAAGAATCATTTGTAGCAAAATATTAATAAAATTGACTATGGGAGAGATATAAATTGAGACCTATTTTTGTGCAAAGAAATGAGAACATAGTCAAAGAACCACAATTTCTCTTCACATGCCAGACATGGTGACTTCTATAAAATACTTTAGGATAAAGCTTCTTAGATTGTTTAAACCATCCTAAAGCAGGGGCACTTGGGTAGCTCAGTAGATTAAGTGTTCAACCTCTGCTAAGGTTGTGATCTTACAGTTCATGAGTTCGAGCCCCGCGTCGGGCTCCATGCTGACAGCTCAGAGCCTGGAGCCTGCTTCAGATTATGTGTCTTCCTCCATCTCTGCCCCCACCTCTCTCTCAAAAATAAACATTAGAAAAAATTTAAACCATCTTAAAGCATAGAAAGGAAAACTTGAATTCCTTTAATAAAGCAGATAGATCTTTCACATAAAAATATTACAAAAATAAAAGAAAACTACAGAATTCCACTCATGTCTATTAGTTACAAAAATCTTATTACTAGGGGGAAGAAAGTCATTCAACATAACCAGGTCAGGTTCAATTTACAAATGCCTATGTGTTTCAATGTCTTTAATCCAAGTTATAAATAGACCCAAAGATACAAATCATAGAATCTTTTCCATTGAGACAAAAACATATTTGCTAATATTGAACTCATCAATATTTAATATGCATTCTTAACATAAATGTTTCACTAACTTAATATAGCATGACAGGTTTAATAATGGAAAAAGTTTCCTTAAATTTAGTACTAAGAATGTCTAGTATCGCTTCGTTCAATATTTTGAAACTCTACTTTATAAGCTCAATTAGAAAAGATGGAACAAAACTAGAGATTTCCACTTCCAACCAAGAACAAGTAATAAAGACAAAAGTGGCCCTGTGGTCTTAGGTAAGACAAACCCTAAAAGTCCTCCCAGTGAGTTGTATCCATTGTAGGCTGGCCCTGTCATCTGTGACTAAGCCCACAGAATCCAGCAAAGGTGAAGGGATTTTACAAACAGAGACCCAACCAGTTGATTTTGAGTTTTCACTAAGTAAGTTGTTGCTCCTGGGCCTGGCTTTAAAAAGCTGGCCTAGCAATAGTTAGCTACCATGTCCTGAGAGTGTAGGGAACAACATGTGGTCTGTAGGAGCCGAAAGCAGCCCCGGATGAGAGCCAGCAAGCAGACAGGACACCTACAACTCCAAGGAGCCGAAACGTTATTGTTCTGCCAAAACCACACGAGCGTAGACAAGAATTCCAAGGCCCAGAACTACCGGTCCTTGCAAACACCTTGATTTCTGGCTTGTGAGACCCTGACCAGAGGATCCAATTATGCCATGTCGGGACTCCTGATGCATGGCAACTAACCCATGTGTTGTTTCGAGCTACTAGGTTTGTGGTGGTTTGTTACACAGCTATAGAAATAGACACTCCAAGTAACAGACAATAAACAAAACAAACCATAGTTTTTAGACTATTAGATAACAAGCAGCACAGGGGAATAGGATAACCACAATCTGGGAAATACAGAGTTGGATGATCTGACCAGCTTCCTGCTTGGAGTCAATGTCAGGCTGCAATGTCAGTCAACGCCACGATGAAGAATCTAAAGATGCCTGTCGTCTCATTGGGTTAGGGAGGCTGAGATCAGAGTTCAGGAAGACCCAACAGCTAGACTTTATGGGGTACTGTCCTGGAAGAAAATTACTGAATGGGAAAAGAGAGAGGGGCCTAGGCACTTGCAGAAAAGGTGTTTTTCTTTTCTTTTTTTTTTTTTAACCTAGTCTTTATTAACTGCCTGCCACAACAAAACCTACAATGATCTTAAGAAATCCAACGCAGCCAGCCATCAACAAAGTACAGAACACATTATCTGGTATCCATTAAAAAAGTTACCAGGCAGGCAAGGAAGAAAACATATTCCTTAATTAGGAGAAAATTTAATAGGAACCAATCCTGAAGTAACCAAGTCGTTAGACCTGGAACACAAGAAGGAACTAAAACTGTAACTGTACATATGCTCTATATGTTCAAGACAGCAGAGGAAAACAGGAACATGATGAGAAATGGAAGATATCTGAAAAGACACAAAAGGAATTTCTAAAGATAAAAGCACTATCTTAAAAAATACACTTAGACACTGCAGGAAAAAATAAATCCATAAACTTCAATAGAAATCCTCCAAAATGAAGCACATTAAGAATCTGGCTCCTGGTTAAAAACCTGCATGTGATTTGGTAAGCCTAGCATAAGCCACGAAGAGTCTCTGACAGGCTAAGTGGTGGTGGGGGGCAGGGGGTGGAGCAGAGGGGAAGGGCTGGCAGAAACTGCCTTCCCCCAGAAGACTTGGTACACAGCCAGTGCTTTCCAGTCTCTGAAGAGAGTGATGGTCAAGGACTCAAGCCCATCTGGCTGGACATGCCCTTACCAGATCTGTATTCCTAGCCCACGCAGCTTCATTTCCATTTATCTGTCTTCAACTATCTCTCCTGAGGTCTGCTTTTGTAGTGTAGTTGACTACAAAGAAGCTAGAAGATGGTTTCCAAGATATATTTTAAACTTTCAAAAGGGTCAGAAGAGGGTGTACACTAGGTTTAAAACTATGGAGGATGTGTTTGTAACACATCCACAGTAATGCATAAACTCGTCTATGCCTAGACTATGTCTGGGGAGTTATGATTGCATCCAGGTCAATCAAGTAGAAGCCTAGATATAGGACAAATTTATCACTATATACCTTAAACTTTGAAAAAACTCATTTAAAGTTCTTGGTCCATTAAGAAATTTGGGGTCATCAAAACTATTCAACATTAGCTAACTCAAGGCATTTTTCCTTCAATTTTTATATTCTCATACAGTCTAGGAGTTATTCTTGTAAAGTAGTCTATTTTCAAAGTACTGAACTTTGGTTTTCAAAAATTAGCTGTAGTTTTAAAGGAGTGATCTGGAGGCCCAGTGTGTATGGAATTTACAGCTTTGCTTCTATTTTACTTTTCATCAATTGACTTCCTACACAAGCCTCGTCATCTGCACACTATTTACAATTATTTTGACGTGTTGATCTCTAATTTATCTAGTAAATCCTAATAATGTGATAAAGATAATCACATTAAAATCACATATAAAAGTTGTAAGAAATACGGTATGTGTATATGCAGACTATTGCCAGTGATAGAAAATTAAAAACAAGAAACTGAGAAGCTGCAAGTGAGCAATTTGATTTGCAAAAATCAAGGAGTTTTTGCAGACTTCCTCCCTAAACAAAGTCTACTAAACCTCTAGAGGGAAACAAAGATAAGGTATGTAGAAGGGCACAGTTACCCACTCATTTTTCTGTGAGTGGATATAAAATCTCGTTTAGGAACTTATTGTATTCCTTGTGCTATTCATGTTCTTGTATAGTCCTCAATTTGAAGGATTTACAAAGATCTCTAATATATACTTCGAATTGTTCATTTTTTTGTCCTTCATGCATCAGGCCATGTTTTATTTCTTACTTCACCACAGTTATTCAAATGAAATTCTTATGTGCCTTTGTCTGGCTGCCCGTAGAGTGAATGCATGTGAGGGAAGCATCATGCTTTTCATTACAGTCTGGGGATTATCTGGTGGAGGCAAGAGTATCTTCCTGGAATAAATTGTCTACAAGTTCAGATATTTGATGCTATGACACGTTGCAGTAAGATCACTAAACAGCATATAGGGAATCAAAGACTTGCTGCCTTAGGACACGACTTCATATATACCAATTTAGCAAGAAAAATTTTTAAAAGATCATCTCCCCAAACTGCCACAATCGCTTATAGCAAGCACAGTATGTAACAAGCACCATGACTCTGGGAGGACTTCAGCCTTCCCATTTATAGAATGTACTTGTGCAGATTACATTTTATTGCTTTATGAAGATAACATGACTGATTACTTACGTATTGAGTAAAAATAACAGGTATATGAATAAAGGTGCCCATTACATCATTCCTGTAGTATTTTTTTTTAAAAGTTGGAAATAATCTCGAGATGATTCCATAATCATCTTACCTCAATATAATGCAACATTATACAAACATCTAAACATGAAGGTATCATGCAATATTTAAAAAGCAAAACCACATGCAATGGTGTTGATCCTAACTTATTAAAAAAAATGGGCATTTCTGGGGCTCAAACTTGTGTCTTGCTTTACTTTAGGAGATCACCTCCTTCAACATGCATGGCTTCTCCAAGAAGTGAGTGGCATATTAATCAAAAGTTTACTATGAAGAAAAATGTCTTATGAAATGGACACAGATCAGACAACATATTTTGTCTTCAGTGCCCTGCTATAATTTAGTGCTTTGAAAAGGCAATGCTGAAGGTCTGCTCTGAGAATGAAATACACTCCATTTATTTTCCCCGGAGTGAACAGCTGTAAACCTAGATGGCTATGCCTACTGGTGAGGACCTAAGAATATCAAGTTACCCTAATACCAGTTTAAATGGGCCCAATGTCAAGAATAGTTTACAGGTATCTCTTGAATCTTATTACTGAACATGACAATCTAAATTGATATTCAGATAAATTAGGGTTGAAGTATATAGTTTAACAAGTGCTTTTTCACAAGCAATCTCCAGAGGTATTCTCTAAAAAGCCATTTCTACTGCATTTATTATTAATTCCTTGAAAAAATTTACTTTAAATTATCTCTTAAACTGAACCAAAGATTCAGGTTCAACAAAGTTACATAGATGGAGATAGACCTGCGCCAGGAAGCAGTTTTTCAATTAATCCAATTCATTCAATTGGTCCTTCTTCTGTTCAAGCTCGGCAAGTTTATTAATAGTTTCTCTGTGATACTCTTTGTTCTTAGAAAAAAATGAGGACAAGAATACTTTTATTCTTCAACAGGTATTCTCACTGCTGAATTTGTGATGTACATTTCAGTCTTCATTCTCTGACTTCTCTCAAGTATTACTTACTCCCTAGAACAGAGGTTCTTCCTGTTCCTGCTGGGCCAGTAGCTCATAAAAACCTCTATTAGGAGAAACGTGCCCACAACCCAACAGTCTCGCCTTAGATCAATTTCCACAACTTCAATCAGTTTCTCTTTTGACCTCCAGAGCAGGGCTGCACAGCCTGCCATAGACTCACAGGCATGACATGGCAGCAGAATCCAGATCGGACTTTTCAGCAGAAAAATATGGGACTTAGCCTCTTAGCTGCTTATTACAGAGGCACAGATGCCTCTCTGAAAGCTTAACAGAAGGTGGGAAACTTTATTTTAAAGCTTCATCTGTGCATAAAGAAAAAAAAGTGAAAGCATATCCCTTCAGTTTATTAAATTTGTTTATTAAACTAAAGAGAGTGGCCGAGCACAGAGTTAAAAGTCATTTTTTTTTAATGTTTGCTTATTTTTCAGAGAGACCGAGAATGAGTGGGGGAGGGGAAGAGACAGCAGGACAGAGGATGCAAGGTGGGTTTTGCCCTGACAGCAGAGAGCCCGAGGTGGGGCTTGACCCAAGAACCTTGAGAACCTGAGTCAAAGGCAGAGGCTTAATGGACTGCGCCAACTTTTAATAGGAGTTTGCCTTTTATTTACTGATTACTTCCAAGTAATTCATTAAATGAAAGATCAGAGATTTAGGAAGATGGCCTCCACTTACCAGGTCTAAATTATTTACAGGGTTTATTTTTATTACTTATGTTCTAGTTGAATAAATTCAATTTTTCTTGTCATTTAACTATACCTACACAGTAATTCCACTGTCATCAAAAGGCACGTATGTTTAAACACATTTTCTCCATGTTCATTTGAAAATGAATTAAATGTTTCCTAAAATACAAAGTATTTGCTTTTTTGATGGAAAATGGTATGCAGTTTATATCCAATGAACGACTATTAATTTTTAGTGTAAGCATTTTTCTTTTTAAATGTTTTATTTTTGAGAGAGCACCAGCAGAGGAGGGCACAGAGAAATAGGGACAGAGGATCTGAAGCAGGCTCTGTGCTGATAGGAGTGAGCCTGAAGCGGGGCTTCAACTCAAGAACTAGGAGATCATGACCTGAGCTGAAGTCAGACGCTCAACTGACTGAGTCACCCAGGTACCCATTTTTTACTGCAAACATTTATAATACTCTATCCATATCAACTTTTCTGTTGGGTTTGAAGTTTCAAGAATGATATATGTAGAATGAGTAACTAGGGGAGAAGGAGGACATCTGCCTAGCCAGATGGATCAGGTAAACTAATTATAGCTATCAATCAATGAAATAAAAGATGTCCCAAGTGACTCATCTCACCTTTTAAGCAGATATGCGATCTCTACAGTAACAGCTTACTGTCTGGGGTATTTATTCCATATATTTTATTGAACATCTATGGCAGACTAAGGTATCAAGATTTAATAATACCACATTTCTTTCCCTATGAAGCTTGTAGTCTAATGGGCCTAGGAATTAATCTACCAATTAATCATGAAAATATAGTATTACTTGCACTGCAATACAAGTAGGTACTGTGTCAGAGGATTTAAGTAAATGGTCACTAATTGCTTCAGGTAGGTTATGCAATATTCCCATCTCCATTCTCCATGACATTTGTTCTTAGAGTAAAAAATGGACAGGTTTCCACGTGAACTGAGGAGATGAGCCTTTCATCCATAGGACACAGTTTATGCTAAAGCACAAAGACCAGAAGGGTCCACAGGTGTTGCGGGGGCCAAATGCTCAAAGTGGACAGCGCGTGGAGTTTGTGCGTGTAAGTTTGGCAAGAAGTGAGGCTCTTTCCACAGTGCTTAGGGCTTAAATGGTCTTCTAAACCATGCGAAGTAAATTCAGTTCATGTCGTAGGAGAATTTGCAAGTTTGGAGAATGACATGATCAGCTCTTCTCCTTCAAAGACTGGAAAAAGAGGATTCTAACAAATAGGACACTCTAGCACTGGCAAAAGAGAGTGTGCATAGTTTGGGGCAATTACAAAGGTTAGAGAATGAACCAGTTACTAAGAGCAAAAGGAGGAGGGGAACAAAAGGTTTTAAGAACTTGGACCAACATAGTCATGCAAAGTGGGTGACTTTAGGAGGAGCAGTGACCTTCTGTTTTAACACAGCCATCCTCCAAGACCTCACAGGGAGGGAACCAGGGACTCAAAAGACCGAACTCTCTTCTCTTTGCCATCACTTGCTGAGGCTTTCCAGTGCCACACCCTGAAGCCAGAGGGCATGGAGCCAGGAGGAGGTAGCTAGTGAGTGATTCTTGAAGGACAAACCAAAGGTGTCTAGTATTTTAGTGATCCTAATTTAACAAGAGTTGGGAATGGAGAGAAGGGTGGCATTTTATATATATATATATATATATATATACACACACACACACACACACACACATACATATACATATATAAAGCATATATAAAGCATAACCACTAGAATGTGGTCAAACTGTACCAGCGAGTCAAAAATCATAGTCAAATACAATTCCATGATTTCTAGCTTGGGTACAGGAGGAGAATCAAACGGGGTTGCTGATAGGACACTGTGATTCTTGTTCCTTCTACACATCTGAACAATTTCACTACCAATTCTAGAGTGAATTCTTCTCTCATCCTCATGCGTAGGATCATCCTCTTTTGGAGTTCTTAGTAACTAAATCATAGCCCTTCTTATTTTGCCATCTACAACACAACCCCATCATTTCTGTCCATCACTGAGAATTCTAGCCTGCAATTCTCATCTTTGCCCAATTCTAGGTGACCTCAAAATTCATATGCAGTAGACTTGTCAGCAACTGGATCTAGTTTCAGGTGTTCTGTCTCTGGATGACACCTTCATCTTGACATCTCCCAGCACCTCTACACTTTAATAATAACTTCTTTCTTATACATTCTCAGTTGTATTTAAGAAATATTGCCTATCAGCACTAACTCTGACAAGCTAATGTTCTTTCAGCCTTCTCTGGTGTTGTGTATATTGTGTAAGCTCATTAGAAAGGAGAGAGAATCCTAATCAGGATGTATAGCCCAGAGGCTGACACGGGGCTTGATCCTGTGCAAAGATACACAGATAACTCAGAGGAAAGGCCATTTATTCTGCCTATCAAAGTTAGGCTTCACAAAAAATATAAATGCAATACCTAAGTTGAATACTGGAAGATTACAAGTTTCTCAGTTCCACAAAAGGCAGAAGGGAATTCTCTCAAGAGAAGATTATGCTCAACTATATGAAGGTGTAAAATACTACACATGTTAGAATTTCCAAGTAGTTCCTTGCTACATAGAATGATGAGGGATGGCAGAATCCCAACGGAAAAATAGTGAGAGCAATTTGTATGAACTATTACTTTCATTTTAAGGGCTAGTATAATGATAGACCAAGAAAAACAATTTTTACTATCAGTAAATCAATTCAGTAAAAGAGATCTAGTAAGATTTAGAATGTCCACACATTAATGGATAGACTGGAATATAAAATAGGCCTATATATGAGCATGACCTACCTATTCTATGAGGCAACCAGACTTGCTTTAAGAAAATACCATCAGGGGCGCCTGGGTGGCGCAGTCGGTTAAGCGTCCGACTTCAGCCAGGTCACGATCTCGCGGTCCGTGAGTTCGAGCCCCGCGTCGGGCTCTGGGCTCATGGCTCAGAGCCTGGAGCCTGTTTCCGATTCTGTGTCTCCCTCTCTCTCTGCCCCTCGCCCGTTCATGCTCTGTCTCTCTCTGTCCCAAAAATAAATAAACGTTGAAAAAAAAAAAATTAAAAAAAAAAAAAAAAGAAAATACCATCAGAGGCTGGATTGTTCAAAAACAAGTTTATTGGGGGTACCGCTGTGGCTCAGTCGGTTAAGTGTGGGACTCTTAGTTTTGGCTCAGGTCATCATCTCAGGGTTCTGTGGGTAGGATCAGCCCAAGGTCAGCTCAAAGCAGAGAGACTGTTTAGGATTCTCTCTCCCTCTCTCTGTGTCCCTCCCACATTCACCCTCAACCTAGCCCTCTCCTCTCTCAAATAAACATTTAACAAATTATCTAAGTACAAATTTATATTATTTTATTTTATTTTTAACAGTTTGAAGTTGAAGAAACCAAGAACACACATGCAGACACAGGCCAGCTTTCTGGTGTCTCCCCTTACATGGACACTTATGGGATCAGGGCCCCACCCTGTGACTCCATTTAAACTTAAGGATTTAGTTTTTATACATTTTTTAATGCTTTTAAATTTATTTTTGAGAGAGAGTGCAAGCAGGGGAGAGGCAGACAGAATCTGAAGCAGGTTTCAGGCTCTAAGCACTTAGCACAGAGTCCAACACGGGACTCAAACTGATGAATTGAGAGATCATGACCTCAAGTTGGATGCTCAACCGACTGAGACACCCAGGTGCCCCAAACCTCAATTATTCCTTTAAGCCACAGTGGAGGTTAGGGCTTCTACATGGGAACTTTGGAGGGACCTATTCATTCCACAGCATTCCACCCTGACCCCAAAATTCATCCTTCCTGCATTCATGTACTGTACCTTTATTACATCCCAGTAGCCTCAAATATCTTAACTTATTCTAGCATCAACTCTCAAGTCTAAGGGCCCAAGTCTCCTGTATGTATCACTAAATCAGATATGGGTAAGATTCTAGGTAGGATTATTCAACCTGAGGCAAAAGTCCTCTTCAGCTGTGAACCTGTGAAATCCTACAAGTTACGTGCTTTCAAAAGACAATGGTGCAATATGCCTAGGATAGGTGTTCCTATGCCAAAAGGGAAAAGGTGGAAGGAAAAAAGGGGTGATAAATCCCAACCAAGTCAAAAAGCTAGCGAGGCAAATTCTAGATCTTAAGTTTGATGTCCTGTCTTCCAGGCCATATCACCCCTATGGCTCTGTGGGGCAGCACCACCCTGACAACAGTGGGCCACGGGCTTGCCTCTAATGCATAAGGGAATGTCATCATGGCTCCCAAAAGAGGCCCCACTCTTTGAAATGAAGGGGGAACCATGTTTGCCCCCAGACGTGCAGTCAGAGGGGGAACCCTGAACCACCTTTGGGGACATTATTTTTCTTTTTTTTTTTTTTAAAGTTTTACTTATTTTTAGAGAGAGACAGAGCATGAGTGGGTGAGGGTCTGAGCTAGAGGTACACAGAATCCGAAGAAGGCTCCAGGCTCTGAGCTGCAGCACAGAGCTTGACATGGGGCTCGAACTCAAGCTGTGAGATCATGACCTGAGCTGAAGTCAGACGCTTAACCGACTGAGCCACCCAGGCACCCCAGGGACATTATTTTTCTTGAATGGTAAAACAGGTTTTAAACTGAATAGCTCTATGGTCCCATCCTGTAGAATCAAAAAACCCCAAAGGCTTTCTTTCATTTCATCCTGTGTCTGGCTCCTTAAGTTCAAACCTGGCTTCATTTCTCCTGACAGAATTCCATCTCTATCCATGGCTTCTGTTGAGAAAGATGACCCAATTAGTGGTTTGCATCCATATTAGACTCTTTATCAAGCTGTTTGCTCAGCCACACCCATAGGGTTCTTTTCTCAAGAAGCTTTCTCAGTTTCTATCATATGGACAGGCTGGGGATTTTCCCCATCTTCAGGTTCTGGTTCCTTGGGTTAACAATTCCTTCAAATTCTCTCCTCTTGAATTTTACTGTAAGGAAAAACCAAGCCGCTTCCTAATTTGCTTAGAAACTTCCTCAGTGAAATACCCAAGTTTATTGCTTACAAGTTCCAGCTTCCAGAAAACACTAAAACACAGCTCAGCCAAGTTCTAGGCCACTTTACACCAAGCATTGTCCTTCCTCTAGTTTCCAATAAGTTGCTCATCTCCATCTGTGGCCTCAATACAAGGACCTTTAATGTCCTAACACCTTCCAGCGTCCTCTGCATAATGATGCATGTACCCTGTAAGACAAAAGCTTTCTCTGTGGCTCTCCTCTTTTCTTTCTGAACCCTAACCAGAATCATTCTTCATGTTCTTATTTCTATCAACAGCCTCTTAACAGTAATTTCAGCTTTTCCTCACAAGTTCCTCACAGCTCATCCCACCTCTTATTACCCAAATCTTCTTTTTTCCTTTTTAAACATTTTTTTAAAATGTTTATTCATTTCGGAGGGACAGACAAAATACATGATCAGGGGAGGGATAGATCGAGAGGGAGACCCAGAACACAAAGCAGGCTCCGAGCTGTCAGCACAGAGTCCAACACAGGGCTCTAACTCATGAACTGTGAGATCATGATGTAATCTGAAGTCAACACTTAGCCAACTGAGCCACCCAGGCATCCCATCTCATTACCCAGTTCTAGAGCTGCTTATAATAGTTAGGAATTCGTTATAGCAGTACCCCACTTCTCAGTACCAAGATCTAGGTTAATTGCTTTTGGGAAGCCTTAACAAATTTCTATAGGTTGAACGGTTTAAAAACAGACATTTTCTCAGAGTTCAGCAGGCTCGAAAGTCTAGCTAAGATCTAGCTTCTGGCAGGATTTGGTTCAAGGTCACAACTCTCTTCCTGGCTTCTACATTGCCACTTTGTCCTCCCATGGCTTTCCTCCGAAAATGTACAGGGAGACAGTGAGCTATCTGGTGTCTCTTCTTATACACACGCTAATCGGATGGGATCAGGATCTCACCCCATTGACTCCATGTATCTTTCTCTCCTTACTCTAAATACAGCCACACTGGAGATTAGGGCTTTAACAACAGTGTTATGGTTACAAGAAACATTCAGTCCGTAACATGTAGCTACACCTCAGCTATTGAAATCTTGAAGCCTATTATTCTACACAAATGATCAGCCACTCAGTTGGATACATTGGCCAATTCTGTCAAAGGCTAAGCCTTACCCTTTTTAGGTTCAATTCTCAATAGAACGTGTACTTATGATCTAAGTATACAGACTTTATTTTCAAAATTATTTACATCCCTCTTTCCACAATTAAGTTCTGAATGCATTTTTTTTTACACTCAAAAATTTCCCTTAGCACATGTCTGGAACAGATTGTGTAAAATGAGACCACTGATAGGTGGCTATTCGACACAGGACTGCAGCTCCTCCTCAAATATTTGCCAGACCAGACCAGCAGCTGACCAAGTCCATTACCAAGTGGAAACATCTCAAGTGCTACACAGATCTAATAGCCTTAGAACATGTAACACATGGCCTCACCAAGTTCCCTAAAATGCCAGAATAGCTGTCCTTCTGTCTCCGTACCACAATCTTCATTTAACACCACCTCAGACTAATAGCATCACCACTGCCTTCTTCGGTTCATATCATGAATTTAACTGGGAATGCTGTGTGCCATTCATCTCACGTTTATTTTTCATTAGAAATTCACAAAACTTCTTTGCAATGAATCAAGGATTCTGTGTTGTCTGTTGTAGTCTGGTCATTCTGACTGACAAGCCAAACCTAGCATTTTAATGTCAAATGTAGACCTGTGAGTGGGGCTCGGTGCAGCTTCACAGCTCTCTAGTCTGTACAGATGGATCTGCTTTCACCCCATGTGTCATTTTTGTATTAAATGAACAGCTTCACCATTAAGTGCCAAAGGAAAATGAACTTGTTTTTATTCCTTGGTGAATGAATTCAGGCTCTCATTCAAACATTTAAAAAGTCTCAAGAGAAGAACTTCGGAGGTTTCAGGATCAAGATACCCACATTTGGAGAAGAGTTTTTATATTATTGAAGCATGTTTAATTCTCTTTTTTTCCTTTTTGTCTATCTCCTGCAAAATAACGTCCCTGACCACCCCTAATGCTGCTTGGCAAAAGGAGGGTACAGATCCTGGAATTTAGAAGTATGGGTTGGTCATTAATGATCATATAGGAAGTACTTCTAAATGCTGCTAATGAGCCCTTCATCCACCTTTCTGAGAACCTTAATCACAACCCTATCATTTTGACTTTACACTTGATTCCTCTGTTAAATAAAGCTCCTCAGGGCAGGAATGAGTCTTATATAGCTTTACGTTCCTAGGATATTGATTAGCACATAGCGAATAGCACAAGCATTTATTTTCAAGTAGTATTTGGGAGCATCAGAGCAGATCTTCCAAGTTTAACAGATGGGGATCTTTAATCTGAGGCATGGCTCTAACACTGGAAATCCGGTCACCCTAGGCACATGTAATCAACACCTATTATTTTCATCCCTACCATTGTTCCCCTTCCCCTCTTTGTGTTAAAGAACCCTGAGGTTTTTTTTCACCTTCTCAGCTAAGAGGATGTGGATTGGGTGGTAGGACCTGATCTGCATCTGGAAAGACGGTCAAGGGATAAAGGCCAAGTAATCTAGCTGCAAGACAGATACATCACCCAAGTCAGGCCTTCGTGGGTAAGCCCAGAGGCTGAGATTCCTCAAAAAATCCAAAATAGAAATACCATATAATCCAATAATTCCATTTCTGGATATTTGTCCAAAGAAAATAAAAACACTCCTTTAAAAAGATGTATAGGGGTGCCTGGGTGGCTCAGTTGGTTAAGCATCCGACTCCAGCTCAGGTCATGATCTCACGGTCTGTGAGTTCGAGCCCCAGGTCGGGCTCTGTGCTGACAGCTCAGCCTGGAGCCTGTTTCAGATTCTGTCTCCCTCTCTCTGACCCTCCCCCATTCATGCTGTCTCTCCCGGTCTCAAAAATAAATATTTAAAAAAATTAAAAAAAAAAAGATGTATGTAGCACCCCTATATTTATTCCAACAGTAATAACCAAGATATGGACACAACTCAAGTGCCCACTGTTCTATCAATGGCTAAACTAGACACAGTGGGTGTGTCAAATGAACTATTGCTCAACTAGCCATAAAAAAAAAAAAAAACTTGACATTCATGACAATATGGAGTTAGAAACTATTAAACTAAAGTTAAAGACAAATACTATATGATTTCACTTTTGCCCACCATCTAAAAACTGAAATAAATCAACACAACAAAACAGACTATAAATATAGAGAACTACTGGCTGCCAGAGGCAAGGTGGGTAGAGAGATGGGCAAAATAGGTGAAGGGGATTAAAAGCTACAAGCTTCCAGTTATAAAACACCAGTATGAAAAGTAGAGCAGAAGGAATGTAGTCAATACTGTACCAAATTCTGTGTTCTAGATGTTTATTACACTTCTTGTAGTATTGTATAAGGTCTCGAATTATTACATCACTATACTGTGTACCTGAAACTACAGTCACATTGTCTGTCAATTATACTTCCCTAAAAACAACCTGGGGAGAGCCTCTTGTCATATAAACCGTAAAACAATGTAGTTCTAAGTTTGAGGTCCTTTATTCCAGGAAAACAATCCAGGGATAGGGGATCAAACGGGGTGGGGTATATATTGCCTCCCCAGTGGTGTTACAAGAGGCTATGCACCAATAGAGCATGACTGGCTAGGAGGTCCGGGATTTCCTTAGAAGGCTAACAGGTTCTATTTTCTAAGGTTAGGCAAGCTAGCTAAACTTGAGATGGAGGATTGTGATTGTTATGTCTTAGGATTCCTTAACAGGCGTTTCCCTTAAGTGCAGGCTGACAGGTTTTGAGTTGTGCCCAAGGCGTGGCTGCTAGGGCAGCCGCCATTTTGTGGGTCCCCGTATAGGAATTAACTATCATTCACGTTATTAGGAGTTAGCAGAAGAGATAGAACGCAGGTCCTGATGGAATCATGTGAACACCAATACAGACCTTGCACCTTGATTCTTTTCTCTCAGATTTTTAGCAATGCCGATCAATAAATCCTCTTTAAATACTCAAAGCATTTTGATTAGTTCTTTGATATTAATGATTGAAAGTTTCCTCATTCCTTCAGTTACTTAAACTAATACACACTGTCTACAAGTAAAAAAAAAATGAAACACTTATAACAGGATTAAGAGGTTTTAACGTAAACTCATACATTATATATGAAGATCGAAATAACAGCCAGTTCTTTTAGAGCTTGGTGTTGCAGGTACTGTTCTAAATGCTTTACGTGTATTAACTCCTTCATCCCTGTAAGGAGTCTTTGAATTAGGTATTTTGTAGATCAAGAGGTTAAGGCACAGAAGATTCAAGGAACTTGTTTACAGCTATGGAGCTCTTCTGTGGTACAGTGAAGACTGAAGCCGGCTCAGTCTGGCTCTAGAGTTGGTGTTCCTCGTCCCTGTGCCACTCTGTCCCTCAGCAGTGCTTCTCAAGGCCTCCCTGTTTTCTCTAGAGACTCAAAACTTATCACAAAGTAGGGGCTCTGCAGGCTTATTCTCTTAGCTCCTAGTATTTGTAGGTGTTCATTATTTAAATAATTGGCTTCTACAGCAACTGTAGCACCCTTCCTACAGGTGATGTTACTTTAAAGCAATTGTCAGGTTGGAGTCGGCTTCCAAAGCACCTGCAGGTGTTTAAGCGCCCACTGCTGGACCCACCCCCAGAGCATTAGCATTTCCAAGGAGTTTCAGGTGAGGCTGAAGCAACTGACCCCCACCTCCCCTCTTGGAAAGACACTTACAAAGTTAATGTCAACAAAGTGTGGCCACTCCCTTTCATTAATCATTAGCTTTCCTGCCCCTCCCCCCCGCCAAAGTTGGCAAATGAAGGGACTCAAAAAGTTTAAATATATGGAATGGCAGCAAATTCACCCCCTCCTGTTATGCAGTTTCTTCTTCTTTCTTTTTTTTTAAATATATGAAATTTATTGTCAAATTGGTTTCCATACAATACCCAGTGCTCATCCCAACAGGTGCCCTCCTCAATACCCATTACCCACCCTCCCCTCCCTCCCACCCCCCCATGAGCCCTCAGTTTGTTCTCTGTTCTTAAGAGTCTCTTATGCTTTGGCTCTTTCTTGATAGTGCCCCATCAGCTCTGACTTCCCTGTGTCCTCTAGAGATTCAATACTTTGAAATGGCTTCTTGTATGGACATCCCAAAGCCCTTGAGAAAGGTACCATCCTGTCCACGAACAGTTGATGGAGTGTGGAGAATGATATTTTGTTTTTCCAATTACGTGTAAAGTAGGATTTTTTAATTATTAGGAAGAGGTGGGGGAAGAGACATAAATTGGCTTCCTCACTAACCCCAGACATATTCCTTCAGTGGAAGCTTAGGCTTTTGTTTCTAAATTATGGGTATTACTAATGGCACAATAGCTTAAATTCATACAAAGATATAAATGACTAAACCTGTTAAGACCAGACTTTACAATGCTGTGACAGAAAAAGTCTACTCATATAAATTACCCCCAAATTGCTGTTTTAGCTCCCACCTACAGGCTAGGATGCTCCTTGCCAAATTTTGCAAGGATTTGTAGGACTTCCCAAAATAGAAAGCATCATACATGCTACAACATTGCACTTTCTGTGAACTTTCACGTCTCAGACCTTGCTTTCCCCCAACTCCCAATTCTCCTGATCAAAACACATGCGGAAAATGCAAAGAGTCCATGCTGAAGAAGAGAAGTTTGCCTCCCATAGAGGCAACTAGGTGCCTCAGTCAGTTGAGCATCTGACTTTGGCTCAGGTCATGATCTTGGGGTCCAAGAATTTGAGCCCCACATGGGGCTTGCTGCTATCAGTCCAGAACCTGCTTTGAATCCTCTGTCCCCCTCTCTGCCACTCCCCTGCTCCCTCTGTTCCAAAAATAAACATTTAAAAAATCAAGTTTTCCTCTTATTCAACACTAGGTCAATTTCTATCACCTGAGCACCAAACGAACAAACAAAAAAAAACAAAACCCAAACAAACAAAGAACAATTCTGGTCTCAAAAGGTTTCTTATAAAAATAATACCTTTATCTTCTGTTCTAACAGCTCTTTAACACAGGGATTCTTAATCCAAGTAGAGGAAAATGAAGACTCATCAGTCCAAGGAGCTTGTTTAAACTTGTACAAGTTGTGCAAACCCTCTCCTTATGTACAGAAATACTATTGACAGAGTGGTTTCTGTTGAGAGTGTTACAGCCTTCAGGAGTACATGGGTGGAAAACACACATACACATACACACACACACACACACACACGGAAACTCCTTCTCCAGGACATTTCTTCTGAAAGCAAGAAAAGCAGACTACAGAGTAAATTCACCTGAAGAGCTTTCAAAAAACATCGACGCCCCAAGAACAAGACAAAACCATTACAACTTCTGGAAGTGGGAATGTGTGTAAGATTTTGTTGTTTGGCTTCTTATATACCTTTTACCTCCTCTATTACTCATGTCTGGCTGCCATAAAAAATGACATAAACTAGATATTTTATACAATATATATGTGTGTGTGTGTGTGTGTGTGTGTGTGTGTGTGTGTGTTTCTTACCGTCTGGAAGTCAGGAGGTCCAAGGTAAAGACGCAGGCAAGGGAGGCACTTGTTTTGAGGCCTCTTCTCTGGGGTTCTAGGTGGTTGCCATCTTGCTTTGTACTCACATGACTGAATCACGTGCCCAAGCCCTAGGGGAGAGAAAGCCTCAGGCGTCTGTTGTCTCTTTATATAAGGGCATCAATCCCATTAAGAGGGCCCTGACATCATGACCTCATATAACCCTAATTACCTCCCCAAAGCCCTAGCTCCAAAAGCCATCACTTTGGGAGGTAAAGCTTCAACAAGCTAGTTTTGGAGGAAACTCACCTTCCCAGGTGATTCCAATATGCGGCCTGAATAACATGATTCTTCTACGGACTGCAAACCAACTCCTAAATTGTTTTGTGTTTTTAACTTTTCCTTGGTCCCTTAAACTATGCAATACAAAGATTTGGCTGAGGAAGTTACTCCATAAACATTTGTTGAATAAATAAGTTGTGCCATATAAGGCAGAGGGCTTACACTAATATTCTTGGCATGCCGTTATAACATTATGAGAAGCCCTGCTTTAGAATTGAACGTTTTTCTCTACATTTGCTACTTAATTTCCAAAAGGAAAATTTTCCATTATTATGTCCATGAACAGAAATATCAGACAAAATCTTCACCCTTGAAGAAGGCAAATTTAATTCGTGTTTGCAAAAATTGTAACAGTTACCTACGAATCAAGTTACCTGATTTTTAGATTAAAATAAACTTTAAAACTATGCTTTCATTTTCGAGTGGTCCAAGAAATATCACACAAATAACGTACAGACCACAGTTGTTATATCAAGAGATGGGTAAAGACAGTATCCACTCAATTCTTTCTCAAACGAGGAGTTTTCTTCTAGGTATACCGAGTTGGCTTTTAGTATATCAGAGACTTTCTTGAACTCTCTCTCAATATCACATATTGAGTGATGCTGGATTTGAAATCACATCCACTAAGCAACTAGGGATGGGTTAGCATGCCTCTCAGTATTATATGGAAGTCCACAGATGCTTGTTATCCTTTCCTGATTCCACTAATGTTATCATGAATAAGAGACACAAAGAATGCGGGGTTTATGTACCCAATGTTTTGGTTCCTGGATTCAAGCATTTTCGGCAAAATATTACTTTCTTCTACTTAGAAAAAAGTAACAGTAGGAAACTATTAAAAACAGCAGATATGAACTTAAGTATTATTTTTAGCTTCCTAAAAATTAATATATTGTTTTAATAAACTCTTCACTACTGAATGTCACTATAAAGAATCATCTGCCAGTGTTCACACGTTCAAGAGAATGTATTAACATTTATTACAGCAAATGTCCTCATTAATATTTTATAGAATGGCTGGCACAGAAAGTGGCATTAAATCTCTGAGAGGCTGCTGTCTTGTTTATTTTATGCCTTTTTTTGAATTTTGTAGTAGCAGAAGAGAACCAAAATTTGTAGGTGATTCCACTGAAATTTTAGAAAAATTTAGAGCACAGTCACTATTTTTATCTTACTCATTATTTGCTCCTTCCCATTCTAAATATAGAATGTTAATCAGTAAGGAGATAATAGATTTGGCTTACAACAAAAATAGATAAGTAACTATTAACCTTTTATTTTTTTTTATTTTATTTTTAAAAATTTTTTTACATTTATTTATTTTTGAGAGACAGAGACAGAGCACAAGTGACAAAGAGGCAGAGAGAGAAAGAGACCCAGAATCCGAAGCAGGCTCCAGGCTCTGAGCTGTCAGCACAGAGCCGGATTCGGGGCTTGAACTCACAGACCCGCGAGATCATGACCTGAGCTGAAGTCGGACACTTAACCGACTGAGCCACCCAGGCGCCCCTAGTAACTATGAACCTTTTAAAAGAACCCTTGAACATGGCTCTTCCCTATGTTAGACACTGCGAGGCATCATGGAAGTTTGGTGGAATTTCTTCCCTCTTGCATGCCTTTACTATAGAGCGGTACTTTTTTTTTTTAAATTGTATTTATTTATTTTTAAGGGAGAGGAAGGGAGAGAGCATGAGAAGGGGAGGGGCAGAGAGAGAGGGAGAAAGAGAGAATCCCAAGCAGATTCCACCCCATAGGAACAGAGACGAATGCAGGGCTCAAACATACGATCATGTGAGATCATGACCTGACCTGAAACCAAGAGTTGGACACTTAACCGACTGAACCACCCAGGCACCCCTAGAGAAGTACTTTTTAACAGAATATTCTATGATGATAGAAATGTTCCACGTAGTACAGCAGCCATAAGGCACATGTTCCTTCCAGCATTTGACATATGCCTACGAAGGACCAGGAACTAAACTTTAAGTTGTATTTAAATTTACATTTAAAAAGTCACATGTGGCTCATAGCCACTGGACGGAGTGGCCATATAGGTTATAGAGGTTGTAAAACTTAAATCTCATTTTCCGGGTATTATTCTGCAGTTTAATGTGGCCATGTATCACAGTTATGATTGATGAGACTGTATCACAGAGTGGTCATGATAGCAGGGCCACTTGATATTTAATAATAATACGATGGTTATCATGGTGATGATGAGAAGGAGGATGGTGATGATGGTGACAATGGCTACACAATTACTGGAAAGGCTGAGTGTCCTAATTTACCAGTTAAGAATGTTTTCTGTAGCGAGAAACAGCTTTCAGGAAATCCATGAAGGATGCCATTATTATCAGTAGAATAAATAGATCTATCCAGACCCACTGAAAAAAATGATAATTCCTTATTAATCCCAAATACAATTAAAATAAAGAATAAATGAGTCTACCATTTCCAGAATCCTTTTCAATGACAATCTTCCATTCCTTTTTTTGCCTTGCTCACTATTGTGCTGTTGTTGTTGTTGTTGTTAGTATTATTATTATTTCTCTTTGTTATCGTCTTTCTCCCAGAAACACCACCTTAACACACAGTCACTGGCAACATTTCAACAACATTTCAACTGGCAACATTTCAACTTCAGCTAATGCTATTAAGTAAGGAGTAATTCCATAGGTTACTCTACTTTTAAGATTATACCTCTCAAAGCAATAAATTCAATATTAGAAAAGTTGAATGTTCACTTAGCAGGAAAACATCCATTCTTTGAGTCTGCCCTGAAAAATAAGACATTTAAATCCTTTAAATAATGTTACAAGGCCATTAAAATCTTCTGAACAAGCAGTAAGTATGGCCAGTCAATGAGAGAGTGAATAATACAGGATTTATTATTCTCCTGATTAGAGATGTTCAATGGTTTTGTTTTGCCTAAAAAGATAAATCCCAAATTTCATAACACAGTCATCGCTATTTCCCTAAACTATCTATGACACACACCTCGTCTTCTCATACATTGCATGTTCTATCCCCTTCTAACGCTTCACCATTAAAGGAAAATGCTCCTCCTGGCCTTGCACTTCCTTTAGCCTGATTCTTCTTCTGCCCTCTGTACAGCAAACTACTTGACCTTAAGTTTCAACTTGAAGAGGTGCTTCCCTTTCCCCTAACAAAGACAGCCTCCATCACATTCAGTTCAGTTATTTTTATTATGTTCTGTTATTTTTTTTCCTTTTCTATCTGTAGAATCTATATTCTAAGACAGCACGGAAGGATTTGCTGATCTCTGTATCCATAATATAATGTCTGCTATGTGATAAGTGTTCAAGAAATATTTGATAAATTAGTTTATCAGTTAGTTCAGTCCAAGTTAGGCTGCACTACACACACACACACACACACACACACACACGTACACACACACAGATACACACACACAGATACACACACACACACACACCGGAGTATATATTCATTCTGGACAACCAAAGGCAATTTCTAGCTCAAGTTATATGTCTGCCACAGGTTGGATGTGGTTCTGTTCTATGTTGTCTTCAATCCACGTGTCAGTCTGAAGGAACAGGCCCTGAGACATTGCTGGTCTCTCGACAGAGCCAGGGGAGATGCAGAAGAACCGTGCAATGGTTCTTAAAGCTTCTTCTCGAAAGTGGTCACTTTCACTCACAGTTTATTGGCTAAAACAAATCATACAAGATATACATGGCATGGAAATATAAAATCTTTCCATGAGGAAGGGAAAAAATCGTAATACAATTTAAAACAATCATCCATAAAATCCCAAAACTTACTAATGACTTGTTAAATAACAGGCCTGGTGCTAAGTACTTTACATAAATGATTCCCAGGACAGAAAATTTGAGGCTCCTAGAGGTCAAGTCATTTATCGAATGATACAGCTAGTAAATGTCAGCCTAGTGATGAAGGTAGTTTAATGTGAAGATGGAGCGTATAAGTCTCCCCACAAAGGATTAGTAAATAAATATAATTTTCAAGAAACAGAGTGGATCTAAAAGCAGGCTGCCTATCAAAAACCATGGTTTTGGTTATTAACTAGATGAGAAAGTACACATGCTCTCACACAGCCTGTGACACATCTCTGTCTAGGGTCGTGGTTCTTAACCAGGGCCAGTTTTGTCCTGGAAGGGGATTATGACAAGGTCTGGAGACATTTTTGTTGTGTCACTACTGGGAAGGGGGAAAGGGCAGGTGCTATTGCCATCCAGTATGTAGTGGCCAAGGGTGCCGGAAAACATCCTGCGATGCACAGGACATCCCCATAACCTACTCAGTCTCGGATGCCAGCGGTGCCAAGGTTAGGTCTAGACCACGGATAAAATATTTAGGTCTCCTTTAAATAGGAAAGACTAAGTTTTCTGAAAGTAAATAATTATAGGAAGTCATTTTCTAACTTGATTAAAAGCGTATCCTTGATCTTTACTCCGCATTATCTTAAAACAACACATACGTTTTGGTGTTCACATTTTCTACAAACTATCCACGATTGATTAGGAAACAACTCAAACTCTGCACGCAAGAAGGAGGATGCCGTTCAGCAGGAAGGTGACATTTTGAAGAGAGGCTTTGTGCACCACAGGATGTGGTCTCCAGTCAAGGAGGTGCAGAGACTGAAGCTGCTATGAGCTCAGTCAGCTCTTGGAACCACAGCACTTTTGATGCAGTCTAGCAACATTTCTCCGCTCCTATGTCTCACAAATGCACTTTATACGAATTAGCTAATGACTCAAGGGTTTTTTTTTTTTAACGTTTACTTATTTTTGAGACAGAGAGAGAGCATGAACAGGGGAGGGGCAGAGAGAGAGGGGGGACACAGAATCTGAAACAGGCTCCAGGCTCTGAGCTGTCAGCACAGAGCCCCATACGGGGCTTGAACTCACAGACCGTGAGATCATGACCTGATCCGAAGTCGGACGCTTAACGACTGAGCCACCCAGGCGCCCCGACTCAAGGGTTTTAATAACGAAGATTTAAGTAAATAATCAGTAGCATTAATGTCCATTTGGGCTCCTCTTGTTGAACAAGGGTAACATAATTTGCACAGTATAGGTGGTATTTATTAGATACTTGGTTTTTGATTCATGATATATCTTGGATTATTTCTAAAATTTTTCATATTACTGCAAGGTTTACAAGTGTTTTTCAGGGTATTTTATGACATACCGAGGCCTTACAAACAACTTCACTGATCAATTTATGTTTCAACAGATTTTTTATTTACTTTCCTGAATGCGTCAAATGATTTCAGTTGTGTCGTTATATAAAAACAGAATGGGGGCGCCTGGGTGGCTCAGTTGGCTAAGCGTCCGACTTCGGCTCGGGTCACGATCTCACAGCCCGTGAGTTCGAGCCCCACGTCGGGCTCTGGGCTGATGGCTCGGAGCCTGGAGCCTGCTTCCGATTCTGTGTCTCCCTCTCTCTCTGCCCCTCCCCCGTTCATGCTCTGTCTCTCTCTGTCTCAAAAATAAATAAACGTTAAAAAAAAAATTAAAAAAAAAAAAAACAGAATGAAGCAAATACAAGTTTTAGTATTAAGATACCTCAAGCAATTTTAGATGGGGATATGCGTTGAAGAACCAAATAGTCACTGTTGAAAATCCTTTTGCTGACATTTTATTCATATAAACAAAATTGATCTGTTTATGCAGGTCAGCTATGGTGAGATTTTGAGAAAATATCCTAGTATGAGAGTTGCCGAGCTTTTTCTACAGAGGACAGATTTTTAGGCTTTTCAGCCCTTATGCAACTACTCAACTCTGCATGGTAGCACCAAAGCAGCCACAGGCAATACATAAGCAAATGGGGGTGGCTGTGTTTCCATAAACATTACTCACAACAACAAAAATGGGCTGGTCCAAATTGCCGGGTAGGAAATACTGTGCTGACCCTTGCCCTAGTCAAATGAAAAGAGCACTCACCATTGCATGGAAGGAAAAATTTTCCTTCTAGTGAGTTCATAAATACAACATAACCTCTCTAGCCAGGTAATCAACGCTCTCTCCCATCCAACCCAAACTGCATTCTGAGATTTTTTTTCCTCCTTACGTTCCTTTACACACCCTATACACCAACCTAAATATTCTCTGCTGTCTAGGAGATTGAGGAATCCCATGCCCGTTGCTCCTACTTCCCTTATAATACTCAGCATTCTATGTCAAATTTCAGCTCTCTATGTGATGCTAATGCTGCAGAATGACCCTGTCACTGTGTGCCCTTGACCCTGCATCTAACATGAGATGTGGAAACTGTAGGGTTGTGGAAAGAGCAAAGGTCTTAGGCTGAGACACATATAGGTTTGAATCTTAGCTTTGCCACTTGTTAGTTATGTGACTTTGCACTAGATACTTGACCTCTTTGAAACCGCTTTTTTTTCATCTGTGATATTCGATAATTAGTACCTGCACAGAAGAATTCTGATTAGGAATTAATTACACAATTCAGTGAGGTGACATAGACAGGTGTTCAGGGAAAGTCAGGTATTTTCCACTGCTACTCACCTCTAGGGAGTCACAAGCAAAAAATCAATTGAATAAATAAAGTGCTTCAAAGCAAAGTCACCAGGTAAAACTTTTGTATTCTTATTGAAAATACCTAAGGCAGTATAGTCCAGGGGGAAAACAGTCATGACAATGAAACAGATTTTATGTATAGAGAGAGACCCAAGCACCTAGGGGCATTAGATTGATGATAATTGTGGCATATCAAATTTTCAAGTACAAAAAATTATTATTCAATAAATGCTATAGAAAGTACTGCTAATTGGAACAAACAGCAATATATATATATATATATATATATATATATATATATATATATATGTTTCCAATGCTCAAAGGATTAAAACATAAAGAAAAAGTGAGGTGATTAAAAAAATTGAGGAACGTATGAGTGAATCTATCCAGAGAATTAGAATATGGAAAGTCTTTTGGAATAGCCATTAATTAAAAGACTGAAAATTCTGAGGGGCACCTGGGTGGGTGGTTCAGTCGGTTGAGCATCCTCCTGTTTTTTTTTTAATGTTTATTTTTTGAGTGAGAGAGAGAGAATGAACAAGCACATGTGTGAGCACAAGCGGGGGAGAGGTAGAGACAGAATGGGGCAGAGGATCTGAAGCGGACTCTGTGCTGACAATAGAGACCCCGATAAGGGACTCAAGCTCATAAACTTGACCTCGTGATCATGACCTGAACCAAAATCTAACCGACTAAGCCACCCAGGTGCCCCAAGCGTCCAACTCTTGATTTCGGCTCAGGTGATGATCTCATGGTTCATGAGTTTGAGGCCCACGTAGGGCTTTGCGCTGATACTGTGGAGCCTGCTTGGGATTCTCTCTCTCTCTCTCTCTCTCTCTCTCTCTCTCTCTCTCTCTCTGCCCCTCCCCTCCTCGCACGCTCTCTCTCTCAAAATATATAAACATTAAAAAAATATTTAAAAATTTGACTTTACAGAATCAACAAAAAAGCTTCTAGATGACAATAGATTCCAAAAACAAAATAGAAAAATAACAAGTTGAAAATAAAAGTATGCATATAACAAAATGGTAATTTTCTTAATTTACAAAAAGCTTATTATGCAAATCAATAAGAAATACGAGCAAGCCAGTTTCTTTTTTTATTCAGGTTTATTTAAAATTCTAGTATTGCTAACATACAGTATTATATTAGTTTTAAGCATACAATACAGTGATTCAACAATTTCACACATCACCTGCTGCTCATTTCAACAAGAGTCCTCCTTAATCCCTGTCACCTATTTCTTACACCCCCCGGCCCCCACCTCCTCCCCAGCAACTCTCAATTTTTTCTCTCTACAGTTAAGAATCCTTTCTTGGTTGTCCCTATCTCTTTTTCCTTTGCTGGAGCAAACCAGTTTCTTAAAAAAAAAGGAAGGCATCCTCCAAAAAAATACGAATGATAGTAAATCATATGCAAATAATGTTCAATCTCGATAACAATGGGAGAACTGCAAATTATGAAAACAATGTATTTTTATTCTATTAAATTTACAAGAGTTAAAATATTTGATTTTTTCAGTGCTGGCCAGGGTGTGGATAAGTGGGCTGTTTCATGCGTTGTTGTTGGGAATATAAATTACTCCATCCTTTCTGGTAGACATTTCACAATGTCTGCCAAAATTTAAGATACTTACACCTTTAGCCCACTGCTAGAAATTTAATCTATCAATTTGTCCAAATTTATGTACAAAAATATTCAGGGCAGAAATTTTTATAAGAGCAAATGATGAAAACAACCAAAATGTTGTTCATCAAAGAGGACAGAGTAATACATTACAATATATGAATATAATGTTATATCTGGCCATAATAATAAATAATGAAATGTTGATATATGTACTACTAGGAAAATATCTGTAAGATCTATTTTAATGAAAAAAAGAAAGATGCGGAATTATCTGTTAAGATCCCTTTTGTGAAAGTAAACTTAAAACTGGCTGTGACTACCCTATGACCCAGCAATAGCACTGCTAGGAATTTACCCAAGGGATACAGGAGTGCTGAGGCATGGGGGCACTTGTACTCCAATGTTTATAGCAGCATTTTCAACAATAGCCAAATTATGGAAAGAGCCTAAATGTCCATCAACTGATGAATGGATAAAGAAACTGTGGTTTATATACTCAATGGAGTACTACGTGGCAATGAGAAAGAATGAAATATGGCCCTTTGTAGCAACGTGGATGGAACTGGAGAGTGTGATGCTAAGTGAAATAAGTCATACAGAGAAAGACAAATATCATATGTTTTCACTCTTATGTGGATCCTGAGAAACTTAACAGAAGACCATGGGGGAGGGGAAGGGAAAAAAAAAGTTAGAGAGGGAGAGAGCCAAACCATAAGAGACTCTTAAAAACTGAGAATAAACTGAGGGTTGATCGGAGGTGGGAGGGAGGGAAGGGTGGGTGATGGGCATTGAGGAGGGCACCTGTTGGAATGAGCACTGGGTGTTGTATGGAAACAAATTTGACAATAAATTTCATATTAAAAAAAACTGGCTGCAAGTATATGAATAAATGAATATTTTGGGAAGGGGAAGGAATCACAATAAAGTTAACAGTGGGTGTTTTGAGGAGAGGGACAGGTGGTAAGCATTTTGTAATTTCCTGGAAAATAAAAATTTTCTACCATTATGTAATACTTTACATTTTTGGTCATATGTCTTTGTCACAGCAGTCAAGAGGGTTATAAGGATGCAGTGCTACATACTCCAGAATTACTTAGAGTAGATCTTTAGTATTGTCACCAAACACACACACACACACACACACACACACACACACGCAATGTGAAGTGATGGATGCATTAACCATCTTGGTCTTGG
This sequence comes from Puma concolor, assembly GCF_028749965.1. Lineage (NCBI taxonomy): Eukaryota > Metazoa > Chordata > Mammalia > Carnivora > Felidae > Puma > Puma concolor. The sequence continues at coordinate 83,397,928 of NC_141668.1, read as the reverse complement.
TAATCATTCCACATTGTCTATCTATATCAACTCATCACCTTGTCTACTTCAAACATATATAATTTTATTTGTCCATTATTCCCAATTATTCTTCAATGACTAGAAAAAGGGTGTTAAAGATAGAGGCTATTTTATAGTTTCTTCCGTACATTAGGAAAAAAAATGAATCAATATTGTAAATATGAATATAGAACACACACATACATATATGTTTTTAAAGATTAAACTATTCTCAAGAAACTGTTTCCAGTGAGAATATGTGTTTTTTTACTAGGGTGTGTTAAACATAAGGTAGATATGGAGAGAACAAGATGCTAAAAACCAAGGAAATGATCATTTAACAGCTTGTGGATAAATATATCTTGGTTTCTGTCAATTTTTCTGCTCTCAGCTACTATTTCTTAAAATATTTATGATCTCCTAAACACATGTTGTTGAGTATTACCAGCTCCACATTCTTTTTTTCATTTATGTTTGATTTTGTAGGACTCTGTCTTTTGTTCTTTTCCTTTATTTATATCGATTCCATTTTTGTTTCCAGAGAATGTTAATGGCAAGATTTGAATGTTTACATGGCCAACACCATAATTGTAAAAGTAGCTTGTGCATTGATGCGTACATTATATTTTTAACCAATAAATGGACTGGCTAATTTGAAACAAACATTGGGTTGGTATTTTGAATAGAGATAGTCTCAAAAATAATTTTTCATAGGATGTGGAAAATCTAACTACATTTAATACATGTAATCAACACTGCTTTCAAAATATTTTTGAAGGGCAGTTGTATAGTTTGTAGTGATATTGTAAGATGCTAGAGAAAACTGTAGAACAGAGGCACCCCTGCTCATGCCTCTCCTTACTGCTATTCCACAACTACTCTGTCTGTCTTGAGTCACCTTTTTTCCCACTTGCCACATCAGCTTTCCACAGTGGCCATTATACTTCTCACAACCTGTATATTAACACTGTTTCCTTTTTTTTTTTGCAGAAAATAAACAAGTGTCCATCAAGGGAAGTTAAAATAAGGGTGAATGGGGATAGGTAAGATGAAGACTGTATAAAGTTCATCTGGGGGTGTGACATTGAATATCTCAAATATGCTTCACCGTATACCCTAATAACATCCTGTGTTCCATTTATCTGTCTCTCTCTCTCTCTTTTTTTTAAGAGAGAGAAAGTGTGTATGCGTGCCATGAACACACAAGCTGAGGAGGGGCAGAGCAGAGGAGAGAGAGACAGCATCCTAAGCAGGCTCCATGCTCAGTGCTGAGCCCGTCAGACTCAGGGCTCAATCACACAACCGGGAGATCATGAACTGAGCCAAAATCAACAGTCAGATGCTTAACCCACTGAACTACCCAGGTGCCCCATCTCTCTATAATTTTTATTGTCTTATTTCCTATTAGAGCATAAATTTGGGATCTTTTTTTTAACTTGGCATGTTTGCTATATAGGCTTTATACAAGTTAATGTTGGCTTATTATCATCCTTCCTTGGATATTAAATTTAATGAAGCACAATTATGGTTTCTAACAATAGTACTAGTACCAGAGTTCTGAAGAAGATTAATTTAAATGGGTCTTTTCAAAAGTGTGCCTCAACATAAGAAGGGTTCAAAGAGTAAGTTAAAATAATCACCTGAATTCCTTAAATCAAACACAGAGTTTATTTCTATAGACACTGTTGACCTTGCCCCAGAAACCTTACCTTAGATGCTGGTTCTTACAGAGATGGAAGAAAAGGTTAATGAAATAGTGAAAGATCTTTCAAAATGTAGAGGGACTTGGACCAGTTACAACTTTTTCTGAAACTGACCTCCTATGCTTGGGGCAGTGTGGTGAGACACGTTCTGTCTACCAGATGGCAGACACACATCTCAACGAAGAGACCAAGATTGTACAGGCCAGCACAGTCTTCGCCATGTTCTTCAGTGATTGGAGGTCACAGCCACTTAAGGATCGTCAGTATCATACTTGTCAAAGATTTGAGGCTTTCAAGTGTGACTTCATCCTTCTTCCCCCTACAACTAAATACCTATGTCTGACACTTCCTTTTGCTTTTTCCTACAATCTTATGGGGAAAAATTATTCCTTCCAAGGCTCATCATCAGAAGAGGCTTGTTTTTTTTTTTTTTTTTTCCAACGTTTATTTATTTTCGGGACAGAGAGAGACAGAGCATGAACGGGGGAGGTGCAGAGAGAGAGGGAGACACAGAATCGGAAACAGGCTCCAGGCTCTGAGCCATCAGCCCAGAGCCCGACGTGGGGCTCGAACTCACGGACCACGAGATCGTGACCTGGCTGAAGTCAGACGCTTAACCGACTGCGCCACCCAGGCGCCCCATGAAGAGGCTTGTTTTTATCAAGCATTCCGTGTTTCTTCTCTTTCTTCGACTTTTAGATCTTTCTCTGTGAGCTTTCTTTTCTGCATATAAATATACTCATTTCTCTTCATGTTTAATAACTAAAAAGAAAGAGAAGTAAAGTTTTGTCTTAATCTTTTTTTCTGGCTATCAGAAGATCTTAAGTCTTACCTTACTGGATAGGCATTTTAGAAGAGTGTATTTTTTCCTTCCTGACTTTGGTTCATTACCTACCACTCCTCAACCCACTGCAATCTACTTTCTGCCTTTGTTACTCCCAAGGCAGCATTCGGCTCAAAGCTGTCGAGGTTTGCCGACACTGGAAACAATCGACAACCTTCGTGTTTTACTTGACCTCTCAGTAGCATTCAGAGGTTGACCCTCTCTAGTATTTCTAATTAAAAAAATAGTTTTTTTTTTTTTTAATCTATCTTCTCTTAAGTCTCCTGCTGCATTCTAGAACGCACTTCATAACCGCCTTCACTGGATTTTGCCTTTAATACCTGTTCTGTAAATGTGGCTCTTGCCAGAATTCCTCTCTTTCCTCTTCCTTTAAGCAGACTGAACTAGGTCCACAACTTGTACCACCACCTTGAACTTCACAGTTTCCAGACTTACATCTTGAACTCTTACTTCCCTCAGACATATATTCAATGACTTCCATGACATCTCTGTTGGGTGCCTCATAGGCTCCTCAAACTCCACACAATCAAAACTGAATTGCCTCTCCTTATCCGCTCCAAAACTGCACATTCTCTCTCCACATCTGCTAATAATAGAAGATTTCTTCTTAAAATCTATTTCTCCTCCATATTCTTTACCCAACGCATCCAAATGCATATGTAGTTTGGCCAAGTGTCACTGTTTGAAATGTCCTTCCGTCACTCTCTGTCCTGGGTCTACTAGCAAGTGGGGGCACTGTCTTGATTCAACAGGTAAGGCAATTGCTTCATTGGCAGCCTGCTTTTGTGGTGGAGCTCTAGGAATTCTTTCTATATGCTCAGGTTTCCGAATTATCCTATTTGTCCATAATAAATCTCTTGCTGCTTGTTTTAGGGAGAACAGATTCGGTTCACTAAAACTGGATCTTAACCAATACAAACTACCAAAGCAATTTTCCCATACAAACATTTGTTACTCTCAATCACATTTTTTTGTTGATGTATTCATTTCCTCTACTTGACTGTGAACTACTTGAAGACCTTATCACTGTAATAATGTACACAACAGACATTCAGTATTCAGAAATTGAACGAATTCATAAACAAATGATATTTCTAAAAAATAAATGTCATAGTAACTGCTCTGTGTATTAGGGACTATTGACAAAATAACATTATATTCAAAATATTAATCAAAATATGACTTCCACTTAATGTGCTAAAAATATCTTTCTGTAAAAAAATTATTCCCTGAGACTTCACAGTTTTTCTCTAACAGTCATATCTCATCTCCAAATTTTCTTTGGTCAAGAAAATCCCTTTTGTTGTTCTAGAAGTTTTCATGCATGATTTCATTTCCTTTGTTGCACTTGAAAATAGAAATTGAAGTTACAAAGTTATAACTTTAAGATACATTGATGCTGTCAAACTGAAGGCCATGTAATTTATTCCTTGTGTTCCTCCCTGGTTCTTAGCATGTCAAGGATTACTAGTCACTTTCATTAAACACTATGACCCGGGAATGAAAATCCAAAGATATTGCAGGGCTTGTCAAAACAGCGTAGCTCTTTTTGTATCTCCTATGCCATTTATTTTAAAGTTTAAGAAGCAGAAGACAAAGAGGGTTATTGAATAATGACATAATTACAGTTAATAATCATGGATGATAATAAGTTATAAATGCCAGTTAGTAGTGCTTATATTCAATAAAGTCAGCTTGGAATAAGGGTTACACAATTAAATGTCTTCAGGAATGGGGCAGGTTATACCACCAAGTGAATTGGGCGGGGATTGAACTTAATGAGGGGGGAAGGACAGAGGGAAACGTGACCATTCTAATGGTCTTAAGGGGTTACCACTGCTCAGGAGGTGTGAATTGCTGTGATGAAGGAAGGCGTGGCCCACTCTGATTTTCGAAAAAGAAAGCAGGGACCTAGAGTTTGTATGAATTCTCCTGAATTTTAAATGTTGCCAAATATATCAAATTTACATAAAAACAAAACTAAACCAAAACTGTGCCGAGTCAGTTTTAGCTCGTTTAGCTCCTGGGTGCCAAGTTTAGATTAGAATCTATTAAGAGGAGGAGAGTTCATCAACACACGATGGTTCCATATAATACATCTGCATTATGTTTCTAGGAATAAATATGTATTTTTAATTGCATATGTAACAAAAGCAAATGGACTTTGGCCAATGATTTCTGAAGTGCTGTTTTTTTTTTTTTTTTTTTTTTTTAATTTAACATTTAGATCACTGTTTAGGAACCTAATCATTGCTTTAGTCAGACATTAAACAAATGAAAAACTGAGTGAATTAATAGCATATGGGAGAAGAAAGTGAATGCAGAGAAAGGCCTAATCATTATTATTTTTTAAAGCACGGATCTTGACGTCAGGGACTTCACAAAGCCATTTTTAAAAAGTGAGTATCTAAACACAAAATTTAATTTAATATAGAAAGCAATCAATCATTGCGACTTAGTAAAATGCAATTAGCCATTACACTTAGGCCAGGCAGGTGTTTATTAGTGTATCAAAGCAAATCCATTCATACAGGAATTAATGCTCAGGATAAATAGAAAATATAAGAGAGGAAATTATTCACTATGTTTGCATATGTATATACTTGTGATTTTATATAGATATATGTTATACAGCCATGAATGACTTTTGTATTTATCACCAAAAGAATATCAGGTTAATTACTCAAGTTTTGTAGTCAGACTTCCTGGCCTCAAAGGTCAGCTTTAGTGCTTACTAGCTGTGTACTCAAGTATATTACTTGGCCCAACCCTCAGTTTCCCCACATCACAGCATTGTTAGGAAGATGGAAAAAGAAAAGCACGTGAGGCAGGGAATGTCACTTCATAAGCACCTAATATTTTTAGCTCTTATTATTTGTTATCAAGCATGTCCCTCAAAGACGTTTGATTGGTTAATGGACTACTTCATGTCATGATTCTCCAAATTTTTCATCTACTGAACAAGTATTGTAAGTACTAGATATTAGAGCAAGAATGAAAGAAAGATACAGCTTCTATCCTGGAAGCGCTCAGTTATAGTAGGGGAATATATAAATGACAAATATATACATGACAAAAACTGCCAAACAATGTGACTTATGCTAATAGGGATTTTTTTTTAATAAAATGTTAAAAAATGTACAGGGACCAGAAAGGGTCAAAGAAGTTTAATATAGAAGTGGAATTTTGAGCTGAGCAAATCTTGCAGGATGTGCAGAAGTTTTCGACATGGAGGAAAGGAAGGAATCCAGAGTGAAGAAGCAAACAAAGCATCGATTATGTGACAGGAACATTGTTATCTCTCAAGAGCATACTCAGCCTAAGTAGGAAATGGGGAATAGTTTTGACTCACTGAATTGCAGGAAGTTGAGAGATCTGGGTCATCTTGAAAAGCATCATCATAGATCAAGTTACAAAAGGAAAGACAGACAGAAAGAAAGAAAGAAAGAAAGAAAAGAAAGAAAGCCTTCATATAGAGTTTCATGCACTGATCTCTAAGTTTACTTACATAACCTTTTAATTCTCAGAACTCTATGAAGCTAGTACCTTTATCATCATCCCATTTTTACAGATAAGAATAATAAACACAATTATGTCACACAAACAGTAAATAGTAGGATTGGATTCTGAGTACAATGGTTCCCAGAAAGCCTTACTTTGTCTTTAGGCAGTTTTCTCAATGTAAGTTCGATGGGCTGCTTAGAAATGTTTATATGTTTAAAGATAGTCACTTTACATGTAATGATATAGGAAAAAAGGAATAGTTAGGTCCTTAAAACATTGATTTTATGGTGATCATTTTGGCAAAAAGAGTTATTTTCTAGAATTATTTATAATTCTGTATAGTTATGTTTTTATGATCAACTTGTTTATTTGTGAATTTTAATGAATATCTCCATAACTCATGAAGAAGATATGGGATTTCAGAGGCTGTACCCCAAATTAATTATACTGATGACCTTATGAATAACATTAATAATATATCTCATCACAAAATACATAATAAAATAGGTTTCACAGTGCATGAAATACCAACGCCAGTGTTAAAAATAGTAAAATATTAGCAAGTGACACAAATATGTACCCTTTTCTTAAAGCGAAGGACTTTACCCCGCAAGCAAAACCAAAAACCAAAAACACTGAGGTCAATTAAGCTTCACACTCTAGGCCCCACTTGTTTCTCTTCCAGAAAAAAAAACAAAACAAAACTGTATGGTGGATCACATCAGCCCTTTTCTTCTTAATCACTTCAGCCTTTTTTTTGCACAGCAAATTCCTAAAAAAATTGCAGTCTTGGTGATATTGTGCTTTTCTTGCTGTTCTGTCCATACTTCAGATTACTAGAGTTTAACAGAAACTATTAGAAAACTACACAAGTGGAGTCCCTAAAACCCTGTGGACCACAGCCTGGCCTGGAGCCTGTAACCAACACTGCCTGGTAAATGGAGATTTTCCTTGGTTGTTAAAGCCATTACTTATCAAGGCTATTTTCTTCCCTTATTTCTTCAGGTCCCACTACCTCTCTTTTCAGCATCAAAATTCTTGAACAAGAGAGGCACCAGGGTGGCTCAGTCAGTTAAGCCACTGACTTCAGCTCTCCTGGTTTGTGGGTTCGAGCCCTGAGAGCCCCTCATTGGGCCCTGTGCTGACAGCTCAGAGCCCGGAGCCTGCTTGGGATTCTGTGTATCTTTCTTTCTCTGCCCCTCCCCTACTCATGCTCTGTCTGTCCCATTCTCTCAAAACTAAATAAAAACATTAAAAAAATGAAAAAAAAATTCTTGACCAAGAAAGTGAGACCATTAAGCAAGAGGTCTCTTAATTCCCAATTACCTACCTAGAGATTCTTATGTGTCCACAGCCTTTAATTGCTCGCTGCCTCAGATATTTCTCAAATGTGAGCACATCCTCTCCATAACTCTCTCCTCTCTGATCTGCCCTCTGCTGTGTCTTCAGTCTCCACCTGCTACAGGTGAGCACATTTCCCTTGGCAGTCTACTCTTCTCCACAAGAATCATCAAAGAAGTGGATGGGAGACAGATTTCCATCCTCTTTCTCCCCTGTGCATTTAGAACCTTTCTCATCAGCACATAAAGCTGAATATGAGGATAAGCTATTCTTAAAGGAAAGATCAGACTAATGAGAGAGAACTATAACCTAAGAAATGGTGTCAAATGTGACTGTTTCCACCATAATTTAAGGGAAAAGTTCAAGAAGTAAAAATTTCCTGAAGATCTTAATTCAAATAGAGTAAGAATCTTCCAGAAATTTAGAATTTAGACTTGTGATGTATTAAAGCTGCAGAATCGAGTCACTTAAATGTCAGCTCTGTAAGAAAATGATCTATTTGTATATTTATACTAAAAGATACCTGGAGAGACACTCTGGATTCTTCTTTGCCCAAACTCAAATGTACAACTTTTCTTTCATTTCTTTGGTATCCTTTGAATAAAGTGCTTTTTTGGTCAAAACAATCCAGTGGGTTTCATTTGCTTGCATCTGAAAGTGGCCTATCTACTAACACATGATATATACATGAAGGAAAAAATCTGGGGACCAAAGGGAAGGCCAACAAGAAGCACAAGAGATGCTCAGTATCATCAGTCATCAGGGAAATAAATGCAAAGTAAAACTACAAAGAGATATAACTACAGATTCACCAGAATGTCAAAACTTAGAACGTGAAACAATACCAAGTGTGGCTGAGGATATGGAATCATTGGAAATGTCATATACTGCTTGTGGGAGTGCAAAAATTGCACAGCCACTCTGGACAATAGTTCTGCAGTCTCTTGGAAAGCGAAATGTATACTAAACATGTAACTGAGTAATTCAATTATCCTCTGTTTACCCAAGAAGAAAAATAAAAGCATATGTCTAAGGTAACAAGCCCATCTCTCGCTCTGCATTTGAGAAGACTAATTTTGAGGATTCTACAGATAGAAAGGACATCTCAGAAAGTTACATGAATTGCATTTATCTCTACTTGTTAAGTTTATATTTTATTAATGAGAATTCTCCTTATCAAACATAAGATAAAGGGGAATATGTCTAGGTTTTTCTATGAAGCCCCAAATACCGCTACCAGAAAGTAATCAACTACCAATTGTCTCAAAGGCAGTCTGAATGAGATGAGAAGATAATGTTTTTTGATTTGCACGTTTGCCAAGGAAACTTAAAAAGTTCTCTGTGATCTCCATGCATATTCCTTTAGAGATGATTCTTGCTTTTTTCTTGGATGAAAATCTACTTTTTTCTGAAACTAACGTTGCTGAGTACAACCTGCAATATCAGGCTTTATAAATATTCTATTCAGATTTCTCAAAAGATTTAGTTGAAATTTTACCTATGATGACAGATGGGATAAGGAAGACAGGGCAACATTCTTTACTCTGCCTATATTTTGGACAGGCAGGATTTATGTTCTTGTTTTTCACAAAGGACAAAAGATGCCAGGCTCCTCTCATAAATCTATTTACAGTTGCTGTGGAATAAATATCACAGCCAAATGTTTCAGTGGATTAATTTCAGGTTTCAAAGAGTCATTCTGTTTCAAAACGGGGAAAACATGAAATGATGGAAGAATGGTATTGGGCTGGGCTAATAAGTGTTCAAAAGCCAGTTTTCTGGAAAAAAAAGAAAGAAAAGAAAAAAGAAAAAAACCCGGCCCTGATTTGTGGCATTTATTGTAAATATTCCCACCGTTTTCAATTTCAAGTCACCAGTGTCCTGTTAACTGGCTTACAAATTCCTAGAACTTCAACACTGGTTTTTGCAATAGCCATTATAAGCTGGCTGCAGCAGCCACTGAATGGAATGAGATTTATTTTTAGCGAGCAGTTACGAGCTCATTAATAGACATGATCAAAAGAAGAATTACAGTTCATCTTTGAAGTAAAAGTGGACAATAAACTTTAGCCCTTATTACACCAAACTTGAAATGTTACTGCATTAACGCTTTAATGTAGAAGAAAAAAATATATAAATGATCCTTGGAAAAATGACACAAAATGTCTTTTTCATACTGTGGATTGCTTTGGGTGTGGTCCTCCTGCAAGTACCTGTTTACTTTGAGATCTACACTTGGAAAAATAAACCATGGAAATTAGGAAGTGAATGGAAAACAGTCTTCCTCCATTTAAGGTCATTCCACTGGTGCATAACAATTTCTTAGATTGGCCTCACAAGAGCATGGCAAGTGACCAGGATAATTCTTACCTATAGACAAGGCCAGGAGTAAAATAAAATTAATGTACAAATATATCTCTCAAAATAAATCCAATGCATATAAAAATGAAATATTCATAATAAAATTTAATATTCTTAGAAATCAAAGGAAAAATCCAAAGAAGAGAAGGTCAAATAAATGGGAAATTCTCATGAGATATGCCCCACTGTCATTTTACACATAAGGTAACCACAGTTCAGAGAAATTAAGTGATCTGCCTAAGGTCGCACGGCTGGTAGGCGGCAGAGCCAGGACTCAATCCAAACTCTATGCTTTTAACCATTAATTTACATTTGATGCCACTGTCTGCTAATATCCCTTTAATATTATAGTTTAGGATTATCTATATGCTGGCTGTTAGCAGGAGAGGCTTGCTCAGATTTTCTCAAGTAATGTGTGAGTATTAAAAACAGAAATTGTATTGGGCCGCCTGGGTGCCTCAGTTGGCTAAGCGTCGGACTTCAGCTCAGGCCGCGATCTGTTTGTGAATTTGAACGACACGTTGGGCTCCCTGCTGTCTGTGCAGAACCTGCTTTGGGTCCTCCGTGTTCCTCTCTCTCTGTCCCTCCCCTGCTTGCCCTCTCTCAAAAACAAACAAACATTTTAAAAAAGACTTTAAAAACCCCAGGAATTGTATTTTGTGGCCAAGTCCATTGGGACTGAGAAACACACACACACACCCACACACACATTAAACTTTCAGGGAAGAGATAATAATTGCTGTAGCCGTAATTCATAGGATGTTGCAGTAACATTCAGAATTCAATGCAACTCTGGCTTTTTTGTGATCTTGTGGCCCCTCTGCAGCCAGAGTTCAGTGATCTCTACTATCGAGCTCTGGGATTGATTTGCCTCCACTACTTTTTGTGCTCTAATTTTCTGGCTCAAACTGTAGTAAAAGAAATTCTGAATTCTCGGCCAATTAGCATTGTCCTTATGTAAGGAGAGCTTTGTGCCAGGCGTGTTCGTAAATGACACTGGGTTATTAAGGAGAACAAAGGAATACGATGAATAGGGACTTCAGGCTCCAACAACTAGATGGATGTCAGTGTCTTTCACCTCCATAGAAAAGACAGGAGAATGAGGGGATAATAATTTCAATGTTGGTTGACTTGAGTTATGGTACCTACAAAAAACATGGGAGGGGCTACTCATTAGCAAGAAAACTTTAGGGGTCTATAGGTCAGGAACAGCCCCCCGCCCAGTGACCCATCAGTACGCTTGTCATGGTTAAATCAGAGTGTCACGCAATAGCTTAGTTTCATATTCCTTCTTTCATATCTTCATTTTAAAGTTGTGTTTCAATTAGATATTTAAATTAAATCCCAATGCATTTTGGGTGTGAAATTTTAATTAAAAGTTGGTACACTATGGTTTTCTCATGTAAATTTGTTGCTTGAAGGCTGCCTGGCAAATAAAGAAAGGATAAAACAGAAAATGTCTTTGAGGTAAACTCAGCAAAATCATAGATGCAGTTCTTCTGAGCACTGCTGAATTGAAAATCCCTTCAGAGACGCGGGACGGAAAATATTTCTGTCTGCAGTACTGCGCATTCCCCAAACTATCCTCTTTTGAAGCAGTCATTAACATCGGCATCCTCGGTGCATCGTGTTTTATGGCCTCACTGTAAGTGACAACATTAAACATCATTAAAAAGGATAATTAGAATAAAAATGGAAAGTTCCACATACCCTTTAAAATACATCAGATGTAGACTGTCCTTGAAACAAAAAAAAAAAGGGCACAATAATAAAGTTATCTTTTCTGCCTTCTAAAATACATGGACAGAATAAGAAGGAAGTCTCCGGATTGCTTTAAAAGACACAGTTAATAACTCTAAAACAAAACGCTAAAAACAGCAAATTTCACTGCTTTATAAGAACCTTAAGTAAGTGAAATAATGTTTTTTAAGGTAATTCAGTAGAAGAATAGAGAAAAGCAAGGCACGCATAAATGTCTCCTTGAAGGAACCACAGAGTCAGACAGAAAAAATATATTTGTAGGATTAGTGGAAAATTAGAAACAAATTATAAATATCCAACCTAAATATAAAACACCCATGTAATGGCACGTTATATGCACATTATCAGATATGTCTTCGAAGTGTAGCTAATAATAAAAAAAAAATCCTTACACTACAGCTGTAAGTAAAATAACTCTATTAAGAATATGATTTAAAATCATAAAATCAGATATGTAGTAACAATTGTCTGTGTAGTCTCCTCCAGAATCATTCCTTGGAACACAAATAAGACTAACAATTTAAAAAATAAGGTCGTTTTTTAGATAGTTTCCAGTAAATCTTTCTATCAAGTAAACTAAATACCAGCCTAAGAGTTCCACAGAGATTCTGGGAATGGAATGCAAATTTGGGGGAAATGGTTATCACCTGCGACGCTGCTGACTCTAGCGTGAGCCCTCTGCTCCCGCATGGGGAGATTGAGGTTTAATTAAAAAGATCATTCTTGTTTTGTTTAGGAAAAACGTATGCTTCAGCTTTGGGTTAAGGGAGAACTGAACCGGTGCGTGTATTTTTTGTTTATTATGCTTCACTCTTTATTGCAACCGCAGCCTCTAAACAGCTTTCTGAAAATTAGTGTACAGTCAAATGAATGCATTCTTCATAAACTGTTTTTTTATAAAACGCATATAAATATATTATAAAAAACAGAAAATGAAATTAAAAACATCAAAATTCCAGGAGAAAAAATAAACATGTGTTTCTGATGAACAGATTGGTCATTGTGAGAAATACTTCCTAAATTGGTATAAATTTTGACATGCTAGAGCTATTTTATGAATTCGCCAAGGCACTATGAGAGTGAGAGCCATGATTTCCATTAGGAATGAATTTACATTCTGCTTTAGGGGAACAAGATTTCTTTCACTTCTTCACCATTCCGTGATAAATACTTAGTCACAATACTAGCCTCAAGCCTATAGGGGGATTAGCAAGTGGGCACTGGAAAAGATTGACAACACTAAATGAAAAGATTGACAAAGTCCTGACTCAATAAACAGGGACTGGTTTTTCCCCTCAAGTTTAAAATTGTAAATGGGACCATATTTTTTTTTATATAAAAACCACTGTAAGAGTTAAAGGATCCAAAATAAATTTAAATTTTAATACACATATGGAAGAAAACCTTAAAAATGCTCATGTAATGAATGCTAGGACTAGGCATCTTAGTGTCACTGAGGACAATTTGTTAAGATCTCTACAAAAGGCTTCCTTTTATAAATCCAGATGGAGCCTAAACATCTAGCTGATGCTCAGGGACCTAAAGGTCATGGTATTGCTTCCTGTCACTGCTGGACATCACTGACTTTAGGATGTGCCTTGCAGACATTCCGCGGAACCTTGGTGACTCATGGAATGGACCAAGGTCCAACAGTTTGAGCATCACTTGGAAGCTAATTAAAATGCAAAATCCCAGGTACTACTCAAGGCTCAGTGGATACGAATCTGCATTTTGCCAAGATTTCCAGGTGATTGATATGCACGTTATCCTGAGAAACACTACTTTAAACTCCCCCAGATGGGATCCTCACCTTCCTTAAAGATACACCCTAATCTCACAGGTCTTTTAAATCACAACTATTTCTTGAGTACGATTTCACTCGCCCGTTAAAATTACTGAGTTCCAGACTCCTGTATTTTCCAGTTCTCCCTCTAAGTTGCACTGGTTGAAGTTTCTTCTGCTGGGGAGTGAGAGTTTTTGATATTAAGGTACCTCAGAAAGGAGAGCAATGAACCTAGGTTTCTCAGATTCTCCACTTACCATTAACTTTTCTCTCAAGTACTTATAATAGTAGACATATCTTAGATTTTGAGATTTTCCTACTGAAGCCCTCAGTTGCTCTACATGAGATACAAGATTCCCATTCTGCTTATGACTCATACCCTATTTTCCTGAAGAAGACTTCTCCTTAGTCCTGGAGAAGGTCTCCAGGTAGACCTGGTCCTACCCCCAAAAGATGTATGCCTTAGAAGAAGTGATTACTTACATAACAGGTTTCTCCAAATGTCACCTTTTCTTAAAGGAGGTCAAGTTTCTTCCAGTTTCATCAGAATGAAGTTTTGGAAAAGCCCTCTCAAATAAAGTAAGCTGATTTTATATAAACAAACAGAGTTTTAATGACTCACTGCCTCAAGGAAGAACATATCACACTGACAAGTCCAAAATGGCAATTCATTAGGGGAAGTAAGAGCAAATTTTTTATTGCTTATGCATTGAGCTCTGAAATTCTTAGGGCAGGATATCAGAAGCAGGGCAAGTCTTTGGATTGGCTGATTTCATAAGTTATGAGAATCATCAGACATTAGGGTGGCGCAATCACAAAATTGAGAATGGCATTCTGTTTTTCGGGAAGGTGAACGAGAAAGGCAATGACACTAAATCTTACATTTTCAGAAGTTAAAATCTCTATTTTGCAATTATTCACTGTATGAGTCATACTTCAACAAGACTTCAAATGCACAAATAAAATATGGAATGAAATGCCATCTTGCCCTCGCCAACTAAAAGCTAGGTAAATTCTAACCCTATACTCTGTGTTTAGGTTAAACACTTGGTTTTATAAAACGAAAATATTTCAGAATAGGAAAATAATTATCCAAATCCTTCACTTAGCGGATGTGAAAACTGAGGTATAAAGTTTCTGTTAACTACTCTGAATCCATTTGCTCATTCTTTCCCTTGTATGATAAGGCTGCTAGTTAGCACTTAGAAAGCCTGTCTCTGAGATTATGATGTGCGCAGCAAAAAAAGACTTGGCCCATGTTTTCCTGTAACATAATTTAATGGGTGAGATACACATATGTCAGAGAGTTACACTAATGAATGCATGAAATTTATTGGAGCCCCATGATACTGAAAACCAGCCTCAGTTAAAGAAATCTCCTTACCCTTTGTATCTAGGAGATGGCTTACTGCAGATAACTGTGATGCCCTGTATGATTTACAGAAGACAGACCCTCCATATTCTTATTTTTTGCCTTACAAATGAGGAGCTGAACGTCTTGCCCCCACTGATGAATGGGAACAAAATGAGTGCTAATTAAACATTGTTTAAACTTCTCTCCTTCCTGGCACCTGAATTTTGACCCACTTCCAGCCCAAGCTTCATGTGTTATATGCATACAGTTTCTCTGCAGTATACTTTGGTTTTAGTATAAAACATTCTTTGCTCTGTCCAGTCTTTAGGTAGCAGCTAGATAGGAGCAGTGGAAGGAAGGAATGCCTCTGGGCAGAGCCCCACGTCCTTGAGGGGGAACCATAGAGACATGAATTGGAGGTAAGGATAGTGATAAAAAGGTTACACGTTAGAAGGGATGGTGGGCTCAACATCCTGACCTTGCAGCCTCCGAGACCAGGAGGCTAACAGCCCAAGAGCCCCAAGTGCAGAGCCTGCACTCACTTCTTCCAACCTCGTAGGGTCAAAAACTCCCCTCCCAACCTGTGGGAGGGGTGTCCCGCATGACCAGAAGCACCCTCCATTAGTGACCACCCCACCCAGCCCAGAGAGACCCAAAAATGTCCAATCCCAGAAGAACCTAGGGCCCTTCCACCATGGAGAACCTGCTGACTCTCCCACCTTGAGAGTGCACTTTCACTTTAGTAAAACTGCTTTGTGCTTGCTACCTGCCTTCCGTTGTCTTTATTGCCACACGGATCCTCACATAAATGTTCTCATGGGGAAACCAAGCACTGAGACCTTTGTTTTGTACTTGACAAGTTAGATCATGAAATAAAAGCTGCTCCTGAGACCTGTCTGAAGGCCTACAGAAGGCTTCCTTGAAGAAGGGACACTTGAGTTGAAGAGGGAAGTGAAGGTGTGAGGAGCTTCATGGACAGAAGCCTGGTGAGTGTCTAAAATCTACTGGAGACACTGAGGGCTGAGTTCTCAGGGCAGAGCCAAGCACAGCCCGGAGAGAGAGAAAGGGAAAGGGGTAGACAGGTGAACTGCCACTGGGCAGGGCAGGCAAACTTATTCATTCATTCATTTAATTTATTTTTGGTTTAGTGTATATTACAATATATACATGTATTAAATCCACATGTTGTATACCCTAAATTTTACATAGTGTTACATGTCAAATGTATTTCAAAAGAAAAAGGAAAGATAAAGAAAGAAAAAGAAAGGAAAAAATAAGACCGTGTCTTGGGATCTTGTTTTTATACGGCTTCCTCTGTTTTATCATCATTGTCAAAATAAATTTCAGGCAACTATAATATCAACTTTATACTTTATTTTTTTAAAGTCTTTGAATGTTTGTTTATTTTGAGAGAGAGCAAGCAGGGGAGGTGCAGAGAGAGAGGGAGAGAGAGAATCCCAAGCACACTCTGTGTTGTCAGCACAGAGCCTGAAGTGGGGCTTGATCTCACAGACTGTGAGACCATGACCTGAGATGAAACGAGGAGTCTGATGCTTAACCCAGGTGCCTGTCAAAGTGATATTCTAAAAGTCTATCATGTTACCACTGAAAATTCACTTGATTTTAGCTAGATTTTCACGTTCATTTTGATATTTCTTGAAAAGAAAAGAGCTGGCAGAAGGAAAGCCACACAGCATTTATATTCTGAGTTTAATTTTACAACTTAAGTTTTCCATATTTATACATTTGCATTCTTTGTCCTCATTTTAACTTCTTTGAATTATTAGATTCAAATTCTCACTCCATCCATATTTGTCTAATGTGAAAATCTTCAAAAGAAAAATTGAAAGAAGTGTGAATTAAGCACCCAAATACTTACCAACTGGATTCTATAATTAATATTTCATTATATTTACTTTTTAGCATAATATACCCATTCATATCATTAGCTAGAACTCAATACTTGCTTACAGTTTCTTTTTCTGGTAAATTTACATACAATGAAATATAGAATCTTAAGCGTAAGGCCACTAAAGTTCTCTGAAAATCTCTTATGTCTCTTTCTAGTCATTCCCTACCCCTCTCGCTTCCAGGGTTAAACGACATTCTAATTTTTCCCCCAAAGCTTAGTTTTGCTTGACCCAGAACTTCACATAAATGGAATCATTCACATGTTCTTCATATATATAGAATTATGTATGTGCCCTTTGTGTAAGGCCTTAAAAAAGTTACTGAGCATAATGCTTTGAGATTCATTCATGTTGTGTATTAGTCATTCATTGTTTAGGGCTCCATCTTCTATAGTCTGGGTATGGCACAGTTGATGGTTCTCCTAATGATAGACACCAGGACTGCGTCTAGTTTTTTGTTGATATGAATAAAGCTACTATGAACATTCTTATAAAAGACTTTTTGTTATATGCTTTTGTTTCTTGGTCATAAATTAAGTCTAGGTTAATTTTATAAGAAATAGCTAGGTAATTTTTAAAGTAGTGATGCTATTTAACACCAACAACGTTTGAGAGTTTGTGTTGTTTCCAACCCTGCTAACAATTATCGCTCTCACTTTTTAAAATATAAGCCCCTCTAATAGGTCCGCCCATATTTAACTTAAAGAAAAAATTATATAAATGTACTTTTTCCTTTATTATGTAATTTCCCCATTGAGTACACCCAACTATTCTATTTCTTTTCAACCCTTCCTGAAGTGGTTGGAGATACCACTCAGTGTATTAATATCTGGGCAAAATGTACCTTTGTTATTTGCATAACAATGAGAGACCTTGTAAATTAGGGAAACTAACCCTTTTGTATAGATACAATGAAATCTTTGACTAATCGCCTTGAAAAAGACGCTAGGATTCTTTTTCATTTTTCTTTTCTTTTTTTTTTTTAAGAAGCTGGAAGTCTTTCTCATAACCAGAATCCTTTCTCAGGCAACATTGACAAATGGCCATCTATGTTCTGCTTGATGTCACCAATAACAGAATTATCTACTTTGCATGGCATCTTGTTCCATGTTTAGATGCTCATGTTTAGCTGGTGTAGAATAACTCCAATATGATTTTTAGTTTTTATGAAATACATCTGAATATGACAATGTGGTATATCATTGGTTCATTCATGAATGTCTGTACTTTTACAACAAAGGTAACCACATACTCCAGACAGTTTCTAGGCCAGGTATACAGGACTCAGTAGTGAATAAAAATCTCCTTATCATCATGAACCTTCTAATTTAGAAATAAACCATTCATTTACAATGCTAATTACTTGGTTTGGGCTGGTCTCTTTTTCACAATACTAATTAGCACTTGTAGGTGAATTCTACCTGCTCTACAGATGTATTTATAGCAATACCAGGAAGGGATTTTTTTAGTCCAGGTTGATGAAAACAATTTATGAAAATAATAAGATATTGAACGTATAGAATTACATGATTACCACAAATTTAATTATATACAACAAAATCTAGGTTTCTGATGTCAATTTCCAATTCTTTCTCGCTGAGGAATTCGTAAGACCCTTTGACCAGGTTTGTGTCAGAGCACTGCTTTGGTTATGGTTTCATTTGAATTTCTCTTCTGGAGCCATCATATTCTGCTAGTCCTTTTCTGAACACTTCTATCGTTTTTTTTTTTTTCTCTTGCTGTTTTGAGGGCCCTTGTCCTGTACAGTTTCTTTCTCCAATAACCCAAAGGACTATATTTCCAAAAACCCTCATTATTTGAGAATGACCCCATTGACAATTTAAGATGTCCCAAATGAAACACTTTTTAAAATATTTACTAGAATACAATACCCATTAAATAATAAAATAAATAATTTAATTAATTGAAGCAAGAATATTGTTTTCTTTTTTTTTAGTTTATTTATTTTGAGAGAGAGAGAGAGAGAGAGAGAGAGAGCATGAGTGGGGGAGGTGTGGAGGGAGAAAGAGAGAGAGAGGATCCCAAGCAGGCTCAGTGCTGTCAGCGCAGACCCTGAGGCAGGGCTCAAGCTCATGAACTTTGAGGTTGTGACCTTAGTCAAAATCAAGAGTCAGATGCTTAACTGACTGAGCCATCCTGGTGCCCCAAGAACATTGTTTTCTTACACTCTTTCCCATTTACCATATCTAGCATGTTAAATATTTTTAGATCAAAAATTCCCTAAAAGCCAATGCTTTTCTAAGTTAATATTGTACTTTCTACAGATAAGAAGTATATTGAAAGGCATTTTCTAAGACTTTTCCTGTGTTCTGTGAACATACTTATAATGGCTGATTTAAAGTCTTCCTCTAGAAACCTCAACATCTGGGCTTCATCAGGGGCAGTTGCTAATGGCTGCTTTTATCTTGTGTATGGGCCATACTTCTTTGATTCTTTACATGTCTCTTAATGTTATTATTTTTTAAAGTTTATTTTGGAGAGAGAGAGAGTGAGAGAGAGAGAGAGAGAGAAAGCATGAACAGGGAAGGGGCAGACAGAGAAAGGGACAGATGATCCTAAGCAGATTCTGATGTGGATCCTGAGAAACTTAACAGAAGACCATGGGGGAGGGGAAGGGGGAAAAAAAGTTACAAAGAGGGAAGGAGGGAAACCCTAAGAGACTCTTAAAAACTAAGAATAAACTGAGGGTTGATCAGGGGTGGGAGGGAGGGGAGGGTGGGTGATGGGCATTGAGGAGGGCACCTGTTGGGATGAGCACTGGGTGTTGTATGGAAAACAATTTGACAATAAATTTGATATTAAAGAAAAAAAAAGCAGATTCTGTACTAACAGCAGAGAGCCCAATGCAGGGCTCGAACTCATGAACTGTGAGATCATGATCTGAACCAAAGTCATACACTTAACTGACTGAGCCACCCAAGTGTTCCTGTTAATATTATTTTTTGTTAAAACTGGAATATTTAAATAACATAATGAGCTAATTCTGGAAATTAGATCCCCCATCCCCACTCAGGTTTGTTATTTTGCTGTTGTTGTTATTTCTACTTAGTGAATTTCCTGAACTAATACTTCTAAGTCTATATTTTTTGTTGTGTGTGGTAACTGAAATCTCTGCTTTGTTACCTTAGTGTTCAGGTAATGATTGAATAGAGATTCCTTTAAATGCTTTGAATGAATAAGTCCCCCAGCTTTTGCCAAAGAGCTGTGGTGTGTGTGTGTGTGTGTGTGTGTGTGTGTGTGTGTGTGTAGGTGTGTTTCCAATGCTCCAGCAGGCAGGTTATAACTCTTCCTTAGCTGTCACTTCCATCTTGTGCAGAGCCTCAAGGTCAGCCAGAAGTGAGAGATAATAGCCTTCTTAGGTCTTTTGTGTTCGTAAACACAGCCCTAAATATGCATGTGGACTTCAAAATTCATAAGAACATATCAAAGTTTTTCACAGCCCACTATGGACCGCCAAGATATCTGCTTTTCCTTTAAGTTTTTGGTCAGTATGTTATTAGCTCCAACTGGCAATGCTATTTCAGGCAGTTCAATGTTAAACAATTGCTGTTGGTTGTTGTTTTACTCATGCCCTGGTGTTACTAGTGTTCAGCAGAAGGATCTCTGAGTTGAATCACATAAAACTAGCCCTAAGGCTTTTTAGCAAGCTGCCAGTTAGGTCAAAGAGAGACAGTTCTTTTGGGGATAGGGCTTTTAGAACATTGCAAACTGGTCTGATTTTCCAGGGCCTGCCAGGCTACTGTTTTTCACAGTTATTGGGGTTGCGAGGCTTGGGTTTTCAAGGCTGCTACAGAGCAGGGGAAAAAGGGTGAGATTAGGGCACTTGAAATGCTACAAAGCTCTGTTTGTACTAAGATTCCAACTCTATTTCTTGAATAAATGCTCCCCAGCTTGTTGCATAACTTTAGTTAATTTCCAGCATACTGAAAATGTTTACTTTGCCAATGTTCTCATTGTTTTTTATGGAAGAGTAGATTTTTGGAAGTCCTTTCTTTGCCATCCCATGAGTTAGCTTTCTAACTTGCAAATCCTATTATTACAAGTGGAAAAATGCTACCATCTCATGACACTAGCAAATTAATTTATATTTTCTAAATGCTTTTATAGCCCTCATTTATATGAATGCATTCATACACTAAATCAAGATTTGCAGTCTGATTTCTTTTTTCTTGATACAAAGTCATAAACATTTTCTGTTTCTATACCTCTAATTTTGTGTTCTATACTATCAACATCTTGTAATTTAATGCTTCTTTAATTCTTAGATCGTTGGTCTTCAACTGATACTTTCCCTAAAAAAATCGGTGGTGTCTACTTTCATACATACGACATGTTTCTTTCTTCCTTTGGATCTTTTTATTTTGAAAATTTTCCAGGTAGCAGAATTAGCATATCAAGAGGTTCTTACCTAATTTTTTAAAAGTACAGCACACCGGGGTGCCTGGGTGGCTTAGCTGGTT
Source organism: Puma concolor (assembly GCF_028749965.1). NCBI lineage: Eukaryota > Metazoa > Chordata > Mammalia > Carnivora > Felidae > Puma > Puma concolor. The sequence goes on along the minus strand of NC_141668.1, from coordinate 83,376,886 downwards.
AAGCGTCTGACTCTTGGTTTCGGCTCAGGTCACGATCTCATGGTTTCATGGGTGTCAGCCCACGATTCTGCTTGGGATTCTGTCTCCCTCTCTCTCTGTCCTTGCCCCACTCATGCTGTCTCTGTGTCTCTCAAAATAAATAAATAAACTTGAAAAGAAAAAAAAAAAGTACAACATACTTTTCAAGGCAGGACTGTGTTAATAGTTATTTATCATTTATTTCCTCTCTTTGCTTTTGGCAGGTGTCTGCAGTGTAAACATCTCCCAAATCTCTTTATTTTATGAGGTTACAAGACCTGACAATCACAATTTCTTTGGTATACATTTCAAAAGCACTTATACATCTTGTCTATTTGTACTTTTTATAACATTTCATGAAATAACTATTAGGATTAAGCTTATTGGAACATATTTGCTATTTAAACTAAAATGATCTTTATTAATGTAGCATTTATGTTAAAAGCTTCACTGGGTTGGGGGTGCCTGGGTGGCTCAATTGGTAGGGCATCCGACTCTTCATTTCATCTTGGGTCATGATCCCAGAGTCATGGGGATTGAGTCACATGTGGGCTCTGTGCTGAGTGTGGAGCCTGCTTAAGATTCTCTCCCCGGCCTCCCTTCCTCCCTCCCTCTCCCCCTCTGCCCCTCTCTTCAGCTTGTATGCTCTCTCTCTAAGATTAAAAATAAAATAAAATAAAATAAAATAAAATAAAATAAAATAAAATAAAATAAAATAAACGCTTCACTGGGTAATTTTAAATTTCCTTAACCCACTGCTTCTAAAACTTTATTTTGGCTATTATTCAACTGGGAACTCTTGTTCAAGTACAGATTCTGAATCAGCAGGTCTAGAGTGGAGCCCAAGAGACTGTATTTCTAAATTTGATCAGCAATGGACCACACTGTGAATAACAAGACCTTAAGACACTCTTGTGCACTTATATTGTTGACCAGACCTGTAAGAGGATGAATTTAGTCAAGTTAGTTTTCTTAGGCCTCGTCAGATCTTATCTTTAAATCTTCCCCTTCCCGTGTTTGTGTGTTTATATTTAAAGTAATCTCTACATCCAAGGTGGAGCTTGAACTCATGACCTCAAGATCAAGGGTTGTATCCTGTACTGACTGAGGCAGTCAGGTGCTCCAAAATCTTCACCTTCTTTGTGAAAACACAACAGGATCAGGTTCCAAATGGGGGACAGATTTAACACTAATTCCTGGTGCATCTCAAGGATCTGACAACCTCCTCCTTGTTAGCTTCTCACTCCTCTAAAGGCATCATCCTATCCTTTCTCCCATTTATCTACTCACCAGGAGCCTCCTTTAGAAACCATCCCTTAAAGTTGAGGGCTAGATAAAAACACCCTGACACTGTTCACTGTTTGTTAAATTACGTCAAGGATATATATTGTTCTGAAGAAAAATATATTTTTGTATTGCTACTTACTTTTTTCCCTGATTTTTAAATGTATAATTGAAACTAGGATTATAGCATATTCCCACGAGGTATAAGCTTCAGAACAGTAGACAATGTTTCCAGTTGCCAAGACCTTATGCTATCCCTATCATCTTCCATTCTTTTTTTTTAATTTTAATAAAAGTGAAGACAGATGGCTATTTAGATTTAGTAAATGGATTAAAAACACAAAGGACATTTATAAGGATGCGATTGTCAGTAGGATTTAGGATAATAGTTGATTTATTGTTTCATTTTTTAAGTATTGCATTAGAATTCTCTTTTTTAATGGAACTGAATCTTATTTGACTTAGATGAAAATAATTTCATGTTCAGTTAAAAAATTAACTGCTTTGTATAGCTTAGCAATATAAGCGAGCTTTGTAATATTAAGTAGGTCACTTATGTCCGTATTTAAGCAAACCAGAAGGCTCTCATGACAACCATACTGGATAGTGCAGGTCTGAGAAGAGAAAGTCTTAAAAATATGGTACCCTAAAGATGATAGTGGATGAGGTGTGGAATAGATAACACAAAATAAGTCTGTTAAAATATCCTGGGATGTATAGAAAATCTGTGGACTTTATCTTAGTGTAAGATGGCTTTAAACCGATCATCACCTGACATAACATAGCGGAAGCAAATAAGGCAAGTATCTTATTTACTACATTAAGGCTTCAGATTATTGCTTTAAATGATTAAGTACAATAACAAACAAATCCAAAGATAATTAGGTGAAAAATGTAAATAGATCTCAGCAGTGAGAAACAGCAAAAACAGAAATAGCAGCAACAGCAGAAACTACTCTTCAAAGACTTAACATTGGAATGATCACATTCAAACTGTAAAACTATTATGTCAAATATATTTAAGGAAGAAACACACAGGCTCAGAGATAGTAGCTGAAAACAGGAAAGCAATCAAAATGATGAAATTATTAAAATGAATCAAAAACTTATAAGAATAAAAATAAATGGCAACAATAAAAAATTAAAAAAAAAAACTACTAAATCAGTTAAAAAAATTTTTTTTAACGTTTATTTATTTTTGAGACAGAGAGAGACAGAGCCTGAACAGGGGAGGGGCAGAGCGAGAGGGAGACACAGAATGTGAAACAGGCTCCAGGCTCTGAGCTGTTAGCACAGAGCCCGACGCGAGACTCGAACTCACGGACTGTGAGATCATGACCTGAGCTGAAGTCGGACGCTTAACCAACCAAGCCATCCAGGTGCCCCTACATCAGTTTAATAGTAGATTAGACACAGCTAAAGAGAAAACTAGTGAACTAGAATTTATGTCAAAATAAAATACTCAGAGTGTAGTTACGGAGAGACAAAAAGCAAAGAAAAAAGAAAATACAGAAAAGCAGAGAATTGAAATAGAGGAAAAGGTGAGACAAAATAACAGGTTTAATCACAATCCCAGAAGGAGAGAAAAGAGAATTGAAAGGGGCAATATTTAAAATAATAGTTGTTGAGTTTTCTAGAACTGATGATAGACTTTAATTAAATTCAAGCAGCCAAAAAAATGTGAATCTAGATAAATAAAGGAATCCTAGATGTGGATACATCATAAAGAAGCTGAAAGAAATAGAAAATCCTTAAAGCATTCAGACTGAAAATGACAGATAACTTTTAAAGTAGTATTAAACTAAGAGAGAAAGGGAAAATATATGCATGTAAAAAGAAGTGAGATCCTGAACATATAGAAAGCAATTGGTCTTCAAATGGAGGAACATGTACTCTGTTGTAACTAGAAGGAAAAACATGGTTTTGGCTGAAAACATGTCTACAGACTCATGGATGAGATGAGAGAATTCCCACCACTCACGTATGAGCCAGAGTAGAAGACAATACTAGGATTTTAAGCCATAATGAGTGATATTAAAGAACAATTATAGCAATGTGCTACATTAGACCGTAGCTCTAGCTTGAGAAAAGCAGATCTGTGGACAGAAGATCTGTGAGATTCTTGCAGCAGAGTGGACCAAATGACTGAAGGCAGGAGGCTGGCTGAACTGGCAAATGACAAGCAGCACGCATTTCAGAATATAGTCCATTTTTTCAGCAATTTCCACAAATCCGTAGGGGGGGAGCCTAGTAAAATATGCTACGTGCAATCAAAAGTTCTGAGGTTCCCAGCTAAACATTATGTTCCTATATGATTTCAAAGCCTGGTGGAATCTGAGTTCTCTAGTTTACATATACAAGGAAATATCTACACAAGAACACAGGTTGTATTCTCTGCCACACTCACTCACTGATCTCAGACTCCTCTCTATGTGGACAGCGAGCTGCCCTATCACATTGTCTTGCCCGTGTCTGCAGGGAGGCAGAAAGTCCTACCATGTTTCTTTCCAGGTTCATCTTGATTATAAAGTTGTAGAGAAGCTCAAAGTACATGGAAAAGCTCAAAGCCCATTCCCTGGGCATTATTTTATAGACTCTCATTTGTGAAATGGCAATAGTTAAGCACATTGGAATATTTGAATTAGTCTATGGATACAATCACTAGTTTAGTTTGAGAAAGAGAGTAAGTAATTTATGAGCCCGTGTTCGGTTACAGTGTATAATGTATTTGAACAACTGGGCAAACATTTCTTAAATGAATAAAAAAGAGGTAAAGGGCAATTAATCACTGGAATGATGGTACATAAATGGCTCTAACAAAAGCAATCGTGGGGATTATTACAGCCTAAGGGAACTGCCAAGTACTCACTCCTCTTAACTAGCCTCAAGCTGCTGAGGAAGTATCTTTGTGATGTATAAGGTAGCTCAAATCAGGACTAAATTGAGTGATTACAAATTCAACATCCCTCGAGGTAAAAATTATTTAAAAGAACAGTAAACAATTTTAACCAACAATAACAGGTTTTTTTAAAAAAATATTGTGATATTTAGATTTACAGAGCATTCTACTTAGACACATTTAGAATTGGTGTCTTCTTACAAGTTATAAAGTGGTAAGTTTGCTACTCTGCACAGAGTAGCACCTCAATAAGTGAACGCCAATTTCAGGGCTGAGTGGAGTTATTATTTCAGTGTTTTGCTTACTATTGTATTCCTAGCACTTAGGTCATGCCAGTCCACTTAGATATACCATAAATGTTGCTTGAATTAAATTGTTGCACTTAATTATAATAGTAATAGTCATATTACAATGTTCAAGGTCAAAGTTTAGAGCACAAAGTAAGGTTTTTCAAAGATCTTTTTTTTTTTTAATTTTTTTTCAACGTTTATTTATTTTTGGGACAGAGAGAGACAGAGCATGAACGGGCGAGGGGCAGAGAGAGAGGGAGACACAGAATCGGAAACAGGCTCCAGGCTCTGAGCCATCAGCCCAGAGCCTGATGCGGGGCTCGAACTCACGGACCGCGAGATCGTGACCTGGCTGAAGTCGGACGCTTAACCGACTGCGCCACCCAGGCGCCCCGCAAAGATCTTTACCTAAAATTGGAGTAAAGATGAATGCTGTACTCTACATTATTATGTGTGTCTATGTTATATTATTCTCAAATATACTCTATATATTACATAATTAAGTATACAGTATATAATTGAGTATATCAGAGAAGTATGGTTTGTCACTAAGTCTTTGTCTGGTCTTCCGTTTGCATAGACTTCTAAAACTTAAATTCTGCCAAGTGGTTAGATATGGAGGTTGATGTGTGTGTGTGTGTGTGTGTGTATTTAATGTATTGTTTACAATGAAAAGTGTAACTGTTAGGTGGAACATTGTAACCTTTGAAAGGGGAATAAAATTATTTTCACATTGACTTTGGTGAGTATTGGATCTAAACTAGGACTTTGTTTTGATATTTTAACGGATAATTGTATCCAACCAAAGTGTTTTGCCTCATCACTTCCCCTTAAAGGGTTGGTAATGACAAACTTACATTTTGGGACTCCTCCTAGAACAGTTAGCAGGAGCACCATATGTGATATCTTTTTTTAATTTTAAATACAGACCAAACCATTCACCTCTTCTTTTCTTGACCTGACTTTTTCTTTAACAAATTAATTTCATTGTTCAACTGTAGATAAGCTAATAGGACTAGAATGAAGTTCCATCCAGATTTCTTGTTTGAAATGTTGATGCTCCCAGAACTTCACAGACACTCATTTGATCTTCATGTAATGCTCTTTGTTCTATATATACTTTCCTTCCCATTAGGTACTTTTGACAAGATAAGGCATAATTACCCAAGCAGTCAAGGCAAGCTTTAAGTCTGGACTCGTCATTTAATAGTTTTTGCTTCTAATTCAAGTTGCTCAATAAATGAAATGGATAGAGAGGTTGGTGAAATCAGGTTAGTAGCAATACCTTATATTCACACAACATGCTATATTTTATAAAGCGCGCTTATAAACATTACCTCAATTTATTTATCATCCCAAATCTTCCTGATTTGGATTAGCCCAGTTTTGTATGTGCGTCAACAAGGCTTAGAGAGGTTAGGTCCTAGCTAGCAAATAAAAAATGTGGAGAAGCCCAGGGCTATGGGTGACAATTCTCTGCATATTATGATGAATGCTGGTTGGATAGTAATCAAGTTGAAAGAGAAGGTCTGTCACATGGAAATAGAATGCACCAATAAGTAGGTACTTAGAGGATTGCCAGAAGTTAGCGGCTCAGACAGTAAGTGAAAATGATATAATATTGTGATAGGAATGTAATAGAGATAGAAACCAAGTGAGTCACTTTTGTAAAGATGGCTATTTTTGAAGCCACACAAAATGAAATTTAAAGTATTAAAGTAAGCTTAAGGATATAAGTTCTTAAAAACAATGCCATATATATTTGTTCTTTGACCCTTGGAATGTTCTTTATTTATTCAACTGGACTTAAATATTCTTTGATACTATAGCTGAAATAATATGCATTCAAATTTTGCCACCCACTTGGTCAATTTTCTTGCTCATATTCTAAACATAATTTTCTTTTGACCTTTCGTTTATGAAATAAATATCTAGCAAGAACTTTGGAATATGAGTTTGAGTTCAATACATATTCATCAAATATATAATACTTTTATTGACACTGTTATTTTTTGTTTGTTTGTTTTGCCATTCTCACAGAGCACACATTATAGAATTTGTGAGCAAACATTATCATAGAATATTATTCAAGACATTGACAGGAAGATAAAAATATTTTAAGAATATTCAAGAGCATCTCATAGCTAAATATCATTGTTATAATTCAAATCTAACTTGTCCCAAATTCTCCATGAAAAAAGTAATCTTTACCTAATGTGTTAAAGGTAATAATAATCTCCCAAATAGGACATTAATATGTATGGTAGTTTTATGAATCTTTCATGATGTAAGATTTTCCTTTAAAATAATAATTCCTAATTTGAGTAAAAGTTTCATGTTTCTGTGAAACCTCTGGGGTAGAAATCCAATAAAAGAAAATGCATGCATCAGAGAGTTGCTGGATATTCTCTATTTCCCTTGATTCCAACTTTTACTCCTAGCATAAATACTATGAATAACTCAAAGGGTTAGTTTTTAATAGCATTTTTTTATATCTCAGAATATAATTGATCTAATACTAATAATTTTTTGGTTACCAGAGTCTATCAAGTATTGTTTTAATTTCATAACCTAAGTGATAGAAAAATGACCATTATAAAATGAATTTTAACAGAGGTAATTTGGCCAGGGACTCTTGTGGTTTGAATCCTGGTTCTACTGCATCATTACTTATTAGTGAACATAACCCTGGAAAAAATTCAGCTCCCCATCACAAAAATTCTATCTATATCTGTGTATGTGTATAGATACAGATTTAATTATATAGATGTATAGAGATATGAATGTATAAATACATACATGTATATGTGTGTGCATGTATATATGTTTTGTGTATATGTAAAAAAATGCCTGTTTTTCATAAGTTTGTTGTGAATAGTGAATGAGGTAACATATCTAATTCACCCACAACATTCTAAGCAATTAATAATTAGTTTTAAAAAAGCCATGATAATATCTAACCTTTATTGAATGCTTAATATGTGCTACACTGTGGAGATAGATTAATGAATAAGACAGCTAAAATAGATAAACTCAAGAAGTTTATAACCAGTAAGAAGTGAAGAAACAATAACCAGGTAAAATAGTAAATAAAGATGATTTAAATAAATCGTCCAAGGATGCTGTGGAAGATATCTAGTGGGAGAAGTGCTTTAGAGAATGGAAAGCTTTTCTAAAGAGAAACCATTTGACCAGAGGCCAAATGAAAGAAAAGTCAACTATATAAAGAGCTTGAGTGAAGATCATAATGTATTTAGCTAGCTTGAGGAAGAAAAAGCAGGCCCATTTAACCAGGTATTATAAAGAGAAATTGTTTATAGGATTAGATCTGAGGGGAAGGCAGGAGCCAAGGCACACACATTGTTGTAAATCATAATAAGGAAGTTTGGCTTTGTTCTAGAATGTTCAAAAGCCACTGTTCTAGGTAGGAGAGGGGTCATGATCAGAATTTAAGGGTTTACTCTGGGTGCTGTGTGGAGAATGAACTGTAAGGATGTGGGAGTGGAAGCAGATTGGCCTGGAATTATTGTAAATTGGTCTGATAAATATATGATGGTCGTTTATATTAGGACAGTGCCAATTAAGATGAAATCCATCAAATGGATTCCAGGTATATTTTTAGCTGTTGAATCAACATGAATTGGTGATGAATTAGCTATGGGAGAGGAAGATTGAGAAAAAGACACAAAATAAGAATGGCTTCCATATTTGCAGCTTGAACCACTCATTAACTGATGGCCTCATTTCTTAAGATAAAAAATAAGCAGAAGGCATTTTAAAAAATCAAGTTTATTAGCACTTACTGGATTTGAGATGTCAATTAAGCACTCTGAGATGTCAAGTAAATGTATGGAGTTGAGGGAATGAGTCTGGACTAAATATTTAAGTTTGTGACTCATTAACATATAGATGATATTGAAAGTCACAGGACTAGATGGATTTATCTAGAGAGAATTTAAAAATGGATTTTCATTAATGATACAATACAATGTGCTATGGTTTCATAAAATATTTTACTCGTTTAATCTCATCTGCCTCCAGAATTTTGCTCACAGGATAGGGGGTGTTAGGGGAAAAAAAAAATGTGTGAAATTTAGAAATGGTGCTGTTGCTGGTGGAACAAACACAAAGAATTGATTCGTCAAACAAGATTTATCATATTTATAGATCTTACTATTAAACTTCATATAAATAATCAAGAAGCATAGGAAAAGATCCAGAGTATGGCTCATCAGCATCTTCCTCTGTGCATTGGACCTGCCTTCTGGCCCAGAGTAATAGATAAAGTCTCTGAGCCAGCTGTGCTGGTTATCTAACACAAAGGGGAGAATTTCAAGTTATGAAATACATCCATTTTGTAATTGCAGAGTTATATAGCTCACATGGCATTCTCTAGGAAGCTTTCCTGGATAAACTCATAGATTTAGGCTTGTCCTGATAAAAGTCTTCCAACAGACAAGGGTTTTCCTCCTAGAATGTACCAGTGCTTTGATCCCTGGAGAGTCAATTAGCATATTTACATTGAGATTAGACAAAAATCATCTGGGATCTTTCTTTGCTGATAACATTTCCTCCCTAAGTCCAGTAAAGGGAGAGAAATGGACCACAGGCTAGCTGCTTAACTCCTTTCTTCCGGCTGGTATCATCAGAAAAAAGGCATGACCATGGGAAAAGAGCATACAGGTGAGATGGAAGGAAATGTTTTGGAGAGAGAGGACAAATAAGTAAAGGAATGGAGAGGGTGGAGTACTGGTTTTGTCATTCTTGTGAGAGCTGAGGTCTTGGAAAATTAGGACAGAAGCAGGATTAAAATGAAAGACAACCTCTTAGGAGTCTTTTATTAATGAGGGAGAATGACTAGCATGTTGGAAGACGGCAAAATTAAGAAGGCATAAAGATGATGCACTTGAATGATATCAGCTTCAGAGGAGGAGAGATTTTTGATGGGGGAAAGAAGAAAATTTTGTTCGAAAGTGGTTGCGTCAGAATAAAGCATAGGCATACTCCCATCTCCTGTCTTCTTGATGGTTGGATGTCAGAGAAACAGGTGAACAATTAAGTCTTCTTTTAAGAGGGCTAGAGGAAAAGTGGTGTCCTTGGGGATTTAATCTAAGGGGAAGAAGATTACGAGGAACTTCATAAAAAAGGAAGAGATAAAGAAAAATTTGGGAGGACAGACTATAGGGTCAGATTAGTGAACCAGAATCATGGGTTGAAATTCTTGGCTGTTCTCAATTGCCATGAGGGTACATGATACCACTGCATTTGGATGGGATTAGTCTGGGGACCCTCTTAAAACGTCAGTGATCCAATTCACCTTTTTCCCAAGTAGGGTCTCCAGGCAACTTTACTTCTATTTCTGCAGATTCACTACACAAAAGGTGAGTGAGGAGGTTAAAATGAAAGGAAATAGCTATTTAACATTTTATATGTTTCTTAAATGTATTTTTATAATGTTTACTTTAGTGTAAAATTGTATTTAAGGTTGATGAACCTGATGGAGAATATATAGTTTTTAAGAATATTTCTTAAATGGAATTAGTGAATTAAAATTAATGCAAAATGGCGAACTAAATAAAAGATACCTGAAATTTGCATAAACCATCTTAGAAACTGGACTGTTCTGCAGCCTTAGGTTCCTCCTCCTCCTCCTCCTCCCATTTCTTCTTTATCTATATATGAATTAAACATTATATAATATTTTAAGAATACCTTGTTTAGAATATACTTTAGCTTGAAATGAAATTCTTTTTATTAAAAAAATCTCCTATGAAAACATCAGAAGCTTAAAGCCATTCAAAGATAAATCTGGTTAATAAAATGTGAAATCAAGGTGAATAATATTGTTTTTAAGGGAAATATAATATGATCATAATATTTGAACTTTAAAAATACATGTTGGGGCGCCTGGGTGGCACAGTCGGTTGAGCGTCCGACTTCAGCCAGGTCACGATCTCGCGGTCCGTGAGTTCGAGCCCCGCGTCAGGCTCTGGGCTGATGGCTCAGAGCCTGGAGCCTGTTTCCGATTCTGTGTCTCCCTCTCTCTCTGCCCCTCCCCCGTTCATGCTCTGTCTCTCTCTGTCCCAAAAATAAATAAATGTAGAAAAAAAAATTAAAAAAAAAAATACATGTTGAAGATAATTCCAAAAGTGGTAACTCCAAAGATATTTTAGGAGGTTATAATATTAAAACAAATGTTTGGCAAGTTAAGGATAATGTGTATTTAAATAGAACACCTCTGGAGCTTGTTAAAACAAATATAGACTATTAATTTACATTCATGGAATATAAATTATGTCTCCCAAGGGGCAGCTGGGTGGCTCAGTCTGTTAAGTGACTGGCTCTTGGTTTTGGCTCAGGTCATGATCTCATGGTTTCATGGGTTTGAGCCCCACGTCAGGCTCCGCACTGACAGGATGAAGCCTGCTTAGGATCCTCTGTATCCCTCTCTCTGCCCTTCCCTTATTCACACTGTCTCTGTCTTTTTAAAAAAAATAAAATAAAATGAAAAAAATTACGCGCCCCCATCATATTTTCTTACAATCCCAAATTGTAATCTGTTAAACTGCCAAACTACTCCCATAGAGCAGCGAATGGTCAGTTTGTTACATTTCCGTATACTTTGTTGGTAAGGATAAAACAAGGCCAGATAGCTTTAGATTGTTTATTACTTGAGGCACAGAAGACAGCATATACTTCAAGTCCCATAGTGGTACCGTGAAGGTGGGTCAAGATAGCTACTTGCACATGGCAGATCTGTGTCACAGCTGAATAACCTTGAGACTAAGGAGATCTTGGTCTTGTTTAAGAGTTGATGGAAGATCTACCCCTCCTGCTTTCTACAAAGAGACATTATCTTTCATACTAGGAAATGTTTCCAGGAATGGAGACTTTAGATTTATTATCCTGTGTTGTAAAGCAGTCTCGTCCCTGTTTTGGAGCAGTTTTGCACACATCCTTGAAAAAAACTGTCAATGCCTTTTGTTCAGAAGAGCTGCAGAAATACCAGAATTCACTCCCAATACATGTATGATGAAAAAGAAATTAAGTGTTTATTTTATTTTTCAGAGAGAGACGAAGCATGAGCAGGGGAGGTGCAGAGAGAGGGGGGGACAGAGGATCTGAAGTAGTCTCTGAGCTGACAGCTGAGAGTTCGACGTGGGGCTTGAACTCACAAGCCTCGAGATCATGACCTGAGCTTAAGTTGGATGCTCAACTGACTGAGCCACCCAGGCACCACTGTATGATGAAAATGTTAAAGGAAGGTATAGTTGAAGCCTAAAATAGTCTAGTATAGACTATCTCAAATTACTTCAAGTTTAAAAGCTCTTGTTTGCTAAAAACTATTTTCCAGTCCCCAATGAAAACAACAAATAAAATAGATGTCAAATATAAACACCAGAATTAATAACAAGAATGCTATTGTTTTATATTATCATTGGGTATACAATAGTTTTATTTTTCTAACATTGTCAGGAAATGACCCATATAAAAGAGTTTTCCAAGTCATTAAAAATTAATGTTTCGGGGCGCCTGGGTGGCGCAGTCGGTTAAGCGTCCGACTTCAGCCAGGTCACGATCTCGCGGTCCGTGAGTTCGAGCCCCGCGTCGGGCTCTGGGCTGATGGCTCAGAGCCTGGAGCCTGTTTCCGATTCTGTGTCTCCCTCTCTCTCTGCCCCTCCCCCGTTCATGCTCTGTCTCTCTCTGTCCCAAAAATAAATAAAAAATGTTGAAAAAAAATTAAAAAAAATTAATGTTTCAAGAATACAATATTGCCAAACATTTCTTAAAATTTGTGTGATTTTGGTTTGCTGATCTCTTACATTTAGGAAAGCTGGGGCTTGAAGTTCTCCCACAGTTTTAGGCCAGTTTACAAGCCCATGAACTTCTAAGTTATGAAAGTGAATGATAGATTATTTTAGTTTTAAGGGTAAGGCCTTCATACTTTCAATTTAGATTCTCAGAGAATTTTTCCTGTTATCCCCAGATTTGCCAGTGATTTTCAGAGGACTGAGTTGCCAATTCTATTACTCCTGGATAGTTTTTGACAGAAATCCTACTCCCTTATCATCTCGACATTAAGACTCATTAAGACTTCACTTAAAAGCTATAAGAAAACCAATGTACAACTCCTAGTGAATGTCTACAAAGCATCCCAGAATGCAGCCAGTGAGCACTTGGGAGCTCAGAGATTATTACAGAATTGCTAATTTGGGAAGGTAAGGTCTGCTGCAGGCCAATCTAAGCACTGCCACATTCTTAGCAGATGTTTTCACCTAGCCTTTACTATGGTACACAATAGAAAATGGCACTCGAGAGACCCATGGCCACTTTTCAAAATAGCCTCTATCATCTTTTCTCCATTAAAGATATGTTGTAACAGATTTGAACATAAAAAGTGTAAGCAAGGAAATGAAAATCATCTATAATCTTATTACCTACACAGCACCACTGTTCACATTTCAGCTTCTTTTCCATGATGGCTTTCCCTCTTCCCTCTTCCCTCTGTATAAATACGTGTGGGTCTAACACTGGCGACATGAAACTCATCCTTTTGCATTCTGTCTCTTTTTTCATTTATATCACGACCCTTTTCTCATGTCAACATTTTCTAGTCATTTTCAATTCTTGAGTTTACCCTCCACTTCTGTGCTTGTAAATCCTTCCTTTTACTCATCATCCCTCTAACTCAAGTTGAATTGACTGCTTTCTTGTGTGCCCAGGGACTCCTGCCAACAGCTCCATCAGAACTGTATGCTTCTGTTTGCTATTTTTTGTCTCTGCCATTAGATTGTATGCTTCTTGAAACCAAGAGCAATGTCTTTCACCTCCACATTTTACCTGAAGGACATAGAAACTCATTGAAATTTTGTGGAGTTAATTGATAAACACAGTTTCAGGGTCCGTTCACATATTGCCTTTTTTGTGGTAATTATATCCATGGGAAAGTATTATCCTCCTTTTTGAGGCCTTTATATCACTTTGTTTTTCTTAGTTTTTTTATTTATATATATTTTTTTTTCTCAGGAAAATGCAATCTTCTTGAAGGCAGAAGCAATGCTATGTCTGATGTCACCTCCCTCCAAGGGCCCTGTAAAGAACTTACAGAGGAAACTGTCATATATTTAAGTTGAATCAGAAAGATATATCTGATTATTATTTATATTATTATTGATTATATTTAATTTTGATGTGTTTAATTTTAAATATCCTTATGAGAGGAGATTTTAAGAAGATTGCTTGGTATGACATTTATATGTATTTATACAAAGTATTATTCCCTTGTATCTCATTTTGTAGTAGACAAGTCTATAAAATTTTTTGTGATTATGATGGTGTGCATATTTATTTAAGACATTCTAAATGATTTCAATCAAAAGTCACTTTCCTAAAAAGTGGACAGCTGTTTGGTTTCTCTCTCTCTCACTCTCTCTCTCTCCCTGTTCCTCTCTTGTCTGATTTTTCATAAAATGAAGGCATTATTTTGGCCAGATTTTTAGAATTTATCTTCTGAAAGAGTGTAAGTTTATGCTAGGTTGTGTGATGTTCTCTCTTGTTCTACAAATGCACATTTTTGAAACTGTAATATAAATATTATGATTCATAAAAAGTGAAAAAAATATGGCACTATTATGACCTGCTGTGTTCATTTTTCTAAAAATAACTCATATTTATTACATTTTCTTATTGAAATTTTAATATGTGAGTAGTATAGTAATAAAACTGTTCCCTAAGTATGTAATGGGTGATATTATGTTGTTAACTATCTACTTTACATTATCGTTATACATAATTTTGACATTCATAAAGGTGATTGAATATTATAATAAAGTTTAAAGCAGCTATACCATTTTTCAGTTTTATTTCAGGTAACAGAATATTTTGTTCCAAGTATGTGGTAACCATAGTATTTGAATATCTAAGTCCTATATATGGTGTTCAAGCTGTCATGTTCCATTAGAAATATCCTTGGACTAAAAATTAAAAAAAAACTGAGGTTTTCAATCCAATTTCACTACTACACCAGAAATCACATGAATTTAAACAAGTTCTCATCACAAGTCCAGTTTCTTTTTCTGCAATATTCACTTCAAACACTCAATAAATATTTCCTGAGCACCTGCTCTATTCCAAACAATGTCAGGTTGAAAGGCAGAAACTCTAAGAGCCTAGTGGTGTCAAAGTAGAATTTTCAAGAAGTTAAATACATAACTTGTATATAAACATAAATTGAATAGATATCAAATCTTTAATTCACGAATTAATGATAGAACCAACAAGGATGATTCAAAGAGAGCTGGAAAGAATGAATACTTGAACAAGATGGCTAATTGATAGAAACGTAGTTAATGTCCTACAGTGCAATAAAACTGTTTTACTATAGGACAAGCATCATTTTGGTCTACCAGTTAGTGACTATCCTTATCAAGTTATATGTCCTCCAAACCAATCATACAACAGCAAGTCACACAAAGGCACATATTCCTAGCAATCAGATATTCTCTGGCTGGGCCTGACAATGCTCCATGAAAAAAGAGAAAGAAAATAGACCAAACCCTCCATTTACAAGTTTTACATACTTAGCAGAGGGAAAGGGAGGTCAGGAATTCAGTGAATAAACATGGTAAGTACTTTGACATAGGCAGGAGCAAGTTACTGTCAAATTACAGCAGAACAGCACCTATTGCAGACTGTGGGACGGGAGCAGAGATGTTTTCAAGGGAGATGCTAGGATGCTAAGAATACTTTTCCTGAGACGTGAAAAACAAAAAAAATCAGGCAGTGAAGATTCTTTCAGGAAGAGAAACAGGAAACAGAATAATAAGTGAGGACTGTTCCTTCAATTTTTGAATGACTATTGTGTGTAGCATATGAGACAAAGAACGGTAGGAAAGAATTAATCTGATAAATGAGCATATGCAGGGGTGGGAAGCTGATTTTTTTTTTGATAGAAAGATATATCTGACTCAGAAACTCTAGAGAAAATCAAATAGTCAAAAAACAAAGACACAACCTTAGTATCTGCAGGAATGATTCAAATACTTTGAGAAAGACAATCAATTGGGAACAATTTTTGCCATCTTGACCATGAATTACCTGCCATTTTCAGAAAGTACTAGTCCTGGTACTATTTATTATTACCTTCTGTTGTCATAGTTTCCCTACAGCAACAGCTACTGCAGTTTGATGTTATGATTGTAGGTTCCAGAGGGATACTTATTCAATTATATCATTGTTCTCAGTGACAGACCCACACAATTTTATCATTTGATTTGCCTGTACATGGAAGGGAGGTGTTTAAGCCCACTTTGCAATTTCTTCTTCAGCCACAAACCTTGGAATCACCATTGCAACCATTAAATTTTTTTTTATTATATTTGAATCACCACACTCTATTATTTTAAAATTCATAATGCTTTTTACGTCCTTTTTCTAAGATAGGAAAAAAAAAGCATTGTTGAAATTCTTGCTATGCCAATTTTGGGCAGCTGAAACCTGACAATTAACAATGTACAGTTATTTTGCTTCAAATATTTATCATTATCTTCTAAGCTAGGTCTTTAGAAAACCAAAGAAAAAATAATTTTAAAAGGCGTATATTCACATTATTGAATAAAACTATATTCGTTTGTAATGGCAGCTTATATAAAACTGTGCATAATAATCTGTACATTTTATGCAACAGAATTCTAAGGGGCCATTTTCTTTCTTTTTTTTTTTTAAAGTTTATTTATTTATTTTGAGAGAGAGAAAGAGACCACACATGGGAGCATGAGCAGGGGAGGGCCAGAGAGAGACAGAGAGGGGGACAAATCCCAAGCAGGCTCCATACTGTCAGCACAGACCCCAACGTGGGGCTCCATCTCACAAACCATGAGATCGTGACCTGAACTGAAATCAAGAGTTGGATGCTTAACCAACTGAGCCACCCAGCATCCCCCTAAGAGACCATTTTCAAATCCATTTTGAGTGAAGATGTGATTTGAATCATTAATCTTGCTTACCTAGAAAACGATCTATTACATATCCTAGTTTATTTCTTTTTTTTTTTTTTTTTTTTTTAAATTTTTTTTTTTTTTTTTTTTAATTTTTTTTTTCAACATTTATTTATTTTTGGGACAGAGAGAGACAGAGCATGAATGGGGGAGGGGCAGAGAGAGAGGGAGACACAGAATCGGAAACAGGCTCCAGGCTCTGAGCCATCAGCCCAGAGTCTGACGCGGGGCTCGAACTCACGGACCGCGAGATCGTGACCTGGCTGAAGTCGGACGCTTAACCGACTGCGCCACCCAGGCGCCCCAATCCTAGTTTATTTCTTACAAGGAAGAGAGAAGCAGCCCCTGATAGCTAGGAACTGCTCTCGAACCATCAGTTAAACCTTGGTCTTGGTAGCTCCTGACCTGGTGTCTTGGCACTCTCCTGTTGACCATAAATAATTTTATAGGACACCAATATCAGACAATACAACAGATGCCACCAACATATGTGACTATGATGGATGCAGACCAAAATAAGACCACTCCATATTAATGTCTAAACAGATAAAAATGCAAATATTATCCAAAGCAGAAAAATGACCAAAATCCTCCTATCCTGGCTAACTTGAGTAAGCACTGCCTCTTTACTAATCATAGCTTTAGACAGTCTTTCCTTGTCCTAGATAAGATTCCTTAAGATGCCTGTAGCAGACCAACTCTAAGATGGCCCAGTTTGTCACACCTTCGTGTAATCCCTGTCCCTTGAATGTAAGCAGAGTCCCTGATTTGGTTTTAACTCGTAGAATATGGCTAAGATGATAAGATCTTAATTCAATGATTATATTACATAAGATTATAATTCTCATCTTGCCAGTGGACTTTATTGACTAGCTGTCTCTTGCTGACTTCAATGAAGTAAGGTGCCATATGGAGAAGCCCATGTAGTGAGGAACTGAAGGTGGCCTCTAGCTGACAGCCAGCAAGGAGCCAAGGGTCTCAGTATGACAACTCATAAAACAACTGAATTCTGCCAACATGCACAGGAACATGGAAATGAATCCTTCCCCTAGTGAGCCTTGAGATGAGACCACAGCCCCAGGTAACACCTTGATTGCAGCCCTGTGAGAAGATCAAAAGAAGAGAATTCATCTCACCTATGTCTAGAGTCCTGACCCAAAGATCTGTGAAATAAATGTGTACTGTTTTAAGCTTCTAAGTCTGAAGTAATTTTTCATGCAGCAATAGATAGCTAAAGAAGTAGCCAATTCTAGAATTGCCCCCAATTCCTGACAACATCCAATCCACAAACAGTCCAAAGCTTCCTTCCAGCTGTCCCCAAATCACCTAATAAAAGCCCAAATTTTATGATGCATTTGTAACACACTCTTTCTGAATCATATCCATGAATTCCCACGATGTGCATTGTTTGTTCCAGTGATTACTGCACCCCATCCCCCAATTTCATTCAACCTTAATTTGTTTGTAGTGGTTTTAGGCCACTGGACATTGACACTTGTTCCCTGTCTTTTAACACTGAGGTTAGTTCTGTTGAACTGTTGTATCTGTTGTTCTGTAGTATGTGTTGAACACTGTCCTCCAAAAAGACCAACAGAGGCCCTGATTGATCAAGCAAAACTAAGTGTATCACCCCTATTGCAGAACTTCACTTGGCAGTCTTAGTTGTATCTTAAAATGAAGAATTTAGGGGAGGATATTTGTAAGGTTTTAAGGCCTTGGCTAGATGATTTTAAAGTGGCCCCTGCAAAGTGGGACTGAGGTGGGTTAACGGTAAAATTATTATGGATTGATTAGTTGATACAACAAAATAATGATCTTGAAATGAGCCTTGATGAACAAATATTTTGATGATTCAGCTATTTTAATTTATTCACTGTTATTTTTAGAAGCAAATATTTCCTGGATCAAATAGCTAAGTCATGTTTCCTTACTCTTGCTTATTTGTTTAACACAAGCATGTGAATATATGGGTTTGTCTCAATATTGCTTAGCACGGGGGCAGGGAATTGGACAGGTTTCAATTTTCATATCATTATATCATGGTCTTTGTTGCTACTTTTATGTAGTGGACTGCTTAATAGCATATTTTAGTTCAAATTTCACTTTCTGTTCTGTTGCTAAGAAGGATGGGCCTAAACCTAGTTACCCCATATTCAATTCTATTTACTTCATTTCCCGCTTCTCTCATTCTTTTTGCATCATAGGGATCTATAAAAATGGAGCAGGACAATAAACAAAGGAAAAGTTCTTAACATGTTCTTTTTTGGCAGGATCTTAGTCTCAGGCCTGAGTTAGGAGTATACTCCAAACTGGGCATAGCATGCATGTTCTAGCTTGTTTGAGTAATGCTATTAAAATCAGTCGTAGGGGCAGCATTTTAGAATTTTCCTGTTTAACAGACTCTCATGCTCTGTCCTAGGATTATACTTAAATTTTTCCAATAATGGGAATAATAACTTATTTGATAATGTGGGACCTTTCCTACTAATTAAAATCTCCTATTACATAATCCTAGGTAAGAATAAAAAATCTTTGGAAAGGCATTACCTTGTGGTAATATGTAAGATTTACATCTTTTTACTAGCAAATCCGTATGGTCTTAATTCAAGACAGGGGCTCTTTTTTTTTTTTTTTTTTTTTTTTTTTTTTTATTCTTGCAGCTTTCAGTTTCACCAAGTTCCTAACTGCATCTCCTATGAAATTTTTCTATTCCATTTTCCGGCTAAGTAAAGAAAGGCAGTTTCTTCCCTTAGTCTTGCCAAGAAAGAAGTGCAAGTATATAAAGTATGAACTACATATGTACATTACAGGTATAATACAAACTATCATAATGACTGGAGATGTAGATTGACCACTGATTTAAGGCACATCAAGTGTCAGGAACAGATATACAAGTCATGAATTTGAAGTAATTCATTCCTCTTTAATTCATGGAAGAAAATAACTTCCTATTTTTTTCCCTTCTGAATAAGGGCTAGGTACATTATAATAGGTACACAATAGTTGTTGATTGAATTTGAGTCTAATTAATTCAACAGATATGATACAGTTCCTTTTACATGCCAATTACTTTTCTAGGTGCTGGTATTCTATCAGTGAGAAAAAAAGATCTCTGTCTTGTGAAGCTCACACTCTAAAAGATGCAGCCAGACAGTAAATAATACATACAGCAATTAAATTATTTGGTTTCATAGAAGGTGATAAGTACTATTATCAAAGAAAACCAGAGCCTAGGAGAAGTTAAAGTGGTTAAGAAAAAAAAAAAACATTTTATTCAGAAACTATTGCAATAGGGGGAGAAAAAAAGAGGCCAGTACAGAGTTGTGTTCAATACTGAATACAACAAGGAAGGTGGGAATTTATAGCCAAGCTGTGGGGTAGAGGGGTCAGTGGATGGAAAATTACTAAGAGGAAACATAGGAGTAAAAGGGGATTTCTGGTTAAACCAACTTGATAGGATTCTTGATGAAGCCAGGCCAGGGTGATCAGATACCTAACCTGGGGGATGGTATGGGATGAAGAATTTGATCAGACATGGAGGGTGATCAGTTATTGAGGGTAGAAGATTCTTGAGACACTGTCTTAGAAAGATTCTTGCTAAAAGTAGGTTCCTAAGGATAAGACCCAAGGAGATAGGGCCTAATTGAAAAGGAGCTCACTGGACCTTGTCTAGAGTTTGGTGAAGAAGGGAATCCTAGTTACTATGTTAAAAGCAAAAAGTAGAGAAAGGTGAGAGAAATGAAGAACGGTGGCAAAGGTGTTGCTGTATTAGAATTGTCAGGCTTCGGTGAGAAGGTAGAAGGTGCCAAACCACTTCTCAGAGGAGAACTTTTCTATAGGAAGAAATAGAACAGAACAAAGGTTCCAGAAGAGTGTTCTTAGCATGTTAGAGAACGACAAAGCCAGTGTGGTCAGAGAAGACCAGATGGAGTCAGAAAAGAGATTTCTGGGGTGCCTGGGTAGCTCAGTTGGCTAAGTGTCTGACTCTTGATTTCAGCTCAGGTCATGATCCTAGGATCATGAGATCGAGCCCCATGTCAGGCTGTATCCTAAGTGTGAAACTTTCTTAAAATTCCTCTCTCCCTCTCTGCTCCTCCCCTGCTCATACTCAGTCTAGAAAGAAAGAAAGAAAGAAAAAAAGAAAGAAAGAAAGAAAGAAGAAAAGCAATTTCTTTACTTGTTTCATTCCAGAGTTAACTAAGACTTATTAGATCAAATTTCTCTTTTTCAAAAATCACTTCCATGAATACCAATAGCCAAAGAAATATGGGCAATATTTTGATTGTTTATTACTCCCCATAATAATGTTAGTGGTAAATGGTATTTATTATTATGTGTATTATTTCATGATAAACGGATCTGATTCAGATAAAAGACAAATGGACAAGACCCAACTATATATAGTTTACAAGAGACTTTAGTTCAGCTTGAAGGACACATGCAGACAAAGTGAAGAATAGAAAAGATATTCCATGCAAATGGAAACCAAAAGAAATCTGAGGTAGTATACTTATGTAAGACAAAATAGACTTAAGACAAAGACTCTAGTAAGAAACAAAGAAGGTCGTTATACGATGATAAAGGGGTCAGTACAATAAGAGGATATAGCATTTATAAATATTTGTAACCCAACTCAGGACAATCTAAATATATAAAACAAGTATTAACAAAATGAAAAAGAGTAAATATACAGCAAAACAATATTAGTAAAGGACCCCATGTTCATCAACTGATGGATCATACACACAGAAAATAAGAAAATTTTGCGCTTAATTGAAATGTCAGACCAGAGTTATTTAACATATTTACAGAGCACTGCATCTAAAAGCAACAAAATATATATCTCATGTACACATGGAACATTCTCCAGGAGAAATCATATGTTAGACCACAAAGAAAAGTCTTAAAAAATTAAAAAAGATTGAAGTGATATGAAGCATCTTTTTCTTTTCTTTTTTTTTTTTTTTAATTTTTTTTTTCAACTTTTATTTATTTTTGTGACAGAGAGAGACAGAGCATGAACGGGGGAGGGGCAGAGAGAGAGGGAGACACAGAATCGGAAACAGGCTCCAGGCTCTGAGCCATCAGCCCAGAGCCTGACGCGGGGCTCGAACCCTCGGACCGCGAGATCGCGACCTGGCTGAAGTCGGACGCTTAACCGACTGCGCCACCCAGGCGCCCCTGAAGCATCTTTTTCAACCACAATGGTATAAAACTAGAAGTCAATTACAGGAAAAACCCTGAAAATTCATAAATATGTGGGAATTACACAACATGCTACGGAACAACCAATGGGTCAGTGAATAAAAAAGAGAAATAAAAAACATCTCAACACAAATAAAAAAAGAAATACAAAATACCAAAATTTATTGGAAGCAACAAAGCAGTTCTGAGGGGAGAGTTCAGAACACTAAATATCTACATTAAGAAAAAAGAAAATCTAAAATAAACAACTTAATATTACACTTCAAGGAACACCAACAAAAAAGAAGTCCATGTTACACAAAACTAGAATGAATAACCCTAAAATTTGAGTGTAACCACAAAAGACCCTGAATAACCAAAGCAACCCTGAGAAATAAGAACAAAGCAGGAGGTATCACAATCCCAGATTTTAAGGTATACCACAAAGCTATAGGAATCAAAACAGTATGGTACCAGCACAAAAATAGACACATGTATCAGTGGAACACAATAGAGAGCCCAGAAATAAACCCATGCCCTTATAACCAATTAATCTACCACAAAGGAGGCAAGAATATACAATGGGGAAAAGACAGTCTTTGTAATAAATGGTGCTGGGAAACTGGACAGTTACACATAAAAGAATAAAACTGGACCACTTTCTAGCACCATACACAAAAATAAACTCAATTTGGATTAAATACGTACATGTGAGACCTGAAACCATAAAAATCCTAGAAAAGAACATAGGCAGTAATTGCTCTGACGTTGATGTAGCATCATTTTTCTAGTTCTATCTCTTCAGGCAAGGAAAAGCAAAGCAAAAATGAACTATTGGGACTACACCAAAATAAAAACCTTTTACACAATGAAGGAAACCAGCAACAAAGCAAAAAAGAAAAGCTAGTAAATGGGAGAAGATATTTGCAAATGATATATTTGATAAGGGAATCATATCCAAAATATGTAAAGAACTTATACAAGTCAACACCAAAAACAAAGCAAAACAAAACAATATGATTAAAACATGGCTGGAGCGCCTGAATAGACATTTTCCACAGAAGACATATAGGTAGCCAACATACACATGAAAAGATACTCAGCATCACTCATCATCAGGAAAATTCAAATTAAAACCACAACTGGGAATCACCTTACATCATTTTGAATGGCTAAATTCAAAAAGACAAGAAAAAACAAGAGTTGGCAAGGATGTAGAGAAAAGGGAATTTTTGTGCACGGTGGATGGAAATGTAAACTGGTACAGTAACTGTAGAAAAGAGCATGGACAGTCCTCAAAAAATTAAGAAGAAATACTCTATTATCCAATAATTCCATCATAGAGTGTTTGCCCAAAGAAAACAAAAACACTAATTTGAAAAGATATGTGCACCCCTATGTCTATTACAGTATTATTTACAATAGCCAAGATATGGAAGCAACCTAAGTGCCTATCAATAAACAAATGGCACACCATGGAACAGAAAAAGCATATGTAGAAACAAACAAAAAACAGAATCACATCTATAAGTAGAACAAACTGATGATTACAGAGGAGAAGAAAGTGGGGGGCTGGGAAAAATGGGTGAAAAGGGGAGAGATAAAGGCTTCCAATTATGGAATGAGTCAGTCACAAGAAGAAAGGCACAGCATAGGGAATACGGTCAATGATATTGTAATAGTGATGGAACCAGACAGGTGGTAGCTACATTTGTGGTGAACATAGAATAATGTACAAATTTGTCAAATCACTAAGCTGTACATCTGAAACCGTTGTAATATTGTGTGTTAATTATACTCAAATTTAAAAAAAATGAAAAAAAGAAACAAAAAAGAAACAACCTGCCAGCAGTAGAGGCAGGAAATAACAAAGTCAGAGTGGAAATAAATGAAGTACAGACTAAAAAGAAAATGGAAAAGATAAATGAAACTAAGAGCTCGTTATCTGAAAAGATAAATGAAATAGACAAATCTTTAGTCAGTCTCACCCTGGAAAGAAGAGAGAAGATTCAAATAAAACAAAAAATGAAAGCAATGTTACAACTGGTACCACAGAATTACAAAGGATCACGGGACCACAATGAACAATCATACATCAACAAATTGGACAATCTAAAAAAAAAAAAAAAATGAATTGCTAGATACATGCAACCTACCAGGACTGAATCATGAATTAAAAAGAAAATCTGAATAGACCAATTACTAGTAAGAAAATTGGATCAGTAATAAAAAATCTCCTAACAAACATAAGTATATAACCAAATGGCTTTCCTGGTGAATTCTATTAAACATTTAAAGAATTAACACCAATCCTTCTCAAAATCTTGCAAAAAATAGAAGTGGGTGGAATACTTCCAAATTCAACCTACAAGGCCAGCATTACCCTGGTACCAAAACCAGCCAAGGAATCTACAGAAGAAAATCACAGGCCAATATCCCTGATGAACATAGATGCAAAAATTCTCAACAAAATATCAGTCAACTCATACATAAAAAGGATCATACACCACAATCAAGTGGGACTCGTTCCAGGGATGTAAGTATGGTTTCATGTCCACAAATCCGTCAATGTGACATACCACATTAATAAAATCAAGGTTAAAATTATATCATCATCTCAATACAGAAAACACATTTAACAAAATTTAACACCCATTCATAAAAACCCTCAACAAAATGAGTATAGAGGTGACATACCTCAACAAAATAAAGGTCATTTAGGACAAGCCCACAGCTAATAGCACACCCAGCAGTGAAACCTAAAAATTTTTCTTTAAGATCTGAAACAAGACAAGGGTGCCTACTCTTGCCACTTTTATTCAGCATAGTGCTGGAAGTTTTAACCAGAGCCGTTAGGCAAGAAGACGAAATAAAAGACATCCAAATCAGAAAGGAAGAAGTCAAATGGCCTCTATGTGAAGATGACATGACATTATGTATAGAAAACCCTAGAGTCCCTTAGAAAACTGTTATATCTAATAAATTAATTCATTAAAGTTTCAGGATACAAAATCAATACACAAAAATCTGTTGAAATTCAACATACTAATAGCAAACTATCCAACAGAGAAATTAAGAAAATCCCTTTTGTAACTGCATCAAAAAGAATAAAATACTAAGGAACAAATTTAACCAATGAGGTGAAACACAAGTGCACTGAAAACTGTAAGACATTGTTAAAAAGAAATGGAGGAAAACACAAATGGGAAACATATTCTATAATCATGGCTTGGAAGAGTTAATATTGTTAGAATGACCATAGTAACAAAAACAACCTATAGATTCAATATAATACCTAGTGATATTCTAATGAAATTTTCACAGAATTTTACATGAAACCGCAAAAAACTCAAATAGCCAAAGCATTCTTAAGAAGGAAGAACAAAGGTGGAGGCATCATGCTACCTGAGTTCAAACTGTATTACCAAGCTCTAATCATCAAAACAGAATGGTTTTGGCATAAAAACAGAGACATAGATCAATAGAACAGAATTCAGAGTGCAGAAATAAACCCATGTGTATATGGTCATTTAATCTGTGACAAAGGAGGCAAGAATAAACAATGGAGAAAAGACAGTGTCTGTAAACTATTGGGAAAACTGGACAGGCACACAAAAAAGATGAAAATGGACCCCAATATTACACCACACACACACACACACACACACACACACACACACACAAACCCTAAATGGATTGAATACTTAAATGTAAGACCTAAAACCATTAAAACCCTGGAAGAAAACATGGGAGCGAACACCTTGACATTGGTCTTGGTAATGATTTTTGGATTTGACACCAAAAGCAAAGGCAACAAAAGCAGAAATCAACATGTAATACCACATCAAACTAGAAGGCTGTAGAGCAAAGGAAACCATCAACACAATAATATAGCAACCTATGGGATGAGAGAAAATATCTGCAAATAATTGATCTGATAAGTGGTTAAATATTTTAAAAAATCATACAACTCAACAGATAAAAACAATCTGATTTATGGGCGCCTGGGTGGCTCAGTCAGTTAAAAGCCCAACTCTTGGTTTTGGCTCACGTGATGATCTTGAGGATTTGTGAGTTAAAGCCCTGTGATGGGCTTCTCTGTCTCCCTCTTTCTCTGCCCTGCCCTTCCTCTCACTGTCTCTGTCTCTCTCAGGATAAGTAGACTTTAAAAAAAAACTAAAAAAACAAAACCAAAAAACCTGATTTAAAAATGGGCGGAGAATCTCAATAGACATTCTTCAAAGAAGACATAAAGATGGTCAACAGGTACATGAAAAAGAGCTCAACAGCATTAATCATCAGGGAAATACAAATCAAAGCAACAATGAGATATCATCTCACACTTTTTAGAATGGCTATTATAGAAAGATAAAAGAAATAAAAAGTGTTCATGAGAATATAGAAAGAAAAAAACCAATTTGTGCACCACTGGTGGAACTGGTGGGGTACTAGAGAAAACAGTATAGAAATTCCTCAAAAAATGAAAAATACAACTACCATAGATCCAGCAATTCCATTTGTGGGTATTTACTGGAAGGAAACAAAGCCCTATCTCAAAAAGATATCTGCACCTCCATGTTCACTGCAGCATTATTTACAATAGCTAAGATATGGAAACAACCTAAATGCCCATCAATAGAGGAATAGATAAAGAAAATGTAGTATATATACAACAGTGGAATATTATTCATCCATAAATGAAAGAAATCCTGCCATGTGGGAGGGTTTGGGGGGCATTATACTGAGTGAAATAAGTCAGACAGAGCAAGACAGTACTATGTGATGTCACTTATATGTGGAATCTTAAAAAAAAAAAAAAAGGCATAGATACAGAGAACACATTGGTGGTTAGTAGAGGCAGAGGTTGTGTGTGTGCAAAATAAACAAAAATGGTCAAAAGGTACAAATGTCCAGTTATAAAATAAGTCCTAGGGAAATAGTGCACAATGTGGTGACTATAGTTAACAATACTATATCGCACACTTAAAAGTTTCTAGGAGAGTAGACCTTAAAAGTTCTTATCTCAGGGGAAAAAAAAATACTACTACGTGTTGTAATGGGTGGACGTTAACTAAATTCATTATGTGATCTTATTTACTTATTTTTTTATTTATTCATATAAAATCATTGTGTTGTACACCTAAAATTAATGCAATGATGCATGTCATTTTTGTCTCAATGTAAAAAAATTAGTGTTCCACATAGGTCTAAAAGGGCCAGATCTTTATACTCCTACCTTGCTCAGTCAATAGAAGTGGGTTGCTCTCACCTCCATATGGGTGGTTCTCTGCAGCCGAGGCAGAAGGAGCTGATAGCTGGACACTGTCTGTGCATCAGATGTGGAAAGTACACCCACATGTCTACCACAGGAACTAATACAAATGTTTCAGGTTAGGGCAATTATGAATAAAGTTGCTACCAGTAGAGTAAAAAATAAATAAATGGAAACATTAATTTTTAAAAATCAAATTTTGGAATATAAATAGACAAACTTCCAAATTCTAAAAGTAAAGTCAAGGCAATGAAAAATACAAAGACCTCCTATCCTACAATTGCTCAGATTATAGAATTTCTATTTCTTTGGCTACGAACAGATTTAGGTTAAGTTTCTCTAGTGATTAGTGACATCTAGTGGCACTTCTTGGTATAGCAAGCAATAATTTTAAAACCTGTTTTCTCCGTTTTATCAAGAAATACCAGTTGTTAAATTTGTTTGAAAAGAACAGATATTATAGGTGCACTAGAAATACTGAAATACTAAATAAACCGTTTAAAATATGTTAAAATAGTGACATAGGAAACAACCAAATGTAATGAGTGAGGCGCTACCTAACAGTCTCCACATTAATAGCTCAGATGTTCGAAACTAGACATTAGATGCAGATTTTGAGAATTAAGTCCTTGTCTTTTTATCAGAGATTATCAGACTCAAAGAATCAAAGGCACTTCTCAAACCACAAAGAAATTACAAGTGCCAATCATTCCAGTGTGGGACCAGATGATATTACTGCTCGCTTGAAGGTAGAAATGAGTTTTTTGTTTTTGTTTTGTTTTGTTTTGTTTTCATTTTTATGTTAGCTAACATACAATGGATAGAGTATGCTTTTGGTTTTGGGGGTATATTCCTGTGATTCGTGGCTTACATACAACACCCGGTGCCATCCCAACAAGTGGCACTGAGGGCCCATCACGCGTCCCCCCCCCCCCCCCCGCCCCCCATCAACCCTCAGTTTGTTCTCCATATTCAAGAGCCTTTTTTGGTTTGCCTCTCTCTCTGTTTGAAACCGTTTTTCCCCACTTCCCTTCCCCCATGGTCCTCTAAGTTTCTCAAGTTCCACCTATGAGTGAAAACATAAGATATCTATCTTTCTCTGACTTACTTCACTTAGCATAATACCCTCCAGTTCCATCCACATTGTTGCAAATGGCAGGATTTCATTCTTTCAAAATGAGAATGTTGTAAGAACATTTAGTCCAATCACATAAAATAACCAATTCACTCACAGCCTGCTTTACATCTCTTAAGCTCTAAATCTTGATGGTTGGTTCACTTCACTGGCCCCTCAAACTTGTTGACCCAATTTTTGGTGTCATTGTTCTATTGAAAGTTCACTTTTTAATTTAACCTGTTACCTTGAGGCTGAGGTTTATTTCCAAATGTATTTACTTGTTGATTGATTGATTGACTCAATAATCTATGCTTTGGAAACAGCGCTGCCAGGCCCCTGGCAAGGTTCCGGAGAAGAACTAATCTGGGAATCATGAGCCCTGCTCTGTCACTGTCCCTATGAATACAGGTCACACTTAAGTGCAGGTTTCAATTGTCTTATCATAAAATGAGGCAAATAGAGGTGCCTGGGTGGGTGGCTTAGTCGGTTAAGCCCCTGACTTTCCGTTTCAGCTCAGGTCATGATCTCACAGTCTTAAGAGTTTAAGCCCCCCCTGGAGCTCTGCCCTGACAGTACGGAGCCTGCTTGGGATTCTCTTTCTCTCTCTCTCCTTCTCTCTCTGCCCCTCCCCTACTCATGCTGTCTCTGTATCTCTCAAAATAAATAAATAAACCTAAAAAAATGAAGCAAGAAATTTATTGGTCTTTATAATTATGCTGTTATTATACCATGGCCTTATAATAAGTACATTATTACTACAATGCTGTATCATATTATTAATATTATTTCCTACTCAATCACATACTTCAATCTTGGAAATTACAAAGGTAATATGGCATTTTCCTCTGGTAACTTTAATCCAGTTAGAAGCTTTAAGGATTATCACAGAGATAGGAAACCTAAGATAGAAAGGAATTTTTAACTGTTCTACAAAATTGACAAAAATGAAAATACTGATATATGTTATTTAAGAGAAGTCTAAATACATACAGCACTATAAACATTTTAGACCTATGGAACAATATTCTGCTAGCTGTTGTCACTGGATTTTTAACACTTTGTTTTTTGCTCAGTTTTCAACTTCACGAGTGTAAAATTAGGGAGGTAAATTATGATACTCATTTTAAAGAGATGGGATTGGTTGTTTTAGAAGAAGTTTTACTAACTCACTATTGCTATACAATATTTGAATTGCTAATAGTTTACATGCATCACTCAAATACAAATTAGATACATGAAATCAGTAAAACACTTTATATTTTATTACATTGTGTAGCATAAATTTCACTGGGATATTTTTGTGAGACAGCACAAAACACCTTTTCTACGTATCATTTTCTACAGTGAAAATGCCAAAGCATCACACTTTTTTTCAACGTACTGCTCACCTACATCTTCAAAATTAGGGGGTAGATGTATTTCTGAAGAGCCAGAATAAATATTATTTGATTTTATAATCTTGATTTTTAAATATCAAGGTAAAAGAGTTTCAAAATAGGTGATTTCAAACATCATTGTAGGTAGAGCAGATAAACTTAAAGACATCAACCAATAGTTTTTTAACTTCTTTGGTGATAAGAATCATAAGGGACATTTGCTCAAAATACAGTTTGGTATGTCCCCTTCCCTGATCTGCTGAACTGAAATCTTCAGATATAATCATACTTAAGTAACGATAGGGCAGTGAGCATTCAGTCACTTCATGTGAAACGTCTGACACAGTGTAGGGCATAATATAAGACCTAAAAAGTATTAGCTGTGGTTATTCCTTACCATCATTATCATTATTACAATGATTTTAATCTTATAATTGATATCATCATTTAGGAAAAATATATTCACACTAGAAAATTTGTGTAGCTTTTAAAGCCCTAGAAAAATTCAGCTGGGAAACAAAAATAAGTCGTACTCATGTTTTCATATTTATTTTTTATAAATCTTGAAATTAAAATGTTTTGGAAGTTTGTTTTTTGTTTTGTTTTTTTTTTGGGGGGGGTTTGGTTTTTACTTCAAAGAGTTATACCACCATCTTGTGGCAAAATGACTACAGAGCAAAGACCATAAATTACCAGCTTGTTCCACAGTTATCAAATATTTAAAAATTATGTATATGAGAGCAAACAAATGAAGTTCTGCAAATATTGGTCAATAGGTGTGAATGAATGAATGGAAAAATAAACAATTAGATTCCTAAGGAGAGAAATAAAATTTAGAAATCTAATTCTACGTTGAGAATTGAAATCTTTCAGAGGCAAGAAGTTGGCAGATTCCTGTCTTGACAGGTGCACAAGCCACTCCAGGGCCTGTAAAGAGCCCAGTGACCAGCTGCCTTGTGAGCTGTGAAAAGTCTGTCCTGTCTGGGCATCAAGGGTCCTGGTGAGAGAGAACGCAGCTAAGGTAGGACCCTGGACAAATGTGTAAGCCAATGGACGCTCACCGTAACAAATCTGTACATGTAGACATCACATACAGAAAATGCACATTCCTGAAATTATTTTGTAAGTGTCTTTTTCAAATCCCCTTAGAAAAATACTTAAGATGAAGTTTACATCAAATCTCAGCTTTCTACTTCCCCTCTCAGAACATCTTGATATTCAAAATGGTGGGATAATTGGCTTCGAATGTCGGCACAACTTTCTTGAAAGTTTTATATTATTTCAATTTCATTCAAAATGAATAGCCAAAAATGAAACATTTATCTAATTTACCACCTTATGTGAAATACTTTGATTTTCATTATTCTTGTGATAGCTTTCATTGACTCAAATATAGGTTTTACGACTTACCGACATCTTTCCAACCAGATGCAAACTAATTTTTAAAGCAATTTGGCACAAAATAATTAAGGGCTTGTAAGCTCCTTAGTGTTTTCCTATTTTTCTTTTAATGAAACTTCTTTGAAGCCACCTTGACATTTCCTATTTAATTCTCACTCACCAGTGTCCAATTATCACTCTATTAACGTATACACCAATAGTGGCTTTCTTCATTTACTTTACCACACCAAAAATTAGCAGGAGATTACTCATGAATGTGGGGGGGGGGAGGCGAACATTTCCTATTATAGAGTTCCCTGAATTTAGAGAACCATGAAAATCCATAAACTAACATAATTTGAAAAAATGTCCCCTCCCCCCTTTTTTAAGCATCCTTAAAAATGGGAAGAGACAAAGATGAAACCTGAAAAGACCATCAAAGACTCCTGGCTATCGTGTGTGGTAATGTAATGATCCAAGTCTTCAACAGAGCGTATTTATTACTCAGTGGTTATTAAAAACTTTCTAGATGCAATGCACGAGGCATCCGTGTATACCGATTAAGCTAGACCTGAGAAATGTGGTTGTCAAAGAGCTTCTTGGATAAGGAAAAGACAAAAACACCATGGGAACAGTTCAAGGCATAATAGCAGCAGCTAGCAGATTTCAAAGTTGGGAGAGCTTAGTTCTGAGTGCACCACCCCAGGGCTACTCATGTTTTCTCTCCTGGCCAATTACTACTTAACACAGTAGGACTATTCTCACCTTCTAGAAACTTGCCCTCTCTTGGCTGCTGCTGACGACCAGTTGCTGATGCAGGAAGACAACTTTTTCTTCTACCCATCTACATTTTTGGCCAAGGCCCCTGTAACAAAAGACAGGTTAACCAGAAAAAAAAAAAAAAAAAAAAAAAAAAAAGCCTACACGTTTTTATTATGAGTTTCACGTGACACAGGAGGCTTATAAGGAAGTGAAGATCCACAGAAGTGTTGAAACCTGAGTGTTTTTATGCTAAGCTTGATGAAGAGTGGAAAGTCGTGGGACACAAATGGGTATGAGCTTAGTGAGGTAAATTGGGAGAAGAAGCAAGGCTTGTTCCTCCCCATTCCTTTCAGAGTCATGGAGAAAGGGATGTGCCTTTCCTCCAGGTACAGGGAGGGCACCTGTCTCGTGAGGGTTTTATGCCCTGAGTCCTGGGAAAGTCATAGAGTCCTTTGTGCATATGCTGTATCTCAAATTTCTTCAGAATAAATATTCAGTATGCTAACAGTGTCATCTTTTGGAGTAGTGTGTCCTGAACCGTGTCAATGTTTAAGACCCGCAGCCTCTATTTTAGGGGACCACAATTAGATTCATCATAAAACCATACTCACTTGGTGGCTTCGGATTCCAAGAGTAAATTGTTCTGCAGACTTCTTCGGAGACATGGAAAGTGTGATATTCGAAATGAGATAAAGAGGGTGATTATTAGATGGGCAAAAAGAAAAGCCCACACAAATGGCCCTGGGACAACAGGGAAATAAAGGTGTTTTGAGAAACCGTGAAGTCAGCATGGCTGCAGCAGAGAAAAAGAAGAGTAAACCAAGAGGCCGAGCAGGGGCTGAATCACACCGCCTTTGTTGATTCTGTCCTAAAAGCAATGGAAAACCGTTGAAACTTAAAGCTGGTGATGAACTGATGAGGTTTCTCTTCCAAATGAAAGTTTCCTTCAGACAGTTCCTCACTGCCAAGGGCCATGACTTGTAGCTCATGTCGAGGACATCTGCTTCCAGAGTCCATTTATCAGGTGTGGGCACGTGACTAATGTCAGCAGACCCACAAGTGGCAGGTGACTAATGAACTCGGGGCCAGTCTGCATATGATTTGCTAGGCCAAACCGATCCCTTTCTCAGGAATTTCAGCTAATACAGATAAAATTCCAGTTATTAGAAGCTATCATATAGCTGAGAATCTGTCCAGAGAAGCCATGATTAGTTGGTAACATTCCTAAAATTAGGATTGATTTTGACTTGGAAGTAAAATCAGGTACCTCTGTAATTATTGAGTCATTTGTAAGGGGCCTCATATATACCAACACATGTGCTACCCTTTTATTCAATATCTGAAACCAAGATTTTTGTCTGTTTCTAAAAAGGCAAAAATGTATAATATGAATTTATTTACTTCTACTTAATGAAGTTTTCACTCTTATTTTTTCTTCCCCCAACCCACAAGCTTCCTGCTGTATTAGATAAAAATGAATTTCATGACACAGTGAAGGATTTGTGTGTGTGTGTGTGTGTTGTCTATATACATATGCATCTCACTGTCACTTTCCAGGAAAACTTTTTTTTTTTTTTTTAAGGAGAGAAAACTGGGAGAAGATCTAATTGCTTAAATATAATAAGAGGTTTGTTAAATAAAGAAA
The DNA here is from genome assembly GCF_028749965.1 of Puma concolor. NCBI lineage: Eukaryota > Metazoa > Chordata > Mammalia > Carnivora > Felidae > Puma > Puma concolor. The sequence goes on along the minus strand of NC_141668.1, from coordinate 83,343,663 downwards.
GGAGATTTTGGGGTTGAATTAGTGATGAGTATATCTAAATTAGTTAAATGTGATAGATAAATAATAGCTCAAAGTGAAACAAAATGTTGTCCAAGAAATAAAAAGTAATCATAATATACTAGATTTATTCCGAAAAACCAAAACCAAAATTTCACTCTTACTAAATTGAAAGGATGTGTGTGTATGTGTGTATGTGTGTAATGGGAATGGAGAGGGGATAGGAAAAAGATATAAATCCTCATCTTCCAAAAAGGGAAGTCAACAGATAATTTCAAAGAGAAAATACACAAAGTATAAACACTTATAAATGTGTTATATGCAGATACAAAGGTAGATACCAAAATATCAAATTGAAAAATTCAAAGGGGTTGCCCTTGGAAGCAAGAAGTAAAATGGCAGAGAGTAAAGTGCCTAATAGAGCCATTTGATAGTTTAAGCATTGTGTCAGAATTTCCGTAATTAAATAAACACCAATGATGAGAGGAAAGAAAAAAAGGAATGAAAAATAAAAGAATCTAGAAGCATATCACAAAAAGACAAGATATGTCTTTCCATATGGTTTGAATTTGTAACAACTAAGGTATATCATAATTATAATAAAAGACTTATTTTAAAAACTAGATATCTACAAAAATTAAAAATTCACTAACACACTGGTCCAGCCAGCCCATTCTATAGTGAAGATTTTAGTATTAACAGCAGCTTTTGGACAGATTTAAGGAAAGAGACAAACCTTTTTGTTCCTTTAGTTTTATCACTATGGGGTTATATTTACATTCCTTTTAAATATTTTAAATGTATAGACACTTTATCCCACCAATGTAAATATTATTTTTCTCTCTTCCCTGTTCTGGTGGCAGTAATATGTTCTTCAACTATTACAGGGACTTGAATATTTCAAGAAGTATTTTTACTTAATTACCTGATTCTGCTCATGAGGCTTCTTTTAAAAATCATATTAGTATTTTAAACTCTAAAAAAAAGTAGGTGTAGAGGGAACATACTTCAACATAATGAAGGCCATGTATTACAAACCCACAGCTAGCATCATACCTGGTGAAAAGTGGAGAGCTTTTCCTCTAAGATGGGGAATAAGACAAAGATGTCCACTCTCATCACTTTATTCAGCATAGTACTGGAAGTCCTGTCCACAGCAATTACACAAGAAAAAGAAGTAAAAGGCAACCAAATTGGTAAGGAAGAAGCAAAGCTTTCACTATTTGCAGATGGCATTTTACTTTCAATAAAAAACCATAAAGATTCCACCAAAAAAAACGTGAAAACCAAAAACCAAAAACCAGAACCGATAAAATTAATTGAATAAAGTTGCAGGGTACAAAATTAATACACAGACATATGTTGCATTTCTATACACTAATATGAATAAGCAGAAAGAGAAATTAAGAAAGTAACTCCATATACAATTGCTCCAAAAATAATACAATACCTAGGAATAAACTTATCCAAAAAGTGAAAGACCTATATTCCAAAAACTATAAAATACTGATCAAATAAATTGACAATGACATAAACAAATGGAAAGGTATTTCATGCTCATGGATTAGTATTGGTAAAATGTGCATACTGCCCATAGCAATCTATAGATTTAAAGCAATCCCTATTAAAATATCAACAACATTTTTCATACAACTAGAACAAATAATCCTGAAATTTGTATGGAACTACGAAAGACCCTGAATAGCCAAAGCAACCTTGAGAAACAAGAACAAAGCTGTAGGTATCACAATCCTACTCTTCAAGATATACCACAAAACTGTAGGAATCAAAACAGTATGGTACAGGCACAAAAATGCACACATATATCAGCGGAACACAACAGAGAGCCCAGGAATAAACCCATGCTCTTCTAGCCAATTAATCTACAACAAAAGGAGGCAAGAATGCACAATGGGAAAGAATAGTCTCTTGAACAAATGCTGGTTGGAAAACTGGACAGCTACATGCACAAGAATGAAAATGGACCCATGTTCTTAGACCATCCGTAAAAATAAACTCAACATGGATTAAAGACCTAAATGTGAGGCCTAAAATCCTAAAACTCCCAAAAGAAAACATAGGCAGTAATTTTTTTGACATCTGCCACAAAAACATTTTTCTACATATATCTCTTCAGACAAGGGAAACAACAACAAAAATAAACTATTGGGGCCATACCAAAATAAAAAGCTTTTGCTCAGTGAAGGAAGCCATCAACAAAATTAAAAGGCAACCCACTTAATGGGAGAAGATATTTGCAAATAATACATCCAATAAGGGGTATTATCCAAAACATATAAAGAATTTATATAACTTAACACCAAAACAAACAAACAAACAACAATCCCATTATAAAATGGGCAGTGGACCTAAATAGACATTTTTCCAAAGAAAACGTAAAGAGGGCCAACAAACACATGAAAAGATGCTCAACATCATTCATCATCAGGGAAATTCAAATCAAAAACAGAATGAGATATCCACTCACACCTGTCAGAGTGACTAAAACAAAAAACCCAAGAAACAACAAGCATTGGCAGGATGTGGAGAAAAAGGAACCCTTGTGCACTGTTCGTGGGAATGCAAACTGGTGCAGCCACTCTGGAAAACAGTATGGAGTTTCCTCAAAAAATTAAAAATAGAACTATGCTATGACTCAGTAATTACACTACTAGGTATTTATCCGAAGAAAACAACAATGCTAATTCAAAAAGATGTATGCACCCCTCTGTTTATTGCAGCATTATTTACCATAGCCAAGCCGTGGAAGCAATCCAAATGTCCATCGATAGATGAATAGTCTAAGAAGTGGTATATATATATACATATATATATGTATATATATGTATATGTATATGTATATGTATATGTATATGTATATGTATATGTATATATATATATACAGAATATATGTGTATATATATGTATATACACATATATATACAGAATATATATGTGTATATATATGTGTATATATATATGTGTATATCTATATGTATATATGTGTATGTGTGTGTATATATATATATATACATATATATATATATACACAGAATGGAATATTACTCAGTCATAAAAAGAATGAGATCTTGCAACAACATGGATGGATGTAGAGGGTGTAATGCTAAGGAAATAAGTCAATCAGAGAAAAACAAATATCATTTAATTTCACTCATGTTTGGAACTTAAGAAACAAATGAACAGACATAGAATAAAAGAGACAAACAAATAAACAAAAGAACCAGACTGTTGAATATGGAGAACAAACTGATGGTTGCCAGAGGGGCGATGGGTGGGGGGATGGATGAAATAGATAAAGGGGGTTAAGAATACACTTATCTTAGTGAGCACTGAGCAATGAATAGTATTGTTGAATTATTATTTTTTACACCAAAAAGTAATATAACATAGAATGTTAATTATATTCCTTTTTTAAAAAAAGTTTATTTATTTATTTTGAGAGAGAGACAGAGTGGGGAGGGGTAGAGAGAGAGGGAGAGAGAATCCCAAGCAGGCTCCATGCTGTCAGTGCAGGGCTAGATGAGGGGCTTGAACTCACAAACCGTGAAATCATGACCTGAGCTGAAACCAAGAGTTGGATGCTTAACCAACTGAGCCACCCAGGGGCCCCATTAATATTTCAATTAAAAGAATCATATTAGTATTCTGACATGGGGAATTTTTCACATTCTCCAACTTTACTAAGTACACTAAGTATCAGACAGTTCTGGTCTATTTTAATATAAACGTAGACTTTGGAATATGACTAGACAGGCTTCATTATGAGCTCTATCACTCAAAAGCTGTGTAGCTCTCATCACATTATGTTCTCTTTCTGAGTTTCAATTTTCTCATTTAAAAAATGGGAATTATAATATATACATTATAAGTGTGTAATAAAGATTATAATTTATATAATGTACTAGGTACTCATTGAATGATTATCACTGCTATTAATTTTGGATAGTTGGGAAAGAAAAGGAAACACATTGGAATTACATTCAAATTTCCTAAAACATAATGTCTCTTAAAATAATAGAGCTTGTGCTTTTCTTTGACATAAAATACAGGGGAATAGTCCTGGGACATTCCTAAAAGGCAGTCTATTTTCTGTTTGCTACAGGAATTGCTTTGGGAATCCTTTTAGGACAACTTGGGAAGGATATCAGCAGTGTTGAAAGATGTAAAGACTGGATTGGGCTTATAGTAAACACAATTTTCTTGAAATAAGGGACTCCTCCCATACCTCCTAACTATACTCTTTGCAAAAATAGGCCTTGTGTGGGTGACAAAGGTATCCACAAAGTATTGGGAGGTGGAAATAGGGAAATGTACATTTGTATGGCATGTGTACATCTTCTCCCTATGTATCTCTATATAGATGAATAAAAAACTAAAACACTTTTTTTTTTAATTAGAGAGAGAGAGAGAGCACGTGAAGGGAGAGAGAGAGAATCTTAAGCAAGCTCCACGCTCAGTGCAGAGCCGGACAAGCGGCTTGATCCCATGACCCTGGGATCATGACCTGAGCCGAAAAATCAAGAGTGAGATGTTCAGCCGACCAAGCCACCCAGGAGCCTCCACAACACTCTAAATAGAGATTTTCCTATTATGGACAGGAAATGATAAAAGCAGAAGGCTGGGGACCCAAAGCTGTCAGAAAAACCTGACTAAGTCTCATTAGTCATTTAAGAAATAAATCATAAATTGATCACAGTAGAAGGACATTTGTCTCCAAGGGACTGCTCAGTACATATTTTGTGTATCTTTCCATTAGTGGGATCATCACTGATCAAAGAGTTCTTGTTAGTGCACTAGGTATGATCATGCAGTCTGTTTTTCATGGCCTTAAGCTGAACTTGTGGGCTCCACTAGAGGGCATTATTCACAAATGCTGCAGCAGGGGAAACGCGCCCTCTCTCTTTCTCTCTCTTTCTCTCTCTCTACGCAAACACACACACATATGCACACCCACACATACTGTAAAATATATACTGTATATACTGTAAAAGCAGTCTGTAAAAATACTATAAATACATATATACTGTAAACATACATATGTACCATATATATACACACTATAAACACATACTGTATATATACTGTTAAAATATACTTTAAAATACATATAATCTGTAAATATACATATATATTACATATGCTATATGTATATATATATATGTATATATATATATATATATATATATATATATAGAGAGAGAGAGAGAGAGAGAGAGAGAGAGTGAGAGATTTGAATCTGGAATTTCCAGCCTGTTTCAGTCTCAGATCTTTTTTCCTTTTGCAGGAGGCTAGATTCAGGTAGTTACAACAAAATTCAAGCTAATATAACAGAATTCATAACATATTTCCCCTAAAAAGGGGGCAATAAGAAACACCAAATTTGATTTTCTAGAGAGAGGTTAATGACTAAGTAGAATATTTTAAAATATTTACTACAAAAAGATTTTTTAATTACATTTTTAAGAATGCTTGAATAAGTTACTTCCTTTATGGATCTGAGCTGCTTTATTTAGTCCAGACTTGGGAAGAAAGAAAAAAAACACATTTTTTATGCCAACTTAATAGCATATCTCAGGCGGGGGAGAAGTGATTGTGTGAGAAGTCACCCACGGCTGGAAAGGGGTGCTTAATAATGAATTCCACACCGCATTAGAACAAAACAAAACACTGAATAATAATTAACTTTGCCTCTTAGGTGAGTATCTTAAAATATTTATGCTATACTTAAAAACAATATTCCTGATGTCAAACTTATTCAGGGGATATGGGGAAACTGACAGAGGAGTCCAACTCAGGATTGCTCATCTCCCTAGGGTCTCCTGATCTCAGAGCATCTTGCGAACAAATATTCAACAGGGAGTGGGGGCAGGGCTCTCCACGGCCAAGTCAGGCTCAACTTCACCATGATTGGAAGAAAAAACTTCCAATCTCTCTCTCATCTTCCAACTCAAGATTTCAATAGTTAGTTTTAATGTTTCTGAGGACTATGGGTTTGAGTTTTGTTTTTGTTTTTGTTTTTGTTTGTTTTTGTTTTTTTTTTTTTTTTGCTTTAACACATGTGTATGTGGCCCTCAGCCCTGAATCTGTCCCATTGCACAAGGGGACCGCAAACATTAGGTCACACTGGGTAAGATTTAACACATTGAGGGCAAGGTGATACTTTCCACAGTGACTTTTTTTCCTTTTTTTTTTTTTTAATGTTGTTATTTATTTATTTTTGAAAGAGAGAGAATGAACACCAGTGAGGGAGGAACAGAGAGAGGGGGACAGAGGATCTGAAGCAGACTCTGTGCTGACAGCAGACAGCCAGATGTGGGGCTCCAACTCACAAACCATGAGGTCGTGACCTGAACCGAAGACAAGACACTTAACTGACTGAGACACCCGGGTGCCCCCCCACAGTGACTTTTGATAATGTTGATGATAGTGAGGAAGATGAAGAACAACACTATGCAAACAGAAAAAAAAGACAAGAGAGAAAACAGAAAACAATTATTCACAGTTAGGGCAATAGGGCCACATATGTTGCATCTGAGGCCTTAGATCTCAATGGAAAAATAATTTCTGTCTCAGTGACATATCTGAGTGCATCTAGGTGCTGGGATTTTTTTCTTCCTTGGGAACAGACAAACTTTTACATTCTGCTTACAAGAGTTCTGAACAACTGCAGGGACAGCAGCTCTGAGCGTTCCTTTGAAGTATGTCAAAGGAAGCACTTCAGGCTCTACTAAAAGGGTGCTGCACCGTCATTAAAAGCCAATTAAAATTCAGGAACCAAAAGCATGTTTACACCAGGCTAGAACATTCTTTTTCATACATTAAAAGACCATCAAGCTATCTAAAATGATTTAGATAAATCATTTGACTAAAATTGTTTAGCCAAAAATTTCCCACCTTGTTTACTCATCAATGAATAAATCATGGGGCCAACGCTATTCTTTTCATCTTAGCATTTTTAGTGTTTTTTAAAATTAAAATTAAAGTTAATTTAAATAAAAAAATTATTTTAGATGTTTATTTTTGAGAGAGAGAGAGGCAGAGTATAAGTAGGGGAGGGGCAGAGAGAGAAGGAGACACAGAATTTGAAGCAGGCTCCAGGCTCTGAGCTGTCAGCACAGAGCCCGACATGGGGCTCGAACTCATGAGGTATGAGATCATTACCTGAGCCGAAGTCAGACACCCAAACAACTGAACCACCCAGGTTCCCCTTTCCCATTTTTTTAAGGGGAAAACTTTGCCTCTCCAATATCATATTTGGTGTAAGAAATGGACTGTTTAAGGGAACTATATTCATTTGGATTAAACATCTAACATATACTTAAAATAAAAACTTGTATTCGGCAGTTACCAACATTCAATGGACGCTGTTCCTAATTCTAAACTTCACCCCCATTTTCCCAGAGTCTATGGTTTTAATTGCCACTGACCTTCTCTAGCTTATGTTTCTGTACTTTTCAGTGGATTCTTGCAAATGACTTGTGGCGGCTGTGGCGATGCCCACTCCATGGAAACCTGCTGGCGGGGGAGCACAGCAGACCGACACTTTTAGCTGCCATTCCCATGAGCACAGGGGCCACCATGCCAAGGCTGCTCCCGGCCAATGGCTGAGCAGGGCAGGGGGACTAGAGCCAACCTGTGCCTGCCTCATGTGACACTCCTCTAATGAACAAATTTTCCCTAGAGCCTCTCCTCGGCTTGTCCAAGATTTTCTCAGAACTCTCCGGTGGTCTAAGGCTCCCTTTTTCCTCAGTCCTTATCTTGTCATTCTTGACACTTCTCATCCTTCTGTCTCTGTCCGAAGGCTCTGCCTGCCTGCTTCTCCTGCCCACTGCTTTATCTTTCACGGGCAATATCCCAAATCCCTTGCACATCCAGTCCTGCCCAGGTGTTTACTTCTGCAAGGATCCAAACTGACATGAATGAAGAAATGTGAGGGCTTCCTGGTCCTCCCACAAAAGTGGCAGCCCACCAATTGCTGATGATCTCCTGAGTGGTGACTTTGGAAAAAGTCCCCAAGGAGAGGAATAGTCTCGATAGTGTAATGACTTAGAGCATTGGAAAAATACAGAGTGAATAATGCCTACAAAGACAGCAGAGTTGACTGATTACCACTAAATTGAATTGATGTCTTCTAGAGGGATAAGGAGAAATTGAGGGCAGTTAACAAATAGCTAGATTTAAGTGTGACAGCCAGAGGGCTTCTTTGGTAGTTTACACAGAAGTTCTTTTTCCTTGCGAGGAAAGAGCAGATGTGGTCGAGGAGCCAGATTTCATGTTAGAATTGCAGAACTCCAGAGACATCTAAATGTTCAGTAAAGACAATACTGGTGCCCTGAGGTCAGGACATTAGTTGGAAAAAACTGGAACTCTGACAGAATTGGAACACCTGAGTGAATGCTGACCCAGATGGCCTTAATGTTCTCTTCAACGTGACTAAACTTTAGAGAGACTTCTTCCCACCTTCAAGCTCCTGACCGACCTCTCTTTCCTCAGAGCATTTACTTTGGAAAATGTGTATTATAATTTTTTTCTGACTCCTTGAGATATAAATCCTTTTAAAAGCCTCCTGCTTTTCAACTCAGAAAAATCTTTTTCTAGGACTAGAGGGACATCCCTTCCTGATAATCATCGGGAAAGACAGTACACCATCTTCTAGTCCCTGGGAGGGTAGGATCCTAATTTTCATAGACCCCAAATAGTAAACACAGATGGCCTAATAACAGAAGAAAACATTTGCAAACTCAGTGTGTGAGATACATGCCATCCATCAACCTCTCCAACCCCCGTATCTTCCAGCATTTTTTCACTGGTTAATCTGAGAGCCTAAAAACCTTTCTGCCCTTTGTTTGGATGGAGTGGAACTCAGACTGACTTCTGTCCTCTCTCCTTTGTTTCAATAGCCTTGAATAAAATCTTCCTAACCCTGTTTAACATTGTCCTGTGCAAGTTTTGCTTTGACAACACCCTTGAAAATTGTAGTTCTTCAGATCCCTCTGACCCTGCCAAATTATACAGAGAAAGAGGCTGTCCATCCTTAATGAGATCTAGCATTTCTTACGTGCACAAAGAGGCTTCAAGACAACAGGGGCCCCTCTCAAAAGTTACCCCTTCCCCCATCCTGGCTACAAAGCTGACAAGTATGATTAAATTCTGGCATCACTTAACTAGGGATATGATGGACTGGATAAGAGAGATTGCATTCTACACTGAAGAAACTACAAGAATGAGCTACCAGGTGCAAACAGGAGCCGAGGGAGTTGAGATGTTGAGGGTGCTTGATCAAAAGGGCCAGAATTAAAAGCTAATGAGAACATTTCATTGACTTGGCAGCCTTTTCTTGGAATACTATATTTTACACCTGTAAAGGCAGGGTCCGCCATCAGGAATGCATCGGTGGTGTTCAGTGGCACCAGCGTTCATGAGAAGTTCAGTGGTAGCTCATCTAGGAATGACATGGCAGTTTGTAGGAGACATGCTCACAGAGCTTGTCTAATGATTAGTATTCATGAGGATGACTTGTCCTTGAACTAAGTGAAGCTAGGTGGCAGCACTTAAGTGCCAAGTGCAAGAGACCCACAAGAATAAAGTAGTAGTTTGTGGTGGGGTGGGGGTGGGGGGTGTTTGGCCTTCAGGGAGGTATGAAGACTGTTAATGGAACATGACATCACCGGGAGCAAAATAGGCAGGTGGCCAATGAGTGTGCTACTTAGCATCTACAATCAGAAGCAGGCTAAAATGGAGGAGCAGGAAGCTGAAAGCTGTTGCTTCAATAAAAAGTGGCAATTCTTTGCCGAGTTATCAAACCTAAACCAATCTTGAGATCCAGAATCCACTGACTGAAGAGATGACCATATGCGTAGGAGGAACAGGTGTGCAACACCACAGCGAGTATACAATGTAATAATTCTCCAAATTATTTTTGGACTTATAGCTATTTTCTCATGTGACCGTATACTAGGGAAAGGGAAATAAATATCCAGAGGTCTATTGGGTACAGAATCTGAGTTGACACTGATAGGTAGAGACTCAGCACATCATTGTAGTCCCCTAGTTAGAGAAGAGATTACAGAAGCCATGTAATAAATAAAATCTTGCTGAAGTCTGGCTTGGAGTGGATTCACTGTATCCACAAATACATCTGGTGGTCATTTCCTGGTCTCCAAATAAGTGAATTGTCATTTGGCAGTTTGAGCATTCTCCATACTGGGTCCTTGTCCTTCCTTCCTTCCTTCCTTCCTTCCTTCCTTCCTTCCTTCCTTCCTTCCTTCCTTCCCTTCCCTTCCTTCCTTGCCTTCCTTCTCCCTTCCTTCCTTCCTTACATTCCCTCCCTTCCCTTCCTTTCCTTCTTTCTCCCTTCCTCCCTTCCATTCCTTCTTCCCTCCCTTTCTTTCCACCCTTCCTCCTTCCCTCCCTTCCCTTCTCTTCCCTTCCATTTGCTTCCTTTTCTCTGAGAGAGAGAGAGAGAGAGAGAGAGAGAGAGAGAGAGAATGTGAGCAGAGGAGAGGGGCAGAGGGAGAGAGAGACAATCTTAAAAAAGGCTCCACACTCAGCACATAGCCCAACACAAGCCCAATCCCACAACTGTGGGATCATGACCTGAGCCAAAATCAAGAGTTGGACGTGCAACCAACTGAGCCACCCAGGCACCCCAGCCTTAACATATATCTGATTCACCATTCTGGTTCCTGAAGAAACTGAATGAATTTTGGAAAATGTAGACCACTATAAGCTCAGCCAAGTAGCAACTTTGGTCACAATTGCTACACTACAGGATGTATTGTTGCAAGAGCTGACCAGTAAGCCTTTAGCTACATGATATACAGACATGGGTTTTGCAAATGCATACTTTTTTTTGTAAGCTTATTTTGTTTATTTTGAGAGATAGCAAGGGTTAACGGGGAGGGGACAGAGAGAGAGAGAGAGAGAGAGAGAGAGAGAGAGAGAGAGAATCCCAAGCAGACTCCACGCGGCCAGCACAGAGCCCAATGTGGGACTTGATCCCACCACCCTGGGATCATGACCTGAGCAGAAATCGAGGGTCAGATGCTCAACCGACTGAGCCACCCAGATGCCCATCAAATGCATACTTTTTAAATTAAGATCAGCAAAGATCAAGGAAAAGTTATAATCATGTGTAATGGACAACAATATTCACTTCTTCCTCAGGGCTATATTAACTCTCCCCCCCCCCACTTGTCCTAATTTATTCAAAAGAAATCTGGACCATCTGAACATTTCACAGATTATCACACTGATGACATTAAACTGATTTGGGTAGAACAACGACAAAACCAACAGGTGGTTAGTATGTTAGAGACCTTGCTAAGACATATTTCAGGGAACTTCTAGTTTAGTCAAGTTTTTAGCGTCTAGTGGTCAGGGGCATTTGAGATATCCCCTGCAAGGTAAAAGATAAATTGATACATCTTCCAATCCCTATCATATAAAAGGAAGCACAACACCTGATAGAAATTTTAGAGTTCTGGCTGAAATACATTGTGCACATAGAAATGCTATTATAAGGCTTAAGTACAATAATATGGAAGGCTTCCAGCTTTGAACGAATCTCAGAGCAAAAAGGGTTTCACAATTTGTCCAAGGTATATGGTATAAGCAGACCTACCACTTGGGCCATGTAATCTGGCAGGCTTTATATTGTTGGAAATGTCAATGGTGAGAAAAGATGGAAGGTAAGTTTATGGCAAACCCCAGTGGGAAAATCATAATATGTGCTAGTGGGATTCTGGAAAAAAGCCACGCCATCTGCAATAGAGAATTATACTCCACTTGAGAATCACCTGCTGGCATAACACTTGGCCCTGGTACAGAAACTTGGCCATGGGGCATCAAGTGGCCAGGTGTCTGGAACTGCCCATAATGAGCTGAGTTCTCCTAGACCCACAATGACATAAGGTCAGAATGCTCAACAGCAGTCCATCAAAAGTTAGAAATGGTACATGTGAGATCAAGTCTAAAGGACAACATAGGGCACAGACCACCTGCATGAGCAGATGGCCCAAACCCCAGGTCACTTGCAATGATTTTACTAGGTGCTCCTTTGTGAGTAAAATCCCTATGAACAGCTGAAGAAAGAAGGAAAAACCCAAGCTTCATTATAGATGGACAGGCTCAGTATAGGAGTACCTACTGAAGCTGGATGATAGTGGACAGCAGTGTTGATTGATAATAATAGAGACAATATCTTCCCAGTGGGTAAAGGTGCAAATGGAGAATGTGATCATTATTCTTTATAAAAAGGAAGTGACCTTAGGGGAGAACAGATATAGATTTCTGGATATTTGCTAATGGCCTAGTAGGCTGGTTGGGAGCATAAAAGGAAAATACTGGAAGATCATAGATAAGAAAGTATGGGATAGGGGCACCTGGGTGGCTCAATCTGTTAAGCATGTGACTTCAGCTCAGGTCATGATCTCATGGTTCATGGGTTCAAGCCCCACATCGGGCTCTGTGCAGACAGCTCAGAGCCTGGATCCTGCTTCAGATTCTGTGTCTCCCTCTCTCTCTGCCCTCCCCTACTTATGGTCTGTCTCTTTCTCTCAAAAAAAAAAAAAACATTAAAAAAAATTAAAGTTAAAAAAAGAAGGTCTGGGATAGCATGTGGATGGATGCGTTAGGAGTAGGCACTAAGTATAATTTTTGAATCATTTGTTAATGGCTAACAGAAAGCATCCACCAAAGAAAGGGCACTGAACAATGAAGTAGACAAAATGATAGGACCAGTTGACATGAGCCACTTTTGTCACTGGCCATTTCAGAACTGGCATTTTAGGTACATAAATGGAATGGCCACGGCCATAACACTGGTATTTCTTCATCTTAAACCAAGATTAGCTAATGTTTATGTTTACTGGTTTGTCTTTTAATTTTTCCCCATACCTTTCTATTGTGCTTAGAATCTAAAAGCCAAGAATCACAGCAATTATATAAATAAGTCATGAAGTTCAGAAGAAAATTAACAATGCCAGAATTATGTAGCAAGACAGAGTTCTACCAGAAGCACAGTAAATTCCACAGAAAGTGAGCCTTATTTTGTTGATTGCATATTTTTAGATATTGACTCAGACTGAATTTTTAAAATCTTGTTTTAAAACTTGGCTAATTATAGCAGCTTTTGGGGGGGGTTGGGAAATTACATAAAATGGGTAGCAAATGAGTCAACAGAAACTTTTTATTTAAGGAATGCAATGCTGTTGTCAATTTTCTTAGATCTGTAGGGAACTTTGCGGATTATGTGGTCCAAGCCTTTATTACGGGAAAAATAAGGCTTTGAGAAGGGAGATTGTGTTGTAGTGTAATTAATGGCAAAGGTGTGATTAGAATCCAGTTAATCTTACTGTCAAATGTTTTTCTACTAAGTAATAGAGTCTCTTGAACATAGAATCATGTTGTTTGAAATTACTATGGTTATGCACATGAAATTCATATTCCTTGAAACAAGTGACTTCTTAATTTCATTGATCTTAATGATGGCCCTGAATAATTCTTGCATTGTCTTCTTTCAAAAGAAGAATTAAAAATGCAATTCAAGAAAATGTTCGTAATACTGAAAATTGGGAAAAGTGATAGCAGGTTGAAAATTCCCAAATGACTAATTTGTCTCAGTCATTTGCTCACATATTTGCTAGTGAATATCTTTTGGAAAATGGTGATTCATCTATTTCACCCTTGTCACTCTTTCTTTGATTACCAGGTATTTTCCTGAGGTGAGGTTGTGGATTTTCCATCCTTAATTCTAAGATCTCATTTAAAATTTTTGTATGCTTTTGGTCAGTTTGATTACAACATCTCATCTTTCTGGGTTCTTATTTCTATTTCAGATTCTCAACTTCACGTTATTTCTGGGTCACTAGCTCATGAGCATTCCACAATGGCTTTCCTTAAACTTCTTTCTTTTCTTTTTCAGATTCCTCGTCAATACAAGCAGTTTCATCACTTGGATGATGATACTGAGATGATCACTTACTACTATATTCACTGGCAAAAAATAATTAATGACAAGAAATGTTTTGTCAAAATTTGTAAGAAAGAAGGTAGCACTTGTCTGAGATTTCAATGGAATGGTAGAGTCAGGAAGGGAATCTTATGTAAGTCTCAGAAAGTTTAAGCAACTTTTCACCTCTCCCGTTCTCTAGAATACCAAAACTCACAGAAGTCTTTTACTATTATACCAATGTCATTCTGGTCTCTCAACTCTCTCACCTCTTTTTTCTCTTTCCACACTGCATTTCCTCTTAGGCTATCCCTTCACTCTCAAACCTCCTCCTTCTCAAGTTCTAAGGCGGATGTAGTTCTCTGTTCTGTCAGTGTGTCTCCTGATTTTGATTCCACCTAGTTTTTGCCCTTTTTCTCTTCCAGAGAAAAGGAAAGTGTGTGGGCACCTGTATGTGCATGTGTGTGCATGTATGTGGGTATGTGTTGGAGAAAGGGGTATGATAGGAAGTAATCAGGTGACTAAGGTAGCCATAACAGTTCACCCAGCTTAGCCAAATGTTAGATGGGCTTTTTCCTGTCTCTAGGTCCCTCTTGTCCCTTTCTTAGTGCCCGCTTAAGTTTTATTTTTTACCAGCTTCATCAAGGTATAATTGATAGAAAAAGCCACATATTTAAAGGATGAGTTTGGACACATATTAACACCTGCAAAACCATCACCACAACAAGGTAACACACATTCATCACATTCTAAAGTTTCCTCTTGTCCCAGTTTTTAGTGGTAAGAATACTTAACATGAAATTTATCTACTTAAAATTTTTATGTACACAATACGGTATTGTCAACTACAGCCATTATATTGTACGGCCATCTCTAGAATTTGCTCATCTTGCATAACGGAAACTTGTATCCAATAGAACGGGAACTCCCCAGTGCTCATGGGGTAGTTAAATAGGAAGGATTTGCAATACAGTCCAAATGTGATAATCCAAGAAACTGAAAGATGAGTTTTTTTTGATGGCTTGCCTTTGAGGGGGAGAATGAAAGAGAAGATGGCGTGAAAGATGTTGTCCAGTGTTTTGCCATGGCTCTGGCAATAGGAACCACTGAGAAGTTTCTATAGGAACACATTACGGTCAGATCTGTATTTCAGGTAAGTGACAGGTGGCTGTGTGGACATGAGGCAGTGAGGCCATGAAGAGGCTGCTGTGCAAATCCAAGTAAGAGTTGAAAATTCTGAGGGAGGTTTAAATGAATTAAGTATTCTGGGTAACTATAATTCAAGTTAATCTGCAAGTTCTAATTACTATTAAAAGGAAGTAATTCAATCGAATATGACTTTCTTTTAAATGTCTGCAGCAGTAAATTTGAGTAGCCCTTTTTAAGGCAAGAGTTGAAGTGTTCAAACCTCTAATCAATTGACAATATAGTTGAAATAATAATTTCACAGGAAGAACAGAAAATTAAAGTAAATTCTCCAGCTCAACAGAATAAAGCTGGCTCCACACCAGAAACTTTTCTTCATTGAAAGCAGAAATGTCATCTGAACATTTTGAGGTCAGTATGAGCTTGATAAGGAATTACATAGGCAATGAAAGAAAATTGGTCAATTTTGCTAATAATCAGTATTGTCCCTGGTTCAGCTCTCTTGTTTCAAACTTTTAGGTGCAATTCTGTATACATTGAAGAAAATGGTAATCTCTTATTTTTTGGAAACATGTTGTGAAGTATAGAGACTCTTAAAATATGCCTAGAAATATTTCACTTGTGAAATTTCCCATTCATAAACAAAAGACAGAATCAGATATGGTCATTTCTGAATCATAACACTTATTTCATAGCAGTGTCATTATGCCCCCAAATCAAATTATGCCACTTTATGCAATCTGATTCTGATAATTACAAACCTGTCTTTTCAGCTCTTTTTTATCATTGCAAACTCTGCTTGGAGAATAGTTTCCCAGCATTTCTAGAATAAGCAAGACATTCATAACACTTTACCCATTTACAATATTCCCTTACCCTTAACTCTTATTCTCTTGGTTCAGCTGGTAAATTCTATTCCCCTTGTAAGGCTTTACTCTTAGTTTTTCTTTACTGTAATTTGCCTGATTTGCCCTTGAAGAATTAGTTATTTCATCTTCATATTTAATGTTTTATGTGTTTCTTTACCTCAGTCCATTGGTCTTTACTTCCCTCTTTGTCAATTACACATTCTATGGTCCAGCAATTTAGAGTAACCATGTCCTGAACCCCGAATTTCCTTGCGTATCTTTTGTCTAATCCATCCATTAAGACTGAATCTCATTAAAATTTACCATGTCTGTTCTCTTCTCTTACATATAAACACCAAGTCAAGGCTGGGGAAAGTCATGCGGCAAGGCAGATTCGTGTCACCGTGTGTTGTCACTAAGCTCAAAAGGGCCCCAGCATATACAGTATTAATTCTCTTTCTACTTGCTCTTCCCCTCCTCTGCAGGACTATTTAAACCTCCTTTATTCTCTTCAAACATCAAACCCCTATTCCCTTCCTCTTCACTGTAGGCAGATGACCTCATATCTTGTCTCAATGAGAAACTCATAGCCATCAGAAGGAAACTCTCTTCATGTCCTTGTATCAAACATATAGTCTGTCTACATTTGTACTAATAATCTCCTTTTTCTGTTGTTCACTAGGGAAGCAGTTTTTTACCTTGGTTACATACTGACAATATCTAGGGAGCTTTAAAAATCCCTTACGCTTGGCCCAAATGGCAGGGAGGATGATTTAAATAGTCTGGTTTGGAATTTGGGTATCCATGTTTTTTAAAGCTCTTTGGATGATTCTACTGCGGAGTCAGGGCTGGGAGCTGACTGTTGGGGACATTTTCCTTTCTCCTCCTGAAGGGGGGTTGTTGCACAAGTATCTGGGTTCCATCTTCTCATATTGCACACTAAAATGTATTCATTGCCTCTTCTCTGTATATAGCCAGGATGGAGAGAATCATTCCCTCTCAAGTATGTCCTTCCACATTGACTTCGCAATTTATTTAATCCTGTCTCATCTTAAAAATCAAACCAAACCAAACCAGCTGACCGACCAACCAACCAAACAAGAAACTTTAGATTTCTTCTTCATACCTGTTATGGCCGGTTTTACGCATCGAATGTAGTGGCCGGTTATCCAAACACGACTTGAAGCACCCTGTGATAGTATTTTGTAGAGGTGATTAGCATCTCCAGTCAGCTGACTTTAAGAGCTTGTTCTCAGTATTCTGGGCGGGCATGCCTGATCTCATCAGCTGAAAGGCCTTAAAATCTTTTAAAAGCTTAGATTCCAAATGAAGGAGTACCACCTGTGGACTGCAGTATCCACGTTCTGCCTGAGTTTCTAATCTGCCCTGATACAATCCAAATATCTAAAAAGAATTCAATACTTGTTGAGTCCATTTTTAAAAATTGGTTTCTGTCCCCATCATTCCACTGAAACAACCTACAGAAGTTATAATTGACCTTATGTTGCCAAACACATTGTTCGTTCTTTTTCCAAACGCTAAATTTTTAACTCTTTAATACTTAATTCTTGCTCTTTTGAAGTTGTGTTCTTTAAATGCTTATTTATTTTTGAGAAAGAAAAAAACACAAATGTAAACGGGGAAGGGGCAGAGAGAGAGGACTCCAAGAAAGCTCTGCACTTTCAGAACAGAGCCCTAAGCAGAGCTTGATCTCATGAACCTGAGTTGAAATCAAGAGTTGGACACTTAACTGACAAGCCACCCAGGTGTCCCTGAAATTGATTTAAATTGTGAAAAAAAATACACAAAACAGTGTGTGGTTTAAATAATAATTCTTTTGCAAGTATACGTATAATCACCACACAGATTAAGAAATAGGACATTGCTAGTATCTTCGAAATCCCCTAAACACTATTCCCTAATGACACCTGCTTTATTCCTGCAGGAGGAAACCTATTCTTTCATGATAATCAATCCTTTAATTTTTTTCATGGCTCTTAGAACCATGCTGTATTTTGGTGGGCTGTATTTTTACTTTTCCTCCGTGTATTTGTGAAATGCATTCATATTGATATGTATACTTCTGGCTTATTCATTTTTACTGTCTTGAATTATTCTGTTGCATTGCTGCACTACAAAATATCCATTTTATTATTGATGGATTTGGGGGTTGTTTAGAGTTTGGGGCTACCGTGAATGATGCTGCTATAAATACACTTATAAGGATAATATTCAAAAGACTTAACGATGTTTATGGCAAGGTCACACACCAGTCACAAGTTGCCAAGACCATCTGAATGGAAGGTGGACACTGTACCAGTATGTATTGGCTAAATAACCATCTAGCGTACTTGAATACGTGTGCTGACCAACATGTTCAAGAGGTTTTCTGATGGCTGTAGTTTTTCTGACGTCTGAACGCCATCACTGAATTGTAGGGGATGGAAATCTTTAATATACAAGGAAATTTCTGGCTATTTTTAAAATGGTTGCACCAATTTATACTTATGTCATTTAACACTTAATGAGAATTCCATTCCAACATTTGGCTTCCTCAGACTAGATTTTTTTTTTTTTACTCATGTATGTGCATATTATATCATTGTAGTTTAAATGGAATTACCCTGGAAAATAATATTTCTTAACCATTTGGATTTCTTCTCATCTAAAGTATCTGTCGAAGTGTTTTTCTTATATTTCTATTATGTAGCTTTTCTTTTACCTCTGATTTGTGTTATATATTTTTCACACTAGTCTATTTTTTTTTTGCTCATTTATCTTATATATCAAATATCTTTTCTAATTTTTTGACTTTTTTAACAATCTCTTTATAGTGTGTGAGGAACAGAAGTCTTAACTTTTATGTAGTAGTATTTACCCAATTTTCCTTCTGGTTAGTGTACCTTGTTTAAGAAATATTTTCCTCATCTAAGTTTATGAAGTTATTTTTCTAAATTATCCTCCATATGTTTTATAAATTTGCCTTTCATATTTAGGTCTTTAAAATTATATGGATTTTATTCTTGAAAACTGTGAGAGACAGGGTCCAATATCATTTATTTTTATTTTTTTAAGTGGCTACCCAATTGACTCCTGCTATTTTTTTTTAATATGAAATTTATTGTCAAATTGGTCTCCATACAACCTAGGGCTCCTCCCGACAGGTGCCCTCCTCAATGCCCATCACCCACCCTCCCCTCCCTCCCACCCCCCATCAACCCTCAGTATAATTCTCAGTTTTTAAGAGTCTCATGGTTTGGCTCTCTCCCCTCTCTTTTTTTTTTTTTTTTTTCCTTCCCCTCTCCCATGGTCTTCTGTTAAGTTTCTCAGGATCCACATAAGAGTGAAAACATGTGGTATCTGTCTTTCTCTCTATGACTTATTTCACTTAGCATAATACTCTCCAGTTCCATCCACGTGGCTACAAAAGGCCATATTTCATTCTTTCTCATTGCCAAGTAGTATTCCATTGTGTATATAAACCACAGTTTCTTTATCCATTCATCAGTTGATGGACATTTAGGCTCTTTCCATAATTTGGCTATTGTTGAGAGTGCTGCTATAAACATTGGGGTACAAGTGCCCCTATGCCTCAGCACTCCTGTATCCCTTGGGTAAATTCCTAGCAGTGCTATTGCTGGGTCATAGGGTAGATCTGTTTTTAATTTTTTGAGGAAACTCCACACTGTTTTCCAGAGCGGTTTCACCAGTTTGCATTCCCACTAACAGTGCAAGAGGGTTCCCATTTCTCCACATCCTCTCCAGAATCTATAGTCTCCTGATATGTTCATTTTAGCCACTCTGACTGCCATGACATGGTATCTGAGTGTGGTTTTGATTTGTATTTCCCTGATGAGGAGCGATGTTGAGCATCTTTTCATGTGTCTGTTGGCCGTCCGGATGTCTTCTTTAGAGAAGTGTCTATTCATGTTTTCTGCCCATTTCTTCACTGGATTATTTGTTTTTCGGGTGTGGAGTTTTATGAGTTCTTTATAGATTTTGGATATAGCCCTTTGCCCGATATGTCATTTGCAAAGGAAAGGGAATTAAAAACAAAAATGAACTACTGGGGCCTCAGGAAGATAAAAATCTTCTGCACTGCAAAGGAAACAATCAACTAAACTAAGAGGCAACCAACAGAATGGGAAAAGATATTTGCAAATGACTCCTGCTATTTAATTGCAAATTCATGGGGATTTGCAGATCTGCTTCATCTCCTCTGTTGTATATAAAGTATGCATTGTGTGTGAGTATGCTGGTCTCACCATTTCCTTCCATTGTTCAATTTACGTATCCTGTGTCAGCACTATATTCTTAATTTCTATATATATATTTTAAAATTAATGTTTATTTTTGAGAAAGACAGAGAAACAGAGTGCGAGCAGGGGAGGGGTAGAGAGAGAGGGAGACACAGAATCCCAAGCAGGCTCCAGGCTCAGACCTGTCAGCACACAGCCCAACGTGGGGCTCGAACTCACAGACAGTGAGATCATGACGTGAGCTGAAGTCGGACACTTAACTGTCTGAGCCACCCAGGCGTCCCTTAATTTCTGTATCTTTATAATGTCTTAATATCTTTCTTGGCCCTGTGTTTCAACATAAATTTTATAATCAGTGTATCAAATTTCTCACACACTTAAGAAATGTAATTGCATTGAATCAATGGAATTGAGGTTTGGGAAGAATTTCAGATCACTACTATATTCAGTTTTTCAATCAATGAACATTGTATTTAGCTCTTATTTAACATCTTAATTTTTTTTAACATGTATTGCTGAGAGACAGAGAGAGACAGAACACAAGCAGGGGAGGAGCAGAGGAGGGAGACACAGAATCTGAAGCAGACTCCAGGCTCTGAGCTGTCAGCACAAAGTCCGGTGCGGGGCTTGAATCCACGAACCATGAGATCATGACCTGAGCTAAAGTCAGATGATTAACCAACTGAGCCACCCACGCGTCCTAGCTCTTATTTAATACCTTAATAAAATGTTATTATTTTTTTGGTAGAGGTCTTTGAACTCCTTCATTAATTTATTCCTAGGCATTTGATACTTTTGATGCTAGTAAAAATCATTTCTTGAAATTTTCATTTTCTGATGATTTCTTGTTCACATTCAGAGAAGAAATTTATTTCTGTACAGTTTTTAAAATTAGTAAACTTGACAAATTTTCATATATTTACAAATTGTTGATTGTTTTGGATTTTCTACACACAAAGATGTATAATCCACAAATAATTATAGTTCTTTTCTTCTTTCTCACTTCTTACTCCTTTACTTGTCTTTTTCTTCTCTAGCCTTGACACAATGGCTAGAAACTCTCATAAAGGTATTGAAGAGAATGGTGATAAGAAGACATATTTGCTTTGTTTCTGGTCTCAGAGGAAAAGCCTTCTATCCATTTACCAGCAAGGTTTTGTTGTTGTTGTTGTTGTTGTTTGGTTGTTTGGTTTTATTTGGTAGATAACATTCAACAGACTTAAAAAGTACTCTTCTATTTCAAGTGTGTTATAAAGTTTTTATTAGAAATGGATTTTGAATTTTAATTTTTTTTTTTCAACGTTTATTTATTTTTGGGACAGAGAGAGACAGAGCATGAACGGGCGAGGGGCAGAGAGAGAGGGAGACACAGAATCGGAAACAGGCTCCAGGCTCTGAGCCATCAGCCCAGAGCCCGACGCGGGGCTCGAACTCACGGACCGCGAGATCGTGACCTGGCTGAAGTCGGACGCTTAACCGACTGCGCTACCCAGGAGCCCCTGATTTTGAATTTTATCAAATATGACCCAGCATCTTATGATTTTTGTAACTTAATATATTAATGTACAAGATTTCATTAATTCATTTTCCAGCATTGAAAAAAATCTTGTGTAACTGGGATAATTCAACTTGGTCATGATTCTTACCACTTTCATACATTTCTAGATATTTGGAAGTTCGCGTATACATTATTTATCCTACCTGATAATGTTAACTTGGTCTTCTTTCTCCTCTGATTGTCACAGGTCTATTAATTTTATTGAACTTGTTTTCAAAGAATCAAATTGTTGGAAGGTCATTTTTTATTGAGTAATCCAGGGAAATATTTCTTAATTTTTACAAATAATAAAATTTAATTATTATATAATATAAAAAAATAAAATTTTAATTTATTTGGAATTGTCATTTAAACCGAGGAAAGGATTTCAACATTTTTATTATCATAATTTGAGTACTTTTTTAAAGTCTATTTCTTTATTTTGATAGAGAGAGAGAGAGAGCACACAAGCAGCAGTGGGGCAGAGGGAGAGGGAGAGAGAGAGAATCCCAAGCAGGGTCCACACTATGCAGAGCCTGATGAGGGGCTTGAACTCATGAACATGTGACATCATGACCTGAGCTGAAATCAAGAGTCATATGCTTAACAGACTGATCCACCCAGGTGCCCTGTTATTACTTTTTAATAGAAAACTATTTCAGCTCAATTTCCTATAAAAGCTTTAAACTGTAGATATAAGGACTTTTCAGCTTGTAAATGCCTAGATAAGAAAGTCAAAAATTCAAACTCATTACTCATCATCTAATTACAACCTTTTAGAGATCTTATTATCTTCAAAAACTGTTCTAAGATACTTGTTTTACCTAAGAATGCTCTTTAAACATTTTTTTCTTTTTTTTTTTTATAATATTTTTTTTTTCAACGTTTTTATTTATTTTTGGGACAGAGAGAGACAGAGCATGAACGGGGGAGGGGCAGAGAGAGAGGGAGACACAGAATCGGAAACAGGCTCCAGGCTCTGAGCCATCAGCCCAGAGCCTGACGCGGGGCTCGAACTCACGGACCGCGAGATCGTGACCTGGCTGAAGTCGGACGCTTAACCGACTGCGCCACCCAGGCGCCCCAAACCATTTTTTTCTTAATGTGTATTCAGTTTTTGACAGACAGAGACAGCACAAGTGGGGGAGAGACAGAGAGAGAGGGAGACACAGAATGTGAAGCAGACTCCAGGCTCTGAGATGTTAGCACACACCTGACGTGGGGATTGAACCTATGAACCATGAGATCATGACCTGACCTGAAGTCAGATGCTTAACCGACTGAACTGCTCAGGCACCCTTTCCTAAGAATACTCTTAAGAGTTTACCTTAAGTATATTAGATACTACACTGGATACTACACGTGATCTTAGTCAAAAGGCCAAGAAGTAATACCATATCAGATAAAACCTGATCAATCAGTGTCAATATATTCGTAAATTTAGTTATTTTATAGACATAAATAGGAAAGTAAAAATTCAAGTTAAATAAATCCCCTATGCTGTTTTAAGGTTAAGAAATGATATATAACTTTCTTGCCATAAAAAGAAACTTATCAAAGAATATAAAAAACACATAAGCTTACTCAAAGCTGTCCCCAAATCATTAAAAAAAGGAAAATTTGAACATTGATAAGAATAACAGTTTCAATGAATTAAAACACATCAAATTTTGAATCACTAAATTTTACCCCTGAAATCAATATTATACTATATGTTAACTAACTAAAATTTAAATAAAAATTTGAAAGAATAAAAGGTAAAAAAAACAAAACAAAACAAAACATGTCAAATTTGTTTCAATCCTTGAGTTAGCAATGATAATAAAAATAAAAGCATAAACTTTGTGGTCATCTTTGGAGGATGATAGGGATTACTTTTTTTGAAAAAATGGTAAGCAGTTAAACAAAATTGTCCAATCTTCTCTGCCTTTATCCTAACTTTCCTATACAAACTATTCTACTCAGTAATCAAATGTTGGTTGAGGGGAAATTTATCTTTTTAACAGTATTCCAAGAAGAAATGCTGATTGAAGTAGAATATCACCATTTTGTAAAATTTAATTAATGGGTCTCTTCTAGGCATTGAGCACCAGTGGCTGGAAATAAGACAAATATGAAAGACAGCCAAATACTATACACCTCTCAACAGAGGAATATAATGCCAACCTTTGAGTTTGAACATGAATCAGGTCAAATCTGTAGAGCAAAAGACCAAGTTACAGGCAATAAAGGACAGAAAAACTTGTTAACCACCCTGTGAGTATGCAATCAGCAAAAACCAGATTTGGTAGAAAGACCAGATTTCTTCAAAAAGTATGACGTCCTGAAAAAAAAAAAAAAGAGGTGGGGGGGAGAATACATAGATTAAAAGAGGCTTAGAAAACATTTAAAAAATAATATCACCCCCATTTTGTTTATTAGGCAGATGTCAATGATAAACCAGGAATTAATTATCATAAAAATAAGGCCGGTGATTACATTTAGGGTTTGGGAGGATTTTGTGACAGGGGAGGGTTACATGGAGGACTTATGAGATGACTGGCAAAGTTTCATTTCTTGACCTGGGTGGTGGTTACAAAAGTATCTGATAGACAATAATTTATTAAGCTATATGTTTAATTCTGTTTTCTGTATCTGTGCTACGTTTAAAATTTATTTTTTAAACTCGGTGAGTGAATGTATTTATGATATAATTTTCAGAGGAAATGTTGTGAAAAGTTCTATTTCTGTAATAAAGCATCACTTTATCAAGTTGATAAACACAAGAAGTCAAAGGTGACATTTTCAATATTTATTGGTAAGGCTGAGGCAACAGCCTTTATACAGCACAATTTGCATAAGTTATCAAGATACATCTTGTATACAATCACAAAACCAAGACATATTTTTACATAGGGTAAAACTCAAGACAGATTTACAAGCATTTTTAATACAATTCTCGTATATTTCAATTCAATGTATACAACCTTTAGCCCAAGAATTTGTATTTGTTCATTAGATTTTCCAGAGAGATTTGGGTAGAACAGAAAAGAACACATTAGCAAATCACCAACATGGCATGCAACATGTAGTTAGAAACAAGACATATCTCCAAGTACTTTATTTTTTATTTTGAAATCAATTTTATTAGATTTTTATTCTTTCAGACAAGAATGTTTTCCATTAATATCAGATGTGTTTTTGTTAGGATATTAGCACACACATTAATCAGTAGTGGGAGCACCTGAGCACATCACCGACAAATATACAGACACAATCAAACGATAATCATATTCACATGCTGAATGCCAAATGAAATTATTATTTCAACTTTGTCTATTTTACCAAATGTATAGGTATGTACAGGGTAACGATTTAAGAAAATGCTCTCAATCTACATTTCAGATAAGGAATCATTGGATTAAATGATTTTGACTTAATGGGCTTCTTTAATAATAACAACATGGAACATACAGAAAACATCAATGTGTCATATTCAATGAGAATATCTGTTTCACTCATTCATTTTTTGTATTACATCAAAGGCAAGTAATTATTAAAGAGACGGCTCATGATTATTCATCGAGCTTTTCCGTCACTTCCATCTCAAGCTCAACAAGAGGGCAACTCACTCTGTCACATGTAGAGCTATAAACATATATATATATATATATATAGCTGTAGTTGGCTGCTTTGGGAATATTAGACATTATAGCAATGAAAATAAGTTTTTAAAAATATTGTTAGTTATGATTTAAATAATAAAGTAAAAAAATACTATAAACATCTTTATGATATCTTAATGAAATGAAACATTGGTCAAATAATTTCTAATAAATTGGGCACAATATAGTATATAATTTTATTTCACTTCACAGGACCACCGACCTAGTGTCACTACCACTATTACCGCTATCATCACAACATTCCTATAGAAAGAATCGGTATCAGCTGGTTACCAGCTATAATATTCCCACAATATGACTATTTTAATGTGTGTGATCCACAAAACTAATCCCACTGATATGTTGAAAATATGCATTTATTAGTACGGTTAATTACAACATGGGCACATTAAGGAGCAAAGACCATCCCTGCTCCTTAATCTTGGAAACTGTTCTTTTCAACAGAAATGGTAAAGAAAGAGTTCAGAGTCACCAAAAGTCTTCTTAATCTTAAGTAAAAATAAGGGAAACACCAACTTCTTGCTCAAACTGTTATCTATGTCTGTAACGACCATCCTAGAAGTCCCCGTCTTTTGTAAAAATTCACTCTGTGCTTTTGCTTCTACAGCTAAAAGTTCCTTAGGACCCAATTTTAAACCAAGAAGCAACTCCAGTCTCTGACGATTTGATGAAACTGTGGGAAAAATTAAGATGCTTTTCAAAATATAGGTGTTGTACTTGGACTGATCACATATTATTTAGAAATTACAAACTTTGTCATCAGTCGGATAAAAAAAAAGCTGATTCCAAAAAAATAAAATAAAATAAAAAGTGGAAAATCATGTGCTGTGAGATATACAAAAAAGTAAAAAACACCAGGAGCCCTATTTGCAATTAAAAAAGAAATCGTTTTGTTGTAAGAAGGGTAATCAACATCATTCAGAAGAAATGCATTTGTTCAAGGATCAGTGTTGCATAGAATAATTCCAGCACAACTTAGGATTTTGGTCAGTGGCAAACTTGGCACACTTTGGCAGGATCTTATGCTCTCTGAAGGGGGATGCTGGTGCACAAAAAGCCATGTCATTAGCTCTCTTGATTGACCTGGCCCCGTCCGTCACTAGTTCCTCGGAACAAAGGGGCACCTGTAATGCAAAGACTCCTGCTCTTTCAGGTCAAATAGCTACCAAGGGATGATCTTTGTTTTTGGTGGCACCTCATTTGTATTATTCTAAAATAAATTTGCAACTGGAATGAAGTAAAACTTACTGCTCCTACAACCTCCCCTGCATACTTCTGGGTGTGAGTGGCTGCAGAAGAGGACCTAGCGTGAGCTAGAGTGTCCTTTTAAGGGCAAAGAGCAGAACCTTTTTGTGTCAGAAAGAGATCTTCCTGAATCCTTCTCTTCCCCAATTATGAATGATGATTATAAGCTCCCTAAAGTGCTAACTTCTGCCGGCGATATCCATAGCAACCATCAGCAGATCTAGCTGTCTCTAAAAATAAAATCCTAGCAATATCGAATCTTCAGCAATCCCCTCCCCTGCGTGCTCGTTTTAAAGCAGTATCAATTGGTAAATGACACTGCGATATCAGCGAGGGGAGGGGAAAAAAATACAGGGAAGAAAAGTGACTGTTAGCTTTCTTAGACTGGGGAAGAGTGAATTTCTATTTCTTTATGAATATAATAAAGATAGCCTGGCATTTATTAGAAATTGTTTTCTTTTTAATGTTTTACATTAAATCAATTCCTCTCAAATTTCAAGTATGTTTTTCTTTAAAAAATGAGAAAATTCAACATCCAACCAGTATATTTGGGGATGATTTCTCTAAACCCGTGGAAATCCCACCTTTGAATAAAGAAGCAGCTTTTAAAACTCAGAACAGTCTGAGAACCAATTTATTTTGGGGTAGGATAAGATTAGTAGGTTCATTTCATTTATAATAACTCGATTTGCAAATCATTTTGATTTAATTCTTCACCTTTTCGCAGGTTCAACACCAGGTTATATTTTAAAGAAAAAAATAGTTTTGGAGCTAATATACTACTTTTATCCAAGTCAATGCTGACCATTGGTATGGAGGATGTTTTTGCATATAAAATTTGAGAAATAAAGAGCTGCATAACAATTATTCCTTGCTTATATCTATAAAATTGTATCTGGAAATGTGCTTTCTTTTTTCTCACAGTTCACTTGGTTTGATCATCCCCACATCCCATTAGGAAAGCTAAGAATATGTAATTATATTTATCCTACAAATAAGAAACCTGGGGAAAAGTGACTTGAAGGGACATGTGCAAGGTGACACAGTCAGTGGCAGGACCAAGACAGAAGCTGGGCTTTTAATCTCAGCTCAGTGTATTTCCTGTTGGTTGATGGAGAAGAGGATGCTTCATTTTAATGACTTAGGCATTGGTTCTTTTATTCGGCATTATTAAAATAGCTCGTTATATTTTACTCTCAATATACTGTTGACTTTTCACATATTTTCCCAGTATTGACAAGCTTGATCACTGCGATATTGTCACTAAAGGAGGAAAATGGAACACTAGAGAGAACTTAAGTTTGGTGTCATTGTGCAATCAGTTAATGCGCTAAGGGAAAAAAAAGCATTATGGAAGAACAGGAAATGACACCAATTAAAGAATTGGTGTCACAGATTAATATGATGTGTTTTCCAGAGGAAGAATTTATCCTCTTTCAATACATCACTCAAGAGAAAGGAAATACGTGGAATGACACATTTATTTGCACTTGCACAAAGAACAACTTATCATGCTTCCTAGAACATACCATTTTAGTCTATGTTCTTTGGTATGTTGAAAATGTAATGGTAAGTTATGGAGATTTTGATGTTTTCAACCAAGGTTCCAATATTTTTGTGGGGCAACATTCATTGTTAGCCAATCATGGCTTTATTTCTAAATAAACATAGGTCCATTTCTACTTAGTATTATCTTCACTCTACATTATTTCAAATTATACAAATGTGCTTTTACAACATGAATTCCAAAGTTGGTGTTGTTCACGCTTGTAACATTTAGACATAGAGAAAATCTAAAAGCCATCATTTCCCCATCTCCAGTACCTTTTCCTTATGAACACAACCACCTCCCTCTTAGCCTTGAACACATCCTGTAGTTGAGTCCTGTGTTGGAATCTAAACACAGTAAGTTGTCGGAGAAAATAAGATGAAGAAGAAAGATTTGTAGACGTCCGAAAATTGTGATTTGTTACGTCAGTTCTTTCCTTTCAACCAAGATTCTTTTGCATAAAGAATAAACTCTGCATTAGAAACCATATTAATAGTTGAGCATTTGCCTTTAGCTATAGGGCAACTCTGCTCAAAATCACCATTAATCTGCATTAATAACCAAGATAGCTCTCACTGTTTGTCTTGACAGCCACACGCAATCCTTTTTTTTTTTTTTTTTTTTTTTTGGTCCCTAAAACAGGAACTTCTTCATCTGAGTTTTTTACTGTGCTCCACAACAAAACATTTACAAGACTTTGCTTTTGCGTGCCGTTCCTCCTTTCACGTTTACCCCCAAAACGTGAATAGAATAGTATCCAACTGTCATCTTGATTTGAGATCATTTAGAACAGTTTCCATACCCTGAGCAGACACATTTCTTCAATGGGTTTGAGTAGGACTGACCAAAAGTTTGTGCCAGTTGACTATTCTTTTTCTCAGATCCACTTTGTCAAGCCAGATACAGGCTTCGCCAATCAAGGTCTTTTTCATAAACTTCCCTCCATTAGAGAAAAGTAAAATCTAGAAAAAAGAGCCAAAGTTATATATACTTGCATACATTTTTCAACCTTTTTAAAAGGACATTTGATCATCAAAGAAGTAACACAGACAAGAAAGGGTAAGAGGAAGTAGCAGCTATACTTGTAAGATAACTAATCCTCAAGATATCCTCAAAAGATGTGCATAGTATTAATTAATTCACACCAGCATTTCCCAAAGGAAAAGCCACATCCAGGAGGATATGAGAATTTTAGATAAGACATGTATTAACAGCTCATTCTGACTAGGTTTATGCTTAATTGAATAGAAAATTTCTCAGAAGAACTTGCTAGGTACATTTTCTAGTAGTTTATGAAATATGCACCAACATACAAAATTGTTTGAGTGCTGAGCAAATGAATAAGAGCTCACAAGGCAGAGAAAATACAACAGTAATTTTATTTAGCATTTAATTTACTGGTGGTTTTATTACAGTGTGTACTTCTGAAGTGATTTCTTGTCATATGTAGAACTTATATTAGTTGAAATGCCATAGGATCTCACACTCAAGACAGTTTTTTTTTCTTCCAGAGATGAGTTGAAGAAAGGTAGAGAGCGTCAGTGTTAACCATTAATCCTTGACAGTTCTCTCTTGCTTTCTTTTCAGAATCTCCTTTAGAGAATTCATCTTTATTCTTGGCTAAAACTTTACTTTTATGTTTCTGACTTCAAAATATACATTTATGATTATTTCTTCTGGGCCCTGGTTTTGGGATTGTATACGACATTGTATATCTTCACCTGCATCCTGCTTTCTTATTACATTTATCACATTTCAGACAAATGTGTAATCTTTCTCCCTCATAGTCCTGTCTCTAACTACTTAATCTCTGTAGAAGACACATTTGCTCACACAGACTTCAGAGCATCTTTTGCTCTTTTAAAATTTCTTTCCACTGTAATACCTTTTAATACCCTCAATGCAGCTTTAACTTTGTAATATTTCTTATATGTGTCTCTAGTGTGCCCTTCAGGGCCAGTACCACGGTCTTACTCTTCCCATATTTTTTTATCTCTTTCCTCCCACCTCGGTTTCCCTCTTTCGTTCCTTGTTCCTACTCTAATGAAGACATACTACGTACAAACACTGTATTATGTTGTAGAACAAAGAGCAATGAAAGCCAGGCCTTGCCCTAGAGGAGCAGAGAGTGGGAAAGCAGTGACCAGTAGGGATATAAATGATTATGCAGCACAGATTAGGATTGGTAACCTAGTAAGATTAGCAAAATACTGTGCGAATGAGGCATGATGAATTGCACGTAGGGTCATCAGTAGAGGGCAGAGTTCATCCTGAAAGACTTGGGAATAGTGAGATGGGTGGAGAGGGATGAAGAAGACAATATTGAAGGGAAGAAAAATATGAGCAAACCGTTGGAGGCTTAACCTGATTTGAAAAGATTGTGGTGTGGCTGGAGTATAGAGTGTGTTGTAAAGAATACAAAGAGATGAAATTAAACCAACACTCTTAGAGTTCGCGTGAGAGGACTATGGATGAGTCAGGATGTAGATGAATCACTGAAGGCTTTGATGTAACCTGCCGGCCAGTGTTTCTGTCTGTCTGTCTGTCTACCTACCTACCTGCCTATTCTTAATTCAAGTATACTTAACATTCATTATATTAGTTTCAGGTGTACAACATAAGGATTCAGCAATGCTATACGCTGCTCAGTGCTCATCACAGTAAGTACACTCTCAATTGCCTTCACTATTTCACTCACCCCCAGGGCCCCCTTACCCAGTGTTTTTAAAAGATGCCTCTGCCAGCAGCGCGATGAAGTGAATTAAGAGGGGAAGACATTGATGGCAAGGAGGCCAGCTACACTGCTAAAATGATCTGAGTAATAAAGATAAAAACTCAAAGAGGATTAGTGGCTGTGAGCATGGAAATAAATCTATATAAAATAAACTGAGTAAGCAGAATAGAGAAGATTTGGTAGCTAACTGGATGGGTGAGTGAGCTGCAGACTTCTTAAAGGCCCCTGGAAAGAAACCCCTAAGACTGAATTAACTTGTAAAATGTCACAGACGATATGATCAGTATACACATATTAAATAATTGAATGGCAAATAAATACTGTACACACAAAAAGAGTAACTGCACGGTATACAGTTACCTGAAGAGAATGCCCAGCAGGACTGAGGCTGAATCTAAAAGTTTCATTGAATGAAGGCTCTCTATCATGTCTGCAAACTCTCGTTTTTTTCTTGATCACTTTCTTCTGGGTAGAGATGTTCATCACATATATTTTTACATATAAATCTGAAAAGAAGAATCAGCTTGTAAAATGTCCATTACTCATACAATTTTCTATTGAAAGAATTATAATTGTACACTGGGAGTTATCCTACATTTTAAACAAAGCCAGCAGAACGTGCTCAATTTGTTTCAGACAACATAAAATGATTAAAAGACACACCAATTTTCTTAGCAATTTGAATGTGTTTTCCCGTTGTATGATAAACACATTACTCTGTTTCTGTGTTGAGAAAAATTATCTAAAAATTAGTAGAAGGGCGCCTGGGTGGCGCAGTCGGTTAAGCGTCCGACTTCAGCCAGGTCACGATCTCGCGGTCCGTGAGTTTGAGCCCCGCGTCAGGCTCTGGGCTGATGGCTCGGAGCCTGGAGCCTGTTTCCGATTCTGTGTCTCCCTCTCTCTCTGCCCCTCCCCCGTTCATGCTCTGTCTCTCTCTGTCCCAAAAATAAATAAACGTTGAAAAAAAAAAATTAAAAATTAGTAGAATATCAACGTGTTCTATATAAGAGAGGTTAATCCTTATTTCACATTTTTTTTTCAGATATACTCGGCATACAGCCCCAATTTTACTTTGAATTTTCCAGATTATTTAGGACATATTCCTACAGAACTCCTAGATATTTTATATTTCTCATTATCATAAAATTAGATACCTGGTAAGTGATCAGGAGACTTAAATTTGTAGGTGATATTTCTGCATTGGAGAATCTCAACTATCAGTTGTTCACCATCTGTCTTCATTTCCTTCTTCAGTGCAATCTTGATTTCTCCCATTACCTGAGTTTTGACTGGAAAAAGTTAAGAAAAATGGTAAGGAATAGGAAATGAAATCTATTCAATGTTTCATTCAATAATTCATGCATACATTCATTTACTGAGTGTTTATCAAGCGCTGAACACTTTATTGTATCCTGTGGATACACAGATGAATAAAACACAGCCCTTAAGGAGTGACAGATTTCATGGGAAGACCAATAAATTCCACACTTACAACAAAGTATGCTAAGTATGACGACAGGCTAGTAAAAAGGGAGGTATGGAGGAAATGCAAGTAGGTGTTACTCAGCTGTAGATTATTAGGCCAAAAGAGGAAAGCGATGAGACTATAATAAGACACACATACATAAAATCAATAGAATCCAGGGGCACGTGGGTGGCTCATTCAGTTAAGGGTCTGACTTTAGGTTTTGGCTCAGGTCATGGTCACAACGTTTCATGGGTTCCGTGGGTTCAAGACCTGCATGGGGCTCTTGCTGACAGCTGGGAGTCTGCTTCAGATTCTCTCTCTCCCTTTCTCTCTATGCCCTTACCCCGCTCATGTTGTCTCTCTCTCTCAAAATAAATAAATAACTTGAAAAATTTTTTTAAATAATAGAATTCTAATATAATTTATAGGAAATAAATCATATGAAATACAAGAAGTTGTTTGCTAACAATTGCTCGTTACAAGGCTTTCTCAAGAACACTTGCTACCATAATTAAATGTCATTGTATGTTATTTATACTTTCTTCCTATTTCTTTTATGGAAGACATAGCTAAGAAGAATTCATGTAGTGACGACATTACACAAAGGAAAATACAATGCGTGGTTTAAATGAATCCAATGTATTTCTTTCTAGTGTTATCTGGGATCCTTGTATTACTGGAGAAGCCATTCATGATCACTCATGATTCTTTAATGATTCACCCTTTCCTCTGTCAATTCATACATTCATCCACTTATTTAGTCACTGACAAGTACTTTATTTCCCACGGTACCCTATGATAAACACTCTGTTAGGAAGAATGGAGCCAAACATGCATGCTTGTTGGTTTTATGATTTTTTCCACCTGTTGGGAAGAAAGTGTTAATGGATTATTTTCATCAATAAGTACATAATTAGGAAAAAAACCCAACAAGTTTATAAAATATGAGAGCATGATTCCAAGAGAGCCTGAGGAAGTACTGCTTGAGCTGAAACCAGGACAAGAAAGAATTAACCAGCTGAAATGGATTAAGAACATTCTACAGAAAAGGAACTGTGTGTTCACAAAAGGGAACATCATGGGACTGAGGAACTAAATAAATGTCCTTGTGGTTATGACATATTGTTGGTTTTTATCTTTAGAACAATAGGAACCTGTTGAAGGTTTTTTGAGTTTGGATGTAGATCACTTGTTCTCAAACATCTTGGTTTCACACATCGTTATAGTCTTAAAAATAAAATGGGAGTTCCTTAGGGTGCCTGGGTGGCTCAGTTGGTTAAGCGTCCAACTGTGGCTCAGGTCATGGTCTCATCGCTTGCGAGTTCAAGCCGCATGTGGGGCTCTGTGCTGATGCTCAGAGACCAGAGCCTGCTTGAAATTCTGTGTCTCCCTCTCTCTCTGCCCCTCCCCCACTCACGCACTCACGCTCTCTTTCTCTCTCTCTCAAAAATAAAATAAAAACATTAAAAAAAATTTAAATGGGAGTTCCTCAAAGAACCATTGTATGTATTACAGCTATCAATATTCGAAATTTTAAATTTCTAATCAAAATGCAAAACTGGATATTTAAAAATATTAATTCACTTAAAATGATAATATACTTAAAATATTTTAATGGAAAATCACCACATTTCCCAAAATAAAAAATACATAGTGAAGAATGCTGTTTCACATTTTTTTCAAATTTCATTACTGTTTTGCTTAATAAAGGAAAGCTGGATTCCCATGCCTGTTTCTATATTACATCCAACTCAATAAGTTGTTTTAGTTGAAATATATGAAGAAAGTCCACTCTCATACAAATAGTTGGAAAAGGGAGGAATATTTTAATATCCTCTTTAGATAATGTCAATCTTTGATGCTACATTAAAACTTGACAAGTGGTAATTTCTTTAATAAGACAAGGGATAATTTCTGAAATCATATCAAGGAACTTTCTGAACTGTTACTTTAAAATACACCAGTCTATCTTGCATTTTGAATGGATCTTTTAACTATGCCTGATTTGATAACCTCATATTGTTCATT
Organism: Puma concolor; assembly: GCF_028749965.1. Classification (NCBI taxonomy): domain Eukaryota; kingdom Metazoa; phylum Chordata; class Mammalia; order Carnivora; family Felidae; genus Puma; species Puma concolor. The sequence continues at coordinate 83,309,215 of NC_141668.1, read as the reverse complement.
TTGGAAAACACTGGTTCACTGAGCTATGAAGGTCTTGTTGACACATTTCATAAAATATTTGAAGCACACATGTTAATATCATCACCAATATCATCAAGAAGTTCTTTGAAATTGAGAAACTTCCAAGTTCAGGAATGCAGATGCAAGTTTTCCAAAGTTCGATTTTTTATTTAAAAGCTGAATTTTATAATTGACGACTACTGTCACTTGTTTTTCTTAAAGTGACAAGCTCATTTTGTAAATTTTTCAGAATAAGTGGCATGTGTCTATGAGTTATTCTTTCTAGTAGAAATTACATTGCATATTTAAAGGGCTAGTTGAGCTTGCAATGCAAAAAAAAAAAAAATGCACAGACTTCCTCAAGTCAATGGTCATAATTAGACATGCAGCACAAATGCTTTAGACGTATTTCCCATGTGATCACACAGATTTAGAAAGACATGTACTTTCTAATACATAATTTTAGTATATTATGTTATAATATTTTAGTATATTTAAAAATAATTTTGACCTCATGGATACACTTGAATAAAGTACAGAATACAGAACATAGTTGAGTCAACTTTGAGAGGAAATTAGAGTAACAAAAGCATTTGTGCAAAATTGTACAAATACTGGATTGTAGTCATTCAATCCTTTTGATTGAATTTTGTCATATTTTGGGGATATGCTGTTTTAATTTTTTTCTTTCCTGGATCAATTATTTGATCAAGTTAATTTACATTTTTGTCCAGATGTATGCAGACATGTAGAAAAATATCTATGAATACCAATAACTAAGACGCAAAAATACAGAAAATCATCCTCTATACTGAAACATAAATCTTCTAGATATAGTTACATCATAATAATGTAGCAACCAATGACTATCGATACCTCAGAGTAGTTAGATGTTAGCTTTGCCCTCAAGAAACTCAAGAAAATAAGACTCAAGGCAGGGGTTTTATATACAGCTGGAATGTCTTTTGAGTGTCAAGCCTACAGTTTTAAGCATAAAAGAACTCAAGAATTCTACACAAAGATTGATTCTCTGAGAAATACAAGGGGGATGCATTTCGTTAAACCAAAGAGAAAACTAGAGAAACTTCAGTGTGATCAATGACGGTGAGTATTTAATGTATTTAATTATGGGGCTAAGGATAAAGCAGGACTGAGGGCACAGGTGCGTGGAAGAACAGCATTTGTTAAGTATTCCAAGAGTAGTAAGAATACAACAAAAAATGGATGGATGGGGAAGGAGAAAACGCAGAAAGTGAAATGAGACTATTGATTTTTGTATAGGCGATAGGTAGGTAACAAAGGGTGCAATTAAAAATTGACAAACCACATAGCAAGTGTTGAGGTAAGAAGAGCAAGAATTATAAATGGTGTATATAAAAAGAAAATCATTAAATATATGAATCCTTAATTACAGAAGTAATTTTTACAAATCAAAGACACCAAATGGAAGAAGAAATACAACAAATATACACAACAATTATAAAACAAAATGCAGAGTTGCAAACACATCTACCATATCAGCAAATACAAACAGGTTTAGCTAGCCTTTTTAATTTAATTTATTTTTTATTTATTCATTTTTTTTTTATTGTAGAGAGAGAGAGAGAGAGTGCACGAGTGGGGGACAGGGGCAGAGGGCAAAAGAAACAATCCCAAGCAGCCTTCACACCCAGCATGGATCCCAATGCTGGACTCAATCCTAGGACCCTGGGATCAGATCTGAGCTGAAATCAAGAATCACACATTCAATCGATTGAGCCACCCAGGCGCCCCTAGCTACCCTATTTTTAATTTTTTTTTTCAACGTTTATTTATTTTTGGGACAGAGAGAGACAGAGCATGAACGGGGAGGGGCAGAGAGAGAGGGAGACAAAGAATCAGAAACAGGCTCCAGGCTCTGAGCCATCAGCCCAGAGCCTGATGCGGGGCTCGAACTCATGGACCGCGAGATCGTGACCTAGCTGAAGTCGGACTCTTAACCGACTGCGCCACCCAGGTGCCCCACTACCCTATTTTTAAAATGACTTTCAGACTGGCTCATAAAGCAAAGCTTACCTTTATGTTAAAATGTAGTGTTGTTTCTAACAGTCAAAAATACATAAATTATAAGCATGTCAGGTATATGGAAACAATAAGAGAGTAGGGGCTGAACTCTTATTATCAGACAATAAGTTTTATAAAATGAAACTACAAACATTAATCACACACAAAAAGGCTTCAATTAAATAATTCTTGGGGGAATGGCAAAATATAATGAGAAAATACAAAAGTTCTGAAAAATAATGATAATGGAAATACCATAAGTATCAGAATCTAAGAAAGTTACAGTAATGATGAGAGGAAAATCAATAGTCTTAAATGCCTATATCATTTAAAGCATTTATAAAAAACACATATGCATTAATATTCTATCAAAAATCTTAGTACAAGTGATTTAAACTTCCAACTCTAAAAGTTAGAAAAAGAACAAAGTGAAACAAAAGAAACTACAAAGAAGGAAAGAATAGAGATATACACTAAAATTAAAGAGATAAAGAATAGAAAAATAGATGAAATTAATGAATCAAAATTCTGATACTCTGAATAGTATCAACAAAACAAAAAACAATAGTGAATTTACTCAGTGATGTGTGGTCTCTTAACATTCTTATTCAGAAATCACCTCTGGCCTCTTAACCATGACACTACTCTCCTCTCGGTGACTTGCTATAAACATTTACGGTCATGAATATACCCTAATACTATCAGGTCATATTCTGTTTACACATTCATGACAGATAGAAACTGAAAACATCATCTAATATATTTCTTCGAACTTCCAAGCGAGCATCCAATTCTGGTTACTTAACCATTTTAAGGAAGCATAAATAAGCCCATTCAAATCATTCTGTTTTATATTAAAAAAAAAAAAACAAAAAACTTCACGGGCAAGTAATTTTCAATATAAAAATGAGAAAATGGGACAGATCTTAGAAATTCTTTTCTTTAATATCTAGAGAAATTAGGTGAAAAAAAAGTAAAATTAGAAAAAGTGTTAACAAGTAGTAACTGAACGAGGAATAGGCTACAGTTTCCCGCTGGCAACCCCCAAAAAGTTCCGTGCAGGAATGGAAAGGGGGATTCTGGGAAAGCACAGTTTAGCAGGATTCCTGAGCACGAAAATCTTGTATCACAAAATCTTGCTGGGAAAAGGGTTGACAAAACGCTGAGTATTACCACCAAATCCCCATCACAGAGAAGAGGATGGACAACGAGAATAGGGAGCCCCAGAAAAGTCACACTAAACCTTTGAGAGTGGAAACCCTGGATCATCACTGAAAAGATCTGAGAGTTTCGGTGCGATCGGGGAAAATGGCCAAGGCTCCCCATTTCCGGGAGCTCCAAGAAAGCAGGTGAAAGACCCAAAGCAGAGACTATCTTCCCCTGGAAATAAGACATATCTTGGCTTGCTACAGTGAATGCTGGCCAACACACATTTAATGAAATTTCAAAAGAGAGAGCAAAGTCTCGCCAAGCAGGCCAGCAAATCTATATGTAAAACAGCTCTATTTCTTTCCTCCAAAGCCGTACAGAAGTGGAAAGAACACCGTCTCTCAAACCCACACCTGGAATGGAGGGGGAAAAAGAGGATTAAACCAAGGTAAGGAGGGATTCCAGGAAAACTCACTCCTACTACTCGAAGCCAATAGAAGCTGTGGACAGAACTGATCACACTAACAAGCGGGATGGAATAAAATAGGACAAATCTTCTGGGACAAATTCACTTTTATAGGTCATATTCCTCTTTTGCAGCCCTTAAAACCCTACGTGCTAAGAACGTGATATTTGTTCTTTCCCACCTTCTTCCATGGGGAAAAAAAGGGGGAATTAAGCTTGCTAATTACAGTTCTCAAATCATCACGTTGCCTGTTTCTTTCTTGGAAGGTTAAATTCACATGCTTCGCAGTGTGGTACTTGTGAAGTTCTTGATAATTTTCTCCTGTTCGAAGACTGTTCCAGCTTGCTCTTTAATGTTTCTATTAAAGGAAGAAAGGGACATGCCTGCTGAGATTGTGTTAATTGTGAGTCACCACTGTCAATCACGTCTGCCCTTTCCTAGGTTCAGAGTGCCTCTGTCACCTGGAGCAGACGGCGGATGGTGACAGAAACCTCTTAGTCCAGGTCTACTGTCTCCACAAGGGGGCAGCTCCAGATCTAACATCGATCCTGCTCTGGAGAAGATATTTATCCTGCAGTAGGATACATAACCACAATTTAAGAATAGAAAGAAGGGGGGGAAAGAATAGAAAGAAGAGGAAGGGATGAAGGGATGTTGAGGAGAATTTCAAAAATGAGGTGACAAAGATGCCGATTATAGCACGAAAGTACAAATGTTCCCATTTTAAAACTATTAATGAATTAGAAACACCATGAATAAAACTGAATAAGACAGAAATCAGTATTATTGACATAGAGGGAAGAAAGGATGATATAGAAAGGAAAATGGAAGATAAAGAAGGCAGAGAACAATGATAGGTATGTCAAACTGAGAAATATGATCCAATATAACTGATTTTCCAGAAAAAGTAAGTTTAAGAGTTTAGAAAATAGCATCTATTTAAAATATACAGGTATTTATCTGAAGTAACAGAAGGGTAAATCTGTGGATCAAAAGACCACCCTGTATTCCTGGAAATACTGATTACTTGATACATTGATATATCCCATTTAAACTACTTCAAGGATATAGAAAACATTTTTAAAGGAGACAAGGGAAAAAATAAGTCCCCTGAAAGAGGACATTCGTGTATAAAAAAAATAAAAATAGCCTTGTGAAAATATTTAAAAGGCTGTGGCAGAAGATATAGAGGATATAGTAATGGAGGAAGAAAGAAAGAAAGAAAGAAAGAAAGAAAGAAAGAAAGAAAGAAGAAAGGAAAGGAAAGGAAAAGAGGGAGGAAGGAAGGAAGGAGGGGTGCCTGGATGACTCAGTCGATTGAGCATCTGACTTCCATTCATGTCCTGATCTCGTGGTTTGTGAGTTCAAGCCCTGCATGGGGTTCTGTTCTGACAGCTCAGAGCCTGGAGCCTGCTTCCGATTCTGTGTGTGTCTCTCTCTGCTCCTCCCCCGTTTGTGCTCTCTCTCTCTCAACAATAAATAAACACTTTATTATTTTTTATATGAAATTTATTGTCAAATTGGTTTCCATACAACACCCAGTGCTCATCCCAACAAATAAACACTTTAAAAAAATTAAAAAGAAAGGAAAAAAGGAAGGAAGGAAGGAAGGAAGAAGGAAAGAAGGGTGGGAGGGAGGGAGGAAGGAAGGAAGAGGGAGGAAGGCGGGAAGAAAAAAGGTTACAGATGAAATTGAGGAGAAAAAGTGGAAGTAAGTGGAGGAGTGCTAATTTCCTTTAGGCAGACTTAAAATTGAAAATTGAAATATAGTACTAAAAATCATAATTGCTGGGGCTCCGGGTTGGCTCAGTCAGTTAAGCACCTGACTCTTGCTTTTGATTCAGGTCATGATCTCACTGGTCATGAGATCAAGCCTAATGTGAGGCTCTGAACTTGGCTGTGGAGCCTACTTAGGATTCTCTTTCTCCCTCTCCCTATGCCTCTCTCCAGCTCGCGCTCTCCACACTCAAAATCATAATAGCTCAACCTTGTAATATTTTCAATTTTGTTTCTTAAACTTAGTGAGAGCATTTATAAATGAATATGGCTAAAATATTTATTGAAATTAGACAATTCTTTTGTTTTTACCCTGATATATTCTCTTCATTAAATTAAAAAACACTATAATCATGGCCATGAATAATTTAATTGTTTTTAACAAAACTGTGTGCGTCCCTCTATCTCTTTAGCTAAAGTGCTCCAACTAAGTATAACTGTCAAATTGACTTATTTTTGTCTCCCACAGCTTTCTTTTTTCACACTCTCTGGTGCTTTATTCTCCATTAAAATATGCAGCGCTCTTCTCACTCCTTTTACTCAGAAAAAGTTTACATTTATACATATTTTATCTTTGAAAAACATGTGTGTGTCATATCTACATGCACATATTTATACACATGCTATTTGTACACCTCCGTCTGATTTATAGCTTAGAGAAGTGCACCTTAAGAAAACATTACCATTAACAGAACACGGTAATTATTTCACAAGAAATAAGGTTTGTATAATCTCCATTTTACAGGTGAGAAACTGGCGGCTTTGGTATTTGAAGTAACTTGCTAAATGGCTAAATGGCCCAGGTAGAACTTTAATCTAGATCTTCTGATTTTAAGTCCAGAGCTCTCTCTCTCTCTCATGAAAACCTTATATTTTCTTATGAATATTATTTTTGCACTGATTGTGAAGAGCACTGAGTAATGTATAGAATTGTGGAATCATTGCACTGTGCACCTGAAACCAACATAACACTATGTTAATTATACCTCTAAATAAACAAATGAATAAATAAAATAATATCCTTTCAAATAAAAATTTAAAAAAATATTTAATTAAACATTTTTTTTAAATGTTAGAAAGCTTAGAAGTTAGAAAACAGGTTTCCCTGATACCCTGAGAGGAAACTATTTGGAAAACAGCAAGCAATTCTGGGTTGTTGATTTAGGGTTCTATTTGCCCATCTCACTGTTGGCATGATAGGCAGGTTTTTAGTCTCCACAATCAACATAGGGCTTAAACTCATGACTCTGAAATCAGGAATCACATGCTCTACCGACTGAGCCGGCCAGGCACCCCACAGTCCGGTTGTTGAAACCTAGCTAGAAGTTATTGTCTGTGTATACACATCACATCAATTATGCAGCTCATTTATATTAAACAACAAAATGGCAACCAATATTTCCTGAAATATTCATAATTGTATGAGATCCTATATGGGAATTATTTAAACTACAAAATAGTTTAAAAAGTGACCATGGATTGAGAAAATATTTTTTTTAACATTATTCATATCTGAAATACTGAACTGCACATAGTGTAAGTTGAGGTTTACTCTTTCTCAGAATTCTAAGAAATCTATTGCAATCTGAGCAGCTTTTGCCCATGAGAGACCATTTTAGGCAACTTTTCTTTAGAGGCATTGTTTAATTAACTGAAAGCGAATAAAACGAGGAAGAGAAAAGAAGGAAAAAATGTAAGAGGAAAGTTTGTGTAAAGAAAAAAGCATAGAGTGAATAAAATTCTCATCAACACTTAGGTTTCTTTGTGTCTGTAAATTTCCATTAGTAAATATTACTGGTACTGGCTAATGAAGTCTGAATTAGTGTTAAGTATGATGTATATTTAGCCCTGAGAGTCTATCACCTCATAATTTGTCACTTAGCTCCTATCACTCACTTCAAATCTAAGCAAAGTCTAATGTGGAATTAAGGGTGAAGTTTCAAAACCAGGAATTCTGGATGGCAGGCCAGTCATTAAATATCTAGGTTTATATTTCCTCATATAAGTGAAGGTATGTATTTCCTCATATATTTCCTCATATAAGTGAAGGTATGTAATGAGATTATTTAGGGACTATTTATAATATGTCTTTCAGCTTTATAGGTTGTGGACATTTTCTGACATTATCTAAATATTGTTTAGTCCTGGCCCTCCACTAAACATCTTCTATTCTAAATAATTTTCTCTATTTACTCAGGATTCCTAAACCCAGTCATTACAGAAAGCCTCACTAATATCCTAATACCTGTTAAGAGGTAAAATAATGATGTATTTCCCCTCATGTAGAATTTGCATTTTCTTTTCTTTCAATTGTTTCTAGTCTATCAGTTTCAGATCTAAACAATGATTTTTTTAATGCTAGCATAGTAAAGGCATATTGTTAGCACAATGCCAGAAATGGTTAAGTATTCAATAAGCATTCATTCTTCTTATGTCTCAACATGAGATACAATGCAAGATCAGTTCTAGAAGAAACTGACTGTTTACACCTAGCAAGCACATATGTACCATTAGGTCAGTTGCTCAATTTACTCAGAGTAAATAAACAAAACAAAACATCTCAAACTATTCATAGGAGTCAATAGTTTTAAAATAGAAATTTCTCAAAAAGAGAGAGTCCTTCCACTTTGCTGAGCTTGTTACAGAGAGGAAGTAAGTTCACTCTACTTTGTTCTATTCACTTCTCTCTATAATTTCCAACCAGGTATATTAACCCTACCCTAGGGTCTATAATAATTTTACCTTCCATGCTGAAATTATATCTCTCTCTTCCAAAAGTTCAACGTGGCACTCAATAATCTGACTGTAGTACTCAATAATTATCTACAACTGGCACTTCTTTTTTTCTTTATACTATGTCCTTGAGTAGCCAGGAAAGATCCCCAATCTTTTACCAGGTCTGGTAATCTTACTTTTATTGAGTGTGATTTCCTGGCATATCATTGTTTTCCACAGCCTGCATTCAAGACATTGATATGTCTTCATTGTAATTCTCAGAAACATATCCTTTGAGCAAAGGTTCTTAACTCTTCCCTCATTATATGTAGGATTAAATAGAAGGAGTGAACAACTATAGGCTTTGAAGGTTTATCCTGGTAATTTAATGTTTGAAAGGGGGAAGTAAAAATAGGACTAATTTATTTCATTTTATAATGTATTAAATTCTATTCCTATTACCTTCACTTTAAGATCTCATGAAATTGACTCCCAATAAATCAGCTTGCTCATACAATAAAAATGACATCATTCAGCTAGCTCCATTGCCTGACTACTTTTCTACCTCTGTATCTCACACACCACTGCAAATGCTTGGATCTAGCAGTTTCTACTAACACATACTATGATAAAGAATTAGAAAAAAGAATTAAAAAAATAATGTTTATTTATTTTTGAGAGAATGATAGAGCATGAGCAGGGAGGGGCAGAGAGAGATGGAGACAGAATCTGAAGCAGGCTCCAGGCTCCGAGCTGTCAATACAGAGCTGGACTCGGGGCTCAAACTCACAAACCGTGAGATCATGACCTGAGCTGAAGTTGGACGCTTAACCTACTGAGCCACCCAGGAGCCCCAGAAAAGGATTTCTCAGAATTTCTGAGACAGGATTTATGAAACTCTTTGTGATCAGATATTTATAAATAATGTCTTTACAGTGAAATTCAATGGATGTGGTTTTCAAGAAAAAAAGATGAATCTTCATTCCAAATATATCTCAAGACATATAATTTTGTACTCATAGTTTAAGTGTATACTAATATGTAAACAAGATAATATTATAATATTATGAATGATGAATACCAGTTAAATAATGTAAACTTGTGTCATGTTATCTCATTTTTCCTCAAACATGTGAAAAAGAAATATTACTAACTTCGCTTTAAAGAAAGGAGATTGTAAATTTTAGGTTGACAAATTAGCCCAAAGTCACATAGCTAGATGTTTCTAGCAAGGAAACCCAAGATTATTGCCAAAGTTGTGATAATCCATCATGTGAAAGTGTTCGTGTGCCAAACTCATGTGCATGCTTGTGAGCATGCGTGCGTTAGGGGAAGGGATTTTGGGATTGTGGGAGCTCAAGATTTATGGGGAAGTTGTACTGGAAAGACAAGAGACAGTCAAGAGAAGGTATAAATGCTTACCAATTTCCTTTCCAAAACCTTAATTTATGAACTAAATTTCTTGATTCATTACAGGTGGGGAGTTCAAACTTACTTGGGCGGTAACAATAATGTATCCAATTTATTGAATAACTCTTGTGTTCCAGGCAGTCTATGTATTACTCGACTGCCTTTTAGTGCAAAGACTGTGCCTTATTTGCCCTTGCCTTTTTAGTCCATAGAAAAGGCACCTAGTATGTATTTTATGCTTGATGAATGAATTTATAAAATATCTCTAATCTTCACAGCAAACCTATGAGGTAGGTATATTTTCCACGAAGATCTGAAGAAAGAGATTTATCAAGTCTGACTCAGAGCCCACGTTCTCAGAGCCCTCTAAACTAAGCTGAAGCCACCAAATTGAGATACTTCGGTTGTTGTGTTTTTTTTCTCTCAGATCTATGGTTTCATCCAAAATAAATGCTTTTATGTCAGCTTTTGAATTTCATTCTCTGTTTACGTAGATAACCAAACCTCTATTATTCAAAGCTAGGCAGTGACATTCTAATACATTTTCATGTCTCAGGGCTTAGTGGGGGCTGAGGGAGGAGGCATTTTGTTATGTTTTCATTAATTTTTTTTTCCCACGGGAGAAGAGTTCTGTAAGCGTTCATTAAGTCCTTTATTTGAAATAACCCAGATTCAAGGAGATATTTTATACAATACAGCAGGCATTCTGGCCTAATATGATTTAAGAGTTCTGTGAAAGTAGGACAAGCCTGCACATTCTGTGTTCCATTACATAAAGAAATCCTTTCTTTCTGAGACAAAGCCAGAAAGAACATAATTTTAGGAGGAAAAAATAGATTTTTTTCTGATTGATCTCCTTCAATGTTTTGGCATTTTTTTTTGTCCTTTTGGTACATGTTTCTTAGCATTTGTTTCACTGTGACTGAAAATAACCAGAGCTCTTTTTAAAAATTTTTAATTGAAAGCTTCCTATTATCTGGTATGAGACCAAAAAAAAAAAAAAAAGAAAAAGAAAAAGAAAAAGAACTTATGTTATTAGAGAGGAAAAACTGAAAACTTAAATGGACACATTTAAAAATGTTTAGAGTTTTGAAATCACTCTATAAAAGCCTCAGGAAAACAAATCCCCAGAGGAGTGACGTAGGCGAGACGGTAGATGCAAGAAGAGGTTGGTGAAGTTCTCTCCCAGAGGAGAGTCAGGTTAAAGAACAGAAGCCTGGCTTCCTGAGTTCACAAGGCCTTGGCCAGACCTCCCATCTACATTGTAGACCAAAAAGATCAAGTTGTCTTGACCTTTGATTCCAGAGTAGGCAGGATGACCACACGGTGGGTCTATACATAGTCTCTGAATACAGGGAAACATTAGCATCATTGTATAATGAGTTTCGAAGATAAAACCAGATAAAAGCATAATACTAGGGATGCCAGCAGCTCCTGTGAGGAAAAATAGTTTGTCTATGTAAGAGTGGAACTACCCATTTACCCTAGAACAACTTCCAGCTTCTCTCACAGGGGTGGAAGGTGACCAGGCAGCCAGGTAACCTCTGAATAAGCCTGCGAATAGCACCTGAGGTGTTAAATGAGGGTTAATGGATGATGGGAATCAAATGTTTAGGTTGGCCCACCAGGTTATTTATATCATCTCCCTGTTCCTAAATCAACTCTACCACCCTCAGCACACAGTAATCTTGATCGTCCTTTCAGTTTTAACTGACAGTTCAGGTTTTACTTTTGGTTTTTCATAGGATAGAGGAATATCCGATAAAAGCCTTCCTTGATCCTATTTTTTCCAGCTGTCGCTTCATCTCCTTTGTCCTTAACTGTCATGCCAGATAAAAGAACACTCTAGAATTCCACCTCAACTATTTATTCTCAGCCCACTTTTGCTAGATATTCTTTTATGTCTCTCTCCTCTTCATTAGTCTTACCTTGCTTTGCCCTGAGAAAAAGAACCCTTGAACTACATCACCTGGATTTCATCACCTTACACTTCCACTGGGGTTATAGCAATGAGTCCCGGGCAGTGTGATGGCAGGAGGACAGAGGCTGAGCTATTAATTGCCCATGACCCACTGTCATTTGCTGGCTTGTTTTACAGAGGCTGGTGCCTGGCTTCAAAGGCTATAGCTTCTGCCTGGAATCTCTTGTACCATGGCTGTCGCTCTTGTTGGGTTGGGGCAACAGCCTCTCTCCTCACGCCTCTTCAGCCTCAGGAGTGGGAGTGGCTTTTTGTTGGGGCCAATCTTTTAATGTTTCACCTTTCCTTGGTGGTTCCCTTAACCTCCCCCACTTTGTATGTGGTCCTTTCATTAAATTCTTTTTTTTTTTTTTTTTTTAACGTTTATTTATTTTTGAGACAGAGAGAGACGGAGCATGAACGGGGGAGGGTCAGAGAGAGGGAGACACAGAATCTGAAACAGGCTCCAGGCTCCGAGCTGTCAGCACAGGGGCCCGATGCGGGGCTCGAACTCACTGACCGCGAGATCGTGACCTGAGCCGAAGTCGGCGCTCAACCGACTGAGCCACCCAGGCGCCCCTCATTAAATTCTTTAACTATTTGAATGTGTCAACTGCTTCCCCCAGGACCTCATGACTCATCAATTATTACATATTTAGATCGTAATCCAGGGTTTTGTTGTTATTTGTCGTTTTTTTTTTCTTCTGTTCCTGAAACAGTCCTTTTGATTTGTGACGTCACTTTCAGTTCACATATATCCCTGGGTCTATCTCTATGCTTTGTATTCTATGCCACTGTCCCCTTCATCTTGGACAAATACCAAACTCTTTTTATCATTTGTCTTAATACCTTGCAGGGTAACTTCACTCTTGTGTCAGTCAGGATAGATTAGATTCTGTTGCAGTAACAAACACCACCAAAACTGAAAATCACAACGCCTTAAGCTGATGGGACAGTCAGCAATCTCCCTCTTCACTGACTGTCATGTCTGTGAGAAAAGAGAACTTTCCAAGTTTCACACCAGCAATTAAATGCTCAGTCCAGAAACACATCATTACCAACTACCACTCATTGGCGAGGACTCATCAAAGGACCCACTGTGTCACAAGGAAGCCAGTCTGAGAATCAGAAAAATGGAAGTAATCACCGAGTAACACTAATCGACACCAAAGCTCTCTTTGCACCTGTTATTCAAAGTTGACATAGATGTTGAGGTTCTCTGTTATTTCATATGTATGTTAGAAATAAGTATACTGAGCTCCTTAAAAATGCTCAGCTGGTAATTTAATTGGAATTATATTAGATTTATATTTTGTTGCTTCACTAAGAAACATGGAATGATTCTACATTTATCCAGAGTTTTTTAATGCCCTTTAATAGAGTCTTAAAGTTGCTTTTATTTTTCTGTATATATCTTAGTTATTTTTATAAGTTAAGTCCAAGATATTATGATATTATGAATGTTTTGATATTATGTTGTATATATATAATTATTGGTGATCTAGAGTAATTCTTATTCTAACATCCATTGATTCTGTGAGATTTTTCTACATATATATGTAATTGAAACTGATCACAAATAATGTTTTCAATTGTTGTACCTCTTTATTTTCTTTCCTTAAACATGAGCCAAAACCAATACTATGTTAATAACCAATACTACGTCAAATGTTAGTGGTGGTACTGGACATCCTTGAGTCTGAGCTTTAAATTATGCACCAAAATTTCTTGTATAAGTGAAATTATATGTCTACACACACACACACACACACACACACACACACATATCTACATATAAATCTACATATAGATCTATACATATGTATACGATTTTCAATATATATATATAATTTTACAAAAATTTAGGAAAGAACTTCCTTTCCTAGGAGTTATAAAAAATAGGTGTATAATGTAACTCAAGTGATTTTTCATCATCTGCATAGTTTCATTTATTATAATGTTAATGAATATATAAAACTTATTTATCTATCATTTGGTCATGAATATAGTTTTCCAATTCTACATTATTATAAACAAAGCTAAAATGAACATTTATATATAACTCTTTACACATGGATAAAAGAGTTTGGTTAAGATGTGGTAGAATATTTAGGATATATTGGAATCATAGCTTTGAACAGTTTACAAATGTACAAATTTAGTTGTTATTGTCAAATTGGTCTCCAAATGTTTTTACTAACATTTCATGTACCACTCTTCCATCAGCAGCTTATCATTCACATTTCTGCAAATTCTGGGTTTTCTTAATGAGTTTTAGAAAACCAGTATGTGTGTATACACACACACACACACACACACACTTACTGGATTCCAATCTACTCCCTTTATATTCATAGCAAATACCTGCTGTCTTCATATTGTTTTGCTTTCTTTATGGTGTCATTTTCTGAACAAGAGTTTATTTTAATTGTAATGTAGTCAAGTTCATTAGTCTTTTACACTATGGTTTTGGTTTTGTGTTTTAACAGTTCTATTGTATTTTGCCTTTAATTAGGAAGACAGTCACTATTTCCTTCTGAAAGTTTAAGTGTTACTTTTCATTTTAGATATTTAAACCATCCACAGTTACCTACTAATGCCTTTTTACAGTATGAGGTAGTAGTAATTTTTTTTTCATGTTGGCAGTGAATTTTCTCCAAATTATTTATCTGCAATGCAATCTTTGTTGTAAATAAAGTTTCCATATACACAAGGACATTTCCTGGGTCACCCGTTTGGTTTCATTGGTCTACTAGATTATACTTGTTCTACATCACAGCATTTCATGTACTATAATTTTATAAGTAATCTTTCTACTTTATCGTTTTTATTCAAAAATTTTTGGGCCCTTAGCTCTTTTATATGAATTTTAGAATCAGCTCTCAAAATTCCATAATAAGCTTTTGTTATTTAATTGAACTTTCTTGGTATTCACATGTTAACTTGGAACAAGTGCAATGTTTATGATATTAATTTTTCCATCATGCTCTCTATGCCTATTCATTTATGTCTTATGTAAACTTCAACGGTATTTTGGACTTTTCTCAAAAAGTGTTGTATTTTTTAGATTTATTTCCTGGAATCTTAGACTTTATGCTGCTACTGTGAAAAGGCTCTCTCTCTCTCTCTCTCTCTCTCTTTTTTTTTATCATGTTTTTGAAATGGTCATTACAAGTGACTTAAGGAGGCTATTGTCTCCCGCCTTGATTTTTCTGTCCATTTCGTCTGACTCTGCCACCATTTCACCAACTTTATTGTGAATAATAATTTCATGATATATATCTTTCTGTCTCTTTTCTTCAACTTTTCTATGAGATTTTACTTTACTTTTCAACTTTTCTATGATATTTTTCTCTTTAAATAGCGTGTAGCTAGATATGTTTAATCTACTTGAATTAAAGTCATCTTTTATGAAGTGATTTAAAGACATCAATAAGAATTAAAAGGTGATTTGTAATTCATTCTACTTTCTTTAATTTCTTTTTTTCTCACTTTTTTTTCCTATTCTGTTCCTTCTGCATCCTTAAGAATTGCTTTCAGCTATAAGAAACAGGAAAACTTACTTAGAATGATTAAACAAATGGGGATTTATTTTTCTTGTATAAAAGAAAACCAGATGGATATAGGTTTGCCATTACAGTAATGAGTTTAGGAATTTGGGTTCTTTACATATTCCTATTCTGTCATTTTTAGTATTCATATACATCATTTTTGCCTAAGAGTTGCAAGATGCATGCCGCATATCGAGGCATCACATCTACCTTTCAGACACAATAATAATAAGGGTCAGGGAGAAAGCAGTTTTACATCACAAGGTTCTTGCAAAGATTAAATAAGCCCAGCATATTTAAGTGCTCAATAGGTTATTAACAGTTCTAACTTACTATAATGGAGATTGTCCCTTAACATCTAATTTTTGTAAATCCTGAGTCATTCTGGACCCTGAGTCCAGATAGTATAATGTACTGCATTTCTCTGGCAGGAATGTCACACTGATAGACACAGAGGGTGTGGTTTACAACTGAGTTATTTTAACAGTGCCTCCTGGAATTGGGCTGTGCACATCCTACATGTCTGTACATGGGCACTGACCTTAGGCTTCACTAGTGAATGAACCACTCAAGATGATTAGTATTCTTAAAAAAATTTTTTTAATGTTTATTATTTATTTTTGAGAGAGAGATACAGAGTGCAAGCAGGGGAGGAGCAGAGAAGGAGGGAGACACAGAATCTGAAACAGGCTCCAGACTCTGAGCTGTCAGCACAGAACCCGATGCAGGGCTCGAACTCACGAACCACGAGATCATGACCTGAGCCGAAGTCAGATGCTTAACTGACTAAGCCACTAGGCACTCCAAGATGATTAACATTCTTGATAAATATAAAACACAATTACTATTAAAGTTAAAATTATTAAGTAGGAAATTTAGTAACCTATTTTAAAAGAACAGAAATTAGATTGTTTCTCTTATGGACTAGTTGCTACTGCTCTCCACGGCCTTTGAAAACCTGCTACCAAATTCCAGTGTTCCTGATCGATTAAAGTTAAGCTGCTTTCCAATAAAAAAAAAAAAAAAAAGAAAGAAAAAGAAATAATTGCCATTTGAAACACTGTGGATGGAACTAGAATGTATTATGCTAGCCAAAATAAGTCAGTCAGAGAAAGATAAGCATCATATGATTTCACTCATATGTGGAATTTAAGAAACAAAACAGAGGCACATAGGAGAAGGGAAGGAAAAATAAGATAAAAACAGAGAGGGAAGGAAACTGTAAGAGACTCTTAAATACAGAGAAAAAACTGAGTGTTGATGGGGGTAGGGGAAATGGGTGATGGGCATTGAGGAGGGCATTTGTTGGAATGAGCACTGGGTGTTGTATGTAAGTGATGAATCACTAAATTCTACTCCTCAAACCATTACTACATTCTATGGTAACTAACTAAGGATTTAAAACAAAACAAAACAAAACAAAACAAGTTAAGCCTCTTTCCGATCAAAAAGAGCTATCATCTCTCCAATTGTTTCAACAGCAAAATAAAAGTCTCCGTATATTCTCTCTGTAGTCAGTGTATAATATGCTGAATAAGTAGTCAATATGTTATCTTTCTTTTAAGCCCACATATTATCTGCATTTTGCTCAAATGATGCAGATAGTATCTGATACAAAAAATGCTTGGCATTATCATCCCCAAATTTAGTAAATCAGACTTTCTTTAGTTTCTTTTTTTTTTTTTTTTTTTTTAATTTTTTTTTTTTCAACGTTTATTTATTTTTGGGACAGAGAGAGACAGAGCATGAACGGCGGAGGGGCAGAGAGAGAGGGAGACACAGAATCAGAAACAGGCTCCAGGCTCTGAGCCATCAGCCCAGAGCCTGATGTGGGGCTCGAACTCCCGGACCGCGAGATCGTGACCTGGCTGAAGTCGGCCGCTTAACCGACTGCGCCACCCAGGCGCTCCATCTTTAGTTTCTTTTTTAAGGAAAGTTGAAATTATAGGAAATGGATAAATTATAATATTCAGATCAGCTGAGGCATAATGAGAATATACTATTAGGAATTGCAAAGATTGGTAGGTAACTTTAGCTCATAATGAAATAACCCTTGAAAATAGACTCAAATAAAAATATTTCAACATGAAATGGACTGACACAAATGAGTTTTCTGAAATAGAAGAGTAAATTATTTTTAAATAATCAGAATTCTAATAATAAACAAACATCAATAAATAGTTTAAAAATGAAAGAAAAAAGCTGTACTTTTGATAAGAAAGGCAATGACCTGATGGAGTGTTTTTTTAATTAAAACTTATCCAAATTAATTAGTAAATATTCTGCTTTTCAGATAAGGTGAAGACCATGAACCTAAACATTTTAATATATTAAATGAATCATCTTTGTTATGTTTTGATTTACTATTTTGTTTTAATATAAGAACTGCCATATGTAATTACACATGTAGTTATCACATGTAATTCATTCTCATTCCTCTTCCTACAAAAAAGCATCTTCTACACAATAATGTAATTTTAAAACTTTCTGTTGTTTAACCACAGGGCCTGGCTATGTCAGTTCTAGTACATCCAAGATTGTAACTATTACAGCGGTATATGCTTAGCCAGAAGGAGCTAAGAAGAAAAGAGGGTAGACTGTTGAATTTCTGGAAATAGTCCCCACGTAACACTTGAAAATGGTAAGTCAAATGAAGTATCCATTAATACTTGATGAACTTTGACAACTTTCTTTTCACATTGATATGAGGACTATAGAATATCAAAACACAGTTCAGAAATTTATTATAGCCCTCTGTTCTGGTTTTCATTCCAAGTAAAATTCTTCTACAGTGTCTGTATTAAAAGAAGTTACCATACTTATCATTATTATTCATATAATTTATAGTCTGTATCTATTTTTAAAAACTCTACTGTTTACATTTCCCATTTCCTTTCATATTTGTTAGGGAATTTTCTAGCATCTATGCAATGAGTGTGTGTGTGTGTGGGGGGGTGCAGGGGGGAGTTTGTGTGTATGTTGCCATTGCCCTGTCTGTTCTGTTTAGGTTCATAGATTTCAATATATATTTGAAAGTGACTTATATGTAAGTATACACAGAAACATTCTAATATAAACTCTCATATTTTATGTTTCCAGCATCCCTTATCTTCTTCCACCACTACCTTGGGAATGTCTGCCCCCACATGCATGTGTCTGCTAGGTTGAAAACCATCATCCTCCATTTTCTTTGCCACAGTGACTGTTCAAGAGATGGGAATCTGTCCCGCACAGGAAATATCAGAGTCCCTCACCAGGATGTTAGGAGATAGATTCTCTCTTTCCTTCAAGTCAAGGTCTTATAGCTGGGTCCCAGGGCAGCCAGCAGCTCTGTTCCCAGCCTCATGGAACAGCCTGAGTACAAGGCTAACTTGCAGAGAAAATTGAGAAAGCAGTGAGAAACTAAAATGGGCTGAAGGCTGGCATTTCCTGAAGCTATTTCCACCTATAAATGTCTTAACTGCAGTAACCAGTAAACATTCTTTTTACAATTAGTGTTGTTTTTTGTCTCTTACTGATGAAAGATACTGCCTTACGAAGGTTTATTTGAATAAATCTCATGTTCAAAAATAGCATCCCGGATGTAATGGAAAAATTACTGTTAAAAGTACTCAACATTGTCTTTAGGCTTATTAAAAATAGATTAGGTAGGTGTAATGGAGCATAAAGAATATATAGTAAACACATGTAATGACAGGTCAGCTTAAGAAAACATAAATTCAGATGAAGCCAATGATTAACCCTTCCCCCACAGCATCCTCCTCCTACACCCCTGACGTAATCAGGCTTCATTTGATGATTATGACCTTGCTTTTAAAAAAAGCTACTACACTAGCATATGAATCTCTACTCAGTTTGCTTCATCTAAGCACTTCTTACCACACTGGACCCTAAGCCTGGTCTGAGACAGCATCATCGCTTCCCTGGACAGCTGCAACGAGGATCTGTCCATTCTCCCTTCTTCTACCCTGCCTCTCTTCAGAATATTCTCAAAAGAGCAGACTGTTTCCCCCTTGGCTGGAAACCCGCCAGCAGTGTCCCACACCACGTTCAATAAAAGGCAAAGTTCCTAGAGTCTTCTGCTTCCGGGCTTCTGGCCCTCATCTCCTCACACTCTTCCTCACCACAGTGACCTTTTCCCTGATTGTGCGGGGCATGTCTCTCCGTAAAAACACTTTGTTCTGTAAGGAGCAGTCCTTCCCCAGGTGTCCATACAGCCCTCTCCATCATTTCTTCAGTGTTCAAACCACCGTCACCTTCTCAAGAAAGCCTCCCCAGGCAACACTATTTCCAACTTTTTTTAACTGCAGGTGTGCAGAATCGAGTTGCTCACACTCCTCTGTTCACAGCACACAGCACTTACTTAGTTTTCTGTGTCTGTGAGGATCCTTGCATATTTGGTATTTAATTTTAGTTAAATTTTTTCTTTTCATGCTACTTTTTTTTTTTTTTTTTTTTTTTTTTAGTAGGCCTTACACCCAGCATGGAGCCAACACAGGACTTGAAATCATGACCCTGTGATCAAGACCTGAGCTGAGATAAAGACTCAGATGGTCAACTGACTGAGCCACCAAGGTGACTCATGCGGCTAATTTCATCTCACCACCCCAAGTTGTCTATTTGCTATAATCCTTTCAATCCAACTTCCATATATTCACTGACATGAATGTTTACAAGATGGCAGAGCTGTAAAATATCTAGAATTGTTTTGTATTTATTTTTTCCTGAAGTAATATGGTACTATAAATCTCTTACTATTAATTTCTTTCCCATTCAAAGTTATGTTTTTGAAATGTATTGATTTTATGATATGAGATCTAGGTCATTTTTTTCTGATAGGCTTGTAGTATTCCTTTACCCACATATAATGAGCTTTATTTATCTATTCTTCCAGTAATAGACACATATATTGCCTCCAAATTTTTACAATCCCTCCCCACATACACACACACACGAAACCAAAAACAAAAAAACTGGAAAGTATCACTTTACTCATGGCTTTGTAAACCTTTTCTTACTAACTAATTTATGCTTCATCAGTACTATTTTATATTTTATTTTTGCCTTTAGCTTAAGAAAGCAATTATTCTTTATTGTCCTTCATGAAAAAAAGACTTCAATGACATAAGCTAAGAATTTTTTCCTTCTACCTCTACATCTCTGAATCCCTTCAGTTCATGGCCTGGCAGAGGAGACAGAATTGAAAGTGGTCATTACCACACAGGGCGGTTGGTGCTCTGATAGGTGCACAGAAGGTACAAAGAGAATACTTCCTTAACAGAGCCAGGTGCACGGGGCCCCACAGATAGCTCCTTGAAGAAGGTAGCTGAGGAACTGGCCTGAAGCCATGAGGATAAAACCATTTGAAAGGGTGTGATCACCTTGAGTAAAGAGAACAGCAGGCGCTCAAGAAGGGAGAGGAGGAACTGCAGAACATACATGGAAAACTACAAGCAATTCTCGTATAACCAGGATGTAAAATGGGAGAGAGGACACTTCAGGAGGAAAGTGGGGGGGGGGGGGGGGAGCAGAAAGAAGGACTTACCGTATTAAAACCCAGAGAGAGTTAAGCAGTTGAAAGAAGTCAATAGAAATGCTTTATGCTAGAATGACCAAGCCACAGCAGACAGTGGCTGTCGAAGCTGATCTTGAAGATGATGGTACTGCCGGTTAAAAGCACGCTTAGACAAATGGGTCTCAAGGTGACATATGATGGAAACTTACAATTGGGCGGTTGTTGAGACGGGAAAGAGGGAAAAAAATCTAAGAAATATGGAAGAGATAAAATCTTCAAGGATTTGGCAATTGCCTACCTGTGGAAAGGAGACAGTGACTGGAAAAATACTGTAACCAAACCTGAGGCATAAGATACAGGAGAAGGAGTTTGCAGGTCAACTCAACTCAACTAAAATCTGATATATTTTGCCCTACCAATAAACTTAAATGTAGACTTTTGAATTTTATCAAAACTTTGATGTTGAAATTAGGAAGGAATTATTCCTTCTTAATTATTATTTAAAAAAAATTTTAAATGTTTATTTTTGAGAGAGAGAGAGAGAGTGAGAGTCAGAGGGGCAGAGAGAGAGGGAGATACAGAATCCAAGGCAGGCTCCAGGCTCTGAACTGTCAGCACAGAACTCGACAGGGGGCTCAAACTCACGAACTGTGAGACCATGACCTGAGCCGAAGTCAGACGCTTAACCCACTGAGCCACCCAGGTGCCACAGCAAGGAATTTTTCTTAATAAATCAAAAGCTGTATTGTTTTAAGTAATATAATATTGGATATTTCCATGTTATCATGTCTATTGTGATAACCATTCAACTTAGATTGAATCTTAGGTAATATTTTGGAAGGAAAAATAATCAGTCACTCATTAATTGATGAAGATACAATTTTCAAAAGTCATTTGAAAAGTCATTTTTTTTCAGTAACACAATCATTCCATTCTCTTAATTTAAAATAAAATTACTTTCAGGAATGTTTTAGTGGAATATCTTATTTTGAATATACCTGAGCACTTTATTAAGGAAAAAAAAATCTATGAAGGAGAAAATGCTCAATTAAACTTAGTTTTATGAGAGCCTAACATATCAAATCAAATGCTACAAAGACCTTAATCTGAAATTGCTAATTCATATTTCTAACCTCACAAAAAAAACCACACATTCTGAAAACAGATCCCATTTCAGCTCTAAACATCCACAAACCAATGAGCAACAGCTCATATTAACTTTATCCAGATAACCACACTGCTGACTATAAAAAAAGCAGACTGTAAATTGGCTGAGAAAGATCACAGCAGTCTTGAAATCCAACTAAACTGCACAACTTGACCTAAATTTTGACCCAGCCAATTCATCATTAACTAAAAGAAAATGAATTCAAACCATCAGACTATCCAAAGTAACAAACACTTGAAGAAAAAGCTCTCTGTCTTGAAAATAAATTGTTGACAAATGGTTCCAGTTTTTCTGGCCTCTTGCAGTAATTGAAATCCCTTTAAACTACCTTTTCCACCAATTACAACAGTTAGAAGCCCAACAGATGCCCCTGCTTAACTCAATACAGAACCACAGAATGGAAAATGGACTCACATAACTCGGTACTAAAGACAGCTTGCTGACTTAAGCTGTTCAACCAGTAATCCTGTTTCTTTCGTTAATGAAATATTACTGAATGAAAAAAAAAAAACAACATTTCAAAAGGTAAAAACACTAACTCCGTTAATTTTAGAAGAGGGAGTATTTTGAAAAATTCCATTTCTCATGCTTCTGAAAAAAGCCCTCAGTGTTCCCAGAGAACTTTCTAAAATGTGTATGCCAACATTCATGCATTTTCAAATATAGACTAGTAACTTCTTTTGACTAAACCTGCTTTGAATACCTTATGGTAGCATCTGAACTTTTTATTTCTTTGTAACATACCAAAGACGGATAAAATAAAAAGTATTCAACTAATCCCCTCACTGTCTTCAGGATAGGGACTGGCAATTTTTATTAAAAAAATCAAATCCCTCATCTGAACTTGTTTGCCAGTGATTTTCCCCCTTCGCTCAGAGAGCCCTACGCCTAGGCTCACACAATGATCAGTATGGGAAGGGCTGATCCATCAGGCTTTCCAAATAAGAGATCAAGGAGAGGACACTGTACGTGTATAAAGACAAAGTTAGAGCAAACTTTAAGTGTTCAACCTCATTCAAACTCCATTTTACTCTTTTAATTCATCTTAAAAATGTTCTCTGACGCGCATACCATATGGCCTTTTAAAACACAATCTATTTCTTTCTTTAAAATTCTGTGAAGCACAGGTTTGCTTTTTATCATTTCCCCCCACTTTCCTTTATTTTATCACTTTTTACACTGAGCTCTGTTAACACTTTTAGTTTCTTCTTTTTAAATCATACTTGCTTTAACAACTGATCATTTAAAAAAGTGACCATAATCACATTATTTCATTTCTAGAATGCTAGTGCCTAAAGCTTCTCTGTTTGCATTTTTATTCTGAATCATTTTTAGAATGAACACATCCCTTTTTTTTTAAAGGTTGTGTGTGGTTTTTTTTTAAGTTTACTTATTTTGAGAAAGAGAGAGAGAGAGAGATGAGGCAGAGAAGGAAGGAGAGAAAATCCCAAGCAGGCTTTGTGCTGTCAGTGCAGAGCCCAATGTGGGGCTCGACCTCTCAAAGCCACAAGATCATGACCTGAGCTGAAGTTAGACACTTAACTGACTGAGGGGTCCCTAAAATGAATACATTCCTATTTGTCTTCTAGATATCTCTCAGAGCTGTCTATCCCCTTTTCTTCTACTGCTGTCTCTGCCTTCATTCTCGTCCTTATCATTTCTTACTCGGACTTCTGAGTTGCCTCCTACCTGGTCCCCTGACTACAGATGTGATACCTTATAATACATCCTTCATAGCACCAAATCTGATCACGTAATATTCCTTTTAAAAATCCATCCTTAGCTTCCAATTGCCTGTCTACAGGGTTGAGTTTAAATTCCTGCTGACAGTGTCTGATATTTCAAAAGTTATCTGAACCATGATTACCTTTCAAGCCCTGTCTCCCTCCAGCATAAAACTCTGCTTCAGTCACACTGAAGTGCCCACAGGTTCACCAATAATACATAGTCTCTCACAATCCTAAGGCTTTGAACATGAAGCTCCCTCTTATTGGAAACCTCACCAACCCTCCTCCAGTTATACTTGTTATTGCTTTTACTTCAAGAACCATCTACCAAAGTACTCCCTGACAGGAAGGCTTTCCTCAGCCAATCTAAAGCAAAGTGCCTTAATATTCAATGTGCATTCACTTGTATTATAACTCTTATAATTGTCCATGAACATATCTGTCTTCCCCACGGCACTGGTTCTTTCTGGTAGAGATTCATAATTAATCATCTTCTGCAGATCCAGCTGGGCTTTGTGAAAAAAGAAGCACAACCAATACAAACGCAGAATTACTATAGTTTTAAGTAGATTAGATAGCTTTTAATTGAAGAAATGTCATCTGAGTTCAGTTTTAGAGTGATAAACTCCGTAAAAAGCTGTACATCGGCATACATGATTAATATCGCTTTTAGAGATGTTTGCTCATGGCAGGTATATTCAAATGTCACCCCTATAATACTAGGCTTGATTTATACTTAAGTCTCTCTGAATCTTGGTTTCTCGATTCAAAAAATATTTATTAAGTGGGTGTTTTATGTAAGCCTCTGTGTTAGACAGTGGGAATCTCATCAATATTATAATACCTAGTTTAGAGAGTTGTTATAAGAATTGGGGCCATCAAAATTTTAAAGATACCAGTCAAGTGCTTAGCAAACAAATGGAGTGTGATTCTATGGTTGGTTCTTATTACTGAGGAGGATATGTTTGTTTTTTAAGATGAGTCATCAAATAGAATACATACACATCTATATAATATAGATATATACAGGTATAGAATACATATATATATATATATATTGTTGATACACATACACAATATGTATACATATATATCAGCAATAATGTCAAAATAAAATGCATAAGATAAAGCTCTGCTACAGCTACTTAGTATTCCTTAACACCAATGACAGTTTCTGGACATCAAAGGGCAATGTAAATTATAGAATTCACAATGGTGTGCTATTTTGTGAGCAAGTAAGCATCTGCTTTTGATAACAGTCTAAAACCACATCTGCTTCATGCAGGAAGATACTCAAGTGCAAAAGATGACTTGAATAGAGAGCAATTCTTTCTTAAAATAAAAGAATTAAACAGGTGAATGCTTTCTTCCCCCCTATGATTTTTATCGTTGCAAAGCAAATAGAATATACTGATTGTTTTAGAGACTAGCGGTCAAACGTTTAAAAAGAAGCCGTGTGCACTCTCCTTTGAGTATATTATCTTAGGTCTGCGTTACTTCCTTATCTGTAAAATTGGTTTCCTCAGGGAAAGTGTTATTCTGTTGAGTAAAGGCTTTTTTTGTGAAACGTGCTGGTCTTTTTTTGGGGGGGGGGGGGCGGAAGGTAGTTCTACCTTTTTGCTTAAATATAAAAGGGTTTTTTTCCCTACAAAAAATTACATAAATTTCCAAATGACTTTCTGGATAAAATAAAAAAGAATGTCTTAATTGGAGAAAATATCTAATAATCGAAATGGTAGAAAAACAAATTATCTTGAATGAATTCTAGCATTTTCCAGAATTCTGAAATTTTTGTTGCTGAACATTTATAAAATTCATTTCAACTCTTGGGTGACAGGGAAAAAAATGGTAAAGCAACTTGATAGTTTGAATTCCACAGCCTTTCTTCCCCAGAGATTCTGTATTTTATTGTCATCAAAGTCAGGTTTCTTTAAAGTGAAAGAGCTTTCTCTATGTAACAGGATCAGAATATCTTTAATGAATGAGTATGTTAATGACAGCACTTAATTGCAGTAACTATTCCTAAAGAGTTTTAAGAAATGAATATTCATAATCACTTAGGGTAATAGGAGGAAGCTATTTGTGGCAAATAATGGCACTTATTTCTTGTACTTGTTAATACTATTTGATCACTAGCTCTATTTTTTTATTCTCTCATATGTGGAAACGTTGAATCATTGTACATTTTATGCCTTCTTTCTCCAAAATCAATTTTCGCACGTCCCAATTCTTCATTTTCCCTAACCCTTGAAAAAAATCACCAAGAAAAACCTATTGTTGCCTATTTTCTGTTTCTTTGGTTCCTTGTATATATATTTCTTAAAATAATTTGGTATTGCCTTTATAACCTATTGATTTTTTGTTTTGGTAGATGAAGATTTAGCCTTCCTCATCCTTGCAACATACTTAGGTTACAATCTTGGTTATACTAATATTTGGCTTTTATATTAAGTTGACTAACATTGTTCATATCTGAGACCATTTGGGTATTCATGGGGTTCTTTACCTCTTTTTGTTTTCCCTCAAATGATTATTTTTGTTTCACAATTTGCTTAGCTTTCTGTGTACTACACCCTTAACTGTTTGTAAAATATCCAAGAGTACTAAAATCCCTCTCAAAACCATGTTTCACTTGGCCAGACACATCATGACTTCCGGCAATTTCTCTTTTCCCCTCCTGCACTCACACCCCACTCATCACCCACTTGCAGCTAGAATTCTTCAGGGTCTGATCAGATTTTCCCAGGTGCTCCCTGCACCTGCCACCTGGCTACCGTCTTTAGATTCTTCTCATTTCCTCACTGAAGTTCCCACCTTTCTTTCCTCTACTTTTCCTCTCTCTTGGTGCCCAAGTTGTGTGTGTGTCAGCGTGTGACCAAGTGTGATTTAGTCTCTGTTTTGGTGAAACATATCCTCAAGTAACGTCCAGATAGGCAGCATAAGTAGCAAAATTTTTGAGACTCAGCCTTCCCCAAAATGATTTAACTCAACCCTTAGACTTGACGGATACTTTGTGGATGGAATTTTAGTCACAACCCCTGCCACTTGGAATTTCAAGGGCATTACCTATTTTTCTCTATACTCGTAAATGTCTATTTTGCTGGTGAGAAATTTTATGGATCCCTATCCTTCCTCTTTTGTATATAATGTTTTTAATTAAATAACTGTCTCCAGAAATATTTGAAATCCTCCTTGGTTTTCTGAACTATGATGATGTTATGCCAGGTGTAGGTCTCTTCATTTTTGTCTTTGCAACATGGAAATTTATTTTCTTTGATTTGGGACAGAAACGTGCTATTTTTTGATTAATATTCCTCTCCATTCTTACTATTTCCTGTGGAATTACTATTAGTTAGAACTTGAACCTGGTGGCTTTATCATTTAATTTTTTTTTATTTTAACAATTATAAGTTAATTGATAAATTCTCTACGGTGAAATGTCAGTTTCACTGAAATGCCATGTCATAATTTCTAAACATGTTTTTTTTCCTCTTTATTTGAGCAAAACATGGGAGACCTTTAAGGAGATATTTATTTAGGATAATGATCATATATTAACTTTTTTAGCCCATTCATCACTTGCTTGTTGCCTTTGCTTTTGGTTCTTATAACATATAAGTTTTATTATTTTTTTGCAGACAAAAAATCTATTATTTATTTCATGGTTTGTGGGTTTCATTTAATGGCTAGAGAGCTACTCTGCAAATGCCACCAAGGTTATACAAATACTCTCCTAAATTTCTTAAATATTTATATTATTTTAACTTTATTTTATTAATCCAATTTAAAAATATTGGGTATATGTCATAATCTAGTAGATTAGTTTTCTTTTCTTACAGAAGAAAATTATGACACAATTATATTCTACTAAATAAAAATGTCCACTTCATTTAAAATTTATAATCATATTACCATATATATATTATGTTATTTCATTTGTGTACACATCTATTTTGTTAATACAATTCTATTTTGAGCACAGCAATTTTGTGGAAATTTTAAGTATCTGATAAAACAAGATTTAAAACTTATTGGTAAGCTACATAGTGTCTATAATGTAATTGATATTGATACTAGTTAATTGGCCATAAGCATCAACATAGGTGAAAGTTTTCCTTTCCAATTATTATAGACTCATAAATTCAAAATAATTTTTCATGAAGCAGCACTATAACTATCAATATAAAGATAAAAATGTTAGAAAGTACAACGGGCCAGAGTCAGGTGATATTAGATGATGTATCTGTAGGTTTTGATCCAGACTATTTCATTAGTTGCTAAGTGACTCTCAGTGAATAGTTTCATTGCTGTGAATCTTTGTTTCCATAACTATAAACTTGGAATCATTATTTCATATCTGTGTCCTCTACTGTTTTGTTACAAATGAACCAGATAATGAAAAGGCATTTAGAACAAGGTAAACACTGTATGTCTATAACATATATACATCTATTTTACAAATTTTCTACACCTATGCTGAGAGAATACTCTTGGCTTATATTCATTCAGTATCTTTTGCTATATTTAATGTCCTTATCTTGATTTAAAACCTGCTCTCTGATAAATAAATCAGAGCACTGACTCCCAATGCAAGCATTTCAGGGACTTCTAGGCAAAAAAAAAAAAAAAAAAAAAAAAAAGACATTTTAAAAAATATTAAAAATTGTCATTAGAAATATTAATTTCTGAGAGCCTAAAATATTCTGGGCTTTAAGTTTGGTAACTGCCAGTTCTTTGAACTGTACTAAGGCTAAGAAATATCCATGGTTTCTTCCAGAAACTTATTTAACATTTAGTGGTCCGTCAATAACCTCCAGAGATGAATCTGGCTCAGCGTAAAGACCCAGAATGATTTTTATATTTCAAGAATAGACTTTTTAATAGACAGCATCAATTTTAAGTTCCTAGTGAATACCACAGGTCCAGAAATCAGTTGCACTGATTTTATACTTGGGCAGGTTGGGAAAATATGATCAGGTCTAGGGAAGCCGTTCTCAAGAGGGGGGACACATTACTATACAAGAGATTACATCAGCATTATTTGGTGGGGGGTGGGGGGGGGAGAAGAACAGCTTGAAATACCCTAATACCTGTATTTGGAAACAAATTGGAAAATGTAGGACCCTAAAAACACCTTCGGGGCGCCTGGGTGGCTCAGTAGGTTAAGGGTCCAACTTGAGATCATCAGGTCATGATCTTGCGGTTCATGAATTCAAGCCCGGCATAAGGCTCTGTGCTGTCAGCTCTGATTCTGTCTCCCTTTCTCTGCCCCTCCCCTGCTCTCTCTCTCTCTCTCTCTTTCTCTCTCTCTCTGTGTCTCTCTCTGTCTCTCCCTCTCTCAAGAATAAAACATAAAAAAAATTAAAAAAAAAAAAAAAAACAACAGCACCTTTTCCACTGGAATGCCAAAGGCTGAAAAAGAAATCATTTTAGAGAACACGAGTTAAAAAAGCTTGGGGAAAATGAGGCAGGAAGTAATAACTTACACGATGCAGATGACAATCAGGACAATGATAATGAGCATTTTTGGACTATGAGGCAGCCACAGTGCATAGCACATCACACTCTATTTCCATCAATCCCTGCAACACACTGACAAGGGAAGTACTGTTGCTGTTCTTACTTTTGTAGATTAGGAGCCAGAGACTTAGAGCCTTTAAGTAAGTTGTCTGATTTCATGCATATAAAAATTAGCATTACAAACTGGCATATAAAAATATACCATGTTGATGAATAAGAAAATATTATGTACCGACATCAATTACCTCAACATTAGAGCTTCAATAAAACTTCAATTCAAAAACAGTCCAATTCAAAAACTGAAAATAAAATTAGGATAATTGAATAAGTGTGGTAGGGACAAATAGAAGATAGATATGTCAATAAAATATTCCAGAAAGCCCATTACCAGACATAAGCATACTTGAAAATTTTGAATATGATTGATGTATTTCATATGAAGTTGGAAAAGAAAGTTTTCCAGGAATGTTTCCAGGAAAATTGATTTATATCATCACAGAGAATAAAATAAA
The DNA here is from genome assembly GCF_028749965.1 of Puma concolor. NCBI lineage: Eukaryota > Metazoa > Chordata > Mammalia > Carnivora > Felidae > Puma > Puma concolor. The sequence goes on along the minus strand of NC_141668.1, from coordinate 83,279,706 downwards.
TCGATTTAAATAATTAAATATTACATTTCACATCACAAAAGAGCTAGATCAAAATAGAAATCATTATGGGGGCGCCTGGGTGGCGCAGTCGGTTAAGCGTCCGACTTCAGCCAGGTCACGATCTCGCGGTCCGTGAGTTCGAGCCCCGCGTCAGGCTCTGGGCTGATGGCTCAGAGCCTGGAGCCTGTTTCTGATTCTGTGTCTCCCTCTCTCTCTGCCCCTCCCCCGTTCATGCTCTGTCTCTCTCTGTCCCAAAAATAAATAAACGTTGAAAAAAAAATTAAAAAAAAAAAAGAAATCATTATGTACCTAATATCCTCTAATAGGTAAAGAATACCTAAGCAAATAAATTAAGGAACAAATTTGGTTTATTAAAAAATTATTTATAAATTTGACTCCACATATGTCTGTATTTAAACTCAGCAGCAAGAGTCAGGGATTTAAATTCCCACTTTGAAAGCCCTGGACTCAATCCTTTGTTCACGTATTATGTTACTCATACCCATGGATTGAACAACCACCCTCATTTTTCCCAGTAAGTTCAATATCTTCACCTGCCATGCCTAAACCCTGATGAGGCAGCATTGTGTTTTGGTTAGGACCATGGCCTTTAGTGTCAGACATAACTGACTCTAAAGTCTCTTGACTTTGTTTGTGTCTTCACTTTGCCTCTAAAGTCACTAAAATCCTCTGGCTTTCAATTTCCCTGTGTATCACTTGCAGGGGGAGCGGGGGGAAGCATAGTATATGTTGTTACCGAGATTTTTCTTTTCCTGGTGGATGGAGCTTAAGAGAGATAACGTACCTCCCTGTTGCTAGTTCATGTTACTACGTTACGATTCTGAAACTAGATCCAAACTGAGACCTGCATTGAGACTGTATTCACAGTCCAACTACATAATATATATTGTTTCTACCTGGATTTCACACGTATACAGTTGACCCTTGATCAACATGGGTTTGAAGTTACCTGTGGATTTACATCTGCTTACGTGTAGGTTTCTTCTAAAAATACAGTACAGCACTGTAAATATTTTCCTCATGATTTTTATTTTCTTTGCTCTAGCTTACTTTAAGAATATAATATATGCTACATATAGCATACAAGATACATGTTCATTGACTGTTTATGTTATCAGTAAGTCTTCTGGTCAGTAGTAGGCTATTAGTTGTTACGTTTTGGGGGAGTAAAAGTCATACACAGATTTTCAACAGTGCAAGGTGTCCTCGCTCCTAACCCCTGCTCTGTTCAAGGGCCAACCGTACTTTAAGCCCAAAAAAGTCCTAAAAGATGATTTGAATGTAAACAGAGGTCTACCTTGTTCTTTCACAGGAAGATTCAATATTGTAAGTGTTGTGTCTAAGTTCCTCAGTAACATCAAATACTTCCCACTGTTCACAGAGCATGAACTTCCATATCCAACCTGACTTTGTACACATTTCCAGTTTTTGTGCTCTCCCTTTGTACCTTTTGCTCCAGCTTCACCGAACTGCTTTTCTCCCACATACCCCAGGTCTTTTCTTCCATTGGTGTCTTTCCTCATCTTGTTCCCTCAGCCTGGAATTTGCCTCTCCCACTGCCAACTATTTAGACCTCGTCCATCTTACAAAGCAGTCACCACCGCTACCCTCTTGCACAGAATCATGCCCCCACCACCCCACCGACTCCCAGAGATTTAGCAATGCTTTCCAAAGCCCAAAGCACATAATTTTACTCTCAAATTTATGAATTTTTATCACAATTCTTCTCTGCATTACAATTACTAAAGGTAATAAAAATTTAACAGCAGCTATGGCAAAGTCTCCAGCTACCATGAATGCTTTGGCTCTACCCATTGTCTGAGTACGCTTGCTTACTGCCTGATTATGAGATGGGACCATCCTAGATCATAAGGCCCCTCAGATCAGCGTACCTATTGAATTGATCTCTGTAGCATCCAAATTTTAACACAATGCCTTGCACAAAACAGATATACTCACATATGACACTGATCAATTCTAGGCATATAAAAAAAAACAAAGTGTACGCATTAGTAAAATTAGGGCAAGAATCTCACAAACAAGCAAACATGTTCGATCCACTGAAACCAATTTTATAATATAATGTGCCTACATTGGTCAATTTTTAAGCACAATTTTTGTAGGGCAAATAATCAAATGATGCAAAATAATCCACTCATCACATTTCCCTTGATAACATCCTGACCTTCAAAATTGAGATAAAAACCAAATAACATCACATTTTCAAAATGATTTTGACAAAACAGCTATAACAATAAACATATTGTCAATAAATTTTGTCCATTGTCATCTTCAATAAAACAGAACTTAAAAAAGGAACACTTTTTATGTAAAATGAACTCCTTGAGTAAGAGATATAAACTTCTGGGTGCCTGGGTGGCTCAGTCAGTTAAGCATCTGACTTTAGATCTAGTCATGATCTCACGGTTCATGAGTTTGAGCCCCACGTCGGGCTCTGTGGTGACAGCTTGGAGCCTGGAGCCTGCTTCAGACTCTGGGTCTCCCTCTCTCTCTCTCTTTCTGTCCTTCCCGTTTGTGCTCTCTCTCTCTTTCTCAAAAGTAAACAAACATTAAAAAAAATAAAAAAAAGAGATATAAGCTTCTAGTTATAAAATAAATAAGTCACTGTGATGGAAAATACAGCATAGGAAATATAGTCAATATTGTAGTAACATTATTCGGTGACAGGTGGTGACTACATTTATCATGGTAAGCACTGAGTAATGGATAGAATTGTCAAATCATAATGTGGTACGTTTGAAACTAATACAACACTGAAGGTCAACTATACTTCAATAATAGGATTAATTAACCAATTAACTCCTTGATAGAGCATTCTTGACATCACTAAAATGAACAGAATCTGAAAATTCCAAAATAAAAAAAAGGAGAAGTGATATACAGAAGACAAAAAAAAATTTCATATTTAATTTGAAATGTTCTTAGTTTAATTAAAAATAGAGCCTGAAGAAATGGGAAATGTCTAAGAGGTGAGATGAATTTTTCTTCAGGAACAAGTTAATACCTATTATTTGAATTGTGGGAACCCTATTAGGGGCTCCAGAAAAGGAAGGGTTATGTCACATTCCATGCTGCAGCCCAGTCCTTATTCCAGGGCTGGTCACAACTAGTGTTCAATTAAGTATTTGCTAGGTGACATATTGGATTCCCTTCTAACATCTGTTATTACGCTCTAATTGAGGGCCTTCAGGGTGGTTTTATATTTTTCTCTTTGCAGGCTGACTCTTAAATACCCCAGTTGGTCAGGGAAAGAGAGAAAATGAAATGAGTATTTTACATTGAACACTTAGATATTCTAATCTACAAACCCTAAAGGAGATAGTTAGTTACCCATCATCTACTCCATTTCTTTTTCCTATTTAAAAAGAGAAAAATACTCTTAAAAATCTTAAAAAAAAAACATTTGTCAAAACAGGATAATGAGATTCAGGACTCCAATACTGAGGCTTCGATTTTTTTTCCTTTTTAAGTAGGCCCAGCGTGGGGCCCAATGAGGAGCTCGAACTCACCGCCCGGAGACCAAGACATGAGCTGAGATCAAGAGTCAGATGTTTAACCAACTGAGCCACCCAGGTGCCGCTGAGGCCTAGATTTTTATTGGTTTAATTCAGGAAATGATTTCTGTTCTACACTTTCTCACGGACTTTGCAAAACATGTTCATTTGTCTAAAAGGGACTCATATGAATCACTGGTAAAGCTATGTGTAAACTATAGATCTGTATAAAATAAACCTGAGATGCGAGTTAAAGTGAGATTGTTGTGGTCATTACAGACTTTCGTTATTTTTTCATAAATTGTTATGCTTTTTTAACAACAACAACAAAAACCCACTTCCCATAAGACATTGAGTTGAATCTTGTTCTCTTGCCTACTCCCCTGGCACCTGCTTCCTTGGGTTAACATTATTGGTGATGTGCTTTCACAGAGTCAATTATTTGAAATATTTGTGACTAGAGTTTAGCGTATTTCTATAATGGTAGAGGTTTATTTGTTCTGTCCCATTGAAAATGGAAATTGAGTGATTAAATTAAAGCCTCTAAAGATACTTAAGAAAATATATGATGTATGGGGATTGTTTTTTAAATACACACAGCCAGGCAAATTAAACCTCATACAAAGTGTGATTCTAATGCCTGCTGCAAAAGCTTGCCAACACCTGGTTTAGGACAATAAATGCGTCAAGCCGGTCACTGTATGTGATGTATATGGATACCCACTAACAAACAGTAACACTATTACTTACGTAACACTTAATGAAAACGATGTAGGAAAGGGCTAGATCATCTATTAGGGGTATGGGAGAGTTTTGACGTAAATTGGGAAAACACTTGTCACTACAAATAGGAAGTCTAATTGATTTGAACGAAATCTTTAAGAGGAGTGGTCTTCTATAGCTCTTCCAAAAAGTGCTTGACATTTTGTCATTCTTGACGAATCCCACTCTTGCATGGAATCCAAATGGCTCTCTTTTATATTCACTTTTAATAATAGCTACAATTTAAGGGATGGTAGTCATGTGCCAAACACAGTGTTTGTTTGTACTTTACATTGTGCACTTTTTTAAATTGTGAAAGTTCAACCATTCCTTAGCAGAGACAGTCCACAAGAGGGTTACTATTTTCTACTACAACTTAGGTTGGAACCCCAGAACCTTTGCTTGATCTCCCATTCTGACCCACTGAGCATGAGATTATTCAGCATGAGATTAAAATTTATGAGTCACTGCTATAGGGAAGATGCAACATTACTGGAGAAAATGACTAAGTGGAAAAATAGATTTAAAAAAAATCAGAACCCAGAATAAATAGATCTACTCAATACATAGAACAAGGACATGACTAGCATTAGAAAATATTTCATATAATGTGCTCAACATAAAGTTTCAACCCCATTAAACATTACTTTTTGTATTGTGTACACTGTAATTCCAAAATAAGAAGAAAAATGTTACAAAAACAAACTGTTCAAGGGTGATTACTTAAAATTTCTGATATACTTTGGGGCGCCTGGGTGGCTCAGTCAGTTAAGCGTCTGACTTCGGCTCAGGTCATGATCTCACGGTTTGTGAGTTCGAGCCCTGCATCAGGCTCAGAGCCTGGAGCCTGCTTTGGATTCTGTGTCTCCCACTCTCTGTGCCCCTCCCTCGCTCATTCTCTGTCTCTCAAAAATAAATAAACATTAAAAAAATCTCTGATACACTTTTCATTTAAAGTATGCATATCTTTGTAGATCAGTTTCCCTTAGAGTGGACCAAGGTGTGCATAAAACAAAGTGCTTGCATGAGTAATCTGAAACCCTCTGGGTGAGCTGGAACACTGCAAGATCTACAGTCTCAAGATAATCTTGCTAATCTGCAAAGAGACACTTTTTCTGGTGTCCTGGATTAGAATTAAAAGGAGGAAAAATCCAGTCAAGAAATTATTATGTCTAAAAACAAACTGAACTAAGTCTGCTTTGTTTGCTGGTTTGTTATCCTACAAATTGGCTGTTTTTGTTGACTGACAACAAAAGGAAGTGAAAGCAATCTTCTGATCACTCAAAACAAAATATGTACCATAAATTTACCTGGATGACAACATGGAGTTGACCTTACATCTCTATGGGGACAAAACAAAATCTTGTACGTTAAATTGGTATTTTCCTCTTAACTGCTTAGAATGATTAAATTCTTGGGTAACTTAATAATTTTCTCCCTAGTCCCTATCTGTGTATTCTTTTCAACTGAAAACTGTTTGTACAGGTTAAATACTTACTGTAGTTTTCTTCTCCGTATTGTTAGCAATATCACCTGTCTCTTACAGAACTATTCATGCCAAACTTCATATAGATATGTCAATTATAAATTTACTTATTGGCAACATTTTGGAAAGTAAGTCGGTAAAAAATAACTTGTCCAAAATATTGTTACCAAAAGGGTACATGACTGTAAATGACTCACATTACATTTGTATTCTATCTTATCCCCTTCCTCAACCTCCTGCCCTCTGCTCCATAATCTGAGATTAACTACTGATTAGTCAGTTCACTAAAATATAAACATATTGACTCATAAGTTTAAGTAAAATACAAAGTAGCTTATGACTGATTCCCTCTTGTGTGACTGATAGGAAGAGGAAAGCAGTATTAGGACGAACACATTTTTATTCATTGACAGTTATGAACATTTATATGAAGACAATTTTAGTTTTGAACTTTAAAATTAAAAGAAAAGTGAAAGTAAGTAATTAAACTTTGAAAAAAGTACGCATGAATTGCTTCTCTATTTACTTGAATAGTAGAGTCATATGAAAATCAGTGGGCATTACTTTCACATATGATTATATTGTTTATTCATTTACTCAACAAACATTGAGAAAGCAACATTATAGGCAAAGGCTTTCTGCTAAGTGCTGGGACACCAGGATGGCTAAATCATAGCTTAGGTCTAAATGTCATTCAACTTTATGGAGGAGACGGGCATAAGAATAGACAATTACAGATCAAAGATCAATGACAGCAAAAGATGCACATTATGGTGTAAACCAGGGCAGACTTTGTTAGTAGTAGAAGAGCATAGGAGGAGAAGGAGGCAAGATCTGGAAGAGGGTGAATTCAGTTCAGGGTGTACGTAAGTTGATTTGTCTACGGCGTCTCCAGGCAAAATACTGCCCGGGCCCTGCACCTCTGGGCTGTAAGGTGTATTCTCAGGTGCATTCTCTGCTCTCCTGTCAGGGCAGCTGTGCCCTAGGATGGTTCCCAGGCTCCCCTGACCAGTTGGCCTCCATCTGTATTTGATCAGGCACTGACAGAGGTTGGAGAATGGGAGGAAGAAAGCATCTAGGATATTTCTCCCCATCCTTGTGTATCTCAGTATATATTTCTGGCATTTGCCATTTCTCTTCCTTGTCTCCTGCTGCCTGCAATTCAGGCTTGCCTGGGTTTCCACTCTCACTAGCCTCCAGCTTGCAGGGACAGTAGCTTCCTTCAGCTACCTCCCTAGGTCGGCTACCTCACTGCTAACTGCTTGGTTTCTCAGGAAGACCGGGGGTATGTAATAACTGTCAGGCATCAATCTCCTCTATTTTAAATACTCAGCGTGGTTTCCCTTTTCTTGGTTGGACACAAGTGCCTGGCACACATGAACTATTGGAGTCTGAATTGCAGGGAGTCCAGAGGGTAAATGTGGGTCTAATCAACATATAGATGAGAGGTGATGAGTTTATGCAGAGAGAGGATGTGCAAAATGATGGGTAGATTGGGGTGGGACCCTGGGGAAAATGGCAGCCAGTAAAAGAAAAGCAGTCTGTGAATGAATCTAAAGAAAAACTTTTAGTAGAACCAGAAAAATGTGATATCCACTCATTCACGAGGAACCTCAGGCATCATTCGCACGCAGCGTTTGCCCGATGAGGTTTCCGAAGACAGATCAGGTCACCGGTTAGGTAACAGGACCCTATTTGAAATCCAAATATGGGTTTCCTATCTCTTCATCTACTGTCATTGTGACACCGTGCCATTAATCATTCTTTTTCATAGCAGGCGATTCGGCATCATTTTCCCAGGTCCCAGTCCCTTGCTCTTCTCTTGTGTGCTATTTGCACCTCACCTTCTTTTCGTGTAAAACCTGTGTATAGTATTATTTGTCTTCACAGGTAATTTTAAGAATTAAATGAGATGACACATGGAAAGTACTTGGAATAGTATAAAGTAATTAAGATAGTTAAAATTAGTGACAGGAGGTTCAGTTGAAGAAGGAGAACAGTGAGGTCAGATCTTATCACAATATTATGAAAGATAAGCTAGTCTTTGTTCACCTTACAAAAAGTGAATACGTGTTTGCAGAAGTTCAGGATTTTTTTTTTTTTGCATTTTGTTGTACATTTATTATTTAATAAAACCAAATTTAATTTCAAATGAGGTTTTCACATTAGAAGTAAGTTCAATCATTATTTTTTTCTCTAAAATGATTTTTATACCCTTAGTTTCTTCTTAAGAATTTCCATTTTAGGGGCGCCTGGGTGGCTCAGTCGGTTAAGCATCCGACTTCGGCTCAGGTCATGATCTCACGGTCCGTGAGTTCAAGCCCCGCATCAGGCTCTGGAGCCTGCTTCGGGTTCTGTGTCTCCTTCTCTCCTTGCCTCTCTGGCTCTCATGCTCTCTCTGTCTCTCTCAAAAATAAATAAACATTAAAAAAATTTAAAAAAAAAAGAATTTCCATTTAAGTGAAGTCTCATGTTTTATTTTCTATTTGCATGGTATTTTAACATTTTTTTTTTTTTTCAAATTCAACAAGTGATTTGTTTTTCCTGAGAAGGTCATTGGAGTCTCTCTCCAGTCATCCTCACTCTTTTTTCTCTTTAAAACATTCAGGACCCAAAATTACTTAAAGGTTAAATATAAACAAAGAAGTTGGGAAATGGTTAAGTGAAATCACAGAATAATTCTACTTTAATAGAGAACAGAGAAAACGAGGCTGTACCTACCTACTGCTTTCACCATCACTACTTAGAAATTTACATTTCTATTCAGAGAAAACCAAACTCAAATGCTTGCGGTGTAACATGTAGATTCTACCAGCATCCAATATTGAAAATTTGAACTTACCTTCGGCGTCTGTTAGTCCCACTCCTACCCCTGGCTGTTTTACAGGCTCTTGCCCATTCTGCCCCATCTTCCCTCTGTTTAAAAAGAAAGTAAAAAGTCATGATCTCCTAAGTGCAAATGAGAAGACCGAGTTCACAAAAATACAATGACATTATATATTCAGACCCAAGATAAATTACTCGAATGGCAAACATAAAGACAGCAAATTGCTCCGCATCGTGTTAATTTTAAAATAGGGGCTTGTTTATTATTCCTACTTAGTCTGAACATCATACCTCGAAATTCAGTGTCTCATGTATTGACTCATTTATCAAAGATCAGACTGTCATGAAATTTTCAAATTTTGTTTTACAATTGGGGGCTTGTGTTTTTTCCCCACTTCTAACTTAAGAAGTGAACAGGGTTTTCATATCTTTACACTTAGTTATGATAACCTATACAGGCCCTTTGGCGAAGAGGGAAATTCTGAATTAACGTACACAAATAATATTGTAATAACACGGATTTTTATTTCACTTAGTGACTTTCAGATTTTTTATTTCACTTAGTGACTTTCAGATCCTGCCTATGTTTTCAGCTGTGTGTAGCATATGGGCTTTTGAAGTCAGACCTCCTGGTCTCTGCTTCTGGCTTCACTATTTCATGCTAGTGTCATCTAAGGTGAATCTACTTAATCTAGTGAATCTATTTCTCCTTTTGGAATATAAACATAGTAACACTAGATCGCTCCTGGGTATGAGAAAATCACATGGGAAATGCACATAAAGTCCTTAACACAGTGCCCGAAACATCGTAACATTCAATAAATAGAAAATATTAATAAGCATCACATAACGGCTTTAGAATTCAGCCGGAGTCTACTACTCTTGGAGTTTCAGCTTCGAACTTTCTGGAAGGCCAAATCAATGAAGAATTCATGATATTTTGAGCACTCTGTGTTCAGAATATTGATAATGTAACAGCCAAAACGCTATAGGCTACTTTGTATTCCTTCAGTCACAGAAAAAGCTACATGGCGTAGAAAAGATTCTGGAATTGTCTTTATATGTACTTACGTAATATGTTCCAAAAAGAGGAAATAAAATCCCTTAAGTGTTAAAATGGGTATTTGAACAAAAGAACGCCTTGATACTATACTTGCTAGGCAATAATTCTAAAAGTAGTATTTAGTAACAACTATTTCTTACTTTCACACAAAAAAATATTTGGTTTGTTGAACATGCTGAAAATGTAATTGTATTCATTTCTTAAGAATCCAATTACATCTTACTTGAAAGCTGCTCTAAAGATCCTCTAACCATTTTACAGAAAAGGTTCTGTCCATCACGAAAGAGGAATAGACATAAAATCAGAAATCATTTTATGTTGAAAGCCATCACATTCTTCCATTATGACAATTCTAGGTCAGAGGTTTAAACACAAATTTTTATCAAGTGTGAAGGACCAAATACCTGCAAAAATGTTAGAAATCATATATATACCTGTATAAAGATAGATAGATAGATAAGATATAGTCTGCATCTGAATATATACAAAAAAGTTTTGATTAGGCAATGCACAAAACTTTAATTTGTGTAATTGCTTCATTGGGACTCAATAAAAATAGACAATAACTGAAAAAAAAATAATTGACTCTGCTCTAGTCCAGTCAGAGAGAAAAGCTTCACAAGTCAGTAGCAATCTTACCGTGAGCAGTTACTATGACTAGCGGAGGGAACCCAAAAAAATTTGTTGCTGAGTCAAGCTCAAACGAAAGGGAAAACCGTTTTATCTGACAGATGAGAGTACTGAAGAAATTACTGCCCTATATATGCCTAGGTTTAACAAAATAATGAAAGTATTTAGTAACAGTAATAAAAATAAAGTTTTGGTAATTTTTTATTTGACCTCGAGTACTAGCTTTTGAATTTTAATGGTGATATTCAACTGCAGTCTTTGTTTCTAATGAAAACTGATTTTAACATTAGGTCCATAGGCTTAAGTATTAGAGGCATTTCTAAGATTATACAGAAATTTGTGTGGCATTGCAAAGCTAACTGAAATATGAAGGAAATGTGACTGTGGGTCACATTTGAATGAACGTAATGAACATATGCCTGTACATTCATACATAATGAATGTAATGACTGTGGGTTATGCAAGGGATGCAATTTTTTTGAATTCCCAGGAAATAATCTTCATCTCAGAACATGCTGACTACAATTTATAATTTATATTTTTTAATCACAAAATAGTTATTCAACTCTTTTTAAAATTTTATTTTTATTTAAGTTTATTTATTTATTTTGAGATAGAGAGAGAGAGAGAGAAGAGAGAGAGAGAGAGAGAGAGGAGAGAGAGAGTCCTAAGCAGGCTCCACACCATCAGCACGGAGCCTGATGCGAGGCTTGAACTCATGAACCCTGAGATCATAACCTGAGCCAAGAAGAGTCAGAAGGTTAACTGACTGAACACCCAGGCACCCACAAATAGTTATGAAACTCTTATGTTAGCCTAAGCAATAATTGTGTTAGACACAGAAGAGTGTATAAAAGAAATACCAAATACAGCTTCTTACGTATATCCTGTAATGCTTTAGAAGAGAGAATTTTTCTTTGTGCTCGTATGGCAAAACAATAGTGTCCTAGGCAGTATTTAAAGGCTTTGATTTATAAGAGAACAGGAAAATGGGAAAAACAAAACTGGAATGTGGCATATATGTAAAAACACATAATCTATTTCTACTTCAGATATTCAGATATTGAAGAAATAACGTGGTTTTTCTCTGGGAGTTATAACTTCATCAGCAGTGTTAAATTATTTTGAAATGTAAGGATAAATTGGAAGTATATTAAGTGATGTGTGGTTAAAAAATTACAAATTCATATGACATTCATAGCCTAGAGAGAGAAATGTAATGAATTTGCTGACATTTTCATCCAACTGGATCATCAGAGGCAGAGAACTAATGAGATCAGACTCCTTTTAGAAATAATTTCCAGGGGCACCTGGGTGGCTCAGTTGGTTGAGCGTCCAACTTCAGCTCAGGTCATGATCTCACAGTTTGTGAGTTCGAGCCCCGCGTCAGGCCCTGTGCTGACAGCTCGGAGCCTGGAGCCTGCTTCTGATTCTGTGTCTCCCTCTCTCTCTGCCCCTCCCCCGCTCATGCTCTGTCTCTCTCTCTCTCTCAAAAATGAATAAATGTTTAAAAAAAGTTAAAAAAAAACGAAATAATTTCCAATAAAAAAAGAACTGATTAAACATAAATAACTATTGAATCCATAGCCTAAGTATAAAAAAAAGGCAAAAGATATGGACAAGTGATCCAATAAATTAAAAAAAATTGAAGTTGGAAAAATATAACTTGCAAATCACAAAATAAACCCACCTCTTACTGTACGAACCCATGTCCCCATTATTTTGCTTTTGTAAGTTGAGCCATTATCTAAATATTAGAACTATTCTGGAGACTAAAAGGAAAGACTTATGAAAACCTTGACATTAAAACAAAGAGAAATCGAATTTCTGCTCCCATAAATGGCCACACTCAACGTGGAGAAAACGAAGGAGATCCTTTAACCAGGGTGCAGTCAGGGGTCTGCAAAGTCTGTAAAGGACCAGAGAGCAAATGTTTTGAATGGTCTCTGTTGCAACTGTACTCAAGTCGGCCTCTACAGCGCAGAAGTACCGGGCAACACGTAAGCGAATGGGTGTGGCTTCCAATAAAACTTTATTTGTGGACGCTGAAAGTTCAATTCGTATAATTGTCATGTGTCACAAAGTGCTATTCTTCTTCTCCTTCTCCTTTTTTCTAAACATTTAAAAATGCAAAGTTTTAGTTCACAGGCCTTACAAAACTAAGTGGCAGGCTAGATTCACCGGGACCTAGATCCTGGAGATGTGTGACCCAAAGACGTTCTTGAGAACCCAGAAAACTAGTTGTCGGGGAGGAGAAGGAAAGGGCTGAGGTTGAGATTTTGATATTGAAACAGATATAACCTACATATGTGTCTTAGATACTGCTAATCTTTGCCACCTCCATGTCTAAACCCAGGGTAACGCGTTCTGAACACAACCTGTTTTCATTTTGCATTCGGTTTATGGTATCATCTTCTTGAGGCTTCACCTGTTACAAATGAACTTTAATCCAAGATTACTTACTGGGGACCTATGTATTGCTCGATATTTGTTCTAGAAAATAGGAAAACGCTTCAAAATCTTCCATTTTAACTGTGGTAAGATTTATCATTGAAAAGTCTATATGAGGAACCCAATAGTTTACCTATTTCAAAAATGATATATGAGCTTTTAAAATATGTTTAAATCTGCTTTGGTTCAAAGTCAATTAATCTAAGTTTATCTCAAATACCACTAACGTTTGTGTTTGGTCATTGTGTGATTAAAGCCTCAAGCCACTAGTAGGGCTGGACTTAATTTAGTTATTATTTTAGCAGGGTTTTTTTTGTTTTGTTTTTGTTTTTGTTTTTACTGAGTACAGATTGTACTTATTAAACAGTCCCGGAAGTGACCAGCATTCATCCTTGGAATTAACTAAATGAATCCAACCTTTCCTGAACAGTCTCTTTTCTACGTAGGCACACACAGCTGAAGTGTTTCAGGGACAGTGACTCAGAACTGGATAATTATCTACTTATTTCCCGTTAAGTGTTAAGAAAAGCTTACTCATGATGCTGTTAACTTTGTAGTGGGGAAAAAAAAAAAAAAAGCAAGAAAGCATAAAACCCACTTACATCCTTGGAATAGGAAATAGATTAGTCTCCCCTGCAGTGCCGCTGCTTCCTTCACTGTCCACGCTGTACCCGCTGCCAAAGCTGCTGCCCGAGGAGCCGGTAGACACGGAGCTTTCTGCGGGGCGGTGATTGGTAGGCTTTGCTGCATGGTGTGGGAAGAGTCAACACCACAGTCAATCCATGAAACTCCCAGCGATCTCCAAATGCACAACTCTACGTTTTCTTCATTGACATGGATAACGACACAGCTCTAGCAAGAACTCCACACTTCTTCACCTGCCTTTCAATTTCTTTCCCTTAACCAATAACGTGCTGTGGTAACACTAAGTACTTGCATATTTTCATTGGAGATAAAGAAAAAAAAAAGCCCCTCAATGATGTCTAGACTTAAACCATCAGATGTTTTGAATGAGTTACATAGTAACTGTACCATGACTGTTATTATCGTTTCTACTTGTGGCTTATTTGTACAGTATTGCAATAATGACAAATAAGAATTTTGACTATTTCATGGAGAAAGGAGTTTAGAAAGACTTGGGTTGATAGAAATAGCAGGGTAAGGGAAAATTGCTTATTTTCCAGATTAACCAATAATCTGTCTTTCTCTTGAGAAGTAAAGATGCAAAGTAAAACAGATGATTTCAAGAAGAGGTTGGAGAATTCTGTGCTTGTTTCTGTGTATCTCTCACAACTGTCTCTAGCGGGGTTGTAGATTTGAAGACCTTTGTTTTCCTTTCGGCATTTCTTCATTTATGATTGGGACTTGTTTCAAAAACTCCTTGCGTTTGATCTTGTGGATACAGGAATCCTTATTCCCACAGAAACATTCTAATTTTGTGTTGTATAATGCAGTGGGAGCTTAGTACCAAGACTGTTAGTGGAGTTCTAGATTAGAGGAGATTTGGGGGGGAAATTTTGATGCAAAAAAAAATAAATAAACAGAAGAGAAGGCAAGTGGTTCCTGTTTTACGGAGAGAAGATTTTCTAGGCAAATTTTAAAAATTATTATGTCTCCTGCCACATGGTCAGAATGTAAGAGCATGAGCTTTGACCATACAGACAGGATTTGGAATCCTAGCTCATTCTGGAGTAAACTTAAAAGGTCTCAGCTTGTGCATTGGATAATAATGGGTCAGTAATGCATATCTCGACTCATAAGATTGTGACCATGAGGAGTGAAATGAAGCAGGACTTCGGTTACTTTCTCTCCCTCATCTTGTGATTTTATTTGCCATACCCCAACCTCTTCCTCAGGGTTTTCCTATCAATTGCTACTCCCTAGTGTCTTCGAGTATACCTAGTCCCTGACAATGACTTTGCCTTGATTCACATTCTGAGGTAGAAAAATACTTAGAGTCTCTTTCTTCCATAAATACATCCCCATTCAATCAGGAGTTTCTTAAGCAGTTGGATAGATCCACACTACTGGGTGAATTGTGGATACTCATGTAATGATTCTCAGATACCTACATTTTTATTAAAGAGATGTACACAAACACAGTGACTCTCAATCGGGTGGGATTTTAGTCAAACCAATATATCCAAATGAAGTTAAAAATATAGACATTGTGAGGGAAACCTCTTGAGGACAGGAAATACACCATCAAGGTAACCAGAAACAAATATTACAAAGGTTCTCCCCAATCACGACCACTTCTTCCATTTTGGGACAACAGATTCTCTAAAGGCATCAGAAGTTGTTATAATATATATTCCAGTGATAGCACTTTCTCAGAATAAGGAAATAAGGAAGAAATACTTGTCAATAATGCATCAGGCATCTATAAATTGGGAATAGCTATTTAGAAAAAGTCTTGAATATTGTTAAATAGCCAGTCACCAATGAATTAATAGTACCCAATAGAAGTAGATTTGAGGAAACAGAATGATAGTTATAATGCTTGATATTTTCTTCAACTTATGTAGAAGAAACCCAGATGGTGTATTTAGTGTGAACTTAGAACTTTTTAAAAGGGTAACAAAAAATATAAAGGATATAGGACTATGATATAAAATTATGAACTTTTGTAAAGTAAATTAAACTGTATAGTCAACCACATGATGAGTCAGATTAGTCAACTGGTTGTAGACAAAGGAAAGCTGCCATACTTTTTGACTAGCATTATATAATCCAGTCGAGGCTATTATTAATATTTTTTTCAGTGTGATATTGAATGGAACACTTTAATTTCAACAACTGGAAAATCTTTATATACTATTTCCAAAACAAACCTTAATTAATATGCACTAATTTTTAAATCCATTTATTTTTACTAGATTAAAACAATTTTCAACCAAGAGCAATCTCACAATGTACCAAAATAGCTATTATAGCAAGACTGTCTTATTTACATTTCAAAATATTCAATCTTTTCTTTGTGAGCTTTGATTTTACCTGATGCAATTTCTAGTTCTATTTCTCTTCTGGGAAATTCGAGATGTGTACAGAATGTGAAACAACAAAATAAGAAGAAAGGAACAAGGCTAGAAATAAATTTAAGGAAAGAGTTTTTCATCTTGTCTAGGTGAATAGAAATCTCCTTTGGAAAGCCTGTGCAAGTGCTGTAGATTTACATGCAAACAAATAATATTTTATAAGAAATATAAAAAGAAAGAAAACCAAATGTAGAGAACATATACATATATTGGAATAAGTCTAAGTCTACCGAACATATTTGCAAAACACAATTATGCGTAAGTTTGAGTCTAAACACATTTCGGGCAGTTAGACATTAGGTGAATAATTTAATGAAATCGAGATGTTTGGCATTACCTTAACAACACACCTGGTGCTTTTATTCTTAACCTGGTAGGTAAGTGTAGGGTACAGAGAGTCTGACATTTGGTAGTTTCTAAAAATGAACTCAATGAAAAATGTAGAAGAGATCTCTGCTTTATACTGGGCTCTATCTACAGAGCATAAAATGCAGTCAACCATACAGAAATGCAGACGTTTTGATCAACGGGTACTAAGAATCCAAGTATTTTAATAGTTCCTTATCAGATGCTTGAAAACAGTGAGTATATTTACTAATTTCTTTCTCTCAAAACAGTCTCCAAATAAAAATATATCAATTCTGTTACACTGAGCTAAACCTGCATTACCTGAAACATTTTGATGAATAAAGTGCTTTTACGATTTAATATCAGAGGCTAGAGCTTCTGTGATTTCAAGAAATCTCATGACTTTAGTCGCATTCTTTAGTTGGCCTCTCAAAGTCCTTTATCATCTGCTTCTTTCCAAATGTATCTCCCATCGTTCTCCTTTGTATGCTTTTCCTGGAAGCCCACTTAGACCACACACTCTGGCTCCCTTTGGTTTGGCTTTTTTTTTTTTTCCTCCTGAGCAGTTGCTGGGCCCTTTCTCTTTGTTTGTTATGCTTTTCTCTGCCCGTCACTTTCTCATACCTAAATTATACTTGTCAGTAAAGGCCCAGCTCAGATTGCACCTGCTCCATGTATTTTCCTCATCTTCCCAACCAGAAGCGAACTCTTCTATATCCATACTCACAAAGCACAAGATCACAGGTCTGTTATTGGCAATTACCACTTTCTATCTTTGGCTGTATTTGTTACTTTCAGGATGTTGGAGGCCGAGCCTGTGTTTTCTCCATGGTAGCCTTCTTAAAAGCTTATGCTGGAACTATGCTGAGGCAACATTTGATGAAATAATAATGAAAAAATTAATAATTCTTTCCCTTAACTACATAACAACCATCTGAATGATTTAGTAGATATTTTACTTTTTATCCAGCTGTGTGCTCTATGCAAATCATAAATCTCTTACGAACTGCACCGCTTAATGTGGGAGGATTTTTTCCTTCATGTTTTGTCAAGGAAACTTTGGGCAATGCAATTTTTTTTGTAGCTTTAGAAACAGAGATGCAAATTAATCTATCGTGCTGTATATAGAAAAACACAATCACTCAACTAGATGTTTGTTTTCCCAATCCTTCCCAAAGTGGCTTCATTGAAAGAAATATTTAATGATAAGATTCTAAACACGGGAGCACGAAGTTTGGTGAATTTCAAAGAAAGAGTTCATAACAGAACACGGCTATTTTATCAATGTATTTAGATTGGGAACCACCAGAGGGTGTTATCACAGACATTAGTACTTGTGCTGGTTCTACTAAATCTCAATGTACAGACAGCTGGAGAATTCTGGTTTCTGTTTAAATATAAATATATTTTAAACCAATGCCATTTTTAAATAATATTTTAGAATATGAAAACAAATATGACTTTCCATAGTTTTATGATTTCAAAATGAACAATTTGAAAACATTCTACCTTTGCTTTCTTCTTCTCTTTTAATCAGCGTGTCAGAGAGCATGGACCTATTATGCTTGACTATATTATGTGCCTGTGTCTTACACATGAGAGATGTTTATTTTACAGAGGAACTGAGATTTATTTAATAATAAAATGGATATCTGGAGCCTACATTTTTGTGCCTACTGTCTTTTTAAACTCCAAATTTCACTGTCAAGTACCAACAAGGAGAAAGAAAGTACCACATAAACAGATGATGGAATAAGCCCACTCCTGTGAGAAGGTTCCTGTACCCTAGAGGAATAAATCCTAGAGTTTTAAATCATTTCTGCTCAGTTATTGAGGGGGCATTTCAACTAAACATATTTTATCTTCTGTGAGGCAGTTCAATCTGTTTTAAATTATTTTTTGACCTCTTCATTTTCTTCAGATGCTAGATGGTTAGACATCATTTTGTTTTATTACTCCACTGTGGCTAACCTTAATTAAACCTGGTAGTGTTTTTTTGACTGCACATCTGTCTTCAATTAGTTTGCTCTTTTGGACCCCCCCCCCCCTTCAACTATAGCTAAAAATGCAGAACTATCACTGTACCTACCACACGATGGCAGCACTGTGCTCACAGTCCGTGGATCAGAATTGTAGCCTTGACTTTATATAATTGTGGACCCAAGGAAATTAAAAAGCTGGTAAGGACTCTAGAGATAGCCCCCTCCAGAACCATCATTGTGCCTTTAGAAAACCTAAGCCCTGAAAAGATTGATTTGTTCCACGTCACACACTAATTAATGAGAGAAAAAGAGTAAAAACTAAAAAGGGCTAATCCACTTTTCTATCATATTCAATTGTCTCAGGCTGAGGTTGTGAGCTCCCTGCCTACCTCAGGGTCAGTGCTTGGGATGCAGTAGATGGCCTTGCTGCCTGTGATGTTCTGTCACTGGTTTTATGTCCTTGGTCCAACTCACAGTTATATCCAAATATTTTAGGAATCATTTCTAATGGTAGTATAGAATTCCCCAAATTACTTGGTTGACACAGTATTAATATTATCTTCATAGATATAGTCTATAGGATGTGTGGAGTTAAGAGAACACAGTCAATAGTTATTTTTTTTTTCCAGCAGTTTAATGACGGAACTGACGTATTTAGAGTGCATATAGTGCACTTTTGCTAGCTTTACCTTGGCGGGACATTACTTTGGTGACCTTTTCTACTTTCTCCCCACTGCCTATCTTTTGCTCTATTTCTCTATCAATTATTATTGCTGTTGTTTTTCTGATTATTTTTACTAATGAGATTTTGCAGTTTTATCTCATTCGTTGCTTTGCTTTGCATGTGAACCTAAAAAGGTCAGGTTTTAAGTTCCATTGTTACCAGCATTATTTGTTAGGTTTTCCCTTGAATTAGGTCCAGTCACATTTTTTATGTTCCCTATGACAGATTAGGAGTATTAAGATGACACGTGGCATTGTACAAGGAGTTTAGAAATTTAATATTTTTAATGTTACCTCAGTATATTCATTATCTGATTTGGAAAAATTCTAAAGAACCCAGCCCCCACCCCAAATGGGATAGGTAGTTTCAATGCAGCTATTTGTAGGAGCTTCCACATATTTCCAAGTTACAAGTTCTTACAAACGAAAGTGCTGAAAATGGATAACTCAGACTTCTATGGGTCATTTCTTTAAAATGACAGATTACTGATATATAACAAACTATGAAAAATGGAATGTTTTCCTTAAAAAAAATCACAGTCTGTCCCTTAAGATAGTCCATATTCACTTAGTATCTTCTTTCAGAGAGGAAGGAGATGCGATGCCTCTTATCTATTAAGTCCCAGGAAAGATAGTAAAGCTTAGTCATGTTTGCCCTCTTCCTTCTCCACCCATATTGGCCTTATGACTGGATTTCCAAGACATTTCAATATAATCAATTCAGTCTGTTTTTAGCTAATGCTATCAGTAATTTGCAGGTATTTTCCATACTTACTAATCATTCATTCTCTAGCATTAATAGGATTAATGATTACTTCTGGAAACAGAAGTATAGTATGTAACTTCAATATAACAGGTGTTTGGAAATGAGAGTAAAGCTCAGCTAATAACATCATAGGATTTTTTTTCTTACATAAATATATGTGATGGCTTAGTATGCTATAGCTTTTGTATTTTTGCTAGAATGTTGCCTTTTGAGTGTGTCTTCCTTTTGTAAGGTTTTTGGCTCAGAACTAGTTTTAGAAGAAATAAAATATTTAACTGTTTAATATTTAAATTAAATACATTAAATTCACATCAACTTTTTAATATTTAAAATAAGTACAATTCAAGTGAGGACCAAAATATCCTAGTAAATAATGGAAAAATGTTCAATCAAGATATCATAAATGAAAATTTTAAAAATTACTTGACCTGTAATAAATTTAGGCTATAATTCTAGCTGTGTCCGTAGAGATGGAATCGACAAAGAAATTATTAAGTACCAAGTTTTGGTTTTGCGCTAAAATATGCTAACATAATTGTTATGTTTTTTATCTTTAAAAAATCATATTTGGAAAGGAGAATTATATTTGGGAAAGATTCAAGATCTGAATTAAGTTCTCAAGAGCAACTCTTAATTTTTCAATATCCATTTAATTCTGCTTTGAAACGCCAATATTCTCTCTCTCACAGTTGGCTTGCAAAACATTCAGGATTGTTTGAGTGGAAAGTAATTGAAAAATAATTAGTTTTGAAAATGTTCTTATATAATCCTCAAATTGATAACTTAGATCATGAATACTTAGATAACAAGAATATCATCTTTATATGGAATCCAAATAGTTTGATTTATATAAAACTTTTGCCTAAAGCAGTCTGATTTATATGACTAACGTTACAACAAACACTATTGTTTTGTATATCATTCAAATGTAGTCAATAAGCCATAGAATAAAGAGGAGTTTGGAGAATTATTTGATCAATGCATATCTAGTCCTATGGGAACTAACCTCTCTAGTTAATTTCATTACCTTCTCTCTACCTTCTCCAAATAGATCATTTTCAAATACTTTCTTTCCTCCCTACAGTTAGCTATATCCCAGCAGACTGTAAAGATTATTAGTGAGAATGAGAGCCAGGACAAATAAAAATGTAATTAATTATAGCTCCAGATGTTTCTAAACACAAGGATGTTTGGTTGAATATAAACTTAAGTCAATGACTATGCAATTTTTTCTTTTTCAATCTCATTTGAGCCAAACTCATGCTTTTTTCATTCTTCATAATTCTTCCCAGATATCTAATTGGTTATTCAATAAATATTACTAGGAATGGGGGATTTCCTGGGATAGTTATTTTCATCTGTTTTGTTCACTGTAGTATCACTAACACTTTGGGGAGGTTCTGGAACATAACATTCATTTAAAAAAGTATATATGAGTGTGCATAAATGATGTAATATATATATATAATTCAATTAATATTTTCTACAAATGATAAATATTTTCAGAATTCTTTTTTAACTTTAATTATTTAAAAACACATTAAATCCTTGAAAATTAAGAATCAAGAAATAGGTTAAGAGATAAAGAACTTAATTTTTTTCTCAAATTTGTGTCAAATTTGAATCAAAATTGATCATCTTCAGTTTTTCTGACACCAACAAAATTAATTTGAACTATCTAAGACCAGTAATATAGATGATACAAAAGAAGATAAAAGGAAACAATTTATAAACAATTGTTCCAATAAACATTTTGTTTGAGATAAGGAGGCGAGTAACATTTAATCTACCTGTGTAATACTCCCTCCGACTTTACCTTAGGTTAGCAACAGCTTGATTAAAGGCAACTTACCAGCAAATTTTGAAAGTAGGAAGTAACAAATATGGATATACATTCATAATTTAACTGAAATCAAGCTCAATAAAATAGTGTAAATATAAAATGAAAAATTGTCATATGTCAATCTTAATTATAAATTAACATAAGTGACAAAGGAAAGAAGGGATTCTGAAGTATAAGAGATATAAAGCATAGAAAATTCAGAGACAAATATGATAATTCTCTTTTAGAAGAAAACTCCAGTCACCCACTATCTTTGGCTCCTTGAAAAATTATGATTCTGCATAGGCTCTTAAACGTTTTGATCCGAAGAGTGCTTTTACATTCTTAAAAAATATTTAAGTTCTCAAAGAACTTCATTTTATGTGAATTATATCTATCACTATTTATCATATTCAAAATAAAGAAAACTTTAAAAGAAACAGTAGACAGGCACATATTCTATTAGCCTTCAAAACCATGATGTCGTCATACCTCATGTAAATGCAGGAAAACCCCACAGTTACATGAGAAAGAATGAGAGGGAAAAAAACAAATAACATTTAATATTCTTGTATTTGACCTTGTAACCCCCTGAAAGTGCCCCTAGGACACACATGGCGAAATCATTGGTCTAGATCTGCCATAAGAAACATGAAGTACAAACCATGAAAATGAGAAGAACCCAATTAGCATCAGCTATTTTTGACAGTCATCTTAAACCACGATGCACATGGTAATTATTCTACGGTAACTTTCATTTTTTATTTTATGCTTCTACTGAAAAATACCAAGCCTTTAGGAGAGTGAGCCTTTCCTAAGAAGATTTATTCTTTTTATCCTCTCTAGCTTTGGAACTTGTTCAATCCAGAACTTCACAACTGTACAGAGTAGGAATGAATTAAAAACTATAGCTATCAAAAAATGATGCTTGTCTGTTACATTTTTGCCTAAAAAGAAACCTTTATGGTATGCAGAAACCTACAATAAATAATGATATTTTGTAGGCATAAAATTATGCACATTCTTCCAAAAAACGTTTTCTCTACATGAAGTCTTTAATTTTCTGGTACGTCGATAGTTGGATGAAGCCAAAAGAATGATTCAATAGCTATTTACTTTATGAAATGTCCTCAGTAGTGAGAATGCTCTACAACAAACTAAAAGTATGTAATAGATACATAGAGAAAAAAAGTTTCAAATATATATATATATTAATATATTTACCCACTTTTTATACCTCTTTGTATAGATTCCAAATTCATTTTATATAAAGAGTTGGATAAAATTATGTGACCTATAGAACTTCAAATAGTGTGGTTTTGAGTTTGAAATACGTTCATGAGGAAAAGTGGATTTTGTTCCTGTGCTCTTTCAAGAATAAATATAGCAGAGGGGCTCAGTCGGTTCAGCATCCGACTTTGGCTCAGGTCATAATCTCATGATTTGCGCGCTCAAGCCAGCATCAGGCTCTCTGCTGTCAGCACAGAGCTGGCTTTGGATCTTCTGTTCCCCTCTCTATTGGCCCCTACCCTGTCTTCTCTCTCTCTCTGAAATAAACATTAAAAAAAAAAGAATAAATATGGCAGAAATTATAACTCTATGTTTTTCTTATGTTTTTTTAAAAAGGGTCCCGTGCTCCTGATTTTACTAAGTATTTCCTTCTTAAACATTTATGTTTTTGTTTGATTTGTAATATCAATATTTTGATGAGATACTGTTCAAGTTACTAATTTAATTAATTTTTATCCTTCAGTATCTTTACAGAAATCTTTGCCTTTCAGTATCTTAAAATACACCGAGGTATAAAGCTATGGTTATCTACATTAATCCTATTCACACATCTAAACGACTCAACACCCCAATCAAAATTCTGCATTTCTGATACAGTATGTTTTCATTTAAAATCAGTAAGTATTTCTTTTGGCTCCTCAAGGATTAATTGTATATTTACATATTCAACACAGCAATGAAATAAAAAGAAAAGAGGGTATTTCCAGAGTCTGGCTCAGTACACATTCCTTTCATCCTATCTCATTCACTAATTCCACCCCCCACTTCCCAATTATCTTGCACAATGGAGAATGGGTGAAAGATCATGGTTTTAGATAATGTAATACATGCGGATGAAAAGTGGAAAAAACCAAGTAATTCATGGATAGGTATCTGGATTTAGGCAAGACTGTCACGTAGCCAGATGGTGCTTTGGCATTCCTCTGCCTCTCCTTAGGTGGCATTTCCCGTGGTTCCATGATCCCTCCTACCCAGGTGATAACACCCCCAGCCCCATGCTCATATTGTACCCTCTGTCCAAGGTCCCGCACTGTGTCCCCATCAGCCTTCTCATGCTTCATGCTTCTCATTTCTTTCCTCCATCAGCATTTACTTGCCTGTCTCATTTCCTCAGGGTCCTGCTCCCTGGTGGTAATTTGATAAATTAACTTTTTGAAAATAATTTCTTCAAGCCTAAGTAGTTTGCATTTAAAAAATTAAGTTTAACTTTGTTAAAGATGTGTCATAAGTAGCATTTAAGGGACTGTGGCATGTTACAATTAGATCATGTATTATTAGTCACATCCAATTATATAGGCCCAGAGCTATATCATTTGACTAAGGTGCAGCAGTACTGAAATTAAGTTTGATACCTAGATGGGCCATTTGGTCTTGGAATTCATGGCAGATGAAATGGACATATAACTCCCCAGTGTGAACCAGACATGTGGATGGCTCAGTGCAGACCCATAGCAATTACTGGAAAAGAACAAAAGTGCCCAGTGATGGTAGATCAGCGGATTCATCTTTGTGAATAAATATCCATAACCAAGAGACCGTGTCTCATGGTCAGGGCTGTACATTTACTCTCTGTGACTTTGCATGTATAGCAGAGAGATTTCTGGCAATAAATGTCAAATAACTACTGAAAGAGTTGAAAATGCATCATCAATCATTCTATGAAAATCTGGCATCTCTTAAATAAAATAAAACTTTAGAAGAGCATTTTGATCTTTACAGACAACAAGGAAAACCCTCACCCCCAGAGAAATAAGCACAGAACTTTGAAAGCTGAAACTATACAATTTGATCCCCTCAGATTTTGGTGGATGTTTGCTGTGTTCACATCATTACAGTTTCAATTTTGTTTCCATTGTAAACTACCCAAGGTTGTATTTCAGCTTTTTTACATGAACACACTGAAATGAGGAATGCAAATCTGTTTTTATTAACCTCTTACATACGTGAATGAAGACTTCACTTCCCAATGAACTCACTTTGATTTCTCTTCTGATTTCTCCTTGACTTCCTTTTGGACCCTGTCCTTCCCAGACACAGAGAATGCTAAATTCTTTCTGACCAAGAGGAACCATCAACCTCCAGTCAGAAGAGAATGGGACACCGATTAGCTACCACCTTCTGTAACCAACAATCCCTTCTACTCCCAGTGCCCACCCAGCTTCCCAGCCCAGCCACCCCCTGCCACTTGCCCAAGAGAGCACCTCCCACAGAGCGATGGCTTACAAAGAGTTCACCACGGCAACGTGCAGATATGAAACTCTTCTTTGACAGCTGCCGAAAGTGAGCCTGACTGAAAGCGGAGTTTGCAGCAGTGAGGTCTGTGGAAGTAGGTTTCAGGCTATTCTCCTAGAACTCAGCCACACTTACGAATGCTTGATCTTAATTCCCTTGCACAATTTACTCCATGCTTCGTCTGCTCCCCTAACCTCTCCAACCCATTCCAGTGGCCCTTAACTCATTGCCCGGGGTGGAGGGACATTTCTCCTCAGCCTGTAGTACTGGTTCTAAAGTTACAACTCACCTAAAATCTTAGTAGCATGCAAAAATAGCTCAGAAATTTCAAAATGCACTTAAAATGTGATATATTTGGGGTCAACTAAGTTCATGTTTAAGGTTTAAGGAATGCTTCCATTTGTTTTAGTTTGAGCATGGTTTAGAGAAAACTGTTTTCTAAAACTCTGCTCTTTGGTTGCTCCCACCTTCTGAAATGGCACAGCTTGAGTTCAGCCAAACCAACTGGCTTGGAAAAAAAAAAAAACATTTGCAGGGATTTCTAAACACAAAAGAGTTGTTTAGGCATCAGGATTATCTGGCGCAATCTGTCTAATCTTTCTCTTCAGGTTTCCCAGCGTGCACCTAAACCCCGGAGGGAGAGAGTTCTCTCTGGCTCACTCCATAATTCTTTCTTGACCCATATTTTACGCTACTCCAAGCAAAAATCTGCTGAGAGGCTCACAAAAAAAATATATATATATATATACACACACACACACACACACACACACACACACACACATATATTTGAACGGCTCTTTAGGGACGATTTTGTCACCCTTGATAGAAACGATTACAGATGTACACAGAGCCTTACAGACTCTGCTTACTGCCACACTGGGCTTATGCATGACAGGGTTTTATTTCCTTGTTTGTGGCAGCTTCACTCTCGGCCTTCAGAAAAGAGGGTCATGTAGGTACAGTAAGTCTAAATTGTACTCTGCCATCATTTCTAGCAAACTCTAATCGTTAGTAAGAAGTGGAACAATAAATAACATATATGTAAATGACAATTGTTTTATTGAAAGAAGAGTTTGATTTCAAAGGAGACAAAGTATTAAAAAAGCAAAGGTTGAGGCCTCGTAGCAAGGGTCAGGTTGCCAGTTTTGGGAATTTCTGGGTGTGTATTCTACCCGTGATCCTAGCCATCTCTCTGACTGCTCACTCAGAAGAAAGGGATAAGGTGATCTTCGGTGAAGACCTTATCTACTAGGTGTGATCAAATGAGAAGATGGCTGATCACATACTTGGTATAATGTGAAGAACTATTCAAATGAAGGGCAGGATTATCAGAAAGCCGATGGGACTATATGGACTCCATTGTGAGGTTTGAAATGGAAGGCTTTTATCTGAACACTTAAAATTAATAATACTTATGTATGCGGTTAGAGAATAGGAACCCGTTGGCTCTTTGTACGTTTACATCTCAGACCAGTTTTTCTAAGCTTTCAACTAATGGCACAGCATTTTATATAATTTGATCCTATAGCATGTTTACCACTAGTTGTTTGGCAAAATGCATGGCTGAATTATATTCTTGGTGCATTTATGGTAGCAGGGAAATAATTATGTTTCACAAAATAGACACTGTCTTTATTGTCTGCTAATACAAAATTAAACAAGAAATGTTCACCACGGCATGTTATCTTGATTATTTCAGTACAGAATGACTTCAGTATTCAGTCATGGCACCTTAAATGTATATGAATATCTGTTACAGCATTATTCAAATAAAGGGAACTAAAAGCATTTTGCTATAGATTTTAACCATATCTAGAAAAAACTCAGACAAAATATTCTATAGCAATACTTATATCATGATCATTAAAAATAGAGTGTGAAATAAGGGAAGCATTTGACTACTGTGACCTTTATCATTATGGACTATCTGAAGTAAGAAAATGAGTAACATTAAAAATCCACTGAACTTATCCGATGGAAGAAAAAGTCACAGGTGGGATTTTAAGTACTTTTGGAA
This sequence comes from Puma concolor, assembly GCF_028749965.1. Lineage (NCBI taxonomy): Eukaryota > Metazoa > Chordata > Mammalia > Carnivora > Felidae > Puma > Puma concolor. The sequence continues at coordinate 83,252,731 of NC_141668.1, read as the reverse complement.
AGTACTGGTAAGCTAAGTAGAAAAGGGTAACCGTGCAGAGGTGATAATCACCAGGCTAATTTAGAAAACATCACTATGTTTTATGCCACAGGTACTTTCCACTGTCCCAAAATATCTGATTCGTTGGAACAAGAACCTATTATAAATTTTGGTTTTCAGAGAATAAAGAGGAATGCAATAGGAAAGCATAAGGCTTGATTTTAATTTGGTGACAAGTAGAGAATCATAAAATCAAGTACTTTAGGGCTAGAAGGGACATAACGGGGCACTAGTATCCTATCAAAAAAAAAACGTTCATTTTATCAATGTTTTTGAACTAAATTCAAAGACAATTTTATAATCATCCTCATTTGATTTTTGTCACTGGCAGTAGCACTCTTTCTTGGGAAAAACTGCAGGAATGCTGGGGTCAAGTTAGGGATGGATGCAAACTTGCTTTCCTTTCTGAACACAGCTATGGAATCAAGTTTACATACACCCACCCCCCCCAAAGCGAGGGCTCATGGGATTTGTCTTCCTCCAAACAGAAACCTGAGAAGACGGCAGAGTAGATCAGATGTTCGAGCAAGACATAGCAGAAGTATCACTGAGCAGCCCAGCCCTTATCACTTACTTACATGTTTATGTACGCTTGGTGCTTATTTGGCAGTAATTTTCCATCTAGCTAATGTTTCAGACATAAAACTTTGTTCTGCTCCCCACATGGTCTATCATTAGAGATCTCACTAGCAATGGAACAAGAACTATAAATACTCTATTGCAAGGAATCAAATGAGAAAGCAAAAACTGACACACTCATTTTAAGCTGCATCATATAACAATGGCTCAGAACCCAGTAGTTTATGAATGAAATAAAGATACTTTATTTATTACACAGGCACTTGGATATTCACATGCCCAACACATCTGATACACTTAACAACTATGGAAACATGAGTGGAAAATCTCTGTTTGTAGGATCAAGAGAGAACTTTCACCATGTAAAGGTGAATTAGTGCATTAACAATTTTTCCCTTACTTTCCTCTAAGAATTTCCAAAATCCACTGAATGTTTAAAAAGTTACACTTGAAATAATATGCAACAGACACTGATCTACATTCCAACTGGTATGCTAGTTCGAATTTTGAGCAGTTTAAACTTTTATCACAATGCAACATATTTATAGTCATGCTTGAACAGATTAGGTTAGTAGCATGCATTCCATTCTGCAATATGAATATTGTTAATCTATTTCCCAACAGAAGTCAAAAGATGCCCAGTGCATAGAAAAATACAAATCACCGTAGTCAATATATCATGGGACTGATTTTGGGACTTACACAGCGACGAGGAAGTCCTGAAATGCCATGCCCACAAAAGCACATTAAAAAGGGGATAAACATATTTTATCAGACAATGTCTAAAAATTAAAAGAGGAAGGCTTTAAATTTGGGGGATGTTCTCGCTGTGTGCTTTGAATAGCGCCTTTCTGCTCACCTCCTTCTGGCTTGACTGGTCCATCAGACATCACCTTCCTGAGGGCTAGCTGGCTTTGGTCTTGGTTGCCATTGGCTGGTGGAGGCAGATTATCAGACTGAGTTCTTTGAATGGGGAGGATTCCTGCTATGCTGTGTCTGTGCTGCTTCCTGGCATGATTAGACTGACCGCTTTTATGTGCTGCTGTGGCAGTGTGGGTGAAATGGAAACCCAGAGTATGTATCCTCAGATGGAACCAGCTTAAATGTTACTCATGCAAACAGAAGTGATCTTTTGCTCTCTTTAAATAAGGTGGGTTTTCAAATGCCAAAATGACACCACATGCATAGCACTAAAGGGGTTAAAACTGGCTGTTTCTTTGGAAATGAAGACTTTGGGACATGGGGATAACATCAGTCTATGTTCATTGCCTGGCTGATGTCTCTTGGAAGGAACAGTGCACCTCCATTTGTAAAATCTCTGTTCTTACTAAGTTTTGATATATCAGTTGACTACATTTTCATAAATTAAATGAAAATACAGCAGTTAAGATGGGTGGATTGTTATTCTTTAATTGATATCTTGACTGTCCTAGGATCCCCAATGGCTAGGAAAAAAGTAACCAATAAATTCGCTGTTATCATACACAAAGTGTGATCCAATGAAATGGACCCCAGTGTGTTCCTTAAGGAGGTCACACTGCCTCATCACATATGTTTATACATATATTAATATTATGTAATTTTTTGGAAATATGAGACATGATTTTCTTCACAGATTTTTTTTTTTTTTTTTTTTTTGTCAAACAATTAGCAAGTGTCTCACATGGAAAGCTACAATACTTCACGTGCATAATTCATTAAGGTATTTAAGCTTGAAGTGCCTTTTCCCCCTCCAGGTTCAAGAATTTGCCTGCTGATGGTATTACTCTTCTGCCCCCAATTTTGGAATGTTTTCAGAGAATCTCACTTCCAATCTGCTCTAACTGCTCGGGTGTGTGCTTTTTTGGTGTAATGCCTGGAAAACTGGCAGTCACGTGTGCTTATAATTCCTGTACTCGAAAGGATATTTAAAGTGCACACACAAAGGACACACAACATTGCGTTGTCTGCAAACATCACGGACACAGCTACCAAGTACTATGAGCCAGGTTGGATGGATGGTGGAGACAAAGGGGAAACAGCCAGTTTTATTGCGGTCCACGTCAATAAAAAAAAAAAAAAAAAAAAAAAAAAAAATTTAAATAAGAGAGAGAGCATATATATGTATCGGTACTGTCCTTACACAGACAAAGGGACAGAGAACGGAGTGAGCGGGGTGTGCCAAAACACAGAAAGCAGACAGGGAAGGACAGCAGGGAAGGAAGGCAACAGATGAACATTAAGCTGCCATGCTGAGGAATTTATTTGCGTCTTTTACTTGGTTGCAGGCGGAGCTGTTGCACTGCGGCTTCGGCAGCGGCTATGGCAGCCCCTGCATCTTCCAGGTGGGTCTGGGTGACGCTGGTTTTGCTCTGGCTGCGAGACGGTCCGTGAGAGCGGAGGTGACCTTCGGAGGAGGATTTCGAGCTACCAGGACTACTGTGGGATTTCTCAATGGTGGGAACCTGCATGTCTGGTTACAAAAGGGTGAAACAGAGTTAACGTGGCTCCAGCATTCCTCCCACCGAGCCCGGCCTCACGTCATTTGCAACTGTCTAAGATTTATGTTAATGCCGCTGCCTGTTGGGCTTAACTTATGCGACTGCTCCCTACTCGGCAATGTGATTAAACATTTGGGAAGCCGTGTGGGGGAGGGGAGTCAAGAGGATGATAATGTTGAGAAGAGAGAAGTGTGAGAAGAGGAAATACATCTGACTATCCTCACGTAAATGAATTATGGTAACTTATCCTTTTAGCAAGCAACTGCCGATTCAAGTAGGGACCAGGCAGGAGACGATAGGCTGACACTACCACAGAGGAGTTTTAAGTAAAAATGCGGTGAATTCCTGGACGAAGGGGCGTGAGTCACTATAGGACACATCAAGTGTGGGGACTGTAGAATCGTGTCTCGGGTGATTTTAGAGAATGTGGACTATAGATCCCACATTGACTATGGCAGTCAGAGGGAGAGAAGTCTTTATGCTAATGATCTTCTAGACCGTTAATCAGGGCAGAGTTGTTCTGGAAGTGGAATCCATAAATGATCTATAAAGCTCAGTCATAAGTCATATCTGCAGCACGCATGGGAGTCTGGTTTATCAGATCAACTCAGTGTCCTACTGGACTTGGCCTCGTGGTGTTCCATCTCCTAGAACACATGCAATTGGGACCCATTCCTTTCTAATGTGCAAAGAACCACTTTTCAATGTGATGTACTTTCTGAGAAGAGAAGGGAGCAAGACTCAGGTCCAGTATAAAAAGTTATAGTTGATACTTGTACATAGTTCAATATATCTAGGGAAGATACTACATGGTTATCTCATACAGGTAGTAACTCGGTTTATGATGAAGATTAATATGTCATAGGATAATTGGCAATAAACCTCTCAAAGGAAAATCTCATTCAAATGGGAATTCTGTGTGTATTGCCCAAACCGATGTATAACATTATTATTTCAAAAAAATAATAATCAGAGTTTTAAAAAAAATCATAGAATTAGCTTGAGGCCAACATTTAGGAAAGGTTTAAGTAAATTTCAACATACCAATTGTTGTGATGACATGGGGAAAATGCTCTTGATATGACAAGTAAAAATCAGGATGCAAAATTATCTATAGCTTACATACAGATAATATGTGAATAAGAAAATACCTATGAAAAAATAGGGGTTTAAACAATTAGAAGAAATCTGCATCAACGGTAATAATGAGTATGTCTCGTCAATGAACTGTTGAGGATTTTTATTTTTCTTTCCGGAATAACCCAACACATTTTATAAAATCCTAGTATCATGGAATCTGAGAGCTGGAAATAACCCAACAGCTCATATAGCCCAAACTCCTCCATTATCCTGCTTCAAAACCAGAGTTAGGTGAAGATCACCAAGTAGTAAACCCAATTATGGGCTGATCCGAGACTAACGCCCTTTACTCCTTATTCCATATCAATCACTCTTTGCATGACATTATATTACATACTTTCCAACAGAATCCAACATTTCAAAATAAATTACATCTACAGGCATTCGTATTCAGAAGTTACTAAGTGAACAAGGAGACAAAAGCTTTTTCTACTTGAAATGTCTCCTACCCTTGGATGGGTCAGGGAAGATACCATGGCTTCTGCTTTTGATGACAGATGGCTTTGGAGGCTGCTGGCTGCCCTGACTGGAATGAGACTTGCCATGATCGAGGCTTTCAGTCTGTTCTTTGAGAGAATACCATCTAGGAGTGTTATCGAGGTGAGATGTGCTAGATAAATCAATCAGTACCTGAAAAACAATGCAGGAAGTCAATGAGGTTGATATAATTCACTCATTACTCTCTTCTGTGACCTGAAATTTATTCATGGATATAAGATACAGTATGATGTTGAGGACGACCAGGCTGTCTTCCTCATGTTTCTTTACGCATGACATTGGGAACAATGCCCTGTGCATCATACATGTCTAATAAACACTTGGTTAAATGGAACTGTATAAAATCTCAGACTATTAATTATTTTGGAGATTATGTAAAAAGGTAGACTTGCAATTCTTCATGAAAGAAAACTTTCTTTTGTGAAATGAACACATTCTAGTACTAAATTTGGATCTTTTGTTTTTCTAACTTGGCTATCATTTTTAAAGACTGGTTTTAGTTATGAGAGGGACAAAATAAAAAAGAATGGGCGATTTGCAAATTACTAACTTATTCCTTGTATTTTAAAACATACTTTAGTTGATCTTTGAAATAGGGGTATGACTAACAACTTAACGGTGAGAAAGCACTGTGTCATGTTTTAACTGGCATTTTTTTTCTTTCTTTCTTTATTTTTTTAACATTTATTCATTTGTGAGAGACAGAGAGAGACAACGCAGAAGCGGGGGGAGGGGTAGAGAGAGAGGGAAACAGAAACCTAAGCAGGCTCCAGGCTCTGAGCTGTCAGCACAGAGCCAGATGCGGGACTTGAGTTGGACACGGGACTCGAATCCATGAACTGTGAAATCATGACCTGAGCCCAAGTCGGACTCCTAAGTGAATGAACCACCCAGACTTCCCAGCATTTTTTTATTTCTTAGTGATTCGTAAGTAATAGTGCATTTTAGAGTTGCTGGCATTTCGGATTTGATGAGACATAAAATAATGAGAACCAACACAATGGATATATGCTCTAAATTCATGTGAACAATCAATTTTAAAAACAACAATAAATCAGTTTTCTGAAATGGGACATTAAGTCAGATATAACAGTGCATCCTAGAACTGTCCGAAGGTCAAGACTATTCCCAGTGGCTGTACTAGCATGAGACTGCAATTAAAGGTCAAATGGTCTAGTTTTGATGGGAAAGAGAAATACAGTCTAGGAACCTAACAAGATCTCACATCACCTAGACTACATAACAGTTTTCTATGATTTCTGGGAAGGGACATCATATTGTCTAGGTGTTATTTTTTTAAGACATGGTTTATTTTTCTTTATTTTTTTAATGTAATTTATTGTCAGATTGGTTTCCATACAACACCCAGGGCTCATCCCAACAGGTACCCTCCTCAATGCTCATCACCCACTTTCCCCTCTCCCTAACCTCCCATCAACCCTCAGTTTGTTCTCTGTATTCAAGAGTCTCTTATGGCTTATTTTTTAACATTAATTCACAACTTCTGTTTTAGCAAAGATCACTAAATAAAATATATATTTTTGGAAAAATGATAGATGAAAACAAAAACAAACCAAAAATGCAGAATCTGACCACTGTGCCAGAGTTCATTAATGAGGTTAGATTTCATGTGAATTTACATAAAATTCCTTTTTATTGTCTTCTCCTACTTCTAGTTTTGCCTTGTAAAATATTTTGAGAGTTTTCACAGGATACTTCAAAGAAATAAGAATGTAAAATGTCACATAAAGTCAATGATACATTCAGTGAGGACTAGCGACTCAATAACCTGAAAATGCAATTTAAAAATCTAGCTCATTTTATAAAGTTTATCTCAAAATTTTAACATAATCATTTGGATTCACAGCATGATTATCTCCTATGAAAACAATTACTAGTTCATCTTGCAAATTATTTACAAAGTACATCAAATGGTAAAGTGAAGACCATTTCTCAAGTTACTATTCATCAACTGAAAAGGATGAATCAGGAAATACATTCTATCCACTGAAGGACTTTAACCAAAATGGTTATCTTATAAACTTAAGAAATACGCTTGCATCAAGCTCTAATTGGTGGTTCATAATGAAAGCGAATAAGGAAAAGGAAATCAGATGCTCACCTCACCAAGAAAGTCATTGGAAGAAAATCTATCATAATCCCAGACGGTCACCTCCAGTGTTTTCTTCTTGAGCTACAGTTTAAATCAAAATGGCATTAACCCCGTTCCTCATCATAAATTTTCATCACACTCTATTATAGATTCATTTACTTTCACTTCCTTGAAGTGTATAAAAGGACTTCAAATTTATCTAAAAATGTGGGTTTATATTAAATAGTCTGTGAAATACCAATGGTTTTACAGTCAAACCTAGTGTTTGCTCGTAAGAGACCTCAAAGTTTTACTCATTTCCTGTTATTCTAACACTCCCCTCAGATTTTAAAAATAAAAGCAGAATCCATAAATGCTCTTTAAATACATGGAATTCATAGGTTGCAAAACTGTCTAGGTAATTTAGATAAAATATTTGGATTAGAGTTTTTTGGTTTTAATAAATCATCGAAAGACGTAAGTAGCATTGCGTTATTTCTGCAGGTAAATTTAACTTCTTTTAAATTCAAGAACCCAGATTACAATTTATACCTAGCTTCAACTTCACAATCACATCAGAAATCTTCCAGAGGACAAATCCTAAACCTCCTTTATAATCTTGAGGCTAGTCATCTGTATGTCTTGGTCTGTACAGTTCAGCTTCACAATGTCAGACTTACGAGGCCTCAATTTAGAGAAGACAGAGAATTCCTAAAATGTTGTCTGGTACAATAATACATTTTTTAAATTTTATTTACTTATTTTGAGAGAGAGAGAGAGAGAGAGAGAGCACACAAGTGGGGGAAGGGCAGAGAGGACAGACAGAATCCCAAGCAGGCTCTGTGCTACTAGCACAGAGCCCAATGCTGGGCTCAAATGCACAAAAGTGAGTTTAATACCTGAGCCAAGGTCAAGAGTCAGATGCTTAATTGACTATGCCACACAGACGCCTATCAATAATATATTTATATACACTAAAATCTTTTCTTTGTATTCTTTATGAAAGTCAAATATAGCCAAGTATTACTTTTGTAATATACATATCAAATCATTATGGTGTCTAACATTGCCTTATACAATGTATTACATCAATTATATCTCAATAAAACTGGAAAAAAAAGAAAAGAGATTGGCCAAATTAAAAAAAAAAATTAATGTTTATTTATTTTCGAGACAGAGACAGAGTATGAACGGGGGAGGGCTAGAGAGAGAGGGAGACACAGAATCCGAAGAGGCCTCCAGGCTCTGAGCTATCAGCACAGAGCCTAACGCAGGGCTTGAACTCATGGACCATGAGATCATGACCTGAGCAGAAGTTGGACACTTAACCAACTGAACAACCCATGTGCCCCTGAGATTGGCCAAATTTTAAAAAAATGTACAGCCAGTTGGAAAAATAGTTTCCCTCAAAATATGACAAATATGGCCTAGTCTGTTGAACTATTTAAATTTTGAAATAATTGGTGGGAAATGTTCCACTGGTCTTATGTCTTTGCTTATTTTTTGGCTGTTTTGTCAAAATGCCCACGTTTACATTCATGGGATCTTTGAACTGTACCCATTTCCTTTCACTGGCTACCTTTCTCATATATATTTTACTCATTTCTTCTTGTCCGTGTGACAAAATTGATAGACTACAAACTTTTAATAGGTTTGCCATTACTGTTCTTATATTAGCCTAAATCTGTCACAGAAAACAATCATTGCATACCTGTTCCATGGAGATACTTTTATAAATTACTGTTTGATTCCATTCAGGATTAAGACTTTTTTGAACATATTTAGTCCTCCTCTTGTACTCAGCACTGAATTAGAAGCCAAAAAAAAACAAAAAACAAAAAACAAAAACCAAAAAACAAAAAACAAAAAAACAGAAAAAAAAGTTACATTGATTATTCACCTTAACTGACGACTTCATAGTTAACAGGAAGGTTGTGCAGACATTTTAAGATGATACTTTGTGTTAAATCATTATGCAATCATCTCATCTTACCATCTTAAGCCTTATTTTAAATTGAATAAAAAATGACAATTTAAGAACATGTTGGATGCCTTTGGTTTTATTTGCCCTGAAGTAGTTTTTTAAAGAAAAGCTTTAGGTGTTCCAGCTATACTGTAATTTAGGAAATCTTCCCCAAGAGATAATGACATGAACTATATGGTAACATCTATACTTGACATCAATCAACTGATGGGAATGAACTATCATTGTTGCTATTAGCCAATGTTACCCCACAGAGAAGGCCTTTATCTAATCTTCACTGCTTTTTTCCTGAATTTTCTGCCTAGCCTTCGATCTCAGGTCCTAGATAACACTTCAGTGCTGATGGGCACCAGAGTCCTGAAAACCAACATACTTGTCTGGAGTTCTTTCATGTGCCTTGACTTTACGAGGTGGCTTTTCTAAAAGGACTGGATCGTCTCCCTGGGTTTGGTGGTGTGTGTTCCCAGCTATGGGCAGACTAACTCTTGCTAGTTCCTGGTCTCATGCGCTCCACTTCCTGGAATGCCTCTTACTGTTTCGCAGGCACAATCTACCCTATCCATTTTAGACAGAGCTGTTGAGAATCAAGCTCCAGTGCATCCCACCTTCAGAATGTCTTTCTTCTGTCTCTGGCTTTTTTCTCTTTCTTACCAGGATATGCAGGGGCAGTAATTCACAACATTGACTGCATACTGGGATTAGCTAGGAATCCGAGTTCTAAGGCTGCAAAGAGGGCAACCGGCCATGCACCCATATCTCCTTGCCTGGCACCTCCGAAGAGTCCTCATCTAATAGGTCTGGGGTGATGCTTGACTATCAAAATTTTTAAAATCTTCTGGGTAAAACTAATGTGCATCCAAGGATGAGAACCACTGAACTCCTGTTTCCCAGGACCTCCTATTTCAGCCATGGTGAAGTGAATCCAAATTAAGAAATAAAGCATCGACCTTCTCTCTTCTCACCAACTCATCTGTACAAAAATAAAAGCTGGATTTGACAATGTTTTTATTCAAGATAAATTGCAAATAATTTTGGGGAAGTGTAAATGCAATGATTTGAAAACACAGGAATTGTCATGTATTATAGATAGTATAAATTGATACATACTTTTTACCTGAATTTAGATGGATTTTAGATGAAACTGGTGAAGTTTATGTACCCAAACCCCCAGCAAATTCTACTTTGACTTATTCCACTTCTATCTAGAGAAATTCTCCTGTGCACAGGGAATGTGTTCTCCTCACCTGTGCACAAGGAATGTGTTCAAGAACATTCACCGTAACATTATTTCTAACAGCTATTAATAATATGATATATACAGTATATTCATTCAGTAAAATAGCAGCAGTTAAAATGAATAAAATACACCTCCATATATCAAGACAGATACATCTAGAAAAAAGTTAAGCAAAAAATTTGCAGAAGGATAACTAAAGTAATTATGATTTAAAATTAAAATCATGTGAGCTAATACAGTAAACTATGTATACATGTATATATAATAAAAATATATTAATATCATAAGTCAGCTTGGGAATTATAGGTATTAAATTCTATTTAGTAGTTTTCTCAGGTGGACAGAGGAATGGTTTCAGAGGGTTTCAGAAGGTACATACAAAATGTTTTTTAATAAAAAAATTTGGAGCCTTATAGCAGAATATTAAAATTTGATAGAACCGAATATCAAAAACAGAGGTATTTGTTATTGTCTATAATTTTCAGTTTGAAATATTTTCCAATAAAATTTCAAAATAACTTTGGTAGGCTATGTGTCTTTATATCTTATGGTTTTGGTTTTTTTTAATGTTTTTATTTGTTTTTGAGAGAGAGAGAGAGAGAGAGAGGGAAAGAGGGAAGAGAGTGAGAGTCAGCGGGTTACAGGCAGAGAGAGAGGAACAGAGAACCTGAAGCAATGTAGGGCTTGAACTCACGAACCATGAGATCATGACCTGAGCCCAAGTCAGATGCTTAACCGAATGAGCTACCCAGGAGCCTGAATTTTTTTTTTTTTTAATGATGACATCAGAAGAATGAATGTGAGCACTTTCAAGATAATAACAAGCCTTGGTAGCTACTTTAGAATTCATGGCTATTTCTCTAGGCAGGTATACTTAGAAGAAAAACATATGGTAGTCTGACTTTTAAAAATTCTATTTGTTTTGGACTATTTGTTTGTTATCAAGGTAATGAGATCATGGGGAAACACTAAGGGTAAAATTCATAATACAGTAAATAGCAGCAAATTTTTTTTTCAATGCTGAATAATTCAATGCATCATATTTTAAAAAGATGGGAATTAATGTCAAACGTAAACTCCAGTACTTTCTTGAAAATTCCAGATATTGTCAATATATGTGAAAATGGTCTGTATTATTAAAATGTCTTGAAAAGGATTTATTAGCCATCATCTTTTCTGAATCTATGAATATGGATAATTGTTACCACAATTTTTCACGTTTTTTTCACATATACATTTTTTAAAAGTTCTTGGTTCGTGGGTGAAAAGCAATTTATAAAGTAAGCACATTAAAATAAAAACAGCTAACATTCATTAAATGCTTAGTTTTTCTCAGGCAGAGTTCTAAATGCTTTTTATGTATTAGCTCATTTAACCCTCGTGGTAATTCTGTGAGACAGGGTAGAAAAAACTGAAGATCCGTGGAATTAAGGGCTGTTGGGAAGGTGGCATAGTTATTAACTGGCAGGACTATGATCCAGACATAGAGAAACTGACTGGTTGCTCTTAAATGTAAGCTGTATGTACTTTTTTTGTGAACTTGATTAGGTTCACAAAATCTGAATAAGCCACCAGTTTCTTAATTTCAGGCTTTATCAGCTGCAGTGCCTCATTTGTCTTCTTTACAAAATAATCTAAAGTCCTTCCTTTCAATTTAGATATATAGATTTCCTGTATATGTAATATAAATTTTATACAATATGTGTGTATATAGACACATACAGAAAATTAGGCAAGTTTTAGAGGTGTTTAGGGAAATTCTGAATAGTATATCCCAGGAGAGTGTTGTGGAACCAGGGATAATTACCATAAATATTTCTTTTTGCCCAGATACACTCGGGAATAACCCAAACTGGCAGAATTTTATGTTATTAATGAATTTGATTCTTTAATTCTCTCCAGACTCGATGTGTCCATTTCCTTTAGGATTATTGTCGGTAAACACAACTGGCCTCCACTCTTCCTGGATGAGCTGTGTAAATGATAATGAAATCCTTTGCAGTTTTTTTGTACTTGAATTTTATGACACAGAGATGGTCGCACAAAGCCACTCCCTCAATGACACTTGTTTTTTAACTACCATGTACCGACCACCTGGAGCATGATCTGATCGGGCTGTGTAGCCATCTCACACAAATGAAAACTCTCCACACCTTCTCCCATCTGTATCAGAATCTGGATTTACAAGCTGAAGATGGTCAAGCAGAGGGACTCTTAAACGTGAGCATAAATGAGGGTGAGGAAAAAGTGGGGCTCCTTTTCTGTTTCCTTCTTCGTCCAGAAAACACACTATATTCCCTCCTGGGAAGATGGCAATAATGATATTAAATGAGGACAATGAGTCCATATCTGATAATCAGAGAAGTTTTTTAACCAGGGAAAATAAAAAGTCAATTAATCAAGATGGGGCATGGGGCTAATAAAGAAAAGTTAACCTTCATCCCCTTGAAGTTTTGACTAATTTCTTTTCTCTTTCATTTTTTAATTTGACCGGCTATTTTCTCATGAGTAAATCTGCTTTTAAGACAGGCAGAAAAAGATATTTGAAATTCAATTATTCTTCCCTAAACTGACAGAAAAACAGTACTCTGAGTTTCTCTTTTTAATTTAAAAATATAGATGAGAAAGAAGAATGGGATATGATGGCTTCTTTCTATTTCACTCTCATAGAATTAAAATATTGAAGGTTTTTATTTCTTTTGTTTTATTTGGTTTTCCTTTATTGGAAATCGTATATATATATATGTGTGTGTATATATATATATATATATATATATATATATATACACACACACACACACATACACATACATGCATACATATATATACACACACATACATGCATACATACATACACATACATGCATACATACACACATACACACATAAAGACTACAGACATATATACACATACTTATATATAGAAACACACAACACACACATACATATACACATATACGTATTTCTTTACTGAAAAAATACAGTAGGTCCAATAAAGAAACACACACACACACACACACACACACACACACACTATTTTTAATTACTCCTCTAAGGATTTTCCTTTAAATTAGAAAGAAGCTCATATCATATTCCATTTTATAAGCTCTATTGTTCTGTGCAGTAGTGTGTTTTTAGCACATCACTTCATTGCCCCTGTGCTCCCTGAAGTCAGAGCTATGGTTGTTTGTCAACTCTAACCTCAGCTCCTAGCACAGTGTCTGGAACAGTCTGTGCTAAAGAAATGTTTATTGGATGAATCCTTAAAACATGCTCCTACTTTTTTCCTCTTAAAATCCACTGAAATGAAACAAGTTTTGGCTTTTGAATTGTAAATGCACACAACACCTGTTTCTGATTTACATAGGTCTTGGAGGAAATAGTCTGATATGCTAACAAGGAGGTTTAGAGAAAGGCTAGCCAGGAATGGAACTTCAAGGTATTATGATAGCTAGTATCAGCTTCAATCATAGCAAAGTCTCATAGTCTCATTAGTGGGAAAAGGTCTGCACTTTGTCAAACAGTGTAAAGAGAGAAAACCAGAATGGGATCCTTTGGATAAGCTCATTTCCATTTCCTAATTACCCAGGGACAACTTCTGACTTCATGCACTCTTTGTGTTCTTTCCTGGTCTTTCTTTCACCTCATCTTGGTGCTGACGATTTGGGCTTCCAGAGCTTATGAGTATATTGATCCAAGGGTAGGAAGAGGAAATGAAAGGAGACCAGAAAATTGGACCAGTGAAATTCTTATCAGTTCACAGGACATTTTTTTTTTTTATTTTAAGAATGACAGATGTATTACATTTTATTATTGAAGAAAACGAAGTTCAAAGTTGTTTAGTTTCCTATACAGTGATGTTAAATAATTTGGTGTAATGCTGTAGCCCAAGCTTTCTGTATCTCCTTTTTTGTAGGGATAACTGACCACTGGCTACTTGATGTAGCCAATCATGAAATATGAATAATCCCACAACTTTTTTTTAATGTTTATTTACTTTTTCTTTTGAGAGAGAGAGAGAGAGAGAGCGCGAGCGCGCACACAAGCAGGGGAGGGGCAGAGGAATATAGGAATTATATATTCCTATATATATATTCCTATATATATATTCTTATATATATATTCCTATATATATATATATTCCTATATATATATGGGCCATATATATTCTTATATATATATATGAATATAGGAATTATAGGAATATAGGAATATAGGAATTATATATTCCTATATATACATTCCTATATATATATTCCTATATATTCCTATATGTATATTCATATATATATATATTCTTATATATATATGGGCCATATATATTCTTTTATATATATATATATATTCCTATATATATGTGTGTGTATGTATATGTATATATACTTCCTATATATAAATTATATATATTTGTATATAAACACATATCATAACAAATTTAGGCCAGTTTTAGAGTAGCTTAGGGAATTCTGAGTGGTATTACCCTAAGAGAGTGTAATTGTACATACTATTGGCAATAATATCAGCTACCATTATTGAGTTTATTACGTGCTGGACATTATGCTTATCACTTTTGGTGGTTTACTCTGTTTCACAAAATGCCTGGGAGGGGTGCTATTATTATTTCTATTTAGCAGAAGAGGAAATCATTTTAGAGAAAGCTTACAACTTCTAAGAGGCAGGGCTAAAATTCAAACCCAAGTTCTTCAGGACTTCACTCACTGGCCCCCTCAGCCAAAACTACAATATCAGTACCTTATCATTATAATTCCTTCTCACATCGACAGTTCTCAGAGATGATGAAAGTGACTTCTAAATGAAACATATAATGAGAAAGTGACTTCTAGATCTTTGAAATTGTGACCAGCACATCCTAGACGGTTTCAACCAGTATTCACATTTACAAAACATGCTCTCTTCTAAGTTAAATACAGACAATCATTGTCATTCTGACAACTACCCTCCACCCCTGTTTCTCTAGATAAATGATAGGAAGGTTCTGCATAAAGGGATTGATAATATCTGTTCTAAAATGACATTATCTCTTTCAACCAAACTAATTTTGCCCATCAGTCTGAGAGATCTGGATGGTGTCCTGAGACAGCTAGCCATAACAAGCAACCTTACAGAATATCAAATTTAGTGTTTGCCATGATTAAGTGGATGTAAGGAAACAAAAAAATTTCTGGCCACCAGAAAGAGTGTGGTGACTAATCCTATTCTTTACAATATTTAAATATCCAACTGCTATCAGGATCAAAATCAGAAAAACGTCTTTAGGGCCACAGCTTGCCAGAATTAGGAAATATGTTAAATGTTAATGTCACAGACAAAAACAAATCCTGTACCGTTAATATTTTGTGTGGGATTAAAATTCTCACCACCTTATTGCTACAGATGGTATAAGAGTCACCTCCCCAACTAAATAAATAACACACATAGTATATAATGTAACGAAATGTGCAAAAGAATGCTTCCAGTTATGTATCTAAAAGACACTCTTGGCTGACAATGTAATGATGCATCGAGTTATGAGCTCTCTTAGAAAACTGTTTCCTACTGTTGGCAAACAAAGAAGGATGCTCTTGTGTTGTTGTTAATGTGGGAGAGCAGGCAGGTTATGGCATCCTTTTGCACAGCAATACCTTGGTGGTGCAGAAGTTATAAAGACATGGAAATGTTTCAATATCAGATCTAATTCATGGAAAAAGACTACAAAACTCTGGTCTTTAAGATGAGATTCCATGTCTAGTACTGGACATCCAGAAGATCAGTTAATTTCTTTTGAAAGATGACTCTAGATTTTGTTTTTGTTTGGAATAGAAGACTCAGGAGCACTTAAGCCAGGGTTACCGCATGAGAAGCTAAATGTATTTTAGCGGACAAATTATATTTGAAAACTAGTTATATCTATATTGCAGGGTGATATATCTTTCTTCACATTTTTCTGTTTTTAACATTTTTTACTTTTCAATTTTCTACTGCACACATCTGCTAAGCCTATTTAGTAATGTAATCAGAGTGATTTTCTGGTAGCCTAATTCAATAGATACCAACATGTAAAAAGATACAAATGAACTACAGGTGAATGTATATTTTCAAGTGTGTACATATAAACTTTAGACATCACAGCACAGCATGACACTGAAAATGAGCCAACTCTACCTTGCATTCTGGACAACCATGACTTGACTGCATTGATTCCAAGAGCAAGAGTGAAGGATATAACAGGCAAGTAGGAAAGACAGGAAGAAAAAAAGTTAGGAAGAGAAACAAAGAAGAAAATACGAGAATAATAACCAGATGACCTATACCAGAACATATAAATAACATGAAGCAGAAAACAATCTCAGAGCTACAGTGGAAATAATACCTCCTAAATGTAAAAAATCCCAAGGCCTTGGATGCTGTAATAATTAGGAGTAATTTAATAAAAGGTTTACGAGTTGAATAGGGCAGCTGATTAGCTGCTTTTGGGGAGGAACCCACCCAGCAGGCTTGTTTTGTCTGACAAAATACTGGAGATGGCTTGTGATGGGGAGTTCACTCTGTATACTGGAATCCCCTGTCACTCACCCCAGAATGACTGACTTATTCATATTACCTGTCTGCCCTTTCTGGTTACTCAAGTTTGCAATAGCCTAATTGAAACATATCATGTAATAAATAAAAGACAGGCACTCTCATATAGCATAAAAGGTGACACTCTCCAGGATACTATTAGAGAAGATAGAAAGTAAAAGACACTGCTTTATTTTCATTCATTCATTAGCAAATGCCAATTAAAAATACACCCTAGGCAGTGATTTCTTCTTGCCCCATAATATTATCATCAAATAACACTGAAGGTCTAATGACCCAATCAAAGGCAGGATGAAGTTACCAGTTTGTTGTTATACTCACATGAAAAAAAGCAGCCAAATTACAGCTGTAACTAATTATGACATAAACGAACATAAAATAAAAACTCTCCTTTCCTCTGCTATATGGCTAGCTGGTGATCCTTACAAATAAATAAAATGCAATGATTTAAAAATAGAACCACAACACCAGCAATTCTAAGTTTCTAAATAAAATCAATGGGATAAAAGTAAAGGCTGCATCCATAATTGGATATAGTACCTAGAAATTTTCAAATTATTTTCTGAGTGTTATCTACATTTGATTTCCTAGCAAAACTATTCACTGGCTCCCTGCTCACCTTGGCTCTGTCAATGTCAACAAGAATTAATCTCAAAAGAACTGGTGATCTGCCCGTGGTGATATAATTAGTCAACAACCAGCAGATTAAAAGGTAACGTATAACTTTAACTTGGATCCTGTCCAAACAAACCAACTATAGTCACACAACATGTGTTGTATGATTTCAATGCTTTTAAATCAGTTGAGGTTTGTTTTACGGCCTGAAACGTAGTTTCTCTTGGAGAATGTTTCATGTGCACTTGAAAAGAAGATGTATTCTGCTATTGATGGGAAGAATGTTCTATAAGTATCAATTAGGTCTTCAAACCAATTAGGAAAATATTACGAGGTAATTGGGGAAACTAGGAATTATTTACACATTTTAAAATTACAATGGTTGTATGTAGTATTATGACTATTTCTTTACAGAAAAAAGTTGTAATAGTTGAGATCTACTTTAAAATAATCTGTATAGGGGATTGTATGAGACATGATTGGCTAGGAGATGATAATTGCTGAAACTAAGTAATGAGTATGGGATGGGTAATTACATTATTCTTTCTACTCATGTGCAACAATACAAGTTTCCCAAATAAAAGGCAATATTCAAATGTTACTCGAGTTAAATGAAAAATGAAAAAAAATAAATAAATAAACCAGAGCCTTCAAATTACCAGCCTCGAATTCTTCTTATCATACCTCCGACTGTTGATTATTTATGTTCCAAGATGCAAATTTGGCTAATAGAAATTGTTCAGGTAAGGTATAATGATCTGTTGAGTCCAAATTACTGTTTTGAAACCAACCTTGAGTACTGATTTATATACCAGAACATAGCAATTTGCATTTATTATGTAAAAATAAACATCTCTAAAGAGCACTTGCTTTATATGAACAGTTTATAAATCACATGAGATTCAGAGATATTTTTCATTTATTACCAAATATTTACCAGACTTAGTAAATATTTATTTAATATTCAACATGTCAAATATGACTTATTTTATTTTATAGTTTTTAAAACACTGATTTGAAAATACGCATATAAGTAAGGATACATTAAGTCACTTAATGAACATGTAATGTGCTACCTAATATCTTATAAAACAAAACAGTAACTTATGAGTCTTGAACGTTAGTTTAACAAATGCAATTGGGAAGATAAGCTAAGTCTCTAAATCTGCCACAAACAATCCTTTAAATGATTTCACAGTCCATCTGGTGGGTTATAGTGGTTTCTAGATTCAAAATACTGATTGTTTCATCAAGACAGATTTTCTTATGATCAAGGCTCTCCTAGAACCCGTTAAGGCTTAATTACAAATTTTTATTTCCATCATATCTAATTGTTAGAAATAAATAACTATGACATGTGAATAAAATGAAGGAAGATCTATTTAACTCTTCAAAATTAGAGACTAGAAACACCAACACTATTTTTGAATCCATGGGATGCAATACTTAGAAGACACTGTTTCTTCACTTACCCTCTCCCAGGAAGAAGGTACACTTTAACAAAGGGGTCCGAATAACCGTTGTTGTCTCGAGGGACAAGGTTTCTTGCTTGGAGAATATGGATTATGAGATTTCCAAGATCATAGTTGATTTGAAGCTTAAAGGGACATCAAAATAGTCCATGAAGATCATTTTGATGTTATTTTTAAAAAGCTACAATACGTTATTATTCAATAACTTACCAGCATTTCTTTTTATTCTCATGAGCATCAACCCTCATTTCCATTTTATTTGAAACTGAACAGACTAGTTTATGCCTAATTTAATTGAGAACTCCCAGGCACATGCTAATAACTAGTAAGTGTGCTGTTCATTCTTTCCATGGGTAAAGTTCTGGCCTGTCTAAAATTCATTTAGAAGAAAAATCATACAGTAAACACTAGTGACATTTTTACACCAAATTTACGTTCCTAGAAAAATAATAAATGTTGTTAGCATTCATGAATACAGTGACTAGGACATTGAAAATAAATTAATTGATAAATTTATTACAAAATGTCTTCTGTATTTCACCAAATGCTTAGCAGTAGGTGGAATTGTTATTTAAAGATAGAGCTGTTAGTCTGAAATGTAAGAATATTTAAGAATGTGTAGATTTTATCTCTTCCTGTATTACCCTATATAACCTATAGCTTTTCTTTTTCTGTGCCTGCTATTCTAATAGGGTCAGAGATTAAGATAATAAAATCTTGTTCTTTAATTTTTAAAGCTGCACAGGAAAGAAAAGGGGCTGCTTCCTAGATTAGTGAATGGCTGTTACACAACTGTCAGTGAATAGGAAAAGATGAACAATTCAAATAAATATTTGAGAAGCCCACATAATCCAAAATCGTGGAATTAACTATTTTTTCTCCTTTAAAATGTAAAGATTTTTATGGCATCATTTTGAATAAGCCTCAATTTTGCTTGATGCTGTTTTGGTTTATCAAATAATAGAAAGAAAGGGCTCTGCATTTCAGAAGAAAAAGATCCATAAATAAAGATACTAACCGAATTTTTAATTATCACAAGAAACAAGTATGCTAGGCTTAATGTTGAAAATGGGGTAATTTAGACAAGTCAAACTCTATTTAAAATTTGGTAATCAAAATAATTCCTAACTGTAGCATAATTTTGGTCCAGTTGTATTTTGTGGCAGAAAAAGAATCTGCAATTGCTTCTCTCAACACAGCAAAAACTTAGACTTTGACCATCCTGAAAGCAATGTGACATAAAAGAAAGTGCCATGAAGGAAGGGGAAAAAATGGAAAGTTCAGAACTTCAGTAACTGTGGACTCTAATGGAGTACTGAAATATGGAATTATTCGGCAGTTAATTTCACGGAGACTGAAAACAGCTTCCAAACTGTAAGAAGACATTCTCCCCCATTTACTCTTTTTTTCGCCAGCCTTAAAGTTCACTTTTATCTGATGAGGCACCAAAACCACTTCTTATTGAAATGAAAACCTACAGGCTACCCTAAAAAGGTGCTTTTCAAAATTTATGCTGCAGCGCCTTAGAAAAATCTTAGGGCTGCTCAGATGTTGCTTCTGAGACAGACTGAAATGTCCCCAGGAACCCTCCACCAGAGCCACTCCAATGCTGGTAGATTTGGGTGTCCATGTAAGGTTCCATCTGCAAAAAGGTTTTGCTACAAGAAAATAAATAAATAAAACGGAAATCACGGTCACGAGAAAATATTGAAAAAGAAACGAAAAGAGCCTGCGAGTTAAGAAGGAATATTATTAAATTTCCACTAGAGAATTAAGGATTACTGCTCAAGAGAAAGGAAAATAAAAGAAGAACAGACAATAACAAGCCATAAAAGAAACACAGCAAATGCTGGTCCATGGGAAAGAGAGGAAAGAAAAAAAAAAAAAAAGGTAAGAGAGAACAAGCTATGAATCAGAAACTCAGAAAATCTAGCATTTTCTCTGCTGCTTGTGAAATAAGGAAAGATCAGGTTGGGTTTTCTGAAAAAAGGAAACAGTTGGGGTGCCTGGGTGGTTCAGTTGGTAAGCGTCCGACTTCAGTTCAGGTCATGTTCTTGGGGTTCGTGGGTTCGAGCCCCGCGTCGGGCTCTGTGCTAACAGCTCAGAGCCTGGATCCTGCTTCATGTTCTGTGTCTCCCTCTCTCTCTGCTCCTCCCCTACTTACACTCTGTCTCTCTCTCAAAAATAAATAAACATTAAAAAAAAAGAAAAAGAAAAAGAAAAGAGGAAATAGCGAGACTGCAAGATGTGCAGCACAGAGGTGACCAGGCCCGTGCTGCTGGGTCTTGCTCAGCAAGGTGCCTGCATTCTGCACCTCTTTCCATGCCATTCTCACCTTCCACTTTTGCTTTCATCAGTGGGAGCCTAGATGATCACTGCATTGGTTTCTTTGTCTTTGTGTCCTCCCTTTATAAGCTTTCCTTACACAGGCCATTGATGTATGAAATCTTACTATATATCCCTTTTAATGAGTCTCCCTTATCCAACATATTTACCGATCGCCCTACTGCAGTGGCTAACAAGGACCCCCAGCTTGTGTGCAAGGTTCTTTTTAATTTGGTTTCAACTTATCTGTACAGGAGCATTTCATTGCAGCAAAGCTGATGTCTGCCTTTTATTATTTCTGCCAGCAGAACCTTTCCTTGAAGCATTGCTTCTTCCAGGAACACACGCCCCCTTTCTCTGGGCTGATCCACAAATTAGTTCAAGTCTGTTGTCCTTTGTGAAGTCTTTCATGAAAATCTCCTCTAGAATATGTTGGAGATGCAGCTAAGACTTACTGGGCTCTTCCCCTTGTCTGAAACTTACTATCTTCAAATATTCTTATTTTACATTGTGTCACTTTTTTCTACGTGATTTTTCTTATCTATCCTGGATTACTTTTTGGTATTATATAAAGTACACTTTTTAAAACATTTTTGACGATGACCCACAGTGAGAAATATGGGTTACGATACAATACACACACAGAAACACACATGTATAGAACTAAAAAAGATAGTGATTTACACTATTTTTCTTCTGTTTTCCTAGTCAAAATCCCCTACATTGATTTTACAGATTACAAATTGGTTATGACCCCTGGCATGAAAAACACTACTGTAGGAAAACTGTTCAGCAATTATATAACAATTGTTGGTAGGAGGAAGAAAAGAGAATAGTATTGGACTCATGAAACTCTTAAAGAGGAATCTTCACATTTCCAGAACAATCTGTCCTGTTTGAAACATATTCAACAAGTATAAACTGAGACATAAAACTTACTGATTCTGCTAAGGCATCCGGCAGATTTCAAATTATAGAATTCCATACATATAATTAGATTTTATAAACTGTATATTGTACTAAGATATTGTTCTATAATATTGTATTCTTCCTGTATGTGTTACATGCACATATAAAACAGGAAAAGTTCTAACAGTGTTTGCGATTTCAATAGACCAGTGAGGGGAGAAGAAACAGCCGAAGAAGATGGTATAATGATGATTTTTAAAAAAAATTCTCCTACCTGAATTTCCCCTGTAATTGGATGAGAGACAACCTTGGCTGCATCAGTAGGCTGCAATAATAAGAACATATATTAATGGATAAACCCTTCATAAAATTTACCATTTCAACTTCCTTGTGAAATTAATTTCTATTTGGTCGGAGCATACTGTCTGGAAAATGTATTTCATCCATTTGGCGGCTTCAGATTATGGTATCTACTTACACGTCACAACGTGTGTTTGATTTTACAGATACATAAATCTAGTTTTCATTTTGTTCAGCCTGTTTTGAAGTTATAATTTTATACCTGTAGGGCTGTATTTCCAATTACTCAATGAAATGAATACTTTGGCTTAAAGCACTCGATTTAAGTATTTTACAGGTTTTAGCGACCTTTCGCGAAATGACAAAGACACTGTTTCTAGACGGTGACCGCCTGGAGCACAGATGTCACAGAAGCCCGTTCTTGCTGGCCTTCGATGGGTGGTAAACCCCACTCTGCTCCCTTCTGGAGTGAAGCACTCAGGCAATCACTTCTTAATATTTCACATTCCTTAATTACAGTTCTACCCTATTCCAAGCAAGTTCTCACTTCCTTAAGAAGTTCCTTATGTCAGTAAAGCCTTAAAACAGTTAGGAATGTGATGTGATGAACTGGTTCAGAATGCTAACAAAAATGACTGATTGCTGACTTGTTATATTTCAATGCAGAATTTGTACAAAAGGAGAGACGATGTTCTGGACTCCAGGTCTACAACAGAATTTCAGGCAACATGGCATCAACACAGGGAGATACTTACTAAAACGGAGGCCAGCCTGCTACGTTCAAAGTAAAGCCCTGTCTGCCTACATGTACATAATATTGGCTTTGTTTTAATAATTAACCTGAAAAGGAAAGATCCATAATATTTAGGTGGATATGCTTGTTGTCACCTTTTCCTTTATATATATATTTTTTTCAACGTTTATTTATTTTTGGGACAGAGAGAGACACAGAGCATGAACGGGGGAGGGGCAGAGAGAGAGGGAGACACAGAATCGGAAACAGGCTCCAGGCTCCGAGCCATCAGCCCAGAGCCTGACGTGGGGCTCGAACTCACGGACCGCGAGATCGTGACCTGGCTGAAGTCGGACGCTTAACCGACTGCGCCACCCAGGCGCCCCATCCTTTATATTTTTATCTTGGAAATGAGAGCAATCCAAAGAAGACAGCTATACTCCAGGTCTTGTGTTATGAAATAACTAAGGAATGAAAATGTAATCTTTGGTAAAATTACAGAGTTGAGGTTAAATTTTCTAGGCCGTGTATCCTTTATTTAGTTCAGCTCATTATTAAGAATGTCCATTCGTTAGGGGCGCCTGGGTGGCTAGGTCTATTAAGCATCTGAGTCTTGATTTCAGTTCAGGTCATGGTCTCAGAGTTCATGGGTTCGAGCCTTGCATCGGGCTCTGTGCTGATAGGGCAGAGTCTGCTTGGCATTCTCTGTCTTTCTCTCTCTCTGCCCCTCCTCCCACTCGTTCTCTATTTCCCTCTCTCAAAAATAAAACATTAAAAAATGTCCATTCATTAATACTGAAACCATGTTCTGGCTGCAAAAGATAACCTACCAGTTAGTGACCAATTATATTTACTTAAAAATTACTTTACTGTTTAAATTTAAAGAAAAGCAAACTGAATCTAGAATAAGAAGGACAATAGAAGTTTCTAGAACTATTTCTATCTGGATTAAAGACAGGGGTTTTCCTAAGACCAGTTTCCTTTGTATTCCAATGAGGAAAACTGGAGAATAACTGACATAAAAAGTAAAAACACAAGCCAAAAAGCAAAACAAACAAACAAAAAAACCCTCACAGAACACAAAGCTAAGTGATTACTGGTAACTTATTTTGATTTCTTTTTGACAGTTGTAGCTCATTTGACATGTAATCATGCAATATCACTAAATTCAGGGTTGAGTAGAAACTTATGGACCATTTTTAATTGTTCTGGGGTGTGGCAGTAAAATCAAAAGGGTGTGGAGGGATATTTTAAATTATGGAAGGAAAGAGATCAGTATCTGTTGGATACGGAGCAAACTACCAGCTCCAGGTAGTGACATTTCCAGATGAGAGCTAGCTACTTTCCTTTAAAGGATGCCTTATCTTTCTGAGGCTGTTTTTAATGATTACAGTGATAAAAAATGTTCTTCATGGAAATCAGTGATACAAGTGTGGAACAGGCAATCACTTTGGTAGTGTGCAGTCTGATTTCCCGGTTTGAATAGTTGTACAATGTCCATGAGCTGCACAATACCCTAACGATGTGTAATGAAACAAATGCATTATTTTTATTTCATTTTATATATATTATTTTTTCCAATGGTTACTCAGATATTAGGACATAAATACGAATTAAGTATATAATAAATAAAACTGTTTTAGGTATATCTTTGGGCATAAGAGACCCGTGAAAAAAACTAGTGAGATGTTAAGGGCACTCTGACCAGTAAGGTTTGGGAGATCAATGACCTATTTCATAAGAACATTTAAAACTAATGAGTACTTTATTTTATTCATTTATTTTAATTTTTTTTTAATGTTTACTTATTTTTGAGACAGAGAGAGACAGAGCATGAACGGGGGAGGGGCAGAGAGAGAGGGAGACACAGAATCAGAAGCAGGCTCCAGGCTCTGAGCTGTCAGCACAGAGCCTGACATGGGGCTCAAACCCATTGTCCACGAGATCATGACCTGAGCTGAAATCGGACGCTTAACCGACTGAGCCACCCAGGTGCCCCAAAACTAAGTAGTACTTTAATTGAATCATTTATTTATAACATGACTTTCATTTTTTTTTTTCAACGTTTATTTATTTTTGGGACAGAGAGAGACAGAGCATGAACGGGGGAGGGGCAGAGAGAGAGGGAGACACAGAATCGGAAACAGGCTCCAGGCTCTGAGCCATCAGCCCAGAGCCCGACGCGGGGCTCGAACTCACGGACCGCGAGATCGTGACCTGGCTGAAGTCGGACGCTTAACCGACTGCGCCACCCAGGCGCCCCATAACATGACTTTCAAGAAAGCATTCAAACTTCAAAGGTAAACTGAAGAAGGTTTGATTAAAATGTCAGACACAAAACAGCTTGAGGTGATAAAATAAAAATTTTGGAGATAAAAATTCATAGTGAAATAGCTTAAGCAAAATAACGATTTGATAAAGTCATATACATAGCTTATATAACAAACATATATTTAAATAATTTAGATGTATATTTTACTTACATTTACTCAGAAGAAACCATTTAGAGCATTATTACCAATTAATAATTACTTATGAATAATCATTTAGAATATTTACTAGACGACGTTCTAAATATCTAAGTATATAATTATGCCAACTATATTTAAATATTTAGTCTTAATACATTTCTTACACTAATATTTTATAATTTAATACCTAGTCTCATACCTAATGAAAACACAAAAAGTTAAAACTATAATTCTGTAAATATTCTGAAGAATATATGACAAGTGCCAGTGATGATTTAATTCACAATATTTACTTATTTAAATTATTATTGTTCTGTGCAAGCCCCTCCACTATGTGCTTAAAAAGCATAAAAAAAAAAAAAAGAAATGGTTTTTGGTTCTTAAGGAACTTGCAGCCTAATTGGGAGGATAAAATAAGAAAACTGATAGCTACAATCAAGATACAAAATACATACATAAAGATACATACATAAAGTATGGGGCACTTCGGAGGGAGGGAGGAGAAAAGGAAGAATGGATATCTTCTGATTTTAAGGCAGGATTGGAATATGGATAGATTTCATGGATGAAGGCTTCCTATTGCTCTTATTTCATTGGACACTGAGGAGCTATCCAAAAAAAAATGTCTGTGGAAAGTAGGAATGAGCTGGCAACTCTAATATACAGAGTATTTATTAGCAAGGCAATTGTAAAGACTGAACGTTATGCTTACTGTGATAATCTCCCAAGGAAAAGCCCTTTTAGACTGAGTAGGATAGGGTCCTAGGCACAGGTGAGGCTGTCAAGATTCTAGTAGCAGGGATACATTTTAAACAGGTTAGTGACCCAATCAGGTCACTGTGCCACAGATCAGCTGGAGGGTAGTTTGAGAATGAAGAGAGAACGGTGAGTGGAGTTGCAAGTAATGAGTGCAATAATGTTGGAAAAAGAAATAATGCTTTGCTAAAGAAAACTGGTGGGTTCAGAGAAGGCAGAAACTTACTAGAGACTTAATAGAAAATCAGAATTCTGAGGATTAAGATTCAGTGACTAATCAGACATTGTGAATGAAGAGAAAAGAAGAGAAAATGAAGGTCTCAAATTTTTACTTAAGTTCCTGGGAGGATGGTGATGTCAGGTGCTGAAAAAAAATTAGGATGAGAAACTTGTAGAACTATAATGTCCTTGGTGTGGAAACTTTGCAAGCCGACTTTCTCATTTCTTGTGTCCTACCTGGAGATACTGAGATAGGAATGAGAAATATCGGTCTGTAACTCAGAAGACAGGGAGCCTCCATGAGGTAATTCTTGAAAACTAACACATAACTGTATGTGATAAATTATAATTGTGTTAAAATTTGTATTGAAATTGAATCTAACCATTCTTGAAATTGTTCTTTGTGAAGCCTTGCTATATTTATTTTGGGACACACCGTCCTGTGATGCAATGATTAAGATCATCCTACCTTTGTTGTTTCTTTCTGAATAAAAGGGATTTGGGGGGACATCTGCTGTGTTTTTATAATTGGTGAAACAAACTTTGTTTTCTGAAGTCCAGTCAGTTTACCCAAGCATAGCCTGTCCCTCCCAGGCATCTTACCAAGTAAAGAGAAATCTTCATCTATGTTTAAATAAAAGAAAACTTTGTCAAACGTATTTTTAACCATAATAAGAATTTCTTCATTATGAATGAAATCTATGAGGGAAAAGTTACAAACTGTCTACATTTTCATCTGCTTTTATAAGGTTCAAAACATTAATTCTATGGGTTTTTTTTAATTCACTAGTATGTTGGAAATTATAAGGTTAGAAACATTTATTACAAATGAAGACTTGCAAAAAGGGAAAATTTATTAGTATGGAAATAGGGATACAATTCAAAATGGCGATTCTATATTACTGGTTTTCTTTATTTCTTATTGTCCTAAATTCTCTTTATCTCTGTGTCCTTTTTACCTTTTATGTAGATTATCAAACCCAATCTAATGTGTAACTTATTTCCAAAAAGATGCAAAGCTGTTTCATACACAAAGAGGCTCAAATTGATGCAACCACTATACAGAAAAAGAACCAGGAAATAGGGAGCATTAGACACACTTTTCAAGTTCCTCATAATAATAACTGCTAAAATATTTTAAGAAATATAAAAACACATCATCTTCATGAACATTTTGCTTGGTCATATATTCAGAAATGGCAATTTTTTGTGCCAAGAGATCATTAGGAAATGAAAAATCACAAGAGAACGATATCGTCTTTCCTTTGTCCTCGTCTGAATAAGGAGCTAGGAAATAAGTAACTTAGAGGTCATACTGAACAATTCTCACCTTGCTGCTGCCGTGTTTCTTTTTGCTCACTGAGGGTGACCCCGGTTGCCCAGGGCTGGGGACGGAACTGGATCCTGCTGATGTTGGACCTGAATGAACGTGAGATCCTTTCTCAACAACGGACGACAGAACCAGTGGTGACTGCTGTAATGAGACCTTCTGGAGCTCTGCTGCCAACTGCTTAGGATCAACCCCTGGGGATTTTGCTTTCTCCACTACAACAAAAAGAAATGGCTATGTATTTCTCAGGTTCATAGGCACTTAACACCATGGAACTTACTTGGGTTCTAGGTGACAAGGTAACATACATTCACAGATGTATGAAAATTTCTACAAGCCACGGTCTGTTCTTTAGTGCAGTAACCCAGACTCTTAGAATGCTAGCTGCAGCATAGAAAATTTTCAATAAATTTTTGTTAAACGAAGAAACAAGTGATCATGCTACAATTAATGAAACAAGTGTTCATGTTACAGCTGATCAACATTTATAAGACTACAGTTGTTTGCTAATAGAGTTAAATCTATTTCATCATGTACTTATGAAATTAAATGTTGATTTTTTTTTTATTCACTATTAACAGCAATCAAAAGGTTCAAAAATAAGTGCCCCATAATCCTAGGCTAAAAGGAATCGAGTATTGTCTAAAAATAACCTAAAACTGCAAATAAATGGCTCCATGGATTCCTTTGAAGGGATGAATTTATTTTTAAAGAATTCAAAATGTGAACTCACATAGCCAGAATTCTGTATGAATTTCTTTAATGGGTCTAATACACAAATACGTGTTTCCCTAGAAGGCTAAAAACGTAGCTGCAATGCTTTGGTTTTGTTTACAATTACATAAATAAACATTGATTAGCCTAGAAGTACATTTTTGCCTACGCAGTATCTATGCTCACATCCTCATCTACAGCTACACCTGCCTCCACAACGATGTTTCCATTTACATCGACCCCTTTACCCGCAGTTGAAAGCAGATTACTTTCACCTACCAGCTTTCGGCGGCTCATGAAGCTCCAGGTGCTGGGGATTTTCAGAGTCTGATAGCATATTGAGGTCCCTAAAAATTAAAACAAAGAAATTGAGAAAGAAGTTGAGGAAACCTGAGACAAAAGTCCCTCTTTTCCAACTACCCTGAGTTTTGTTTTTTTTTTTTTTTTCAGTAGGTAAATGAGAAGTGGTTAATGATATAAAGCAATTTCCAAGCATGCTCACCCTTCTAACCAAATATATACTTGCAATGCTGTTAAAAGTCAGCTGATAAAAATGATTATTTAAGGTGAAATCTTTATGGATTAAACATAAGCTCATTTTGAAATACTATACACACACAGGAAACCTAAATGGGTTTAGGCTTTCGTTTAAATGAAGCATGTTTCAATAAAAGCATGAAAGGGGACAGCTACTGACAATATCAGAAACAAAATCAGCTGAATTCTTACTATGCTTTAGATTTTGATTCTGAACACAAGAAATCTATAAAAACTTGTATTCACTTTATGTTCTAATTACTGAAAATCTTGCTGACTGGCAAAGGTTCCACCTTAACAATTTTAAATTAAAAGAGCCATGAATAGCCAAAAAAATGGAAACAAAAAGATGGGGAAAAACTCACAGTCTTACACATATTTCTGCTTCCCCACTTTGCTGACCAATGATACTCTGCACTTCTTCATATGTTTTAGAAGTTAAAGGAATTCCATTCCATTCCAACACTTGCATCCCTAAAAAGACAAATTCAATTATAAAAAAAAAAAAAAATGTGTCGTATTTCTAGTCTGGGTCCACAGGGCAGAGAAGACACACAGGGCTCTGCATTTAAAAACCAACTCAGCACACCATTTCAGAGACCATCAGTTCAAAGTTCTTTGAACAGTAATACCACAACCGCATGTAGTTTGATTTCATCATTTACCCGAACACATTAGACCTGTGTAACATAACATGCAAAATGTTGCATCTGAAATCTATTAAACATTACCAAACACATGCATTATGTTCACACTGCTTTCAGAAAGAAAACATCATTGAATATATATTGCTCAGGCCAATCTTGTGTAGGAAAAAAAAAATCACAAGCAGCAACATAATTTCTCCATGGGGAACAAGTATCTAGAAGAGTATAAACTTCCATATTCCATCATGGAATGGGTGGGAGAGGGGAAAAAAAGTGATTAGTAGTTTGTTTTGAGGCTCTCCTTGAGAAATTTGTACTACTTCAAGTTTGCTCAGATAATACAGATTTCCGCGGGGTATGTTTTTCTTTTTCTTCACTGCATGTAAGGTGTTCCTGAGTACAATCGGCAGGCATGTTACAGACAAGCCGGCTTCATGGGTGGGGGAGGGGGAGGGGGGGAGGGGGGAGAGGGGAGGGGGGGTGTGGCCTGTGTAGAAGCACAAGGCCCTGTGCTCAGAAGGGCCCACGCTTGATTTAATGCTTCGCTGTTGTCATTTCGAAACTCTTAATAACGTTTCAACAAAGAGCTCTATGTTTTCTTTTTGCACTGGATCGTGTTGATTATGTTGCTGGACTAATTACAGGGCATTTCATGTTTCCTATCTAGAAAGATAATTTTCACTTAAAAAAAGTAGTAACATCATACTTCAACATTTTAAATTCCGTGTCTTTCATCTATTTTATATGAGCTGTCAAAATAATCTAGGGGGGCATATTTGGCAAGAATCACCTGGCTCTACTACGTAGCTATGGGAAATGGATATAAATTAGATGAGACTATCCAAAGTCATAGTGCCCCCAAATTTGTGAATGTTACCAGCTTTACCTAAGAAAATATCGTCTGCCCTAACTAGGCTTTATTTAAATAAACAGAAATACTTGTTGAATAATTAGGTTTTCAATGAGCTTCAGAGAGGTCTATGTGAAAGTCCCTACTGCTCACCAGTGCCTTCCGTGGAAAATTCCAAACAGAGCATAATTAAGTCTTCAAAAGTTTTAATGATTTTGATATATTGGAAAGCATATTGCCAGTTGTAAACAAGTAAGGGAAATACTTTTACTATAGTGAAACGGCAAAATAAGTCCATAAAAACGTCCACAATAACACAACAAAAATGGCTTTTCTATAACTTACTCCAAAGAAGACTTTACCTTCAGACGGGCCTTAGGTTTAATTCAATAATCCCAGGCTGTTGTACATATAAAATGAGAAAATTACATAAAAGACAATGATGATACCACTAAAGAAAAATTTAGCACAGCAAAAGGAAGAGCACACTGAAAAACCCACTCTTCTAAAAGTCACGATAAAGAGTATATTTATGTAGAGACCATCTTGAATTGAAACAAATTGTAGTGTTATAATTGCATTGTCACTTTTCGGCAAGAGAAGATTCTATGAAAAGAAGTAGCTGCATAATCTTCATGCTTCTTCTCTTGATTAATTTGCTCATTTTTCACCTCTCAAAACAAAGGGGCAAATTTATAAAGCATGATTATCCAATGAAATTTAAAATGCTTCTAGTATTAAAACAGGAAAGCTAGTTAGGGTCATTAATACAATTGCTGAGAAAAATATACAGATAACTGGAAATCTGGCCTATAATATACACATGAGGTCATAAGCTACACGATCTGTTCTGTTCCCGTGGTATACCAGCTGAACTTCTTTTCTCTTCATTCAGTTTCCCACCAGAGCTGGTGCAGGACTGCGTTTCAAAAGATTTTGCCAGCACTTTAAACTTTTTATTCTTGGTTCCAATGGTGAGCATCAGATGCTACAGGGAATGCCATCATTTAGTAATACCTTCCTTATCCATTGCCTCTCCAACTCTCTAAAATCCTACAAGAACCATACTAAAATAACCACGTGAATATAACCAATCACTCCTTATTAATTCATAACAAGGTTCTAATAGTTGTGAGAATTGAGTATGGTATGATTTCAAATACAATGTTCTGGAAAGTGTTAATTGAAGAATTCTACAAACTATTTTTAAAATGCAGGCAAAAATTTGTTGAATATGACCAGGCTATAGGGAAGTTCACTAAAGTAGTATTTTATCACTTAATTGACTTGAATGGAAGCATAGCCAATCTTTAAAAAAAAAAATACATTTTATTAATTTTTGATAGACAGAGAGACGGAGCACAAGTGGGAGAGGGGCAGAGAGAGAGACACACACACACACACACACAGAAACTGAAGCAGGCTCCAGGCTCTGACCTGTCAGCACAGAGCCCGATGCAGGGCTCGAACTCACAAACCGGAGATCATGACCTGAGCTGAAGTCGGACGCTCAGCCAACTGAGCCACCCAGGCGCCCCAAAGCATAGCCAATCTTAAGATAACTTTTTATTGACTTTGTTTTAGAAATAATTCCTGGAAGACAGTGTACATATGAATGGTTATATCTATTATTTAGCATTATGAGCAAACATTTATGTTTTCTTTATTTTAAATTATATCAACATGTATGTTAATGAACTGCTCAACTTTTAGACTGTCCAGGTGATGTTTCGATTATATCCCTAGAAAGTACCTATACTAATAACTCTTAACAGGAAAACTAAGATAATTTGAATTTTTATTAAATGTACAACAGTTCATGACAGAATTTGCTGCTCAAAATCTTACACTAAACATGTTATTAAAAACAAAAAAAAGACAATACATTAAAAAAAATTAAAAATTAAAGAAAATCAATCAACGTAAAACTTTCTCAACTATGTGTTTTTATAACTTCTGGGATTACCTAACTTTATATGCTCCTAAAACTATTATATACTATTCTTTGTAATATAGGATTTCATGTATGTTATTTCTGTCCATATTTAATATTTAACATTACATCACAAACATCTTATGGATTAAATTTATTGAGTTAACAGTTGAAATCTCAGAGGTATATCCAAATGTGTATCACACAAAACCCGATGACTTTTTTTCCCCCACAACTATTTTTTTAGCACTTAGCATGCAGCAGGCACTCCACAGTCACTTATGTGATGATTACCACCTTATAGCTAATATTTGATGTTGCCATAAAAATTCATAAAAATGAAACTCTACTAGAAAGACAACAGAAATATCTTGGCAGTTAGTAAAATTAAGATAATTCACAGAGAAAGAATTTTCTTTTATTTTTCAATATATGAAATTTATTGTCAAATTTGTTTCCATACAACACCCAGTGCTCATCCCAACAGGTGCCCTCCTCAATACCCGTCACCCATCCTCCCCTCCCTCCCACCCCCCATCAACCCTCAGTTTGTTCTCAGTTTTTAAGAGTACAGAGAAAGAATTTTAAAAGTGTCATAAGTATATACAAAATAGACCCCAGACTCATCAGTGATTAGAAAGTACGAATTAAAGCAATGATGAGGTACTACTTAGCTCTCATCACATTGCAAAAAGTTTAAAATCCAGAAAATGCCATGTGTTGACCAAGATGTAGGATTAGGGGACCCTGACTCCAAGGGAGATTATACTTGCTGGATGCTTGTTCAGCTTCACCCTCATTCTACATCAGATGAAAAGAAAACAACTGCGTGATTACAATGTACAAACATGTAATTATTTTAATGGGAATGGATAAGTGCATCCCTCTGGAGGGCAATGTGGCAGAACATCATTAAATTATACGCATGTACACTCTGTGACCCAGAAATCTTCTTGTGTGTCTATTTGTAGGAGGGGGCAGTATCAGGAGAAATGGACAATGAGAGCATTAGTAAATGCTCAAGATGGAAACCCTTGGCACAGGGTGCAGGAAAAAGGCCGTAACAGGCATTAACACCAAAAGGTGGATCCATCTTAAAGCCATTTGCCAAGTAAAAGCAAGTGAGAAACAGGATCTGGTCTATAGGGCAATGATGCTTTATTTACATTAAAATGACATTTGTACCAATTAACATTATATATTTTACAAAGATATCAGAAGTATCGGAAATTA
Organism: Puma concolor; assembly: GCF_028749965.1. Lineage (NCBI taxonomy): Eukaryota > Metazoa > Chordata > Mammalia > Carnivora > Felidae > Puma > Puma concolor. The sequence goes on along the minus strand of NC_141668.1, from coordinate 83,219,059 downwards.
TAATAGTTGCTTGTGAAAAGAAGAAGGGAATGGAAAAAGGAAATGAGATGAAAGAAAATGAATGAGTTAATAAATGAACAAACACAAAACCACACACACACTCATATACGGGACACTTACATGAACCAGTGAGCCTGGTGTGCTATGGAATGAGAATTAATACCACTGGGGTAACAGAACAGAACAAAATAAAACCAAAACCTAATTTAAAACTACACGTATATGATAAATTAATCAAAATTGATTGCTTTGTACATTTTCTCCACTGATATTATTAACCATGACTATAGATTAATTTCTTAAGTCTGAACATTTGCTCTTAAAAATCCTTTATAAACTAGCAACTGCAGCAAAAACTCAGCTGAAATGTTTGTTAGCCCTGGCTTTCTAAATGGTAAACAAATCCTGCAAGTTGAGCTCCCGGGGTCCTATTGTCCACATCAGCTATACTAATTATTCATTCATCTTCAAGTTAGGCAGTATTAATACACAGAAACAGAGATACAGAGAAATAAATAGATAGATGTATTTTATTCTTTTATAAAGTTACTTTTTAAATATTTTACAATTTATCCACTTTATACATTAACATGAAGAGAAAGAAAGAAAAAAGAAAGGTGGAAGAGAGGAAACTCAGGAAGGAAAAATAGAGTAGATGAAGGGTATCTTTGGTAAAGAGAAAAAAGGGAAAAAATAGTATTTGAATGGAGTTCTGCTTATTTACAGAACAAAGGACACTGTCTCCACTATGATAAGACATTAAAAACCCAGAAGTGTTTTCCTGTGAAAAGTCATCTACATGCATAAATCTTAAGGTTAAAAAGTATCCTCTTGAATAGCTAATCTCATAATAATGTTGCCATTTTTGTCATTGACAAAACTCTTGTAACACATAGTTTCATCAAAACTTAAAAGAGAGCCTCAGTACATAAAACGTATAAACATGGGGCTCCTTTCATGGAAGCAATCTCTATCTGCCTGTTTTACCCCTCCTCACTCTCCAGTCCCCATTCTAGAAGTATCCTTAGATGCTTGTAGGGACCTTGTTTCTCTGGTCTACCTGAATGAGTTGAGTTTAAAATGACCTCGTGGCTTGAAGAAGGCTTTGGAACAATTTCCATTAACGAGGACATTGCTACATTAAAAGAAAGAGCTACATTAAAAGAAACATGATCTGAATTTTATTTTATTGAGAATGTAGTCCGAGTTTCTAAAAAAGACGACAATAAAATTTTGCATTTTTAAAAAGTCATAATTTAATAATGCTTTCAAATGCAACAAAGTGTGTGTGTTTGATACTTAGCATGAACAAATTAAAATCTTCCCATGTTTTAATATGTATTATTCTCAGAAACAATGTGTTTTGTAAACACATCAAAAATGTGTTTTGTAAACCAACATGTTGCTGGTAGTTGACCAATGATATCTTCTCTTCTCCATAATCAAATTTGGAAATCTCCAAACACAATAGGAAGGCTGTGACCTTCAGCAAACTGGTTAATTCGCCATATTGGCTTCCTTCAGGGAGATTATGTTGCTAGATCACTGTTTTAATTTACTCATACTCTATGAAGGGGAAAATACTTTGACTGTGGCACAATGAAAAACAAATGAACAACAACAACAACAAAACCCCTGCTTGTTTACAATTTATGAAAATGCAATTTTTGAGCTGGAGCTTTATATGAAGATTTTTCTTTTAAAGATTTTTTTCTGTCAGCGCAGAACCCCACTCTGGTGCTGGATCTCACGAACCATAAGATCATGACCTGAGCTGAAACCAAAAGTTGGACACTTAACTGACTGAGCTGCCCAGGCACCCCTGTATGTAAAGATTTTAACAAACATTTTGGATCCTGAAATTTCCACATTGTTTTTCATTATTTGTCCTTACTTACAACTTTTCCCTCTATATACGTTAAGACTTTAAAGCACAGCAATCATGTCATCTAATTTTTCTCTTCTGCATTCCCCACATTTCCTCTCACTGCCCATTGTGGTTGTTCTCAGTTTCTTTAAAAAAATTTTTTTAACGTTTATTTATTTTTTGAGAGAGCAAGAGCAGAGGAGGGGCAGAGAGAGAGAGGGAGTCACAGAATCCACAGCAGGCTCTAAGCTCTGAGATGTCAGCACAGAGCCTGACGCGGGGCTCGAACTCATGAGCCGTGAGATCATGACCTGAGCTGAAGTTGAACGCTTAACTGACTGAGCCACCCAGGCACCCAGTTCTGTTTCTTTAGGCTGATGTTGGCTCCCTAGGGCCCCCATGGCATTACCCTATCTAGTTTGTCTTCTCTGGGCATTTGCTACCTTTGGTTCTGGATTGGTTAACTCAGGGGTTGGAACATTCAATTTGTAGTCTGAACCTAATTTTTCGTTTAAACTTACATGCCAAACAAAGTACCTAGAGCTAACACCATTCAAACTCAAAGCTGTTTTCAATCTAAAATACCAAAAATTTAACTCTAATAAACTATACATTAAAAAAAAAAATGTGATAGATCAGAATTTCCTCTCTTCACAGTATAGAGATAATAGAATTAAACTCATTAGAATATTTAATGTAAATTTTATAAATACACATTCTTCCAAATTTTAGTAGTATTAAGCATACATATATAGGAGGTTTGGGGTAACTTCTAGTATTTTGTTTTAAACTATTGTAGATTTTATATTGTGTTAACAACAAGCCCAACATAAATGAAGCAGATTGGGAAGCAAAAGTAGATGCTATGATAATACTATTTATAGGAGTTTTTTGGCTAATGTTATATAGCTTAGCTATATTTTTCAATAGCTCATAATTAAAGAAGTTGAATTATCTTATTTAAAACTGTCATTAATTTGGAGTATGGTCAAGCAATTCGTTTTCCATGTTTCTTCTGTCATTCACATTTTTTATGAATAACAAGCAATTAAAATAAGCAAAATATGGCTTGAATATATAAGTTCTTGAATGAAATTAATTTACAAAATAAAAAATCCTCATAACAGTGTAAACAGAAGAAAACATCTAAGAAACATCAAAGACTACAGTTAAACTGTCTGGGCTTACCCACTCTCGTTTTCTAGGCTGAGTACCTCGAGTTATTTAAAATCCATGGCTTCTACAATCACAGATCTAAAACAGATTTAGTGTCAATCATAAAAAAAATAATAATTACGAAGTAAGTAGATTATCACATAATTTGCCATATTAATGGTCAACAATAAAAAGGTCACTGGAAAAGAATCACACAGATAAACAGTGTTGTAAGCAGGTCACAACTATTTTATAGACTCAACATTATAAAGCAAGCAATATCCTTGTGGATGCGCTAGTTTTTGTCTCTTACAGAATACATTAGAACTCGGTGAAACATGAGGTGACATGGCTTTTCTAATATTACAGTTAGTTGACGGTAGTGCAGAAGTATGACTTCTGTCTATCTCTTAAGTGAATGCTAGTATCAGCAATTAGAAGATCTAATTCGGTTTACGCCAACTAAACCTATCTCATAGCCCACCTAAATATAAATGGTGTTCAAATATGTAAAACCTAGCACAAAGAACACATATTATTTATAATGCCTTTTTCATTATAATAAAAAGATAATTTAAACATTGTTTTAATTATGTATATGACAATGTTATTTGAAGAGTTGGATGTGCAGAAAATGAAGACATTGTTGAACAAAGTTTTTGTAGAATATACCATTCATGGTGGATAAACAATGTCAACTTGGAACGAACAAAAGGCTGACTGACTCATCTCTTTTCTCCACTCCACTCCCAGAAAATAAGCAAATATCACACTTAAAGGAGCACACTGATGAGAAATTATTCTGAACACTACCAGAAGGGAAAAGAATGTGGGAAGGTTTACCCAACATCACTAATTATCAGGGAAATTCAAATCAAAACCACAATGTGGTATCATCTCACACCGGTTAGAATGGCCATTATTAAAGAAAGAAAAAAAAGAAAGGAAGAAAGAAAGAAAGAAGGAGAGAAAGAAAGAAAAGAAGGAAGAAAGAAAAAAAAAGTAAGTGTTGGTAAAGGGATGGAGAAATTAGAATCCTTGTACTCTGTTGGTTGGAAAACAAAATGGTGCAGGCATTATGAAAAACAGTATGATGTTTTCTAAAAATTAAAAATAGAATACGGCATGATCTAGCCATTCCCATTTCTTGGCATTTATTCAAAATAATTCATAACAGTATCTCAAAGAGATAATAGCACTCCCACACTCATTATAGTTGCATACACAACAGTCAAAATGTAGAAATAACCTAAATATCCATTGAGATAAATGGCTAAAGAAAATAAGGTTTATACATAGAGTAGAATACTATTCAGCCTTTAAAAAGGAAGAAATCCTATAGTATGACACACCATGGATGAACCATGATGACATTATGCTAAGAGAAATAAACAATCCAGTCACAGAAGGACAAATACTGCAGGATTCCATTTACATGAGAAATCTAAAACAGTCAAACTCATAAAAGCGAAGAGTAGAACGGCGGTTGCCAGGGTTTAGGGGAGGGAGAAACGAGGTGTTTCTTGTATAAAATTTCAGTTATTCAAGACAAGTTTTAGATATCTGATAAGCGACACTGTGCCTGTAGATAAAAAATACTACAGTGTACAAGTGAAAATCTGTGAAGAGGGTAGATCTCATGTTAAGATTAATAATCACATTTTTTAAAAAAATGGTAAAAAAAAAAAAAAAAGAATGTTGGATGGGTAAAAGAAATGGGGATAGAAAGTCAGTTCTAAACAGGAGATGGCCCCAACAATTGTGGTTGGAGTTTGTAAAGGTACTATGCTTGCTCAAATTGTTCAGGGAAGATGGCATTACCTCAAAGAAAAAATTTTGTGTAGTACCCTTAGCAAAGTCGACCTTGAATTCAGTGGCTCAACCTAGGAGAACTACTCTCAGGAAGACTTTGTAACAGTTAAAGGAGCCACTCACTGTCAACGAAGTGTTCTGGGTCAGATAACTGCTCTCTCCGTGATGCGGATCAATGTACAGGGGGCCAATCCCCCAGTGTTCTGAATATATAACATCCTCATCGGGATTTCTCCAGGGCTTGTGAGGCAGGAAATATCAAATAATGATAATAATAAGGGAAGACTGGAACTGATCACATTTGATTTACAGGAAAAAGTAATGTGCTTCTCGCACTCCAGTATGGCTTTGCAAATTCATGCCTTTTAAATAGAGTTAAGGTAAAGAGGAATATAATTAACCATGATTTGTGTCTAATGTGAAGAAGGTTATCGTCACAGGATTCTGTTTCAAATCACTCTAACCATCATTAAAATAATCTAGTATTGCAGTCCAAAATGTATTGGAAGGATTGGTACAGATGCCAGTTACTCCATGGCTACAATTTATGGTGTTTAGAAGTAGATGTATTATTTGAAACTGACTAAAACAGAATGTGGCTGAACAAGGTAGGGAAAGGGGATGGGTAGATTAGTAAATTTGAATGATCCCAAGAAAATCATGTAACATGTGGAGCTATCCGATGAAAGAAAGGTATGTGATGTCATCATCTCATTTAAAGTAGATTGAAATTCATAATATTATAAACTTTTCTTAATTTCCCAATTCATTCTGTTAAAACACCCAGAGTGGATGTTTTCTAGTGACTTTCTAATTCAGTAGTATTACAGATTAATACCATCAAACCTGAAAAATACCATGACCACTTAACAGTAACAGACTAATCCAAAATGCACTCATGATTATATAGATACATAGTTAATTGAATGGACATAGGAAGTTAGGCTAAATGATGCAGTTGTGCATGAGAAATACTTGCCTTTTTAAAAAAAAAAATTAACATTTATTTATTTTCAAGAGACAGAGTACAAGTGAGGGAGGGGCAGAGAGAGGAGGAGACCCAGAATCTGAAGCAGGCTCCAGGCTCTGAGCTGTCAGCACAGAGCCCAACATGGGGCTCGGGCTCACAAACCATAAGATCATGACCTGAGCTGAAGTCAGATGCTTAACTGTCTGAGCCACCCACGCACCCCAGAGAAGTGCTTGCCTTAATTGTTACTTGAAGTGTCTCTAGTGAACTATTAAGGATATTAACTTTAATTATGTTCTTAACCTTTTTTAATATTCATATATTCTGTACTTTCTTTTTCTGAATGTTATTTAAAGGTATCCCACTACTTATGCATTTTAACCTAAAATATCATCACTTTATTCTTGTTAAGTGTTTCCTAATAAATACAGGAACTATCTGGACCAGTGACAATATCATCCTCCTCCTCCTCATCTTCACTGAGAATACATATATAAGGACAAAATAAATTCCATTTCAAATTATTATTTGACAGAATGCACAGAACAGTGCAGTGATCACTGCAGTGATCAGTGAATTGCAACTTCAAATCAGATAAAAAAAATAACTCTGGAAAGGAAAATTCTAAAAAGAAATCTCTCAATCAAAATTTAAAAACAAAAGTAAATGCAAATATACTTATTCTAGAGTATAAGAAAAAAGTATTTCTTTTGACAAAGAAGTAGGGAGTTTTTATCATAACCTAATTACTCATCGCTTGAAATATTGCAACATGGTCAACTGCTGTGCACAAAAAAGTTAACTAAGTTTTTGTATTTTGCTTATTTTTGAGCCAAAGATACTATATCATTATTATAAATGGTATAATCAAGATTAAAATGGTGTACTTTTAATGTATAAATTCTTTCATCATTTGAGAAGCCAAAGGATAGAAATAAAGAAGCCATTTCAAGCAAAAAAGAATCAATAACCATCTTATCATCCATCCAGAGAGAATCTTAAAGAAATACAAAGAATTAGGTGTTACTTCATAAGAAGTGCCAATATCCTAATTTTTATGTCTCAAAGAAAAATTAGCAAATAATTTACATTGGCTTGATGGGTGTTCGATAAATAACAGATGTCATTGGATGATAAAATTTCATTCCAAAAGTTCTCAATTACTTTTAATATGTAAAATGAAATCTCAATAGATATATAATTTTATATAACATATTACAATAATTGATTTTTCCACTGAAAAATGAGAATTGCCTAAGAAGACAACAGTTTAACAGCAGTATTTGCCAACTGATATAAAACAAAACTCAACTATTTTCTCTCCAGCTAACATTCATGTAGAGAAATTAGTTCCCCTATTTCATAAGCAAACATGATTACAACCATAAAAAACTAATGGCAATCTATCCTATATGAATTACAAAGGATATTCATACATACACCAGCTAATTATAAGAAGTCATTTTTAAAAAAAAAAGTTTACTTACTTTGAGAGAGAGAGACAGCACAAGCAAGGGAGGGGAAGGGAGAGAGGGAGAGAGAGAGAATCCCAAGCAGGCTCCACAGTGTCTACACAGAGCAGACACGGGGCTTGATCTCATGAACCATGAGATCATGACCTGAGCTGAAATCAAGAGTCAGACACTTAACCGACTAAGCCACCCAGGTACCCCTAAGAAGTCCTTTTGCTTAAAAGAAATAAAATTAGATCCATTTCACTTGTGTTAATAGCATCAATATGAGACTTTTTTTTTTTTTTTTAACAGTTATTTTGACCACCTCTTCTCATTTTATCTTCACAGCATTCCAGTAAAACAGGTAGGGTAAATGTAACTATGCTTACTTTTACAAATGTGAAACCTCAGCTTTAGAAATCGTATTTAGTGACAGTTTCAAAAGCCAGGTCTCCTGATTCGTCTTCTAAGTTCAGGAATAACTGCATCCCACATGATTCTTTGCTATTTAAGATACATAGAACCTAATAATGAAACCCTAAAAGTGTAAAATCAATATAAGTAAATGTATTTAATTATGATAAAACTAATCACATCAAGTTGACAGATGTTTAGTGTGTGTCACAGAGGGGAGTAGATTCTGGGTCACCGATGTCAATCACTTACGATTTCTGACATGGTATCTCCCAGGGAGGAGCAAGACCATCATGGAAAGTAGACAAAACTCTGGCTCCAGGATTAGAGAACTCCAGTGGGGCTGGTGGGTGGGGAGCTGAGAGATGTGAGTTAAGAATGGACCAGCATGAGTTCCCATAGGTTGGGGTATGTTACCACAGGCCTGGTAGGTCACAGTGAACTTGGACTCAATGCGTTTGATAATGTAAGACATAAGAGGAAAGGCTTCAATAATAAAATTTGGAGAGGGTCTACGCCTTCCTTCCCCTGTGGCTCTCCCACTTTGGCAGGCTAGAGTCAGTCTCTTTCATGTTTTACTCTGTAGAACTGTTATGTAGGGATTTACGTTTTAAAAATATGGTGGAGTGACCTCTGGCTAACTAAATCTGAATACTATGTATACACGTTAATGAACATATTGAGGTCATTTTCACTGAGCTGAAATTTAACACACATGTTGTATTGTGTGTGTGTGTATACAGATATATGCACAGTGTAATATAATAATTTATCATTATGTCCCCATTCCCACCTTGTTCTAACAGCCGCATCTCATACCTGGATTATTTCTTCAGTTTCCTAACTAAACTCCTTTTCTTTCCAACCTTCACCCCTTCAAATAACTCTAGTTATGGCACTCAGAGTGTTCCTATTTAAATGTCATTTAGGGTATTAAGGAGGGCACTCGGGTTGAGCACTGGGTGTTATATGTAAGTGATGAATCACTAAATTCTATTCCTGCAAACAGTATTACACTATATGTCAATTAACTAGAATTTAAATAAAAATATGAGGAAAAAACAATAAATGATGTGAATAAAAATGTCATTCAGCTTGTGTGTCAGCCTAGTGGCTTCTCATCCCGCACAAGGAGAAGCTGAAGTCCTAGGGGCACTTCGGTAGCTCAGTCAGTTAAGCATCTGACTCTTGGTTTCACCTCAGGTCATGATCTCATGGTTTGTAATATCCCCGTGTTGTGAGCCCCGTGTTGGTTTGTGAACCCCATGTTGGGCTCTGTGTTGACAGCATGGAGCCTGCTTGGGATTCTCTCTCTCTCTCTCTCTCTCTCTCTCTCTCTCTCTCTTCCCCTGCTTGCACGCTCTTGTACTCTCTCTCTCTCTCTCTCTCTCAAAATAAATAAATAAACAAACAAACAAAAAAGCTGAAGTCCTTACAGTGGCCCACAAGATTCTATCTCCTTGACTACTTTGACCAAAACGTCCACCGTCCGCCCTCACATGCCCACTAGCTGCAGCTACACTGGCCTCCTTGCAATCTTACTGTTCCTGGCACACACCAGGTATGGTCTTGCTCTGGGCCTTTGCCCTTTTCATTTGTCTCCTGTAATGTCAGTAACTTCTGGCTCACTCTTTCCTCTCCTTGGGGACTTCACTCAGTTTCGGCCTGCTTGGTAAGGTCATTCGTGATCATCCCCTCTAAGTTTGCAACCCGATTGTCTGACAAGCTGGATCTATGCTCCTTATTATATTTCTTTCCTCAGCACATATTACCATTCAATATAGAGTACTTAAAAAAAAAAAAAACTTTGCTCTTTTCTGTCTCAGCTACTAAAATGTACAGTTCATGCTTTCCTCATTAATGTCCCCACAGGGTCATCAGAGATTGCTCTATGCAGCATGTACTAAAAAAAAAAAAAAAAATTATAGAAATAATTGGATCAATCATTGATCTCAGCAGACTCAAGGGCCATAATGACAGTGAGTAGAATCCGGGAAAGAGTAGAAAGTAAAAGAAAACAAAAGTAGCCTAAGAGAAAATAAGAGAAATCTTATTTTCTTCCAATGCTCAGTGGAACTTACTCTACATATGAAAAGGCTTTCATCTGAATTTGTGCTGACACAAAAGCCTGCAATCCCACAGAAGGTTCTTTCTGCTTCGGCACTCATTACTCAATTGGGAACACAGTAGAATACCCTAACTATGTTGAACTATTTTAAAAATTAACAAATGGAATAAATGAAAGACTGTAAAGATCTGTTTTAGTTCCTAAACAGTTCCTTGCCCTGGAGAGTTTATAATCTGCCCTTAGAAATTACCGCAAGGTTACCTGGGGTTCTTCGGGATGGGAAGAGCCATATCTGTAAGCTCCACTTAGTATTTTACTGGTTCTAATGATTGCAGAATCAACTACTGTATTCTGAATTTCTAGCTTTCTCTTATTAATGAAAATAAAACATACAGTTCCTCCCCCCCCCCAAAAAAAAAAGCCATTAAAGAAATATACTGTTTTTCCTTAAAGCTATTTTTTCTTAGTTCTTTGGATTTATTTTACATTTTTATTCATTGACACCTGATCAAACGCTACCTTCACAGTGAGTACCTTCCATCCACTGCCTCTCTAGATGGTAGGCACTTTGAAAGCAGGGGAGCATTATATCACTTTGCATCATTCTAGGATAAACCCATAGAGAGCAGTCACTGAATACATGTGGCAACCCATCTGAATCCTTCATTATTGCTGGCATTCCTAAGAATATCACCACCACTCCTTCACAGCCTCTTCTCTCTGAACTCCCTGTTTATTACCTCCATCTAAATTTTAAGTATATTAAGAGTGCACCCCAACAGAGTCTTACAATTCTGCAGTATGCACCTCAATGTTCTTCCCGTTCAGAAATAGCACATGCAGGGATGAATTTAGGCTTTGCACGGCCTGAAGCTTATTCAATTTTAAGGAAAAATATAAGATTATGAATACAAAATTTGGCACAGATGAATTTTTATGAAAAGGACAAAAGAAACCACAACAGATGACAAATGCTGAAAAGGTGACAAAGGCAGCAAACATTACACATTCCTTAGAACTTCCTGGAGCTTTGGCGGGGGCTCATACAAGTGAGAGAGGAGCCCTGAGATGGTCCTTTCGTTAAAGTGCCATAATTTATTCATTCTGATCTCATTTCTTTTCTCACCCCATGTAATCACCCTCACAGTCTTTTTTTTTTTTTTAAATAAAAAATGTTATTTACTCATAAGTTACTTTAAACAGTTATCAACTCACAGGAATTATGTTTCATCTCTATCCCCAAATACTTCCGAACTACTAACATTCTTATGAAACAAATCTCAGCAGTTCTATTATTTCATACACAAATATGTCAATATGTATTTCTAATAGATAAGGACTCCTTATTTTAAATTTTTTTTTCAACGTTTTTTATTTATTTTTGGGACAGAGAGAGACAGAGCATGAACGAGGGAGGGGCAGAGAGAGAGGGAGACACAGAATTGGAAACAGGCTCCAGGCTCCGAGCCATCAGCCCAGAGCCTGACGCGGGGCTCGAACTCACGGACCGCGAGATCGTGACCTGGCTGAAGTCGGACGCTTAACCGACTGCGCCACCCAGGCGCCCCAAGGACTCCTTATTTTAAAAAGCAATCACATTATTTTATATATTACAACTGCTTCATATTCAAATACTCATTGTCCCATTTCCAAAAATATCTAAGAATTTTTTTAAGATCAGCTTTACCAAGATATAGCATACATGTAAATAAAAACAGCCTATTTTATATGTACAGTGAAATGATAGCAAATATATACAACTGTATAAACCACAACCAGAATCAAGATAGAGAATACTTTCTTTGTGCCTTGAGTTCCCACTGACTCTTTCCCACTTTTCTCCTCAACCTCAGCTCCAGGAAACCACCTGTCTGCTTTCTGTCATAATCAGTTACTGTTTTCTGTTTGGTTTTTGCTTTTATCTTTAATAGTTCCTTGCTTTCAGTTATTTTAGCTTAATTTTCTCTTCTGTTTCTCATGCCTTTGGATCCTTTTTTCCAAATATAAGTACTTAATACTATCAACATGCCTCTAAGCTCTACTTTAGTTGCAGCCCATAAATTTGGTACATTGCTTTTTCATTTGCATTTTGTTCAAAATATTTTCTAATTTCCCTTTAATTTTTTTTCTTTAGCCCATAATTCTAGTGTTTGAATTTTCATTTTATCTAACATACTCAGTTTATCATGGCTCATGTACTGCTTCACCTCCGCCTCCCAAACCTAAAATTGAACCATGTTTCATCCCAAGGTTCATCCTCTCCCCCACATCTCTTCAACAAGTAAAGTGTCTCTGAAGTGTGCATTATAGAAAGGTCTAATGGAGGATCCCATACATTGAATGCTCAAGATCCGGTAAGCTTTTGTGATTTGTCAAAAGTCCCACACAAAAGGAGTTGATGAGAAAGATTAGTCCAGACACTGAAAGCAAGACATCAGACACCACAGTTCTGGTCACTAACAAGATGTGTTTTCAGCGACTAATAGACCATGAAAGTTACGTGAACAGATATTCATTGTATGTGCACCTATAAATTTTAATCAGATGTGAGGTTTACTGATTAACATACTGTTGATAAGAAGAAAAAATGAGAAGACTTTTAAAAGATTAGCCAATGGTTTTACGGTTAGGAGGTAGTACGGGTGTTTTGTTTTTTAAGTTTATTTATTTATTCAGAGGGACAGAGAGAGAGGGAGAGAGCGAAAGAGAGAGAGAGAGAAAGAGAGAATGAGAATCCCAACCAGGCTCTGCACTGGCAGCACAGAGCCTGATGTGGGGCTTGAACTCATGAACCAGGATGATCATGACCTGATCTGAAATCAAGACAGACTGGTCACCCAGGCGCCCCAGGAGATAATACATTTAAATGAAAAATGGCTTACTTACTTCAGGCATTAAGGTTTTTTGTTTTTGAAATTTATTCAAGCCTGATAACTAAAACTAAAATAACTTTCCATTATCGCAGAGGGCTCTAACAGTTCGATAGTCCCTTATAGGAAGTCTGAACTTTGTAAGATTAACAAAGCATATAAAAAATAAACATAAGTAACTGTCACTCACTGTTAACTCTGTGAGACAGGTCTTGAAATCTCTCAATTGTACAGACGAGGTAAAAGGAAACTTAGAGAACACGAGTAACTGGACTAAAGTGATGAAGATGGCTTGGGTCAGAGTTTTGTGACCTAAGTTTGATGCTCTGTTAATTAGAAATATTCTGCATCCCTGCAGCTCTGAGATCAGAACTGACTATGGTCAGTTATTTAAGTATGTCCACATATGGGGGACACAGAATTCAAGGTTAATATTGCAAATATTTTTCTTACCATCAAAGATCTCCAAAGTGAAAGTAAACATGATTATATTCACCACTCATGAAAAACACTGTATTTCTGGTACATTGTTTCTAAGTCTGACTATTATTATCTCAGTTTCCCTACTGAGAACATCAAGAAACTAAAAGTTAAACAACATATCCAGACAATACGTACAACAGCTGAACTTAAATACTGATCTGTCTGACTGTAAAACACTCTCCGAATATATGGGATGTGCTAAAACACTGGCTGACGGAAGGTCTGGAATGAATATTAAAGATGGTTCAATATCCTTGCTTCCAAAAAAACCACTCCAATTCACACACCCACTAAAATGTAGCCTGTTATGGCATATTGACCAGACTAATCCGAAATTTAAGAATAGAAACAATTGTTCATCAAGAAGCAGTATCACTTGAGCTTATATAAATATTTCAAGGTATGCTACTTTTGTTAATAAAAGTAATCAAATTAGAATATGGATTATTAGTTACACTTAGCAAAAAATGTACAAGACAGGGCAATCATTTAGTTTTCTTGATATTTCTACCAGAAATATTATGACTCAAACATAATTTCCTCTGATTAATTTCAAACTAAACGGATAAAAAAGAGAAATATATTTCTTTGTCCTGGCAACATAGCTAATCTTTAATATCTGACAAGGTAAGTATGATGTCACTAAACCCTGAAAATAATATATTACAACCTACCAGCCCAGGTACCTTATATTTTTCTTTCCATAAGATAGATTCCTAAATATTTGTTAGAAAATCTTTGTATTAACATGAAATGTGATCTTGTGTCACGTGTACCTGGCACACCAGCTTAAGGAATTTTGAGAAATCTCATGCTAATGACCAATCCGTACCTGGTATCCCCCTGGAACAAGAACAAGGAAGCTGACTCATCTGTGTGGTGTGTTTCTTGATCTCCAACCTTGATCACTGCCATGCCATCTGTAACATATGCCAAAAAAGCATAAGCAGAAATAAAGACTTTCTTGCCTAGGAACATTCTCCCTTAAGTTACACAGGAGTGTGTCTTCTAACAATACTACTGGAATATATCTTCTACCATAGACTTCTTCATAACAGGGATTTCCAGAGGCCAACTGCTAACAAAACCACCATTCCAGAAACAGCTAGCCTCACCTTCACTCCAATCACTGATTGTCAACCATTAATCCAACAGCATTTTCTTGCCAGAAACCCTGTCAATTCATCTCTACAAAGAGCTAGCTAGCTGGATCAATGTCACCTACAATTGAAACAACTAGAAACCAAGAATTTCCATGAATTAGAATTTATGCCACAGGCATACTTCTCACAGAATGACGTGGATGAACAAAATTGAACTCATTCTTTACAGGTGCAATGGCCTGGGAGAAGCTAACTTTTCATACAACCCTTGCTCAATTTAAAAGCAAACAGCGGATATTATTGGTTTTAAACTTTTACTCTCCTATTCTAGGACTCTGCTGATTCATTAAGAGTTTTATGAAGCTACAGTAGGGTCTTAACATTATATTCTTATCTTGGCTCCAAACAGCTTTCCAAAAATCTTCCAAACAAATTTGATTTAATTATCAATAATAATAATAATAATAATAATATAGATACAAGTTATCTTTAAAACCAAATGACCGTGTTTGGTTCTTTGGCTAAAAGATGTTTACTTCTTATGGATTTCTTGTTCTCTTATGGAAATTGTTGAAATTTTAAAAGTATCATGCCAGTAATTTATTTCACAATTATGATATAGAATACCAAGAAAAAAATAAGTGAGTTTAAGAAGTTCAGTGATTAAATGAACCTCAGAAGCAATGATATGCACATAAAGGATTACATTTGGCCCATTATATTTCCTAAACGAAATTTTGTTTTATTTATACTTTTTACACTGCCTTTTCTGAGTATATAATACTATTTTAAGTTGAGTAAAATTATACAAAAGTTTTAATGTTTAACAATTATGTGTTAATTTTTTTTTTTTTTTTTTTTTTTTTTTTTTTTTTTTTACTGTCCTAACTTACTTTATTGTATTGATTCAGAGTACAATGATTAAATCTCTAGGCGGAACAAGGGTCCGGTATTGTGAATGCATTTACGACTCAAAGAGACATGACTGAATATAAAAAGATACATTTTTTTCTAAATTAATCTATTCCTTCAATACAATCACTATCAAATTTCAACAGAGATTTTCCTGAAAATTGACAAGCAGAATCTGGAAAATATATGCAAGATCACAGGTCAAGAATTGTCCCAAGAGTATTTGAAGAGTAGCAATATGGTATGTTCACCTGCCATGTGTCAGGACTAAAACAAAGAAATCACAATTAAAACAAAATGTGACACTTATGTTGGGATAGACAATAGACCAGTAGACTAGAACAGAGAGGTCATAAAAGACCCATATATGTGTAAAAAAATCTATTTCTGACAAGTGGAGCATTAGAGATCAGTGGGAGTAACAATATAACATTCAATATATGGTGTACAGACAACTGATTATCCATGCTGAAGAAGAAAAAACTTAAAGTTTCTACTCAGACCACAGACAGATTAAATTCTATTTCTGTAAGGACATTATGTGAAAAGTAAGATTTTACAATTTTTAGAAGAAAATATAGAATAATATTCTGGAAACTTCTGGACAACGACAATTTCCAAAACAATACAGAACACTTAGAAAACTTAAGAGAAACAAAATGATAAACTTGACCATATTAAAATTTCAACCTCTGTAAAAACGAACGGACACACTAAGAAGCATACCACATACTGGGAGAAGAAGATATCTATAGCCTACTTACTTGACAGAGGATTATATCCAGAATATATACAGTTTCCCTAAAATTCAATTTGAAATACACTAACTAATACAAGTAAAGAATAAACAAAAGAACAGGCAAATCACAGATGAGAAAAACCCAAGAGCCAACAAAATTAATAAAATATTATCGTATTCCACATTCCTGGAGGGAAGGTAAACAAAAGCAATAGATATCATCCCACATTACATTTGAAAAAGAAAATGTAGAGGAAGAGGACCAAAGATGTAGAGTTAACAAAAGTAGTAATTGACTACGGACAAGTGTAAAAACAATATAACACTTTGGACAGCGATTTGGAAAAATCTACTATTGTTGAAAAAACCATACAACATTCCTCCTACATTATTTAACACGATAGTCATTATAGCCTGAAATTTAACTTGTCCAAGAAACTCCTGTACATGTGCATAAGGAGACTACTTTAACAAATTAAATTATAGCATTGTTTGAAATACTAAAAAAAAAAAAAAAAAAAAAAAAACCCTCACAAATAAATAACGAGGTAATGTTTAAATTTAAAGTGCCATTGAAATGTACAATACTAGAATTCTGCCCTGTAGTTACAATAAACGAAATAGAGCCACATGTATCACTTCGGATAAATTGTATAAACTGGATGTGACTCAGAGAGGCTGCAAAAATACATTAAGATGTCATTTACATAAAATTTCATAAACAAGCAAAAAAATTCTTCTTTGGTTTATGAATACATACATAAAACTGGGAAGAACAGCAAGTGGAAGAGTAACCTCAGATTAGGTGAAGTCGGGAGAAGGGAGGTGACTACAGGAGGCTTTAATTGATTTATATGTCTCCCTTCCCCGGAAAAATATGAAACAAATGTGGCAAAATAGTGATGTAAAAACGTATGGTGGGTACAGGGCTGTTTGTCATATTATTCTCTACAGTTTTGTGGTACACTCTGACATTTGCAACCAAAATGACAAGTCAGCGTCAGATAAGTGTTAAGTTGCATACATCAGGCCATAAAATGCTTCTAAACTCCCCCCCAGCTCCATCCCCAGAAGGGAAGGTAAAAGAGAAGGTGTGGGATGTTGAACTGGGTGTCTCAACAGACGGAGGAGGTGAAAACGTGAATAAAGCGGTGTCTCTCTTAGGTAATTTTCCTGATGGGGGAGGAGGCTCAGGCTGAGAAAACTCAGGTCCACTTTTAATGAATCAGTACCCGTCAAACCCTGACTTCCTTTGGTTACTATGTAATGGAGACATTCAACCAGTGAGTCGTTTTAGTCAAATTCACAAGATTGAGAGCAAAACACCCTCGCCATTTAAGTGCAAATAAATCAGGGGCGCCTGGGTGGCGCAGTCGGTTAAGCGTCCGACTTCAGCCAGGTCAGGATCTGGCGGTCCGTGGGTTCGAGCCCCGCGTCGGGCTCTGGGCTGATGGCTCAGAGCCTGGAGCCTGTTTCTGATTCTATGTCTCCCTCTCTCTCTGCCCCTCCCCCGTTCATGCTCTGTCTCTCTCTGTCCCAAAAATAAATAAACGTTGAAAAAAAAAATAAATAATAAGTGCAAATAAATCAGACACAGATGTGTCAGGCAGCAAACAGTTCAACAGAACCCTTGCTATATTTTAACTTCGAATTTAAAACTCGTTTGTTGTGTGCCCTTCGCCCTCTTTCAACCATAAAGCAAATGATGATTTGGGGCTAGAGTAGGACTGGTAGAGACAATTTTTTTCCTCACACTGTGTCCCAGCACAGAAGAATGGTGCTGCATTTTCCAGAGATGAGGGTTTTTCTTCTATATCAGTCACCACACGATACCCCACTCCAGAGATCTTAATTTAAATTCAAACCAAAGAAAAACTAAAACAAACAAAAACCCAAAAAAACACCTAGAGTAAATTTATGTTAATTTATGAGTAGTTAAGCTCAAAGTTGTAAGGACGTTGCCCAGAGGAAATGGTTTTTATTTTGTCATTTTTTCTTCCTGAAAAGGTAATCAAAAGTTATATTACCAAATATGGATGCTGTCTTAAATATACATGGTTCTTTACATAATATTGTTTGCTTCACAAAATCCTGTGAAGAGAAACTTCTTAATTAGTATATAACACCTGTAATCAAAAATTAATTCTTTAACACTAATTTCTATATATATTATTTGAAATCTTGTTTTATTTGACACTGTACTGGGCACCAAATATGGAGAAAAAACCCTCGGTGTTAAGGGTCATGATTTTAGATCCATGCACAATGATATGTGCACAAATGGATGGGACACAGAAACTGACCCAGGTCTGTATCAGATTAAAAAAACAAAACAAAACAAAACAAAACAAAACAAAACAAAATCTTTGCTTGTTGTGAGATATGAATAATTGTATTACAGACTCCCCAGATTTGGAGATGGTTGGAACTTTGATCTGAAAACAATAAGTAAAGAGTTATTCATTTAATTTTTTTTTTAATGTTTATTTTTGAGAGCGTGAGAGAGAAGGGCGGGGAGGGGCAGAGAGCGAGAGGGAGACACAGAATCTGAAGCAGGCTCTGGGCTGAGAGATGCAGGGCTCCAACTCACAAACTGTGAGATCATGAAGTGAGCTGAGGTTGGATGCCTAACCAAATGAGCCATCCAGGCACCCCTATAAAGAATTATTTTTAGAGAAAGTTTTATTTTTAAAGCATGTCACGAATTCAAAACTTCCTAAAATTGTAATCACACTGAACAGGTTTCACTAGGTAATATAGAGAAAAGAAAATTTATCACAGAGGACACATCTAGTTTTTTGAGGCCATTAGTTAAGGTGCTGATTATATTGAACCTAGTATTGATACTGTACTATAAATAACGTTTATAATCGTTCCTTTAAAAATAAACATTTAAAATGGAAGTGGCAAGTTTTAAACACACAAACTCATATATTCAAGTGTGTTTTTAGATGCTCAAATTAGTCCAAAGAGAAATAACAACATCAAAGGAGAAAATGATAGACAAAATTATACACCACTTAAAGTCCCAATATTGATGATCAATACAGAGCCCCAACAGTGTTGATCTAAAATTGTTTAAAATTTTAATCCTAAAGCAAATAGCGACAAAGAGCAGTTCAGGAAATCAGATTTGTAGTTTAATTCCCCAGATGTTTTGTCTTTTTTTTTTAACGGAAAACTGACTTTAAGCATCAAAATGAAGAATAAGAGGTAGCCAAAGATCATTCTTTGTCCAATATCTGTTTAAGAATGCTTATTAATGTTGCCGAAAAATAAATTGTATGGTTTTGGAAGATTAGGATCCCTCAAATATCTGACCGTGCAAGTTCTTTCAGAAAATCACTACAGATTTTTCTAAAACTAAAAGGTTGGCTCAGGAAATTTTGACTAATGCAACGTTCTCTAACTGCTTTTTTTAACTGCAGAGGATGGCACAAGCCTATATTATGAGTGTAGAAAAATGAATTTTTTGAGAATAGCCTAATGATTGGGCAATAGTAATTACTGCCAAGTATCAGCATTCTGAAACACAACTCTTTCCTACATTATGTAACAAGATAGACAACCTAGTTCAGAAAGATTTTTCAAAAAACTCTGAATAAAAATCTCCTTTTAACAAATAACCAGCTCAGTGGACTCAGGAAGTAGCGAGGCCTTCTCCCCTCCATTTAATGTTAGTTACGTGAGTCAGTACTTTCTGAACAGCATCAGAGAACCTACATGATTGGTCAGTGTGTTTTAAATGCACAAATCCTGGGGCGCCTGGGTGGCGCAGTCGGTTAAGCGTCCGACTTCAGCCAGGTCACGATCTCGCGGTCCGTGAGTTCGAGCCCCGCGTCAGGCTCTGGGCTGATGGCTCAGAGCCTGGAGCCTGTTTCCGATTCTGTGTCTCCCTCTCTCTCTGCCCCTCCCCCGTTCATGCTCTGTCTCTCTCTGTCCCAAAAATAAATAAACGTTGAAAAAAATTAAAAAAAAAAAAAAATAAATAAATGCACAAATCCTGACGATAAAAAGCGAGAGGAAACCTGAAAATACTCTTGCTCTTCCAAAAGTCAACACAGTCAGAATCCATGCCTCTGAGTGCTGCAAGAGTATAAGTATGTAAGACCCTGATGAGACTGAAAAGCCTACCGTTAAGACAAATAACCAAACTTAGGAAAAACCGTAGGGTCAACCTCTTTTTTAACAATAGCGCTATTGTGTGGAGTGGGAAAAAAAATGCAGTCTAAGAATTCTATGGTCAACCAACTGTCATTCACGTATGTTTTAAATCAAGCACGAGGCAATTTTAAATCATAAAGGCTCAGGGTATATAGTTTTGTATTCAGAAATGCAGAAAGATACACCAGGAAGACATCAAATCAATTCCTAAGTCTACCTGGAATTCGTTCTACAGATGGAAAAGTACAATTAAATGCATACAAATACATATTTTATCGATCTATTCGTATACATTTTTTTCCTTAGAAAAGAATTTCAAACTAGGGAGAATTAACTGTTGTTATTGTCTTCAATAAATAAAATTTTATGATGTCATAAAAAATTTTAAATATTAAAAAATCCACAAGACTTCAGTGATCTACACTTGGTATTACTGTAGTTACATCTCACATCAGACATAAAAATCAGAGTTGTGTCTTAACCAACATACTGCTCTGAAACTGTATGATAATCTATTAGAGATTGAAGATGAGGGTTCTAAGAATGCCATGTATGAATAAAACACATAGTTACAGACAAAACAAAAATTATGTAAATATAAATACATATAGATATATATCCAGAAAATATATTGGTCAAACAATATTGTCCTTGTGTATTCCCATTTGGACTGATGACCTTCTAGTCAGTTCATCTTTGGACACGAAAGGACATATTTGGACATTATGTTCACTTCAATTTTCTCTCTTGACTTAGTCTGTATTATATCTTTTTTTTTTTTTTTTACTTTAAGTGTATGAACTTAAAAATGGCCACATAGACTACCAAGTACAAAAAGTATCATTTCATCACAAAACACTTCATTTAAAACATCTTTCAAACCACCCTGATTTGTAGTATTTGTCAATTTCCATGGTGTAATTACAGACAAAAGTATGAAAATTTATCTGTATTCAGGCATCTTTGCATAACTATAAAACAAACAGTTGCTGCAATTTTTATTTTAGAATAAAAACAGCATACACCTTTCCTTCTGGAGTATGCTGTATAAAAGTGGCATATCACTTCCATCGTTAAAAATGGTGTCAAAAAAAATGGTCTCAATTTCTATAGCTTAAGTAGACTGCAACATCAAAGAGTAGCATCAGGCATGATAAGATTATAGTCATAGAAACTGTACAGACTCAGTAGTTTGCTCATAATTATTATACTTTTTTTTTAATTTTTTTTTTAACGTTTATTTATTTTTGAGACAGAGACAGAGCATGAACGGGGGAGGGGCAGAGAGAGAGGGAGACACAGAATCGGAAGCAGGCTTCAGGCTCTGAGCTGTCAGCCCAGAGCCTGACGCGGGGCTCAAACTCATGGACTGTGAGATCGTGACCTGAGCTGAAGTCGGACACTTAACCGACTGAGCCACCCAGGTGCCCCTATAATTATTATATCTTGATTGACACAGTTTTTACTTTCTTTTAGCTTTCCGGCTAATTCTCCTACCTTTCTCTGTTTTATGCAGCACATTGGAATATTTTTAAAAATATGCTTTCAGTGACATATTAGGTGATGACCTGGTAATCTGGCATTCTGAAAACCAACAAGCAGATAAACAAAACAAACAGGCCTAATTTATCACATTGATCTGTTTCCACTTTGTAAATCCTCCCACCAAGACCAGTTCAAGCCATCAATGTGATGTCACTAAATGTGCAGTTAGGAAGAGCGTATCTTAGAGATTTGGTACCAACTAGCTCCAGTAAGAACACTGTGATGAGTAAATAATACCTCAAGTTTGTGTTTATTCTAATAGTCTACCAAAATATCCATGGACATTTTTGGGAGGTTCCAATACATTGAAGAAAATAATAGTGAATCATTTTAGCATAAGGAGAATTTTAAATAACAAACAACATTTTATAAAACTATGAAATGAGAAAAAAACACTTTCCAAATAAGTATTTTATTTAGAATGAAATAAAATGATAGGCTGAGTCTGTTTTATGATAAAAAAATATCCATTATAAACAATATAACTGAAAGCTTATAAACCATATGTTAGAGTTTGGAAACAACCCAATCAACGAAAAAACAAGTGAAAATAATCACTTTGTGTTTTGAGAACCAAACATTTTATGACATGTGAAAGAAACTGATAAAATACATGTTTCATGGATCTTTAGATACATCTGTAAAGTTCTTTTTTTTTAATGTTTTTGATGTGATAAGGTGTATAGTACCCAAAAGTAGACAGTAACCTAGCACAGGAGTTGGTAAATTTTTTTCTGTTAAGAGCCATAGAGTATAAATTTTAGTTTTTGTAGACCATTTCATCTTGTCATGAATGCAGTTCTGTTTGTAGTGGGAAAATGCCCATATCCAACATGTAAATTCATGATCCTGGCTGTGTTCCAACACTGTTTTATAGAAACAAACAGCAGATAGAGTTGGCCTGGGGGATGTTCACAGTTTGCTGACCCAACTTTAGGGTGTACTGAATCATGTGGTATTTTTACAGTTATGATTTCAATATAATTTTCTTAGTATTTATAAAAAAAAATAATCTCAATAACCAAAGTGGTTTTAATAATATTGCCCAAGTCAGTAAACAATATTGACTAATTAGTGTTTCTTAAGTAAGATATTCACAGAGCAAACCCAACTGCCAAAAGGACAATGCAATTGAAAATAAAGTGAATATAGTTGTGAACACATTTTCTTTTATATTACAACACCAAAATTTCATAATTAACCATAAGGAGAGAGGGTTACCTATGTGGTAAATAAAGAGAAGATCTGCATATTAAATTAAAATATGTTTAATATAAGTATGTTCATTTTAATCAACAATGAAATCCTTATTCTTACCTTCCATAAGTTTTCCTGTCTGTTCTGCACTTCCTCCGGGAAGAATTTTGGCAATATAGGCTCCAATTTCTCCATTATGTCCAGGGATTTCTTTACCACCCACAATTCTAATTCCTAATCCATTACCTGTATTGAAAAAATAGCAAGTTATTAGTAACATTTTAAAGGAACAACAGTTATCATGAGTTATAAGGTGCATATGACGTGAGCTGTGGTGCCCAGAAGCTATCTACAACATGAATATTGGGACTGGACACCAATAACAAAAGGATATTATTCTGAATTCAATAATAGATGATATGAAATAGGACATTCTGAGATTTTTGTAGGATCTACAATGAATCCCCTGATATTAAAAAATAATTTTTGGAATTCAATGATATCACCATGATATAATACAGTTATCTTTGTCCACTTTTGGCCAGACACTTTGTAAACATATTGTATAAAGATGTTCTCAGTATAAGAAACACCAGAGTGTATAATTCACTTATGAAATTGAGGAGCATTTCATGTAAAAGACAGTAATAGCTATCATAAATTGAGAAGACACAATTTAAACATACAAATGATTGCAACTGGTAAGACGAAAATACAATCATAATTTATGAATTACTATTCATTTTTTAGCCTTAACTCATCAACTAACATTGTGCATTATTAACATGACATTTTTTGTGTGGCAAAATAAAATTCTTGACTGATGAACAACTTAGTAAACTTTATTTCATAGAACAGATTTTTCTGTAATTAGCTACATGGATAAAAAGATGGAGAATGATTATTGTGTGAAAATTGAGTGTGATATAAATGAACTGTTGATGTTTTAAGTTTATATTTTCCTTATAATCAGCTAAAAATTAGCAAGCATATATATACAGCACCAGAAATATTTTTATTACAAATGTCAAGGATATTTTAAAAGTACTAAAAGAAAGCAGAATTCTTCTTAAATCAAGACACAATTAACTATTTCTTTAGATTAAAATTATTTCTATTCAGTGATTGAAGGCCTGTTTTCAACTCTTTCAAAAATCTCTAAATTTTAAAAGACAGCTTTCTTACAGATTCTGTTCCCTTCCCACTTTACTCTTCAAAAACAATCCCTGGAGTCAACGTCAACACAGTACAAACATTCAACAACCAAGTAACACGGGATTATGGAACCCTTCTGCCATTTATCCAGGTAGGGATATATTTTGGTAAAACATCATTTCCAGGTTATAAGGTAATTCCAAATGAATTTCCTCTCTCCTTTTCTTCCTCCCTTCCTTCCTTGTTTTTACCCTCTTTTCTCCCTCTCTTTCTCTCCTTCTTGCCTCCCTCTTTCTACTTTTTTTTTTTTTACGAGGGTAAGTGTTCTGAAGATTGAGCCTCAAAATAAAAAGAAAAACAAAAAAACCAAAAACTAAGCAAATCAACTGTATGCATCTAACTTTCCTGCTGTTGTCAATGGGTCAGAGTTAAATGAGATACTAGCCTTCTCTGGCCTTACTTAATGAAGCTTTTTTGTCACCAGTATCTTGGTCCATTGCTACCCCTGTGAGTAGAGATTAATTTATGATACACATTGAATATAGCTGTGTGAGTACAGAACATCATCTAGTATAGGACTTGGTCTCAACTAAGGCTGCTTACCAACAGTTGAGTTCTTACTTAGACAGTAGTCTTAAAGAATTCACCAGGACTGATTATATAATAAGACATTACATAGATACAAATAAAGGGCAACAAATGAAGAAGTTATTACCCATTCTTGATTTAATCAGTTTAGTCTATCTTTTAGTGTGCTAAGGATATTTTGGAAATTACAAAATGAGGATTTTAAAATAGCTGGTCATGGAATTTATCTGTTAAAAGTAATAATAGTTTCTTAAAAGATTTGCTTTCACTTTTCATGATTGAATCCCTCAGAGCTGTAATTTACTACTTGTTAAACTTTTCATAAACACACACACAGATGCTGAATTTCTAATGTGGTTGGTGTGTCTTTATCAATTTTGAGACATGTCAGTCTGAGATCCCAAAAGATGATTTAAGACATTTCCTTAGCATATAGGCATATGTTCAAGATCATTCCATACATCAAAACTTATTATAATGCTACACTCAGAAGAGTACACTGTAGTAGGGTATAGGAGAGTGCTCAGGGCATTTGGTTTTACTTATTTGTTTTTAAGCTTAAAAAAACCAGAATAAAAACATAGCCCATGAAAAACAATTTCAGCACTATATCATATATGGCATAGCGTATGTTTAGAATCTACACATGGGGTTATTACACCTTGTAAAGGTATAGCTAAAAGAGTAGTTGTGGAACTCTGAAATCTATTCATTGGTATAAGCGACTATTTTTAAAGATTTGGTTATAGTTTCATTCTATAGATGGAAATGTCTTAAGAGTTAAGTAGTTGCATCCCTACTACCATTTAATTTTTGGTGACTGAATACACCTAAAACCCTGTAGAAAAGGATCAGTGAAAGAAAATTATAATTATATCCATCTTAATAAAGTAGCACAACATGGCGCGCTTGGGTGGCTCAGTCGGTTGAGCGTCCGACTTTGGATCGGGTCATGATCTCGCGGTTCATGAGTTCGAGCCCCGTGTCGGGCTCTGTGCTGACAGCTCGGAGCCTGGGGCCTGTTTGGGATTCTGTGTCTCTTTCTCTCTCTGCCCCTCCCCCTACTAGTGCTCTGTCTCTCTGTCTCTCAAAAATAAATAAAATATAAGGCTGATGCTAATTTAATAAAGTAGCGCAACACAACATTTCTTTAATTGTGTAAGATACATCTTAAACCACTGAATTCTAATACTTAAAACACTATACAAATACATGTTATAAGCCTCAGTATCTTTGGTAAAATGAAAGTAATGTACGGCCGTGACAATACTGTGGGAAATGAGATTTTATATATAAAGAAACCACTTCAAGCACATAGTAAATTTTCAAGAATTCCTGTTGCTTTGAAATTGCTTTGACATTGCTGTGGTTGCTGCTAGTTTTTCATGTATACAATAAAGTAGCATAGAAATATTAAAATTTGTGATAAAATAGAATGATAGAAAATAAAAAGACTCAGAAAGTATAACTTTTTTTTTTTTGCTTATTTTATAGTAGTTACATGTTAGTGGGGACATAAGAAGTTTTCTTTATATGATTTGTAATAATTTAAGTGTGGACATTTTAACATTTCTATAGCTTCAACTTTGATATTTTATGTAGTAAATGCAGATAAAATAAACAAAAATACTTCTATAAAAATAAAACACCCCAGCTCAAATCTAAGTTACAGAATGCAAGAGAAGACCTGGTAAACTCAAGAAGGAACATTAATTTTTAACTGAAATGCTTGTATTTAAATGGTCCTTGATAAGTGATGTTTCTATATTACCAATGTTTTTCAACTTTGGACAAATTTTTATCAACACAAAATCCTTTTGCCTCCCTGCTTCTATTCTATCTCAAAACATTAACAAAATGCTTCCTTAGTTAGATGCCTTGAAAATACAAGGGTTTTGCTCGAGTGAACAGCACGGCAGGGTAGAGAGACCGGTAGTTACCAAAGAGAACACAGAAGCTTTAAAAAGGATTGTCAGAAATTACAGTAATTTCACAACAAATAAGCAGAGATGTTACTGAGGGGGTCTTACAGAGAAATCTAACTTTCAAAAATCCTTTAAAGTATGTAGGGAATATTTATAAGAAAAGAGACATCCAACGATAAAGGTAGCAAGTCATTACGAGAAAGTATTACCTTAATAACCTTAGGATTACAATTGAAATATACCAGTCTTTTCAAATCCCTATGCATGTTTTAATTATGTGGTAAATATACTACTAGGTAGTCACTTTTAACGTTCCAGTCCAAGATGACAACAGAGGAGGCTCCTGAACTCACCTCGTCCCATGGACACACCGAATCTACAGCTACACGTGGAGCAATTCCCTCTGAAAAAAATCCAGAAACTAGCTGATGACTCCTACATAATGGGTCCATGAGAAAAAAAACAAAATAAAACAAAACAAAATAAAACCCACATCAAAACACGTTTTGGCATACCTTCAACTCCTGGGAGCCATCAAGAACAAAGAAGGCAGCTCGAACAATCGTTAAGATTTGAGAGACAACCAAGAGCACAGGCCAGGCTGAATCATAATGTTTACATTTCTTTAATGTTTATTTATTTTAGAGAAACAGAGACAAAGTGCGACTGGGGGAGGGGCAGAGAGAGAGGAAGACACAGAATCTGAAGCAGGCTCCATGCTCTGAGCTGTCACCAGAGAGCACGGGGTGGGGGTGGGGGGCTCGAATCCACAAACCATGAGATTGTGAACTGAGCTGAAGTTGGACGCTTAACTGACTAAGCCACCCAGGCACCCCTGAATCATAATGTTTAAATCCTACGTGAAACCGTTGCATCAAGACTAGAAGACGTGATTGTTTTATCTAATGCTTAGAAACCAACACACAGAGTCAAAAAAATTGAAGAAACAGAGAAATGTGTTCCAAAAAAGAGAACTAGATAAAATTTCAGAAAAGGACCTTAATGAAATGGAGGAAAGTTATTTATTTAAAAAGTTCAAAATAATGATGTTCAATGAAGTTAGGAGAACAATACATGAACAAAGTGAAAATTTCAACAAACAGAATATATAACAAAGTATCAAAGAGAAATCAGAGAACTAAAGAATAAAATATATGAACTGCAAAATTCATAGAAGGGTTTACTATCAGACCAGAGAAGTAGAGAAAAGATGGGTTAACTTGAAAACAGGGCAGTAAAAGTCACCTGAGAGGAGCAATGAGAAAAAAGAATGAAAAAGAGTGAAAATAGATTAAAGGATTCATGAGATACCATCAAAATGAAAGTCAACCTATAGAATAGGAAAGACTATTTACAAATCACATTCCTGATAAGGGGTTAATATAAAAACATAAAAACTCATATATATAGAACTCATACAACTTAGCAGCAAACAAATAAACAATCTGATTTAAAAATATGCAGAGAAACTAAGTAGACATTTTTTCCAAAAAGATATACAAATGGCCAAAAGGTACTTGAAAGGGTGCTCAACATCATGAATCATCTGGGAAATGCAAATCAAAACCAAAATGAGATAATACCACACATCTGGCAGAATAGCTATCATCAAAAAAACAAGAGATAACAAGTGTTGACAAAGATGTGGAGAAAAGAGAACCCTGGTGTACTTGCTCAAGGGAATGTAAATTGGTGACAGTCACTATAGAAAACTGTATGGAGTTTCCCCAAATATTAAAAATAGAATTATCCTATGATCCAGTGATCCCAGTTCTAAGTATATATCGGAAGGATATGAAATGGGCTATCAAAGAGATATCTGTATTCATGTTCATTATAGCACTATTCACAATAGCCAAGATATGAAAACAACTTAAGTATTTAGTGACAGATGACTGGATAAAGAAGATGTGAGATACACACACACACATACATACACACGCGCGCGCACACACACACACACAAACACACGGAATATTATTCAGCCTTGAGAATAAAGAAAATCCTGCCATTTGGGACAATGGGGATAGACCCTGAGGACATTAAGCTCAGTGAAATAAACCAGACAAACAAAGACAAATATCGCACAGTATCACATATACGTGTGAGAAAAAAATTCAAACTTATAGAAACAGAGAGTGGAAAAGTGGTTGCCAGGGGCTCTGAGATGGAAAAGTTCTGAAGATCTAATATAAAACATTGTGACTATGGTTTTAACACTATACTGTACAAGTGAAATTTACTAAGAGAGAAGAAGTTAAGTGTTTTTACACACCAAAATATAAATACCTGAGGTGATGGATGTCTTAACTAGATGGGGGGGGGGGGATCTTTTCACAATATATACGTAAATCAAATCACCACAGTGTGCACTTTAAATATCTCACAAATTTATAAGTCCATGGTACATCAAAAAAGTTGAAATAAAACACAAATAAAATAAGCTGTGTATAAAATAAAATGAGCATATTAAGGAAAAATCTTTATATTTGGATTTAAATTTAAAGTTTAAATCTAGTTTAACCTTTATCGGTTTATTAACATGTTACATTAAAAGTTCTGGTATTTTAAAGTATTAAAAAGAAAGTTATTATTTTCATTTTAAAATGTTATATGAAAATATTGTATTACAATTATTAGACCATTAAGTTTAGACAAAATTAAAATCCTTGGTTCATTTTGACAAAACCACATACTACATCTAAGCAACAAGGAAAAGCAAAATCTTGTAAGTGAACACACTATCTTATTAATAGTAGTCTTTAAATCAACGGAGTTTAATTATTCACAATAAAGTTATCACAGGATAATGATGTATTGCAATTTAGTCATCCCATTCATTGGGCTGAAGAAGAAGAAAGATTATCTATATAAATATTAGTGTTAATGAAGTACTAAGGATAATGGAAAAGTTTCCAAAGGATAGTTTAATCGACTCTATTTTTATAGTTTACACATTAATTATACTCCTGAGTGAGGCTATGAAAGTTTATTTTTATATTCTTTCACCTGCTAATTTCTGTTATAAATTATCTATGTAAATATTTAGGAAAATAAACTAACATATTAAAAACACAGTAATTTCCCTTTTGTGTCTTACCAAATGCTACATTAATGAACTTATACTTGAGTCTAAAGACCTAAAGAATATTTCATTACTTCACCATTTTCCTTTATCTTTACTAATTTTTGTACTTTATGAGAAAAACATTCCTACAAATACAACACATATAAATTGCCTTAACAGCAATCCCTACTTGACTGTGTCCAGCAGCATCAAAATGGAAGCACCACATTAATACAAAATCTAATCTGACTCTAAACCTCAGTCTACAAATTACAAACTCAACTATTCCCATTAGCTTTTTCTAACACAGCCAATTGTTGTATAGTATCCTTTTTTCTAGTTTTAAATATATATCCTTTACATATATGAAAGATTCAAAGAGAACATTCTTTGTCACATTTCCATCAACAAAAG
Organism: Puma concolor; assembly: GCF_028749965.1. Lineage (NCBI taxonomy): Eukaryota > Metazoa > Chordata > Mammalia > Carnivora > Felidae > Puma > Puma concolor. The sequence goes on along the minus strand of NC_141668.1, from coordinate 83,189,157 downwards.
TTCACATTTGTCTTTTCTAATGTAATGTGAGTTAATATTAAGATAAAAATGTTACACAAAGCAAGTATAAAAGGCTATTCATACTCACATCACAGTAGAGGAGATGGGCCCCCCCATTGAATTGCCCCATGACTGAAATGGCCATTGTCATGGGACATAACAAAGACACACACACACACACACACACACACACACACACACACACACAATGTTCCATATATATATACACACATGTACATATAAAACATTATATATATGCAAAAAAGTCACAAATAAATATCAAAAGATATCGGCAGTCTGGCTTTGTTTAACATCTTTCAAATAAAAGATATTTTGTATACTGATTTTATTAAGGATACATAGGGTTTCCTCTTCCTGAAATACTTCAAAAATAATGTCCACCAAGAAAATTTCCCAGGACTGCCACACTACAAAAATCATGTTTTGTTCATTCAATAACACGTGGATTGTTTTCTTTATTTTAGCTTATATAAGGCAAATGCAAAATTATAATCATAAAAGTAAAATCTGAGGGGGTTTGCATGATACTTCCATAAAAGGAAATAAAAAAACTTAGTTCATTTAGCAGTACTTCCAAAATGAAGTAATTATTTGATATGAAATTGGATGTTACAAAATTAGAAGATTGGGTCAATTTATAGATATGGCCTTAATGCTTACTTGTTTAGATACTGATCTTAGGATGACAGCCTAGGACTGGGAGCGGGGTCATTTACTATGTATGTTAAAGAAAATTGTTGTATTGGGAGACACTCATGTAACCCTATCACTATTGGTGGAAATAAAATAGTTTAAACTCATAATACTGTAATGCTATGATGACCTTTCCAAAATAAGTGCCAGTTTTATTTAATAAAAGGTAAGTAGGAAGAAGAATACTATTGTAATTAAATACTTATGAATAAGTGTTCCTTCTGTACTTCTGGAGATACTATAAGATTGTGGAAGACATATTCTATCTTGACTCCCAATAAGTCACTTTGAATGTAGGAGGAACATGTGACTTGGTTCTAACCAGTAGGAGCTGACGAAGGTAATGCGATAGTCACTACCATGATTTTATTCCCTTAGCCCATTAAGACGACAGTTTTCTGCTGGCCCTGAAGAAGGAACCTGCCATGTGTGAGAGGGTAACAGAGGGAACCACAGGGCAAGATGCTCAAGAGTCTCTAGTTGCTGAGAGTGGCTTGGCTGACAGCCAGGGAGCAAAGGGGAGCCTAGTCCCATAACGGGAGAAACTGAATTGTGCCAATAACTGCGCTCGCTGGCTTGAAAGACTATCCCCAAGTTCCAGAACAGAATGCATCTTGCCAACACGTAGACTGCAGCATTCTGAGATCCTGACCAGAGATTCCAGTTAAGCTGTGCCTGGATGTCTTGACCCAAGAAAACTGTGAGATACTAAATGTGTGCTGTTTTTTTTTTTTTTTTTTTTTTCAACGTTTATTTACTTTTGGGACAGAGAGAGACCGAGCATGAACGGGGGAGGGGCAGAGAGAGAGAGGGAGACACAGAATCGGAAACAGGCTCCAGGCTCTGAGCCATCAGCCCAGAGCCCGACGCGGGGCTCGAACTCACGGAGTGCGAGATCGTGACCTGGCTGAAGTCGGACGCCCAACCGACTGCGCCACCCAGGCGCCCCATGTGTGCTGTTTTAAGTCATTAAATTTGTGGTAATTTGTTACATGTCAATAGAAAATACAAAGATAAAAGTGGTTTTCTGTGCACACAATATATATGGACATTATCCTGGTAGCAAAACTTGGGAGACATTTGTGCTTATAGTAGTTACCACAGTGACTGAGCAATAACAGAAGGTAGGAATGAAAGGGAAGATAGGGCAAAAAATCACCTTTTTTTCCTGCATAAACAGAGGAAGAGCTCAGTTCTGCAAATCTTAGATTCTGGTGTAGAATGTGTAGTAAGCATACAGTATCTAGGCAACACTCAATATATAACTGAATGAATATTGAATGGATAAATACTAAAATACACATTTTTCCCCAAGTCAGTCTAATGCATCAATGATAAGAGTGTTAACAACAATATAATTGTATTCTATTCTATTCTTAGAAAATGCCTTAAAATTACATCATCCCAGTGGATCTTAAAATAAAAAGAAAAAAACAAAGCCCCCTCTGTTTATACATGAGGAAAATGAGGCTTTGCCAGGCTGAATGCTCATGGCAACACCTGGTAATATGGAAAAGCTAGAAGGAAGTCCAAGTAAGTGACCAGCAACGCATCTCCTGCCTGGTTAGCACCTGGTTTAGAATCAGAAGGGATGGATTTGAGAGCAGCACACCCAACACCTCTTTACCCTGTTCAGTTGTAGAGAGGAGAGTGATGGGAAGGATTGCAATTAGGCTTTTAAGAGAAGAAACCATCAGGATAGAGGAAATGTGTTGGGAACCAACATTTCTCAGTCAAGACTAAGGAGAGGAAATGTTTTGGCTTAGGTGGCCACAGATGATAGCATACCATTTAATCTGTAGCTGGGATTGATTAAATTGATCACTTGATGTTTTGTTTCGTCTACGATAATTTTTATTTTTCTACTGATGCATAAAAGTTGATGCCATGCTTATATCTTTATCATATATCACAAAGATGAAATTGTTACTTTTTTAGCATTACAGTTTTTTTTTTTTTTTTAATTTTTTTTTTCAACGTTTATTTATTTTTGGGACAGAGAGAGACAGAGCATGAACGGGGGAGGGGCAGAGAGAGAGGAAGACACAGAATCGGAAACAGGCTCCAGGCTCTGAGCCATCAGCCCAGAGCCTGACGCGGGGCTCGAACTCACGGACCGCGAGATCGTGACCTGGCTGAAGTCGGACGCTTAACCGACTGCGCCACCCAGGCGCCCCAGCATTACAGTTTTAATAATGTTTGTATTTTCACATCTATATACAAATATGAACTGCATATACTGCTGTTAAATGAATAAGTACTTGGATTAACACTCCTATCTTGCTATGCAACTCTATAAAGAACAAAGTTCCTACAAGCCTGGTAGCATAATAATTGTTATAATTACTACTATTTGGGGGAAGAACTGAGAAACTGATTAGGTGAGAAAAGTTCTGAATTTGATGAGTCACTTTAGACATATAAATAAAATCTAGGTGTCCAGAGTATTATTTCGCTATAGTCTAAACCTGTTCTCATCCAAATCAATTTGCTATTGGTGAAGAAAATGTTCGAGGTAGTTCAACAGCTTCTATTTTCCAGTATCTATCAGGAGATACTTTCCATTAAAGAGTGAAATAATACAATTTGTTTGGTTATTTTCATTTCTCTATTTTAAACATTGTTACTACTACCTGGAAAGGACAAGGAATGTTACACGTTGCTAGGTGACCAGCTATGAACAGTCCAACATTCCAGTGAGATTGTGCTTTAAACAAAAAGAGAGCTGCTCTTATTTTCAGCCAATGTTCTACTACATCAGATATGTTGAACTTTTAACTATCAGATGTCTCAAAATATATGACTTTGAAGTGATGAATTCTGTTTGGTTTCTGTATGCCATGCCGATATTGTTTTATATTTAATACATTATTTGATTATTCTCAAACTCTTTAGTATCATCTTCAGAGATAGAGGCAAATAGAAACAACTAACATTTCAAGAATTTTGTCTATGTGTCTTACACTTTTTTTATATTAAAAATTATTTCTGGGGTGCCTGGGTGGCTCAGTCAGTTAAGTGTCAGAATTGGTCTCAGGTCATGATCTCAAGATTCACAAGTTTGAGGCCCGCGTTAGGCTCTGTGCTGATAGCTCAGAGTCTGGAGCCTACTTCAGGTTTTGTGTCTCCCTCTCTCCGCCCCTCTCCTGCTCATGTTCTGTCTCTGTCTCCCAAAAATAAATAAAAACATTTAAAAAGAAAAAAAAAAAAAAAAGAAAATATTTCCACCACTTTTTATGTTATGTACTATCCATAACGTTTCAGGACAACGAAGCTAAGATGAAGGAAATTTAGACACTTACCTAGGTTGTCCAGCATGTAAAGAACTTAAGATTGGAGCCTATTTTTTTTCCCATGACTATTTCTACATCTTTGTTCTTTCTATATACTTTTTCTCATTACTCTATTTGTCAAGAAGATATTCCAGGAGATCAGTATAAATCCTTATTCTTTTCAATGAATCTCATTTCTTATTGCCCAATTTTCCATGGCCAATTCATACATTTTGGATTTACAACCTTAAATTTCACATTAACATTACCATTTGTCCTCCTCTCCTGGAGGTTAAATATCTGGAATGTCTTCACACTCACCTCATGGCATCAATCATTAATGCCTTTAAACTTAATCTTATTAAAGATGCATAGAAATTGTGCTAACCTATCTCCAGTTAGAAGCAAAGTACTTCCTTAGCAAGAACAGAATTGCACAAGCAATATTTATCCTTATAGATATCAGGAGGAGTGATTATTTTCATGTGGAACTGGCCTTGAAAAGAAGCATTCCTTTGTTACTGGGAAAATGAATGCAAGCTTTCATTAAAATTTACCAGAAAGAAATTGTGATTTTAGAAGAGATTCCAGCTGATCTACATTTCACTTCTATAAGTTTATACTCAGTTTATCCCTAAAAATAATTTGAGAGGCTTACAATGAGAAACTGTATCATATATAATTGCACTCTTAAAATGAGAAACTGTGTCATATATAACTATACTCTTAAAATGAGAATAAAAGTGAGGAAATTCTCCTGAATTGGAAAGGAGACATTTCTGTGTCAAGGCCCACCTTGTAGAATCTGTTCAAGTTCCAGCAGTTAGGATGGAACATACATGTTCTTGGAGTGACAGTTACACTTTCTCTTGTAACTCTCGTCTCTGTAATCCACTATTATTTGAAAAAAACATAAAATTAAGTTTAACTAGCTGTGTTGGCTTTTAAAGCTATTCTTAAACACTTCTGATCAGCTTTTTAAAATGTTAGGCCAAAAAATCTCTTCCAGTAAGTATTAACAAAGGGGAGGCGAGGAAGGAACTCTATGGCAGGGATAGGGCAGAGTCCCTGATTTCTCATTACAATCAGTTGTCAATATTCTTGAGGAACAAAGCAAGGATGTCTGCTCTCACTATTCTGTTCAACACTGTACACAAAGTTTTAGCAAGTGCAATAAAGAAAAAAAATCAATTAACTATTCTAGTTGGGAAAGGAAGAAATAAAGCTGTCTTTATTTGCAGATGACATGAACTTGCATCCTCAGAAAATCTCAAGGATTCCACACAAGAAAACTAATAGAACTAAAAACAACATTAGTGAGATTATAAGATAAAAGGTCAATATACAAAAATAAATTGTATTTCTATAAAACTGCAATGAATAGTCCAAAATTGAAATTAAGAAATAACACCATTTATAAGAGCAACAAAAACAATAAAATAATTGGGACATATTCAACAAAAGAAATGCTAGTCTTCTACACCGAAAACTATAAAACTTTACTGAAAAATATTAGAGGAGATCCAAGTAAATGAAGAAATATTACATGTTCATGGATGAAATGGCTCAATGAAATATATAGCAGTTCTCTCCAAATTGATCTATAATTTCAGTGCAACCCCTATCATAATCCCAGCAGGCTGATACTAAAATATTATTAAAATTAAAAAGATCTACAATAGCCAAAACAATTTTGAAAAGGGGGACTTATATTACCAGAGTCCAAAACTTAATAAAACACAGTAATAAACAATAAAGTATACTAGTGGTGAAATAACAGTTAGTCACATAGTCAAAGAGAATAGAACTGAGAAACCAAAAATAAATCCTGGTATTAATGGTGATTGTTTTTGACAAAATGTGCCAAAGCTATTCAATGGGGGGATTTTCTTTAAGGTACTTACACAAATAGATATCCATTTATGCTTCAAAAAAAAAAAAAAAAAAAAGAACGTGGACTTCTGCCTCACACCATATACCAAAATCAACACAAAATAGGTCATAAAGCTAAATGTATAATGCTTCTGGTATAAAAAAATAAGAGAAAAATCTTTGTGACCTTGGGATAGTTCTTAATACTCTGTCAAGAGCTCAGCCTGGTCGGTACAGGAAAAAACATATTGATAAATTTAATTCCACTAAAATGGAATTCATAAAATATATAAAGAATTCATACAACTCAGTAAGAAGACAAACAACCCAAATGAGTACAGTATGTGAACAGACATTTCACCAAAGAAGAGACAGGCATTGTTTATAACCACCTGAAATATGCTCAATACCACAGGTCATTAGGAAATCGGAAGTTAAAACAAAGAGTTCTTATCCACACCCACCCCGAAAGGTAAACATTATCAAGTGTTGGCAATGACATGGAGAACGTGGAACCCTCAGATGTTGCTGGCAAGAACATAGTATGGTACATTCATTTTGGAAAACGATTTGCCAGTTTCTTGAATAGTTAAAAAGAAACTTACCATAGAACCCAACAATTCCTCTTCTAGGAAACCATTAAAAAAATATCATATGGTTAAACTCAAACTTGTATGCAAATATTTGAAACTGGGAAAAATTCAATGGATAAAAAAAAAAGGGAGAATATCCAAACAATGCAATGCTATTTAGCTATAGAAAGATCAAACGACTGATACATGTGATAAAATAGATAAACTGCAAAATGTTGGTAAGTGAAAGGAGCCAGACACCAAAACTGCATAGTATATGATTCAATTTACATGAAATGCCCAGAAAGGGCAAACTTAGATACTGAATGTAAATCTCCTGCCTGTGGCTGGAGCGTTGAAGGTGGATATTGCTAGCCGGCTCAAGGGAACTTTTTGTAATGACTGAAATGTTCTAACACAAGACTGTGGTGACGGTCACAACACTCCCGAAATACACTAAAAGTAATTGATTTGTACACTTGTGCATTTGTACACTTACAAATGTGTACACACTTACAATGTGTACACTTACATAAATTATGCCTTATTAAAGCGTTTAAATAATAATAAAAAAGCTATCCATATTTGGTATTGCTACCATCTCAGATCCAAGGAGACCTGTTACATTTGTCTCTTGTTTCTAAAAGCTCATAAAGATGGTAGACTAACGAAGAATAGAAGATGAGCCACGATTTTCACTGAAGATACTGCTGTCTTTTGAACCTAAACATATTTAGTGTTCTTCACTAGTACACTTGCTAATTAGTCTTTCTAGCCGTGCAGATGTAGCCAATCCATTATGGAACTATACATAAGCAAATTATCTTTTTTGAAATCAGAAGAATTTCTTTGGCTTGTTTGAAACAGCTGTGTTTCTAGAGCCATAAGATGGCTTTAAATAAAAAAGACAGACTCATTTCTTTAGCGTTACATTTTCTCCTTTTTTTTCCTGATAATTTCTAAGAGAAGGGGAAATAACATTTGTTGAGTGTATAGTAAGTACAGGATTTTGTGCTGGGTTCATTTGAAATTATGTGAGACACATAGAGTTGGTCTTATTTTACAGATGAGCAAATTTATTCTCAAAATTTAAATAAGCAATAGAGTTGAACTCTAACTCAGGTCTTTCTTCTAAAATTCACTATCTATTCTCTTCATTTTGTTGCCTTGTGTTTGGCTGAATAAAGACTTTCAAAACCATTATACAGTTGTTGATCAGCACCTATATCTTTGAAGTTTACAGTTAATAAAGGATCTATTTTCTAAAAATTACAGATCATTTAATAGAAGATTGTATGCATGTATTTCTCTGTGCAAACATCACAAAAATATAAATAATGATGCATATATATACATGTGTGGACACACATATATGTATGTATAGGTATGAACAATAAAAGTTTTATAAATTCCATGACTTTGTCTCAGTTGTTCCTAAAATTCTATTGTAATAATTACTTGCATTTCAGATTTTACTACCAAATTATGAGAACATTTTAGATAATAGTCTGTGTTGTATTCATTCTATTACCCTTGCAATGAACACAATGTAAATCACACCAGGGGTGTTCTATCAGTAAATATTAACAAATAACTAAAAGTGTATCTAACATGAGATATAAAAACATTTTCAAAATGTTTTATGTTGCATGAGTTTTTATAGGAAGAACAAAAACTTATTTATAATATTTTAAAATCTATATAAATATCGTTAGAGTAATGGTTCTCAAACATTTTGGTTTTAATGAGCCATTTATACTCTTTGATATTACTGAGGACCTCAAAGAGATTTTGGTCCTATAAATTCCAGCTCTATATATTTTCTGTTTTATAAATTAAAAGTGAGAGTTTAAAACATTAATGAATGTAAACTAATAAACTCATTCTATGTTAAAATAATGACATTTTTGGTAAAAAATGACTGTATTTTAAAAATGGGACACTTAAGAGATGGGTGGTATTGCTTTACATTATTACAAATATGCCTAATATTGAGCTAACTGGAATACAGGTAAATTCTCATATTTGCTCTGTATATGGTCTGTTGTGATGCACACATCATGTAACCTCTAGAAAAAACTCTACTGCATATTCACAAGGAAATGAGAGTGCAAAGGCAAGTGTTTCTCAGAATTTACTATGAAAATAGTTTTGACTTTGTGGATTTCATGAAAGAATCTTGGGAACCATGAGAGTTTCCTGCTCATACTTTGGGAAACACACGGGAGAAACAATGAAAAAAAACAAAACAAAACAAAACAAAACAAAAAACCCCATACACTTTCTATTCTGGTCTCCTATTTTGACGTTATTTTTTATTACAAAAAATAAAAATATATTTTCTCTTTTTATGAGGTATACCTGTTTTGTATAATTCTTATAAAATATTTTAATGCTACTTCCAGTTAGAATGGTTTATTAAACTCTTATAGAAGATACACAGTACTTCTACTTTCAATGAGTTTCTATAACCAAGATGAAAATGCACTCATGGCCATTTGGCCCTCTGTTAGGGAGAACAGATACACTACTGTTCTCTTCACTCTTTTCTTGCTTACAACCTCATCTTATTTATAAAGGCATTTAAATTGTTAGTTTAGATAGCTTTTTCACCACTGATGAAGCTACTGGCCATTGCTCTTTTTCTCTAAATATGAAAAACAAACAGAAACTTAACATTTTTTTTTATTATGGAAAACTGCATGCACATAAAACAAATACTGGAGGCCAATAATAAAACCCAGGGTGGTCAGTCTTCTAGCTCCAACCATTACCAAACCACAGTCAATATTTTTCATCTATTCTTTCATCATTCTCCATGCAACTAATTTTGAAAGAAATCCCAAATATTGTTTCTTCTGGAGACATTTTAGTATGTATCTCAAAAAAAATATGCCCTTAACATTAACGTAAAAATGGTACAACATAGCTAAAAAATGACAGCAAATCCTTAATATCACCAAAGGCTTAGTCAAGCAAAACAGGCTTTTGGTTGAGTGGCAAACAGCAAGCAGAGAGATTAGCCTCTCTGACTGGCACAAATGCTCTGCCTAAGGGCTTGCCTGCCACTGGCTTAGACCTTCTGGGCATTGTTTGCTAAAGAAGTCATTTCTCACTCCAGCTGTACATATACCTGTACTTAAATCCCTTTGAGGTACTGAGGACTTACTTAAAAACAAAACGAGTTGTTTCAGAACATTTAATTTACTATGAGATCATTCTATCCAAGGACACGTGGAAAATATATTCAGTAGTAATTAATGCAGGGAAATAGAATGGGGAAAATATTTTTCCTTTCGTATTAGGTAAATATCAAAAGGAAAAGGCGCATGCAGAGAGACGATACACTATACTAGTAAGTGTATTGTTCAAAACAATGATTCTTGCTTCTCATTTCTTAAAATCTATATACAGAGGAAACCGAATTTAGCTTTCAGACTAGAATATTTACAACGAGATATCAACCGTTATTATTTCTTTTTTATATTTAAAGCTTTTTTTCCTACTTGTGGTAAAGGAAAGCAAATTAAAACAATGAGTTACAAAAGACAAATACTAAGGTTGAGGGAATGATTAATACAGCATAAAAGTAAGAATATGGCTAGAAAAAAGATACATTGATATAGAGTTTTGATGATTTAGTAAACCAGTTTGAAGATTTCTGTTGCTGGCAGTGGAAAAAATTTTGGCATTGCTGGGAAGCACTATGTTGTTTTGCTCTATGAGCTGGAGGGAACTGAAATAGTCTGCAGAAGTAACTATTCCATAGAGTTATTCCACAGTAATTATTCCAATCCACAGAGCCCATGGATTTTAAAACTCACCCTTGGGACTTTCATCACTACTTAAAATACTGTGTGTATGCAGTGAAACTATGGAAGTTTAAATTATCTGTCTCTGATAGGAGAAAAATTACCAACATTAAAAGGAAACAACATTAGATTCCTAATCGATTCATTCTCTATGAAAATAAAGAGAGTAAAGTTGCTCCAAGTAAAACCTGTTCCACATCCACATGCTCCATGGTCTAAAATGTGCAAGGAACAATAGCAAGTGAACTGATAAAAAAATACCTGTTTTTGTCCTTTTTTATATCAGTCCTTAAAGAGAAAAAAAAAACCCTCCAGCACATATACCATGTTAGATATATCACCTATACATATACTTATATATATGTATATATGAACATCTATATTTATGAATATTTTGTTGATGTACAGTGTCTATATACACAAGGAATATACTTGAGGGAGAATATAGGTACTGTTCATCTTTCAAAAAGTCATTAACTTTGACAGAATTTATATTTAGTCTCAAAGATTTAAACAAAAATTTTAAATTTGTGACATAAAACTTCCATCATCTTTCAGAAGCATCTAGGTCATGAAACACGAATGCAAAACTACCACACCGGGGGAGATGAAGGAAGCATGACAACTAAAGGCAATTTGGAATCTGGATTGGATCTTGGACCAGAAAAAAAGAAAAAAAAAAAAAAAAGAATTTAGTGGGTCAGAAGGGAAACTCAAAAACTAGATAAGGCTTGTAGATATTTTAATAGCATCATATTAATGTTAACTTTCTGGTTTCGATATCTTATTGTGATTAGGTAGATGTTAACATTAGGGAAACTAGGTAAAGGACGGGCAGAAGAAGTGACTGTAATATTTTCTGGGGGGCCCAGGATTTTGTAGGAATCTAACATTATTTCAAAATAAAAACCTTTAGAAATGTGTCCTAAGCCTTGGTTTACATAAGAACACGAACAAGCAAACAAACAAAAACTCAGGAAATTGATAATGTTCAAAGTGACAAGGCAGAGGGGGATTTATTCCTTAGAAGAATCAGAGGCAGTTCCCTATTTCCTGTAAAAGAATGTTTTACAGTTCTAAAACCAGTCACCATTTTGCTCAATAGGGAAATAATCATGGAGTATTATAATGCCATGTATGTTTTGAAAATGCAATTAATGAAAAAAAATGACCTAAAGACGTACCAATCAGTAACGTGTCATATTAATGACTGTGCCGTTACAATCTTTTATGTTCAAGTGCATAGTCTGCTTAGTTTTGGAAATTCTCCCAAAACACAATCTTTGACATAAAAAGCAGTGTCTTCTAAAATTTGGGAAGCCATCTAAGCTGAAATCCAAATACATGCCCCAGTCTCATATTAAAATAAAAAAGTAGGTCATTTGATTTCCCTTACCTGAAACCGTGTGATCCTTAGAGTCTCTTGTTATTTTTATCCTTGCGTGAGGAAAGATGTAGTGCACAGTCTTCCCGTTCATCTGTATAATCTAAGACATATATGTGATAAGGTGAAAAATCAATGTTTAAAGACAAAGTGTAATATACAGGATTAGACTTGGTTTTTAAGTGTGTTGGTTTAGTTAATAAAAGATTTCATTATCTGTTTCCCCTTGGCAAAATGAGATTTCTGAAACCAAACAAATTAGTGATTGCAAACTTGTGTTTTCTGTTTTATGGAACTTGGCTTCTAAATGAGATTTGTGAAATAATGAAAGATAAAAACAGTGAAATATTTGCTCATATCTGCCTTAATAGGATTTTATTAGGATGAAATCTTCTATCACCTTGGAAAAATGTGAATGAAATTACAAACAAAATTAAGTCTACTAAAGAAGTTTAAGAAGTGCCTGAGTGGCTCAGTTAAGCTTCTGACTCTTGATCTCATGGATCGATTCATGAGATGAGTCCCACGTGGGGCTCTGAACTGACAGCACGGAGCCTGCTTGGGATTCTCACTCTCCTCTCTCTGCACCAACCCCCAACCCTCTTCCCTGGCTGAGCACACACATGTACTCTCTCAAAATTAACAAATAAACATTAACAAAAAAAGAAGAAGTGTGTGAGAGTACTGAACCAAAATATTAAATAGAATTTAGAACTCAAGAGAGGTTGACTTTGTGAGGAAGGGTCTTTGAATACTCGAGTGGTTTTAATGTGTAAATCCAGATGTAAGAATGTTAGAATTCTATCGCTAGAATTTTACATATTAAAAGTAACATATGCATTGAAAAACTGCAAGGTTAAATTATAGCCTTTTGCTTTTATTCTCTTTAGGAAAGAATAAGCTTAATCAGGTTTCTGATGAACAGAAAACATTCCCCAAACAACAGCAGAATCCTGTGGAGTCCAGGAATAGTATATGATTTCTTCAAAGTAAAACTGAAATGTTGTCTGCAAGATTATAAACCTATTATGGTAAGTATAATCAGTTAACCTAAGTAATGCATACTAGCATAACTTTGTAAACTAATGAAAACCTTATTTATTGGGGGAACTGGGTGGCTCAGTCACTTAAGCAACAGTCCTTGATTTTGGCTCTGGTCATGATCTCATCGTTCCTGAGAGGGAGTTCCATGTCGGGTTCTGTGCTGACAGCAGGAACCTGCTTGGGACTCTCTCTCCTCTTTCTCTGTCCCTTCCCCTGCTCATGTGCTCGCTCTCTCTCTCTTTCTCTAAGAATAAATTAAAAACATTTAAAAAAGAAAACCTCATTTATTTTCATGGAAAAAAGAGTCTATACATTTTCCTTTTTTCTTCCTGTCTTGTTTCCTCTGTGTCAGTGTCTGTCTACCTCTCTCTCCTTTCTTCTTCACTCTTAACTTCTCTCCTCTGCCTTTCTTACTCCCCCCACCCTTCATCTTTTCTCTTTCTACTTCTGTTCTTTCACTTCCCTCAATCCACATTTAAAGATCTTCATTTTTTTTTTACTAAAAATTAAACCATGTGCATTGAAAATTCTACAACTATTAGATATACATGAATCTTGGTTTGATACTGTAGATAAGCAAAACTGGTATTATTTCACTTTATTTTAAATTTCTTTAATTTCATGTTTTATTTAGCAACCATCTTAAAAAGTCACGTTTTCCACTTGGTCAAAAATAAAGTAGGAAGACACATTTTCACCTTTTGTTACTCTTTCCAAATCTCTAGACTAGGGAGAGTTGGATGTAATCTCAATGCATTTCTTGCACAGCTAGGAGACAGGTAGGATTTTCCAAAATTTTCCCCAGAATTTTATCAGCTAACAATGATCACCTTCTAAATTGTACCTATGATGATGTTAGTAGAGGGGATGTTAGCATCTTCATTTCTATAAAATGTTGCTTTCAGAACATCTCCTAACACCTCATATAGTTTCAGAGACTGTCTCTAACAGCACCACAAACTCACTTAATAAATCAAAAACATAAAACTGCCATAATTATGATCAATGTGACCAAAAATGTGTAGAAAAGCAGTGGTATCTATCTCCCATGTATGAACTAGTTGAATCTTAGCTTTTCCCTAAGCACTGCAGGTGAGTGTTCAGAGTTCCCCAGGAGATGGAGTTTCAGGGCACATGTTGCTTCTGTCAAATAGGAGTAGGAGCAAGATGTGAAGCACTGCCCACACCTCTCCCTCAGAGTCTGGTCTCTGGCCTTGTCTTTTGGTGATTCTGCACTGAAAGAACTATCATCTTTATGCCTCCCAGCAAAAGGATAATTCTTCCTTCCTACACATATTCTCATGAATAACTGAGCCTTCAAACTTATGAAATGACAACACTTGCATTAACATATCTGCTATTCACAGAGACATTCATCCTTTCCCTCTCTTAAGCACCATGCATGCGAGCTGCAGGGATGAAAGCATCCTTCTTGTGTTCCAAGGACTGTGCTAGGCCCTGTGGTGTATGGAATCGAGAGCCCCTGCTCTCTGGGAGCTCTCAGCCTGTGACATAATGCCTGCAAAACCATTGGAGCACAAGGGAAGAACACTTGCCCCAATTTGTGAGGTGGTGGTGGTGTGAGAGAAGTCTTCTTATAAGACAGGACATGGAGACCTAACTGATGAGTAGAGTTCGACAAGGAAGGAGAAGAGATAGAGTACTCAGGGAGAGGGAACAAGACATCCAAAGGCCCCGAATGTAAGGGAGGGTGGCTTCCGCAGAAGAGTTTAATGTACCTCAATATTGCAGTTGCATGAGGACTGCAGAAGACACGTGTATTAGTGCAGAACGTGGAGGCAGCTGGCATTAGTCAGGAAGTGCTGACCTTTATACTCACCCTGTGAGGGCTATTAGCCCTATTTTGAGATGAGGTAAAGAAGGAAAATCCATATTTGTTTCCTTTCAAAGTGTATATGTGTGTATATATATATATATATATATGTATATATATATATGTATATGTATGTATATATATATATACACACACAAAGTATATATATTTATATATATATATTCAAAGTATATATATTTACATATATATACAAAGTATATATATATTTACATATATATACAAAGTATATATATATATTTATATATATTCAAAGTATATATATATATATTTAAATATATATATATTTAAATAATCATATGATTTTGAGTTTAATAAACATTCAGAAAAAGTTTTCTGGGTGTCTCTTGAATTTTTACATAAGATATTTTTAAAAAAGCAGAAAAATTCATTTTGCACTAGTCAGTCTGGGTTTATTACTTCGCCTCCAGAGCATTTTATGGGTATAGATTCTTGTTATGCATACGTTGCCAAATACAAGCATTCAGCTTTATTAGTACCAAGAGCTCAATATTACCTTTTTATGATTACAGATGCAAACAAATGAATAAAATGAGAATGCCATTGGGTTATTCTCTCTAGACCAAAATACAGTTATGGTGACTTAATGACAAAGAGTATTTGAAGATAAATATTAAAGCCAAAACACATTAATTTTGTACTTTATGCAAATGTAATCGAAGCATATGTTGTGTTCTATGTAACTTCTGTGGAGAAAAAACTATAAGGAAATCAAAGCAATTAGTGTCACACTATTTGTTACTTTGTTACATACTTGTTACTTGTTTGGAGGAGGTTGAAGATTATAATCTGGAAAAGGCACAAAATGGTATCTGGGGGGCAGACAACTTTCCCTTCCTTGGTCTGTATATTGATTATATGGCTGTGCACTTTATAAATAGTTTATAATTCTGTATATTTGCGGTTTTGGTAACTACATATGTAGGTTTTCATTTGTATGTTAGACATCAAAATTAAAAAATGCAATAAACTGGGGTGCCTTGGTGGCTGAGTCAGTTAAGCATCCAACTCTTGATTTCGGCCAACGTCATGATCTCACAGTTCATGAGTTTGAGCCCCA
Source organism: Puma concolor (assembly GCF_028749965.1). NCBI lineage: Eukaryota > Metazoa > Chordata > Mammalia > Carnivora > Felidae > Puma > Puma concolor. Next base: position 83,173,554 of record NC_141668.1, on the reverse strand, counting down.
TGTCTGGCTCTGTACTGACGGTGCAGAGCCTGCTTGGGATTCTCTCTCCATTTCTCTCTGCCCCTACCCTGCCCATGCTCTCTCTCCCTCTCTTGTGCTCTCTCTCTCTTTCAAAATAATGAAATAAATTTTTAAAAATGTAATAAATCTATAAATGTAAAAAAATAACTTTTAACAAAAAAATACACATTACTTTATTACATTTACCTATAAATAATTCTAACAAAGACCCTCACATTTTCTACTTTATAAAAAACAGTAAGAAATTCATGAAATGATTCTTAAATATACTCTCTCTGCTTAATTTTGGCATTGTATGGGTTTATAAATATATTTTGTTTAAACAGAATGCATTATGTCCTCAGTGCATTTAAATCATAAATAGGCAGATGTTAGTAACAGAAAATTAAAATTAAACAGTACTACTAGGGTTATTAATGTTTCATCTACATACAATAGACTTGAGGTGGACATAGATTACGTTAAAATGTATACTCCAAGAATATTGGTTGAATAAATTAGTTGGGCAAGACTATTCGAAGCATTCATGGAAATAGTAGTGTTGGGAAATAATTATATAGAAGTTATTTTCTAGCTCTGTAGTTTATATATTTCATCTTATTAAGATTTCTTTAAAGGATTTGTGCTTTCAGTGATCTGATGTAGGTTTGCGGGAAATACTAAACTTCAAAGAAACAAATGAGACAGGGAAGATATAAAAAGTAAGTCATTATAAGAGAGAAACTCATAGTAAAATATATTCAAGAAGTTAGTTTCAGCTGACAGATTATTTTCATAACTGCAGATAAAAAGAGTTAAGTTTATATGTCATAAACATGTTCAGAATGAGTTTATTAATTTTTCTTGCTCTCCAACCTGTTCTATTTGGTGAGATTGAACTCCAGCTATATATACAATTTTAATAATAACAAGGTAAGCTAAGAAAAGTATACGTCAATTACCTGATACATTTTAATGAAGTAGAAAGAAATGGAAGTATATAGACATGTATATAGAGGTAAACACAATCCTAACACAAAACCTTTCTTAAAAATATTTATTTACATACTTATTTATTTACAGTAAGTGTGTTCCTTAATGCCCTTATCCTGTTTGACCCATCAACTCATCCATGGTTACCAGAGGAGAGGTGGGTGAGAGATGGATCTAAGCCAAATCTTATCAAAGATATCAGAAACAGTAAAAGAATATTTATAATATAGAAAGAAGAATCCCAAGATTTCTAGAAAATATATATAAAACCAAACAGAACAAAATTTGGAGATCCAGAAGTCCTATCTAGCAGCAAGAAATTTATCCATGAAAACTGAAATTGCTTTGGAAGAAGTAAAATTTGAGTATAGATATTATCTTTTCAATAGTACGTATATGGGCAAAGTCATCTTTTTTATACTTTAATGTAACAAACATTGAAGTAAGGTACAGTAAGTTCATATGGTTTACCTTTGCCATTCAAAATAATTGTCTTCTATATCAAAGAATCACTAATCTGACAAGATGGTTTAGGAATTAATAATGTATATGAAATAAGTCAACTGGTTCTTCTGTGGGTATTTCAATGATTATGGGTACACAGTCTGAAAATATCTGTCTCTTAAGGGAATCGATTTAAAACCATTGGGCTTAACACAGGAGTCTCCTTCAATTTATCCAAATGTTGATCTCCTAAGTGTCTCTCAAAATTCATACAAACATCACCTCATTGGTTCTAAAGTGAATATGGCCATGCATTTTGGTATCATATTTATCTAATGGTGAAGTTTATCTCTAAGTTTAATTCCATCTATAAATAGATATTAATGAATATTATCTACTTTATGCGTTTTTCTGATGATAAAATACAAAGATAATATAAAACAAATATGTCCATATAATAGACTCTAAAATATAAATTCTCCTCTTTCCTAAGTGAAGCTTTCCCTGTCCCAGCTGACCTGGTTTGGTCCACTCCCTTAATTGCTATATTTCTTAACACCTGAACACACTGTTATTGGAAAGCACTGAAATTATCCACACAAATTTTACCCATATTCCGTAAGTTCTTTAGGAGCTACATGTATTCTCCTTGTATACCAGTGTTGGGTAGGTTGTACAAACTTAATTATCTTTTGGAGGATTGAATCACTTAAATTGCCCAGTCACTGCTGCAAAGTCAATGGGTGATTCAATAAGGTACTTAGTACTTTAAGTTACTGGAAAAACAATTTTTTTTATGAAGACTGACCGAAGTCCCACGCATTTTAGGATAAATGATACTGAGACCATTCTAGGATGATTGCTTGATTGATTGATGGCATATTTTTTTTTTTTTTAATTGCAGTGGGGGATAAATCTAAAAGAGATTGCTCAATACAGAACTTACTTGCTCTTGATGTTGACTAAGTGGTCTAGAGTGGACCAATCTTTCTGGCAGTTTGCGATCCAGACCATGTCCATTTTCCAAACGAGACTCCCTGGGTTTGTCAAACCAATCTGTTTCTTCACGACGCAGATGATAGGCTTTGGAGACCAAGGAAATATCAAACATTGCAACCACAACTAATACAGATGATAGAGGACAGAAGATGCTCTGAAGTACCAACATGCTCCAGACTTGTTAGCCATTCATGCATTTCAAATACAACTCCCAGTAGGATGAGAAAAATCATTTCCAACACTATGATAAAAATTTTGTACCATGGAGTAACTTAGAAAAAAAATAATGTACACACCTGTTCAAACTCTCAGAGGAAAATAAAATAAAATTTTAAATGAGAAGAAATTTTGATAGTGACTGAATCAGTGAACAAGTGAGTATGCCTCAGAAGTGATTTTATTCAACCTCAACCCTTTAGTTTCTACTTTCTCACCTCTCCCCCACTACCTCCACCTATCGCTAACATCTAAGGAAAATGTCTTCCTTCAGTACAGAAGATTCTGTCACTTTCCCACTATTGTATCAACCACTACTATGTGGCTTCTGGCTTTGAAAACCAAGCGAATGTTTTTGAAAACATGGTATTTCTATGACATTCAATAAATAAATGAAACATTTATTTCTAAGAGGATCCCAGACACTACTGTTAGGAACATGTGTGCCATACTCACCTGGTAGCCTACTATTAAAATATATTTACAATTTTTTATTAAAATTAAATAATTATTTTCCATGCAGTCACAGATTTAGGAATTCGACTGAAGAGCTGATTGACTGCTTTCTATATTTATAATGTGGCAAAACTTGACATCTTAAAATACTTTTTGAAATGCAACCACATTTAAGTACATAATTATTTTAAATTTTTCAGCCCATTCAGTTCTTGGTAATTCCACGGTCTTTTAAAGCTATTATTTGGTGCCCCCAAGTCCCATTTTACCTAATACATAGAATCTGACTTCATTTAAAGTTTTATTCTTTGCAAAAAGATCCCTACTTTGTAAAAGGGTATCTGGAAATACACTGTTGTTTCCTAAATGGCAGATGGAACAGTCTTTCTCAAGTTCTCGCGCTGAAAGATTCGTTGATGGTGCTATAAACTTAGGCTTTCTATAAATTCTAGCATCTACAATGCTGTACTTTTGAGTTCTCCCAACTCCTCATAGTTTCCTTTTTCTGTCTACATCCTTGATTGTCCTCTCTTCAAAAACTTCTCAACACTTTTTTTTCCCCCAATTTCCATTACATCTTTGCTGGTAGGATTGGCAACCCAATAGCATATATACCACTACTCACCTCCAGACCTCCTGTGATCGGGGTCCCGTGGTCACCTCCTGTGATTAACCATAGCATTTACCCTCAATAAGTATGATGACTGATGATGTGTCATAATTTAGTCAGTCTTCAATTTGAGGAAATCCAATGTTACATACCTGGTATGTGGCTGTATATGTGCTTGTCTGATCTCTAATAGGAGGTTCTAAGCTGCTTGAGGATAAGGCTTTTTCTCTTTTCCCCTCTCTCAACACTAAAACAATGCCTTCTAAATGCCATAAAATACAACACGTGTTTGGGAGATGAATTAAATAGAAATATTAATCATCAACTAAAGAAAGAAGTTAAATGTCCTAATTATTATACAAACATTAAAAAATAAATATTAATTTGGCCCTTGAGCTTCATTAGCAGTTATACAAACTTTACTCACAAATTCCTTGATAATACTATGGTTTTTAATAGTTTTAATTTTACACTAAAAAACTAAACTTATGAAAAAAATATTTAATATAAGAGTCATTTGATAAGCAAATACCAAACAAAATTATAAGTTAATCATTGGTCTCTATACACTAGATTATCCCCAACCACACTAATAGTTATCTTATCTTACTTCTTACATATTCCTATATATTTCTCATGAAAAAAATCTAGCTGATTTTAATAAATGAGTATCTTAGATGATGTAGTATACGATTTCACTTGAATATATAACTTCATTAATTGTATTTGAGACACAATCCTTTAAATCATGTTTCCTTGACTATGTCTATGCCAATAAAGCAGAATCTCAACCTGATTCAAATTTTGTCAATTTATTTCTGATTACCTACTTTGGTTGTCTACTGTTCCTTACACTGACTCAATATGTAACTAAGTTGGGATATCTGTCATACTTTGCATGACAATTTATAGATCAATCAAGTGCAACCAAAGAAATGAACCTACTTTTAAATTGTATTTTTTCTTCATAATTTATAGCTAATTGGACATAAATGCTAGTTGTTTCCAACTCCAATCGTCTGATCTTCCATGGTAGATCTGCACTTTAAAAATTAAATTTTATAAAAAGTAATTTCCAAATGAATTTAAATAATTTGCTACAAATTAATATCTCCTTGTTTTCAACTGATGATATTTTCTTGCAATCTTAAATGTAAACTAAAAGTAAGCTATTTGGGGGTCTAGCATTATTCACAGCCAACCGTTATATGAATAGTTCAATTATATTCAGTATCAAACATAGGTTAAAAAAAACATTTTTAAAAGACACTTATATTAATGCTTTATTATTTATTTTTGGCTTGGAGTATACTTTGAAAGAATGTTTTCATGAAAATATCTGTATTGTAGAGATAAATATACTTGACTGCTTTGAGCTTAGCTTCCCTCCAAATCCGCTCCAAAGCAAAGGCAATTGTGCCCTGCACATAATCAACCACGCACACACGTCAAACTGTGGACTTCAAGCTAATGGCCTTACATATTAAGCAACGCAAATGATGCTTATCTAGATTTTATCTCAAGTGAGCTACTTCAAAATTAACCAAAGTCATATAAAACACATTTGAAAAAATATTCTTAGAGTCTATAACCTAGAGTTTAATTGAATTCAAGGAAAGCACACAACAATTTGAAATCAATTAAATTTGCTTTTGTCTACTCAATACTAAACAGCCTGTTAGAATGAATGTTAACACTTCTCAAAGTGATCTTCGCATCATTGAATTACAGATATAGCATATGTTTGGTAAAAATTTATTTAAAAATCCCTGATATTTCATTAGTTCACAAATGAGTTATGTAATTAGGAAAAATATTCTCTAATTTTTCCCTTACCCAAGGAATCCAAGATTTCAAAAGAAAAGCTGGTCATCACTTTACCAGAAGAAGAGTTAATATGTTCATGTGATTTAAAAAGCAAAGAAAATAACTAACATTTTAAAACATACAATTTTCAAAGATAATCACTATAATTCACACACATAATGTTACATATGTAATTCAATTTGTTATAGTTGTCCTTTATCTAATTCTGTATAAGCATGTTCTTTCTAACTAAATTTCTTGTCTTATTTTTAAATACATTTTAGTTTAGTTGTGTAATTTCATTGACATTTAATTTTAATTATTTCTTTGATATCATCTTATACATTTCCTAATTTTGTATGCAGCATGATGTCTCATCATCTACTTTATGAAGATAATGTTTTTCATACAGCCCTTGATGACTATGAGTATATATCATCCAAACATATAAATGTGAAATAAAACATTTGGTTATTTTTATAGGGTTGTATGTAAACAAGCACATTTTGGAACATCTAGATACACTTACATGTCTGGCACTATGTTGACAAAACTCCATGATGAATAAATGAACTTGTCAAATCCTGTCAAATATATGCTCAATGTACACACGCAGCCTTACGTGTTTAGTTATGCTGTAAACCTGTTGGAATTTTTGTTTTATCTTGTTATTTTACCAATATGTTTATTGAAGAATCTTCATATTCTTCTGCACAATTGTTTTATATGCATATAACGTGTGTAAAATGTGGACTGTCAGAAAAGTAGCGAAAGAAACTGTTTCCACATAATATCATAACCTTGTTTAACTAGAGAGAGTCAAACAATTGACTAAACAAAAAATATACGAAGAGTGTGCTTTATTTAATTGAATAATTATCAATAAAAATGGTCAATCCAATAGCCTGTAGAGAAGAAAATAAGTCAGAAAGTAACTAGTCTGTTGGAATTTCACTAAGAGGAGTCTGTCCACTTTCAGATTCAGTCATTTAATCTTTTTAAATCTAGATTTGAATTTCTAAAATCGTATCAGTGTCTAGATAACAGAAGTAGAAAGAAAAATCTTTTCATGAACACTTATTTTCCTGTGAGTCTTTGCTGAAAATGTCAGGTTTAAAAGATGAGATGTTCATGTTAGCTTAGTGCTCTACAGTCTTCAAAGGCATGAAATAATAATGCTTTTATTTGATGAGAAATGTCTTATTTTCAGGACTCAAATCATACCTACGTTCAAATGTAAACTATAGAGGAGGGAGAAAAAAGAACCGAAAGTCATGAGTCCTCTTGGCATGGAAAGGACACTTTGTATTCCTGTAAGTCTCCTCCCTTGTCACAAACTTAGTGTACAAATATTTTATTCTAAATCTAAATAATGTTTCCTGCATACTGCTATGATTATTTATTGTTAATATCATATTTAGTGCTAAGTTTTCTAGTTATGTAATGCAAAATGCACAAACTTGTCAATTACGATATTCATAGTGAGAGAAATAAAATATGAATCTTTTATTTAAGGAGAATTATAAAATTTACATTATGTTAATATCAGGTCCTTAGCCAACGAGTCTCAAAAAGAGAACATTCTCTGAATTAATAAACAATGATATCACAAAAATAACATAAGTACTTTTCTATTACAAAGTCTAGCAGAATAGTACTTAATAGCTCTAAATCTTAATACTTCCACAAACTGAAATAAACTGACCAGTATATTTAGAAATGCATTTTTTTAAAAAATAAAAGAAACATACAATGAAAAACTTTCCAGCTATGGAATTAAGGGATGACCATATTTTATTGACACAATTACTTAATAATGGTTTTGGAAAAGTGGACGCCAAACAAATCAAGCAAACAATCAAGAAACAACAGTAAAATAATAAACTAAAAGGAAATAAAGAAAAGCATGCTAGGAAATCTATACACAAGATCAAATTTCCATTTACAAGAAATAAAATTGAAGTAAACATGCAAAAGACGCACTAAAAAAGGTAGAATACATCCTTGGAGAAGGAAAATTAAACATGCAGAAAAATAAGAGTTTGAGTTTTGAGAGTAACAAGGTAGGTTGAGGCCCAATTTACCTTCACTGTCTGACATGGCATGTTGGAAGTCATCCATGATGAACGCTATGTCACGGTCATAGCCTCTAGTTCGTGATTCTTCTCTCATGTGTTGCTGAACTTCAGGCAATGAATGACTTGATCCAAACTGATCCCTAGTGTCTGCAGATATTGGTGGCAGGGGCCCAGCTGCAGCCCTGGCCATTCCCATTGGCTGGCCAACAGGACTGAGTGGACTTTCCTCTTCAGAATTCTGGGCCACAATTGGTATTCTTCCTCTACTCTGGCTAATTGGTAAACTGGTAGGCTTAGTTCGGCCAGAAGGTGAAGCATGACTAAAGGAAACATCTAGAGCTTCAGCCTCTTGAGCTTTCAGTCTTAGGGAGGAGCTGGAAGAATCTCTTTTAATTGATAAATCAAGCCCATAGACAGACGAAGGTCTGGAAGAAGGTCTGGACCTGCTGCCACTACTGTATGGCTTATCTGCTTCATCCTGCAAAGCTGAACGTAGGGTACTTCCCAATGTGCCCAGTCCTGTTCCAAGGGATGAGCCCATAAACTTCTGTTGGTCTGTAATATTTTTTCTGAGTCCAAAAGTGATATCATCTTGAAGAAGCCTTGCTCTGGAAGAAATGCCGCCAATAGATGAGGTGCTAGAAGTCATATAGCTTGTATAGTCAGGTTCAAGGTCTCTACTTTCTTGAATGGGAGAAAATTTTGACATTTTAGGATCAATTAGTGATTTCTTATGCTTTGACTGCTTTTGATAAAGTATGGCTGCTGGTAGTTGTTTTGCTGCTTGTTTTTCAAGTGTGAGTCTACTGATGCTGTACTTTTCGGATTTTGGAAAATGTCTATAGCCAGTATCAGCATGGTAGTAATGGGAAAGACCAGCAAGGTGATCTAAGCTCTCTGCTCCTCTACGGAATTCTTGTTTAATCTGGTGTTTCAGAAGCTTTAACTCATAAGGATCCTCCATGGGATCTTCCTCTGCTTTCACATAACTATGCAATCTGGAGGAAGTCTGTAATGGTGCCAGGAAATCCGTCACTTCTTGAGACCTACGTGTTTCAGTGGATCGAAGGAGACGGTCTGTTTTTGACAGATCCTTTTCATGAAGGCTAAATGCAGTGCTTAATGCTGCTGTTCCTTTGGTAATTTCTCCAATGTCATCAATTAGGACATAATTTCGTGGAGTATGATGGTCAATATCTGCATAGAAAGAATCTGCAGATATGCTTGATATTGGACTGCTTGCCATACTACTTCTTTCCTCCAATCCTATTCTCAAGTCTAAGCTATTGTACTTACTCCCAAGGTGGGAAACAGCATACGTATTATCAGTAGAAACAGGTGCTATCATCAGGGGTTGGTTGCGAATTACCTCATAGTTTGAAGTTATCTTGGGCTCCAAATATAATGTAGTTTGCCTTGGCTTCTGTTGTATCACCATCATTTGTGATGGCAACTGGTAAGAAGGTTGTGGGGTTGGTGTAGGTTGAGCTTGAGGTGTGAAGGACATTGTTGCCACAGCTTGAAATGTTGGTTGAGTCTGATAAGGTGAAACTTGCTGATGGTACAAAGTCTGTTGCTGAAAATGGGACTGTTGGGTATATGGGGTGGGTGCTTGGGTAGGAAGAGCAGGGGAAGAATACTGGTATTGTGTATAAGGACTCGTAGGAGGAACCAGTTGAGATTCTGTTTGGGTTTGCGGTGGTATAAACTGACTAAATTCAGTTTGGGGAGCAGTTCTTGGTCGCTCTATGCCATGCTGACTTTCTATTCTGGTGGGTCGGGTGCTGCTCACCTCACTGTCAGACATATAATCCCTATCCTCAGCTACTCCCTGGAGGTAGGCACGCTCTCTCTTTTCCCTCTCCTTTAATAATGCCTCTTTCCTCCTGTTAATTCCCATTTCCAGGTACCGTAACTTGGCATCGATCTCCTTTTCTTCCTCATCAAGTTCTGCTTGTTTCTTTCTAAGCTTTGCAGATTCCCTCTCTACAAGATCAAGCTCTCTGTCTATATCCTGGAGAATCTTGGCCCGTGCCATTGTGTTGGTTCTGCAGATCCTTCTCCTGGAAACTGTGCCCATTGTGCTGTATGTTGACTGAGTGCCTGTGGAGGTCTCCTCGGGAGGTGGGTTTGGCAGAGTTCTCTTAACTTTTTTCTGGGAGCCAGAAGGTGTCATGGTTTGAGAACCTTTTGTCTATAATTAAACAAAAATAGAACTTTATTATAAAGGGAAAAATATTTTAACAACTTTATAATTTACATTTTAGATTAAAATGATTTTGTGTATGTTTTAGCTATGACAGCATAAGACAAAAATTTTATACATTATTTCAAGTATTAGTCACCAATACAATTAAATGAAAAACAGTTTTTCCTTTCTTGGTAAAGTGGTTAATTATTATTGTAACTTCTGTGACATTAGCAGTGAGTTTTGAAATCAAGCATGGAACTCATTGCTAGGCAGACTTAGATTTTAGTTAGACTCTTGAGAGAATTCTAGAAGCCCATTTTTCATCCTATTAGTATACATAAAACTATTTGTTAAATGTATTCCCAGAGTATATGTGTTAGCTGTCTAAATTTTAAATTGCATTTGTTGAAGATGCACATTTACCACTGTTAAGTTCAATTATTTCTATCTTCTCATTACTACTTTACCCACCAAGAGTGGCTGTCCTTCCTATTCCAATCACGAAATGTTTTGAAAGGAAATCTTCAAATCTCCAATGTCTTTTTTTCCCGAAAAGAGTAATCTGAACTAATTTTCTATTTAATATTTCAATATTTTCATGACCATCTGTGTCTTATATTTTCTTAAAATTTTATTATTCTTAAGTAATTTTAGCTTCTTTTTTTTTTTTTTAACATTTATTCATCTTTGAGAGACAGAGAGAGACAGAGCATGAGCAGGGAAGGGGCAGAGAGAGGGAGACATAGAATCTGAAGCAGGATCCAGGCTCTGAGCTGTCAGCACAGAGCCTGACACGGGGCTTGAACTCACAAACTGTGAGATCATGACCTGAGCTGAGGTTGGACGCTCAACCAAGTGAGCCACCCAGGCGCCCCAGTAATTTTAGCTTCTTAATGTTTTTACAACTAATACATGAAGCAAAGGAACTGACTGCTATAAAAAAAACAAACAAACAAACAAACAAAAAAAAACTACTGTAGTTTTTTTTTTTAAACCAGATAAGGTGTATTGTTGATGAACTGTTAGATATATTTGATTTCATTTGGTTTGTCATAAACTTGCATTATACAAAATCACTGGCCTTGAGAATCATACAATTTTAAAATATCAAAAGATGTGACACATCATTTCCAATAAACTGATGTAAACAAACACGATTTCCTAACACAGTGAAGAAGACAGAGACCTAGACAAAATGCCAAGACAGAAGGAACTCATCCCAAAAGAAAAAAACAAAACAAAACAAAACAAAACAAGAAAAGGTCATGACTAGGGATCTAATAAAAAAAGATATAAATAACATGCTTGATCCAGAATTTAAAGCAACAACCATAAGGATACTAGCTGGGCTTGAGAAAAGAATAGAAGACACCAGGGAGTCCCTTGCTGCAGAGGTAAAAGACCTAAAGGCTAGGCCAATATGAAAAGTAAAATAGCCAAGAATTGAAACCAAATGGTATAACAACCAGGATGAAAGAAATAGAGGAATGAATAAGTGATATAAGAGTCAAAATTATGGAAAATAATGAATTTGAAAAGAGGGAAAGAATAACATTAGATCACGAATATAGACTTAGAGAACTCAGTGACTCCATAAAGCATAATAACTCTTGTATCATAGGAGCCTCAGAAGAAGAAGAGAGGGAAAAAGGGGGTAGAAGGTTTATTTAAGGAAATTACAGATGAAAACTTGCATAATCTGGGGAAGGAACCAGACATTCAAATCCAGGAGGCACAGAGAGCTCCCATCAAAATCAACAAAAGCAGGACAACACCAAGACATATAGTAGTTGAATTTGCCAAATATAGAGATAAAGAAAAATCCTAAAAGCAGCAAGATAAAAGAAGCCCTTAACTTATAAGAGAAGACAAATAAGGTTAACAGGAGATCTTTCCACAGAAACTTGGCAAACCAGAAGGCAGTGGCATGATATATTCAATGTGCTGAATTGGAAAAATGTGCAGCCAAGAATACTCTATGTGGTAAGGCTGTCATACAGAATAGGAGGACAGACAAAGAGTTTTCCAGACAAACAAAAACTAAAGGAGTTTGTGATCATTAAACCAACCCTGCCAGAAATATTAAAGGAGACTCTGAGCAGGAAGGAAAGGCCAAAAGTGACAAAGGCTAGAAAGGAAGAGAGTAAAGTCTCCAGAAACAATACAAAACAAGTAATAAAATGGCACTAAATATTACATATCTAACAATAATCACTCTGAATGTAAAATGACTACATGCTCCAATCAAAAGACCACGGTGTCAGAATGGATTAAAAACAACAAACAAATAAATAAACAAACAACAACCATCTATAGGCTGCCTACAAGAGACTCATTTTAGATCTAAAGACATCTGCAACTGAAAGTGAGGGGATGGAGAGCCATTTATCATGCCAATGAATATCGAAAGAATCCCAGAGTAGCCATACTTCTATCAGACAAACTAGATTTTAAACCAAAGACTATAATAAGAGATGAAGAAGGGCACTATATCTATACAACAAGAGGATCTAACTATTGTAAATATTCACCTCCCAACCTGGAGCACCAAAATATATAAAACAATTAATAACAAACAAAAAGGAACTCTTTAATAATAATACAACAATAGTAGGGGATTTAGCACTCTGCTTAAACCAATGCACAGATCATCCAAGCAGAAAAATCAACAAGGGAAGAAAAAAAAAAAAAAAAAAGAAAAATCAACAAGGAAACAATGGCTTTCAATGACACACAGGATCAGATGGACTTAAGGGGCATATTCAGAATACTTAATCCTAAAGCAGCAGAATACACATTCTTTTTTTTTTTTTTTTCTTGAGAGAGAGAGAGAGACAGAGCATTAGCAGGGGAGGACCAGAGCAAGAGAGGGACACACAATCTGAAGCAGGCTCCAGGCTCTGAGCTCTCGGTACAGAGCCCAATGTGGGGCTCCAACTCACAAGCTGTGAAATCATGACCTGAGCCCAAGTCAGACACTTAACCAACTGAGCCATCCACGGGCCCCAGAATACAAATTCTTTTCAAGTACACATGGGACATTCTTCAGAATAGATCACATACTAGGTCACAAATCAGGCCTCAACAAGTACAAAAAGAATAAGATCATACAATGCATCAACCACAACGCTATGAAACTTGAAGTCAACCACAAGAAAAAAATTTGGAAAGACCACAAATAAATGTAGGTTAAGGAATATGCTACTAAAAAATGAATGGGTCAACCAGAAAGTTAAAAGAAGAAATTAAAAAAAAATAATTTAAAAAAATACGTGGAGGGGTGCCTTGCAGTCTGTGAGTTCGAGCCCCATGTCAAGCTCTGTGCTGACAGCTCAAAGCCTGGAGCCTGCTTCAGATTTTGTGTCTCCCTCTCTCTCTGCCCCTGCCACACTCACACTCTGTCTCTCTCTCAAAAATAAATAAACATTAAAACTATTTATAAAGAAAAAAGAAGCAAAGAAAAATATCAAATACCGAACTTAACTTTACACCTAAAGGAGCTAGAAAAAGAACAACAAATGAGGCCTAAATAAAGCCAGAAGAAGAAGGGAAATAATAAAGATTGAAGCAGAAATGAATGAAAAACAAAGGAACAAAAAACTCCGTAGAACAGATCAATCAAACCAGGAGCTGGTTCTTTGAAAAAATTAATAACATTGATAAACCCTTAGCCAAACTTATTCAAAATGGAAAGAGAAAGGACTAAATAAAATCATAAATGAGAGTGGTAAGACTATAATCAACACCACAGAAATACAAACAATTTTAAAAGAATATTATGAAAAGTTACATGCCAACAAATTGGGCAATCTAGAAGAAATGGATAAGTTCCTAGAAACATATAAACTACCAATGGAAACAGGAAGAATAGATAATTTGAACAGATCCATAACCAGTAAAGAAATTGAATCAGTAATCAAAAATCACCAAATAAACAAAATTCTGGGGCCAGATGGCTTCCCAGGGTAATTCTACCAAACATTTAAATAATAATTAGTACCTATTCTTCTCAAACTATCCCAAAAAGTAGAAATGGAAGGAACACTTCCAAACTCATTCTATGAGGCCATCATTACCTTCATTCTGAAACCAAAGAATGCATTAAAAAAGAGAATCAGCCAATATCGCTGATAAACATAGATGCAAAAATTCTCAATGAAATACTAGCAAACTGAATCCAACATTACACTAAAAGAATCATTCACCATGATCAAGTGGAACTTATTCCTGGGATGCAAGGGTGGTTCAATATTCACAAATTAATCAATAAGATACATTACATTAATAAAAGGAAGGATAAGAACTATATGATCCTCTCAATAGATTCAGAAAAAGCATATGACAAAGTGCAGCATCCTTTCTTGATAAAAAACTTCAATAAAGTAGGGATAAAGAGAACATACCTCAACATCTTAAAGGCCATATATAAAAGACCCACAGCTAATATCATCCTCGATAGGCAAAAATTGAGAACTTTCTCTCTATGATCAGGAACAAGACAAGGATGCTCACTTTCATCATTGTTATTTAACACAGTACTGGGATTCCTAGCCTGAGCAATCAATAACAAAAAGAAACAAAAGGGCATCCAAAATGGCAAGGAAGAAGTTAAACTTTCGCTATTCACAGAAGACATAATACTCTATGTAGAAAACCCGAAAGCAACAAAAACCCAAAAGCACCAAATGCCTGCTAGAGCTGATACACGAATTCAGTAAAGTTGCAGGATACAAAATCAATGCACAGAAATCTGCTGCATTTCTATACACCAATAATGAAGCAGCAGAAAGAGAAATCAAGGAATCGATCCCTTTTATAACTGCACCCAAAACCATAAGATACCTAGGAATAAACCTAACCAAAGAGGTAAAAGATAGGCCCTCTGAAAACTATAGAATACTTATGAAAGAAATTGAGACACAAAGAAATTGAAAAACATTCCATGCTTATGGATTGGAAAAACAAATATTGTTAAAATGCTATACTACCCGAGGTGAATGTACATATTTACATATTTAATGCAATCCCTATCAAAATACCACCTGTATTTTTCAGAAAGCTAGAACAAACAACTCTAAAATTTGTATGGAAACACAAAAGACCTCTTGAATAGCCAAAGCCATCTTGAAAAAAGAAAAGCAACCTGCAAGGCATTACAATTCCAGACTTCAAGTTATATTGCAAACTATAGTGATCAAGATGGTATGGTACTGGCACAAAAACAGACACAGAGATCAATGGAACAGCATAGAAATTCCAGAAATGAAGCCATAACTATTTGATCAACTCATCTTCAACAAAGCAGGAAAGAATAGTCAATGGAAAAAAAGACAGTGTCTTCAATAAATAGTGTTGGCAAAACTGGACAGCCACATGGAAAAGAATGAAACTAGACTACTTTCTTGCACCATACACAAAAATAAGTACAAAATGGATGAAAGACTTAAAGGTGAGACAGGAAATCATCAAAGTCCTAGAGGAGAACACAGGCAGCAACATCTTTGCATCCACCGTAGCAAGTTCTTACTAGGTATGTCTCCAGGGGCAAGAGAAACAAAAGCAAAAATGAACTACTGCGACTTCATTAAGATAAAAACCTTCTGCATAGCGAAGAAAACAATCAACAAAAGTAAAAGGCAACCAATGGAATGGGGAAGATATTTGCAAATAACACATGTGATAAAGGTTTAGTATCCAAAATCCATAAAAAATTATAAAACTCAACACCCAAAAAGCAAATAATCAAATAAAGGAATGGGCAGAAGTCATACACAGACATTTTTCCAAAGACATCCAGATGGCTAACATACACATGGAAAGATTCTCAACATCACTCATCATAAGGGAAATACAAATCAAAACCACAATGAGATACCACCTCACCTGTCAGAATGGCTAACACGAACAACTCAGGAAACAACAGATGTGATGAGGATGCAAAAAAGGGGTTGGTGGGAATGCAAACTGGGGCAGCCACTCTGGAGAACAGTATGGAGGTTCTTCAAAAACTAAAAATAGAACTACCCTACAATCCAGCAATTGTACTTTTACCCCATGGATACAAAAATACTGATTTGAAGGCACACATGCATCCTGATGTATATAGCAGCATTGTCAACAATAGTCAAAGTATGGAAAGAGCCCAATGTCCAGCAAATGATGAATGGATGATGAAGTTGCATATATATATATATATATATATATATATATATATATATATATATATATATACATATACACACACACACATACATATATATACGTACATACACACACACACACACACACAATGCAGTATTACTCAGCCATGTAAAAAGAATTAAATCTTGCCATTTGCAACGACATGGATGGATGAAGCTAGAGTGTATTATGTTAAGCAAATAAGTCAAAGAGAGACAAATACCATATGGTTTCACTCATATGTAAAATTTAAGAAACTAAACAGATGGACATGTGGTGGAGGGGGAAGCAAGAAACAAACCATGAAACAGAATCTTAACTATAGAGAACAAGCTGAAGGTTTCTGGATGGGAGGTTAGTGGGGGATAGGCTGAAAGGGTGATGGATATTAAGGAGGCTACTTGCTGTGATACGCAATGGGTGTTATATGTTAGTGATGATTCACTCAATTTTACTCTTGAAACTATTATAACACTGTATGTTAACTAAATGGAATTTAATAAAAACTTGAAACAAACAAAAAATAAACTGATGTAAACAAAGTTACCCAAACATTTAATAGCATATTCACAACTATATCTCAAGTCTTCTGGTTTCTAGCTGCATATTCTTTATAAACTGCTTTTTCCCCCCATTTTCTTACTAATAATCCAAAGACCTTAATTCTCTCCTTATCCCAGTTATCAAATACTGAGAGCAGAAAAATAATAGGAAGTATATGAGAATTATATATCTAAATGATTAGACCAATGAAAGATCCTATGCTTTCACTGTCCTTTTATCATTTCCAAATTCATTTCCTTGGTGTTTTTATCTGCTTTGTGTTATAATTGTTCTGCTCCCTTTATTTAAATTAATAGATGCCTACAACATGGAACAGATATTTTACATTTATTTGTCTCATTTCATCTTCATAACAACCCTATGACTTAATTGTTAGTATTAAACAAATGAAAATAATTGAAAGTGAGAGAGAATAAATTATGGGCCAAATAGTTGCTTTTGCGGCTCCAATTCCCCATATTCTTTGAGATTCCTCTGTGATGAGGAACAAGCTACAATTTTAGAATCACTCCACCATATTTCGCCAACTCACAACATTTCTTCATTGCGAATATACATCCAAATATTTTAAATTTCAGAAACATGGGGTGCTTGGGTGGCTCAGTCGGCTGAACGTCCAACTTTGGCTTAGGTCATGATCTCATGGCTCATGAGTTCAAGTTCCACAGTGGGCTTACTGCTGTCAGCGCAGAGCCTGCTTTGAACCCTCTGTCCCCCTCTCTCTCTGCTCCTCCTCTGCTTGCACTCTCTCTCTCAAAAATAAATAAAACATTTTTTAAAAAAGAAAAAAAAAAGAAATACTCATAAACCTTGGTCGCTATCATATGGCTTCTGATTACGAAATGGGTGCATATACTCTTGTTAAGGAAAGAAAGAAGAAATAAAAGGTTAACGTAAGAACTTGAATTGTTTTTAAAGCTTTGGAGTCAAGAACTGAATTCCTCACAATTCAGTGAGTAGAATGAGAGTATGTATGTAATCTTAGGAAAAATAAAACTTTGAAGAATCATATTAATTCTTATTATTCACCGTTCATACATGTAATTTTTTTCCTAATTTACCTTTAATAGTTTATAATTCTTACTTGAGAGAATAGGCTCTAGTCAAACTCATGTTTTTTTTTTTTTTTTCTTTTTTTTTTTTTTTTTTAAATAAAGTCATAGGCTAAAGAAGCATTCCAGGTTTTGGGGATTTCTAATTATCCTCCAGGGTTGCAAATATTTAATGATCCAGGACTTTTGCTTATTAATATTTCGTGACCCATAGATGCGAGTCATGGAAGTGAGAGACAAAGCTGGTTGGAAGAAGGTGGATACTTAGTAAGTTAGCCTAGCTGACCATTCAGTCCCCACAAATCTAAATAGCTTTGCTATTCTCTGCTTGGTAACAAAATAGTTTTAACTCTGACTATAAAAATAGTCAGAAGGTTGAAGACTTGTCAAGGTCTCAGCCATATTCCTCCCAAATCAAAGTATAACACAGTGATTGAAAGGTTAAGTCTCTCAGGGCAGTCACTCAGTTTCAATCCCAGCTTTATTGTTTTACTGGCTGTGCGGTCTTTAGCAGGTTGCTTAAACTCCCTGGACCTCAGTTTTCTTACATGTGAAAGGAGGTTACTTTTTATTCTTATATTATTAGTTCATCTAAGGAATAAATGAGTTAAAACAAGTATAGAGTCTAGATTAGTAATTATCCCTGAGTGCAGACAGAAATATAATAGAGAATTTGAAATGATGTCTGGGCAACTTATAATTAAAAAAAACAAAAAACAAAACTGTCTTTCAAGACCATAAATAACCTCTAAGCTGGTTATTTAATTCTAAACCAATCAATGTATTGTAAAATAAGAGTATAGAATCCCAAAACAGAGAATCAAAACAAAATGATTTAGAAAAAAATCCAGAGATGTATAAAAGAAAAGTTATCATGATTAAAGATGATGTAGTTTGAGGCCATGATTAGAGATGATGACAAAAATCTGGAAAAGTCTTGGTATTTAATAAGATGTTCCTTGATGACTAGCTTGGCAAAAGTTGTTTTTAGATGGATCCGGTGCACTTCATCTAAAAAAAAATATTGTACTGCATATATAAATTTAAAATATTTTAAAATAGCTGGTGCAAAGAGTGAAGCAAGGGAAAGGAACAGTAAGTCCTCACAACAGAATGGATGGAGGTTGAAGGGGGACTCGAAGAATAGCTAATTTCGATTGCAAGACCTAGGAGGTGACTGTGATAGCAAGCAAATAAACTCCAGGATAAGTTTTTCTGTCCAAAGTTATTTTAAACAACATTCTTCTCGGGGGAGTCCATTTGTAACATGCATCTTATATAGCAAAGGAAGGGAATTTCTATTGTTCTGAGGTGTCAGGGCTATTAATAAAAATAGCAATAGGTAAGGTATATGGACACACTATCCCACAGACTTTAAATACATGCATGCACATTATCTCCTTGTAAAAATAATCTAAGCTCAATCTAAAGGTGAGAAAAGAAGGAAATCTATTTTTCCAAAGAGCTGAACGACCTAAAAATAGATGCTAGACCAAAATTGTTCACGGATTGCTATATATAGTAAATATGGCAAAATTCAACCTATTAATTTATTTCAGGAGTTGCTAAGTGTCATTCTAAAATGCAATGTTCTAGATACTAAAGGCACAGAAGTAAGAGGCATGAGATAAAATAAACTTAACTAAACGTGATTCTCAAAGAACTTGTAAATCTGTAATATCTTTTAGGGTGCTGTATGAAGAAACTACTTGTTTTTTGCTAAATAGCCCTTGGTGTCAATATCAGAGATATACTTCTAGACTACTGTACCACTAGAGAGACACAGGAGTGTATTTTTCATTTCATAAATAGAGAAAGTTGAAAATCAGTGTTCATCGTGATAGTATCTTGGGTTTTCAAGCTTGTTCTTTAAGTAGGAAAGGTTCTTATGAAGGCCCTTTACTTTCATTTTTTATTTTTATTAAAAATTTTTTCATGTGTTTATTTTTGAGAGAGAGGGAGAGACAGAGCATGAGCAGGGGAGGGGCAGAGAGAGAGGGAGACACAGAATCTGAAGTAGGCTCCAGGCTCCAAGCTGTCAGCACAAAGTCCGACGCGGGGCTCGAACCCGCGGACCGTGAGATCATGACCTGAGCCGAAATCAGACGCTCAATGGACTGAGCCACCCAGGTGCCCGCCCTTTACTTTTAGATAATGTTGATGTGGATTCACTTCCAAACAGTATACTTCCACATAGATTTATGGATAAATAAGTTATTTTGATACAGATAAGCATAATTTTCTAGTGAAAGCCTAACATCTTATAAGATCCTCTACTTAACAAGTCAGTAAGTAAAGAATTTTTACTATTTGAAGATAGACAAGAAAAATAAAAGCTAACAGAAGAGTAACTTGTGAAAGATAAAATGATAAATTCTATCACTCATGGAAAAATACTTTAAAAACTGATAAAACATTTAAAATCCATTAGGCCTTGCAACAGGGCACAAGGCGTGGCACATACAAAATAAAGCTATCCCATTTCTTCAACTAGAGTACTTTAGAATAGTTTACCAACCATTTCCATGAATCAAAACTCTAAAGAGGCAGTATCATGACCGTCATGAGAGTATCAGTGAATTATTGAAAGTTTATAGACATGTTTAGCAAGGAAGACTTGAATCTCGACTGCCACGGGACAGAACTGACCATTTGTAAATGTAATTGGAATTGTCTTTAAAAAGTAGTTTTCTCCTTATTGTTGTAATAACCCATTAACAAGAAAGAAGGGAAAAACCCAACTACAAGACTGTATTAACGGGAGAGTAAAAACGAAGTAACAGAACATATTTAAAATCAGACACTTACAAGTTATTTCTCAATCTAGTAGTACAAAACTGTTTTCCAATTATACTGTGAAAATGGCACTCAATATTTCATCAGACATCTTTAAGCCTCTCCTTATAATGTACCTCTTGTCCCAGTTTGTGTTGTTTTCTTGCTGAAAGTCATTGCTCTTGGGCTGAGCAGCCATGCAGAAAACTAGTTTCTACCTCACTGGACAGAAGCATTACAGATGTCAGTCGGCGCAGCACTTATTGTCTTACATTTTCTGCAATGTCCCAAAGAGATTAATTTCTTTTCTTTTCTAAAATCCATCTAGAGTATTTTTCAAAGCCCTCTTAAGAAGTTTTTTAGGGTGGGCATGTTTTTGTATGTATGTTTGTATGTATATGTATTTGTTCTCTCTCCTTCTCTCCTTTCCTCCCTCTTTTTTTTTTTTTTTTTTCTTTCCTAACATTAAATCAGATGGCTGTATTCCAGGGAAAGGAACAAAGTATATTTTGTTCCTATGGTCCTTTGATATAGTTCAGTATAGTGGCTGTAATATGTAGGGCTCTTTCTTTTTTTTTTTTTTTTTTCAGACTAGCAACTGCTTTATTCAACCACGACATACTATATAAAGTTCAAGAGGAATAATCACGTTTTGTCACAAATCTCCTCAGAGGAGTGTTTTACTTAGAGTGTTTTAGTGAAAATTTTATCTGAAACTTATTATAGTCAAGTGACAGATTTGGGACCACACGAAAGTTAGGACTGATTGTACAATGCCTTTGCGCTATTTCAGCTATTATTTTCAATATTTATATCATACGGGTAGGTTTGAAGTAGATAAACCCTTCTCTTTTATAATGAAACTGGTATTCTTTTTATCAATTTGTTTATTATTACTCTATCACTAAGAGGTGTTCATTCTTTTCCAGAATACTCTGCTTATCTACCCAGCTTTTTACATTTTTAGGCTTTGTCTGTCTAGAGTTATACCATTTCTTAAAGGGACCATGAAAACAGTTCTCCAAGCTACCTCTGAGAGACAACATTCAGTGTGTGAATCCATTTTTCCCCTGCAAAGTCCTCTAATATTATTCAAATCATTTTGCCTGGATTTTGAGGATCTAGTAAAAACTCATCTACCCATCTTGTGTATTCCTTCTTCTCATCATAGTCTCCCAAACTGCACTGAAGCTTTATACATGATAATTAATATCTCTTCAACACGGATTTATATTGCATCCTTTACACTAACATACCCTTCCAACATACTATATCATAAGTATCTTATATCTAGCTTCAAGTGCATACCATATTTGCAACTAGAATATACAAAGTCCAAAACATGTGAAAGCTATGGCTAAACACGATGCCATAGTTTGTGTGCTTTACGCATTAAAACGGGGGGGGGGGGGGTGTGATCTAAATTTACTTTTCAACCCTAAACAACTGCTAAACCTCACAACTGAAATTTATATATGTATATATGTTTTCATGTATGGCTATATAAAAAGTATTCATATAAATGAGATGATTATTTCAGTTAGCATTATATTATTTCTTTATGGGTAAGCTGAGAAGGCCAGGGGAACTTTCTTTTTTTTTTTTTAAATGACAACATTTATCATTTAGAAAGAGTATCATTGACAAGCATATACAGGTTTCCAATTTCTCTTTTAATCTATGTCACATAGTATTATGATTAGAAAGAAAACATTTACTATATTTAAGTCAACATTTGAATAAAAGAACAATATCTTTGTTAACTAATTTATCTATTAAGTGGATATATTCTTCTGGAAGTAGATACTGTTTTACTTATTTTTGTAAAGTGTTCCCATATACAAAATTTATGACAACTAGGAAAAGTATGTAAGAAACTCCTGGGAAAATGAAAAATAATAAAAGATAAATGAAATTAGTAAAAAATGATGTAATAAAGTTAATTGGCACATGTAACAAGAATTTTCTAGACACAGGCTTAGGAACAAAAGTGAGATGATTCTGAAATGGGGCAACCGAAAGATACAGGAAGCACAGGTGATAGAACCAAGATATAATTGGCTGTCCATAACATACTATACAGGTGCTATAAAGAGGCAGATATAGACACATCTTTTGATTTGTCAGTTAAAAAGTCACTGGTGATACTGTGAAAACCAGTTCCTATGGTGATTATACTAGGTTAAAAATAAATGGTCCAAGGTAAAGCAGTGAGGGTGCATGGACTCGTCACAGCTTGGTGACCAAGAAGGACACAGGTAGTGGTTTGGGGGTGGGAGTTGTGAGGCACAGTTTTCTTTAGGGAGAAAAAACTTAACCAAGATATCGTCTGAGGTTCAGGAGGAGGGGAGGGGAAATGATTAAAGACATACAAGAAAAAAGAGTAAATGGACAAAACATTTATATAAACAACATGCTTTAGGTAGGGATAGCATCCTGTTTCAACAGTAAAAACTAAAACATTAAGACCTAAAATATATCAAAACTTACTATGTAGTGAGCATTAAGAGCTTTATATATAATTTTATTACATTTCAGACACATCTTTCTTAGAAACTATATTAATTTCAAGTTTCAGGTATTTATAACTTTAAAGATATTATATAACTTGGCCAAACTTGCAGAGCTATGACTAATAAATGGCAGAGCTGAGACTTAACTCCATGTTGGCCTAATGTCAATGGTCAAGATTAAGTACAATGCAATTTATATAAAATTCAGAATATTTTAAAATTAAAATAATCTACAATGCAGGTTTCTACATTACCACATAAGATAAATAAGAAACATGTATTAAAATAATGCACTCATACCTGATACATCAATAAACAGTACATTTAAAGTTTGGAAGAAGCAAATCATTATGGAAATGAAAAGAAAGTAAGCAAACTATCAATCCAAAATTTATTTTCAATTTCCATGAAACTTAATACTCATCTGGTTTTTCAAACTATCAATCTTCATTCTCTAAACAGTGTATATATTTCCCAAATTTCTAGAAAATATGTTCAAGAAATTACTATTATTTTATGACATGAGCAGGAGACATTTTGGAGGAGTCTAACACTGAATGCGTACTTTGATTGTTTGGGATTGGCGACTTCTAGGTTTTGGTCCCCTGTCCATCTATCCAATAAATATTTTTACTAAGTCCATATTATGTGCCATGTTCTATGCTAGGCCATGATAACATAAAGATCCTGGTATCATTTCTGCCTTTAGGAAGCTTTTAGAGCTTAGAAAAATAATAGAGACATTTGACCACATGCTGTGATTTGATATGATAAATTTTATAATAAAGGCTTATATGTGGTTCTTAGAGAGGGCAGAGGGAGGAGTTTGTATCTCATATAACTCTCTCTCTAGAGGCCTCTGAGGAGACAACTTGTGGAGTAGTTTTAAATGGTAAGAAGGAAACCGTAAGGTCTATAGAGGAGTAATCTCTTGGCAGCAGAACCCATGTGAAAGGTTTAAAATATGGTTGCATGTTATGTCCCAGGGCCTACAAAGTCTAGTGTATCGTGTTGAAACATGTATATGTGGAGGGAGAAAACAGTACCTGGAGATGAAGCTAGAGAGTGTTGTATCAGACCATGTAGGGCCTTGAATGTCATGTTAAGTTTATACTTCATTATATAGACAAGGAGAGCCTATGTACAGAAATGACACCATAATATGTATTTATTAGGAGGTAGTTTTGGCCAAATTTTACTACTACAAATAGTAGAAAAAGCCTAAAGTCAAATGCATGAATTCTGGTTTCTGTGGTAGATAATTTCTTACCCACAAGACCATATCCTTGGTCTCAGACTTCCAGTCTACTTCGTTTCCCAAATATACTAAGATAACACCTATGTGAAACTATAGTTACTAGGTTATTTGCTCTTAGGTCATGATACTTCAAGTCTAAGGACACTCTACAAGTCTTGTGGCTCTTTTTACAATCTTACTGATGGAGTTTCGACACAAAGGTGTTCGTAATATATTTATTATGCAAATTTTTGTTGTGTTTCCATGAAAGTCTTTCTCATGGGAAAGGGGAAGATGGCAAAAATCAAAACTGTATGGAGTAGAGTTAGGAGAGAAGAAAAACAGAAGGTGTGGTTACAGAGAAAGGGATAGACGTAGAAAAACTCAATGTCTGGAAGGGAAGAAAGAAGAACAGTTTGGGAGGTGACAGAGAAATTACTAAAAATAAGGTCAAGGCAAGAGCATTGGATACAGCAATTGAAAGAGTACTGTTTTTACCTACAAAATGCTATTTTGAAAAAAAATCTCTGCTTTCTTTTTCTACTTGTTATATTTGTGTATATGCATGTATTTGTATATATTTATGTGACTGTTGTAACTAGCCATATTTTTTATATAAAAAATGTTTTTCACAGACAGCATATATTTTATAACGTAAGGTTTGTATTTTAATGGACAGCCCATGTTAACATTATTGCTGTGTATCTCTCTTTCATAGAATTTAAAGGAATTTAAAGGCTTTGCCAGTTCTACATTATTTCTAACACTTACCTGTATCTTTCCTTACATTTTTACTTCCGAAGCCAAGTCTTTGCATTAGTCCAGGCCACCATTCATTCTGCTAATATCTGTTGAGCAGCTACTACTGTATTATTCAAGCATTGCTTTTGACCTTGGGAAAACAGTAATGAACATGAGCCATATGGCCCCTCTCACGTGAGAGAGAAATACAAACACTATATGTAAAATATTAATTATAAATGTGCTATGCCTCATGACATGTGGGCAATCAGAGAAGGTACTGCACATATACAGGCCCAGAGTCAGGTGAGGATGAGGGATATTCATTAAGCTAAACTGGTTTAGAGTACAGATGCAGGGGAGAGGATGTCGAGAGATGGGTCTAGAAAGGTGGGCAGGTCCCTGTGAGCCACACTGATTGTTTCTAAATACAACATAACTTCAATGAAAAGCTTACTGCAGAGAAATAACCTGCCCGGTGAAGTGTACATATGAAAAGCTCTATTGGGCTGCAGTGCAGAATGAATACGATGAGAATGAAGATGAAACGAGGAAAACAACTTAAGAGCTGTTTCAGTGGTTTAAAAAAAAAAAAAAATGCACCTTTGATACCAGAGTGGTAGCAGGGTCGTCATGGGATACTAAGGGACATTAATAGTACATAGAATACAAAGAATTTTAGACTTTGTTCTTAGGGTTTCACTTTTATTAACTCATTTCAGCTTACAGTGATCTTAAAAGGTAGACACTATTATTATCGCCAGGTTATAAGTGAGGACATTTAGTCATAGTGAAGTTAATCAACTTCCCCCAGTTCACACCGCTGGAAGGTGGCAGACAGTATGCAAATTGAGGAAATGAGGAGTTTTGAGCAGTCTGGCTCCAGAATCATGCTCTAAATAAAGCATTTTAGATAATAGTTACGTATTTCTGCATAACGAATCCTTTCAAAATCTAGTGGCTTAGAAACACCACTTGTTACCAAACATATTCTGTAGGTCGTGGCTTAGCTGTTTTTCTGCTCAGGGTTTCCCATGGGATGCAATCAGGTTGCCAGGTGAGGCTCCGGTATGACAGGAGGGCCTGAGTAGGGAAAAATCTACTTCCCACATCAGGGGGGGTGCTGGCATTTACTAGGGAGCTGTTGGACTGGGGGTCTCCGTTCCTTCTCAGCCTCCCTTGCTCCTTTCCATGGTGGCTTCTGCGGAGAAGCTCACAACCTGGCAGCTTCTGCTTCATCAAAGCAAGCAAGCAGCTCATGCCAGAGACAGTGCGAGTGAGATGGGAGTAACAGTATTGTGTAACCGCATCTTGGAAGTGACGTCCCATTTCCACCCCCCACCCCCCCCCCCGCCCATGTTCTGTTCATTAGAAGCAAGTTATTAAGTGCAGCCCGTACTCATACAGAGGGGATTCCACAAAGGCATAAATACCAGAATATAGCAATGACTGTGAATCATTTGAGGAGCTGTCAGCAACATAACATAAATTGAACTTTAGGACGGACTGCACGTGAAAGATACGGAAGAGGGCAGAGTCAAGGATACTGTGAAAGGACGTAACATGATTATACATTTGATGGCTGAAGGTTGTCATAAGCTTGTGCCTTCCCTGTGATGTAGAAAGTATATTTATCTACTATGATTATCTACTATCAGAAAGGAAGAGGAGTATTTAAATCTTGCAGGTTTTGGCACTGGGAGGGTCTGATTGAGGTAGCAGGCTCTGACTTTTATTTCAATATTCCTGTAAACATGTCTTCCTCTGGATGTGCTCAATAAGCCAAATTCAGAAAAGGAGGCATATATTTAGATTCATTCAGGGCAAATTCCTTGCCGGGGTTGGGGAAGAGATTAGACAGATGGCAAGAGGGCTGCTTCTGTGACAAGGCTTGGATTGAGAATGGCAGAGATAGGAAGGCTGATAAACAAACAAAGGAGAAATTCCAGTGGAGTACAACAGAGGTAAACTTAGGTGAGCAAGCACTGAGATAGAGAGTTGACATGATAGTATATGTGTGATGTCTAAGTTAGATAATTTTCAGCTAACTTCAGGTCAGAGAACAATTGTAGGAAAGTATAGACAATATGTCCGAAAAGTAATAAGCACTGGGATGAGCTTTTAGAAGGTAAATACAGGAAGCCAGGTATTAGATCATCATCCTCACAGATTGGGAAATTACTCAGGATGTATCAGGACTTTTGATGGGGAGATATCAGTTTATTACACACAAATGGAACCCATAACAGTTATGCTTCCAGATAAAACATGCTGGATTATACTGTTGGTGCAAATGTATTCTTGGAGAGAAAAACAAACAGGTTCATTTTGTTTTCTTGCCTACTTTTTTTTTTTTTAAATAAATTTTGGAGTAATTTG
This sequence comes from Puma concolor, assembly GCF_028749965.1. NCBI lineage: Eukaryota > Metazoa > Chordata > Mammalia > Carnivora > Felidae > Puma > Puma concolor. Next base: position 83,146,320 of record NC_141668.1, on the reverse strand, counting down.
TCACACAGCAATAAATAAGATGATTAATTGACTTTTCTACATTGCTGAGCACCTGAATATATGCCTGTTTATCTTTCCAATGGTTCAGTCTCACATTCTTTAAACATCCACTCTGACAAGTTGTCCCCAGAGAGGATGTGTTACATGTACAAATTCTTCGCTGTTTGGTTTCACCTTGCCTTTTGGGGTTATGATCTAAAGCCCTGATTCACAAGCCAAGAATGACTCAGGACAGAGTTGGCAGGACGCTCTCTGGGTTATTCCTTCCATCTTCCTTCCTTCCTACCAGGTGAGACTGGACTGGTCTTTAACGTGCTTCAAGAAATAATGATAATTTATAGGTTGTTAAACACCAAGGGAAAAGGTTAAATCTTAGCAGCTTTACCTTTTTAAATGTATCCTGAGGGTTTCAATTTTCTAGAATGTTAGATTTTTCAGTGAAAATTATTTTAAGTGTTCCTCACACTGGGTACTTAGAGAAAGAACAAGCATTTAAGAAAATAGCTTTTTAAACCTTTCTATCACCTGAATGGTTTCCAGCCCTCACAGCCTCACCTTATATGCATGGGTAAATTAACAAATACAGGGCTTAGTGGCACTTATGAGAGGCCCAGGTTGTTTCTTTTCTTTCTTTCTTTTTTTTTTTTTTTTTTTTTACATTCTGGATATATAAGAAATAACAAAAATATTCCCAATAACTTTACAAAACTGTGATATATTTTAAATGTTGACATTGAAGAATTATGCCTTTTAAATACACACAAAAATATATAATGATTTGTACTTGAAGATCACATGAGAAATCTAAATTCTGAGGTCTTATCTTGTCAAAATAAGGCCAAGGCCAAATGATCCTTGGCTTGATCTTTTGGTGATTCTTTATATATGAGTGAATTTTTTTCTCAGAAAAGTTTAAAATTGGGTCCATCTTAGGCACACAGAAACTTTAATAGGTTGCTGGGAGGGGTGGGTTCTTCATTACTCAGAGAAATAAAGCTAATGATGGCATATCATGTGTTGTCATGTACTTGTCCAGTACCCCTCTGAAATCATTCCACATATTCACCTCACTGACCAATTAAGAGCATGACATTTCTTAGAAAGTAGCTACTACTGTGAGTTGTCTTTGCATATGAAATATTAAAATGGTAATTTTACAAAGTACTCTCATTATATTCATGAGCAAAATTATTTAGGTATTGCATAGAGATGACCAGATTTTATAATGGTCATTCAAAGGCACTGAAACTCCTTGTGACATTCATAGGTAGCTAATGATTTTCATTCATAAATTTAATGACTGAAATTCCTTTAGTTGGGTTTGTTTTTCTTGAAAGATTTTAAGCAAATAATGCACTTTTAGCAAGGTAAATATTATAAACAAAACTCATGTTAGTATATCAATTAAATTAAGCTATGAATGGATCCATTCATATACTTATCCATTTCTACCTCAAATAATCTAATTATTTATCTATGTAGATTGGCAACCAAAATGCTGAGATAAATGTAACACAGATTTAATTTAATGGTAGTATAGTGATTCAGCCTGAAAATGTTCATTTTTACTTATTATAAAATATAAGTCATATAATGATTGCTTTCTTAAACTTATGAAATACTTGACAAGTATGTGTTCTAATATTAAATTATAAGCTTTCAAAATTTCAGTTAGCTTTTCTATTCTACAGTATGATAGAGTCAAAGCTTCCAACAACTATGGAATATGTCTGGAAAAAAAAAATTATATGCTATGTTGCCTACAAACTCCCGATCTCTAGATTTATATCTACCTCTGTCTACCTGCTTCATTTTTTCCCTAGGGGGGAAATATTAATAATTAATTTATAAAATATTTTTGTTAAGATCTATGGATTTCACTATCTAATCTAATCTAATAATGATTCATTGCAGGGGGAGGGGGGAGTAGGTAAGACCATATAATGACCAGAAAGAGGCCTGGTATATTTAAAAAAATTAGACTCAGAAACTCAATTAATCATGACATGCAACTTGTTCAGTATGACCTTAAACAAGTTAGTCTTCTTTTTCTCAGATTTTCACTGTCAGTTGAAGTTCAAATACCTATAACTCATTGATTTGATATAAGATAAAACAAGCTTATTTGTTGCAAGTACTTAGTAGTTACTTGGATATGAAATACTCACTAAATGGTAGTTGCTAATATTATAATTCCTCTTATTTTAAAGATCAAATGTGGTTGTATAACTAAATATTGTCTTCTAGAGAAAAAAATAGAAAAAAGAAAAGCTCCCCAACATATATGCCATACTTGTTTTGAATGTTAAAGATTCATAACTGCAAAAAAACAAGTTTAATGGAATTTACTTCTTCCCATGAAGCCAAAAATGAAATGGGTAAACTCTCAATTATTCTTATTATCCTTATACTAAAAATGAAATTTGATTTCAATTAAGACAGGGCAAATTGTAAACTAAAATCCTATGCTATGACTGGATTGACTTGATATCATAAAGTCAGCCATTAAGTTGGCAAGCTGACAGAATCAACTTTTTTCGGACTTTGGCATGTAACAAAAATCTTAATGCAAAGAGGGGAATGCTTATAGAAGAAAGAGACTGTTATCATTTAGTAATAAAGTACTGTGTTTTTTGCTTACTGTATACTCACAGCTCAAATTCCAGTTCACATACAATATCTAGATAGAAAATCAACTAGGATATAGGAGACTTGAAAAATCTTAAGCCTATCAGATCTACCTAATAGACACATATAGAACATTTCACCCAACAACATTAAAATACACACTTTCTCAAGTGTACTTGAAATATTCTCCAAATAGACCATATCTTAGACTGCAATCCTCTGCAGTGTTAAAGTTATAGAAATGATACAAAGTATTTATTCTGACCACAATGAAATGAAGATAGAAATCAATAAAGGAAAACTAAAAAAAAAAAAAAAAAAAGTCACAAATATGTAAAAATTAACAATATACTTTTGAACAAGAAATGAATTCCAAAAGGAATGAGAGGAAATTAGAAAATATTTTAAGATGAATGAAAATAAAAACAAGATGCCAAAGCATGAGATCCAGTAAAAGCAATTCTTAAAGAAAAATTTATAGCTGCAATGCATACATTAAAAAGAAAAAAAAAGATCTCAAATCAATAATCTAACTTGACATCTAAGGAACTCTGAAAAGAACAAGCTAAATCTAGAGCTGGAAAAAGAAAACTTAATAAAGTTTAGAGTAGAGATAGAGCACATGTAACAAAATAGAATCAACATCAAAAATGGGTTCTTTGTAAAGATCAGGAGAGTAGGCAAAATTTTAACTAGACTCACAAAGAGAAAAGAGAGGACCAAAAACCTAGAACTAAAGAAGAAGATGGCGGTGTAGGACGCTGGGCTCACCTCATCCTGCTGATCAATTAGATTCCACCCACACCTGCCTAAATAACCCAGATAATACCAGAAGACCAGCAGAATGGACTCTCCAGAGCCAAGTGTAGATGAGAGGACCATGGAAGAGGGTAGGAAGGGCGGAGAGGTCGTGAGTACTACACAGACTGGCAGGAGGGAGCCAGGATGGTGGTGGGGGAACGCACCCCGCAAGGCAGGGCCCCGAAATCTGGCTTGCAAAAGTGGAGGGGCCGGATGGAGTGTGTTCTGACAGCCATTAGGACTTAACATGTGGAATGTTAAAAGTCAACAGCTCTGCTCAGAGAGCAGGAGGGCGAGAGGACACGGAGGGAGAGTTCTTGAGCCCCAGAAGACAGAGCTCAGCTTGGCGGGGAACAAAGGCCCTGAAAAGCACCATCTCCCTCTTCCATTCCCCAGCAGAAATCCCAAAGGGAACCAGTTCTGTCATTGAACTTGCTTGTACCACGCAAACACCCAGCGCTGTGCTTATGTGGATTCATCCTTCCCATGGGTCTGCCTCCCCCCCGGTTGCTGCAGGGTCCCTCCTGCAGGAGACCACTGACAGCAAAGCGAGCTGAGCCTGCCCCTCCTGCCCCTGTGCACCTTGCAGATCCACCCTGGCTAATATGCCAGATCCCATCAAAGCAGAACCACAAGCCTGGCAGTGTGCAAGTAGCCCAGACAGGGGCCACACCACTCCACAGTGAGTCCTGCCCCTGAGAGGGGGGAAGAGAAGGTACACACCAGTCTGACTGTGGCCCCAGCGGTGGGCTGGGGACAGGCATCGGGTCTGACTGCAGCCCTGCCCACCAAAACAAGTTACTTCAGACAGCACAGGGGAAGTGCCCTGCAGTTCTGCCCCATCCCAGGGACTATCCAAAATGACAAAACGGAAGAATTCTCCTCAAAAGAAACTCCAGGAAGTAGCAACAGCTAATGAATTGATCAAAAATGATTTAATATAATGGAACAAGAATTTAGAATAATAGTCATAAAATTAATCACTGGGCTTGCAAAAAGTATAGAGGGCAGCAGAGAATCTATTGCTACAGAGATCAAGGGACTAAGAAATAGTAAAGAGGAGCTAAAAAATGCTATAAATGAGATGCAAAATAAAATGGAGGTGACCACAGCTAGGATTGGAGAGGCAGAGGAGAGAATACATGAATTAGAAGATAAAATTATGGAAAAAGAAGAAGCTGAGAAAAAGAGATAAAAAAATCCAGGAGTATGAGGGGAGAATTAGAGAACTAAGTGATGCAATGAAACAGAACAATATCCATATAATAGGAATTCCAGAAGAGGAAGAGAGGGAGAAAGGAGCTGAAGGTGTACTTGAACAAATCATAGTGGCATACTTCCCTGATCTGGGGAAGGTAAAAGGCATTGAAACCCAAGAGGCACAGAGAACTCCCTTCAGACATAACTTGAATCGATCTTCTGCATGACATATCACAGTGAACCTGGCAAAATACAAGGATAAAAAGAAAATTCTGAAAGCAGCTAGGGATAAACATGCTCTAACATATAAAGGGAGACCCATAAGACTAGTGGCAGACCTATCTACTGAAACTTGGCAGGCCAGAAAGGAATGGCAGGAAATCTTCAATGTGATGAACAGAAAAAATATGCAGCTGAGAATCCTTTATCCAGCAAGTCTGTCATTCAGAATAGGAGAGATAAAGGACTTCCCAAACAAACAAAAACTGAAGAAATTCATCACCACTAAACCAGCCCTACAAGAGATCCAAGGGGGATTCTGTGAGTGAAATGTTGCAAGGACCACAAAGTACCAGAGACATCACTACAAGCATGAAACCTACAGACATCACAATGACTCTAAACCCATTTCTTTCGATAATAACACTGAATGTAAATGGACTAAATGTTCCAACCAAAAGACATAGGGTACCAGAATGGATTCAAAAAACAAGACTCACCTATTTGCTGTCTATAAGAGACTCATATTAGACCTGAGGACACCTTCAGATTGATAGTGAGGGATGGAGAACTATCTATCATGTTACCGGAAGTCAAAAGAAAGCTGGAGTAGCAATACTTATATCAGACAAACGACTTTAAATTAAAGGCTGTAACAAGAAATGAAGAAGGGCATTATATAATAATCACAGGGTCCATCCATCAGGAAGAGCTAACAATTATAAATGTCTATAGCCGAATATAGGAGCCCTCAAATATATAAAACAATCACAAACATAAGCAACCTTATTGATAAGGATGTGGTAATTGCAGGGGACTTTAATACTCCACTTCCAACAATGGATAGATCATCTAGACACACGGTCAATAAAGAAACAAGGGCCCTGAATGATACATTGGATCAGATGGACTTGATAGATATATTTAGAACTCTGCATTCCAAAGGAACAGAATATACTTTCTTCTCGAGTTCACATGGAACATTCTCCAAGATAGATCACATACTGGGTCACAAAACAGCCCTTCATAAGTATAAAAGAATTGAGATCATACCATGCACACTTTCAGACCACAATGCTATGAAGCTTGAAATCAACCACAGGAAAAAGTCTGGAAAACCTCCAAAAGCATGGAGGTTAAAGAACACCCTACTAAAGAAAGAATGAGTCAACCAGGCAACTAGAGAAGAAATTAGAAAATATATGGAAAAAAATGATTATGAAAATAAAACAATCCAAACACTTTGGGATGCAGCAAAGGCAGTCCTGAGAGGAAAATACATTGCAATCCAGGCCTATCTCAAGAAACAGGAAAAATCCCAAATACAAAATCTAACAGCACATCTAAAGGAAACAGAAGCAGAACTGCAAAGACACTCCAGACCCAGCAGAAGAGAAATAATAAAGATCAGAGCAGAAATAAACAATATAGAATCTAAAAAACCTGTAGAGCAGATCAATGAAACCAAGAGTTGGTTTTTTGAAAACATAAACAAAATTGGTAAACCTCTAGCCAGGCTTCTCAAAAAGAAAAAGGAGATGACCCAAATAAATAAAATCATGAATGAAAATGGAATTATTACAACCAATCCCTCAGAAATACAAGCAATTATCAGGGAATACTATGAAAAATTGTATGCCAACAAACTGGGCAACCTGGGAGAAATGGACAAATTCCTAAGCACCCACACACTTCCAAAACTCAAACAGGAAGAAATAGAAAACTTGAACAGAGCCATAACCAGCAAAGAAATTGAATCAGTCATCAAAAATCTCCCAACAAATAAGAGTCCAGGACCAGATGGCTTCCCAGGGGAATTCTACCAGACATTTAAAGCAGAGATAATACCTATTCTTCTCAAGGTATTCCAAAAAACAGAAAGGGGAGGAAAACTTCCAGACTCATTCTATGAAGCCAGTATTACTTTGATTCCAAAATCAGACAGAGACCCAGCAAAGAAAGAGAACTACAGGCCAATATCCTTGATGAATACGGATGCAAAAATTCTCAATAAGATACTAGCAAATCAAATTCAACAGCATATAAGAATTATTCACCATGATCAAGTGGGATTCATTCCTGGGCTGCAGGGCTGGTTCAACATTCACAAATTAATCAATGTGATATATCACATTGATAAAAGAAAAGATAAGAATCATATGATCCTGTGAATTGCAAAAAAAGCATTTGACAAAATTCAGCATCCTTTCTTAATAAAAATCCTTGAGAACGTCGGGATAGAAGGAACATAGTTAAACATCATAAAAGCCATTTATGAAAAGCCCACAGCTAATATCATACTCAATGGGGAATAACTGAGAGCTTTCCCACTGAGGTCAGGAACACGATAGTGAAGTCCACTCTTACCGCTGTTGTTTAACATAGTGTTGGAAGTGCTAGCATCAGCAATCCGACAACAAAAGGAAATCAAAGGTATCCAAATTGGCAAAGATGAAGTCAAGCTTTCACTTTTTGCAGATGACATTATATTATACTTGGAAAACCTGATAGACTTCACCAAAAGTCTACTGGAACTGATACATGAATTCAGTAAAGTCGCAGGATACAAAATCAATGTACAGAAATCAGTTTTATTCTTATACAGTGATAATGAAGCAACAGAAAGACAAATAAAGAAACTGATCCCATTCACAATTGCACCAAGAAGCATAAAATACCTAGGAATAAACCTAACCAAAGATGTAAACGACCTGTATGCTGAAAACTATAGAAAGCTTATGAAAGAAATTGAAGAAGATATTAAGAAATGGAAAAACATTCCGTGCTCATGGATTAGAAGAATAAATATTGTTAAAATGTCAATACTACCCAAAGCTATCTACACATTCAATGCAATCCCAACCAAAATTGCACCAGTATTCTTCTTGAAGCTAGAACAAGCAATCCTAAAATTTGTATGGAACCACAAAAGACCCCAAATAGACAAAGTAATTTTGAAGAAGAAGACCAAAGCGGGAGGCATCGCAATCCCAGACTTTAGCCTCTACTACAAAGCTGTAATCATCAAGACAGCATGGTATTGGCACAATAACAGACACACAGACCAATGGAATAGAATAGAAACCCCAGAATTAGACCCAAAAAAGTATGGCCAATTAATCTTTAACAAAGCAGGAAAGAACATCCAATGGAAAAAAGACAGTCTCTTTAACAAATGGTGCTGGGAGAACTGGACAGCAACATGCAGAAGGATGAAACTAGACCACTTTCTTACACCATTCACAAAAACAAACTCAAAATGGATAAAGGACCTGAATGTGAGACAGGAAACCATGAAAACCGTAGAGGAGAAAGCAGGAAAAAACCTCTCTGACCTCAGCTGCAGGAATTTCTTACATGACACATCCCCAAAGGCAAGGGAATTAAAAGCAAAAATGAACTATTGGGACCTCATGAAGATAAAAAGCTTCTGCACTGGCAATGAAACAAACAACAAAACTAAAAGGCAACCAATGGAATGGGAAAAGATATTTGCAAATGACATATCGGACAAAGGGTTAGTATCCAAAATCTTTAAAGAGCTCACCAAACTCCACACCCAAAATACAAAGAATCCAGTGAAGAAATGGGCAGAACACATGAATAGACACTTCTCTAAAGAAGACATCCGGATGGCCAACAGGCACATGAAAAGATGCTCAACATCGCTCATCATCAGGGAAATACAAATTGAAGCCACACTCAGATACCACCTCACGCCAGTCAGAGTGGCTGAAATGAACAAATCAGGGGATTATAGATGCTGGTGAGGATGTGGAGAAACAGGAACACTCTTGCACTTTTGGTGGGAATGCAAACTGGTGAAGCCACTCTGGAAAACAGTGTGGAGGTTCCTCAAAATATTAAAAATAGATCTACCTTATGACCCAGCAATAGCACTGCTAGGAATTTACCCAAGGGATACAGGAGTGCTGATGCATGGGGGCACTTGTACCCCAATGTTTATAGTAGCACTGTCAACAATAGCCAAATTATGGAAAGAGCCTAAATGTCCATCAACTGATGAATGGATATAGAAATTGTGGTTTATATGCACAATGGAATACTACTTGGCAATGAGAAAGAATGAAATATGGCCTTTTGCCGCAACGTGGATGGAACTGGAGAATGTTATGCTAAGTGAAATAAGTCATACAGAGAAAAACAAATACCATATTTTTTCACTCTTATGTGAATCCTGAGAAACTTAATAGAAGACCATGGGGGAGGGGAATGAGAAAAAAAAGAGGTTAGAGAGGGAGGGAGCCAAAACACAAGAGACTCTTCAAAACTGAGAACAAATGAGGGGGTGGGAGGGAGGGGAGGGAAGGGTGGGTGATGGGTATTGAGAAAGGCTCCTGGTGGGATGAGTACTGCATGTTGTATGGAAACCAATTTGACAGTAAGTTTCATATTAAAAAAAAAAAAAAAGAAAAATAGAGGAAACAAAAGCAGAAATGACAGTGGGGACTTACTAGCAAAGTTACAGAACTTAAAAAAAAAAATAAAAAATAAGAGACTACTGTGAACAGTTACATGCCCACAAATTAAATAACCTAGGCAAAATCCAAATGGAGAAATTCTAGAAATATTCAAATTACTAAAACTGAATCAAGAAAATAATGAAAACATCTGAACAAATCTATAATGAGATCTATAAAAAGAAATTGAATCAGTAAACAAAAATCTCCCAGCCACAACAAAAAGAGCCCAGGGTCAGATGGTTTCAGTGGTAATTCTATGACAAAGAATAATGAACTCCAGTCTTCCTGAAATGCTTCCCAAAACACAAGAGTAAGCACTTCTTAATTTATTTTATGAAGTGAATATTACCTTGATACCAACGTAAGACAAAGATACCACAGAAAACTATAGACCAATATCATATATGAAGACAGATGCAAAATTCTTCAACAAAGTACTACTAAACTAAGTCCAATACAATAGCATGTTAAGAGAATAACCTAGTAAGATTTATCCCAAGACTGCAGTGTGAGATAACATACTACAAGGTGAAAGTCAAAGTGATACAGCAAATCCAGAAACTGAAGGAAAGAAACAGTATGATCATTTCAATTGATATAGAAAAAAATGTTTTTGATAAAATCCATCACGCTTTCATGGTAAAGACACTCACAAAATTAGGAACTGAAGCGAACTTCATTAACAAGATAAAGATAATTTATAAGAAAAACCACAGACTGAACGCTTTTAACCTGAGATCAGGAACAGGATAAGGAAGCCTAGTTTTAACATTGCTATTCTACTTTATATTGGAGGATCTAGCCAGAGAAGTTAGTCAAGACAAATAAATAAAAGGCAAACAAATTGGAAAGGAAGAAGTAAAACAATTCCATTTACAGATGGCATGATTCTATATATAGAAAATACCAAAGAATGCACAAAGAAACTAAGAGCTAATAAGTAAATATAGCAAACTTGCAGGGCACAAGATAAATGGAAAAATGTCTGTGTTGGTTCTATATATACCAGCAAAGACCAATATGAAAAGGAAATCAACAAAGCAATTACATTGATACCAGCATTTAAAGAATACAGTACGTAGGAATAATTTCACCAAAAAGGCAAGACTTATTAGTACACTGTTTACTATACTAAAAATTTAAAAAAAAGATTGCTGAAAAACAAACAAAAAAAGATAGCTAAATAAATGGAAAGATATCCTATGTTCATGGATTGGAAGACTTATCATAAGGTTAGGATGACAATACTACCCAAAGTGATCAAAAGATTCACTGAAAACCCTATAAAAACCCCAGTGGCCTTCTTTTGCAGAAATAAAAAAGGTGATCATCAAGTTCATATGGAATTTCAAAGAGCCTCCATCAGCCAAAACTATATTGAAAGAGAAAAAACAAATTTGGAGGACCCACACTTTGTTATTTCAGAACAACTTGAAAGCTATAGTAATCAAAACAGTGCGGTACTGGCATAAGAACAAAAATAAATCAATAGTATGGAATTGAGAGTGTGGAAATAAACACATCTATGGTTAATTGATTTTTGACAAGGGTTCAAAAGCCATTAATAGGGAAAGAATAATCTCTTCAACAAATGGTGGTATATATCCATATGTAAAAGAATGGAAATGGACACCTACCTTATACCCTATTCAAAACTTAACTCAAAACTGAATGACTACCTAAATAAAAAAGCCAAAACCATAAAACTGTTAATAGAAAACATGGAAATAAATCTTTATGACCTTGGAATTGGCAATGATTGTTAGATATGACATCAAAAGCATGAGCAAAAACAGGAAAAATAGATAAATGAAACTTCATCAAAAATTTCAAACTGTGCATCCAAGGTCATTATTAAGAAAATGAAAAAAAAAAAAAAAACCTATAGAATGTGGGAAAAACTTGCAAATCATACATGTGATAATAGTCTAGTATCCAGAATATATAAAAAAGACTTGTAACTCAACAACAAAAAGACAAAAAGCCTAATTAAAAAATGGGCAAAAAATTTGAAGAGTCATTTCTCCATATAAGAAATACAAATGACTAAGTACATGAAAAGATGCTCAATTATCATTGGTCATTAGCAAATTAAAATCATAGTGAGATACTAATTCATATCTACTAGGATGGAAATGATAATGATGATAAATGGATAATAATATTGGAAGGATAAAGAAATATTAGAACTTTCATAAAGTCCTGATGGGAATATAAAATGTTCTACCTACTGTGGAAAATAGTTTGATAATTCCTTATAAAGTTAAATATGGAATTACCATATGACCCAGCAATTCCACTCCTAGGTGTATAGCTAAAAGAACTGAAAACAGGTACTTAAACAAATACTCATGCATTAATGGTCAGTGCAGTACTGTTTTAATAGTCAAAATGTAGAAACAACCCTAATATCCATAAACAGATTAATGAAAAAAACAAACTGTGGCATACATAATCCAGGATAATTTAGACATAAAATATTGACACATACTACAACCAAATGACCCTGGAAAACATTATTTGAGGTGAAAGAAGTTAGAGACAAAAGGTTATTACATGATTCTGTGCAGAACAGGTAAAACCATACAGATAGAAAACAAACTGGTGGTTGCCCAAGTTGAAGGGAAGAAGGAAGAGACAGTATGTGCTTAATAGACAAGGACAGGTAAGGAGGTTATGTTTGGTTTGATTACAAGTTGTTGGTACTGGATAGAGGTCCTGGTTGCACAATTTTGTGTATGCAAAATGCCACTAAATCATTCACTTTTAAATGGTTAATTTTATGTTATGTGAATTTCACCTCATTTTAAAAAAACAGGATATATTATTACTCCCCAAATTCTGAGATATGAACAAAATCTAAACACGTTTTAAAACAGTTTTACTTCTGGGGAGCCTGGGTGGCTCAGTTGGTCTGACTCTTGATTTCGGTCCAGGTCATGATTTCATGACCCACATTGAGCCCCACATTGGGCTCTTCTCTAACCTCACAGAGGCTGCTTGGGATTCTCTCTGTCCCTTTTTCTCTGCCCCTTCCCTGCTCATGTGTGTGCTTGTCTCTCTCAAAATAAATGCTTATTTTTTTTTTTTTACTTCTGGAATGTATATGTTTTTGTTAAAATTAAGTTTTAAAGTTGTAGTTCATGGTAGTGGCTATTAAAACCTAGCTATAATTTTCTGCATTTGCAAAAAACAAAAACAAACTATGCCTCATTTTATTTATTTTTTTTTCAACGTTTATTTATTTTTGGGACAGAGAGAGACAGAGCATGAACGGGGGAGGGGCAGAGAGAGAGGGAGACACAGAATGGGAAACAGGCTCCAGGCTCTGAGCCATCAGCCCAGAGCCCGACGCGGGGCTCGAACTCACGGACCGCGAGATCGTGACCTGGCTGAAGTCGGACGCTTAACCGACTGCGCCACCCAGGCGCCCCAACCTCATTTTATAATAAACTGAACCAGCCACATTTTTTTTACGTGTCTATATTATTTCTATAGTAGAAAATCAAAATCTTCAACCTTCTAAACTGCATCAACTCCCTGAACCACTCAAAAGATTTTGTATAGTTAATTAGAATATGATAAAATGTACTTCTCACATGAGTAATTAGGCTCTGATATGCTTTTGGAAACTTTGTCTAATTTTGGCAATAGCATTCCATTGCATATTTGACATGCTCAATGCTAGGTGAGTGTGAAAAAAATTGACAGTTTTTCCTTTTTTCCAATTTTTACAAATTTAAACCAGCCACACTGTTACTTAGGGACAAATAGACTCCATTGTTTGCAATTAACCAGTGGCACCCAAACTTTGCTTTCATGTTTCAGTGACAAAGTATTATACACACTGAAGGATACATTACAGTGTGGCCAGATAATTTATTGAAAACTTCAATTGTGTTTTGTTCTTCCTGCTGGAAGAGATCAGAATAATGAAAGGTATTCTACTTTCTTAATCATATGAACATAGGTCGGTGTCATATTCAAGATCTGAGAGCTTTGCGAGGGACCATTTGAGTTATAGAGTCCATCCAAACAAAGTTAACCCCTTTATCTGTACAGACACATTTAAATTCTAGTTGGACAGCAATGCCAATGATAAGGACTTTTAAGAACCATGGCCTTGGAAATCACATAAGGCCCTGATTTGCCAAGCTTGACATATAAACAGAAGAGAGGTTGTCTTTAAGGATCTATGGAGGCTTAGACCGTGACAAAACCATCAGTGAATAATATGTGATTAATTTGCTTTAAAGGATTAAAGAAATATGACATTTTGATACTTCAGTGTTATAAAGTCACATGTTTACTACAAGAGGATAAAGATTAAAGTGAAACTAAAGATAATGGTTTCAGAAGTAAGACAATTATATTTCTAAATTCTGTATTTTCATTAGAAAGACACACTGCTGTGTAAGAATACAGTTATACTTCTTAACTAGTGTGTGGCTTCATTTAACATTACGTTTCCTTGACTATTTTCCTAGGAGAAAAGAAAATGCTTAAAGGTACTGATGACCTCCTTTTTCTCTTCCTTAAATCTTCCACTGTCGTCATTATTGCCAAGTTTAAAACTGCTCTTTCTGTAGTTACTGCTTGAAAAATGTATTACGGCAGCGAAACATATTCTGCTTATACACTCTTATGTAGGCAAAAAGAAGGCTTGATGGCCAGTAAGCATAAAGAGAAACAAAGAAGTAACTTAAAAGCATGGACATAACCTAAAGGCTATGAAAACTTGATAGTTTAAGAAAGTAACAGATCAGAACACTGGAAGATGAACACAGATACCTCTCACTTTCTCAATTAATTTAAAAATTTTTTGATGTTTTATTTATTTATTTTTGAGAGACAGTGTGTGTGCAAGCAGAGGAGGGGTAGAGAGAGACAGAGACCGAGAATTTGAAGCAGGCTCCAGGCTCCGAGCCGCAGAGCCCTACACAGGGCTTGAACTCACAGACTGTGAGATCATAACCTCAGCCAAAGTCAGTCGCTTAACAGATGAGCCACCCAGGCACCCCTCTCATTTAGCTTTTACCTGGTGCTTCCGAACTAGCACACTGGATGCTAGGACTCATGATCTACCACTGATTCCTTCTTCAAGGTAAGGCATCATTTACAGCTGTACCAGGCCACACTGAGATAATGACAATATTCCCTCATCAGAAAATGTTACACGGGTTATGCAGACAGTCTGAAGTAGAATAATAAAGTTAATAAAACATTTCAAGGATTAACATGAAAACTTATCCTAAAACAGAAACACAATTTAAAAAATAAAAAAAGTTTCCCTCTTTCCTTTCAGCAGCCTTTTCTTTGTACGCTGGCATGCTGACTATGGTACTACGGCTACCTGCGAATTATTCCATTTTGATAATAATTATTGATCCGCAAAGAGAGATTGTAGTGACCTCCAAGGCTTCTATAAAATATTTCCCAATTGGCAATCTTTCACCACTACAAAATTAACTTGATTTCACATGCTGTAAGGTGTAAATCTCTAATTATGCTACCTTCTGCGCATGGTGCACTGGAATTATGATTGCTTACTTATGTGCTACGTTTTCCAGAGCACTGACTCATTACCAATTTAAGGGACGATTCAATAACTATTTATCAACAGTCACAGAAAACATAATGACCATTTTAATAGTGGTGGAGAGTGTCTACTAAATTATCTTGGGATAATAAAGATATTTTATGTTTAGACTCCTTAAAACCACAAAATCACAGAAACCTCTAGTGTTTCTTGTTTCTCTCTCATTGATTGATTACCCATCCTTGGGCCTACTACACAACCTTCCTTGGAACATGAGATTAAAATAGTTCAGCTGGTTTTTATCTATATATGTTTGCAACGATTTAAGTATGTATTTTTCATAAGCCCAAATCATGTGACATTGCTCCCCACAAATTAAAGAACACATTTTCCTTGGACAGTACTTGACCATGGCCCTTATTCCACATAAACTGCTGGATCATTTGATTAGAAGACAACACTATAGATAAGTAACAAAAGAAGGCAGTTAATTTTTTTAAAAAATGGCAAGGATTATTTTATCCAGTCTTCTAGAAGATAAAGTTCCTGGGCTCATATAAATATGACAATATATTTACTAAATATTTAGTAGACATTTTGAGAAGTTCACTTATCTTTCCAATTCTCAATTCTACACATTCAATTGCATGAAAATAAAGGTATACGTGGATGGGTGTTTAGATGATTTCCCAGATGGATAAGTAATGAAACCCGAGCTTAGTGAGTGTTGTTCATTTGAGGGAGCATTTATAGGCATCACATCCTGCCATAAAGGGGAGAACTGAAAAACCACCAACAAAGATTTTTCGAAATATAACATTGCTTTTTCTGTTACAAACATTTCTGTTGCTTTAATACCTATGACACTCTGAAGAAATTTATGCACATTTATTCCCATCAAAAGTAAAATTCATATTGTGAAGTCAAGTCTTTCACAAAGTATTATGAAATTCTCCACAATTAGCACTAATTAGTACTTGAAGCAGAGATTTCATATCGAGGTTCAAAGAAGTAAATGACTAAGCCATACTAGCAGCTTCTATGCCTGGAGACAGCTCTGTGATTAGGGCGGAGCTTTATCAAACAAAATAAAACAAAACAAAAGCCAATGGGGACTCTGCTTGTTCCTGTCACCTAAAATATGGTCCAAACTACTGAGAGTAATTAACTCATGTAGCTAAAACAACTTAATACAGAACCTAAACAATTTTTGTATATGCATAATTTTTCTTAAACATAATTAATCATTCACTTGAGGAGAAAGGAGAAGTAACAAGTGTAATCACCTTCTATTAAAAACTTCTATTTCTACTAAATTTTTATTCCCTCAAGAGGGTTATTTACTGTTCTTCATAAAGCTAAGCTTTTACTTGCCATTTCACAAAAATTTTTCAACCAAAAAAATTCTGCAAAAGTAGTTCTATAGTATCCAGATTAATGATTTCTTATACTATTTTTAATTTCAATCCCTTGCAACTTATTCTTGAGGTAAAAATAAGATAGATTTAAAAATCCTTTTGTTGGGGAAGGGCAACCCTTCCCCTATGATCAGCAATTGCGCCAGTAGAAATTTATCCAAAGGATACAGGAGTGCTTATTTGAAGGGCCACGTGCACCCCAATGTTTATAGCACTGCTATCAAATTATGGAAAGATCCCAAATGTCCACCAACTGATGAATGGATTAAGGAGATATGGTGTGTATGTATGTGTACACACACCACACACACACACACACACACACACACACACACACACACACACAATGGAATATTACTTGGCAACGAAGAAGAATGAAATGTTGCCATTTGCAACAACGTGGATGGAACTAGATGGTATTATGCTAAGTGAAATAGGTTAGTCAGAGAAAGACAAAAATCACATGATTTCACTCATATGTGGAATCTGAGAAACTTAACATATGCTCATAGGGGAAGGGTAGGACAAATAAGATAAAAACAGAGAGGGAAACAAACCATGAGAGACTCTTACATACAGAGAACAATCTGAGGGTTGATGGGGGTAGGGAAAATGGGTGATAGCATTAAGGAGGACACTTGTTGGGGTGAGCACTGTGTATTGCATGTAAGTGGTGAGTCAATGGAATCTACTCCTGAAACCAAGACTACACTGTATGTTAGCTAACTTGAGAATAAATAAAATAAAATAAGTTAATTAATTAAAATCCCTTTGTTGTTTATAGCTTCAAGCTACATAAGCTGAGGTAGTTCATTTAAAACTCCATTTACCTCAGCACATTTGTTCTAAAGTTCTCTCCTAATTCAAACTCTTCACATAATTCAAGACATAGAACAGTACCAAAGAGAAAACCCTACTAAATCTAGGACCTCATTTGATGCAAATGGCATTAATCTAGGCTAAGTGTGGGGTGCAAAGAACGCTGAGCTGGATTTGAGATTCCTCATTTTAAACTGTGATATAAAAGAAACATATAGCCTGCAGAAAATAAGTGGTTTGGATCTTAACCAAGCAACTGCATATGAAAATATTTTATTAGTTCTATGAGACCACAAAAGCATTAGGTATATATTGTATATATGCATGTATATGCCTACATGCCTATTATAAATGTATACAGTAGTCCTCCCTGATCCATGGGAGACATGTTCCAAGAACCTCAGTGGATTCCTAAATCATGGATAGTACCAAACCCTATATATTGTTTTTTCCTATACTTACATATCTGTGATAAAGTTTAATTTATAAATTAGGATAAGAGATTAACTATAGTAATAAATTAGAACGATTATAATAATATACTATAATAAAAGTTACATGAATGTGGTCTCTTCTCCCTCTACCTCAAAATATCTCACTATATTTATTCTTCCTCTTCTTGTGATAATGCTAGATGGTAAAACGCCTACATGATGGGATGAAGTGAGGTGAATGTCAGGCATTGTGATTTTCCGCATTAAGCTGCTACTGGCCATCTGACAATACCACAGAAGGGGGATTATCTACTTCCAGACTGCGGTTGACTACAGTAACTGAAGCCATGGAAAGCAAAACCACGGATATTTTGATGTTGCATATGATGATAAGAAAATGTCACACAAGTACTAAAGTCCATTGTGCTGCCTCTCAATACCTTATACCTCAACGTATAAGTCGACTTTTCCAAATTTTGTAATATAATCATTTTAGTGGTTTCCTAATTTTTTTCAATAAGAGCCAATGCAGATTAGATAATCTTAAATAATTAATAATTTTAAGAAATATATACAAATCTGCAAAGGTGCATGTGTGTATGTTAGGAGGTGATGTATTTGGGAGATTATACATGTAGCTTCATTGGACAGTCAGTTAGAAGTCACACAACTGTTCAAAAGAGAAAGTGTAGTGAATTGATAAGAAAATAATACTATGCCCCCAAATCAAATAATCCAGTGAAGAAATGGGCAAAAGACATAAAGAGACACTCTTCCAAAGAAGACATTCAGATTGCTAACAGACATGAAAAGATGATCAACATCACCCATCTTCAGGGAAATACAAATCAAAACCACAATGAGATACCACCTCACACCTGTGAGAGAGGCTACAATGAACAACTCAGGAACAACAGATGTTGGCGAGGATGTGGAGAAAGAGGAGCATTTTGGCAATGCTGGTGGGAATGCAAACTGGTCCATTCACTCTGGAAAACAGTATGGAGGTTCATTAAAAAATTAAAAATCAAACTACCCTATGACCCAGCAATTGCACTACCGGGTATTTGTTCAAAAGATACAAAAATGCTGATTCAGAGGGGCATGTTCACCCCAATGTTTACAGCAGCAGTATCAACAATAGCCAAATTATGGAAAGAGCCCAAATGTCCATCACCTGATGAATGGATAAAGAAGATGTGGTGTGTGGATGGATAGATAGATAGATAGATAGATAGATAGATAGATAGATAGATAGTGGAATATTACTTGGCAATCAAAATGAATGAAATCTTGCTGTTTGCAACAACATGGATAGAAGTAGAAGGTATTATGCTAAGCAAAATAAGTGAGAGAAAGATAAATATATGATTTCACTCATATGTGTAATTTAAGAAACAAAACAGATGAACACAGGGGAAGGGAAGGAAAAATAAAACAAAAACAGAGAGGGAGACAAAACATAAGAGACTCTTAAATACAGAGAACAAACTGAGGGTTGATGAGGGGGGTGGGGGAGAGAGGAAAATGGGTGATGGGCATTGAGGAGGACACTTGTTGGGATGAGTACTGGGGTTGTATGTAAGTGATGAACCATGGAATCTACCCCCAAAACCAAGAGCACACTTTACACACTGTATGTTAGTCAGTTTGACAATAATTATATTTAAAAAATAATAAAATAAAAAGTTCTATAAAACTGTAAAAATAAATAAATAAATAAATAAATAAATAAATAAATAAATAAATATTATAAAAAAAGAAAGAAACTAATACTATGGGGCACCTGGGTGGCTCAGTTGGTCAAATGTTTGACTCTTGATTTCGGTTCAGGTCATGGTCTCACCGTCACGGAATTGAGCCCCTGAGCCTCCCGTGTAGGACTCCATGCTGATAGCGCATAGGGCTCCATGCTCTTGGGTGGAAGCCTGCTTAGGATTCTCTCTCTCCCTTATTCTCTGCACCTCTCCTGCTTGTGCTCTCTCAAAACAAACATAAAAAAACAAAAACAAAAACAAAACCTAATACTATGATAATACACTTAGGAAGCTAATTAATGTTAAATAATGTTCTATGTTTTTAAACTGCATCAGTAACAATCAATGCTCTATTAATTCATAGCCCCCGTGTGTTAAACCGGCATATCCAAATAGTTAAGTGTTACATTTTTTAGCACAGGTCTCTCAGTGAACATTAGAATCATAAATCTGTTTCTTTTAATTATGCTCATTTGCATATATTTAAATGCAGATGTCTGGTTAAGGATAATATGAATGATTTTTTTCTCCTTCAGTCTAAAAGTTGTGTTTTAAAATTAATCCTTACATATTGACTATAGCAATGTTAACAAATTAGCACTAAATTGATGAGATCAACTTAAAACCTTTTTCGGTTTTCACTCAGTGTGTATATATACACATATATATGTATATATATGTATACATACATATATAAAATACAACATAATATGTATAACATATAATGTAATATATGTGTTTATATAATATTTATAATATATATGCATACATTAGTTTTTATTTTTAGAAACTAATAATTCTCATAAATTATTATTTTACTGCCATTCATTTTGAAAAACACTTTAAAATAGTATTTTCTATTTCAATTTTAAAGCACCTATATTTTCAAATGCAGGATTTTAATCATAAAAAAATATCATGAAAAAATATATTAATAATAAAGAGCTATAGAAAGAATAATTATGATTTACAAAGCCAGTCTTAAATATATGACTAATCTTTACTGACATACATAAATACCACCATTATAAAACAGGTAATTTCATCAAAATTTTAACAGACTGATTTACTTTTTCAAAAGAGTAATAAAAAGCAATCCCTAATAAATATTAATTTTCAAAACATAGTAGGCCATCCTAGTCATTATTTCTTAATTCTGCATGTTCTGACAGAAATAAAATTGATAGAAATAAAATTTTTCACTTTAGGTTATGGAAATTACTTTCAGAAATACATATTAAAGAGTTCCAAAAATCTTAAAAATAGCTATCAAAACAGCAGTCAATGAAGCAAAACATATTCTTGTTAAAATCAGCTCATGAATACCATCTGCATTGCAATAGGATCCTGGTTTGAAGTCTAGGATAAAAGGATTTTAGGGGTGCCTGGGTGGCTCAGTTGTTTGAGTGTCTGACTCTTGATTTCAGCTGCATGATCTCACAGTCATGGGATCGAGTTCCGTATAGGGCTCTGTGCTGGTTGTATAGAACCTGCGTGGCATTCTTTCTCTCCCTCTCTCTTTGCCTTTCCTTCCCTCTCTCTTTCTCTCTCTCAAAATAAATAAACTTTAAAAAAATTTAATAAAGAGTTTAATTTATTATACAAAAAGCTCTGTATTTGTTCAATAAGTCTAAGAGTAGGAAACAACAGCTTTAATACTCTATATTTTTAAGGCATACACAGGTGATAATATTTTAAATGTAGCTTATTTTTAGTGCAAAAAGTGGTATATATCATCACTGACAAAACATGTACTACTTCTGCAATGCATGTCTTTTTTAAAAGAAATAACTTAAAATGTTAATTTTTAAGATCAAGAATTTTGAGTGAATTAGATCCCTTCTAGCTGCAAACAAATCCTATGAATTCACAATGCTATTTCTCCCAGTGGATGTCACTTTCTTCCCTGATTTTGTAGAGGACATCCTTAATCTTCCATCCTGAAGTTATTGATCATCTGAGGTAATGATGTAAATCAGTCTCTTTGTATATAAGAAAGATAAAAGGCATGAGGAACACATTTTGGTGCTCTGGTTTATTTACCCAGAAAAGTAAATTTAAAATGGTTATAGAGCAGAGGAATCCACTTTCTAGAGAAGCAGCATTATATATTCCATGAAATAAGAAAGCCACATAATTACTAGGATATTTGAGAATTATTTGTATCAACCCATAAAGTAAAGCTCTTTAATGACAGTTGGTAAATTTGTGCTGAAGAAATAGAGATATTGCTAAATGTCTACCTGAGAAAAGGAACTCAACACTACTGGATATCTACAGTTGCCAGACTTTGTGATGGGAAGGTAGTGAATGTCACTTCATTTAATCATTACAGATAGATATTTGATCGTTCCACATCATTTTCCACCTTTTTTTAAAACTATTTAGCTTCCATTAAGCATTCTAATTGAAGAAGTATTCTACTAATAAAAGTGAGAAAATCATTGTGTACATAGAACCTTCCATTAGAAAGCATACTTCTTCCCTTGCTCTTTCTAAATTGTGATGAAAAGAAATAATTATCAAGTTGTGTCTAAGTAGTCAGCTTAACCCCTTGGAAGCAATAAATTTTGACTTTGTTTTTGTTATATCTCTTGAGAATTTTCCCAAGGAACAAACTGAAGGACTTAAGGAAAAAGGTAGTAATTTTCTTCCATCTATATTCAGAGTTAAAAATTTTCATTTGTAAAGGGAATTCAGCTACAAGGTAAAACTTTTTCATTACATAGAAGTTGTCAAAAAACAGATTTTGGCTTTGGAGCTATGACTTTGATATGAGAATGATGGGGTCTGGAAAATGGAAGAATGTCTTACAGACATTGGGGAACATTACATAACTCAATAAAATTATCTCAGATAACTCCCTGCTTCAGTTATGCACGCTGTACACATTATTTTGTGATTTTTATGTTAATTAGTGCCAATTTTAATAAATTGAATATACAGGACATTGTAGGGGTTAGCCTGAACTCAAAGTGCCATTGAAACACTAACTAGACACTAACGATACTTCTGCCTTAGAACTTCTATGTCAAAGATGTGATCCAAGTTCCAAGATGGAAAAACCATATGTGAATTAAAGGATCTTATGCCACACACAGGTGAATTCCAAAAGGGTGGGAATAAAATGAAATTTAAATCTCCAGGAAGGAAGATTCTTTCTTTCTTTCTTTCTTTCTTTCTTTCTTTCTTTCTTTCTTTCTTTCTTTCTTTCTT
Organism: Puma concolor; assembly: GCF_028749965.1. Classification (NCBI taxonomy): domain Eukaryota; kingdom Metazoa; phylum Chordata; class Mammalia; order Carnivora; family Felidae; genus Puma; species Puma concolor. Next base: position 83,123,805 of record NC_141668.1, on the reverse strand, counting down.
TCTTTCTTTCTTTCTCTCTCTCTCTCTCTCTCTCTCTCTCTCTCTCTCTCTCTCTTTCTTTCCTTCCTTCCTTCCTTCCTTCCTTCCTTCCTTCCTTCCTTCTTTCTTTTTTTCTTTCTATCTATCTATCTACCTACCTACCTACCTACCTACCTATCTATCTACCTATCGTGTATGAGGGGGAAAGGGGCAGAGGGAGAGAGAGAATTTAAGGAGGCTCCAAACTCAAAACAAAGCACGCATGAAATGGGGCTCAATCCCACAACCCTAGGATCATGACCCAAATTGAAATCAAGAGTTGGATGCGCAGTCAACTAAGACACACAGGTGCCTCAGGAAAATTTTACCCATAAGGTAAAGAATTCTGTAATAACTAAAGTGCTCCAAAAAGTTTCTGAGACAGTTACTAAGGAAAAAAAATATGAGTATGGAAAGACGACCAAAAGTCAACCAACCAAGCAAAAACAGTCCACATTTGTCTGTGAACAAACAAAATGTACAGTATAGAGCTTCAATACATATTATGAGCTGAAATGTGTCTCTCCCCCATCCCCTGACCACACATAAAAAAAGTATGTTGGTGTACTAATCCCTAACACCTCAGAATGTGAAACTATTTAGACACAGAGCCTTTACAGAGGTAATCAAATTATAACTGAGTCACTGATGCAGAACCTAATCTAGAGGACTGGTGTCCTTATGAAGAAAGGAAATTTGGACAAAGAGATGGACAAAGAAGGAAGACAAGGTGAAAATACAGGGATACCGCTATCTACAAGACAAGGAATGACAGAGGCTAGGAGAAGCTGGGAGAGCGGCCTGGAAGAGCCCTCAGAAGGAACCAACCCTGTTAATACCTTGATTTTGGACTTTTAGCCTCTAGAACTGAAACAATAAATTTCCCTTTTCTTAAGCCATCCAGCGTGTGGTACTTTGTTCTGAGAAACCTAGCAAACTAATACAGTTCATGGGCAAGAAGAGCAAAATGATCCCACTCAAGCATGAACTCTGCCCCTTGAGTCACCTTGTACCTTTAGAGCTTACCACAGTGTCTGAAAAAGAGCAAAGAGTGAGTGACTGATATAATGGGTGAATGAAAGCAAGAATACATTTAAAAATGAATAAACCTAACTGAGAGGGATTTAAATCAGAATTGTAGGTAGAGCAGAGGAAATGACAAGATAAAAAGACCAAGCATGGTCCTGAATTAGTAAGAAAGATCAGATAATGGCGAGTTTTTTTAAGAGACTAATAGAAAACAAGAACTGTGAAGTTCAGAGGCTAATATTCTAATTCTGACCAGATCACTGGTTTATTAAGGAACAATGATAAAGGTACTAATCTACTCTGGGTTTTGTTCTTCATCTGTCAGGTAAATGGACTGCCTAATAGCTGAATACCATTCAACTTGTTCAGTGTGTCTGCCAGATGTGTTACCCAAAGAGAAACAAAGTGGAAGTCACACTTTAAGTAAAGGCGGTATCATTTTATGTTATCAACAGGACTTGCTAGGATGGGTCTAGATTGTGGCAATGAAAAAGTAAGTGACCAGAGTCTTTTAACACATGTCTTGTCCCATTGCTTTTATGCTTATACTTCTCCCTTTAATACATTTATTCAATAAATATTGAGTGTCTATTTTGTGCCAGGCATTGTTCTAGGCACTTGGGACTAGAGAGCTACAATCAATGCAAAACTCCTGTTCTTGCAGAGGTGAGGTTCTACTGGACAAGAAAGATTATATTTGATTAAATAAAGATTCTATTAATAAACATTATATAAAATTTAAATATATTCAAATGTATAATTATTTAAATAAAGTAAATATATCTTAAATATATATATATATATTATATATATGTATAATTCAGAGGATGCATAATGGGAATTTATGGTGATATGAAGATTTATTTAGAGATTAAGGTAAGGAGAGCCTCTCTATGGAAGTAAAACTTAAGCAGAAACCTGTAGACAGGCATGAGCCACACAAAGATGGAGGAGAGGGAGATCCCAACACAGGTCCAGGATGGGGAGGAGATTGGCAAGGTCAGTGGTAGGAGCAGAGGAAGAGGAGGGGGCTAATGTGAGGAGTGACTGAGGAGGTTGTGAGACAGGCAGAGAAGAGATCATAAGGGTCCATGTCCAGAAATTTTTAATATATTCCGAATTTGATGAGGATCTGCTGGAGAGTTTAAGCTGTGGAGTGTGTGACACAATCTGTCATACATTTTAGAAAATGAACTTAGGTGCAGTTTAGAGAATTGGCTGTAAAGAAGGCAAGAGTGGAGGGAGTCCAGGGACTAGATAAGAGTGTAAAGGGTTAAAAAAAAAAAAAAAAGATGCTGGTTTTGGTCTAATCACCTGATAGCCAATGGGAAGTAAATCCAAACTCTAACTCAGAAAATTAGAGTCCCTCTGACATGTTCCTTGCTACTTTTCCAGTTTCACTTACAGTTAAACTCTTCCTCTTCCTCTTTGCTTTATGTTTGGTCATCAGACTGAATGTTTACATATTGTGTTTCCTCTGTTTGGAAGGGCCTCCAGTTTTCTTCTCATGGTTCAACAGAGATTTCACCTTCACATTCCAGAACCTCCTGTGTGAAACATTTCCTGACACTTCCAGAAAAGGAGATCTTTCCACAGAACCTCATAGAGAATAGAACTTCTCTTTCATGCTATATTATATCATGCTATTTTATGCTGTGCTGTCTCAATGGCAACTGAAATGTGTGATTCATTTCAACTTTACTAGTCTGAGAAAATTAACAGTATGTAAATTAATGAGCTAAACTTCTTAACCCTAGAAAGCATATCTAGAAATGGGCAAAGAAACAAATTATGAAATTCACATAAGAGAATCAAAGTGTCTAAAGTGCCAAAAAACATTGCCTGTATATAAAATGGTCTACTCTGTGCAGGAAATAAGGCAGTATCTTTCAGTTGGTATACAATTATTCCATATTAAAGCACTGAGTTCAGCCAATTAGAAAAAGGAACCACTGAACTGTGTTTCAAGGCTCAATACATCTAGGAATTTTCAGGCTCAGAAATTATTTAGTATGTCTACCCAACTTCTTTTATGATCAGATAATCAGTATCAGTACCTATAACACAACTCACATAACTCATTTTATCTTTCATTTCACATTTCCAAATCTGAAGTGAATACTCTGGGGAAAAAGTACGGACAACTTCAATCTCTTCTCTAACTGAGTTCATATGAATTAAGGGTACTGGGCCATATATTAAGTTAATGATCAATACATCAACTGGAAATCTACAGTATTCTGTAATGATGTAATCCTACAGTATTAAAGTACTGTCAAAAACCACATTTTCCAAGTTTTCCAAGAAACTAGTTAGGCGAATTTATAAGCCACTGCTAGAAAAATAAATACCTACACATAGAGCAGAATTGAGAATCACTTCTCACAATAGATATAATTCTAGAAAGAAAGCCATACAAAAAATAATTCTCTGTAAATTGAATGAAATCTCAATGCATTAGTGGTTTCCTGACTTAACAGCTAATGACCTCTGTCCCCCCACATGAAGACATTTTTATTTTTAGGATATACTGTTTCAAAAAATACGTAATAACAAAATGCCACTATGAAACTAGAAAACAGACATGAATTTGTAATTTTTAAATATCCCTATCGAGATGTCTCTTTACCTATGAATAGAGTGACTGTCATGCTTAACGGCATATTTTTCAGTCCATGGCCAATGTTTAAGGATGGTGGAAATGTAGCAATATCTCAGAAAAACCCATTTAGAAGCTTCGGGATTTGAAGACCTGAAGTTCAGAAACCAGTAAATTAATGGAACTTTTAATGTGAACATAAATCCTGTCTTAAATTGAACTATCGTATTTATCAACAGCCTTCTAAAGAGTTATATATTAAATTTTTAGAGTAGAATAAACTTTTAATAGCTGATGATTAATATCTCTTATTAGCTCAGCTAGAGAGATCTTTACAAATGTGTCCAACATATCTGTATATTTTTTCCTTTGAAGCATACTCATATATTTTTAAATAATTATCACTATTATTTAAAATAACATATTTTTTTTTGTTTCTATAAGCCCTAGGACTAAGGCTTACCTGATGTTATATTAAGAAAGTTGTCAGAAAATAAATAAGCATGAATGAACTATGAAATCATATTACACTTTCATCTGTCAGCCCTAGAAAAGCTCACTTTTGAGCAGTCAATGTTCTAAGCCCTTTTATGAAACCATTCTGGCTGGAAGAAGATGAAATTACTTTGATGATCCCCAAGGACCCTTCTACTAAAGAACTTCAGGTGTCACTGCATCTAAATTTAAGGGCATCCTTTGCCTTCCCTTTGTTTATGTTCAGTATTTATTCCATCATCCTTGAAAATACATATTAACTATATCCACTGAAATCACAGTCTACAACTGACATTTGGGAGATTTCAAGATTAGAAGAAAACTTTCAATCTCATTGGTCATAAAGTAATAAATTTCTTTCTCATTTTGCCTCACATAAGATGTCTTCTTTTTTTGGTATTTCTAAATGGGTGGAGACTTTTCTGTTTTTCCCCAAATTTCTAATAAACTTGTTCTTACTAAACTTTAGTATTAGGTTCCTAAGTTACCAGGAGCCTCAACACCTCCTCAAGTCTGCACACACATGGTTAACATCAACTCATCTACTGTCTTCTAACTGAAAAGAATCACTCTTACCGTGTAGCCCTCGGTATACTGAAAAGGAGCCCTGGAACTTTCATCTGCTGTTGGACTCAGAGGCTTGGGGTCAGACATGGACCGCTGCATCATCTTGGCTGTTTTAGGACTTGCCGGGGGCACTTTAGCCATATCTGGATGCAGTACTTTCTGCGGACTTATATCATCAGGGAGGGGCTTTTCATAAGGTACAAAGGCTGATTCTAAGGCTTTGCCTGGTGAAAGTGGTGAGATGGGTGAATAAAGGACTTTTGGAGATTTGGGTGGGGAAGGAGCCAGCTGTAATGTGGAATCTGCCCGAAGGTGAGATGAGTAACCAATCTCTAAAGGTGTTGGGCGTTTCTTGTCTTTGGGTGGAGATGTGGCACTCAGATATTGAGGACTCTGTGTGTCTGAATCTGCTTCTGTTTGACATCCTAAACTGCCCCCTTTGTAAGTCTTTTCAGGTGCTGAAATGTGTTTAATTATTTCTACCTTGGCATCCACGCGTGCCCGTACTGAAGGCGTTCTTATGGTTCCGACTGGTTCAGTCTGCACAGATATCTCTGCTACTGTTTGAACTGCTATGCTGGAGACTTTGGAAAGGGGTTTGGTCTTGTCAGCCTCTGCAGTGCTGTCACCATATTTCCCTACTCGAGCTTTCCTCCTTGCTCTAGCAGGCACATCCCATTCATCCTGATCTTCGTCATCAGTTTGGACACTCGTATCAACACTCTTTTTGGTTCTCCTCCTCCTACTCACATAAGTCCGATCTGCCGCGTCCTCGTCGTCGGTTTGAACGCCACTGTCCACTATCTTTTTAAAGCAGCGCGGATCATCGGCCATATGTTCCCCGAGCTCATCATACTGTCCACGGACTTTAGCCGCAGTGCTTCTCTTTTTGGGTGGTTTCTCATCTTTCACAACCACATCTGTTAGAGGTATTTCTGAAACCGTACTCAGGATGCCAGGTGGGGCGATGTACTGAGTGACGCCATCAGACTGCACTGTGTACCATCCTTGGCTCTGTGGTATTTCAATCGCCACGACGGCCGAGGCCGTGGTGGTTGCATCCTCAGTTGCCCAAAACTGGCCGCCTTCTGGGGCAGCGTACTGACCTTCCAAAATTGCCTGCTCTGTCGTGGTTTGCGGAGAAGCAGTTCCAGAGGGGTCATAGTTATACTGGTAGATCTGGCGAATCTTCTGCTCTTCTAGCTGCTGGTGAAGCTGTTGCTGCAGCTGTTGGATCTGCTCCAGCTGTAACTGCTGCTGAGCTAATGTCTCCTGCCTCATCATGAACTGGGCTTGCCGCTCTTCTTCCTGCTGATACAGAAGGTGCTGCTTCATAGACTGCAGCTCCTCCAGCTTTTTTTGAACCATGATCTTTTCCTGTTCTCGGAACCTTTGAATCTCCTGACGTTCCCACTCTAATTCCTCAGCAAAACGTTGCTGCTTGATTTTCTCCAGTTCCAAGAGCTCACGCTCCAAGTCGAGCTGCTGCTGTTGTTTGCCTTCTTCGGGGACAATTAAAATGGCACTTTCGTCTCCCACCACTTCGGAAAACACGTCAGAGGCTGTGGTTAGAGTGGGAACGGAGTCTATTGTCTCAGCGGTAAGGGTTTCCACTGTAATAGTTTGCAAACTGGCATTGATATCGATACCGGTTGCTGCAATGTCTGTTTCAGACGCACCTGTTGTTAGGAAATATGATCTAGGCATTGGCTGGCTCTGGTGCAGGGCGGATAGCGAAGTCACCGCGTCAGCTGTGTGCACGCCAGACAAATCCCTCACCGTGGTGCTGAAAATGGAGCCAGGCTGTGTGGTGATAGCAAATGTGGAGGGAATCGGAGTTGCTACTGAAGAATAGACAACACCATTGGATGACCTCAAAACACTCCCCACACCATACTGGGATCCCGGAGGTGGAGTCATTCTCGCTGTGGAATACTGTGGGGTACTAATCCCAACTTCTGAAATGACTTGTCGTGTTTCTGGATATGGACCTGTAGTCTTGCTTGAATAATCCATTACCTCACCTGAAATACAGGGTAGAGTTACAGTCCAGTTCCCAGAATAAATGATGCGTTTGGGGTTTGAGGGCCCTCTTGATCTTGACGAACATAATGAATGGGACTGCATGCAAATCCACAGGTTAATCTAATTGGATGCAGAATGAAAGCAATGTTGAACATGCAGGCACATGCAGGTGACTTTGGGCAGAACAAATTAAAAACTGAAGAAACAAAAGCGCACATGTACTCCGAAATACGCTGCCAAAACATCCAAAGAAAGAGAAAAAGTAACACAATTGGAAAAGGGACCACATTTTCATCCTGAAATGAGATGAGGGACACCATAATGACATTTCAAGGAAAGGTCTGCTGCCACATCATACTGACCTGCAGTAATTCTCCCTGAAGTTAGATCTACTGCTGTATCAGTTCCTCCAGAGTAATCAAAAGCATTCTTACTTTTATAGAAAAAATGTCCAGCTTCTGCTAAATTCGTGTCAGACATGGAAGGTTTCATTCCCCCAATCCCTCTATAACCAGAAGGGCCTGACCGGTCATATTGATAGTGGTCATCCCTATAACCAAAACGATCCTCAGGAAGAGTAGTTGCGGGCTGCTGTGCTGTGCAGCTCCTTCCAAAAGGTAACTTGTAAACCATATCGCAGCATACAGCTCTTCTTCCTGCAGTCAGATCGACAGGCTTTTCATCATCTTCTACTATTTTGGTCACCACACCGGAAGCAGATTCATCCATCGTTACAACAGTTCTGTGAGACTTGGTTGTACTGAGATCTACTACTTCCCCATCAGCCATTCCCTGGCGTGTGACGCTATCCGTCCATCCATTTGTGACTCCGACAGGAGGTGCGGTAACAGGTTTTGTAACAGCCAATGTCACTGGGTGTGCTGATGTACCTAAAGATAAGTTTATTGGTGCATCCTCCCTAACTGCAGGAAAGGCCTGGCCACTCGGTATCCTGTACGGGGGAGGCTCAGCATGCTTTGATGTAGTAAGCTGGAGGGGTGCTGGTGTTGCATGTTCTATACCCACTAGGCTTTCTGGGCCCATGGTGTAACCTGAACTAGCTGCGCACGTGACAACAGTCACCGTCTCAGTGACCAGGGGCATCGGCGTTACTGCTGATGAAGTTGCACTGAGATTTATAATAGATGGTTGGACGGCGCTGATTTGTCTCCCATAGACTTCATGTGTGGTGGTCTGCCTTTTCATATCCATTGTGGAGGCAGAAAGATCCATACACTTTTCAGTTACTTTAACTTCTACTTTTGGTACTGTACGCAAATCAATGGCATCACCAACAAGCGGCAACTTTCCATTTTCCTTATGCTGACGCTTCTCTAAATGTAGGTTATCTAGAGCAAGAGGCTCTGGAGGAATCGATATAGAGACGCTGCTGAGACCAACACTAGTGAGTGCACTTCTGGCTGCTGAAGCCTCAGCCTTGGAAACTTCAGTTGTGAAAAACTGTGTAACTGAGGTTGGGGCTGCTTGAAATGAAGATAACGTTGTGACGGGGACAGCAGAAAATGTCTCCAAAGCTCCTGACATGTACAAGCTCTGTTCTGAAGAACTTGGCATTCCTGCAGTTGTCATAGGAGGAACTACAGAAAACACTGGTTCGATGGAAATCAGGTCTTTGGGGGGTGATCCCAGGGGCCAACTGGTAACTGCTTGACTAATTGAAGAATCGGTTGGAGTCCCAGGTTCAGATGGCAATGTGATAACCACGTAGGTTTCCATGAGGGATTTGGAAAATCTTGGTGAGGACTTGTTAGAGTGAGGGGATGCTGGGGAGGTAGGGGAAGGTAATTTATAATCTGCTGAAGTCACTAAATTTAATGTCATGTTTGAAGCTAAAGATAGACCTGTTGGCTTGGGGTGTGTATCTGTTGATTTTTGTGTAGTTACTGGAAGCTGAGGGACTGCTGGTTTAGGGGCAATCGGAGGTTTACTTGGCTCAGGTCTATGTGTAAAGACAAGTCCAGATGGGATGGAAGATGGCTTAGGAGGAACAGGAGGAGGTGCAGTGGTACATATTTTTGTTACAGGTAACTCATTACTTCTTGGAATAGCTGTAGCCTCTACTGTAGTAACAGCATCAACTAGAGGTTTAGCTGTAGTGGTTACAGTCTCTGGAGCTGTAATTGTTAACTTTTTTGTAGGATGAATGATTGGCTTGGGTGAGGTTGGTGGAGGGAGAGGTGGAGGGGGGGGAGGAGGGGGTGGAGGAGGAGGGGGAGGGGGAGGGGGAGGGGGAGGAGGAGGCTGTGCTGATGTGTCCAAAGAAGAACTTCTAAAGAATGGACGCGTTTTAGTTGGAAGAGAGGTAACAGAAGGACTGCCGGATGGCAACGGAGATGCGGGTTTTGTTTGGTCAAAGACCTGTCCTGATATAAAGCACGTTGCTGAAACCTGCTCCCCTACTGGAAGGGCCACTGCAGAAGAAGGAGGTTGATCAAACACAGTTTCAGAAAAGCTCATCTTTGTTAGTTCAACCTCAGTCTTCTCCCTTTTATCTCTATAAGCTTCCAGAACCTCGAGAATAATTCCATTCCCAGTGTCCTTCTTGGCTTTCTTCACTGCGTCTTTTGCAGATACAGGTAAGTCAGTGGAAACAGTGTCAGCAATCAGCCTCTCCGGTTTAGTTCCTATAGATTCTAGAATAGGAGGCTCCACATCAGATAAGGAAATCACGATATGATCAGCACCAGTTCTTCCATCTGGTGTGGTGGCTCGATCTAAAGATACACTTATTTCTTCCGGATAGTCTATAATGCTGCCCGGAAAATATGTTGATGAAGAAATTCCCTCAGAATCTTCAAATTTAGTTACTACATCCACTGGTTCCATATAAACTGTGGTTATGCTATCCAAGGTAGTGACGGGTGAGGAGCTATCTGTGGTACAAACTGAAGAAACAGAAGACGTGAGAGAGGGTGTGTCAGAGGGTGGGACAGATGTAGCACTTTCTGAAGGCTCAGAGTAGGTCAAAATCAGTGATTCATGGGCAATTATCTCTTGGATTTCCCTTGTATAATCTGTTACATATTCATCCTCAATTTCTTCTGTTGAAAAATGTTGGGTTATTTTGACATCTGGGATAGAGAGTGTTGCACTGCTGGTCGAATCTGTAAGAGATGCTCCTGAGAGAACACTTGATGTCAAAGATGCATCGGGCACCCTGTCAAAGTCCACGGTAGACTCTATCATGTCATCTGTGATGGGGGGCTGGGTTGGACTGGATCCAGGTGTTAACTGCATTTGCTGCCTCTTCATGAGTTCTTCATAGGCAGCATCAGCGTCTAATAATTTTTTTTCTTCACTGGTGGAAGTCACCATACTACCCAGATCCACTATTTCATGGCTTTCTGGGATGATAAAAGAGCTTGAAACAATGTCTTCTTGAGGCACAATAGAATGTAAGCTTTCTAACTCATAAAACTCTTTCTGGAGGTCTGTTATTTGTTGCATAGGATCTTCATAAATCTGTTCTGGGAGTCTTATTTTCTGCTCTTTCCCTCTCTGCTGCATAAATCCATTTTCGTCTTCTTGCCTTGTTAGCAGACTGCCATCTACCGAACCATTGTATGTGTCCTCTACTAAAGATTCATAAATATAATCCTCTATTAACATCCCGCCATACAAAGGCTCTTTTTCAAACATTTCATCTCGTTCTGGTACAGCTGGAAAAGGTTTATATTTGTGGGTTTTGTGCATCATTTCTTCATACATCTCCTCGGCACTTTTTAATGCCTTTTGGCCACCTTCTTTCTGCATAATAGACTGCTCATCTGTTGGTGAATATAAAGACACAGCTGTGGGCAATTTATAAACTTTTTGCACTTCTATTATCTTTTCTGGGCTTATTTCAAAGCCTTCTGGGTCTGACTCTATGCTAGGTGAGTATTCAGAACAAGAAGATCGATGCAGCTCCTCCATTTCCGCAGCCTGGCGTAATTCTTCTGTTGGAGATGCATCTTCAATGGGAGAGAGATTACTGGGTGGTGTCTTTGGTCTTTCCCTCCTTCTCTGAGCTCGAAGTTCATCTTTGTCTTTCTTTGATTTCTTACTAGAAGCCTTTCTTTGCTGCTGTTCCAATTCCCGCTGCTTTTCTTGCTCCTTTAATAATTCTTCCTCCTCTCTCAATTCTTCTTCCTCTGAAGAATCTTCAATAGTAGGTAAAAGAGGACCATGTGACCTGTGGCGAGCCTTACGTTGTTGTTTGCTCTCTCCTTTTTTGTGACTTGGGCTACTGTCACTGTCCTCATCAAGAGACGACACTGAGGTAGGGGATGTGCCAGGAGTGAAGCTGGAAGCATGAAGACTAGAAGACCCTTCCCCTCTTGACCTATCTTCTGGGGAGTCTGTCAAGCTTTCCATTTCCAATTCTGGCTCCTCATCAAAATACAAAGCCGTTTTTTTCTGTGATGAGTCTGCAGAGTATTTATCTGCTATTGTGCTGTTGAGTTCAATGGTTTTGAAGCGACGTAGCCCCCCTCCTCCAGCAACTACAAGTTCTTCACTCTCTTGACTTTTAGTTTCTCTGTACTTAAGCTCAGGACTCTCATCAAATGTCTCATCATCTTCATCATGCCACGAATGGCGTCTCCCTGCATCATCATCAAAGCTGGCACTGCTTTTCCGAGTTAGTCGCCTGTGTTTCCCCGCTGTTGCTTTCCCTTTTCCTTTCATGTCTTCCTTCTTCTGGCTCTCAATACTACTACTAATCTCTTTGAGCTGGCTCCTAATGAACTCATCATCTTCAGAAGCTGAAGCATCTTCGTCAGCACTCATTTCTATAATCTGTTTTCGAATAAAGTCCTCCTCTTCACCAGACCCTTGACTATCTTCCTGTTTATACTCATCACTGCTCGATGAACCAACACTGGTTCTCCGTTTTCTTTGTGGAACAGGTGAATTTTCACTTTCACTACTGTCTTCAACTGAATCATAAAGCTGTCTTCTTGTAGCTGTGTCATCAACAAACTCGGACTTTTCTTCGTGGTCCTTTGTGGAAGGAATGTCTTGTTGGCTATCTTTTTTTAAAGTGTCTTTTTCTTCTGGACTCTTTTTGAGCTCCTCTTCTGAAATTGTAGTTTCCACTGTTTCAGATAAACTCTGAGTTTTCTGTGGGTCCTTTGGCTGCTCAGAAGAAACCTCATGAGGTTGAGTTTTCTTTTCTGACTTTTCTTCAACAAGTGTACTTGCCTGAGCTTCCAAAATGGAGAGGACCGTACTTTCTAACTTAGCCAAATCTGAGGGGCTGGAAGGACTGCTTTCTTGGGAAAAAGAGTCCTTTTTGAGTCCCTTGAGCAAATCTTTTTCATCGCTTGGAATAAGACTTGGAATTTCACCAAGTGAACTTGATATCCCATCAGAAGAATATCCTGTGTCACTCAGACCTTGTGGGCTTTTTGGTTGCTGAGAACTTGAAGTGTCTGATTTGTCATCTTCCTTTTCCTAGCAGGGAGGAAAAGATACAGGAAAAACTTAACGTGATTAAACTAGTAACATGGCCTCTCTATTACTCCCAATTACTACTATGAACTGAGGAATAATTATAGGATTTCTTTTCAACTATAGGCCAGTGTTAAAAAAAAAAAAAAAATCTCTGGGCCCAAAACAGTTACAATAGTTGACACATACTGATTAAGGTTAGTTTTCAGTTAAACTAAGTTAAATTAAATGTCAATTCTCAATGACATTTGATTTTTTTCCATGAATACTCTTTATATTTCAATAGCATTTTCTTTCAAACACGTGATTATCTTTCTCAGCACATTTACTTTGGAAAAATGTTCTAAACTGTCAAAGAGAAAAATTAATTTTTCATTAATATAATCAATACTTTTGAATTCTGAGGACAGGCAAAGAAAGAAAAAAAAAAAATCAGAGGATGGGCTTTTTACCAGACTACAAGTTTTAAGAGATGATGGAAAATTTCCTTAAAAGAAATATGTAGGTAATATGACTGTAATGTTATCCATCTCAACTATCAGAGGAGATTTATTTTTGAAATAGACTCCAATAAGGCACTACTTTTAAAAGACACTTTAGGGGCGCCTAGTTGGCCCAGTTGGTTGGGCGTCTAACTTCGGCTCAGGTCATGATCTCACAGTCTGTGGGTTCAAGCCCTGCATTAGGATCTGTACTGAGAGCTCAGAGCCTGGAGCCTGCTTCGGATTCTGTGCTTCCCTCTCTCTCTGCTCTCCCCCTCCCCCAACTCGTGTTCTGTCTCTCTCTCAAAAATAAATAAACATCAAAAAATAATAAAAGATGTGTAAATAAAAAATAATTTAAAGATGTGAAGACTCTATATTTACTTGGTATTGTTATTATAATTGTCTATCATTTGAAGTGAATGTTTAGAAAGTATAAACTTTGAAAAAGTTATGCAATAATTACTGACTCATGGCTTTACCTCAAGAGAAATATCCAGCTATTATTTTTATAGTGTTGCTAATCTCATTTATTTTCAGCATCACACCTCAAAGATATTTAATAAATATCACTTACAAATGCCTTCTGACTTTGCAAATACATTGGACTTTTACCTTTACACCATGTCAAAGTCAGCTCCTTTCAACCAGTTCAATAATTACATTTTCTAAATGGGATCGTGGGCTTTCCAAGGAGCTGCGACACTAAGCAGACAAATCACAGCCTCGACCTGCTGCTTTCTTGGGCTGTGATGAGGCCATGCCAGTGATTTGGTTCCAGAATCAGAGTAGCCTTAAATGAAAATACTAAGCACAGAGGCTTTTTGTAGAAGTCGAAATTAAAATTACCTATGAGCAAAATGGAACTCAACTGATCCAGTGAGTTTTCATGCTTAGAGTGTTAAAATAACCCCCACAGCCCTATGGCATGAAGAGGTCAGAAAACAAACCACAGGAGGACATGCTCTGTTTGACCCTGGCCTCTGAGGCCACCTCAATTCCACTAAGTCTGTGCCTTGAACTAACTATCTGAATATTTTCAGTGGGTTTGTAAGCATGGGCTCCTCCCATGATCACACGTCAGGTTGAACGACAAACAACAAACATGAAAGAAACTTTCTTCCTGCTTTCTCTCCTCTCCTTCCTTCTCTCCTCCTTCTTCCTCTCCTTCTCCACCTCCTTGTCTTTCTGCTTCTTTTAGCTGTAGAGTTCTCAAATATAAAAGCTGTTGGTTTGATATTCATTTTCCACTCCTGGTCCTCTCAATACCTATATTGTTACTATGTATGTTTAGAAACGTATTTTGAATACATTATGTGGTAAAATTCTTTGGCCAAATTTACAACACGACGTAACTCAAATTCAAAAAGACAGTGATAGGGGCTTAGTCAGTTAAGCCCCTCTTGATTTCGGCTCACGTCATGATCTCACAACTTGTGAGTTCGAGCCCCCACATCAGGCTCTGTGCTGACAGCAATGAACATGCTTGGGATTCTGTCTCGCTCTCCCTCTCTCTCTCTGCTTCTCTCCTGCTCATTTTCTCTAATAATATAAATAAACTTAAAAAAATCAAAAAAACGGTTACATATTATTCACAACTCTAGTGCAAAAAGCAGTAAGTACTCTTTGGTTTACCATGAATTAACTTTCCAGGTCATTTCAGATGTCTTCCCAGGAAAAAGTTACTTATCAACAATTCCAAGACTTTAGTTAGTAGTAGGGCTCATGAGCACCCAACTAATATTGGTTCCTTTATCTTAAGAGCTACAGGTTAAAGAGGTCAGCACAGGTGAAGCAGACTTCTAATAAAATCCTTCTAGATGGTCCAAGGGGAGGGATGTTTCTACCTCCTTATATACTACACATTGATGAACACAATTTCTTTGAGTCCAATATGCTTCCTATGTCTTTCTTTATCTGCCTTCCCACTCTTCACTAAATCATAGTAAACACCATAACCAGAGAGGTGGGGTAACTAAGCTCCTTGTGGAAAAAGAAAAAAAAAAAAAAGGTAAAAAAAAAAGATCTTTCAGAATCAAATTGTGATAGTGACATTTATATTCTTTATTTTGCATCTGCGTAGGTTATAAAACAACAATGTAATACAGTATCCATATATGGAGGAAAGGTAACCATTGTTATATATAACAATTCTTTTGAGTATAATAAAAGAGAAATTAGAGTTTTATACAAGGGATTCTGCAGATTCTACGTTTTATAAAAATAAGATTAGGACCAGACATATAATGTAACAAAGAGAATTAAGATACATTAGACAGGGGACTAACACACATAAATATCAAAATACCCATCCTGCAATCTCCTTATGTGGCCTATCTCCATGTCCTCAAGCTTTCTTTCTTTCCTTAGTACCATGTTCTACCCATTTCTCCCTCCTGCTGCTCTCCCGGTCTCTTTCCTCCACATTCTGCAGAGGATTCAATCATCATTTACCTATGATGATGCTGTGATGATTTTCCTCTCTAAATGACTGTTACTCTCCATATTATCAGGTGGTAAAAGGCTGCAAAGATTTTGCTCTATATGCTTGTGGGTCTAAGATAAAATGTTTGGAGTGTTTAATAAGAAAATCAAGTTAGGTGACCAAAGGGCATTGGTCTGAATTTTTCAGAAGAGACAGTTTCTCATGTATTTATTGTACCATGGTACAGTGAAAAAAAGTCCTAATGTCAACTCTTCTCCTACTAACTCGCATACCAAAGTCTTCTGGTGGAGGCGAGTGATCTTCTTCACTACACGGTTAGCTGGTTAAATCTCAGATCACATACCAACCAGGCCCTTTGGCTCTTTAAGGCACCTACCCATTCATCTTTTCACTCACTGCTGCTAAAAACAGAAACAAAAAAAGAAAAGAAGTTTTACTTCATGTACAGAGAGGGGCACACTGAGGCACTCATCTGTCCAAGCAGTGATCCCCTCTATGGCTATCTACTTTTCTCTGGGAGGTATGTGAGTGGGGGTACGAGTGAAATTCGTACTCACACAGGTTAACTGGGCTACACAGCTAATATACACTGCAAAACCCTTGCTTCCTGGATAACTTTTTTTTTTTTTTTTTTTTTTTTTTAGACAAGGGAATAATGTGATCAAATCAGAAAGAGTAGATGGAACTAAGAAGAACATAAAACATGCTGTATAAGTTGGGTTTGGTTTTCTCTATTCCATCTTCAAATGGATGTCTGAAGTACTGTAACTTGAGAGGAATATGATCAAAGTATTTATGTGAGGGAGTCATAATTTGGCTTATTTTCTTCCAAGTTTTAAGTCCCTAGGACTAAAAGATTGGGAGTTTTCTTCTAATTGCTTAAAAAATGTGTCGTTACATACTTATTTTTGAGAAGAATATTATGTTACTTGTGATAATATATTCAAACTTAATAAATAGATCCAAACAGTTCTTTCTAAATTTCGTATGTATTATATATAACACATATATGCATTTATGTGCATAAACATCACGGTGGTTTATTACTTATGCATTATTTTCTTCATTTGAATAATCAGAAGTTGAAATTAATTACCCATTTCATTTCTTACATGTAATACAATCTAGAATGACCTCTGAAATTAAATTAAGAAGAAAACTCCAGGCATCTACCTTTTATGTGAGAATTTTGTCATCTTAGATGGAGGCAGTGAGTGGGAACAAACATAATTTAAGCACACCTTTTTTTTTTTTTTAATAGCAATGTCATTTTTCAGTTCCCCCGAGGAACACATTTTCCATGCATTTTTCTAAGTACATTTAGCATTAGATTCCATTTCACTTACTTTTACTGTTATTATTATTGCACTTTTCCCATGTATAGAATTATGGTACTAGAGACTTGAGTGTTTCTAAGTCTGTGTATATGAAACAATTACGCAAAACTTTCAGAGGCTAAGATTCATATACTTGTTTACTTACTAACCCAAAACAGAGAGTGGAGAATTCCTTTTCCTTCCAATATTCCACTGCCATTTGTTGACCTGGAGACCAGTCAGAGACAGGCAGTGATGAACTAATCCCCAGGTGAAACTCTTCTGATGGTATCATATCTTGAAGCCTTCTCTAGTGATGGAGAAGGTACAAAGACACACTGTACTGCCGAACTTAGTTCTGCCCTTTCACAAATACTGAAATGGTTAGCCTTTCATACTGAAGGTAAATGGAAGTTTTTTGAACATTACTGTAGTTACCACCTGAATTCTTGGTTAAACTTAAGACTGGACAAAGAAAGGATACAATATTGCTTAATTTTCCCAAGCCATTTATTTCAATGGGCCAAAGTAAGACAAAAAATGAATGATCTTTAATCATTTATACAATGTTAGGGTCAAAATGGATTACTAGTCTGAATGTTCCAAAAATTCTGAACAAGATTAAGTCCATAAAATTCACTGGGACTGGACAGAAAAATCAAATAGTCTCACCTCCATGAAAATCCTTTTCACTACAGAAAACCTCATTATTTTTCATCCTGATTATTCTGCCATGATATACAATGCCTTATATTTAACTTGAATATTAACCCCTTGGTCATTTTAACCAGAAAAAAAAAAAGTTTACGCTAATGGGCATTCAAATTTCGATTTTTATCTGGAGAACTATATAGTGTTTCAGTGTAATATATCAAATGCAGACAAGCAATATTGTTTAAGTATATAGATAAAAAAAGAGAACTCTGTAGTAATGTGAAATTTTAAAACATTAAACTAAAAAAAGTAAAGAAGGATGTATCTTTCAAATTATTTATTCTACTTGGGGATACATTTTAATCCCTTTCAACAAACACATTTTGTGAGAGAGGAATAAACAGAGACAAAAAGGTGTGGCCACAGAGAAATGTAAACAATATGCTGTGATAATATGAATGACACAAATGACAAGTGAATAACTAAAATAACATAAATATATAAGAAAGTAAACAACTACATAAAGTATTTAGGGTTATAGTGGAAGCTGCTTAGAGAGAAGAATAATTATAATCATGTAAAGTCAGTATGGTACAAGTGTCACAGGAAAGAATTATGTGTAGTGTTCAATGCCATGATTTTATAATCAGAACTGGACTACAATCTTAGCTTTGCTGAATCCCCAGCCATGTGATCCTGAGCACAGGAATTTAGTTTCTTTCAACTTAAAAAACATATAATATTTACCTCATTCATTGTTGTGTGGATGAAATGATCAAGAAAATACTTGACATAGTGCCAAGAATATTGTAAGAGATAAATTAAGAGTATTATTTTGATTTCAAACAAAAACAAATTTAAAACCAGTCAACATAGGGTGTTGAGCAGCAGAAGCACCAGCCACAAGGGAGAAAAGTGGCCCAGAGATCCAAGTGGGAGGTTGTCAGTTGGGATGATGGAGGGGTGCGGCATTTATGCACAGAGAAGAACTGAGTACAGGTGAAGAGGGCAGAAAGGTCAAACTACCTTCAGGAATTACACAAGGGCGTATTTATTTGGCTGTTGTTCTACGTATCACTTGTGGGAATATCAGGCGTTGCTTACAAGTTATTCTGGAGCCAAATTCCACACGGCTGAGAAAGCCAAACTGAGTTATTTACACAGGAGTCCTGGCTGTGGGGTGCAGAAGCCTGGACAGGCCTGCAAAATCATCTAATGGCTACAAGAAGTACATGTGAAGATATATTTTTATACACTGATATAAAAATATTCTCCTAATATTTAGTAAGTGGATTGATGCTAATATTCTTTTACTCCTTATGTGAGTTGGTCATCTGTTTTGTGAAAAATCCTGGGAGAAAACTGAGAGTCACACTCTAAGGAGAAGTTATAGTGAGGTAGTCACTTTATTCAACCATCTTTAGACTGAGGCTTATTATTCAGTTAGGCAGATCTCTGGCTTTTATTTGCTACTAGCAATTACACCTGTTTTCTTAGAATAGGTAAGTGGTAGACAAAAGATTGTGGCAAAACAAAAAATCACGTCACAAAGATAATAATAATGTAAGAAAGACACAAACACTGACACACTTCATATCATTACAAACTTTTCATCAGCAACATTACAAGAAAAAAGTAATGATGACCAAGTTAAATCAGATGGGACCCAGCCAAAAATGCCCGACATTATCAGGAAACCTATTTGACATCTGTATTGACATCTCTCATTGCTAACAGCACATCTTACCTAAACACAACGTAAACTTTAGCACAACAGCAAGTGATATTGTGGCATCAACACAGACCTCTAAAATTTTCTGAAAATAAATATTCCACTACTTTACCAACTTTCAATAAATTACATAATAAACATTTAGAAGCTTTTGATTTTTCTTATTTCATAATAAAAGAAAAAAAAGCTACACATCATTTGGATAAAATTGGATTCGGTAGTGTGTACGAAATGATATGGTGACAAATCAAACTGTATTTCTTGTCAGCCAATATTGTTGGAAAGACTACAGAAATAACAGGAAGGTTTAAGAGAAATTTTTAGAACAAAGTAAGTAGCAAAACTTTTGGTAATAACAGAATTAAAGTGTAGATATTTCTAATATGTTCAGTTTATAATATTTACTATTTCTGCTTTAATAATAAAATACTTAAAGTACTACTGTAAGCCAATAAGGAAAACTATGCCAAAGAAGTAAGCCTCACAACATTGAATGGTTTAAGGTATACATATTTATTTTTTTATGAAAAAACTGTATATTAGCTACTGAAGAGTGGCTTTTTCTTTGATTGGAATTATTCTTTTAAAAAGGGTAAGAATACAGAGATCGCAGTATACCTGTGAAATTCATTTACTACGTCTGTTATAAGTAGGTCAGATTTGGACAGACCTCTGGATTTTACAGATGTGACATATGTTTTGTATACTGATGAGACCTTTATATTTTGAAGAATATATATTTTGTATATTTTGTACTGAGATAGAGAATAACTCTAAAGTTATTTAAATCACAGAGGTTTACTGATTATATAATAGGAAATTAATTTAAAAAGTTGTAGAATATGAAGATGGATCTTTTTTGACAAAAATAGGATTATCCCAAGTTTGTTCAACTTTTTGGTGATGACAAGTGGTTATCAGTAATATACCACTTACTAGATGCTATAAAGTAAATGGAATGACGGAGGGGAAAAAAGTATATAGGAGAAAGTAAACTCTGGTTATCAGCAACATGGTACTTATTAAGTACTTAGAAAAAACAAACACTAGCTGTTCTTGAACAGAATTATGGTGTGAAAACAGTCCTTTGAAAAGAGATATGTGGAAACCATGTGATTATGCTATATAAAATAACATATGTCATTTTTAAAAGCTGTCGTATCTGCTCATTTAATACATTTTAAACAGAATATTTTCATCTGTTTCTAACCCTTCCAGATGAAGAACCCCAGTGGATTTTAAAGCAATTCATTCGTGTGTGTGTGTGTGTGTGTGTGTGTGTGTGTGTGTATTTTAAATACCGTATTTTCTGACAGAACAAGAACAAATAACTATTGGTCTCCTGTGGAATTTCCACAATTAAAAAATTATTTTCAGTTTCAAACTTAGAGAATAGGTAGCAAGATTTGGGAAGTACAAACTCTGATGCACTTCTTCCAATTCTGACATATCTTTGTGGATTATCTTTCTTGTTATGGATAGTCATTAGAACTAAATATCAAAATATCAAAATAAGCTTAACTTAGAAGCTGAATTTAAGATAACTCTATCATAAAATTGCAGACCAAGATTTTCAAAAATACTGAAGCGCAATCCATGTTCTCTCTAAAGTACTATTATTAATCATATTTTATTGTGATCAAATGTAACTTTATTTAAATAATTATAATAAAAACAATTATAGTCTATTTCATTTTATTTTATATTTTTGTGACTGTTTTATACTGTTCATAATATATTAATAAATCACTGTACACATTTAATTTACAAATAAGTAACACACATTAAGGTTATAAAATAATATTAAAAGTAGTGATAAAAAGACACAACAAAAAGGAAGTGATAAAGGTGTAAAATAAAAAGTGCATTAACAAAATATCTGGATATTTCTCGTTTAGATTCTATTTAGCAAGCAATGGAGAAGCATTAGCAATATCTGAGTGATAGAGTGAAATTACGTGCACCCTACAAAATAATTATCTGACAATTATATATGGAGGAAAGGAGAAAGAGAAGGCACAGTGACCAGTAATTAGATTACTCAAATCACTGATGAAAGGTCATGAAGGCCATAATTAAGAGTGTGCTCAGGAATAGGAACTAACAGACAGGAATGTGATGAATTGGATGCCGAGAGCAAAGGGCAGGAAGCTCTAAGAAGGCTTCTAAGAAGAAGCCTCAGATCTCTCAGAAGGGTAGTGACCAGGAAGGTAGAGGCAGGTGAATGATGCTGCCATTACCAGAAACAGAAAGTCAGGAGCAGAAAAAGCCTCTAGAGAGTGTAGATAAAATTCCAACATACTGAGTTCCAGTTTACAGTGAGGCTTTGAAGTGGAACATCTACTGAGTATTTGAAACTGCAGATCTGATACTCAAAAGAGGGGAAGAAGGTGCACAGGTAGACATAACAATTGTTCATGGGGCTCTCCTAAGAACAAAGAAGACAATACCCAAAACAAAAATGAAGCAAAAGACAAAGAAAACCTCCTCTTACAGAAATGAGGAAAGAAAGTGATACAGGGAGTCAACGTAGAACTCATAAAGTATGATCAGAAAGACCAAAAGAGAACAAAAAGGGAAGGGTTATGAAAGCCAAGGGCCGTTTTACAAAGGGAGAAATGGTAAAAGTCATCAGGTTGTGCAAAGTGGTAGGCTACAAGCAGTAATGGGTGGTGATGGTGATACTACATCCTGGCATAGAATGAAGAATATACAGGTACCTGCTCTTTCTGACTCTGATAAACTCATTTATGTTATGAGGGGAGACCAATGATGAATTATCTGTGAGTGATGCATCATATAACAAGTGATGTATCATATTTTATATATATGATATATGTGATATATATGAGATGATGTATTTTATTTATCTGGTATATCATATATCAGAGATCGGTTACTAAACCAAGTGTTAAAACTGTAAATGACCAAAAAAGCAACTAAGAGTTGGGATGCACTACAGATTCTAATTAGAGCCCTAATATTAACTTTTAATATTAATAAATCATTTTATTTTCCTTCAAGTCATTGTTATCTGTGAATTAAAATTAATCAACCAAATATGATGTAAGACCTGGTGTAGCTCTCAAACAATCAGAATTCTTCGAAAAATAACACTGCTGCTTGGGCAGACAGTGGTTAAGATGGGTAGATACCCTTAAAAGTTTGCACTAAAGAAAAAAAAATATATATATTATTCCAGATTATGCCTGGATTATAAATAATCCTTCAATATTAAACAAGTAGAGTACATCATATAAAAATCATGTTAAATACTACAATTAACTTTTACAGAAAATGACTTTTGTCCTAAATTTTAGTCACACTTTTTTTTTTTTTTTTTTGGCAACCACAATTATTTAGACCTTTCAATGGCTGATCATACCTTAAGAGGCTTTCAAGTGAAAAGGAACTTGTTGACTTTTGCTTAACCAAGTGACTAACTAAATAGAAACTTAAGACACATAGTATTTTATGTTAAAGGTAGATACTGATTTTATGTTCATAGCGGAGAGAAGAAGAACCTTAAAGTTGTAAGAAACTATTTTTATCACCCTAAAGAATTTTGGTAAATTATTAGATATGCATAAAAGCTAGAAAAATCAATCTGCTATCTCTGCTTTATTTAAATTAGATTAAGCTGTCAGAATGCCAAATTTGTTCATTTCGACAACAATTGTTACACTTTTCTGAAAGTGCTTTTAACTGAAGGCTTTCACTTCCATAATTAGCAGTAAGCACTCTGTGTACTTTGGTAAAAATCTGTAAGTTTTATATACCTAACAGAGTGCAAAGATAGGAAAACATAACTTACTGTTTTTTCTTTCCCAGGTTCCACCTGATCAGGCTTTGCTGGGCGTGCTGCCTGTGGCTGGTCTTTAATTTTTTGAGGCACCTCATCATCTTCCTTTGACAAACTTGGAGGTGGGCCAGAGGGTTTGTCTTCCATCTTGGTCTGTGGTAGCTTCTCTTGTACAACCTGTGGAGTCACTCTGCCTTCAGGCTTTTCCTCAGCAGTTGGTACTTGAGTTTTAGCTAAGTCTTGTTTCTGTTCCTCCTCCAGAGCTGTTTTTGTTCCTGGAGGTAACTTTTTGTCTTCAGTGGGTGGCTTTTTTTCTTCAAGAGGGGGCTTTTTTTCTTCTGGGAGTGGCTTTTTGTCTTCAGGGGCTGAAGTTTTCTCTAGTTTACTCTCTTGTTTGTGGTCTGTGTTCCCCTTTGGGACAATCTTTTCCACTGATGGTATCTCTTTCACTTTTTCTGGAATGATTTGTTCAGCTTCTGTTTTTACTTCTTGTTCCTTCTTTTTCACTTTTACTTGAGTAGGCATTGCTGTTTTCTGAGATGGTTGTTCTGGAGGGACAGGCATAGGGGAGGCTTTTGGCGCTGAAGGTGTAGGTGGCATTTTGCCCATATCTCCAAGCTGTCCTGATATTGCTCTCTGGGTTTGGCAATTTAAACAAAGCCATTCTTGAACCTGCAAATGAAACAGCAATGAATAGATTAACTATATTATAACGCACCGCTTCGGTTGCATATACCAAGGTTAACATCTGGTGATTTCTAGTTGCTTTTCTGTACAGGGAGAAAGTAGATTGTTTTCCAAACCAATGAAATAGTGACTTCTAGGGAAGACTGCAAAAAGACTATTTATAATCTAAAAATATGAGGAATATTTTCCTCATATTATTTTCCATATTAGAGATTGGCAATTCATTCTCTTCACCATAAGATATATATATTTATCTTCACCATAAGATATATATATATCTTATATATTATATATAATATATATAATATATATTATATATACACATATATATGTAATATATAATATATAATGTATATATGTAATAATATATATTATATATAATATATATATGGCACTAAAGATGGAGCCACGGAATGAATATATATATGTATATATATATATACACATACATTTTTTTTGGTGAAAAATCTACATTTGTTTCAAACACCGTATTTTTGAGCTTGGTGGCTTTAAAATTAGTATTTCCATCATATGTTTACACAAAACTATTAAATTTTATGGTCATTTTCTTTTAACTACAATTAATCAACAGCTCTTTTAGGATTTAATGTATAATCTCCTATCTCTTGACATGGGTCAAATGTGCCTCTATCGACGAGAGTAAAACTTCACAAGGTACATGAAAGTTTTCAAGAGTCACCTGTACATAATTCTCTATCTGCTTTAGGACTAAAAAATAATTTCATTCTTAATAATATTCACATTTCTTATGCAACTGAGCAAAATGCAATCACTGGCTCAAGCGGTCTGATATCTTATCCCCCAGGGTTTTTTGAATCGCTGAGTCAAACAGTTTGCTATGTTTCTGCTCCTCAGTGTAATCCATAGGCCACCTGCACCAATCAACTGAGATGGTCATAAGACATGCAAATTCCTAAGAATTGCTAAAATTGTTTTAACAGGATCCTGGACTGGGACAAAGATCTTTTCAATACACTGGTTAATTCTTGATTGATTCTTTTGCAAGCTGAATTCTGATAATCACTCTCTCTTAACACATACAAATGATGGCATGGGAGACTGATTATGTGAGACTAATAATATTGCAGAATTTCTGTCCTATTGATGTATGTTGCACTTTTTCTTACCTTATAGCTATTATAATGTAAGAAATAAAGGCTATATATGTAGATTCTAATGGTTACATTTAATGAATACCTATTTTGTAAAGACTACAGTTGGAAGTCACACAAAGAGTACTGCATTCATATGCTGCACTGTTTTTTTGAGAAGTTCAATTTCAAACTGCTTTTCATATTGGATCACTCTTTCTAGTTACATTACTTAAATTATTCAGAGACAAAAATCACTTACTTTTCTAGAATATTATCAGGGATCTAAGTTTTATTTCTTATTTCAGCTTCCAATTTTTTAGATATCTAAATAATGATGCTTAATAAAAATTAGTGTTTTGCAATCTGTTAGCTATTATAATTCTTATTTGCTTATCTAAAGAGTAAAGACAAAAGTCAGTTATTTACTTTTTATAAGATGCTGTTGATAAAACATCAGTATGCATTATGGGTTCATTTGCTTTTTGTGTGTATGATCATCCAATACCAATTCCCTTCTTAATTTCAGTTCTAAGCAGCTCTAGAGTGAACTGTGGCTTCTTTATATAATAACTTTATATAAAAGTCTTAAGAAAGAAACTGATTTGATCCCTTATGTCAAATACAAAAAGCTCCAGCCCTTGTGCTGAATAGTCCCTAGAGAAAGCAGTGCCATAATACCTACAGAAAATCAATCTTAATCCATGCTGTGGTTTTAAAAACCATTACTCAGTTGAGCCACAGTTTAGAATATTTTCATTCAGAACCTGACATTTTCTTTTTAAACAAAAGCAGACAAAAATAGCTGCATCACTGCTGTTTTGTCACATGGATTCTAAAAACCAAATGCAGGTGTGTGTTAAGCATTCCTATCAGGCCTTGTCCTAATGTAAATAAGTTAGGAAGTTTTTAATATAGCAGGAATACAGGTAGCATTACATTGCAAATTTTTCTCAACTATAATAATGTGATTATTTTATGTGAGGTTTTGGAACAAATTGTTTTTACAAAGTTATCATCTCTTACTTTGATGCTGCAATGGTATACAGCTCTTGTTAAAATGAAAATAAATGAAATAAAATAAAATGAAAATAAATGAAATTAAAATGAAAATAAAATGAGGGACACCTGGGTGGCTTAGTCGGTTAAGTGTCCGACTTCGGCTCAGGTCATGATCTTGTGGCTGGTTGGTGAGTTCGAGCCCCACGCTAGGCTCTGTGCTGATGGCTGGGAGCCTGGAACCTCCTTCAGATTCTGTCTCCCTCTTTCTCGGCCCCTCCCCCACTAGCGCTCTGTCTCTCTCTCGAAAGCAAATAAATGTTAATTTTTTTTTAAATAAAAAAAAAAAAGAAAATGTATTGAGAAAATAAATAACTATTTCAAGGTAGTATACTCATTTTCATATATTTGAAATTTAGGTAATGGGATAAAAGGTATAACCTATTTAATCTACAATGTCACATAAGATGCTTCATTTTCCCAATTTAAAATAATGTTTGATAAACAGTGATAACCCACATGACCACCGTCTGAAAGGCAAAGGGAAGGCAATAATAGGGTCAGTCTAAAAGAAAAACCATCTTATCCTGAGAGCCTGGCTGGCCAGTTCAAATTTGTGTTTTGCTTACACTTCCATCCATATTCAGTTAAACCTGATATTTTTATACTTGGTGTCTCAATTGCATTACTGATTTGCATTTTAAATAAGATCATGAGGACAGGTCTAATTCTTTTGACTTTACATTTTGTCACCAAAGTTACTTTGGAAACTGATGTTACTATCATGTCAAATAACTACCACTTATGTATCTATTATGTATCTATTTATTCTATTTATATCTATTTATATGGAAAACGGAAAGCATATAATGCTTTTAACAGGACTGTCTAATGAATCTGCGTAGAATATAAGGAATTTGATAATTCATGAATCACAAAAGAGTATTTTTTCACCAATTAGAAAAGCTGAATTGGCAGCCTTGTACATGTGTCTCTTTTCTCTGCAGCCCTAGAACCAAAATTAGAATGCCAGCAAGTTCTGCAAGCAGAGGACGTTATAATATCAGTAAGGAACTAAAAAGGGGGGAAACTATTGTAACAAAAAAATTGTATATTTCTTTAAACATGCAAATTTAAATTTTATTTATTAAAAGTGGATAAGAAAAAGCAGTAGTGAGGGTAAAATTGAAAGCAGACATGAGAAAAGCAAAACTGATCAGTTTTAACAATGAGTAAAAATGAATTTTCAAAAAAGTTCATTTTGGACAGCATGGGTTATTGTCATTATCGTATCATCATTAAATACAAACACAGTTACTAGAAAAACTGGCTTCACAAATGATAATTTGGGAAATATTCTACAATCACATAAGATGTCAAAAACCATAGTTCACTTTTTTTTTTTTGCATTCTTTACCAAAAATAATCCCAAGGATTTTTGTTATCACTGTATTCAGAGATTTAATTAAGAACATTACATGTCTAGGTCCAAAATAAAATGTCGTCTGCCCTCCTAGTTCCTCAACAGCCACACCATTAAATACTCATAATGCTTCTAGTCCAGTAGCAAACTGGAGATAAAATAAGCAAGATGCCTAAATTATACAAGAATTCAATGCAAAAAGTATCACTGCCATATATGACTTTTACCACCTGAAAGGATTTTACCACACATGGCATTAACTCCTTCTGTAAATTGCAAAAGACAGGATTATTCATATTTTGCCCTAAGGTTAAATATCAAAAGACTTACAGGTTTATCTTTAAATATTTGCTTATAAAGAAAGACAATCAGAAAATGAATATATGTTATATATTATGTAATATATATTTATATATACTAAAGGCATTTATATCATTGAGTTTCTTGCATAGAAAATACAAGAAAATACATAGAAAAATATACAGAAAAATACAGATGCTTATGGAGCCTTTTTTTTTTTAAAACAGAAGTCATCATTATGGATCCTGTCAGATCATTTCCATTTGTTTTACTATGTTTTTAAAATACATTTTATTTTCAGTATTATGTAAGTATAATAGTATAAAACATAATAAAAGTTTTTAGCCATATTATTAAATGTATTCAATAAATTCAGAAGACTCTATACTGTGAGACCAATCACCTTTTTATTCAGCGTTTCAACATTTATAACCAGGATAACAAATTCATATCCAAGTAGGGAAAATTCTGATAAGCAATTAGCGAATAAAAAACAACTCCATGTTGATCACAACATACTAGAATATATCCAATTGTCAGCTGGTACAATATTAATAAAATACATTTATTTTAACATCAAATCATCAGGCTTGTTCAAAACAACGCTCCACAAATCCATTAATCTTAAGAGGAAAGTAGGAAATGAAGGCAATAAAAACCCAGAAAAGGGATGCTGCTATGCTACTCAGCATTTTTCCATCAATAAGCAATTTGCTTTATGTAACATTTCAGCTGTAACTATAGCAACAATACCATTAAGGAAAATCTCAGAACTCCGGGCCTGCCTATTTATTTTTCTAAGTATCATTTCTGAAGCATGATAATAAGACCCGCGGCAGGTTGAAAGTTGGCCTTAGACTTAAAATGGCAGAGCTGTGATGGCCGCAAACCATGCATCAGCACTGGTTTTTGTACCTGGGAAATCTCAGCTGCGTCTTAACGTGAATTTTCATGAAAAGACCAATCCTACCAATTTGGAAGGTCAGATAGTTTCCATTGATGAAAGTATTTAAGCAGAGATTAGGTGCCCCCTACTCAGAATTCTGTGAAGGAAAACCAAGTGATCACAGGAACTGATATTTAATATCTTTGAGTTTCCAGCCCACTATTAAGTTTTTGAGTCAACGATAAGAATTTTACATAGGTTTCTGTGTGTTCGTTTATTCAGAATGTTATTTTTTTGAGCTGAAAATTATGCTAATAATCTGGTTAGAAATCACTATTTACTCTGGGAGAGAACCAAAGCATAAGAGACTCTTAAAAACTGAGAACAAACTGAGGGCTGATGGGGGGTGGGAGGGAGGGGAGGGTGGGTGATGGGTATTGAAGAGGGCATCTTTTGGGATGAGCACTGGGTGTTGTATGGAAACCAATTTGACAATAAATTTCATATATTAAAAAAAAAAGAAATAAATCACTATTTACTCATTGACAGGTCCAAAAACTGGGAAGCAAAGTTACCTGAGACTTTTATCGCTGGTATCAGTCTCACCTATAGTCTTGGATTAAGTTGTTCTTTTTACCTAAAGCCCATACATTCTTACAGTTCAAGTTGAGATTCTGAAAATCAGACTTTTTGTTTAAATTTCTAAATTTATTTCTGTTATCTGTAAAAGAAAAAAGGACTGAATTCACAATTGATGCGCTGTTTTTTTTCAGATTACACAATCAGTTGCCAGACTACACAATGAGGGTATTAGAAACTGATCATTCATGAGACTGCACTTGTATGCAGTGAGGTATGTCTGATATTTCCATTCTTATTCTGTCCCTCCTAAAAATGGATGAGATGTGTGTCAGCTCTTCTTCTTAGTATGCTGCTTTTGGCTAGAATGCATAGCTTCCTTAGTATTTTTGTTCCCCTTACAATCAATGAAACAAAACCTCGTATGCAAAATACATAAGTAAATGATTGATTGGGGTTATTCCCCATTTATTTTCTGTGTGGGTATAAGAATCATATCGGAATGTATTGGAACAGGGGCACCTGGATGGCTCAGTCGGTTAAGCACCTGACTCTGGCTCAGGTCATGACCTCGCAGTTTGCGAGTTTGAGCCCCACATGGGCTCCTCTGCTGTCAGCACAGAGCCCTGCTTCAGATCCTCTGTCCCCCCCTCTCTCTGCCCCTTCCCTGCTTTTGCTCTTACTCTTTCTGAAAAATAAAGATTAAAAAATTAAAAAAAAAAAGAATGTATTAGAACATAAATATTCATATTAAAACTAAGAAAAAACCAAATAAGCTAAATTTTAAATATTAATTTTCAATGAAATTCTGACTTTGAAGGGTAAGAATCAATAATGAAACCTAACAGAATATTGGGTGCTGTTAAGAACTTGTACTGGGGTTGTCCTGCCTGGGTTGAAATTTATCAGTGCTCATGTCCCTACTCACCTTTTCTTTTATGTGGATGTTTATTTCTATAAAAACCCACACTCCCATATTCCCACACAAACTCTCTATTTCACTCATTTGAAGCTCCTAGTGTAAGTTTCTATATAATGTAAACTACATTAACAGATATTTCCATAAATAGCAACATGCCAACTAAAATCATGTGTATTACACCAGGGAGTAAAATTATATCTAGATTATAATTGCATATTCTCATTTGACATTCTTTTTGTGTCCATTTTTCTTTGACTAAACCAGGATCATTTTTCTAGTCACTTTCTCATCATAATTCATGTATATTTTTCTAAACCAGGAAAGTGATCTAAGTGTTTGATGTTTTAAATAGCATTAAATAAATAATATATAAATACACACATGCATAATTAAAATACCTCTCTATTATATTAACACAGCTTTGACAGAACTTGAAGAAAATAGGGGGCTTAGTTTCCTTTTAGAAAGATATGTATATATTTACATTTATGCAAATATGTGTATTGATTTGCATGGATAAAAACAACACAGGGCGGGGCACCTGGGTACCAGGGTGGCAAAGTCGGTTGAGCATCCAGCTTCAGCTCAGGCAATGATCTCATAGCTCATGAGTTCGAGTCCTGCATTGGGCTCTGGGCTGACCCCTCAGAGCCTGGAGCCTGCTTTAGATTCTGTGTCTCATTCTCACTCTGCCCCGCTCCTGCTTGCACTCTCTCTCAAAAATAAACAAACATTAAAAAAACTTAAAAAAAAAAAAAAAAGAACCACACAAGGCTCATTTCCCTATATTGCCTGCCTGTCTTCCTTCCTTCCTCCCTTCCTTCATATCCCTCCCTCCCTTTCCCTCTCTCTCTCTCCCTCCCTGTCTCTATCTTTGTATCTGTACAGAGGGAAGCAAGAAGAGTGAGCTCACTACGACTACTGCTTGATTAACAGATCTATCCGATTTGGGTTCAGTCACAGGGATTAGGGTAACTGATCTCCCAGTAGTGTATATAAAGGACAACTCCAAAGACACAGCTGTTTTCTCACTAGTAACCAAAGATGCAAACTTACGGGTAATCATACATAATTACTGTGTTGGCTTTAGCGAACTCAGCTCTAGCAAAAAAGGAAGGCTTAAAGAGAAGGCTCATCTTCGGATTCATGTCATTTCTATTTGTGATTAAGTGTTCTAGTGCACTACATTCTAGGCTGATAGTTATTTATATGTCTAGTATAAAAAATAACAGTTTAAAAAATATGCCATGTGTTTTATATGGTGACAAGTTCATTTTTTATAACCAGTTCTCATCCTTCTGCTTTTATAAACTTGTATTTTATTTTGTCCCTATTATAAGAGGTGTACATTTATTTTGCATGTTAGTTATTACATCAAAGCAAAAAAAAAAAATACCTTTCAAGGCAAACTTAGTCAACAGTCAGCACTACAGTCCATGAGTAATTGAGTTTTATAACAAATTTTGAAGATTGTAACACACTTCATCACAGAGGAATTTTGTTAAGATTACACAGCTATATGCATTTGGAAGTTAGATTATTTAAAGCACACTGCAGTTGAATGAAATTTGTAGAACAGTTTATAGGATAAACAAAAACCAGTCCCAACTTTTAAATTTAAGGATCACTGTGGATATAATATTCAAAGACAGCAGAATCCCACCAACTAGGGAGCTTGACATGTATACGAAGGGGAGGGGTTGCACCAGACTGCCGGGATGATGGAGAATGCAGCAAGGTGGCTGGGAAGATTGGGTAAGCGGTAAGCCCTTCCACAGTGCAGTAGAACGCGGTGCAGGACTGGAAACGCTTTTTGCAGGGAAGAATCAGTGTGTTGATTTTGCAAGGCATAAACCCGCCTAGGATAAACTCTATTTACAAAAATTACCTTTCCTAGTTTCCCATTATAATGCGGTGCTACAGACATTCTGCGTGAGACGGGGAGCCAAGCAGCCAAGCAGCAGCTATGAGTGCTTTTTACAAGCTCAGAAAGTTGGGACGGGGTCACCAGGGACTGTTGTAGCTCACACATGTCACTTACTGCTTGGCTTCGGACAGCAGGCAGGCATGCAGCTGCTCTATTTCCCTCCGGATTCTTCTTCAGCTTCTTCTTTAGCTTTCAGGATGAGACAGTGAGAATAGACAGGCGTTCTGGCCTGTCCTCATGCGTTCTAGCTTGTCCCTGTTCACCCCTATTTTATTTTATTAAAAAAATTATTTTAATCTTTATTTTTGAGAGAACGAGCAAGTGAGCAGAGGAGGAACAGATAGAGAGGGAGACACAGAATCTGAAGCAGGCTCCAGGCTCCGAGCTGTCAGCACAGAATCCAGTGCAGGGCTCGAGCTCATGAACTGAGAGATCATGTCCTGAACTTAAGTCGGACTGAGCCACGCGAGCGTCTCTCTGGGGAGACTGAGCCACACAAGCACTCCTCTGCTCACCTCGATTTTAAATTCATCTTCCTTTCCTCTGCCTGCCCTTCGTCTTTCAATCTCCAGTATTTATTTCAGCAATCACTTACCCAGCTCCCACAACTGTTTTAAGGTCAAATCCCTGAAACAAATCTCTTATTATACAGATTCTATGCTTCCTAATGGTTCTGTTTCTCTAAGTAAAGTCTAACTGATAGAGTCAGGGTGAGTCAAGTGTTATTCAAGGGGCGATGATGTTTTCCATTTTTATCCAGTAATCTTTGTATGTGTGCAGAGTAATTTTAATAGTCTATTTCAGATCTTAAGTTGCATGGCAAAGTACACTTAAATGGAATTCCAAAGAAAGAGGGACTATCTTTGGTTCTATCAGTGTGACATGCAAAAATGGGTTATCTGTAAAGTTTGTTTTTTTTTTTTTTTTTAAAAAGGTGAAATGTTAAAGACAATCATCAAAAATAATTTGTGACATACATATACAATAAGAAATTTGAAAAGGGTTGAACATCCATGTACTCTCTGTCTACTTAAGAAGTAGGACACTGACAGTATCATTAAAAACAACTTTTGCTATAATATCCTATTCAATATACTCTAAGAACAACCACTGTTTTAACTTTTGTGTTGTCAGATATTTGTTTTTTGTTATGGTTTTAATATGTGTGTACTTTTAATATATTATTTACTTCTGTATATTTTGGAACTATATATAGTATTGTGCTTTCCCCCTTTTTATTCTTTCCAGTAAACACTGCCTAGAAAAAAAATAATCTATGAAATATGGGTGGGATAGAAAGAATAAGTTTGCAATGAACCCCCGTGAACCACTGATTCAACTAAAGAAATGGAATACTATCATTACTTGAAACTTGTTTCAAACTCACTCCTTTATATCTTCCAACCAACAAACAAACCAACAAAACTGATCTGTGCCAAATGCAGGTTGTGAATCATCAGTATACACTCCCTTCACTAGTTCAGCTTTTAAGTAAAAATTGAGTAAAGGCCCTACAATGAGGCCAATTTTTAAAAAGTAGAATATGACTTCAAAATATAAAGAGTTCATAAAAATTTCAATATTCTTTTTAGCTTTTTACTTCACATTTAATAGCTAATCAATATCAAGAAATCTCAGTAAGATTTTCAAGCAGTGCTATTCAATTCATTCATGTAATATTTGTCACTTATTTGCTACGACATCCATCTTAATTGCTAAATATATAGTATTTGCTGTTAGAAGGGCAAATATAATTATATAAGAACCAAAAAATACAATAAATATATATTCATATACATTCATTTATGATTCATATAAGGAACATAATGATCTGTTCTAGAGTCTAGGCTGAAACCAGGAGGGAGAAGAAAAAAAAATTCAAGGAGCGCCTGGGTGGTTCATTTGGTTAAATGTCCGACTCTTGATTTCAGCTCAGGTCATGATCTCTCAAGGTTTGTGGGTTTGAGCCCTGCATTAAGAATCTCTCCCTCCCTCTCTCCCCCTCCCCAACTTGCACACACACTCTCTCTCTTAAAATAAATAAATAAACTTTAAAAAAACAGAAAAAAATGTAATTTAAGTAAACATTCAAGAACATTCAGGACAACATTCAGGTCAGGACTACAGGCATCTGTTTTAAAGCTAGTTATTTCTGGGGCACCTGGGTGGCTCAGTCAGGTAAGCAGCCAACTTCAGCTCAGGTCATGATCTCGCGGTCTGTGAGTTTGAGCCCCGCATCAGGCTCTGTGCTGACAGCTCAGAGCCTGGAGCCTGTTTCAGATTCTGTGTCTCCCTCTCTCTCTGACCCTCCCCCATTCATGCTCTGTCTCTCTCTGTCTCAAAAATAAATAAATGTTTTTAAAAAAATAAATAAATAAAATAAAGCTAGTTATTTCTTCAAGCTGTTCAAGTCTCATGTATTGAACCTGAACTCCATTTGTATTTAAAACTATATATTTATATACATAAATAAATGCATATATAATTTATTTTTTACAGGACTACCTGTTAATGAAAAATTTTTGGACCATTTGAAACTATTACCAAACATTACCATGAATATTCTGATGCCCTTAAATATTTTTTAAGACTGTAGTTCTTTTTTTTTTTTTAACATTTATTTATTTTTGAGACAGGGAGAGACAGAGCATGAACGGGGGAGGGTCAGAGAGAGAGGGAGGCACAGAATCCGAAACAGGCTCCAGGCTCTGAGCTGTCAGACAGAGCCTGATGTGGGGCTCGAACTCACGGACCACGAGATCATGACTTGAGCCGAAGTCGGATGCTTAACCGACTGAGCCACCCAGGCGCCCCAAGACTGTAGTTCTTAATGATGATGCAATAACCAACTTTGTGGATGTACTACAATTTACTTAATGAGCCCACTATTAGAGAAATATTGCAAATACAACAATGAGAACAGAAGTCAGAATATCAGTGCAAGGGAATAGGGAGTAATTAAAGTAGTTTATTTAATTCCATAAATAACATACTATGCATTTGCTTCACTGTCTTGTACTCAACAACAGGCCAATAATGTATATTACACATTCAGGATATTCAGAGCTCATTCTTTGGCTAAGCATTATATTGCTGGCAGTAAATTGGTAGATGTTGCCCTGGTAAGCCTGAAGAGTCATTAGTGATTCACAGAATTCAGGGAAGAATAGATATTTCAAGTAGGTTCCACTTCCACATGTGGTGTTGTTTCTGGTTTTAGAGCCAGTGAAGAGATGGGATGTGGTGAAGAGGGACTGACACTGGAAGGTTGGATATTACAGAAAGTCAAAATGGCAAAATATAATTAAATATTAGGCAGCAAAAACATTACCATTATCCTGTTCATTGCTGCAATGAATTAACTAGTAATCTTAGAACTACACTCTAGCTAAATGGACACATAACAACAGAAAGAAAAGACCAGCCCACATAAACCAGATTTTGAACAAAGAGTATAAGTTCAACTGATTTCCTGCCAAAAAACAAGAGAGATTTACTGGTGGAGCCTAATAATCAGATTCCAGCAGCCTCCCCACTACCATCCACTAGAAAGTCCACTGGAGCTAATCCCAGAAGTCAATCCAGTCTGTACACCTTAATCACCTCAAGGAGCCCAAGACACCCCAGTCAACTCTTGTTATCACTCTCTCCATCCCCTCAAATCTGCGAGTGCTTCCTAGAGAGTGAGAATGTGACACCAGGGATGAGTCAGGGGTGAGCGGGGAGGAATGGAGAGAGAAAAGGAGAGGGTCTTGCCAGAAACACATGGAATGCTTACTTTTCGCACCTGCCCATGGTGCTCTCTTGCTCAAGGTCGGCTCAGTATTTCCAGGAACGCATGGCATCCTGAAGCCCTTTGAACACAGGAGAGGCAGAGGCAGAACTGCTACATGGGGAAGTCAGCTGGATTCTCACTGCCTGAAAAGCTCAGCAGAGTCAAATCAATATTTCTGAGTCAGAAAGTGGTATGATTGCATCTGTCATCTGAGAAAGAATCTGATAAAGAAATGTATGCTTGAAAAAATCAACACTGCTTTCTGAGGCTTGAAGTGTGTACAGTGTGCTTGGCTGAAAAGTAGAACTAAAAGACAGAATTCCCCTTTTTAACAGTCAGCTAGATTTCCATTTAGCATGTAACTTCCCTAGGCTGCTTGCATTTGAAGAGGACAAGCTTACCCTGAAGGAATGACTGCGGACTGCACTGCAGACGTTAGAAGCTTGCAGAGGTGACACGGGCGACAACAGAAGAAACACAAAGAGGGAACTGACATCGCCAAGAAAAACTGTCTTAATTTACAGGGAACCTAAAGATTTAAAAATGCAGGAGGAACAGGTCCTGGGAGTGAATATACGTATCTCATTTGCTACTCATGACAATCCGAGGAGGCAATTTCTACAATCATGTTCACTATACAGAAGAAACTGAAGCGTAAAAACTTAGAAGTCACATCATGATCAATATCTAAAGCCAGTAAGTGGAAGATCTCAGAGATGAGGCCATAGCTCATGGATTTAGGTTTTAAAGAATATAAAGGACACTTAAGTCAGAGTTAGAGGTGGGATTTCCTAAAGGTGATGTGCAAAAGAAGATAACAGGGGCCCAGACTCTTTGAGAATAGCTCTGTTTAGACAAGAGACACCAGCAAAGCATAGTAAACAGGATCATTCAAGAAAGGGAGAGGAAAACCAGCAGTGTTTAGTAAACTCACGTGAAGAAAGATGAGAATTTCAAGGAAGCGAAAGGCAACACTGCCAAATAGTCCACGAGGTTAAACATGTATCTCAAAAAGACTGGCAGATATGTCTCTATTTACAAATGAACGGAGCACTCTATTTATATATTGCATTCTTAATTTCTTGCTTTGTCCCTCTCATCTTTGCAATAACTGCTGTGAATTTTTCTCAAGTGGCCTGAATAACTGACTACAAGCCATTGTTTTACCTGTCATTAAATACATACTTATACCTAAAAACAGTGAGTTATGATGTATATTACATGGTTTCTTCGTTATGTGACGAGTCTAAGCATTTAAAAACATAAATGAGGGGCACCTGGGTGGCTTAGTCAGTTTAGTGTCCAACTCTTGATATCTGCTCAGGTCACAACCTCACAGTTTCTGGGATCGAGCCCCAAGTCAAGCTCTGCACTGACAGTGTGGAGCCTGCTTGGGATTCTCTCTCTCCCTCTCTCTCTCTCTGTCCCTCTCTTACTCTCATGCTGGCATGCATGTGCTCTCTCTCCCTCTCTCTCTCTAAAAATACATAAATAAACATTAACAAAAAACCATAAATGAAATGAAACCCTAGAATTAAATTCAAGTTCCATGTTAGAATATTGCTTTGGATAACATTAGATTTTGAAACACTTACATGTGGGTATAATTTTTTTTTCCACAAAGAGTATTAAATAGTTAGACTTTATGTGAACTAGTTACTGTAGAATGAGGCCCAGTATGTTTCCCTTTCTTCTTTCCTAGTTTTTAAAATGGAA
This sequence comes from Puma concolor, assembly GCF_028749965.1. Lineage (NCBI taxonomy): Eukaryota > Metazoa > Chordata > Mammalia > Carnivora > Felidae > Puma > Puma concolor. The sequence continues at coordinate 83,086,860 of NC_141668.1, read as the reverse complement.
AATTGGTTAAGATGTAAGTGAACAGTAAGAGCTTTCTATATGCTTTGTATATTGATGCATATATAGAATATATCATGAAAAATTTTATTCCTGGAGAAACTACTGGGATATCATACTCAAACAGTTCATTCAATTAGTGTATCATTCTACATATTCTCACTAGATACTGTACTGGGTGCCTTTTACTAATACATAAAAATATAGTTGCTTATTATAGTGAGCCCAAGGTCTACAAGAAATTAAGAAACATAATCTCAGTATCCTTATAGTAAAAGTCAATGGAAAGCACTCTGCAAACACAATGAAGATGCAACTCATGTACAGCAGGGGACAGCAAGAGTCAAGTCCTTTTCAGAGGAAGTGACATCTGGGCTGAACCATGAAATAATGTTAGCCAGACAACATGCAAGCTTGGCTGAGGAGCAAGTTTAACAGTGAATTTATTATGACTATATATAGAAAGGGAGTAATGACTGCAATACAGCAGATTCTCAATAAATGGGACTTTGCTTTCTTACATTTCCATAAATTATCTTATACCTGTACTATATGTGTCCCAGAATATTCCCCTTACTCTGTGTACCAGGCTCAAGAAATATTTTAAACTTAAGGTATTAATGCTTAATTTTTTTTTTTTTAAAGGGGAGCAAAAATTAAATATACTATTTAGTTTAACTGGGACATGTGACACTTAGTATATTTTCAGGGCAGCTGAATCTGATTTGTGGCATACTTACCTGTCTGTGTGTCTGTCTGGATCCAGAGAAGAGCCCTGGGAGGATGTGTGGGGGTTCTGGCAGAGGTGGTGCATGGAAGTGTGGCAGCTGTGGGCCACAAAGGGCCCACCCCCTGTGCCTCATTCTATCTGATTCTGTGCAGTTCTAGTGTCGCTGGCCATTCTGGGTGATTACTACAGGCTTTTGTATCTTTAAAATTGTAATGGTGATTTCTGTGTTTGGCATTAAATTTTTTGAACGTTTTTGGTTATGTGCTCATAGGGACTGCAGATACATGAAGAGAGAGGAAAAAAATAAGTTCATTCTCTGTAGACATAAAAAATATTTTATAAACATAATTATATATTGTATAATTGTATACAACTATATTGTATAGCTATATATACATATATATATATATATATATGTTATGTAATTATTAAACTGGACTGGCTATCTAGTATTGAGACACATATTTATAAAAGTTATAGTACACAATGTAGAGCTTCCCATAAATAAGGACACATATTTTACTCACATTTTAATATTACTAATATTCTGAAACAATCTATGCATTTAAAATATAATTTCAAAATATTTATTGGCTGCATGTCACAAGGTCAGGATCCACAATTAACCTCTATGCCTTCACTTTATAGTGATACATAACAGATGCTAAATAAAAATTATTAATGAAATAGTAAAATTTAAGATACAATTTTATTATCTAGGAGGATTTTAAAAGCTAATCTCTCTGTAGTTTAATTTTCTTCCAGCAAAATTAGAGTAATCATATTCATATCTATTCTATTTTATTTCTTGATTCATTGTGGGGAACAGTAAGGTAAAAGTGACTTGATAATCTATATAACAGTCTGTAGATTTACTTTTAGTACTATTTTTAAAACATGGTTTTAAATGGGGTTATCCATAGTTATTCTTTATTTACATCAGGCTTAGGGATCTTCTGACCTTTTAAAGATAATATTAGGGGCGCCTGGGTGGCGCAGTCGGTTAAGCGTCCGACTTCAGCCAGGTCACGATCTCGCGGTCCGGGAGTTCGAGCCCCGCGTCGGGCTCTGGGCTGATGGCTCAGAGCCTGGAGCCTGTTTCCGATTCTGTGTCTCCCTCTCTCTCTGCCCCTCCCCCGTTCATGCTCTGTCTCTCTCTGTCCCAAAAATAAATAAACGTTGAAAAAAAAAAAAATTAAAGATAATATTATTTGTTAATCTTAATGTATTTTATATACTCATTTTATGTAATCAAATTTTTTTAATGCTTACTTTTTGAGAGAGAGAAACACAGCTTGAGTGGGGGAGGGGCAGAGAGAGAGAGAGAGAGAGAGAGAGAGAGAGAGGGAATCTGAAGCAGGCTCCAGGCTCTGCACTATCAGCACAGAGCCAGACGCAGGACTTGAAGCTATGAACTGTAAGATCATGACCTGAGCTGAAGTCAGGCACTCAACTGACTGAGCCACCCAGGCGCCCCTGTAATCAAGTTTTAAGGCAAAATTAAAACAACTGTTTTAAAAAAAAAAAAAATGTTCTTTTGAGAGAGATAAGGCATAAGGCATATGTGCGAGCAGGGGAGGGCCAGAGAGAGAGGGGAGAGAGAATCCCAAACAGGCTCCACATGGTCAGCATAGAGCTTGACATGATGCTTGATTTCACCTATCCTGAGATCACGACCTGAGCCAAGATCACGAGCTGTACTCTTAAGTGACTGAGCCACCCACAAGCCCCTTAAAACTACTCTTTGAATTTTTGGTTTATTCTTCCTCTGTGTGTGTGTGTGTGTGTGTGAGTGATGTAATTAGCAGGTGACCCAGTTTTTAAACCTATCTTTCTAATAAATAAAACCATAGGATTTAAAACAAAAGAAATCCTTATATATTCCTTCTCACATTATTGAATTAAATATATTTCATATCAGCAATATGCTAGCTCATGTTTAGCTTATTAGAATTATTTCACATTTTATTTGATTCTATTTGATTTCCTAGAAATTAGGAAAAAGAAATGTTACATATGTTAACATTTTGCTAAGTAATACATAATAAGACCTTACAATAAACGATACAGATCTGACTAAAAACTATATTTTGGTGCATTTCGCCCAAATTTTTAAGGGTATATATTTATATATGTATGTATTATATAATTATTTAAAACAACTAAAGTTAATGAAATGTGGCATGACATTGCAGGTATGAATAAGGTCTTGGCAAAAGAGAAAACTGAAGGAGCAATATTCTAATGACACAATCAATCCTTATTTCAGAAGAATCCTTTTCCAAATGCATTTGGGTGATGTGTTCTTTTAGGTTTGCATTTAAAGTCAAGGTAATCTCACCACACTAGTTGTAAAAAGCACTGGAGATGTTATCATCCTAGACCGAATAGACTACTTTAAAACGTGAATATATTTTGGCAGGCAATGTAAAAATAAAATCAGAAAAACTGACACCTTGAGATTAAGCCAATTTCATTTTCACTCGGTATTCTGTCAGGATTTGGGTATATGAAAAAATATTGTTTTTTGTTTTGATAATCTCTCAACATTTATAATCATTTATATAATTATGGCTATAACAAATATAAAAATGTGATTTTGTGAAGAAATCAATCAATATGCTAACACTACATGATGCCACATCAAAGGCTGGTTTTCTAAGGTGAAAATTTCCTTTCTCTTTCTGAGGATTACTTAATTCTGCGGTGCCCTTTTCAAATACTAAGATTCCACAGAACTCTATTTGTTTTACTCCTTTAATCACTGGCTCTTATTAACAAGTGTTATCTTGAATTCGTACAAAATAGACTTTAATTATCTTATGGTAATGTCAGTTTCAAACATGGGACATATGTTACAGAAGTACTAAAATAGGTGCACATGAAAAAAAATAAATGAAAATAAAATCAGCATTGTGGCCAAGGACCAAGCGAGGTACAGAGCTCTTGAAGGTAAATCCAGAGACACCGTCATTACTGTAAAAACCTTGTTTTCAAGGTTTTCAAAAGGCGCATCCCTCACCATGCACCGAGGCCCCATCTTATTACTTTAAACCTGCTTTGTTGTTGTGGTGCTGGTGATGGTGGTTTGGCTTTGGCTTTGGTTTTCAAAGCTTGCTACCAAGGCTCCTGCTCACTTAGCTACACTTAGCCCTATTTTATTCTCTTAATTGAGCATAACACTCGGGCTCTGAATCCCTGGGAAAACTTTCAGTAAGATCTGTGCATGCTGCTTGATACTTTTTTTATATTTATTTTAATGTTTATTTATATTTGACAGAGACAGAGAAACAGAGAGCAGGTGGGGTAAGGGCAGAGACAGAGAGGGAGACACAGAATCCAAAGCAGGCTCCAGGCTCTGAGCTGTCAGCACAGAGTCCGATGTGGGGCACAAACCCATGGACCAGGAGATCGTGACCTGAGCCGAAGTCCAACGCTTAACTGACTGAGCCACCCAGGTGCCCCAATTCTTGATACTTTTAAGGCCATTCTGGCATCCTAATTATTTGAACAGGTGTTATTTTAAATAATAAAATTTATTATATTTTAATCTCAAAACTATCCTTGAGTAGATAGTGTGTCAAATTAAATATTCTTAGGATGTTGTATAAAATCAAGTCTGAAGCTTAAAATAGTTTCTACTGATAAAGTTGAAAGGATATTACAGTAATTTACTATTTCCACCAAATCATTCCTAAAGCTGGAGTTTTTCTTTATGATAACTGGCTAAAACTATTTAGTCAAACTAATGTGAGTATGAGACTAGAAATGGATCCTCACATAAGTGGCAAGTGACCCAATATATAATCATATTTCCTAACATATCCTTAATAAAAGCTGGTGGGAGGGCGACAAAGTCCAATTCATGAAAAGCAATCAAAATGGTGAGGGGGTGTAAGAGGCAACATAATAGTGTCCAGGGAGATGGCTCTCTGATGCTCTGCTTCAGTCCTAGAGAACATTTAGAAGATCAAGAAGAATGAGTAGAAAGGACATTTCTCAAGCAAACCTCCATGATAATTATTTTGGCCAAGTTTTTAGAAAAGCTTTATTCAACCTGAGGCTAGTTTGGGATTATACTATGACAAGCACCTGGGGTACAGTTATTCTGCACAGCCCATAGTAGTTGGGGAGCTGTGTATTTTAACATTAGTTAGCCAAACTGGGATTTTGACAGATATATGGCTATCATCTTATGAACACCGATTGGCTGAACAAGGGCGTATGAACAGGCAGGGCTGCGTCTCTTTGTGCTTGCTTTCTGCAGTGCCTATCATAAATGCATGAGGTCTTTTAAGTTACTATTTGATTAAAATTGTCAATGCATGTGGCAATAAACCAACATGAATAAGCTGCACATATTACTAAGAACTAAAAATATTATACACAGAATAGGAAAAAAGTTAAAATGCCTTCATTTGAAGAATGCTAATGGAAGAGGGGTGCCTCAGTGGCTCAGGTGGATAAGCACCCGACTCTTAATATCAGCTCAGGTCATGATCTCGGTTCCTGAGACTGAGCCCTGCATCAGGCTCCTCGTTGAGTGTGGAGCCTGCTTGGGATTCTCTCCCTCTCCCTCTCTCTCTTCCCCTCTTCCCCTCTCTCGCACGTACCCTTTCTCTCTCTCTCAATCAAAATAAATAAATAAACTTTAAAAAATGATACCAGAAGATGGGGTACCTGGGTGGCTCAATCAGTTAAGTGTCAGACTTAGGTTCAGGTCATAACCTCACGGTCTATGGGTTTGAGTCCCATATCCGGCTCTGTGCTGACAGCTCAGAGCCTGGAGCCTGCTTCAGATTCTGTGTTTCCATCTCTCTCTGCCCCTCCCACACTCATGCTCTGTCTCTCTCCATCTCTCAAAAATGAATAAACATTAAAAAAAATTTTTTAAATAAGAGAAGAAAATTGATACTTTTTAGTTATTAAAAGTATCTTATGATATGTCCACTAGTTTCTTAAAAATCAGTCTGCACTTCAACCATTTGCTTAAAAATTAGAGATAATAATACTTCTGTCAATTCTCATGCATACTTTGTACATCTTTTACGTCTGAACAAAGTCTATTAAAGTTAGAAAAGAGTGTTCATTTTAGGATACCTTTTAAAGAGAAATGGTATCCAATAAATGCTTACTCAATGCCTGAGTTCCCACATACATTTTTATCTCATGATTGCTAACACACTTTAATTCAGGGTAACTCATTTGGATAAGATTATATTCTTCTTATAATTACTTAATAAAGTCATGAATGAGGCTATGGCTATATTCAAGAAGGATGAAGGAGAAAAAAAAATAAGAATGTCACAATAATTTTGAATCACTAGAATCAGAAAAAAAAAGATTATAAGTTGTCTTTGTTTTTAAACCTGTCATCAAATTCCATAACTCTCCAAGATTATTATATGCATCCTCGGCAGATGGCCTCATTCATATGTGATTTGTAACAGCTTTCTTCTCAAACAGATTTTTAAATATGCCCCAAAATAAATTATGAACATGCTCTCATATAATGAACAAGATAGGGCCTTTTTTTAAAGTCCAAATATGCTCATTCTAAAATAACATGCCAATTTTTTTTTCCCTTAAAGATCATACTATATTTGAGTGAGGAAAGCTTCAATGACACACAGGAGAAAGATTCTCTTAACTGTTTCATATTTCAGTTATTCACTGAAGACAGATAACTCCTATTTTAATTTACCCCGTTTTCAGGCCTTACTATTAATCCTGAAAAGCAGATCTAACCTGAGTATTGCTCTTTAAACAAATGCAAACACAAGCTGCTCACTTGAATAGAATGGCGTGGTGGCAAGGCACAGAGGTAACACTCCTGGGAGATCGCTTTCCGAGGCTCTATTTCAGTCCTAGAGAACATTTAAGAGGAATGAAAAGAATGGACATTCCTCAAGCAAACCTCCTTGACTTTTATTTTGGCCAAGCTTTTTAGAAAAGTTTTATTTGACCAGAGGCTAACTCAGGATGGTACTATGACAAGCACCTGGAATACAGTTATTCCGTGCAGCCCGTATTAGTTGGGGAGACATGTATTTTAATAGCATTTAGCCAAATGGGTTTGGACTGATATATTGATACTGTCTTGTGAATCCATTCAAATGAATTAAATATAAATAATTCATATAAATTTTTTTTTCAACGTTTTTTATTTATTTTTGGGACAGAGAGAGACAGAGCATGAACGGGGGAGGGGCAGAGAGAGAGGGAGACACAGAATCGGAAACAGGCTCCAGGCTCCGAGCCATCAGCCCAGAGCCTGACGCGGGGCTCGAACTCACGGACTGTGAGATCGTGACCTGGCTGAAGTCGGACGCTTAACCGACTGTGCCACCCAGGCGCCCCTAAATATAAATAATTCAGAAACAAAATCCAAAATGCATTTAATTGAAAGTCCAATTTTCTTATATGTAAGATTGGGATGAGTTGGCAACTATCAAATTTAAAACCTGAATAAATTTAAACGTATAATTTAAAGAGATTAGTATGGGATAATTTCTATCAAATTCCTGCAGTATCATTTTTGCTCACCGAGAAATTTCATTATTTTTATACGTGTATACAGAAAGGGAGTATTCCATTTTATTTAAATATATTTTATTACTCACTGTAGGAAGTGATCACAATACATGTAGTTTGCGGCCCAGTTTAAAGTATCAATTGGGGTGCCTGGGTGGTTCAGTCGGTTGAGCGTCCGACTTCAACTCAGGTCATGATCTCACACTCCATGAGTTTGAGCTCCTCGTTGGGCTCTGTGCTGACAGCTCAGAGCCTGGAGCCCGCTTCAGATTCTGTTTCTCCCCCTCTCTCTGCCCCTGCTCATGCTGTCTCTCTCTGTCTCAAAAATAAATAAAAACATTAAAAAAATTGTTTTTAAAAAGTATCAATCAACTTCAACAGATAAAAATCTGAGGATACTAACATTTACATCAGGCTTATTTATTTATCTTGAGAGAGAGAGAGAGAGCGCAAGAGAGCACATGAGCAGGGGAGGGGAAGAGAGAGAAAGGGGGAGAGAGAGAAAATCCCAAGCAGGATCCACACTGTCAGGGGCTAGAACTCATGAACCCCGAGATCATGACCTGAACCAAAATCAAGAGTCAAATGCTTAACCCACTGAGCCACCCAGGCCCCCCTGAGGATACCAACATTTTAACTGGGTTTTACAAACAGAATTATATAAAAGTGGCTAATATACAAATAAGACAAAGTAAAATCTTCATTTTTCTACATATGAGTTTTGCCTTTGGAAAAAGTCAACTTTTTCATCTTATTCATCTATGAAGTAGAGATAACAGCAACCAAATGAATGGAGAGTATATCTACAGATATATATAAAACACCATTTATTCACTTTTTTTCTTTGTCATTCAAAAATTTATATGACATTTAGGTTATCATGGTGTCTTATCTTACTGCTCGTTTCTCCAAAGTCTGAAGGTTGTTTTCAATCATTAACAATTCTGACAGAAGAAGAATCAAGAAAAAGCATAAATGTTGGCTGATATTTTAAAGGTAAGAAAGAATAATCATTGAAAACATGGAAAATGGAAGAAAGATAAATAAGAACAATCAAACATAAACCTATGATCTATTACATTTTATTCTAATCTGTTTGCCTATTTTTTATACTAACCTATATTTTATTCCAATCTTCTTTTCTATTTTAATAGAGTTGACATCACACAATACTCATTTACTCTATCAATCATCTATGCAGGGGGAGTTACATATTCATTTGGTACATAAAAAATTTTTCCTACTACTTGCATTTAACCTTATTATATGTGTATACTCAGTGCTATTCATTAATATATTTACTTATATCATTAAAAACAGCAATATAGTATTCCACTGTGTGAATACAAATAAAATTATTTAGCCATTTTTCAATTTTTACATACTTAAAATGTTTCCAGTTTTCACCAAGGAAACTTTTAAATTGTGTCTGTAGGGCCATCACAAATCCATTTGTAACACTGTGTTGGATGAGTCAGGGTTTTCTTGTTATAGCATTGACTTCTCAAGGGGCTGAATTTCTAAATTACATACAGATCCTTCTAAATGAAAAAATAAAAACTAGGATTACTGCTAGCTTCTATCCGGTGAAGTAGATCTTTTTCTTTTCCTTGTTTTTAGGGCAAAAAGCAATCCGATGAGGTACAGACTAAAAAAGAAAACGCCTGAGTTTCCTAATCAATTACCTCTAGTCAGGAAAGATTCTACCATTTTTTCTTAACTCTTTAAAGGCAGAAAAATAATATACTAAAATCAAATCTCTTTCAAAACACCTTACAGAACTTAAAATTATTATAATTCTACAATTTGCTTCTGAGCTTCTAGCTCTTTAAATGTATACAATTTGTTTGCAGCATAATATAACATTCTCAATAAAAGAAAAAGCTAATAATTTTTAACTGTGGTACTTATTTTTTACATAAGAGTTTGAATAAACAGAATTTAAATGTATTCAGCCTCTTAATCTCATCTTAAATCCATTAGTACCATAGTTGCTTAAGGTAAAATACTTATAAAATAATAAGATATATAGTCCCTGTAGACAGAACTATATTATTTTTGAAATATCTTTTTTTCTTGCGCAGTTTCCCCTTTCCCTTTCCTTTCATTTCCATCAGATGGTTGATACCTTATTGAGTGCCATAGGAAAGAATGAAGACCTGGTTAAAAGAATTAGTTACTTGGTAGTCTCTTGATCTGTGTTTTCCCAAATCTCAACCCATTAAGGACACCATGAGTGAGGTGTTTGCAGCATTATATAGGGATAGTCCTCGGGTAGCAGAACATTAAAACTTACGAGCAAAACAAATTTTCTTTGTGACTATAAAAAAGATTTCCCAGGATCAGATGAAAGATTTGAAGGAAGTTTATGAACAGCGCAAGGAGATGGAGGCAGAAGGGTCCTAAGTTATACTTTATCAGAGTAGTTGTGGGAGTTAAGGGCAAGACCCAGAGGTGATGCAGTCACTGCACAGGTATATATACCAGTGGGTGTCTGGCAGAGTGTTATAGGCCAATGACATCAAACGGGCAGAAACATTTCTGTGACTTCTTTTCTAAAACTAACAGAACCATGGAAATAGGCAAAGCAATAGCTCACTAAAATGTGTGGACGAAGACCAAGGACAAGATGGTCTTTTCGATGTGTACCTTAGTATGAGCTATCATAGGGGATTTCAAACTGACTCAGATTAAGTTATCACCAAGTTAAGGAATGGGGCTCAAAATAGAACTTGAGTTTGGTTACAAATAGATAATTGAGTGGAACTTGTTATTTGTACATCTGAGATGGGTGATTGTAATTCATAACTCCTACAAAACAGAAAAGACTTTGACCTTTATTATGTCTTTAGGAAAGACTATTTTGCATAATAATGCATGAACTGTTTGCATGATTGGTGTTATTATTGATTAAATATGCTATCTCCCCAGATGATATCTAAATGTGATTAGGCTTTCTGAGAAACATTGTTAAGCATTGATATAATTAATTATATCAAATAAACTGGGAAATTATTAGGAAAGCATATCATGGTATAATGGGCAAATAAAATCACCACTAAATTCACACATATCCATAATAATCAAGCAAATGATCAAATGAAGCCTGAGGAGTTATTTCTAAGTTTTTCAAAACTGATAATAATTTATTTCTTGCTTACTAATTTTAGAATCGGTTAGTACTTCCTAGTAGGCCAGAAGTAATATTTACACAAATTCTGCAAAAAGTCATCTTTTATGTACGTTTCATTTAATGATTCAATAAACATTTATGAACAATACTATTCATAAAATAATAATTACGAACAATAATGTTCTAAAACCTCTTATATCCAGTGGGGCTAAAGTATGAATTAGGTGTGCATTTTTCTTTCAGGTAACTGTGTATCTCTGTATCTTTATATGTATCTCCATCTATCTTTCAATCTTTCTATCATCTATATGCATTGTTACCGTACCGTTGGAATGTTATGTCTTTATATATTAATATGTATACATTTATAATATAAATTTTATATCTTCAGACTTATGATGTAATTTAAAAATGGGTTATATTGACAATAAGTTATATTAAAAAATAAAAATAATAAAATTGCTTGCAAAAAAGATAAAAATGTGTCATAAAACACTGAAGATACTAGCAACAATTTAAAATTTAGTATCAGGAATTAGCTATAATGGTTTATGTCTACCTGGTTAGCTCAAACTTTTTTATAATGTACATTATGGCCATATTATTCCTTTCTATTCTTATCCTCACAAAATTTTGATAAAGAATAAAAAGTATACATTTATTATGTTAGAGATTTAAAACTATGATGATTTAGTTTAAGAACCTGAATGGATGGTATCATGGTAGAAGTCATTTTTCATTTGGATAAATTACTGACGAGCAATTTCTTCTAAGGTTTGGGGCTACCATTTCTTCTTACTGGCTGTCATCAACCTTACAAATTAAAGTCTTTGCTCATGGCTACAACAATGAGGTTACGTTTTTAGATACAATTTTTATTGGGAATTTTTGAAGTGACTTTTCAAAAACATATACTAGGATAGGGGACACATGCAAATTCTCAATCCTGTAGGATCACATGGTGATTTTAAAATCTTTCTCTGTAGTACCTTTTAGGCTTATTCAGAGAAAACACTATTCATTGTTAAAACAAACTATGAATGAGCTGTACTGCACCATTATTAGCTTGCCATGTCACAACTACTAGTCTCCCTCCCAGAGGGAACAATTCAGAAAGCAAATGTAAAAATGTTAAGTTAGTTTGACAGAACAATCTTTTCAGGACTCTGTCCTATATGTACTTAGTGATGTGTTAAACTATTTTCTGCCATTATTCTGTACCGTTCTGCCAACTGCATTTTACATGGACACCTACTAGTGGTTAAGAGACAGAGGACTGTCAAATTCAGGATCTCAGGCATCTTGTGCCCACATCACAAAACATTTTAAGAAAGATTGTGCGTCTTCATCTCAATAACAATCACTGCAATGTCTCTTTCTTTTTGATAACCAAAATGGTAATTACTACAGAAAGAGCTTTTTTCTTGTTCCATTTGCCTGAATGCTTAACATTGCTAGATTGATTAATCACCTAGGATGGCCCCAGGCCATCAGAACTATGTGTCTTAATACATGTGACCTTCTTTCCATTGACACCTGCAAAGAAAGACAGGCTCTTCTTCCTTGTTTCTTTCCAAAAAGAAAGCCTTAGCCCTAGAGGGGAAGGAAGATAAATGGCTACTCTCCATGTGCCTGCTGCTCTCCACAATTAATGCCAAATAAAACAGTAATTAGCTGAGATGAGAAAGCAGTCAAGAGTCTTCAAAGAGTCTACCATAGTGCTTTGTAATAAAAAAAACAAAAACAAACAAACAAAAAACTTATGTACAAAGTATATTAAAGTCATCATTCCAGCGCATCATACCTGAATGCCTTACAACACTTTCATAAAAATCAATGCCTTACATTTTGTGAATTCAGAAAGAATGTATCTATATCATTGTCCCTTTTTTTAAAGTATATTCACAGAGAAAGTGTTTTAGAAATGATTTGAAAATTTCAAAGTCTCATGAAGTAGGACGAGAATTATCCAGTAATAAATGCATCTATATCACATGTGTTATGGCAGTGGGGGGGGGGGGTACTTAAATGATTACACACACCTAACCTTAATGATATATCTGGTAATCATGAAATGTGCTTAGTACTGGCCCAATAATATAGTCATACATGTAAATTCACTGCAGTCTGAATTTGATATTAATACCCAAGTTGAAATTCTAATGCATAATATTTAAAATATATAATTCTCCCCCTCCACTGAATTGAAACTTCAGATAACCAAATAGGTTTCATATTACTGAATCTCAATGGAGAATTGCTTGCAGTTGGTTAAATTTATTCTGATATCTTAGGAAGCACTTTTTTTTTAATATGAAATTTATTGTCAAATTGGTTTCCATACAACATCCAGTGCTCATCCCAACAGGTGCCCTCCTCAATACCCATCACCCACCCTCTCCTCCCTCCCACCCCCATCAACCCTCAGTTTGTTCTCAGTTTTTAAGAGTTTTGGCTCCCTACCTAACTTTTTTTTTTTGTTCCCCGCCCCCATGGTCTTCTGTTAAATTTCTCAGGATCCACAGAGGAGTGAAAACAAATGGTATCTGTCTTTTGCTGTATGACTGATTTCACTTAGCATAACACTCTCCAGTTCCATACACATTGCTACAAAAAGCCAAATTTCATTCTTTCTCCTTGCCACGTAGTATTCCCTTGTGTATATAAACAACAATTTCTTTATCCATTCATCAGCTGATGGACATTTAGGCTCTTTCCGTAATTTGGCTATAGTTGAAAGTGCTGCTATAAACATAGGGGTACAAGTGCCCCTATGCATCAGCACTCCTGTATCCCTTGGGTAAATTCCTAGCAGTGCTATTGCTAGGTCATAAGGTAGATCTATTTTTAATATTTTGAGGAACCTCCACACTGTTTTCCAGAGCAGCTGCACCAGTTTGCATTCCCACCAACAGTGCAAGAGGGTTCCCGTTTCTCCACATCCTCGCCAGCATCTACAGTCTCCTGATTTGTTCATTTTAGCCACTCTGACTGGCGTGAGGTGATATCTGAGTGTGGTTTTGATTTGTATTTCCCTAATGAGGAGCGATGTTGAGCATCTTTTCATGTGTCTGTTGGCCATCCGGATGTCTTCTTTAGAGAAGTGTCTATTCATGTTTTCTGCCCATTTCTTCACTGGATTCTTTGTTTTTCGGGTGTGGAGTTTGGTGAGCTCTTTATAGTTTTTGGATACTAACCCTTTGTCCGATATGTCATTTGCAAATATCTTTTCCCAATCTGTTGGTTGCCTTTTAGTTTTGTTGATTGTTTCCTTTGCAGTACAGAAGCTTTTATCTTCATGAGGTCCCAATAGTTCATTTTTGCTTTTCATTCCCTTGCCTTTGGGGATGTGTCACGTAAGAAATTCCTGCAGCTGAGGTCAGAGAGGTTTTTTCCTGCTTTCTCCTCTACGGTTTTCATGGTTTCCTGTCTCACATTCAGGTCCTTTATCCATTTTATTTTTGTGAATGGTGTAAGAAAGTGGTCTAGTTTCATTCTTCTGCATGTTGCTGTCCAGTTCTCCCAGCACCATTTGTTAAAGAGACTGTCTTTTTTCCATTGGATATTCTTTCCTGCTTTGTCAAAGATTAGTTGGCCATACTTTTGTGGGTCTAGTTCTGGGGTTTCTATTCTATTCCATTGGTCTGTGTGTCTGTTTTTGTGCCAATACCATGCTGTCTTGATGATTACAGCTTTGTAGTAGAGGCTAAAGTCTGGGATTGCGATGCCTCCTGCTTTGGTCTTCTTCTTCAAAATTACTTTGGCTATTTGGGGTCTTTGTGGTTCCATACAAATTTTAGGATTACTTGTTCTAGCTTCAAGAAGAATACTGGTGCAATTTTGATTAGGATTGCATTGAATGTGTAGATAGCTTTGGGTAGTATTGACATTTTAACAATATTTATTCTTCTAATCCATGAGCACGGAATGTTTTTCCATTTCTTCATATCTTCTTCAATTTCTTTCATAAGCTTTCTATAGTTTTCAACATACAGATCTTTTACGTCTTTGGTTAGGTTTATTCCTAGGTATTTTATGCTTCTTAGTGCAATTGTGAATGGGATCAGTTTCTTTATTTGTCTTTCTGTTGCTTCATTATTACTGTATAAGAATGAAACTGATTTCTGTACATTGATTTTGTATCCTGCGACTTTACTGAATTCATGTATCAGTTCCAGTAGACTTTTGGTGAAGTCTATCAGGTTTTCCAAGTATAATATAATGTCATCTGCAAAAAGTGAAAGCTTGACTTCATCTTTGCCAATTTGGATGCCTTTGATTTCCTTTTGTTGTCGGATTGCTGATGCTAGCACTTCCAACACTATGTTAAACAACAGCGGTGAGAGTGAACATCCCTGTAGTGTTCCTGATCTCAGGGGGAAAGCTGTTTTTCCCCATTGAGGATATTAGCTGTGGGCTTTTCATAAATGGCTTTTATGATGCTTAAGTATGTTCCTTCTATCCCGACGTTCTCGAGGGTTTTTATTAAGAAAGGATGCTGAATTTTGTCAGATGCTTTTTCTGCATCGATTGACAGGATCATATGGTTCTTATCTTTTCTTTTATTAATGTGATGTATCACACTGATTGATTTGCGAATGTTGAATCAGTCCTGCAGTCCAAGAATGAATCCCACTTGATCATGGTGAATAATTATTCTTATATGCTGTTGAATTTGATTTGCTAGTATCTTATTGAGAATTTTTGCATCCATATTCATCAGGGGTATTGGCCTGTAGTTCTCTTTTTTTGCTGGGTCTCTGTCTGGTTTAGGAATCAAAGTAATGCTGGCTTCATAGAATGAGTCTGGAAGTTTTCCTCCCCTTTCTATTTTTTGAAACAGCTTGGGAAAGATAGGTATTACCTCTGCTTTAAATGTCTGGTAGAATTTCCCTGGGAAGCCATCTGGTCCTGGACTCTTATTTGTTGGGAGATTTTTGATGACTGATTCAATTTCTTCGCTGGTTATGGCTGTGTTCAAGTTTTCTATTTCTTCCTGTTTGAGTTTTGGACGTGTGTGGGTGCTTAGGAATTTGTCCATTTCTTCCAGGTTGTCCAGTTTGTTGGCATACAATTTTTCATAGTATTCCCTGATAATTGCTTGTATTTCTGAGGGATTGGTTGTAATAATTCATGATTTTATCTATTTGGGTCCTCTCACTTTTCTTTTTGAGAAGCCTGGCTAGAGGTTTATCAATTTTGTTTTGTTTTGTTTTGTTTTGTTTCAAAAAAACCAACCCTTAGCTTCATTGATCTGCTCTACAGTTTTTTAGATTCTATATTGTTTATTTCTGCTCTGAGCTTTATTGTTTCTCTTCTTCTGCTGGGTCTAGGGTGTCTTTGCTGTTCTGCTTCTATTTCCTTTAGATTTTGTATTTGGGATTTTTCTTGTTTCTTGAGATAGGCCTGGGTTGCAATGTATTTTACTCTCAGGACTGCCTTTGCTGCGTCCCAAAGCGTTTGGATTGTTGTATTTTCACTTTCATTTGTTTCCATATATTTTTTAATTTCTTCTCTAATTGCCTGGTTGACCCATTCATTCGTTAGTAGGGTGTTCTTTAACCTCCATGCTTTTGGAGGTTTTCCAGACTTTTTCCTGTGGTTGATTTCAAGCTTCATAGCATTGTGGTCTGAAAGTGTGCATGGTATGATCTCAATTCTTCTATACTTATGAAGGGCTGTTTTGTGACCCATTATGTGATCTATCTTGGAGAAGGCTCCATGTGAACTTGAGAAGAAAGTACATTGTTGCTTTGGGATGCAGAGTTCTAAACATATCTATCAAGTCCATCTGATCCAATGTATCATTCAGGGCCCTTGTTTCTTCATTCATCCTGTGTCTAGATGATCTATCCATTGTTGTAAGTGGAGTATTAAAGTCCTCTGCAATTACCACATTCTTATCAATAAGGTTGCTTATGTTTGTGATTCTTTTATATATTTGGGGGCTCCCGTATTCGGCACACAGACATTTATAATTGTTAGCTCTTGCTGATGGATAGACCCTGTGGTTATTATATAATGTCCTTCTTCATCTCTTGTTACAGACTTTAATTTAAATTTTAGTTTGTCTTATATAAGTAGGGCTACTCCAGCTTTCTTTTGACTTCCAGTAGCATGATAAATATATCTCCATCCCCTCACTTTCAATCTGAAAGTGTCCTCAGGTCTAAAATGAGTCTCTTATAGACAGCAAATAGATGGGTCTTGTTTTTTTTATCGATTCTGATACCCTATGTCTTTTGGTTGGAGCATTTAGTCCATTTACATTCAGTGTTATTATCAAAAGAAATGGGTTTAGAGTCATTGTGATGTCTGTAGGTTTCATGCTTGTAGTGATGTCTCTGGTACTTTGTGGTCCTTGCAATATTTCACTCACAGAATCCCCAGTAGGATTTCTTGTAGGGCTGGTTTAGTGGTGATGAACTTCTTCAGTTTTTGTTTGTTTGGGAAAACCTTTATCTCTCCTTCTTTTCTGAATGACAGACTTGCTGGATAAAGGATTCCTGGCTGCATATTTTTTCTGTTCATCACATTGAAGATTTCCTGCCATTCCTTTCTGGCTTGCCAAGTTTCACTAGATACGTCTGCCACTAGTCTTATCGGCCTCCCTTAATATGTTAGAGCATGTTTATCCCTAGCTGCTTTCAGAATTTTCTCTTTATCCTTGTATTTTGCCAGTAACTATGATATGTCGTGCAGAAGATCGATTCAAGTTACGTCTGAAGGGAGTTCTCTGTGCTTCTTGGATTTCAATCCCTTTTTCCTTCCCCAGATCAGGGAAGTTCTCTGCCATGATTTGTTCAAGTACACCTTCAGCTCCTTTCTCTCTCTCTTCCTTTTCTGGAATTCCTCTTATACGGATATTGTTCCGTTTCATTACATCACTTAGTTCTCTAATTCTCCCCACATACTCCTGGATTTTTTTTATCTCTCTTTTTCTCAGCTTCCTCTTTTTCCATAATTTTCTCTTCTAATTAACCTATTCTCTCCTCTGACTTTTCAGTGTGAACTCTGGTCACCTCCATTTTATTTTGCACCTCATTTGTAGCATTTTTTAGCTCCTCATGACTGTTTCTTAGTCCCGTGATCTCTGTAGCAATAGATTCTCTGCTGTCCTCTATACTTTTTTCAAGCCCAGTGATTAATTTTATGACTATTATTCTAAATTCTTGTTCTGTTATATTGCTTAAATCGTTTTTGATCAATTTGTTAGCTGTTGCTACTTCCTGGAGTTTCTTTTGAGGAGAATTCTTCCATTTCATCATTTTGGATAGTCCCTGGAGTGGTGTGGAACAGCAGGCTCTTCCCCTGTGCTGTCTGGAGTAACTTGTGTTGGTGGGCAGGACCGCAGTCACACCTGATGTCTGCCCCCAGCCCAACACTGGGGCCACAGTCAAATTGGTGTGTGTACCTTCTCTTCCCCTCTCCCAGGGGCAGTACTCACTGTGGAATGGTGTGGCCCCTGTCTGGGCTACTTGCACACTGCCAGGCTTGTGGTGCTGCTTCGATGGGATCTGGCGTATTAGCCGGGGTGGATCCGCAAGGTGCACAGGGGCGGGAAGGGCAGGCTCAGCTTGCTTTGCTGTCGGTGGTCCCCTGCAGGAGGGGCCCTACAACGACTGGGAGGGAGGCAGACTTGTTGGAGGGATAGACCCACAGAAGTACAGCGTTGGGTGTTTGCGAGGTGCAAGCAAGTTCAGTGACGGGAACTGGTTCCCTCTGGGTTCAGCTGGGGATGGAAGAGGGAGATGGTGCTGGCCAGCGCCTTTGTTCACCGCCACGCTGAGATCTGTCTCCTGGGGCTCAACAACTCTCCCTCCCAGTGTCCTCTCGCCCTCCTGCTCTCTGAGAAGAGCTGTTGACTTATAACATTCTAGATGTTAAGTCCCGCTAGCTGTCAGAACACACTCTGTCCTGCCCCTCTGCTTTTGCAAGCCAGACTCTGGGGCTCTGCCTTGCCGAGCGGGCTGCCCCTCCACCGCCCCAGCTCCCTCTGCTAGTCCGTGTAGCACGCACCCCCTCTCTGCCCTTCCTACCCTCTTCCGTGGGCCTCTTGTCTATGCTTGGCTCCGGAGAGTCTGTTCTGCTAGTCTTCTGGTGGTTTTCTGGGTTATTTAGGCAGGTGTGGGTGGAATCTAAGTGATCAGCAGGACGAGGTGAGCCCAGCATCCTCCTATGCCGCTATCTTCCCTAGTTCAGGAGCGCACTTGTTATCATGAGCACTGTGTGTTGTATATAAGTCATGAAATAAAGAATTAGACTCCTGACACCAATGCTGCACTGTGTGTTAACGAAATAGACTAAGCAAAAATCTGAAAAAAAAATACAAAACTTTCAAGTTGAAATAAAAAATCTACATAAAGAGAAATAATAAAAGCAATGCATTTCCGTAGAATGTAAAAAAAAAAAAATAATAAGTGACAGATCTACCATTGTCTACCATAAAGATATTCTTAATTACAGAATAATTTACTGCTGAGTCTACTACCCAGTTACCAAGCTGAGGCCATAAGCTGAATTTCTTTGTTTCACAATAGAGAACAGATCAAGAATGAGGAATGACTGTAGTCTTTTATAAACCTCTGAATTTGAATTTGGGGTTTGACAGAGATCATAGTTTCATTTGGAGTGTTTTACCACTCTGTCTCTTTTTTCATTGGAAAAAGGGTGAAAATAATTCAATTAGCAATAAAATGAGATTTTAAAAACTAACATCTTGTTGTGATGACCAAAATATTAAAAAGAAAAAAAAATAAGACTTAGCAAAGCTAGTTGGTTGATGTAGTACTACCTTACTAACTTGGGAAGCTGACACTGAAAAGAAATCATTCAAATTACAGAAAAAGATTAAGTGCTGAAATTTTTAAATACGAGGACATTCTGTCTTACAGCATGACATAATTGAAACAATAATCTTAGATTCAATGTAAAACATAAACACAAAGTCTCAAAGTACAGAAAAAAAATTTTAAGTATCATTATTTAGTCACTATGTAATTAATGTATATAATTAATATGTGCTAAGTAATCAGACAGTAAACAGTTTCCACCTTCAGGAGGCTTACATTGGAGATGCCTGGGTGGCTCAGTCAGTGAAGCACCGACTCTTGATTTTGGCTCAGTTCATGATCTCACAGTTTTTGGGATGGAGCCCCACTTCAGGCTCTGCACTGAATGAGGTACTTGCTTAGGATTCTTTCTCTCCCTCTCTCTCTGCCTCTTCCACATGCATGTGCACATGTGCATATTCTCTCTCTCTCTCTCTGTCTCTCTCTCTGTCTCAAAGCAAATAAATAAACATAAAAAATAAAGGGAGGCTTACAGTGTAGCAAGGGAGATAGATGGTAGAGAAATTTTGACAAAATTTATAATTAATTAAGATTGTGAATAGCGTTAGCAAGAAGTCTCTGTGTTTTGAAAAGGGGTACACAACTCAGAATAAGGATAAGTCTTCCCTAAGGAAGTGATGTATAAGTTAAAAACTAGATAATGAACAGAATAAGGTGGTTACACTGGGAAATAGGATTTGTGGATGGAAGTGATAATGTATGGCAAAATGAGGCCCCAGAGCACAGGACCTTATCAAATGTATAAAGGTTTTTAAATATAGTATCAAGAGCAGTTAAGAGGCCATCAAAGAGTGTTGAGTCAGAGAGTGACTTGATCAAACATCTTCTTTAAAAATATCACCCTGTGTGGAACATGAATTAGGGAAAGGCAAAAAAGGATGAGGGACCTCAGTGCAACAGTCCAGATGAGAAACAAAGGGTTAGGTTTTGGGAGCAGAAGAAGAGGTAAGAAAAGTGATCTATGAAAGTTAGAAAGTATAACTGATATAACTTAATTTTTGAGTGGATGTGGGCAGCGAGAAAGGAAGTGTAAAGATTACTTCGTATTACTGGCTCAAATTTCTGAGTGGAGCACTGTGCCATCTACTAAGATACCAAAAACAGGCAGAAAAAGATATTTGGATATCCTATATTTTAAAGGTAATCTTTAAGATATCAAGTGATGAGGCTGAAGTAACTGGATGTATGGATCTGAAGCTCAGAAAAGAGACAGTACAGAGATCTACATTTGGGAATTACAGTGAACATATGATATTTCAAGTTGTGGAAATTCATGGACTCCAAGGGAAAGTATGTAGAGTGAGAGAAGCCATGAAGAGCTATAGCCAAGCCCTGAAACTCTGTAACATTTGGAAGCTAGATTGAGGTCAAATGTCCAACACTGGAGACAGAAGGAGTGAGTAAAGGCATGGATGGGACATAGGAAAAATTACTGTCCCATAGAAACCAACAACAGAGAGTGAAGGGGGAGCAGTCCTTTGCCCTGGATGGCTTGATAGTGGAAATAAATTGGGTGTCCACTGTACTGAAATTCATTACAGATGTTAGCAGGAACTAATAGTTTTGGTAAATTCGTATAAGAAAGTTCTGGAGTGAAGTGTGTAATAGTGTGATTGGGATACCAGGAAATGCAACCATAAAATGTAAATAAGTTTTCAGAGAAGTTTGGTTGTGAAAGACTACGCAGATATAAATCAATTACATGAAGTGAATATAATGTCAAGAGAGAAGCAATATAACACATTTTTCAAGGCCACAAAATCTGGCAACAGATGGCCTGGGTTTGGACACTAGCTCTGCGACTTACTAGCTCTTGGTCTTAGATAAGTTACTTAATCCTTCTGTGCCTCAACTCCTTCACCTCGAAATTGGTGACAATAATTATTTCATCACACCATGTGGGAAAAAAAAATGACATATACATAGCACTTAAAACCAGCACTTAAAATAACACTGTGTTTGTTATTATTTTGTTCAACATATAAAAATTCTCAGTATGTTCCAACGTCAACTGGAAGAATCCAATACAAAAGATAAAAAGCGAAATAATTTATCATTATCTTTAGGGGGAGAGATCATGAATCATTCTAATCATCCTGTTTTTGCTTAAGAGTAAATTCTACTTTTTATGATAAGCATTTTAACACTTTTATAATAAGTACTAAATATTACTTTAGAGGAAAATACATAATGTCATGAAAACCATGCATACTACGTTAAAAAAACAATAATGAAAACTAGTATTATTATGGCCAGGTTTTGTTGAAAATCATATATATATATGTATGTATATACACATATATGTATATATTTATACATATATATAATACTAAATCATACATATTAAATCATATATATATACACTAAAAAATATAATAAGTACTAAATATTACTTTAGAAGAAGATACATAATGTCATGAAAACCATGCATACTATGTTAAAAAAACAATAATGAAAAGTAGTATTATTATGGCCAGGTTTTGTTGAAAATCATGTATATATATATATAATACTAAATCATATATATTAAATCATATATATATATATATATATATATATATATACACACACACACACACACTAAAAAATATTTACCAAAATATTGATAGTAGCTAGTTATGAGTGGTAAGGTTTAAAATATTTCAATTTTATTTCCTGTGCCGTAGTGCATTTTCTAAATTTTCTACAATTAACACTAATGTTATTTTTGTAAGTAGAAAATGCTGCTTAAAAAATTAAAGAGATTTTTCTCTGGAGTCTGGAAGCCTACAAATTAGGGCTTGCTCAGAACCCAAAGCTACTTAGTTGATACTGAAGTCCTGAACCCATCAATCTTGGGCCACTGTGTGAGCACTAGCCTATTCCATCCAAATCCCTGAGGTTTAAGCAACAATCTTGTTAGCTACATACTGCTGTCCAAGCAATCTTCATAAAATGCAAATCTGGGCCTGGCATACCCCTACAGTAACTCTTCCTTGTGAATAAAACAGACCATTCGTAAGCCCCACAAGACGCATTCAGAAGTAGAAGATTTACTGAATACGCTTCTTACTTATGGCTTAATGTTTTTCGGATGATTTATCTGTCCAGAGGCCTTTCCTTTCCTTTCTCACTTAGCCAAGTTTGACCTATCCTTCAAAGCACTGTTGTGTCAGCTAGTGCTCCCAAAGCACACTAGAGTGATGCCATTCCATAATGATTTTCTCTTTAAGTAGAAAACTCTCAGCCACCTGGATGCAAGCAACATGCACATACACACAATTTCTACATACACGCATGTAGCTCAATAGGCTCGTGGAGGAGCAGAGTAAATGTGAAGCAAATGGGAAACGAGCAGACCTAAAGATTCTAAAGACTCTGAAAATTTTCTAAGTTTTAAGCTTTCAAACTAACTGTTAAAGAATAGCCCAAGACTTTTTTTCATTTGTGTCTGAGAAAGAAACTAGAATGAATTCTAAATAAAAGGATTTAGACAGGAAAGACTAGACTTGAGAATACACATTGGAATCATAGACCAAACGTATTTGGGTCATCACTGCACTTCAATGGATAATTACACCTGAGGCTTCAATAAAAAGATTCATTTCACTAGGAACACTCAAGCCTAACTCGGGGAATAAGCCAGCTGATCTGACCATGGTGGAGGTAAACAGGATAGCAACCATCTCTTCGGAAAAGAGATTATAAGCTACCTCAGAAGAGTACAAGGTCAGGTTCTGTTGGATTCACTCCAGACTGAATACAAAGCCATTAGTTGGTGGCTCACCCACTAATATTGCACCATTTTCTCACTTGTACAAAGTTAATTACATCCATCACACTCTGTCATGTTCAGAAAAAAAAAAATCTGGAAAAATATATCCTTTAATCTTTCTTTTTATGACTGACATTCTTCAAGTTTTTAATGATTCTTTTAACAACAAATCTGACTAAAACCCATACTAAACAATCACTAACAATAACTACAACTATTAAAAGTTGTACTTTCATAGTAGTAGTACTATGAAATAGGAGTACTAACTACTATTATGAAAAGAAATTCTTCTTTCCCAACCCCAAAAAGTTTCCATAATTACTATAAGTAGAATTGTGTAAAAAAAATTTTTTTTCATGGTACAAGCGTATAAAGCACAGACAAGTTAATAAAGATCACACTTATAAATCAGCCAGATACCTTGCCCTCATATCCATCACTTGAGATTTCCCCCGATTTCTGGTGAAATTGGTCAAGAGACCTTGAAGGAAACTGTGGTTAGCAAATGAAAAACCAGTTTAAACTCATTCTAGTTTGTCACTTAGATTGTAAATACATGCAGAGGCTTGGATTTATATAAGTATTTGTACATCTATTATATCTAAAAGGGAAGCTCCATAGGTAAATCACAATGTGATAAAAACTAAACAATTATCACAGGACAAAACACAAAAATGAAATAGTGAATGGGGAAAGGAAGGGAATAAAAGACAATAAACTCAAGTTGGATAGAATCACACAGATTAAGCATAAAACATGTGCCTAATCTCTCTACAAGTCAAGACAGAGAAAACAGATTGGCTTCTTAAAGTAGCAGGGGGAAAATAACAATAAAAATTAGCTGACGTGTAGTGCATACTTACTATAATTACGCTTAGCATAAATACTTCACATGCATTAAGTTATTCAATAATCACAAATACAGACACTCCCAGACTTACAGTGGTTTGACTTATGCCTTTTTGACAACAGTGGTGTCAAACTGATACACTTTCAGTAGACAATGTATTTTGAATTTTGATCTTTCCTCAAGCTAGTGCAATGCAGTACAATCCTCTCCTGATTCTGGGCACTCACAGGGAGCTGCAACGCTGAGTCAGCTGTGTAACCGTGAGGTCAGCAACCGATGTGCTCACAATGACTCTATACCCATACACTCATTCTCTTTTTCACTTTAAGTACAATGTTCAATAAATTCAACGCATTACTATAAAATAGGCTTTGTGTTAGATAATTTGCCAAACTGTAGGCTCATGTGTTTTGAGCACATTTAAGGTAGGCTGTGCCGAGCTATGATGTTCAGTACGTCAGGCATATTAAATGTATTTTTAACTTAGGATATTTTCAATTTACAATGGCTTTATCAGGACATAATCCCACAGTAAATCAGGCCAGATCAGTAATTCCTTTTTGCATATGAGCTAATTAGTTTGAGTGAATTGCTCAAGTGATCATCTTCTCAGTCCAGAAACCTGTATTAGAGTTCTCCAAAGAAACAATGAGAACCAACAGGATGTGTGTGTCTCATATGTATGTATGTATGTATGTGAAAGAAAGAGTGAGAAATGAGAATGAGAGAGAGAGAGAGGCAGGTTTATTTTAAAACACTGGCTCCAAAATGAACTTTTGGGACCTCATCAAGATAAGAAGCTTCTGTACAGCAAAGGAAACAATCAGCAAAACTCAAAGGTATCCCACAAAATGAGAGAAGATATTTGCAAAAGACATAAGAGATAAAAGGTTAGTATACAAAATCTATAAAGAACTTACCAAATTCAATATCAAAAAATAAATAATCCAGGGAAGAAATGGGGAGAAGACATAAATAGACACTTTTCCAAAGAAGACATCCATATGGCTAACACACACATGAAAAGATGCTCAACATCACTCATCATCAGGGAAATACAAATCAAAACCATAATGAGATACCACCTCACACCTGTCATAATGGCTAACATAAACAATGCAGGCAACAACAGATGTTGGCAAAGATTTGGAGAAAGAGGAACCCTTCTGAACTGCTGGTGGGAATGCAAACTGGTGCAATCACTCTGGAAAACAGTATGGAGGTTCCTAAAAAAATTAAAAATAGAACTACCCTATGACCCAGCAATTGTGCTACTGGGTATTTATCCAAAGGGTCCAAAAATGCTGATTCAAAGGGGCACATTCACCCCAATGTTTATAGCAGCACTACCGACAATAGCCAGACTATGGAGGGGGCCCAAATGTCCATTAATGGATGAATGGATAAAGAAGATGTGGTATAAACATACGATGAAATATTATTCGGCGATCAAAAAGAATGAAACCTTGCCATTTGCAACAACATGGATGGAACTAGAGTGTATTATGCTAAGTGAAAACAGAGAAAAACAAGTATCATATGATTTCACTCATATGTGGAATTTAAGAAACAAAACAGATGAACATAGGGGAAGGGAAGGAAAAATAAGATAAAAATAGGGAGACAAAACATACGAGACTCTTAAATATAGAGAACACACTGAGGGCTGCTGGCAGGGGATGGGCTAAATGGGTGATGGGCATTAAGGAGGACACAATGGGATGAGCACCAGGTGTTATATGTATGTGATGAATCACTAAATTCTATTCTTGAAATCATTGTTACAATATGTTAACTAACTTGCATTTAAATTAAAAAACTGTTAAAAAATAAAGCAGCCTTGAATAAATATTAAAAAATAAAGGAGCCTTGAAATCTACCGGGCAAAACAAATGTATCAAACAAATTAGTGTTTCATACAGAATATTTTTTTCTAATTTTAATGTTTATTTATTTTTGAGAAAGAGAGAGAGACAGAGTATGAGTGGGGAAGGGGCAGAGAGAGAGGGAGACACAGAATCCGAAACAGACTCCAGGCTCCAAACTGTCAGCACAGAGCACGATGTAGGGCTTGAAATCACGAACTGCAAGATCACGACCTGAGCTGAAGACAGACGCTTACCAACTGAGTCACCAGGTGCCCCTCATACAGAATATTTTTACACTTGATCTTAGCCAAAAGGCCGAGAAGCGATTCAGAATATTTTTAATAAAAGAATACTACTTTATTTTTAGAGTACATCCTTCCTATATTTTTGATGTTCACAATATCTTAAATAGCAGGAATAGCATTTAGTAGGCTTCCCGCACCTACCCCCGCCTTTGTCTTTTCTTTCTATGGCTTTAGATGACAAATTAAAATTTGACACACTTAACTTCAGACACATTATTTTCCCTCTAGTTTTAATATTGTGTGAATTTTAAAAGTCCAAAAACCATGGCCCTAAGGTATGTCAGTAGAGTTTTAGGTAAGAAGATTCTGAGATGTATGACTGAACAAAGAGAAATAATCGGAACCCAAAATATTCCTGCCATGGAAACGAAGTAAATCCAATTATCTGAAGGAATATCTATGTATGTCAGTGTGAAAAGATATTCTCTAGCATACATAGAAAACCTTCGTGACTAATTCACACTATGTGTTTCATAACTGAATGCATTAGCAGGTGTGTCTGATTAAAAAAAATATATCAAATCTGTGCTGAAGATTTTCCTTCACTCTCGGATTGAAAAACAATGTTGAGGACTGAATCAGACATCTATTACTAAGTTTCAAGCCTCCCCAAACTTCCTGGCTCAGAAAACAACCATTTGTATTTCTCACGATCCAGTGTGCTGGCGGGGTCCCCATATGTGGCTTCTGCTCAGTGTGGGGAGTAGATTGGGACAGGTGGAACAAAGCCTCATACATATGCCTGCCACGTGGTGCCAGCTTATGTCTGGGCCCTTCTCCCCATGTTAACTTGCATTCTGGCCTCTGCTGGCAGCCTCAAAGCTGCATTCCAATGAACACATGCTTACCAAGCCTCAGGTACAGCCTCATCATAGGGTGGGCTGCTGTGCAATTCACCAAAATAAGTCACTGGACTGAGTGAGTTCAAAGAGACTGGGATTCTGAATGGTATGACTCCTGGAGACATGTCCCCACAGCATTCTACCATGGGGACCCTGTGCCCAGGTCCCGTTTATTGCCCCAAGTTTTCAGTACAACTGTCGTTGAAAACATTATGAACATACATATTTCCTAAGGTCTGTTTTCGTGGCAAAATGAGTCAGAGAGAAAGACAAATACCGTACAATTTCACTTCCATGTGGAACCTAAAAAATAAAACAAATGAACAAAGAAGCATAACACTTGATCTTAACTGTAGAAAATGCAGATGATGAGGATACCAATATCAAACAGGAATGTTGGATGGCAAAGAGCTACAGCTTTAGAAATAATTTTGTCTACTTAATTATAAATGAGATCAGATTTATACTGGACTGCAAAGTTTAAGGTGTATTAACGAGTTACTCACATGGACAGAAATTTAAAACCTTAAACCTATAGAATATACTACTTAAAACTAGATTTATGTCTTTTTTTTATTTAATTTTTTTTTTATTAACGTTTATTTATTTTTGAGACAGAGAGAGACAGAGCATGAACAGGGGAGGGGCAGAGAGAGAGGGAGACAGAATGTGAAAAGGGCTCCAGGCTCTGAGCTGTCAGCACAGAGCCCGACACGGGGCTCAAACTCATGGACTGTGAGATCATGACCTGAGCCGAAGTTGGACGCCCAACCGACTGAGCCACTCAGGCGCCCCATAGATTTATGCCTTTTAAATATAATCATAAAGCTAAAAGTAGCAGCAAAAATAGCAGCAATTGAAGATGTGTCACCTAACCTGGTGAAGAGACATTTTTAAGGCTTACTTTCCAAATTTTTTTGAAAAAGATTTATTTTTATGGATTTGAGAATTACTGATATATTAGGTCAAAAAGTAGAGTAGCAACAAGTTAAAATATTTACAGTTCCTTTTCCTGCAAGCGCTGCTTCATGAATTATGCTACAAGGCAAAACAATAATTAATTTCCTCATTGGACCCTGGAAACATAATAAGATATAATTGAAACATAGAACGCATTATTTTTATTCAGCTTCCTGAGTAGGCTCATCCTTTTCATTTCAATTATGTACTCCTAAGAAGAGTACCGTATAGTTGAATTTCAGAGTGTGGAGAAGGAGAAATTGGGTGAATCGCATTTTATAGATGGATGGATCTAGCAGAGTTATGAATAGTCCCATAATATTTGTAAAACCATAAGCACCCTCCTTTTATTTTTTTTTATATGTAATTTGTTGTCAAATTGGTTTCCATACAACGCCCAGTGCTCATCCCAACAGGTGCCCTCCTCAACGCCCATCATCCACCCTCCCCTTCCCCCCCATCAACCCTCAGTTTATTCTCAGTTTTTAAGAGTCTCTTATGGTTTGGCTCCCTCCCTCTCTTTTTTTTTTCCTTCCCCTCCCCCATGGTCTTCTATTAAGTTTCTCAGGATCCACCTAAGCGTGAAAACATACGGTATCTGTCTTTCTCTCTATGACTTATTTCACTTAGCATAACACTCTCCAGTTCCATCCACATTGCTACAAAAGGCCATATTTCATTCTTTCTCACTGCCAAGTAGTATTCCATTGTGTATGTAAACCACAAATTCTTTATCCATCATCAGTAGATGGACATTTAGGCTCTTTCCATAATTGGAAAGTGCTATTGTTGAAAGTGCTGCTATAAACATTGGGGTACAAGTGCCCCTATGCATCAGCACTCCTGTATCCCTTGGGTAATTCCTAGCAGTGCTATTGCTGGGTCATAGGGTAGATCTATTTTTAATATTTTGAGGAACCTCCACACTGTTTTCCAGAGCGGCTGCACCAGTTTGCATTCCCACCAACAGTGCAAGAGGGTTCCCGTTTCTCCACATCCTCGCCAGCATCTACAGTCTCCTGATTTGTTCATTTTGGCCACTCTGACTGGCGTGAGGTGATATCTGAGTGTGGTTTTGATTTGTATTTCCCTGATGAGGAGCGACGTTGAGCATCTTTTCATATGTCTGTTGGCCATCTGGATGTCTTCTTTAGAGAAGTGTCTATTCATGTTTTCTCCCCATTTCTTCACTGGATTCTTTGTTTTTTTTGGATGTGGAGTTTGGTGAGTTCTTTACAGATTTTGGATACTAGCCCTTTGTCTGATATGTCATTTGCATATATCTTTTCCAGCACCCTCCTTTTCTTCCCCACTTGTTTTTATCACACAAAGTCTTTTTAAGTCTTCCTTCAACCCTCAGCTACTCATTAACGATTGCCCATTGAAAACTGCCCTCTCCCTCATTCCTTGGCCCTTACAACCCCCTTATGCTCATCTGCTTTTTATTTTTTCCTTCCCACTTGCCACATTGTAACATGTTATATTTTCCATAGTTATCAATCAATTTCTTTGTTATCTGTCTACTACCCTGGATTGTAAACTTCACAAAGCCAGGGAATTGTTGTGTCTGATTTATTTGCAAATGTATCTAAAGATCTTTGACCACTGTCTATCAAACAGTAGGGCTTCAACAAATATTTGTTGAAATAATTATGTTAATTCAAATGAGATAGGTGTCTCTTCCTTAGGAACTTAAGAATTGGGGAAGTGAAAAATAGTTAAGGAATATGAACAAGAAGTTCTTGAAGGGAAAAAGTAAACATTATAAAATAAATATCAGTGAAAAATCACTGAAAATTATAAAGTAGGGTAATACATAGTGTTGTAAATGAGTTAGGGAGACAAGTGAATATACTGCTGAAAGCTGTGTAAATTGGTACTCTAGTTCTAGGCTATTTTGTTAATGTAGAAGGCAATGTAAAATTGCAATTCTAAATAGGTAATCATCATCGAGGAATCGATATTTCAGCAAAAATTTGAACAGACTTTTTAGAGCAAAAACAAGGGGGAAAGAAAAGGAAGCTGTAAAATGTACATAATATTTGATATAAAAATTAAATTTAGGGGCGCCTGGGTGGCTCAGTTGGTTGAGCGTCTGACTCTGGCTCAGGTCATGATCTCGTGGTCTGTGAGTTCAAGCCCTGCGTCGGGCTCTGGGCTGACAGCTCAGAGCCTGGAGCCTGCTTCATATTCTGGGTCTCCCTCTGTCTCTCTCTGCCCTCTCCCGCTCATGCTGTCTCTCTCTGTCTCTCAAAAATAAACAAACACTAAAAAAAAAATAAAAATAAAATTAAATTTATAGGAACATGAACATAATGGGATAAATATTGAAAAATAGATGATATTAGCAATTTTTTAGCTGTGAAAAAAAGAAACAAATTTTTCAGAATAGGGGATTGCCTTGGGAAATCACATTTATAGAATGAAATTACTATGCAGTAGTTTCAAAATACACAAGGGTAAGATAACCTTTTATTATTAGTAGTGGAAAAAAAGAGGTAAGAAAATATATGTATCTTAAAATACACATTAATGGGGAGGTCATTTATAAAGATAAGATATACACTCAAAAAGGCATAAAGGTAAAAGGATAAATACACACACACACACACACACACACACACACACACAAACCCCAAGCAAATATCAAACAAATGTCAGTGAAGCTACAGCAGTACAGATTTTAAAAACAATCTCATTGTATATAAAGTTGGACATTATATAACACAAGAAAAATCTTGCTGTAAAGAAATAACAATTTTTAGTTTCCATGCAGCTAATAAGAGAGATGCAAAACATGTACAGCAAAACTTTAAAACACTGAGAAAATCCACACTCATGGAGTGGGAATTGCAACTAACTTCTCAGTTATTGACTGCTCAGGCTGACCAAAGAATTAGAAAAATTGAATAAATGTGATCTGGTGGTTATATAATATGCACCTATATTCAATAACCAGAAAATTAATATTCTTTAAAAGCAGAATGGGTCCTTTATAATCCATCAAGATATAAGGCAAATACCAATAAATAGCAATAAACATCATGCAAATGATGTTATCTGACCATAATACAATAAAATTCAAAATTTATAAAACAGATTATATGGGTCTATAGATAAAAAAAAAAACAAAAAACTGGAACACATTTACACACATACACACACAGAGACACATTTCATAGAAAATTTTTATATCAGTATAGATAGAAAATTTTTATATGTGTGACTCATATCCAAAGAACATGTAATAAAATGCTAACATCTACCTAATTTCAGTGTTTTTTCTTGTAATATAGAATTGCTGTACTTTTACTACATGTTGCTTTTTTTTTTTTTCTTATCGAGAGAGAGAGGGAAGGGAGAGAAATCAAGGAGATTTAATTATTTAAAAGGAGGTAAGGGACACTGGGTGGGTCAGTCAGTTAAATGATCGACTCTTGGTTTTGGCTCAGGTCATGATCTCACAGACCATGGGTTCAAGCCCCACATCAGGCTCCGTGCTGACAGTGCAGAGCTTGCTTGGGATTCTCTCTTCCATTCTCTCTACCCCTTCCCCACTTGCACACATGTGCTCTTTCTCTCTCTCTCAAAATAAATAAAGTGAAAAAAAAGTTTTAAATCAATCAATCAATCAATACCACTAAGATATATGGCCTCAAAAATATATATATGCCATGATTAGTGTTCTACCTTAAAAGGTAATTTGTCACTGAAAGTATTCAGTAAGAACCTAGGTGGCTGCTGATGTGTTATATAAAACAGGTTCCTGCATTTACTAAGTGGATTAACCAGCACCTTAAGTCATTTAAGATTTTTATATTTCAAAATTGAATTTGTGGGGAAAGGGCAGGCTATAGTTTCGTAAGATATTTATGTAAAGGCCAAGAAAAAAAATCATCTGTACCAATTTCTATATCCAGAAATACCCCACAGAGAAAAATCACTTTTATCCTAATTCATTTTAACTTATTTTAAAATAGCCATTTTAGGGGCACCTGGGTGGCTCAGTGGGTTAAGCATCTGACTCTTGATTTTGGCTCAGGTCACGATCTCATGGTTCTTGAGTTCAAGCCCTACATTTGGCACTGTGCTGATGGTACAGGACCTGCCTGGGGGTCTCTCTCCCTCTGCCCTCCATGCTCTCTTGCTCTCTCAAAAATAAATAAATAAACTTAAAATAAAATACCAATTTTAGTGGGTACTATAAAAGATATTTTAAAAGTTCTATATATAATAGGTTTACTGGTTCCTCCTTGCCTCCATGCTTAGCTCCCTAACTAGTAAGTAACCCATCAACCGCAGACCTAGAATATTATATAATATCTGAACATTTTCAGAGATAAATAATTCTACTGGCACCAAAGGAACTCATTGGCAAAATGTTTAATATAAAGATAGAAAATAATTATTTGAACAAATCATTTTGGTACTGTGAAATTAGCATCTGAGAATAATGACAGCCTGAAGTCAGTGTGTTTTCTCTGTAATTTGTGAGGTTACTTAGCCCATCTGTGCCAAAGATTTCCAATTTCTATTTAATTATGAATTCTATAAACTTTAGATAAATGGTTTAAGTGTAATGGAAAAGAGATAATAGCTTGCTTTTCAAAGAGCATTTTTCATTCTATGACCTGAAAGCACATAACAAAATCCTTTTCCAATTTCTATACTATGCTGCAAGATTAATTAATACAATATTCAATAATGTACAAAGAATAGAAAGCTTTTATCAAATTGCATGGCTTTTTAGTCTAAGCAACTACATGGCACTGAAATAACATAAATTCAGAACAAATACTTATTACTCAGGTAAAGATTTGATTAGATTAGAAAAGTTTATGTAATAGTTCCTTTTTTCTAGAAAGAGAAAAAAATAGTGTTGGGTTGCATACCGGTAATATATGGATTACCTGAGCATAATATTTAAAAGCATTTCTAAATGTAGAAAGGTAAAGTCTTCAGGTTAGAATGTAACTTAAGAATCACGTACTAAATACTGTCTAAGAACTCAATTAAAAGTTTTTTTGAGTATGTTGATTTGTCACATGACAAATCCCAAACACCTTTATTTATTTATTTATTTATTTATTTATTTATTTATTTATTTATTTATTTATTTATTTGAAATTTCTAGGTTCTATTTCTCTGTGTTGAAAAAGTTACCTGGTCTCTTTGTGTCTTAGCCAGCTCCGTTTTACACTATGGATAATGTCTGTACCTACCCACCAGGTTGTTACCAGGTTCAAGTAGTAACCTTCAAACAATGCTTGCTTTGTCACTGTGTAGTCCTTTCTGCATGCTTTCAAATACTAGCGTTTCCTAGAATTCCATCCTGGAGCCATTTGAAGAGGCACATCTTTCCCTTCTGTTGACTAACAGCTTGAGTTTCAAATTCACACTTACAACTTCCTAAATGACATCCCCAGTTGAATATTTTTCAGACATTTCAGTTCATCTTGCCCCTAAGTCATTATCTTAATCCCCATCCCCACAACAAAACTCTTCCCACTCCCATGTATCTCCAAATTCAAATGCAGTGAATAGCACCTAAATCCAATCCATCTGACTGACAGTGCAGTGCTGGGAAAATGGAAACTATCCTTCACTTAGCGACAATATTATTTTGACCCCCAGACACAATTCTGCCTCCTGAATGTTGATTCACTCTTACCCCCAACAGCATTCTTCTGTAGCTCTCACTTCTAAACTACTGAAATTATCTCATCCCTTCACTTCTAGTTGATCTCCCATTAGCAGTTCAAACCACCTACCCTTCACATATCATCACAGTAACATTTCCAGAGCACTAACATTATGTCACTCCCTGCCCACGATACACGGATGTCCTCCCTTTGTGTAAAGAGACTGTCTCCAAATATTCAGTCCAAGAAATCTTTCAAGGAATTGCCCTGAAATTTCTAGACTCGTCCCTTACCACTTTCTCATCCCTAAGGGTCTAGACTCATCCTTTACCACTTTCTCAGTTCACACGCTGCTTTAGACCCACATGAATACTTACCACACCTCCAAACATATATTTCCTCTTTCCAACTTCAGTCCTATCTGCTTTTCTCTCTGGCTTAACTCCCATGGCATATGTATCTGGGAGTCTGAGCACACACATGATCTTCTGTGAAATGATCTAGGATTCTTCCCTTACTTTCACATAGTGAACTGCGATCCCTTTGACTTTTGTTAATACCTTGAGCATAATTCTCATATCGGTCTTCTAAAACTGTGATGTGTTGCTCTACTTTTCCGATCTCCTTCAGGAGATAATGAAGAATTTGCGCTACGTCTGATTTTCCAACACTTATGGATAGTAGCTAGCACATTCTGGGTGCTGAAGAAATGTTAAACAAATAAAGAAATGAAAAAAAAAGTAAAGATTGCTATGTCCATATATTTAAATACTTTAAATAAGAATAAATCATATTTCATCTTTAAACCTACAACAGAATTTAAATATTTAAAATTTTCCAGTAATATCTCAGTTTCTATTTTTTTACTACATTCTAATGCTTTATGTTTAATTTTCAGTCATTAGTAACATCCTCCTAATAGCTTAATGTGCTTCATCATTTTTACGATGATCATTTTGTTGGATTTACCTTGTCTTCCCAAAACTACCATGTAAAATTTATCTAATTGAAAAATATCTTTAACTTATAAAAAGTAACTACATTCATATTTTATATCCATTATGTACTAGCTAAATTTTACACATTATTTCCAAAAATCTGTAGCTATTATGATGTTTTACATCATCCTATATGATTGCTTTTTTATTTAAAGTTTTGTTGCTGTTGTCTGTTTCTTTAATCTGGCACTTGTTAGATATTTGTTGGATATGTGGAAAAATTCTACAGTGAAAAATTTATACATTTGTCTAAAAACAAAAACACCAGAATTGGAGAATATTTCAATTACTTACCAATCTTACTATGTGATTTTATTTTGCATAACTTACTGACATAGATAGAGTCAAGACAAATTCACAGAACTATGTAAAGGTCTGATTTTCGTGTATTAAAGCTGAAAAAACAAAGTTCAAGAGAATTTAAGAAATATCTTCTAAATTTAGTTTCAAACTAGTCTTACCTCTTAAATTTGATTTCCTAAAACCCTATGATGACTAAGTTTCATCACACTCCAAATCTAAATAACCAAAAAATCAAGAGTGGGTGATATATACCTTAAAATCTCTAGATTAATTTCTCTATCCCTAGATTAGAGCTAACACTGAAGTAAATACACAATGATAATTCATCAGTGCACTCATTCAATCCACACTGAGCATTTCCTGACTGACAGACTCTGCAAGACACCCAGAATCATAGATGAGTATATCATAGTCACTATATTAAAAAAAAAAAAAAAAATCACAATTAACAAATTGTGGTTCACTCAAAGGATTATAGGGGCCGTGCAGGAAACACAACTAAAGCAAATCAGATAAGGTAAAACCACTAATTCAACATAAAGATACATTTTATGAGTATTTTTAGGGACCTAACAGGAAGTGGCAGGGGCTCTTGTGAACTGGAGAGTATGTGTCTTTCATATGGAGGCAAA
Source organism: Puma concolor (assembly GCF_028749965.1). NCBI lineage: Eukaryota > Metazoa > Chordata > Mammalia > Carnivora > Felidae > Puma > Puma concolor. The sequence continues at coordinate 83,051,460 of NC_141668.1, read as the reverse complement.
TCACTCCTGACAGCCTACCACGTGTTACTCCCCTAAGAAAACAGGAACCCAGAGCTGCCTGATAACCCAATTTTCAAAGCAAAGACTCAAATCCAGATTTTCATATGAAGTCCTTCAGGGTTCAATTGTCATAATCAACTATAAGCACACTAAAAACAAAACAAAACCCTGTGGGGACCCGTATAGTACAGCTCAACAAAACACCCATATCAACTAGTTCTGGCCTGCGGATCACCAGATCAAAATCTCTAGGTTGAACTCCAGTCTTAGATTGTAACATAAATCTATTTAGTTATAGGTATTTTTGTTCAGTGCCTCACCAAAATGAGTTTTATAACTTAGCAGGTCCTACTGGAGTTGAGCTAAGGCAAAGAAGGAAAGTCAACTTGCCCCCACTGCATCACCAGAGAGACAGGGATAGGTTTTAAATTAGCTATGAGTTCAATGCTTATTCCTCATCCATGCCTCCCTCCTCTTCCTACTATTCAACTTGCTAGTCAGCCTGCTTCATCCTTTATCTCGCGTTTGCATATACTTTCCAGATAGGAAATGTGAGTAAACATGGATATGCTATTTATAATGAGAATAAAAATTAGTCACCTCTGAAATAGTCTATGATGATAACAGTACATTTTCTGAAGGAGTCTGACAGAAGCTGAGAACTCAAACATAAATAATGTTTTATCTCCCAATCTGGCAAAATATATATAAATAAAGTATTTCTCAGTTTAAGAGCAAATTCTCCTTGGTATACCACTATGTGTTATCATATGATGTCTCATGAAATCAATATGCCTTCTTATAGATTCTGATCCGGAGGCAAATTTCAGGAATGTTTCCTTTTCCTCCTTGATAACGTTCACTTAGTGCTCTGCCTCTTTACAACAAATCAATATGAAAAAAAAAAAAATCTCCACCATCTAAAATACTATTATCTTTCATATACATATACTATATATGTGTGTTTCTTATATTGAAACATACATATAAGGGAGCACCTGGGTAGCTCAGTCAGTTAAGCATGTGACTCCTGATTTCAGCTGGGGTCATGATCTTAGGGTTTGTGGATTTGAGCCCCCTGCGGGGTTCTGCACAGACAGGTTATAGCAGAGACCCTGCTTGGGATTTTCTCTCTGCCCCTCTCTCACTAGTGCTCGCGTGCATTCTCTCAAAATAAATAAACTTAAAAAAAGGTTTCTAAAAAAATATGCATACGATGGACTTAGAGAACTTTGGTAACATTTAAATCTTTGTTGCTTGAGTAATCACTTATATACTGAGACTATTCTGTTGCTTAATAGCCTCCAAATAGTTGTAAACTGCCAAAAGATAGGTAATTCAATTACAGTGGGCAAGATAACTGGCTTGACAAGAGGCAGAAAGAAAATGCAGCAAAAAAAGAGTCTTGAAAGATAATTTTCAAAATAAGAGGCACAAATATGATTATCATGAAGACATAAAATGAACATGTATCAAAGATTTTAATCAGCTTGTTAATTAATGAGGGAATTAACAGATGTTACAACTGATTCAAAAGAGAACTCAAAGTACCAAACCATATATTTATAGTCAGTTAACAATACTGAAATGAATTTTCAAATTGATGCATAACAGCTGATCATTACCTACAGTGAGAATTGCAATCCACAAGAAACAATTTTTGTTTCAATAGACAAGATTTTTTTTTCACATTATTAGAGCGTTTCAACAACTTCACTTCTACCTCTGAAAAGATGTAAAACAGACTAATGAAAGGCAGGCAAAGGTGGAGATAACTCAGAAAGGTTAGCTAGTCCAAAATCCATTAACATTCAAAGTCCTTCATGATTTTTTCTTATGGTAATAAAAAGCATTTACTCATTTCAGAATTAGGTGAAACATTAGACCCAGACATTCAAGAGTTAATATTGCCTTAAACACATTCTCATCTCAATAAGAGATCAGCTCTAGAAATTTCAGTTATATAACTTCAAATTCTTTATCTGTTTTAGTGAAAACTCATGATCTCAGAAAGAATATGAAAGAAATGGAATCAATCTTCACTAATTAATCTTCACCAATTAATGTAGGTATTTTATGCTTTCCAGTAGATATAGCAGAAGTAAATATATCACATATCTGAAATTCCGATTACAGTAGACAACAACATTGGCAAAGAGAAACTCAACGTGCTGGAGTTTAAAAACAACAACAACAAAAATCTCAGAATATTTGCTCTGAAAAGTTTCATCTGTGATCATGGACAATTTAATTTTTAACCTCTCTGTGCTCAAGGTGCTTCACACAAAGTTGTGATTAAAGTATCAACTATGGCTCTCTCGTCACTTGTCAGGATAAAATTACCCGTACTTGCACACAAGCTGTGCACGGTATCTACAAAAGGTACATCTGTTCACTACCAGGTAAATGATCTTTCTAGATGCTTCCCAAAGCAGAAGCTGGAAGGTTGACACCAGAGATGTCTATCTACACAAGGCACATCTCTGACCGAAAAGACTTCACAATATGGAGACCCTGATGTTTTGTCTGGATTTGAATCCAAATTAAAAAAAAAAAAAAAAAAAAAGTTTTTCAAACTCTCTACATAAGGAGGCAATGGATGGAAATTAAACTTCTTGAGACTACACTCTGAGTCTTACAATGGAAACAAAACTGTAAGGCATTTAATGTTTGGGGGCATATAAAGCTAATTACTACAGAATAATTGTAAAAAACATATCAGATACTCATGTTATGTTATTAAACACACAAAGTCTAGCTTTTGGGTTTTGTGGTTGCTCTTGCGTCCATTTAGTACACCAATTCTTACGGAGGTCTTGTTACACCATCTCATACCATTTGCAACTGCAAAGCAAGAGAAACACAACCCATGATTTCATGGAGAACAACAAAACCTTTCTGGGTCCAGCTTTATGTTTGGCACAATGAACAAAGGCATTAGTATTAAGACATCCTTTCTCTTAAGAAACATGCTATTTTCCTAGGAAGGCAACAGACACGCACGAGACAGATAACAAAACAAATCAAAAAGTGAACAAAGGCCAGAATCAGTTACAGAAAGAGATCAAGCCACGCCCAAGAAAGGTCTTCATTTAAACATCTAGCCTTATCTGCCAAATCTGGCAGAAACACTTATCGGTTGCCAGGAATTTATAAGAATGATTAATTATGCATTTATATATGCACTAAATAAAGAACATGGGAAGATAAAAATAAGTTCCCCTCAAGAACATGGAAATAAATAAGGGCCTGCTGAGGTTTAAGTATAAAATCAATACATATGGATCAATGAATATACTTCTGTGAAGTTCTCAGAGCAAAAATGCTTGAAAGTAACACACATATACAAAGAATGTGGGAGTCATAAAGGAGTGGAGGGGAATGGCTATGCAACACTGGAAGACAGAAAAGAGAGAACAGCAAAGGCACAAAATTACCAGTGCTCATCTAAGCACCAACCAGGGAGATTCTTGGTACAAAGACTGACTACTGGGTCTCCTGAGGCAAGATTGCACCATTTGTGAAGGTAGATGTACCAGGCTACCTCTTCCTAAATGCAATAGACAATTAAATTATGTAATTAACAACTTTGTCCTAATTTCCTGCCCAAAAGAACAAACTTGGGATTGCCATAGAGCTTCTCTGATGGCTTCCCAAGAGTGAGAGAAAAATGCCAGAAAAAGCATATGAGTGCCCTGCCCTTTTAAGCTGCATTTTTCACAGGAAGAGTAATTATAATAGGGAACATTTTCTGAGTAATTACTATGTGCCAGACACTGTTCTAAATGCTTTACCTGAATTAACTCTACATCATCATAACAACCCTATAAGCTATGCCCAGTTATTATCCTCATTTTGCAAATGAGGAAACTAAGGCACAGAAGAGTGATGTAATTACTAGAAATTACACAGTTCAAGGAAGCCACTGAGACAGGTTTCAGATCCAGGCAATCTGATTCCCAAGTCTTGGATCTCTCTTAAATACTATACTATACTGCTTCCCACAGTAACTTTTTTTTTTAATTTTTTTAATGTTTATTTATTATTGAGAGAGAGAGGCAGAGACAGAGTGCAAGCAGGGGAGGGGCAGAGAGAGAGGGAGACACAGAATCTGAAGCAGGCTCCAGGCTCCAAGCTGTCAGCACAGAGCCTGGCGTGGGGCTCGAATTCACAAACTGTGAGATCATGACCTGAGCCAAAGTCAGACGCTTAACCGACTGAGCCACCCAGGTGCCCCTCCCACAGTAACTTATTAATTAACATACTATATTATGCAAAGTACTTCTTTATTAACTGACTTTATACTTTATACAAAAATATTTCTATGAGTTAGATGGGCATAAATCAGCGTCTCTAAATCCCCACCAGTTGGAGACCTTGTAAAGTTTCATTTCTGGGCTTTTCAATGCTAGTTCTAGATAAAGAAACAAATAAACAATCAAATAACCAAAAAAACACATTTTTAGGTGGCCATTTTCCTCCTTGTGGACACTGATCTTGACATGAATTTTCTTTTTACTTTCCTATGCACAGATTCTCATCTATTTCTATAAAACATATATAAAACCTAACACTTTGTGTGTATGAAATAGGACAATAAATTTTCAAATTAATCAGATTTAGTATTAAAAATACCAACGGGTTCTATAAATAAAATAGTGCTTCCTGATATAACAAATAGTACAGGCAATAAATGCAACAAATTATCATTTAAAAAATTTTATTGTGAAAATCAGGCCAAATAAAAAATAATGTGTTACTCATAAATGCACCATTTTGAAGTACCTAAATGATGTGTAGTCATTATCTTTCCGTTTCCTTAGCAGTGAAATACATCACAGTCTTCTACCACACATTATGAATTAGTCCTTTTTAAGTTTGTTTTTTTCTTCCCCACAACAAAATAGGCTTTTAGAAAAGGTACCAAATGATAACTCGCTTATTTTACCCTAAAGATGATGTGCTTTTGCATAGCTAAGGCCAAGGTTAAGAAAACTTTCCTTTACACAATTGTTCTTCATAGGCTCTTTTTCATATTTCAAATGTCATACATCCTCATATCTATTTCCCTTAAAAAAAAAAAAAAAAGCAGAAACTTGGCAATACCCATGCACCAGCTCCCAATTTGTTTTTGTGAAAGTGCACAGCCTGGGTAGAGAAATCAAACATCGGGAGGCAGGTAATGTTCTTCCCACCAGCTCCCTGAGCTCCTCATGTAAAAAGGACATGGCACAAGGTTGGACACCTACTATCAGAGGCCCAACAACAGATGGACTGACAAAGAATTAGCACTGCTGCCAAGATCTGGAAATGTCAAAATAAAATAAAATAAAACACTTAAATTGAGGAAAATGGGGGAAAAAAATGTGTGAAAATGGGAACCTGAAATTAGAACCGATACTGAAGGAAGTAAGATTAAAAATGTGTATTCAGTTGCTGTTAGGAAGAACTCCATTCATGTGTGAATGTTTTAACCGAAAGAATAAAGAAGACTGTTTATTTTTTGATGGTAAAGTTTACATGACTGTCTCTTCTGTTTACTTAGGAAGCCTATGCTAAGAACAAACAAAGAGGTCTGGCCCATTAAAGAATGTGTCCTTCGATCTTAGCTTCAGAGCAAGGTTATTGTTTGAACAAGTGGTAGAGTTGGGACAGGGCAGAGACGAGGATTAAAATGATGTTTAAGGGACACGTGGGTGGCCCAGTTGGTTAAGCAGCTGACTCTAGGGTTTGGCTCAGGTCATGATCTCGGGGTTTGGGAATGTGAGCTCCACGTTGGCCTCCATGCGGACAGCATGAAGCCTGCTTAGGATTCTCTCTCTCTCCCTCCCTCTTTGCCCCTCCCCTTTGTATGTACACACATGTGCTCTCTCTTTCTCACTCTAAATAAATAAACTTTAAAATAAAATGATGTTCAAGAAAGAGGTCTACTATGGAAGACATTTTATGTCAGGTTCACGAATGTTGGAATCATCCTTAAACAACAGAGAAATCACTGCCGTATTCTGAGTAGAAAAGCATAATGTACGACACGAAGAAAGTAAACATTAAGACAATTACTCTGTTACATAGTGTAGACTGAAATGAGAAGTGCGGACGCTGGGTGCTGGTCTACCTGAAAAGTCTGCTAGATACTGTGAGGGTGACCCAAACTAAACATCAACTTTAATTTCTGGCTGTGACAAGGGTTCAACCAGCACTCCCAGGTCTGAAAGAAGAGCCCACAGCAATTCAAGTGCTTTATTTATTGGTTTGAACCACAAAGGAATGAGCAGTCCTCACTTAAAGATGACTAAAATTGGGTAAAGGGGGATACGGACTCTGTTTCTTAGTGAATAAACTTTGGCTCTATGAAAGTCTAAAAGAACAAGAAAGTCTGAAATCTTTTTGAAGACTCACAAGAAAAGTACACCTCTCAAAATGATTTATTAAAGAATCAGAAAAAAATAATTAAAAAATGATTTGGCAATTTTGCTACACTTAAAAAAATGTTTTTTAATGAAACAGAAGGAGAGGATCTGGAAATGAAACTAAACCTTCTACAAGGCAATGGGAGAAGGATGAGAAAAGGAAGAATTGAAGTTAAACTGGTAATGCAGTCACAGAACAAACTATTTTGATGTTAGAAAAGAGGAACAGAAGGGCGCCTAGCTGGCTCAGTGGGGTAAGCGTCCGACTTCGGCTCAGGTCATGATCTCGCGGTCTGTGAGTTCGAGCCCCGCGTCGGGCTCTGTGCAGACAGCTCAGAGCCTGGAGCCTGCTTCCAATTCTGTGCCTCCCTCTATTTCTCTGCACTTCCTTCACTCACACTCCGTCTCTCTCTCTTTCAAAAATAAATAAACATTAAAAAAAGTTTTTAAAGAAAGAGCAGCAGAAACATTAACGATTTTGAGAACGTTACAAGAATGCAGCTGAATAGGACATTAAAAAAGAAAAATGAAGATGAACAATGAAAAAACATGAAATGAAAGAACTATAAATATTCTATAGACTGAAACCAGGATAAATGGAACAAGTGTAATAATCACAGGCACAGTTGGCAATATTTTTCCAAGCCAAAAAAGGACCAAATCATGAAAATGGGTTCACTGAACTCCAAGAAAAATCAATGCAAAGAGGTATACCTAGATTTCTTGTTTTCAAATTATTACTGTAGCACCCTGTTTTTGAGAAGATACTGAAATACATACTACATTTGCAGCCACAAAATCATATTACCCTTCGGTATCATTAAATACTAATTTTTAACGTATTTTCAGAGAAAAGAAACCTTAAATAACAAACTATAAATAACTAAGTTATACTTCCTATATGATGAAAGAAATACAATAAGCAATATATGAACACACATGGTATACCATTAACTATATAAGATTTCCATGGGGAAAATTACTTGACAACATACTTCAAATAAGAATTCTGCAATGGATAAAATGTATTATAAATGAATTGAATTTACTTTCTTTTTCTAAGAATCTTTCCAAAAGAAACACCCCAAAGGGCATAAAAGTGTTTACAGCAGTATTATTTATTGAAGAAACTAAATTAGAAGCAACTTAAGGACTCCACAATAAGTGGTCATACACTGACATAAAATTTATGTAGCAAAGTTTACAAAATGTTTGAAGTGCCTGGGGGGCTCAGTCATTTAAGTGTTCAACTTCAGCTCAGGTCATAATCTCATAGTTCCTGAGTTCAGCCCCTTGTTGGGCTCTGTGCTGACAGCTCGGAGCCTGGAGCCTGCTTCAGATTCTGTGTTTCCCTCTCTCTCTGCCCCTTCCCCACTCGTACTGTGTCTCATTCTCTCAAAAATAAACATTAAAAATATATTAAAAAACTTTAAAAAAAGCAAAGATTACAAAATGTTTTTAATACCACAGAAAATGTTTAGCACACAATTCTATTAGGTGAAAAAGACATATATACATTTGTAAACGTGAAGGAAGTAACAAATATGCACAGAGTGTCAGAATAAATGTGAAGAATAAAGAGAATAAGCAATGTTAAGAGTAGTTGCTGATTCAGGGATATCAGTTATAATATATTGCCCAGTTTGGTTAAGTAATTTTATGTATTTTCTAAATTTTCCATATTTTTTCTATTATAACCAGGAAAAATATAGCAATAAAATAATGTCAAATATGGCATTCTGTTGAAGGAGTCTGTGTATGTCAGTATACAAGCTGAAACATATATGACAGAAATACTTAGTTTTGAAATTAGCCTAATAAGGGATATATTTTAATGGATGAAAGAGGTGATGGGGATTAAGGAGTGCATTTGTAGTGATGAGCATAAGGGTGATTTTTGGTAACTAGTACAACACTGTATGTTAACCAACTAGAATTAAAATAAAAACTTAAAAAATTAATTAAATGTTCTTAGCAAAAAAGAAAAAAAAATCATTATAAACCCTATTTTAAGTAGGGACATACAAATCATCCTGTTAGGTACATACATATTAAATATTGATATTTTTCCAGATAATGTTAATTTCCCTAAATTTCAGGGAGAAATTACACCATAGTGTGAGTTCGTGGTTATTATGTGCTCTATCACACTAACATTTTTGACACTGAGTCTGGAAGTCTACACACAAGGATGTAATTGAGGTGTGCTGACTGAAAAATTCCACGTCATCAAAGAATTTACATCAAAGAATACATTCTATATTCTAAAACACAAAATACTCTTTTTTTGTTTTGTTTTTTTTTAATGTTCATTACTTTTTGAGAGAGAGAGAGACAGAGCACAAGCTGGGGAGAGACAGAGGGAGAATGAGACAGAATCCGAAGCAGGCTAGCTCTCAGCTATCAGCACAGAGCCCGATGCAGGGCTTGAACCTATGAACCGTGAGATCATGACCTTAGCCAAAGTCGGTGCTCAACCGACTGAACCACTCAGGTAGGTACCCCTATGATACAGAATACTCTTAAACATGACTTTCTTTATAAATTTTTTTAGGATACATATTAGACGGAAACACATTTTTTAGAATTTGAGTTAGGCAGGAAAAAAAAAAAAAACATGTTTGGAAGGTAAAGGAAGTAAGAATGAATGCGGCATGCTGGCATATAAAAAGTTACACCACAGCTCCCTGTCTGCTGATGTTTCCAGCATCTGCTATGAAATACAGCTTCAATGGATATTCCTGAAATCAATGTATTTATACGTGAATGAATGAATGGTGAGGGAATGAGTAAATGAATAAGAGTGTATAAATGTAAATTCTGTGAATTGTTAAAAAAAAAAAAAAAGCATTTTTAGTTCCCTCAACTTGTGTTTTGCTTTCCTTGTAAATAGTGTAGTTATTTTAGCTTACATAGACCAAATGAATTTTAAACCTTATATAGGTGGAATAAGGCAAGAAGAGAAGCAGAAATAAATAATTACATTCTTTGTTTCAATGTTAAACTGATATTTAGGCAAAACTATGTAAAAACCTGTATTTTATAATGTAATATATTGCATTTAACATACTGTAAATCAGTTGTCTTCCAGTCATGAATGTTTAACAAGAGGATGAGACTGTCAGAGAAATACGAAATAATTTAAAGTTATATATGGCATGTTCTGGGTTGGTACGTTCTTAATAGGCGGATTTGTTTTGCCAGAAGAGCTCGTGCAAAGGGCAACTGATCCAGGTTAGTCTTTGAAGTCAAAAGAAAGAACAGTGAACGATGTAAAATCTTGGTCAATTATAGGAAGACACAAAGGTATCATGCAGGAGAACCACTGTCTCATTTTTACTATATAAGTATCACTTTGACACACTATTCTTTATCTCTACGAAGCAGTGTGTTGCACTCTCATCGAGACCCAAATTACTATTCCTACTGAATATATTATGGCTAGAAAACATTTTAGAGTCTGGGGCAAAGACTGAAGCATCTGCAAAAGAAACTCAAATACCAGAAACACGCAATACCTTAGTTCAAGAGATGGAGGGAGGAGGCACTTGAGAATGACCCTTAGTTACCAGTTAAAAATGCTTAGATGTGTGGCTTCCCCTAAAAGGGGAAGGAGAACCCAATAGTCTGGGTTTCAAGTCTTCTTTTTAGTTACATGAATTAGAACTTTTAAACTAGATCACTTCAACTAACATAGATAATGTATCCTATTTAATTATTCACTAACTGGGGGCTCCTGGCTGGCTCAGTGGGTTGAGCTTCCAGCACTTGACTTTGGCTCAGGTCATGATCTCACAGTTCATGGGTTCAAGCCCAATGTTGGGCTCTGTGCTGGCAGTGCAGAGCCTGCTTGGGATTCTTTCTCTCCTCTCTCTGTCCCTCCCCTGCTTGTGCGCTCTCTCTCTCAATAAATAAAGCTTTAAAAAAATATTTTAATTATTCACTAACTGTAAAGCGTAAGTAGAGCCCTTCACACAAAAAATTATTTTTTTTAATTTTTCAATGTTTTTTATTTATTTATTTATTTATTTATTTATTTATTTATTGAGAAAGAGCACAAGTAGAGCAGGGACAGAGAGAGAAGGATACACAGAAACAGAAGCAGGCTCCAAGCTCTGAGGTCAGTACAGAGCCTGATGTCACAGAATGCGAAATCATGACCTGAGCTGAAGTAGGCCACTTGACCGACTGAGCCACCCAGGCACCGCCCCCCCCCACATCTTCCTTCACACAAAAACTATTAAATAAATGGCACACATCCAAAGAAAATCTTTCATTACTCAGATCCAGTGTTTTGATCTCTAAGTGCTTATGAGATTGATTTCTTTGAAAGAAGCGTTAAAAAAAAATTCCATGCTTTATATGTTGTTGCATTTGATTGCAGCCCATCTTTCAGGGAGGTGCAAAATTTGCTGACAGAGGATAACACTGAGTGATTTCTCCTCACTAATACCATGTGACCCTTACATTGAGAAGAGCTAACTAACACGCTGGCTAGGGAGTCCTATATCTAAATTGATTTTCCTATTTACTGGCAATGTGATCTTGGACACGTTTCTCAAAGTTTAAGGCCATCAGTTTCTTCATCTATATAATGGAGGTAAAAATGGTTACTTCTTAAATCTATAATGTGAAAGAAATGAGCAAACATACTGGAAGAACCAAACACACTAGTATAATACAATACGAATTCAGTATAGACTTCCTTCCTTCCTTCCTTCCTTCCTTCCTTCCTTCCTTCCTTCCTTCCTTCCTTTTGTGCCCTCCTTTCCTCTCTCTCCATTGCCTCCCCTCTCCCACATTCATTTCCTGATATACTTACCAGACTAGAGAACTAAAAACACATTTTGGTATATTCGGAGCAATACCAGCATGCTTTAAAACAAGGTAAGATAATATTACAGTTAAAAATAAAAGGCATCTAACTTTTAGGGTGCTTAATTTTAAGTGATTTTACATGCATGACTTTATTTAATTTTCCTATAAAAAGAGAATATACAAAAAGCAAAATTGTAATCTTTATCACGAGATAAGAAAATTAAGATAAAATGTATTTAAGAATCTCTTAAAGACTGCAAGGAATTGTGGTATGTATTGTATAAATTGTTTAGATGGAACTGTAAGCATTCTAGCAAGATAAAATTATAGAAATTAAAATTTTAAATTTTAGGTAAAAATAATTCGTCAATTATATATGCAAATATTTAGCTCAAAAATCAAACTGTCTTCTGTGAAGGTAGCTGCCAAATGATGGCAACATTATAAAAGATTTTTAAAAAATACCAGGATCATTCTTTAGGACTAGCTAAGAGTAGACACTGGAAACAGGATTATTTTAAGAATCACCACCAATACTTTTGAAAAATCTTCTCTTCTATAAATATGAAGAAGATGTAGAACACGCAAACAATATTTGTAGAATATGAAAGAAGTGTTTCATCCTTTATATATTATAAAATTCCATATTTTCTTTCAAAATAGTCATGCCCATCTCTTATACTCATAGAGTAGAAACTATTTCAGCTGTAAGTCTTTTTGAAGCCTGCACAAAAAAAAATTCTTTAAATTGGAAAAAGTTATAGCATATTTCTTTGCCTCATGTTAGAAACACACAATAATGGGGCGTCTGGGTGGCTCAGTTGGTTAAGCGTCTGACTTCATCTCAGGTCATGATCTCATGGTTCTTGAGTTCAGGCCCCACGTCAGGCTCATTGCTGTCAGCACAGAGCCCTCTTGGGATCCTCTGTCCCTTCGCCTTCTGCCACTTCCCTGCTCACATTCATCCTCTCTCTCTCTCACTCTGTCTCAAAAATAAATAAACACTAAAAACACAAACACACACACAATAACTCCTAAGTACCTCTGGTATGAATGAACCATCTGAAAGCCTGAATATATGGGGAAAAGGTACATCTTACTTGTTCCCCAAGATGTTTATGTACAAAAGTAGAAAAACAGAAAGCTAACTTTAGTCTTTACTGCACCTTCAGACACATCACCTTATTTTTAATTGTTTGCCGTGAAGTCAGTATCACATGTAAAATGCACATACCAAATCTCTGAATCACACTTTAAAAAAACTGTTACCACTAACTATTTGACCTGCAAAATTTGCTGCCACAAAGCAAGTCAAATTTTAAACATGAATTATTGAAGGTCTATAGAAAGCTGATATTAGTATATAGTAAAATGAGTTATAATTTCCAGGTAATATTCATTCACTAGCTTTGTAGATTATAATGTAAAAATTATAGCTACATGAGCACAATACAAAAATTTATTATTCTTTTTTTTTTTTTTCAACGTTTATTTATTTTTGGGACAGAGAGAGACAGAGCATGAACGGGGGAGGGGCAGAGAGAGAGGGAGACACAGAATAGGAAACAGGCTCCAGGCTCTGAGCCATCAGCCCAGAGCCCGACGCGGGGCTCGAACTCACGGACCGCGAGATCGTGACCTGGCTGAAGTCGGACGCTTAACCGACTGCGCCACCCAGGCGCCCCCAAAAATTTATTATTCTTAAAATGAGTTTGCTCCATTTATCCACACATCTCCCACATGAAACCCTCTTCACATAGCCAAGTATATTGCATTCTGATTGGGAATTTGAGAGCCATAGAACAGGGCATATCTTTGAATTTGAAAATAATAACTATGTAAAAGCACTACGTATTAGCCCGTAAGGGCTTTAAGCACAAAAGATTATGCCCCTGAGCAGCAAGACAAATGATTACATTTCAAGCAACAGTGTCTTCACTTGGAAAACAAAAAACAAAAAACAAACACAAAAAACAAAACAAATATATTGTATCTGGGGCCATAATTAAGGGACACTTAATGCTGTTTGGGTCCAAGCTTTAATAGTTCAGTCAAAAACTAACTAAACGTGTCTTGTGCCAGAGTGGTGCAGGTAGGTAACCGTACTAAAAACTCTCTAACTTATTGATGCCATTGACAGTAGGGACAATGGTGCCTGGGAAATTTTATGGTGTCTCCACCTTGAAATTTCAAAGACCATTCCTAGAAACTTTTCTCTGGAATGCATATCAAACTAAGGAGATAGAAATGCTACCTTGCTTTCTGAGTTGACTCATCTTAACCATTCTATCACTCATTGATCATTTACTACCTGCTGGCCACAGGCCAGTCACCATGTTAAGTCCTAATGATACACACTCAGATAAGAAAAGGCTTGGTTCAGCTTTAAGAGCCTCACAATTGATGGACTGAGAATGACATTTAAAACTCTGATACAATTTGGTAAGTCCAACAGTTAGGATCCAAACAGAGCTCTGCGTATATAGCAGAGACCTACAAATAATTATTCTTGTCTGAATATGAAAACAGCCCTACAGAGACTATCCCTTTGATCTGGGAGCTGAAAAACTACTGGGATTCATTAAAATGAAAGAAGATACGTCAGGTATATATAATGGCAAGAGCAAAGGCATGGACAAGTGAGAACCCTTACAATGTTCTCTGAGCGGACAGTTGTTTTCTAAAAACAACTGTAAACTGTTTGCAGTTGATATCCTTAGCTTCCATCTTGGGCCCTTTTGCCTCCGTGCAGCTCACACTGCCCTGTAGGTGTAACAACAGAGACAACTATGTAGCATGGCTGGGATTAGAGCAAAGGAAGAGAGGAGCATGATTTGGAGCAAATTTAAAGGGACGTGGAAAGGCTCAGTAGCCATGTAATATTTTTAAAAATTAAAATTCATGTAAAAGGGGTGTTTGGGTGGCTCCATCGGCTAAGCGTCCTACTCTTGATTTCGACTCAGGTCATGATTTCACTGGTTCAGGTTTGAACCCCGCATTGGGCTCTGCGCTGACAGCACAGAACCTGCCTGGGATTCTGTCTCCTTCTCTCTCTGCCCCTCCCCCGTTTGCTCTCACTTTCAAAATAAATAAAAATAAACTTTAGATAATTATTAAAATGCAAAAAAAAACCTGATGAATAAAATATGAAAGCAGTAAATACAGACAGGTGGTAGTTAATTTGCATTACTGAGCAATGGGAGGAGTCATTCCAATCAGTCCCCCCACCCCCACCCCTGTCTTCTCCGTCTACAAGGGTCCCCCTTCTGGTCCAGTTCAGGCCCTACAATGGCCTAATATTCAGTTTTTATTATAGACATTTTATTAATGTTTTCTACCTGCTTCAAAAAATTGGAAGATATTTTAACAAGCATATACTAAGGTACACATTTTTATTTTTAGTCAGGCCCCATATGACTCCAGAAGATCTGTCCTACACAAATCTATTCCTAGATCTGCTTTGGACTTGCTCTAGGATCTCGGAGGAGTCACTTAGCTCCTGTGAGATGCAATGTTCATATGTACTCATAAATTACGGGTAACAGCAACTGCTCTAACAACAGAGCTATTATGAGGAAAATACTTTGAGAAGACTTTACAAATTTAACTTACAGCTCATACTATATCAATTTAACAACCTCTGCTCAATTGCAATTCACAGACATGTCATATGCATGTTCCAAACATCTATTTCCTACTACACTACTAGAAAGAGGCAGGTGTAATGTCCCCTTAGTAGCCTAGGGCCATGAGCATTAAAATGCATGTTTTATTACCAGACTAAAAGTATCTAAAGGTCCTTGACTTAAGAGTCCCTAGGCAGTCACATCAATGATCTTGGGACTTTTTAACTTGAGGGTAAAAGCTAACATCTTAAATTGGGTACCAGGTATTCTCTCGTTAGCTCTAATATCCTGGATGTCACGTGGGCACAATTTCATATCGTCACTGATAAAATACCATATTACAAGTAGGAAGAAAATGGTAAAATTAAGATAGAATCTATGAACAAATGCAAAGGCATTCTGAGCCGTTTTCAGAATCAGCTCTTACATGCACCTGTAATGTCTAATGTTTTTAAGAATCACAGTTACATAAAGAACAAAACTACACCAGGAAATGAGGCTTCAAGGTAAATTCTTTTTCCCTGTCTCTCCATCCCTCCTCCCCTCTCTTCCTCTGTCTCTCAATCATTAGCTCACTCACACAAATGCTGGCTCTTATTTCAGACCCACTAGAAAAAAGCAAATTACCTCAAACAAACACATAAGTGCTCTTAACTAAATTATTTTTTTTTTTTTTCAACGTTTATTTATTTTTGGGACAGAGAGAGACAGAGCATGAATGGGGGAGGGGCAGAGAGAGAGGGAGACACAGAATCGGAAACAGGCTCCAGGCTCCGAGCCATTAGCCCAGAGCCCGACGCGGGGCTCGAACTCACGGACCGCGAGATCGTGACCTGGCTGAAGTCGGACGCTTAACCGACTGCGCCACCCAGGCGCCCCGTTCTTAACTAAATTAAATAGGCTTAAGATTACATTTGGTATAATCTTTTATTTATTTATTTATTTATTTATTTATTTACCCTTTTAAGTTTATTTATTCTTGAGAGAGAGAGCGCGTGCACACATGAGCAGGGGAGGGGCAGAAAGGTAAAAGAGAAGACCAAGCAGGCTCCACGCATAAGCACACCGAGCCCGATTCGGGGCTCAAACTCACGAACTGTGAGAACATGGCCTGAGCCGAGATCAAGAGTCAGATGCTTAACAGGCTGTGTCACCCAGGCGTCCCATGGCATAATCTTTTCAACAATTCCCTTTACATCACACACACCCTTTCCAGGGCTACCCTTGAACTCTTCTTTGCTATACCTCCTTCTTTGCCTTTTCTTACTATATTTGATTAGCTGTTTTTTGCTTTTTGTTTTTAATTCAGCTGCAGGCTTTATTATGTGGATGCTTGAATAGTATGGGGTTTTTATTTTTATTTTCCCTATCTACTAAAATTGTGGTCACAATCTTAAGACACGTAGTAGAACTGAAAGCTTTAACTTCTTTGCCTACACCCCTTGCATACCTCTGTCTACCAATCATTCACTCTTAGTCTTCCTTTGGTCTGTCTTCTATTTTCACCCTACAGCTCTTAGTATCTTAAGAGTCTCCCTGAGTCCCCCAGTTGACAAATTCATCATCCTTTGAGTACTAGACATTTCACCATTACTCTTTCATGAAATTTTTCTTTCCTTCTCTTTCTAATTGCAAATGCACAAGGCTCCCTTGGCTCTCTTTTCATCCTAGTTAATCTTTTACTCTCTATTGGCCCCTCTTCTTTCTATTTTTAACACGAGTGTTCTCCAAGATTTTGTTCTCTTGTTATCCTTTTCCTATCTTGAGCTTATACCTTTCCTGAACTCCAAGATATGAATTTCCTTTTAATTTTTTTAATTTAATGATTTTTACTCTTTTTGAGATAGACAGAGAGGCAGCAGGAGAGAAGCAGAGAGAGAGGGAGACAGAGAATCCCAAGCAGGCTCCAAACTGTCAGTGCAGAGCCTTATGTGGGACTTGAACTCACATGCTGTAAGATTGTGACCAGGGCCGAAGCCAAGAGTTGGACAGTTAACTGAATGAGCCACCCAGCAGCCCCATGAATTTCCCTTTTGATTTGATATAATTCCCTGCAGGCCTTCTAAACAACTTAGAAACACTGGCATCTAGTTTGACTACTCTTTTTCTTTAGGTCCCACATCCAATAATCTAGAGTCAAATCATAAAGTTTTAACGTTTGTAACTCCAAATGCCTGAGATGCCACTGAAAGAGAATGAAGCGTGGGGATAAAGTCAATTAGATTTGCTTAGGAATACCAGTCCAACTTCTCACTGGCAATATGACTTTAATCACATTACTTACTTATCCAAAGATTATAGTTACAACATCATCTAATAGGTTCCTGTAAAGATTAAAAAAATAAATAAAATGACATTTGGAAAGTTGGATACAGCAGAACATCACTACGTACATGGTCCCATTATTATTATGCCATTTCTCTATATGTAACCTGTTCCTCAAGTGTTACCTAAATATTCCTATCTATGTACACAGATACCAGATATTCAGTCTAGAATATCCTTCATCACACACTACTTAAACCCTACCATCAGTGAATGCCCATTTTATATATTCCTTCTGCGATGAAGGCTTTGCTGATAAACTCCCCTTGTGTACAAGAATAGTCCTTCTTCCTTTGAACACAGACAATGCTTTGTACTTCTCTATAGCCACTTTCTGTCCTTTATCTTTCAGTTGTTGTTTCCTCTATCAATGAGCTCTCTCTCTCCCCACCATATTTTTAAATCCCTCAAAATATCCCTGCTCCAAGGCCTTTCCTGACCTAAACCATTACTGAGGTTCCTAATATCCCTTCTACCTTTATTTGAAGTCAAATTTAGTTTATCCTCAAATAAAATGGTATGTCCTTTGGAGGAACAGTATCATATTTATCTATTTCTTGTCTTCAATGCATACTAATAGCCTCATCCAAGTTGCTCAATAAACCTTTGTTAAATAAGGTTAATGTGAATACCTATAGATTGAGAATGAGTCCAATACGGTTATGGAAAAAATAAAAGCTATAGTCTCTACTACCTATTGTGACATTCCATGACAGAAAATCAGAAAAGAAACCACATTGGGGCGCCTGGGTAGTTCAGTCTGTTAAGCGTCAGACTTCAGCTCAGGTTATGATCTCACAGCTAGTGGGTTTGAGCCCCACGTCAGACTCTGTGCTAACAGCTCGGAGCCTGGAACCTGTTTCAGATTCTGTGTCTCCTCTCTCTGCCCCTCCCCTACTCCTGCTCTGTCTCTCTCGGTCTCTCTCAAAAATAAATAAACATTAAAAAATTTTTTTAAAAAAGAAACCACATTAACAAAATAAAAAGGAATTAAATTTCTCCTATATTTTTCCTAGGAACCAAGATATTTTCTACAAAAGACTTCTGAGGAAAAAAAAAAAAATCAGATACAACTTTCCCAAAATGATGCATGATTTTTAAAAAATTTTTTTTGATGCATGATTTTTTATAAGAAAATTATCACTCATTTCTTTCTTCTTGCTTCTTTTTAGCCAAGTCTCTGACATATGAGATTTATCCATCTAATCCTTGCTATACTGTATAACAAGGATTTCTATACAATCCTATACTGTATTGAAATCATTGTGCAACACAGACCGTATTCGTGACTTAATTATATACATTTGCTCCTGTGCTTAGGTAGCATCCCTACTTTATTTTCTAGTTTTTATATCATAAGAATTTAAAGCCTCTTGTCCCAAACTGGCTGATTCTATTTGCATTACAGAAAAATGCGCTGAATACTATAGTATACCACATGTAACACACACACACACACACACACACACACACACACACACACACAAATCCTTGTCTTCTAATACCCTTGGTTACAGTTTTACTTTGAATAAGCAAATGTTTCATACATCTGAGGCTAATAATGTTCCCAATGGTCTCTGTTGACCAGATATAATGAAAATATGTTTCGAATTAAGGCTGTATTTCTCTTCCTTCCTAATGTGTATATCTCTAGATGTTGTAATGTTCATTCAGTTGCTCTGGCAACAGGTCTCTTTAATGTTCAGTTTTTGTTTTTTCTTTTTGCTACTATCTGCAGGGTTGTAATGCTCCAGGCTTCAGAAGTACTAGCCATATATCCTTAGCTTCAGGCCATGCTTTGTTCCTGTAAATCAATTCCAATAACCTGGCTTTTGCACTATTTCTTATGAAACATCCATCAAGAAAAATTATTTCAAAATTGGAAATAGGTAAAATCAATTATTGCATGTTCTTTTAGAGCAGTACTGGTATGCATCTTTGGTTCGCTTTCTGTTGACTAGGCTCTTTTATAAGTTGGTAGGGCTAGAGGTTATCTTGCAGAAAATTTGTATCAATTGAAACGATCCTGACCTGAGAGAAATGTAAATGATTCATGTCTATGATCATGTAACTAACGTTACCCAGGAGAGATGCAATTGGTTTTAGTCTAATAAATAATGTAAGTCCAATTATCATAAAGTATTGCTCTGTAGGATATTCTCCATCTTTACATCTATTAGAAACATTTCAGCATTCATAACAGATTAAATAAACTCTGTCCTCCCAAATCTCTTTGAACCCAGTTTTGACATTTTACTGGTTACTTTGTTCATTAATGAATTGAAAAATATTTAACATGTGTTTATTTTATATGACATGAGAGCCATGTTATGAACATTGTGGAAATTAAATTTAGGAATCCAAACTTATATCACAGTTTTAATACCATAAAAATCATAATGTGAATTAACATCTGTTCTACCCTTACTATGTGACAGGCTTACTCTGTGTGTTGTCTCTAATTCATTCTATTTCTCTATAAGGCTGTAACTCTGTAAGACTGTTCACCATTATTATTACAGTGATTTAGAGATGAGAGAATTTTTTTTTTAAATTTTTTTTTTTTTCAACGTTTATTTATTTGTGGGACAGAGAGAAACAGAGCATGAACGGGGGAGGGGCAGAGAGAGAGGGAGACACAGAATCGGAAACAGGCTCCAGGCTCCGAGCCATCAGCCCAGAGCCCGACGCGGGGCTCGAACTCACGGGCCGCGAGATCGTGACCTGGCTGAAGTCGGCCGCTTAACCGACTGCGCCACCCAGGCGCCCCTAGAGATGAGAGAATTGAGACACAATAAGTGTAGTTTGTTGAAGTTTATACATCTCTATCTAGAGCCAGAATCATTTTATTTGATTCTGTATACTGCCTATAAGTAACTGTTTTCCTGAATTCATACCTTCCTACCAAATGGACTTTTTTTTTTGGGGGGGGGGGGTGGGACTGTTATCTTGTCTTGATTGCTTTCCTTCTAAGATTCACTGCCAAATGCTGTTAATAGCCCACTGCCTCTTAAGCAATGCCTAATGTCTAATCTGGAAGGTGACCCTCAAACCTTATAAAACATCTTAGCACAATGGTTCTCAAATGTTAATATGTATCAGAACTTGCTTGGTAGAATACTGATTTTTGTCCCATCTCCCAAGTTTCTGCTTCAGTAGGTGTGGGTGGGAAAAAAGAATTTGCAACTTTTAAAAAATTTCCCAATTGCTGATTTGGAGACCACTCTTTGAAAACCACTGTCCTAGTACATACAGATCTTCCTTGACCTGTAATGGAGTTACCTCTGGATAAACCCATCATATATTGAAAACATCTTAAGTCAAAAGCCACACTTAATACATGCATCCTACTGAATATTAGAGCTTAACCTCCTTTTTTTAAAAAAAAAAAAAATAAACATTTAAAAAATTTTGTTAAGTTTATTTACTTTGAGAGAGAGTGGGGAAGGGGCAGAGAGACAGAGAATCCCAAGCAGGCTCCATGTTTTCAGCTCAGAGCCCAACTCAACCTCACGAACTGTGAGATCATGACCTCAGCTGATACCAGAGTCAGATGTTTAACCAACTGAGCCACCCAGATGCCCCAATAAACATTTTTTTTTTAAAGAATGCTTATATTAATCTACAGTTAGGAAAATCATCTCACACAAAACCTATTTCAAAATAAAGTATTTAATATCTCCTCTAACTTATGAATACTGTACTGAAAATGAAAACGAGAATGGTTGTATAGGTACAGGTGTCTATAAGTGTATCAGTTGTTTACTCTCCAGATTGTGTGGCTGACTGGAAGCTGCAGCTCAATGTCATTGCCTGACATCAACAGAAAGTATTGTACCATATACTGCTAGCAAAGAAAAAGATCAAAATCCAACATTAAAATTTCTACTGAATGCGTATCACTTCTGCACCATGGCAAAATCAAAAAATCAAAAGTTGAGCCCTCAAACCTTTCTAAGTTGGGGACCCTTTCTACTGCTAACTCTCCTGCAGGTTAATTGCTAAATGACTTAGGTTAGACAATCATCTATTTCTTGATCATTACATTTTTATTGCTCACCTGCTATCCCTGGATGAGTCTCACCTCTCCTCTTCATTCTTTTGTCCCCATAGAAACACTTGTCCTCACATGTGATGTTAAAACCATAGATGTAGATATTATGAAATGCACTGAGGTTGGGGGGGGCGGCGATGACATTAGGCACAAGGATTGATTTTCTTAAAGGCTCCAGGACACAGGCCCATTTGTCACACCTGCCTTAATCTGAATATAGGACAGTTAACATTTTGGGGGATGCAGGAGTAGGAAGTTCTCTGAGATATCAACTCTCCATTGTCATAATGGCTGCAAATTATTACCCTTGACACAGAATCTAATTACACTCTTCTACTGACACTTCTGTTGTAATTGTTTCCATTCTCTCCCCTACTGCTTCCTAGCTCCAAGGCTGCTTCTTCATGGCCAAGTAACTTTATGGACACTGTGTCCTTTTTTCAAAGTTACTTCCTGGTGTGGCAATGATGATTTATGAGGTCAATGAAATATTGGTTAAACAGTAATAAGAAAATGAAAGTAAACAGATCTGACATTCAACATTCTGATGTATTTCCACTAGTGTTGAAAAAAGGGAGACAGAAAAATGCTTATTTTGAAAAAAAGCAAAAATATAAAAGTGAAGAAATGTTGCTTATTACTTATGGACAAACTTTATTCAAAACTTATTGAAAAATATATTTCAACAGTTAAGTGAACCTGTGTATTCAAACCATAGCAAGTTGCTTGGTTGCATTACACTTAATGTGTCATTCTTGACAGAGGCCTGGTGTGCAAATGTGTTTTTATTTTTTTATTCTTGTTTTAAAAATTTTTTAATATGTATTTATTTTTGAGAGAGAGAGAGAGAGAGAGAGAGAGAGAGAGAGAGAGACAGAGTGTGAGCAGGGGAGGGGCAGAGAGAGAGAGGGAGGCAGAATTTGAAGCAAGCTCCAGGCTCTGAGCTGTCAGCACAGAGTCAGACGCGGGGCTTGAACTCACAGACCACGAGATCTGACCTGAGCCTAAGTTGGATGCTTAACCGACTGAGTCACCCAGAAGCCCCACAAATATGCTTTTAAAAAGCAGCTTCTGCCATATCATTTTTTTTAATTAGGAGATTTTTCAACTACTCAGACTATTACCACATCATAAGGCCAAAGTATATGATGTTATAAGTGCTAATATATTCAAATAGAAGCTAGTTTGGAAGTTTTTGTTTGTTTGTTTGTTTGTTTGTTTGTTTGTTTTTTACTGAAATAAGATTTTCAACTGTGTCTTGTAAGCTAGATAACTGGATTTAATGGACATGGCAAAGTGCACTCTGCTTGTTTCTGATGGCTAACAGGAAGGAATTAACAGTGGGATTGGTCAGGATTACACCAAAGGGAAAGCAAATAGCTACTTTTTAAGTCCTACCACCACCCATACCATTTATAAATAGGAGATCAATTGTGCCTTGTTTTATAGTCAAGAAAAATGAAATGGTACATCCTGGAGCCTCAGTTTCCTCTGGCTTTTCTCACGATATCCCTCCCCAAAATCATCCAGAAAAATCTAAAGTGGCAACTATTGAAATGATGCCTCATTGTTTACTCCCATTTAAAAACTCTATCACTTATAATTCACCAATTATAAGTCATTTTTAATCTACAAGTTACCTTATAAAAATGATACTTTTTATTGGGACCATTGAGGGATAAAGTGCATATTAATTACCATCAAATAATGTTGGTTCTCAACCATGTGGTAGAATGCGGTTTAAATTTCAAGTAAACATACTTGTAAGTGAAGCATATAGGTGTCAGAGAGGACTTTTTTTTAAATAATAGCTTCACTGATATTCATGTATCATAAACTCACCCATTTAAAGTATACAATTTAATGGTTTTCAGTATATCTGCAGATATGTACAAAGATCACCACTATGAATTTTAGAATATTTTCATTACTTCAAAAAGAAATAGCCTTTAGTTACCATTTCTGTTTTGTCTATTCCCTATCCTATCTCAGTCTAAGTGATCACTGATCTACTTTCTCTCTTTTTAGATTTAATGATCATCCTACCTAAGTCTAAGTGATCACTAATCTACTTTCTATCTTTTTAGATTTGATGATAGTAAATTTCGCATACATGAAATCACACAGTATGTGGTCTTTTGTTACTGTTTCATTCACTTAGCATGATGCATTAAAGCTTCATTCACATTTTAGCATGTATGAGTAGTTCATTCATTTTTATGGCTGAATAAGTTCTCAATGTATGGATACACGCCTTTTGCTTAACTATTAATCCAGTGGTAGACATCTGGATTGTTTCCACCTTTGGCCATTGTGCATAGCGCTGCTACAAACATTCATGAACAAATATGTGTACGGACATATGTTTTCAGTCCTCTTAGGTATATATGTAGGAGTGGGAGTGCTAGGTCATATGGTGACTCTATGGTTAACCATTTGAATAACTGCCAGACTGTCTTCCAAATCTGATGCAACACTGCCTGCTTGCGCTAGAAGTATATCAGGGATTGGTTCACCTTCTCCACATCCTCGATAACAGTTGTTATTTTCGAACTGATTTTGGCCATCTCAGTAGTACCTTATTGTGGTTTTAACTGCATTTCCCTGAAAATTGATGATATCAAGCATGTGTTTATTGGACATTTGTACATTTTCTTTGGAGAAATGTCTATTTAGACCTTTTGCCCCCCCCCTTTTTAAGTGGGTTGTCTTACCATTGAGTTTTAAGAGTGTTTTATACATTCTGGATACAAGTCACTCATCAGATATATGCTTTGCAAAGATTTTCTTCCATTCTGTGAATTGTCTTTTCACACGCTTGATAATGTGATTTGAATCCTAGAAGTTTTAAAAATGTTTATGAAGTACATTTTTTTTTTTTTTCTTCTGTTGCTTGTGCTTTTGGGGTCAGATCTACGAATCCATTGCCAAATCTGACTTACCTCTATGTTTTCTCTCAAGATTTTTACAGTTATTAGCTCTTACACTACATTTAGATCTTTGACTCACTTTAAGCAAATTTTTCTTTATAGTTGTGAAGTGAGGGTCCAATTCCATTCCCTTTGAATGCGAATATCCAGTCGCCCCAGTAGCATTTGATGAAAAGATTATTCTTTCCCTACTGAATTGTCTTGGCACCCTTGTCAAATATGAGTTGACCAGAAACAGAGGGGTTTATTTCTGGAGGTTTTTTTTTTTTTTAATGTTTATATATTTATTTTTGAGGGGGGAGGGAGAGAGAGAGAGAGAGAGCGACAGAGCGCAAGTGAGCATACAGGAGAGGGGCAGAGAGAGAAAATCCCAAGCAGGCTCCATGCTCAGCACAGAGCCTGACACGGGGCTCGATCTCACGAATCACCAGATCATGACCTGAACCAAAACCAAGAGTCAGACACTTAACCAACTGGGCCACCCAGGCACTCTTGGATTCTTAATTAAATACTACTGATCTATTTATGTATCATGTGAAGTACAACACTGTCTTGATTATTGTTAGTTTGCATGAAGTTTGAAATTAGGAAGTATGAATCCTTTAATATTTCTCTTCTTTTTCAAGGTTTGTCTATTTCAGGTGCCTTGCAATTCCCTATGAATCATATGATCATCTTATCCACTTTCACAAAAAAGCCAACAGGAATTCTGACAGGGAGTGCACTGAATATTGGAGAGTATCACCACTGAGACAGGGAAACTAAAGGGACTTCATGACTGTTTTGCTGCCTCTATTCTTGCTAGGACCTACACATGCCTTATGGTACAGATAATACATGTCCTCCGTATAAAGGTCAAGGAGTTAATGATTTCTTTGGAGTTTCCCAACACAACAGATAACATCCAAGGAAGGAGCTGGTTGTTAGACCACTGACTGACTCACCAGAACTCCAAGCTCCAGGGCTAGTCACTTCCAGAAAAGTGACTTAGGGAGATACTTAAACACTCTGTTCCTGGATGCCTAAGGAAACATGTGCACTGAACCACAATCCTCAACCCCAGACCCCAACTAAAGATAACACGCATTCTCCTCCTCTTTTTTGTCTCCCAGATACTCCATCTGTATCTGGCCTGTTGTCAATAAACTCTGCTCTTACTTCCTCTCAGCTCAGAGTTTGATTTCTACCCTGCATGAACCAAGGGCCTTTTTGGCTGCTCCTGTGGGACTCCTTCTGGCTCCTCGATCCCGGGCTGCCTACATCACCATCTTAACAAAATTAAATATTAAATGGAATCAAATTTAATTTCATTCCATTAAATGAAATGTTCCATTTGTTTAGAACTTCTTTCATGTCTTTCAACACAGTCCTTTTAGTTTTTAAGTTTAAGTTTGGCATTTTTTTTTCGTTACATTTATTCCTAAGTGATGTGGAGAACAAAGACAAAAGAAAAAAAAGAAAAAAACTTTCTTATAACTTGCAGCCTACTGACAAGTACTTGGGAAGGGCAGGGTAACCTTCTTCCAATAACTCAAATGCCTTGATGATAATACTTTGCTACGGGCAAAAGGCAAACTTAGCTTGACACCATCCTCCAGGATCCACTGAGTCTTCTTTAACATATAAAAACCCATCTGGAAACTTCCTTTATCTCTGTGTCCCCAAAGATATATGTTAGCCATCATCCTCCAAGCATATGACCCACTGATATACATCTAAAGGGTCTCATGACTAAGGTTTTATTAGACAGAAGTAAATGATCCTAATCCTAACAACAACCAGCCTCTCAAGGTCTTGGAAACCTTGTTTCTAAATTCCTTAGAGACTTACACTATCCCTAACCCACTCCCAACTTGAAAGTTACATTATCTATCATTCCTCACAAGCCCAGCGCAGCTCTTTCTGACCATGGGTCCTGTTCCTGTACTTAAAAAAAAAAAAAAAAAAAAAAAAAGTCACCTTTTTGCATCGAGGACATCTCACGAGGTCTTTCTTGACCATTTGCTCCCAGACTCCAACATTTCACATCACTAAGTATTGTATTCTTTTTGATGTTACTATGAAAATACGATTGTTTGTCTTTCTTTTTCAGATTGTTCGTTGCAAGTGTACAGAAATACAATTGATTTTTATATATTGATCCTGCAACCCTATTAGTTCTAATAGCTTTTAGTGTCCTTGAGGATATTTTATATACAAGACCATGTTTTATATACAAGATGCTAGGTCATAATTTCCTGTTTCTTTGCATGTCTCATAATTTCGTTAGAAACTGTATCTTTTAGATAATGTAGTTTAGCACATCTGAGTAATGGTCTCCTTCTGGGATTTATTATTATTTACTTGTGTAGGGACTGGCTGGATCATTTTCATGAAATCTGTTCTCCCGCTCGTCCCAACCTGCATCGTGAAGCTCTGATGTTGCTCTTCGGGGATCACTACAGTGAGAATACTGACAGTCACCCTGGGTGACTGATTTGGGCAGGGCTCTCCCAAATTGTCTCCTCCCCCAAGAACATAGCAAGCTGTTAAACTTCACTAACTGCCAGCTGACTCTTCCATTATTTTCAACTGGGACATCAATTGTTTTGCAGACTAATCTAATCAAGTTCAGGTTTCTTTCAAGGAAGAGTTCCCAAGGTCAGTGTTGCAAATGTGTTTTGACTTCAGGAAGTCTCCTCCCACCTGTCATTTCCCTCCTGCAGGCTCCCAGGTCTCCTAGGCTGCCTTTTCCCTGTGCCACAATCTGCAGCGAGGTGAGGAGGGCCCCAGTCTTCTCAGTGGTAACCTTGTCCCAGGAGTGGGGGCTGGTGATCAAAAAGGAGCCACCACCACTCAGACACACTGGCCTGGAACTTAATTTCAATAAAAGGTAGCTGGGGGCAGGATGAGAAATGTCCTTACAGACAGCCCTCTAACTGGAAGCCCCAGGCAGAGGGAACCCTGTGTGCTAGGCTGTACTGTCACCAGCAAGAGCCCAAGACCTGACCTTTACTGTCAATCTGCATGTACCCCCGACCTGTGTCCCACATTTTCCTTAAAGCCTTCTTTCTAATTTATCTCTTAACTCAGGCAAAGACCACATAGGGAGAACATCTGAGACGGAAACCAAAACTACCCCTCAAGTAATAACAACTGCCCTGATGAAGAGCTCCAGAGACACAGACCACCCAAGACCAGTTTGAGCTTAACCACCAACTCTCACCTGCACAGAGGGACCATGGAGTGACCGACAGTGACCTTATCTCATTATAATGCTAAATTCTCTGCCCAAGTTGAAGCACAAGCCTCATTAACATAGCATAAATGTGCCTATAGGCATGTTTCCTTAGGGCTCCATGTGACACCTTATGCCCAGTCTACAAAAGATGGCAAGGCCCCCTATCTAAATATTCATCCTAACTCCAAATAAAAGGAACCCGTTTACCCTTGCTCAGGAGTCACAACTTGGGAAGTTATTCCCAGTGAGCTCCTCATTTGCTGCAAATGAAGTTTCCTTTGCCTGACAACTCAACCTGGTGGTGTAGGTCCTATCTAGAACTCACCAAGGAGCGACCTCATGTCAGCTTGGCTAGAGTACCAGTACCCAGGAGAATTTCCATCTCTTTGGGTATGGAGAGGGGACGAAGGTGGAGGGTCTTGGTTCAAATACCACAGACTCTCTCAGCTCATATCAAGATTAAGATTTCTAAAACAATGCTTCATTATTCGCTGAATGTCTGTAAGGCCATTTCCAGAAACTTTAAATGGTTGTTTTTCATAATTTTCACCAGTTGCACTGAGTTGTAAACCCTCAGAACTCCATTTGCCAGAAGTGGAAGTCTAGGAGCTTTGTTTTTAATAAGCTTGAATTCCACATCTTTTACCAACTGGAAGTTTTTTGGTTTTTGTTTTACCAGAATTGCAAGCAGTTGCATTATATGGGAGAAAATTATGTGCATACCGAGAGAGAAGTTACTTTCACCTTAGGCCATTAGGAAACGCTTAGCAGAGCCTAAAACATAGAGTAAGCATTTAACATTGTGTGTGTGTGTGTGTGTGTGTGTGTGTGTGTGTGTGCGTGCGCGCACATGCGTCTAGGTGTTGGATCAGGTGGCAGTAATAGAAATGAGACTTTGATAGCAGACATATGAAAAGATCTGTGATATACCAAAACCGAAGTAATTACAAAATGAATAATAACATGATTGTTTTCTTATTGGTAATTTCCTTTTCAACAGTTTTTTAGCCTCTACAACACTAATAGTCTTCTTTCTCTTTAACAGATATAAGTCACATCATTAGTTCTGTGGTTTTCTTTGCATTCTAATAACTTCCAGGAAGAAGAGGCAGAAATGCATACACAAGTAAACTACTAGCCAATCTGGCAATTTATTGACACAGTAAATCTTATTCCAAAATTGTATTCTTTCAGCGGTAATTATTAAACTTATCCCTGAAATATAATTTATTTCAATAATTTGATTTCCATGAAGAGAGCCAATCATTCATTATAAGCTATACTTTGCTTCCTATGTTTCTAGCATGTATCTACAGATGCAGAAATCTACAATGCAGCGCCAATCACGTAATAAATGGAGTAGCATATTTATTTACCATGAATTCTCGTTTCTCCTGCATACTTACAACTCTTAACATTTACTTGAAAGGACAATTCTGAGTGGTTTTTGGACTGAGAATATCTTTTAACCAGGAAACTTAACTTCTCTGAAACGTCAGAGCTTTTAATGACAAATATGATGACAAACACAATGATTATTTTTTCTTTAAAAATTATAACTGATAATTTTATCACTGTTGCTTTGAAAAATATATCAAAATCACAAGTATCATGATGTTCAGAAACATATCAAAACCACAAAAACCCTGATGTTCAAGGTACCTTAAAGGATAAAAGAAAAAAAAAAATAAAGCATCTTTCAAAAACACGAATGACCTAGGTGGGTATGAGGTCGGTATAAATTTTATGTCAAAAAAAAGGAAGACACAGAAATATCACATAATAAGTGTATATGTGAAGTAAGCCTGCAGTTTCTTGCTTCAAAGTAACTAAAAAAGTCCTGCTGTTTCACCTCCAGCCAATACTCCACAGGCTGTTAAAGGCTACACTTTAAAATGGCTTATATTATCAGAGCAGCAAAGTCTATATTTTAGTATGGTGTATTAAAAACTCTTCCATATTAATGCATCAGCTTAACTTCCAGTTATTTGTTTTAATAGGAAAAGAACACATGGCTAAAAAAATCCAAAAATCACAACTACATGACCAACTTCTACAATTCAAATCTTAAAAAGAAAAAAATCTACAAACAGCATCATTTTATTTCTACTCCCTTTGCCCTAGAAAATCTTAACCTATAATACAAGTCATTCTAGAAGTGTAAAACATAAAAATGGGGCAGCCAAAGGCATGGAGCTCCAATATAATATTTAATCAAGTGTCCATCCTATCATTCAAGAATGTTATGACAATATTAAATTCTACTTTCTGAAAACAGTTTCAACTTCAATTCTTACAATTACATTAAAAATTTTAATTTTTTTAACGTTTTATTTATTTTTGAGACAGGGAGAGACAGCATGAATGGGGGAGGGTCAGAGAAAGAGGGAGACACAGAATCTGAAACAGGCTCCAGGCTCTGATGTCAGCACAGAGCCTGACGCGGGGCTCGAACTCACCGACCGCGAGATCATGACCTGAGCCGAAGTCGGATGCTTAACCGACTGAGCCACCCAGGCGCCCCCCCAAAATTTTTTTTTAATGTTTGTTTATTTTTCAGAGAGAGAAAGAGACAGCGTGAACAGGGGAGGGCAGAGAGAGAGGGAGACACAGAATCTGAAGCAGGGTCCAGGGTTCAAGCTGTCAGTACACAGCCTGATGTAGGGCTCAAACTCATGAGCCATGAGATCATGACCTGAGCCAAAGCTGGACACTTAATTGACTGAGCTACCCAGGCACCCCCTTACAATTACATCTTCTAACAATACAAAAATACTACGGGTTTTGGTCTACGTTTATCATGACATACCACCAGATTGGATCAGGATGCATCTCCAAATAACAACATATGAGTACCAGTAAGGGCTTCCAAAAATGTGTTTGTTTAATAGAGACAGAAAAGACAAAAAAAAAAAAAAAAAAAAAAAAAAAAAAAGTTCCATCTTCTGCTGGAACTCAGATTTTTAATTATTAAAGTCAAATTCATTTTACAGCACGAACACTGCCACATTCTATGGTGCTACAGATGAATTTGAATTGGAAGCTTTATTAAAACATCTATTTGTTCTTGAAGATGCACTAGCTTTCTTTTGAGAGGAATTTAGACAAGGTTAGTGATACTATTTCAAAAATTAATAGAGCATATGACTGCATTTATTTCAAATAGAAAGTATGAATACTAACTCCTGTATTTTCAAGCTTCTTTCTACTCTTGCATGCTGATAAAATACACCATGTGAATCACAGTATTCATTATTATTCTTGACAAAAATTGTTTGTATTAAAGTGAACAATGTGATGTTTCCATATATGTAGACATTGTGAAATTATTAATACAATCAAACTAACACAGCCATCACATCAAAAAATTGCTCTTCTTTTTTTCATGGTAAGAACGCTGAGATCTACTCTTCTAGCAAATTTAAGTATACATTATTATGAACTATACTCACCAAGCTATACATTAGGTCTCCAGAACTCACTAATCCTATTACTGAAAATTTGTACGGTTTGATCATTATCTGACATTTTCTCCCATCCCCTAGCCTGCAGTGACTACTACTCTACTTTTTATTACTATGAATTCACTTTTTCTTTTTTTTAAGATTCCACATATAATCGGGATCATGCAATATTTGTCTTTCTGTGTCCAGCTTATTTCTCTTAACCACTGTGTCCTCTAGGCTCATCCATGTTGCTGCAAATAGCAAGATTTCCTTCTTTTTTAAGGTTGAACCCATTCTGTTTATATACACCACATTTTCTTTACCTATTCATCTATGTATGGACAATTAGGTTGTTTCCTTATCTTAGCTGCTGTGAATCATGTTGCAATGAACATGGGAGTGCAGATTATCTCTTGGAGATACTGATTTCATTTTCTTTGGACATGTACCATTTGCTAGATCAAACGGTAGTTCTATTTTATTTTTTTGAGGAACTTCCATATAGTTTTCCCAAATGGCTGTACCAACTTACATTCCTACCAATAGTGTCCGAGGGTTCCCCTTTCTCCACATCCTCACCAATACTTGTTATCTTTTGATTTTTGATATTAGCATCCAAACAGGTGTGAGGTGTCTCTTTATAGTTCTGATTTTCATTTCCCTGGTCATTCATGATGATAATCATCTTTTCTTACACCTGTTGGTCATTGTATGTCTTCTTTGGATAAATGTCTATTCAGATCCTTTGCCCATTTTTTAATCGGGCTATTTGTTTTTTTGCTGTTGAACTGTGTAAGTTCCTTATGTGTTTTGGAAATTAACCCTTTCTCAGATAAATGACTTGCAAATCTTTTCTCCTATTCCATCCATTGCCTTTTCCCTTTGCTGATGCTTCCCTTTGCTGTGTTGCTGATGGTCCCCTTTACTGTACAGAAATACTTTAGTTTGATGAAGTTCCACTTGTTTATTTTGCGTTTGTTCCCTGTGCTTTTGGTGTCAACTCCAAGGCTTTAGGTCTTATACTTAAGTCTTAAATCCATTTTGAGTTGACATTTATATATGGTTTAATATAAGGGTCCAATAACATTCTTTTGCATGTGGCAGTCTAGTTTTCCCAGCATCACTTATTGAGGAGACTACCCTTCTGCCACGGTATATTCCTGGTGCTTCTGTCAAAAGTTAGTTGACCATATATGCATGGGTTTATTTCTAGGCTCTCTATTCTCTGTTCCATTCCTTTATGTGTCTGTTTTTATGCCAGTACTAATGTTTTTATTACTATAGCTTTGTAATATACTTGGAAGTCAGGAACTGTGATGCTTCCATGTGCAGCTTGCTCAAGACTGCTATTTGGGGTCTTTTGCAGTTTCATACAAATTTTAGGACTGTTTCTTTCTATTTCTGTAAAAAATACCATTGGGATCTTGATAGAGATTGCATTGTACCTGTAGACTGCTTTGGGTAGAATGAACATGTTAACAACATTAGTACTTCTAATCCCTGAACACAAGACACCTTCCCATTTCTGTCTTCTTTCACTCACCAATGTTTTATAGTTTTTAAGCATACAGATCTTTCAACTCCTTGGTTTAATTTTTTCCTAAGTATTTTATTCATTTTGCTGTTACTGTGAGATTGTTTCCTTGATGTCTTTTTCAGATAGTTCATGGCTAGTGTATACAAATGACTGACGTGAGTCACATTTGTATCTCTGCTTTGATAAATATGTATTGGGTGTTTCTCCAAGCCTATAAATTCAAAATGACTACAACTTGAATAATTAAGTGATCTCTTAAAATAATATCCCATGTCTTCCCTTCTCGAAAACTTAGGGAAGTATAAGTGAATTTTGCACAGTTTATAAACTTGGGCTCTTGGCAGATGATCTAATCTATTCACTTCATAAACAAGGAAACTAAAAGAGGGTAAGGAAATGACTTGTTGAACAGAACAGAGCACCCAAAGCAGAAATGATGACAGTAACTGCCTTTCTCTGCCATGCTCCGTCCTTTCAAATTACTTCTTTCTTTAAAGCAGATAAACAGGATACTAGTGGCATTTAGGCCTGGATAATCTGTTGTACAGGGACTGTTCTGTGCACTGTAGAATGTTTAGCAGGATCCCTGACCTCAACCCACTAAATGCCAGTAGCATCTGTTTCCCAGTTATGACAACCAAAAGTGTCTCCAGAAACTATCAAATAACCTCTGGAGGACAAAAACCTCCCTCCAATAACAACCACTGCTTTAAAATTAATGATACTGAATGGGGCGCCTCAGTGGCTGAGTTGGTTAAGCATCAGAATCCCGATCTTGGCTCAGGTCATGATCACATGGTTTTTTGAGTTCGAGCCCTGTGTAGGGCTCTGCTCTGACAGTGCAGAAACTGCTTGGATTCTCCTTCTCTCTCTCTCAGCTCCTCCCCCACTCACACACACTCTTTCTCTCAAAATAAATATACATTAAAAATAAAAAAAAATAAATTAATGATGTTGAAAATAATTTTTAAAAAGAAATTAATGATGCTGATGTTCTGGAAAAAGCCTTAAGACACTAAAAGTAGTCAAGAAATAAAAAAGAATATATGTGGATGTGATTTCCTTTGACCTTCAGCATATATAAACTCCTTGAATATAGAACTGTAACTGACTGAGTTTTGTTTCTTCCATGTGGGAGCATATTGGGACACAGAGTAAATAAAATGGTTTGAAATGAAGGTATTTCAAAATTGTTAAAGGGAAAAATGTGTTGGATATTTGATTATGTGTACCTTCTTGCATGCCAAAAAAGCATAAAAACTGCCAAGAGATTACATTTAAAAGTCATAAGGCAATTTCTTACATAAGTGTGAAAGTGGTAAATTAACAGAGAACAGAAGTGGTGTTTGTTTCTCTTTGATGCATCATTTGAATCGCCCTCGATTTTCATTTACATCCCATAGACCAGGCTTTCTGCATCTATGGAGCCCCAAAAACTTCTGATGTGACTAGGGTGGACAAGACTGTCTGAGCAAAACCAGCTGCAAATGCTCGATGCGTACATATCCATTTTTAGTTAATGATTTTATTTTTAATTCCAGAATTGAAAGTGGAATCTTGCTTTCTTCACAGGAAGCACAGAAAATAGGCTTAAATAAACTCCATTATTGTTTTTTTTCCACCTTTTATCTTTGTATCCTGAATATCCCTAAAACATTCAAGTGGAAGAATTTTGAGTAAAATAATAAATTATTTCAAATTGAAGGGATTGTGGTAACTACGAACTAGAGATCTGAGTGGTTGAATAGCTAACACCTTCCATACAGCAGATGATGAGTAAAGCGTTAACTGGTTGTTTTGTGGAAATTAAACAAAAATTATTAAGCAAAACTAAATTACAACTGTGTGTTTTACCATCAAAATTATAAAAATCCCCAAGCTGTTTTTACATAGTACTGCATAAGCCTACTATACATAATACTTTGCTTAATATTGTATACTGGGGAAAAAAAGTTAGGATTAGTCTCTGCAAAACAGGAGAAGTAAGTAACTCTTTTACTGATTGATAATTCAGAATGCTAAATTGCACATAACACATGTATAAAAAGAACAAGAAATGGTCACATGTATGTATTAATTTAAAGTCGAACAATCTTCACAATATTGTGTGAAGTATAATTTCTTGCCTACGTATGGTGGGAGTGTACTTGGTAGAAAGGACATTATTTGGCTTATTGGAAGTCAAAGTTGTGGAAGATGTTTCTTTTGTCATTTAACATGGCTTGTGCTAAAAACAACAATGATGCTACAAAAGCAATCTTCCTAACTACAATGGATAGCAAAAATATTTGGAAAAGCACTATATATTCCTATTATTCAATGTTTCTTATAAACTGATGGCAGCTTTAAAAATCTAACAGCAAAGCAGTCATTTAATATGATTAGGAACTGATTATTGTGAAGCATGAGTATGCCTGATGCAATTCCATTTTAATGGCATCATTTAGCCCCCTGTTGAGCTAATATACCAGTACAATAGCTCTTAGGTGCTAAATTGTCACAGTGTCTCCTTTCTTCCCAAGTCCAACCTATATCCTTTTGCAGAGAAAAGATAAGTACTTGAGAAAAGGGAAAAAAAAAACAGAAACAAGGTTATGTTGTTAAATTAGGGATGGAGAGAAAAGTGAGATTGGTTTCTCCCAGGAATTACTTTTGCCTGAGCATTACTAATGTATAAAAGGTAATCTGCTCTTGAAAATTCTCTGTCAAAAATACTATACATTCTTTATGATCCAGCTAAAATGCCCACTTCTCCACAGAGATTTCTTTAAATTGTCCTCTGGAATATAAAATACAAATGACTGAGTTTTTTTCTCTTCAGAACTTTCTGTACCTACATTGGTCTTTCTTATGGCACTGAGCATGTTTTGGCTCATATTACAGCTATTTGCATTTAGAGCTTATCACCACTACTGGTTAGTAAGCTCATTAGGTATATCAATAATCCTATCTTTATATCATCCAAATTGTCTAATATAGAAATATTCAATCAATTATTATTGATTTATTTTTTTCTTTCTGCCTAACCTATAGGCAATGAATTTCCTAGAATTCTGGAAAGATAATGATCTCTGAGAGATACGTTAACTCGGTCATGGAACCTAGGGTTTATAACAAGTGTCCAATATCCCAAAGAGGTAGACCTTTTCCAGGAGGAATACCACCAAGTGGGGATTCTAAGAACCAAAATATCATTATTATGACACTTAAATACTGGTGTGTCTTAGTTTTCCAGAGATGCCAAAACAACATACCATAGGCTAGCGGCTTAAACAACAGGAATTTATTTTATCACAATTATAGAGTCTAGAATTTCAAGATGAGCATGATGGTCGGTTTGGTTTCTTCTGAGGCTTCTTTCCTTTGCTTACAGAGGACTACCTTCTGCCCTCAGCCTGTCTTGTTTCTGTCCTAAACCCTTTTCATAAAAACATCAGTTATTTTGGGTAAGTCCATCCTAATGACCACATCTCACCTCCTACTACAGTGACATTCTGGAGAACTGGGAGTTTGGATTTCAACCTATAAATTTGAGGAGGGCCACAATTCCGACCATAAAATTGCCTATCTGAATTTCTAAATTTCTAACTGTACCTTTCCCTTAATATTTTCCCACATTAAACTCCTAGCATTAATACAGACATGTATCTCATGTTTCTTCTCTACTACATATATTTGCCATGTTGCTTTAGATTTCATAAACAGGTTCAAGAAATGCTCATTTCATAATAGGTTCAAGGGACGCTTGGGTGGCTCAGTCGGTTAAGCATCTGACTTCAGCTCAGGTCATGATCTCACAGCTCATGGGTTCAAGCACCACGTCCAGCTTTGTGCTGACAGCTCAGAGCCTGAGCCCTGCTTCAGATTCTGTGTCTCCCTCTCTCTGCCCCTCCCCCAGTCACGCTCTCTCTCTCTCTCTCTCTCTCTCCTTCAAAAATAAACATTAAGAAACATTAACAAAAAAGAAAGAAAGAAAGAAAGAAAGAAAGAAAGAAAGAAAGAAAGAAAGAAAGAAAGAAAGAAAGAAAGAAATGCTACGTTTAAAATAAGAAACACTCTCTTCCTAGGATAATTATTCTAGTTCTCCAAAACTTTTTTCAGAAGGAGAACCTGAAAGCTTTTCATAAATATTATTCACCTAAATGACTTTTTTAAATTCCTGCATTAGATTTTTCTGTGGTTTCAAATTTTAGTATTAAAGTTGTCTAGATGTGAAATATAAATCACAGAACATGAATACTCATATGCATGTTTCTAAATTCTTATTTCATGATTATTAATTCTGGCTAAAAAATGATTCCTTATCTGAAAGGAAGAAAACTTTGTTTATATCCAAGGCCCAAAACATAAATGTGTGCTTATAATTCCATGACTGAGAAATCAATTTTTAAACATGAGAGCTGTGGCTACCTTTGGCATTTCTTACACTCTGTGCCTAAACATGTTTACAAATATGCAACAATAAGAGGACAGTTGGTTTTGGCTCGGAAGCAATTATTTTAAAAATAAGAAGAAAATCAATATGAGACAACAAAGCTGTCCAAGTAACATTGAAGAAAAAGAAACAGCTAGTTATTTTTAAATGCTACAGCTAACCTGTACTTTCTCATCTCGGGAGTTACTAAAACTTCACTATGAATATAAAGCAAAAGCACAAACAGGAAACGGCTCAAACTCTAGGTAACAAATACAGAAAAGCATGACAGGGAAGGTTTCCTATTGCATAAACCACATTCGTTTACTTTCCTGCCAGATAACAGTGCCACCTCTTTGGAAGGAATGACAAGGAGTCATTTGCCTTTCTCTGATCATATTTTTGAACATCAAAGAGACTATGATCTGCTATGATCTACCTACAAATAAGTTTATCTTTATAGGTATACAGGTATAATGTTTGGTAATATCAGAAAACATACATGATTAAATTTTCAAAAGAGCATATATACAGTTCTCACTTGAGGCCAGATATATCATTAGGAATTAAGATATTAAAAATGAGTTCCATCATTAGGAATTAAGATATTAAAAATGAGTTCCATCATCTCTTATATTATCCAGTGAATATTTGCTGATTTTGAAGATGCTGGGAATATTTTACATTACCACAGTCAATTTTATTTGCTTTTTGAATTCAAAATCCATTTCCCTTGGTTTTCATATTAATGACAACAGAGACCACTATAAAAGAATTCACTATATATAAACAACTGCAATCCTGCACTTTTTAGCACAAGTACTAGCAATTTCCATTCACTGATGGCTTACAATCTTCTCAGTGCTGTGTTAAATGCTTAAACACGATCCTATCTAATCCACAAATATCCTCTGAAGAAATAATTTCACTCTTTAAAAACATGAGAAAAAAATGAGAATTTGAATAATTTTCTCAAGTCCTATGTAACTGGCAGATCCATGTTGTGCACCCACACTTCTCTGACTTGCATCAACTACCCCAAACGACACACAGACACAGACAAACACCTCAAAAAACATACCACCAGAGAGGATAGGCGAGGAAGTAAATTAAGTAGTCTTAGATAATCACAGGAATATAAGCAACAGATATTTCATGTGAGGACCAGGCCCAATGTCTAAACTTATTCCAGAGGGTTTTCTCCCACCACTCCAACATGCACTGATGTCTTTCGTCTCTGAACTTTGAATAATCGAAACCACATATATTAAGACTGAATTGCATTAATGCCTTATTACTTTGATGTCTTATATGCATCTGTCTTGACTCCTCACCTTTATCTAGAATCTAAATTTTTGATTATTACAGGATTTTAACATGGTTACAACATTTTATTTGTTCTATGTCCATAGCTCTCAAAAAAGCATGGTATATAGCTCCTTTAATAAACATGTTGCTGGTGTACTTGAGGTGTTGTTCTATAGTGCAGAGAATACCTAGAAAGCCAAATCAATACAGAGGTCCGAGACTGGGTTACTCTTCTACCCAGAAAAAGAAGAGGAAACCACCCTTGAATCAGGTAATTTTTTAAGGATCTTCTCCATTGAAGCAAAACTGACTACTCTCTAGGGTAGATGGGGGTTTGGATCCACACCCCAGGGCAGCCAGAAATCAAACCACTCCTAGGGATATCAGGCAGTTAAAATATTTTCTTTTTTTTTTTTTCCCCCTCCACCTCCCACCCATACTGGAGGCAATGTGGCAAGTTTATCTGCTATTCTTTAAAAACAAAGCAGTATTTCCCAAAGAAGACACCTAAGCAACACAGTGGCAGAATATCCCTTAGAGGTATAATGGTGAGCCTGTGAAACATTCTGAGATTCTTACTGTCTCCTTTATTTATTACAGCTTTTACAGTCTCCAGGCTCTTTATTCTCACCCTACTCATGGTTTAAAGAGCACAGTGTTGCAAAATATCATACTCCTTTCTGCTTTTCCAAATGGCAGCTGAGAAAACCATTCTGAGGGGACTATGATCCACTTATTTGACTATTTAACAGGGCTTTAGCTATGTTTTAAAGATGACACAGTTCTTACCTCTTACTTTTAAAAATGTGAGAAAGTTAACTATTCTGCATATGGAAGCTTTTAGAACAGGTGGCTAAGTCATGGTTGACTGTCCTCCCAAATGACAATCATGCACCCTTTTTATTTTGATGAAGCTGACTTAGCCACCTGCTGTTGATTTCTCACTATCTTAATTTCTTTTGGAGTCATCAAGTTCACTTCTTAAGGAAAAGGAAGAAAATAAGAACCTTCCAGCTTGTTCTGTCACTAACATTTTGATGAAATCTGGCAGTGATGACATAAATATTGCAAGCTTTAATGTATAAAAGATAAATCTAATAACCTCACAGAACATGATACAAAGGCATGATAATATAAGGCAAGAAATCTTATATCTCATGAATATAATATGATAAGATTAACTGAAGTGTCCTCAGCTTAGTGCTAATAGATGGTACAAAAATTCTGGTCCCCATTCTCTCCTATTTTCCCTCCAATCCTAAGGTTATTTTTTTTTCATATAATCTTCCCCTTGATAACCCATATAAAGCTCTTTCACAAAATCCAGGCCTTAGTCTTCTGTTCTTCTCAGATTATGACACAGAATTACAAAAATGAGTATTATGTAGTAATTGAGGGATTGAGTTCTGGAATGAGATAATCAGTATCTAAAACCCGGTTCCCAGAAACGTTATTTAACTTGACAGTACAACCTTAACTCAACTGCAAATGATGATCAACACAAGAGAAAACTAATAGTTCATTTTTAAAGACTAAAAACATTTATTTATTTTTTAATTAAAAAAACTTTAATTTTTTGGGGCGCCTGGGTGGCGCAGTCGGTTAAGCGTCCTACTTCAGCCAGGTCACGATCTTGCGGTTCTTGAGTTCGAGCCCCGCGTCAGGCTCTGGGCTGATGGCTCAGAGCCTGGAGCCTGTTTCCGATTCTGTGTCTCCCTGTCTCTCTGCCCCTCCCCCGTTCATGCTCTGTCTCTCTCTGTCCCAAAAATAAATAAACGTTGAAAAAAAAAATTAAAAAAAAAAAAACTTTAATTTTTTAAATGTTTATTCATTTTTTTTGGGGGGGGGGGGACACAGGATCCGAAACAGGCTCCAGGCTCTGAGCTGTCAGCAAAGACCCCGACGTGGGGCTTGAACTCATTAACTGTGAGATCGTGACCTGAGCCAAAGTTGGACACTTAACCGACTGAGCCACATAGGTGCCCCTAAAGACTAAAGATATTTAAACAACTCACAATAATGCCTGACAGGAAGGAAGGAAGGAAGGAAGGAAGGAAGGAAGGAAGGAAGGAAGGAAGGAAGGAAGGAAGGGAAAGGAAAGAAAAGAAACACTCACCAATTTAAGTCATTATTATTATTAATGATACTACTGATCTGTTTATTACTAACATTTCTTGGCTTTAAACACAGTTTACTTTTGGGGCGCCTGGGTGGCTCAGTCGGTTAAGCGTCCGACTTCAGCTCAGGTCATGATCTCACGGTCCATGAGTTCGAGCCCCACGTCAGGCTCTGTGCTGACAGCTCAGAGCTTAGAGCCTGTTTCGGATTCTGTGTCTCCCTCTCTCTGACCCTCCCCCGTTCA
This sequence comes from Puma concolor, assembly GCF_028749965.1. Classification (NCBI taxonomy): domain Eukaryota; kingdom Metazoa; phylum Chordata; class Mammalia; order Carnivora; family Felidae; genus Puma; species Puma concolor. The sequence goes on along the minus strand of NC_141668.1, from coordinate 83,011,010 downwards.
TGCTCTGTCTCTCTCTGTCTCAAAAATAAATAAACGTTAAAAAAAAAAAATTAAACACAGTTTACTTTCATTACTTGACCTTAACTCGTTTATACACTCCCAAATTAAAATTTCTCTTCTAGGATAATGCGAGGCAGTGATTTAAACTTACTCTCAATTTATCACCTCACACTTGTGAGAATAGCTAAAATTAACAACATAAGAAATAACAGGTGTCGGCGAGGATGTGGAGAAGGGGGGACCCTCTTGCACTGTTGGTGGGAATGCAAATTATTGCAGCCACTCTGGAAAACAGTATGGAGGCTCCTCCAAAAACTAAAAATAGAACTACCCTATGATCCAGCAACTGCACTATTAGGTATTTACCCACAGGATAGAAAAACACAGATTTGAAGGGGTACATGCACCCCAATGTTTACAGCAGCATCATCAACAGTAGCCAAACTATGGAGAGAGCCCAAATGTCCATTTACTGATGAATGGATAAAGAATGGATAAAGACATGATAAATAAATAAATACACACACACACACACACACACACAATGGAATATTACTCTAATCTTGTCATTGGCAACAGTGTGAAAAGAGCTAGAATGTATTATGCCAAGCAAAGTGAGTCATCAGAGAAAGACATGTATAATATGATTTCACTCATATGTGGAATTTAAGAAACAAAACAGATGAACACAGGGGAAGACAGGGGAAAGGAAGGGAAACAAACCACAAGAAACTCCTGATGATAAAGAACAAACTGAAGTTGATGGAGGGATGTGGGTGGGAGATGAGAGATGGGTACTACAGAGGGCACTTGTTGTGATGAGCACTGGTTGTTGTATGTAAGTGTTGAATCACTGAATTCTACTCCTGAAACCAATATTGCATTGTATGTTAACTAAAATGTAAATTAAAAAAAAAAAAAAGAAAAAAAAAAACCAACAACTCATTTAAAGAATGGACCAGAGACTGTAACAGACACCTCACGAAAGAAGATCTACAGATGGCAAGAAAGCATTTCAAAAGAAGCTCCACATCATATGTCATTAGGGAAATGCAAATGAAAGCAACAGTGAGATACCACTAGACATCTATTATAATAGGCAAAATTGAGAACGCTGACATCATCAATTTCTGGTAAAGATGTGGAAATCTCATTACTGAAGTCACCAGCTAGACCCCAAGACCTCACCTTTACTGCCCACCTGCTTGTACTGACCCACCCTTGTTCCATATTTTTCCTTAAGCTCTTTCCAGCTTATCTCTTAAGTCAGGCAAATGGAAAGCAAAGCCACCCTTCAAGTGACAAAGACTGCCATGATAAGACCTCCAGCCAGCCCAGGCCACCCAGCCAGTTTGAGCTTAACCCCTGACTCACACCTGGGCAGGTGGATGATGGCGCGACCTTCGGAATGACTGACAACTACGTTTACCTCATTATAATACTAAAATCTTCCCGCAAGGAGGAGGACAAGCCTCATTTACATAACATAGTTTGTATCTAGGAATGTTTCTGTAAGGTGCATGCACAGCCTTAGGCCCACCTCCATGCATGATGACAAGGCTTTTCTACCTACGTATTCATCCTAACCCTAAGTGAAAGGAACCCATCCACCCTTCCTTGAGGAGCCACAGCTTCAGACATCTCCTTATGTGCTTCAAATGAAGTTTTCTTTGTGTGACTACTCAACCCGGTATGGTTTCTGACTCACCAAGGAATGAACTCATGTTGGTTCAGTTACAGTGGTAGGAACACAAAATGATACAGACATTCTGAAAGCCAGTTTGGCAATTTATGACAAAACTAAATATATTTTTAACATACAAGCTGGCAATTGAGCTATTTGGTATTTACCCAATAATTTGAAGACTTTTGTGCACACAAACCCTGCACATGGACCTTTTATTCATAACTGCCAAAACTTGGAAGCAATCAAGATGTTATGTAGTAGGCAAATGTATAAATTATGGCACATACAGACAATGGAATATTATCCACCAGTAAAAAGAAATGAGCTATCAAGCTATGGAAAGACATGAAGGAAATTTTAATTCATATTTTTAATGTTTCGTTTATTTATTTATTTATTTATTTATTTATTTATTTATATATATATGTATTTTTTGAGAGAGAGACAGAGTGCAAGTGGGGGGAGGGGCAGAAAGAGAGGGAGATACAGAATCCGAAGCATGGTCCAGGCTCTGAGCTGTCAGCACAGAGCCCGACGCAGGGCTTGAACCCATGAACCACAAGAATAACTGACAACTACGTTTGTACTGAGCTGAAGTCGGAAGCTTAACCAACTGAGCCACGCAGGCACCCCTTAAATTCATATTAGTGATCCTTAAATTTCATATTGTTGAAAGAAATCAATCTGCAAAGGCTACATAAGTGTATTATCCCAAATATATGACATTCTAGAAAAGACAAAAATACAGAGACAGTAAAAAGATCACTGGTCTCCAGTGGGTTGGGAGAAGGGAGGGATGAACAGGTGGAGCCCAGAGAAATTTTAGGCAGTGCAACTATTCTGTATGATCTACAATGGGAGATACATGGCATATACAATATTAAGAGTGAACCCTAACGTAAACTATGGACTTTGGGTGATAATGATGTGTCAGTGTAGGCCCATGGATTGTAACAGATGTACCACATTGGTGCAGGATGGTGACACTGGGGAAGGCTTGCATGTGTGGGAACTCAATTTTGCAGTAAACACACAACTGTTCTAAAAAAAAATGTGTGTGCATGTGTGTGTGTGTGTGTTGTGTGTATAGTATAAAAAAAGAAAACAGCAGATTTAATTTGCTCATAATATGTCCTTCACTTATTAAGCCTATTAGTCATGGCCATAGCTACCAGTGTGTTGAAAAACAGGAGGAAAACAAATACTTATAAAGACTGGTAGGTACAGAGATCGAGGTAGAAAGGAGGAAGAAACAGACTATTGTGTTTTCACAGTTAAAGGAAGCTAGGAAAGGGAACCCAGAAGTCTGATATTCAGTGGTGTGCATTATTTTACCTTTGTTGAATACTGATGCACAAGGCTCACATGTCTCGGAGTATGTGTGTGTGCAGTTTCACCATTTGCCAGAATAATTTCAACCGGTTAGCGTCATTTCTAGATGGAAAGTTGTGTTTCAAAAAAAGATGGTTCTACATTTGGGGCGCCTGGGTGGCTCAGTCAGGTGAGCATCTGACTCTTGATTTCACCTCAGGTCATCATCTCACAGTTCATGGGTTCGAACCCGCACAAGGCTCCACACTTATAGTGCTTGGAGTTTGGGAGTCTCTTTCTCTCCCTCTCTCTCTGCCCTTTCCCTGCTAGAAATCTCTTTCTCTCTCTCAAAATAAACAAACAAAAAAAATAAAGAAAACTTTAAAAGAAATGATTCTACATTATATCTTTCTTTCTCCTTATAACTCTTTGTAATTTGTAGACTGAAGTACATGCACATATTTATATTACACTCTCAGGTATCAGTATTAAAACAGTAGGAAAAAAAACCACAGTGTTCTCTTTTTAAAAACACTATTTTGTTGTGAAATGACATTATATTTTATATATGAAATACCACTTTGAAAAGTAAAATGCAGTTATAAAATTAATAAGGAATACAGGTCAAACAAAAAGCAAAGCCAAACCTTGATTTTACAGAAATGTTTCTCTACACAATTCATTTGAAATAATTGCTTAATTGTGTGAGATAACTCTGTGGAGACAGCTTTTTAAATGTGTCCCTATAAATGTAATTTCATACGCCTGAAGTAAAAAATAACAAATAATGCAAGGAAATTTGAAAAAACAAACAAACATACTCTCAACAAAATATTAGCTAATGAAATCCAACAAAGAATTAAAAGAAGTATACACCATGACCAAGTAGAGTTTATTCCAGGTATGCCAGACTTGCTCAATATTCAAAATCAAGGAATGTAATCCATCACATCAGCAAACAAGAGAAAAACATATGATTCTATGGATACAGAAAACTAATTTTATAAAATCCGAAACCCACTTATGATAAAAACTTTCAATAGACTATAAATAGAGGGGAACTTCCTCAACTTGATAAAGACACTTACCCAAAACTTACAACAAGTATCAACTGACTGGTGGAAAACTTGATGCTTTTCCACTAAGATTAGAAATAAGGCAAGAATGCCACCATTCGGCATTTCTATTCAATACTGTATTGGATGTCTTACCTAATACGATTAAGACAAGAAAAGGAAATAAAAGGTATACTAATTGGAGAGAAAGAAATAAAACTTTTTTTAATAGATGGTCTATGTAGCAAATTTCCAAAGAATCAATAAAAAAAAATATAAAAAACTCTTGGAACTAGGTGATTGTAACAAAATTACAGGATATAGGCTAATATACAAGAGTCAATTGCTTCCCTGTATACCAGCAATGAACATTTAGAATTTGAAATTTAAAACGCAACACCATTTCTATTAACACTAAACAGATAAACACAAGATCTGTATGACAAAAATTGTGAAACTCTGATGAAAGAAATAAAAAAAATCTAAATAAATATAAAGATAGTTCAAGTTCATGGATAGGGAGACTCATTGTCAACTTTTCCCAATTTGATTTATACGTTTAACACAATCTCAATCAACATCTTGCACATTAATTTTATGGATATCAACAAAACTGTTTCTAAAGTTTAATGTTTCTAACATGTTTCTAAAGTTTAAAGGCAAATGACCTAGAATAGCCAAAAGACTACTGAAGGAGAAGAAAAAAGTCAGAGGACTGTCACTACACAACATTAACACTTACTATACAGCACAGTACTTGAGACAGTATCGTATCAGCAAAAGAATAGACAAAAAGGAGAAGGAGAAAGAAGAGCCCAGAAATAGACCCTAACCAACATTGTCAAATAATTTGACAAAGGAGCAAAGACAATTTGATGGAGAAAGGATAGCCTTTTCACCAACTAGTGCTAAAGGACCTGAACATTCACATACAAAACGATGAATGTAGATTTTGACTTTTCATCTTTTACAAAAACTAACTCAAAATGGATCAAAGACCTCAATGTAAAATGCAAAAGGGCAAAACCCCCAGAAAATAGCAGGAGGAAATCTAGGTGATCTTGGGTTTTGAGATGCCTTTTTAGACACATCCAAAATAAGATCTATGAACGGAAAACAATGTATCAATATTGGCTCATTGATTGTAATAAATGTACCACACTAATGTGAAATATTAATTATAGGGAAAGTGAGGGCAGGAAGGAGGTGGGGAGAGAGAAGATATACAATATGATGACTTTCTATACTTTCTGATATGTTTTTTTTTAATCTAAAACTGCTCCAAATACAGTCTATTAGTTTACAAAGCAAAGCAAGAAAACCCATAACGCCGACAATAACAAATGCTGGTGAGGATGTGAAAGCAATAGCACCTCACTGCTGTTGGGAATTCAAATGGTACAGTCACTTTGGAAGATAGTTTGGTGCTTTCTTACAAAATTAAACATACTCTTACTGTACAATGTAGGAATCACTCTCCTTGGTATTTATCCAAAGGAGCTGAAAACATATGCCCACACACAAAAACCTGCACATAGATGTTTATAGCAGCTTTATTCATAATTGCCATGACTTGAAAGTAACCAAGATGTCCTTTAGTAGATGAATGGGAAAACTGTGGTGCATCCAGTCAAGGGGCTATTACTCAATTCTAAAGGAAAATGAGCTATCGAGCCAGTAAAAAATGTGGAGGAACCTTAAATGCATACGACTAAGTGAAAGAGGTCAATCTGAAAAGGCCACAACTGTATGATTCCAATTGTATGGCATTTGGGAAGAGGTAAAAACTATGGAGACAGTAAAAAGATCAATGGTTCTTGGGACTTGGGGGAGGGAAGGATAATAGGTGGAGCAGAGAGGATTTTTAGGGCAGTGAAAATTCTCTGTGTGATACCATGATGACAGATGCATACCATTCATTGTACATTTGCTCAAACCCATAGAATGTCCAGCACCAATAGTGGATAATTGTGAATGGGCCAATGTGGGTTCAACTGTAACAAATGTACCATTCTGGCAGGGGATGATGATAATGCTGGAGGCTGTGTATGTGTTGAAGCAGAGAGTATATGGGACATCTCTGTACCTTCTCCTCAATTTTGTTATATACCTTGAACTACTTTATAAACTGAGCTATGTTGTAGAGTTTTCTGAACACACAGAGTAGTCTGGGAATTCATTCTAAATTCACCTAGTCATTTTGAGTTTTCAGTAATTCTGCTGTTTTCAATATGGGTAAGTATTCTCTAAACTGTAGTAATATTATAACATTTCATTTCATTACATCTAAGATGGCATTTAAGATTACAATACTTTATATATCCAAAAAAAAAAAAGAAGTGCCAAATAAACAAACACTAAAAAATTGTAAAATACAGGTTTACTTCAGAAATACTAAGGGGCACCTGAGTGGCTCAGTCTGTTAAGCGTCCAGCTTGATCTCCACTCCCGTCATCATCTCCCAGTTCATGAGTTCAAGCCCTGGATAGGGCTCTGCGCTGACAGCATGGAGCCTGCCTGGGACTCTGTCTCCCTCTCTCCCTCTCTGCCCTTCCCCCACTCGTTCTCTATCTCACTCTCAAAATAAATACAAATAAACTTTTAAAAAATGTCAAAACTTGAAAAACATATATTACACAACCTATGAAACAGGAACATGTGAAGTGAGTATGCATCTTCTGGGCCACTCATTATTACCCCAAGAAGAAATAAAAACATTTAGTCATTGCAGTGTAACAGTGGAGGCCTGCAGATATCAGAGAACCACACAATGATCTCAATTTTGGCTCTAAAATTTTCAATAGTAACTGCCAAGAGAGAGAAACATGATATTTTACATAATTCAGAGGGTCTATAAAATATTCACAAATTCAAGTAAAACAAACTATTCTAGCTACTAAGACAAGAGAAAAATTTAATAATCAATTCTTAAGAGTCACTATGTAGAAAGGAATGCTGCAAAACCAAGTCCTAGAAATGCTCTTCTGTAATATTCAGCTCACCTCAGTAGTACAAATCCAAGAAGCTCCTTGAGATAACAGCGTTTTCTTCCATGTTTTCCTTTTCAAGGATTGGCATAATATATGTGCAAATATATTTAAAACCTTCACAAATATTTTTCTTCAATACTATAGAGCATTTTTTGCAATATTTGGTTAATAAGTTAGATGGACATTATTTTAAAACAAACTAAAATAAAAAAGATACTCGTTTTATGTATGAATCAAGGAATCAATTCAAGCATTAAGCCAGATACACAGGAACCAAGTGGCTGAACAAAACTTGTCCCTTCAAGTCACATCAAGGTCATAATTTGCATAGTACCTCATCAGCAGAAAACCAAAGGTCAGTTGGCTCAGAGCTGAGTACAATTTTAATACGAACACATTGGCAAGGCAAGTGTGCACTCAGGTAAAAGCACTGCCAGTGAGGAAAAATTTCCACTCAGGAATTTAATTTTGTTGAATCAGTTAACCAATTTCATGGGTAGGTACATTAACTTAAATGGAATTTAAATGTTCCAACTAGTGCACAGGAAAGTAAGTATATGTTTGCAAATTGAAGACTTCTTAATTATTTCTAGTACCACTTCTTTTTTTAATTTTTTTTTAACATTTATTTATTTTTGAGACAGAGGGACACAGAGCATGAATGGGGGAGGGGCAGAGAGAGAGGGAGAGACAGAATCGGAAGCAGGCTCCAGGCTCTGAGCCATCAGCCCAGAGCCCGACGCGGGGCTCGAACTCACGGACTGCGAGATCGTGACCTGAGCTGAAGTCAGACGCCCAACCGACTGAGCCACCCAGGCGCCCCTCTAGTACCACTTCTATAGTTATTTTAAAAATGCAGTATCTTGCATATATTTACTTGCAGGAAAAACAGAATCAGAACCATCCCAGTTGTAAACTCAATCCCCCCACACCTGAAAATCTGAAAGGTTTCGGTATTTACTGCACTGCCATCAGAACATCTCAACTATAGAAAAAGGGGATGTTTTTGCTAATAAAATCCTTGACTTTTTTAAAGCTATTTTCCCCTACTTCACAAATAATCCCCCAATCCTTTCAAACCCTAAAGGCCTACAAGGGACCCTAGAACAAATGGGACACCTGCCTACCCATTGGGCAGTAAGGCAATGTGGACAAGAAAGTGCCTAGAGAGGAATTTTAGAAAGAGATCCATAATGGCCTGTGACATTCTGTCACAATTACTTATTGATTTTACTTGAAGAAACTCACTACAGACTTTATGAAAAAAAATAAAATAAAAACCGATGACCTTTTATTTGGGGGGGGAACTAAGGGAGATTTCTGAAGAATTTATTTTAACCTCAAAACATTAACATAAAATTATTTAGTTGATCTATTATCCCCAATACTGCATTTCCATCGTGCATGTGGACTTTTTATGACTGTCTCCTTCAGTTAGACACCGTTTGTGTTTGTTTTTGAAAAGCAGGCACTTGCAAAAGTTGACAAAGGCAATAATTTGTAGGGGCGAAGGGTAAAAATAAAAGCTGTCAGTAGGTATAAATGCTTTTACAAATGTGTGATGGTTAAGTGCTCGCTAAAGTATTTTGTTTTAATCCCAGTTTTGATTTTACACAATCAGGATAAATTAATGGGCAAAATTCAAAGTAAATAAAATACTTCTTTCAAATTTAACTTAAGGGCAGTAATACAAATGCTACCATTCTTTTAGAAATCCAGTCAATGAAATGCTCTGGTTGTGTGAGAAGACCTCTGGCTTCTTTCTTGGAGGTGCCACGATTTGCACAGGTACCACTATTTTAATACCCTAATTCACAGGCAGGGAATTCTGAGCCAGGGTGCAACCTAAATTTGTTTTCTTGATCTAGGAAACTCAGCAGTATTTGTCAAACTATGGTGTCTCTGAATCCCCTCAGAGAGATTCCTGGAAATACTCTGGAGTACTAGATACTAAAAATTGTATTAATCTTGCATTTCTTACTCTGAAACCTTTATGCATAATAAAATCTGAGAAACACAGCATTAAAACAAATAGGACGTGTGCTCCTAGAGAGGCTTACTCCACATTTTATCATGAAGAAAGGAACAGTTAGCTCTGCCTTGAAGGACAGAAAATGAAAAATAAGACTTCTCAAATCTTAGGATTTAAATTAAGTATTTTTAGAAAAGAAAAGTATGTATTTTATATATAACTGCCCTCAAATACTAAGTAAATCAAATTAGCCAATAATTAGCTACTTACAATGAGGATGATAAATGCACCTACCCTTACACAGCTGTTCAGCCCTGAGTGTGAGAAATAACCACCAAACTACTGTCATGTGGAGACTTAACTGGAAAAAGTACTGACCTCCCCACTCACATCTGTATGTCTATTCTGAGGCTATTCTCAATAGCCTACAAAAGTCAGCTTAATCTCGAAAATTCTCAAGTCCAAGCTAACTGGAGATATACTTTAGAACTTTAGAGATTTTGATTGGGAGAAAAGCTAAGAGGACAGAAGTCCAGTCATTTCACTTCACAAAATGAAATCAACGTAAGGATGAGGAAAAAGCACGGATTCTTTTTTATTTTTTTATTTTTTTGAGAGAGAGAGAAAACATGCAAGTGTGCTCACGAGAAATAGAGACAGAGAGAGAGGTGGGGGGGGGGGGGGACTGGAAGACAGAAAGAATCTTAAGCACGTTGCATACCCAGCACAGAGCCCAACACAGGGCTCAATCTCATGACCATGAGATCATGACCTATCAGTCCTGAAATCAGGAGTCAGGCGCTTAAGTGACTGTGTGACCTAGGTGCCCCTAGCCAGAACTCTTGATAGTGAATTCATAACTTCTTACTACTGTCTAGATGACACAACCTCCTTACACTGTTGTCATAAGTTTCTTAAATAATACCATTTCCCTTTCAATAATTTTTCATCGCTTGTTTGAGCTACTAAGGATAATCTTTTTCATGTCTAATATTTTATATTCACCTGTGTTCCAAATTGTGTATCCCACAAACTGAATATAATAGAGATGTTATGTACACCAATGTCTTACCAGTGTTTGTATATCATTAAGCCATGTAACTACTTTTAAAATGCTCACTTCTTAATAAGTTTTTTTTTAAATAAACTTTTCCCAGGACCTCATACCTACATAACTATTAATATGCCCCACTCAAAAGACAGAGATTTGGAATTTACTAAGGACTGTAATGGGAAGGAAGGCCAAATCTTACAGTTTGCATATTTTGTGCTTTCACATAATTAAACTCACAGTATGATGTATAAATCTTCCAAGCACTAAAGACCTGGAATGTTTTACACCCACCTTTTGAAAATTATTTTTATGCTGAAAAGCATACAGATAGCATTATTCCAAATCTTTTGGATAAAATAAAATTAGCTAATATGATTTTATAAGATGAGAGACCAAAGGATCCTCAGGTCACCTGGGTGGCTCAGTTAAGCATCCAATTTCAGCTCAGGTCATCATATGGTTCATGAATTCAAGCCCTGTATTGGGCTCTGGGCTGACAGTTCAGAGCCTGGAGCCTGCTTTGGATTCTGTGTCTCCCTCTCTCTCTGCCCTCCCCCACTCATACTCTGTCTCTGTGTCTCAAAAATAAACATCAAAAAAATATATATTTTTAAACAGATCCTCAATATACTGTCATTTCCAAATAGGATAGGACAAAATCAAGTAGGGTCTTGTGCAGTGTAGGGGCTTTTGAAGCATTAAGTAGAAAATTTTTCTCTGAAAAACAGAAGACCATTGGGACCTGGTAACAGTCTTCACATGTATTTAAGGCTCAGGCCTGTATCAAGTGGTTACAGAATTTAGAAACTCTGGGAGCAAGCTGTAAGAAACCAGGCTTCAGTTCATTATCTGGAAAAATATTCTCACATTCAGAGTTGTTTGAAATCACAACAGTCTGCCTCATATGTTCCACTGAGGATTTAGGCATCTCACAGGGAGTTGTTGGTTTCTGTGTGTCATTTGCTGAAAGTAAACAAAACCACAAGGTCTGCATTGCAAACTCAAAGTGCAGCATACTCTGAACCACTGTCAGAGCACAAAGATCGGACAATTTCTCAAAATGTATTAAATCCTTCTGGAAGATAAAAAAACTTAAAAGAATCTGAAGCACTTCCCTTACAGTCTGACATCAGCACAGCAGTAAACGATGGACAAAACTAAAACTCTGTTACTTCCTGTGCAGTTTATATTCTTGAGGGCAAGTGTAAAATTCATTAAACATGCCAATATGGATCATGTATATTTATACTTGCTGATATTTACCAACACTTAATATGCATCAGGTACTGCTCCGAGAACATCACATGACTTCATCTAATTCTCACAACTACTCTATTATCATTTCCTATCTTATAAGTGAAGAAAATTAGAGATGGGGAAGGAGGAGTTATGCCCAAATTCTTACTGTCAGCAAGTGATGGAGTCAAAATTTGAACCCCGGCAATCTGATTCCAGGGCATGACCTCTTACCGACTGTCAATGTCACATCCATGTAGGCTAATGGGGCTTACCCAGATGTTATACAATGTGAATAATGAAATGTCAGCATTTATAAAAGAACCATTAGCAAACATGAGCAATGACGATACTCATTTAAGCAAAACTGCTATTCCTTCTTTAACAAATGGCAGCCTCTTCCTTGCCTTCAAAAGAAACACAGGGGCGCCTGGGTGGCTCAGTCAGATGAACATCCGACTCTTGATTTTGGCTCAGGTCATGCATGATCTCGTAGTTTGTGAGTTTGAGCCCCATGTCAGGCTCTGCACTGATAGTGCAGGGATTCTCTCTCTCTCCCTCTCTCTCTCTGCCCCTCCCTAGCTCACACTCTCTTTCACAAAATAAAATAAACTTAAAAAAAAAAAAAAAAGAGAAAGGCAAACTATAAATAACCTCAGATTAGAAAGAACTAAAAATTACTTTTATTTTGTTATAATCACAATTATCCACAGTATGATACACCACTGCATCTTTAAAACTGAGAAAATGTGTGTATGCATTGTATATCTACATGATATATACACACACATAAATATAACTTAAAAATAAGAAAGAATCAACCAATAAAGGAATGGTTTAACATATATTGATCACTACAGAATTCCTGGCTTTCAAAAGTAGAAATGCATAGATCAGAGAAATAAAAACAATGAGAGAGTTTCTTTCTGGTATAAACAAAAGTAACCATCAATTGATTCTTTTAACAACAACAAAAAAATGAAAGTAGGCCTAAAATACCATCATGACACAAATATATCTAACCCATCTCCTATGCATTATTGATAAGCAATTTCCTAGAAGAGATGGATCTGTAACAAGTCGTGAGTCATGGGTTTCATTCAGCCTGGTGGTTAAGACGTGAAGAGCTATGCCATCTGAAAGGAGCATCAAGATGGAAATCTTGAAGACAAGTCAACGTAAGAGATAGCAATCAAGTTTCCCCAAAGAAATGGAAAGTAGAAAAGGCAGAAGAATGGTAAGAGATCCCGAAAGCATGCAATAACCTAAGATGAATGAAGAAATGTTTAAGCCCTTTAGAAGTATGCTGAGTCTGACACGGTACATGAAGGGAGGGAGGTTAAGAAGGTGATAGTACCGTGATTCTCCTGGCTTTGGGATGATGTGAAAAGACACAAGTTCTAAGATCCCCTTTCTGTGGCTTAAGTCATCTTCACTATGGCAAGAAAAGTCATCTTCACTATGCATGGTCATCCAAGTGCGTCCACAATGCAAAGATGGCAGGTGACAAATGTTACTGTAACAACCCAAACCCAAATTTGATAGTTTGAGAGGCTTCACTGGTGACATGGCTGGACCTCACCCTCTTTTAAGCCACCCGCTCTGTGCAAACTTTTCTTGGCTCTATCCAGGCAGTATCCCACAAGCTCCCAGGGATAAAATCAGGAGGCTGTTCCTACTTGGCTCTGGCTGGTGCTGACGCTGCTGTTTGTGGCTGTGATCCAAGTAAATACCAGTGGCTCTGCCAAAAATGCCACCTGACCTACAGCTTATTACTACTCACTCTGTGCAGCGACTACCAGGAGATAAGGGCTTGAAACCTGTCCCAGATGGCTGCTCACTGTGCTGCCCCTCTGCTTCCAGCCACTGCTCAGCCCATTTCACCACCCTACCCCCCACCACCCCATTCTCTCTTCTCTGATATCAGCAAGGAAACTTACCCATTCTTTTTTTTTTTTTTATCTTTTTTAACGTCTATTTATTTTTGAGAGAGAGAGAGAGAGAGAGAGAGAGGGGAAGCAAGGGATGGCAAGAGAGAGAGAGGGAGACACAGAATCCAAAGCAGGCTCCAGGCTCTGAGCTGTCAGCACAGAGCCTGATGCAGGGCTCAAACTCATGACGTGTGAGATCATGACCTGAGCCGAAGTCAGACACCCAACCGACTGAGCCATCCAGGTGCTCCTCACCCATTCTTTTAAGTTCAACTTTCTTAGGGGATACCTTTGGAGCATGAGGTGCAAATAGAGTTACACGTTTCCTCAAATTTTACTACGGCAACAGTTTTCCTTGGGTGCATAACAATTCCTGACAGCAAGAGGGTGGGCACAGGTTGGTACAGGACAGGTTCAAGAAGAGGGGACTGACTGAATACTCATTGGTCTTTTTAGTCATGGTTGTGAAGTCCAGCTCCATAATGATGTATCATTAAAAAGATTTTGTTTTTCTTATGGGTAATTCAGTACTTCCTGATAATTTGCATTCCTCTACTGCTCTCAGCCACAAACTGCTGGTGCACAGTTTATTAGGTTTATCAGAAATGTCTAAACTTCAACTCTGGAAAGTCTGAATTTATTTCCCCAAAACTTTCCTGCCTCCATATAATTTACTGGGTAAAATGAGAATAGGCATACAGGCAGTGTTTTAGTTTCTACTGAGGTGTAAAAAATTTCCAGATATTTAATGGCTTAAAACAGTACAAATTTACCATCTCACAGCTTCTGGATGTCAGAAATCCAGAAATGGCATAACTGGCTTCTCTGCAAAGAATCCTCACAAGGTTGAAATCAAGATGTTGGCGGGGCTCCTTTCTCATTTGGAGCTTGGGGTCCTCTTCCAAGCTCACAGAGGTTGCTGATAGCATTCAGTTCCTTGCGGTTGAAGGATTGAGGTACTAAGCTACTAGTGGCCTACAGGCATTCTCCTCCACGTGGCCTTCTCCAAAACACTGGAGTTTGCCTCGTTAGGGCCAACTTGTGAGTACCATCTACTCCTGTTTCTTGTTTCTTTTAAAAGCTTACCTTACTGAGTCAGGATAATCTGCATTTTGATTGTAACTCAAAGTCAAGCGATTAAGGACTTACTACATCTGCAAAATACCTTTTGGCACATAACATAATATAGGGAATGATAACCTTCCACCTAAGAGGAGAGGGTTAAACAAGGCATGTGCACTAGGGAGCAGGGATTTTCACGACCATCTTAAAATTCCTCCCATTATAAGGACACCTGGGTGGCTCAGTCAGTTAAGAGTCTGACTTTGGCTCAGGTCATGATCTCATGAATTCGAGCTCCACATCGGGCTCTGTGCTGACAGCTAGGAGCCTCGAGCCTGCTTCAGATTCTGTCTCCCTCTCTGTCTGCCCCTCCCCCCCCACTCATACACTGTCTCTCCCTCTCTCTAAAAAATAAACAAACATTTAAAAAAAAGAAGAAGAAGAAACTGTTAAAAAATTCCTCCCATTATAAAAGACTGGTATTCTAATTATACATTCTAACCATACATGCCACTTTTAGTTCCTTTTGCAGAACAGGTACATTTATTTCCTTGCTGAAAATAAGATCCGTTCTGCTTTTGCAGTTAAGCTGTGAACTGTATTACCCCATATGCCCCATCAAATAGACACAGTCATAAGCCATTAGCTTTAAAGCTAAAAATAATCCTGAGTCAACTCAAGATTCACTCTCCAATCATTTGGGTTGACTTTGGCATTTAGGGTACTTTGAATACATACAAAATGATTTAAACCAATCCTGCTGAGAACCTGAGGCGGTTCTGGCATCAAGGTCATATATTTTAAACATTTCGGCATTGTTAATTTGACAGTGAAGAGAAGGCAGAGGCCTTTTCCATGACCTGACTCAGGTTATCAGAATCTAGACAACACTTGGTACCTAAGAACCAACTGGCATAATGTTTATGATTTGCAAAGAAATGCTTCAAGAAGTATGTCTCTGGATATGTCAAACACAGGCTTGATTTCATGTGGTTCATCACAGGTTCTCTGAGATGACTGTCTGAATGAGACTTCTTATAAAATTACAAAAAAAAATCGTATCTGCCATAAGATCTGGTTCCAAGTTTCTCACATTAGCAGATGCAATTACAGAATTGTGAAGAACTAAGACTCTTGCTAAAAAGTAATATTTGGGGAACATGAAAAAGGTTTCTGTCTGAATCTGTATCTCCTGAGTTGCAATTCTAATGCCCAAATATATGCTTACTTAAAAATTAATTAATCAAAGGTAATATGTACTACATCACGGGTATAACAAAAACACTGTAAATGTAATAAATAATATCTGTCTAGATACAAGGCAAATTGTATCCATGCCCATATTAAAGGAACAGTGGACAACCATTTGAAACTGAATATTCTGAGATGAAGTGAAGAAAATCAGATTATTTATTGACATTTCCTCCATTTCTTTCTTTTATTTTTTTAATCTTTTTTAAATGTTTATTTTTGAGATAGAGACAGAGTGCAAGCAGGGCAGGGGCAGAGAGAGAGAGAGGGAGACACAGAATCTGAAGCAGCCTCCAGGCTCGGAGCTGTCGGCACAGAGCCCAACGTGGGGCTCAAACCCACGAATGGTGAGATCATGACCTGAGTTGAAGTCGGACGCTTGACCGACAGCCACCCAGGCACCCATCCTCCATTTTCTTTCTTGAAAGGATCTCTAAGTTGGGTATAAATAATATGTCACTGTAAATATAATCATTATTTAAATAAAAACAAGAGCATCCTCATTAACACCTGGTCAAGGGTAGAAACCCCACCTCTCCTGCTCATCAATAGCAGACATCCACTGAGTGACCCCTGCATGTGAGGCATACATCAGATTCAATACCACACTACTCAGTGTCAAGTGTCTTAAATCCAATTTCCACTCCTCTGTGTTTCAACCAGCGCTACTATCATGTTTTCTGTTGTTCAAGCTGGAAACTTAACATTTTCTTTGACATCTCACATCACCCTGTTAACCCCTGTTGACAGGTTTAGTGTAATACCTACCATTGTAGGTAGGTATTACTTTCCATCGTCTTGGCACTCCTGTGAAGAACCACGTACCAAAACCCTGTACAATTGCATCAGCCTTCTAAAACAACTAGATGCTTCTGCCCCAAATTACTACCCTTTTCAAATTTTCACACACACAACTGCTATGTTATTATTCCCAAATTCCTAATAAAAGGTAATGGTTTTTCACATTGTATTTGAGTGCCATTGGGCAGATTTTCATCTGACTAGTTTATATGCATTTTGTAATTTAAATGTGGCAACAACCTAGCTGAACTCTTATGTAAATCTTCATTTTGCAGAGAAAGAAACTTAAGAAATGCCAAGTAAGTTTTCTAAGGTACAGCCAAGTATCTGACTTCCAAAGCTACTTCTCATTATCATTACTGTATTGTTTCTCATGTAAATTAGCAACATGTACTAATGCCCGTTACCCATGAAGCTAAACCCGAATGCTTCAACCTACAGCTCAAATCTGCTCTTTTTAAAGTTCTGAAAATAAATGGATTACTCCCACTATTGTGCTCTTCCTGTCATTCAGAATGCCATTTTTTTCTCCATCTATTCAAATGTGATTTATCTTTCAGACTGATCTCAGGCTCTGCCCTTTCCATGAAGGATCTCAGGCCACCTAGGTTATTGCAGTGTCTCCTTCTTTAGGCTTCTTGAACATCTATTTCATTTTCATACTTAGAAAATGTCTTCTTATACTAGAGACATTTGACTTATTTGACTGTACTATGTGACATTTACCTGATTGAGACGATATAAATTATTTAGGGATACAGAGTTTGACTTCTCCCTTTTGCCTTCACAGCACAGAGGATAATACCTTACATTAGTAAAGTGCTTTGCAGATGGTGGGCTCGCCTTCAGCGCAAGCTTATTAAGGACTCTCCATGGGCAAGCTCCTATAATGAGAACGGTAAGGTACACAGAGGTGAAATACATGCTCTGTGAAAGTGTTTCCTTGCCGTGAAACAATTTCTAGTCTAATTATGGGGTAAATGTGTATAATCTGTTGTACTTTTACATACACAATAATCACAGTAAGACAGACACTGGCAGGCACAAGACAGACTCAGGGAAGGCTCAGCAAAATTGTATGTCTGGTGATGATCTACCATATCATGGGAAGGGAAAGAAGACATCTGAGTAGAGAAGCATAGGAGACAGACTTTAGGAGGAGGAAACAGACTAGCCTGATAAAAATGTCACAGAGGAAATGAAATGGTGGAAATCAATAAAACAGTAGATGATGAATCAAAGGAGAAAGCACTCTGAAGGGCAGGCTATGGATTTGGGATTCTCTTTGAGATGCAACATGGTTTTGAGGAGCAGCTAATGATGAACACTGCCCACGCCATAGAGAGCTGCTGCTAAGATTACAGAAGATACTGTTTGTAGAACAACTAGCGTGGGGCCTGGAAAACACAAATGTTCACCAAGGATACTTGTTATTGTTCACTGATGAGGGTACTGCTCGGGATAAATGTGCCACAGGATGGGGACAAAAGGAGAAAATGGAGGCAGACTTGCAGTTAACGTGTCCCGGAAAGGAGACAGGCTCCGAGGCCACTGAAACTCAATAAACATTTGTGAGTGCAATAAGAAAAGCACAAGTTACTTTGTTTTTCTTTGAATGTCATGGACATGCAAGCTCCCTCAGAGAGATGTTATAAGGATGGGGAAAGGGTAAAAATAATTAATTCTAAACAGTTCTCCCTTCGAAAGTCACTTATTTCTTTTCCTAAAACGAACAAGAAACTCGTGCAGGGGGGTGATTCTTTGGGCAACATGTAATACCAACCCTGGCCCTTTCCAGCACCTCATCCTTCACTGGAATCACTGTGCATAAATTACGTCGGGCTAATCATCTTTGCAAATGCTTGGTTCCAAGAAAGAAACTTCAGTGGAAACTAACCGTTTTAAGGCCATTTTGAGCCATTCGGTCTTCCGGTTTCTGGAGACAGACACTTGATCAAGTGCTTGAAAACAGGGTGACTACTCTTCCTCCCCCTCACATGCCAACAGGCTCTCTTAGCCACAGCCATCTGACTATTCGCTCCTTTCATTTTTCTGCCTAATTTCTGTAAATCCATTTCTACATAATTCTCTTGCTATACTTATTCCCCTTGTTACATTCCTGTTGCTTTTTAACTAAATAATTGAGTGAAAAGCTTTCTAAAAAATCCCAAAATTCTAAGAAAATTAAATACGCAGTCATGTGGAGTTACTTTTAAATGTTATTTCACTTGAAAGAGAGCAAAGAACTAAGCCTAGTAAGGCCTAAATTCTTTTGCTGTGAAGAAGTTTGTTTCCATTTGGTTCAAAGTCTCTCAAGAGAGTTTTGTTTTGTTTTGTTTTGTTTTTTTCTAATGCAGCTAAAAATAAGCAAAAAATGGTGACTATTCCCCAGACTTTAACCTGTATCCTGAAGATTCCCAAGAGAGAACTAAACTCTCCTGTTCCATGAACTCTGATTTTCAAGTAAATTTTATTAAAATATATTTTAGATAAATATGAAGATAAAATGAAGAGATAACCGTAAGTAAAGAATAGTTATTTCTATTATATAACGGAAAGAAATAAAAAGTAGGAAAGCTTTCATTTATATTTCCTGTGGCTCAGACAAATGAACAAATACGTGAAAATAAGAACAGGAGCAGTAACTGAATTTTGTTGAAAACGGGTCAGTCACGGTTACGATGAGATTTTGTCATCAGCAGTTATATCTACTAACGGTCAAAAGAAGTGAATTTAATCAGCTTCTTGTGACTGTTTTCCCATCATGGCTTCAGTGGACTATAATGGAGGATTGTGTTTCCTTAAATGTATCCTGCCTGCTGTCCTCATGTTTCCAGGAAAGAATTTATCAAGGAAATGTTGCTTGAGAACTTACATTTTCTTCTGAAGATTTCTGGCCCCTTTCCTAAATTACAGTTCTTGTGAATAAATACAATGTTTCTAGTTCTTACAGCTCCTCTTCTAGGAAAAGTTGCTGCTAACCCAATGGCTTCTAGGTGTACAGATCAAAACACAAATTTTCAAAACTTCTAAAACCTCCATGAGTCACTAACTAGGAATGTTAACACTATCCTGATTTATTACATTTATACCAATGTTTGTATTAGTTGTACTACATTCTAGTGCTTATTCTTAGCTTTTTATGCTATATGTATCATACCATTTTCTCCATTTTAAAGGTCATTTTGTTTCTCCAATTCCATAATAAATTTTAAATGGGGCATCTGGGTGGCTCAGTCGGTTAACCGTCCGACTTTGGATCAGGTTAGAGCCCAGCATCAGGCTCTGTGCAGACAGCTCAGAACCTGGAGCCTGCTTCGGATTCTGTGCCTCTCACTTTCTCTGCCCTCCCCTACTCTCACTCTGTCTCTGTCTCAAAAATAAACAAACATTAAATAAATAAATAAACAAAAATATTTTTAAAAATGCTTGCTCACCAAAGAATCCATTATATATACACATACGGACATGGAAGCATGTACAGGTCTAAAATACAAGTTGAAGAAAAAGTCTCAGTACAAAAGACATGAGGCATTGGTCATCTACATTTTCACATCCCATTTTAATTTACTTTTACTTGCAAAATAGTTACATTTAGCATTATTTTTTATTTTCCTTTGTTAGCATATAAACACCTGTAACTTTAAATATGTTAGGTTGCTAGGGTATTGAACTCAATTAACTTGGATTATGATTGATAAATAACCACATGTACCTTCCTACATTTTCAGTTGTACAATATGCATTCTGTCAAGAAGGCTGAAACTCAGTTCTGAGGGACCTCTGATGAGGCAGAAAGAAAAACGGAGAGAATCTGGATTTCTGAAATAAAATGTGGGTGGGATCACTGCTTTTCACAAGCGAGGTAAATGAGTATTCCGTACCTTAGTTTTCTAATCTGTAAAAAGGTAACTGTAACTTCCCTGACTTATTGTGAGGATTACTGAGTTTACCAGTAAAACTGACCGGCTTTCGTAGTCCAAGGGTTTGTTTCTCTTGGCCTCTTAGTCCAAATTTTATTTAGATTCAAGGAACTCCATCTGAACTATTTACCCATTTATCTCAATTCAGTTGGTTGCTTGAGACACTCCTTCAAATAAATTTCAAAGCAGGGAATATGTTTTGTTTTGTTTTGTTTCCCTTCTCACGAAGAGTTTTTGTTTTTGTTCATTTTTTTCTTGTCTGTGTCTGTAGGCACACCTTTTGAGTTAGCTCTTGTAATAAGGAGAAAGAATAGAATAGCAACAGGGTTTGTTCCTTCCTTTGTTGGTTGGTTTGTTTAAATCACTGAACCCCTGGTTGAAGCCAGAAGGCAGGCCCTCACTGCAGGACCTCACTCCACACCAGTCGAGTATTGTCATGTCAAATGGCCTGAGTATTGTCGTGTCAAATGGCCTGACTCCCTCAGCACCACTCTGTCTAGCCACCAACCTGCTTTGTGTTATCAGTTATCAATGATCCATACCTTTCCTTGTTCGACATGTTTTGTTTTATGCTTTCTTTTGTAAGTAAGATGCATCACCTTTGTACCTTCCTTCCGTTCTGAGGCAACTCAGTAGGAAGTTGGTCTATCACATTTAGATGAACGATTTATATAACGAATCCCTCCTATGCATAGAAAGGTCAAAGAAACCAGTATGCAAGTATATAAAAAACCTTCTGGGGTACACTTTACATACTTTGTGTGCATATCTGAAACCAAAGAGTACTTCCCTTCTATGTTCTAATTACTTTTTGTTTAACTAAGTTTGTTTAACTTTGTTTTTTTTTTTAAACAGGTAACATAATGAGAGACCATATTTTTAGAGAGATTTATATAAAAACTGCTGACAATTCTCCTTGTAGCAGTACTGCATAATACGTAAGTCCAAAAGTTTATTTATTTTTTCAAGTTTTATTTATTTAAGTAATCTGTACACCACGGAGCTCGAACTCATAACCCCAAGATAAAGACTCACATGCTCTTCCAACTGAGAAACCAGGGGTCCCAAGTCTAAAATTTTAGACTGAAGCTAAAGTTCAGCCAAATTTCCAGATGCAGAAAATGTTCTGACATCCCAGAATCATAGATAACAATTCAGCAAGAAAGGAAATACATTCATGAGTATCTGCAGTGTCTCAAAATTATTGCAGTTGAGGGGAGGGGTTTGGGTGATGGGTGACACAGGTGATGGGGATGAAGGAAGGCACTTGTAATGAGTATCAGGTGTTGTGTGTTGAATCACTATATTGTTATCTGAAACTAATGTTACAGTGCACGTTAACTCACTGGAATTTAAATAAAACTTTAAAAAAGAATTCTCACAGTTGGATCATAGTTATAGGGTAAGTGGAGAAAAACACTATTATTTAGTGAATCTGTAATCTTTACAAATTACAAGTTTGAAATTTAATACACACTTTAAGTTTGTAAAATCAAGTTATGTATATTTACCTACACACACACACACACACACACACACACACACACACACACACATACATTTTAATCAGACAACATGAATTTGGATTCTCAAACTGCCACTTATATTTATTCTACTTAAATTACTTAACTTCTGAGGTTTACTTTATCTAAAACAGGAAAAAGTAATTTCTACTTTACAAGACCGTTGTATGAATTAAGATAATGCAGGTAATGTACCTAATAAAGTGACTGACAAAGTAGGCTTTTAATGAATGTATGAATATATAAATATTCATCATTATCATTACTTTCATAATTCCTTACATATGCTCAGCTCTTCACCATGTGGCTATGATATCCAATAGCCCACACATTTGAATATCTCACAAATTTATCAAAACTACATTTATATTGAAATTATAGTTAATCTAAGAGACATCACAAAATGGCATGGAGCAAATATTTTCCCACCTTGTGAGTCATGGCTCACTCCAATAAGAATTCAATAAGTATATTTCATGTGACAGACACCGTGCTGTGCTACATGTTAGGGAAAGAGTCATGACCATTTTCTACATTCAAGAACTCACTCTCTTGAAAGAGAGAAAGAGAGGCTTGTAAGGGAGACAGAAACAGAAACAAAAGCCTATCACAATGTTAAAAGAACAAAATCCCACATTGGAAGAAAAATACACTGAATGCCTTGCATTTAGCTGTCCCTCCACTCCACTACCAAGGAAGAACATTTTTAATACAAAGTAGCTGTCCTGCATTTTGCTAGTTTGAATTCAGTGAGATATATTCATTTTAAAATATCCAAGAAGCACACAGTAATACTAAAATACAACTACAAATGCTCACATTATAAGGGAAAGCTGAACTTGAGTTTTCTTTAATTATAGTCTTTAAAAATAACTTCAATAATAAAAATAATTGAAATAATAGTTATACAATGAAACTATATGTGGAGGTGATAAAGAGAACATCATGTGTAATTAAAACAAATTCCATTTAAGTATTTGTTTCTAAGCCTTCTACTATTAAATTGCAATAGCATTCTGGTGGCATGAGATGTAAAAAAATAATTTATATTAAATACAAATCAAACACATTATAATTCTGGATAAATGACCCTCTGTTTCTTGAAAATGTCTAGGTTAACACTTTATAGCTACAAGAAAACCATATGAAATTTTAAGACAATTATTTTTTAAAATGTTTACTTACTTATTTTGACAGAGATGCTCACTGATCTGAGCCACACCAGCAATTAAACCCTAAAAGAGCTTTTTTTCCCACAGGCAAACTTGATGGAGCAATGCATTATCAATTTCTTTTTATTTACACACTTAATGGTATAGGCCAATGTGGGGAGATAAGACGAAGCATCAGTAGATAATTGAAAATAATAAAACAACTAACAAAGGTGATGCTTCAGAAACAAAAAGAAACACCTATTTGGGGAAAGAAAATGTTTTTGATCAACGTAAGAAATATCTGAAATGCATACTTCTTCACAATTTGCCATCTGCCTTTTTCTTTTCTTTTTTCTCATAGGAAAGACAGGGGACACACACCACTAATAAAAGAATAATTCTTTCATATTTTATGGCCTTAACCATAACCAAATAGCCAGTGGGTTACTCTAACAAAGTGGTAAATCACAGAATACTACCTAAAGAAACGAAAAGAGAGACAAAAGTCTAAATGCTTCCTAATGGAAAGATAAAATCAAACCAATAAACAATTGAATAGAGTTCATCTGAACCAGCTCATTAGAGGCTCTTACCAAAATAGTACAAATAAATAGTACAAAGTAGTATCAAGAACTTTTCTGGAATAAAGGTCAGAGGTTTTTGTTTGTTTGTTTTGTTTAATTTTTTAATGTTTATTTATTTTTGAGAGAGAGAGACAGAACACAAGTAGGGGAGGAGCAGATAGAGAAGGAGACACAGAATCGGAAGGCTCTAGGCTCTGAGCTGTCAGCACAGAGCCCAATGCGGGACTCGAACTCATGGACTCCAAGATCATGGCCTGAGCCAAAACTAAGAGTCAAGGCTCAACCGACTGAGCCACCCAGGCGTCGTAAAGGTCAAGTTCAACAGCTAAACTTCTTTTTCTGTGTCAGTTATTAACCTGATAGATTTATCAAGGAGACAATCAGGTGACAATGCAGTGGTCCTTTCTGAGCACTCTGATGACACTAGGTCATGCTTCAATTCTAGCAGGTCCCCACTGGTTGAGCTGGTCTTTTGTGCTACACTTTTCCCCAAAGAAGCCTGAGCTCTAAACTAATACATTCTACACATTATTTTTTTAATATAAAATGACTGCAGAAAAGACAATAAACAGCAAAATGCGGAGATTCTAAAACATGACAAATGCTACTCTGTCAAAAGTAAATTAGGAGTGCCTGGGTGGCTCAGTCAGTTATGCATTCGACTTCAGCTCAGGTCATGATCTCGTGATCTGTGGTTTCCATACCCGCATCAGGCTCTGTGCTGACAGATCAGAGCCTGCTTGGGATTCTGTGTCTCCCTTTCTCTAACCCTCCCCCGCTCACACCTCTTTCTGTCTGTGTCTCTCTCAAAAGTAAATAAACATTAAAAAAAAAAAAAACCCACTTAAAAAAAAAGGAAATTAAATGACCCAGGATCAACAGGATCCAAGTAGTGTTTTGCTTTGAAATAATCATTAGATTTTGGGGCGCCTGAGTGGCTCAATCGGTTGAGCGTCCAACTTCGGCTCAGGTCATGATCTCACAGTTCGTGGGTTCGAGCCCCGCATCAGGCTCTGTGCTAACAGCTCGGAGCCTGGAGCCTGCTTCGGATTCTGTGTCTCCCTCTCTCTCTGCCCCTCCCCCACTTGTGCTCTG
Organism: Puma concolor; assembly: GCF_028749965.1. Lineage (NCBI taxonomy): Eukaryota > Metazoa > Chordata > Mammalia > Carnivora > Felidae > Puma > Puma concolor. Next base: position 82,986,381 of record NC_141668.1, on the reverse strand, counting down.
TCTTCATCAAAAATACATAAAATGTAAAAAAAAAAAAAATTAAAATAATCATTAGATTTTAATGCAGCTTTAAACCCTGCACATCAACAGAGTAAATCACCACGATATTCTCTCTGTAATGTCAAGTTAAAATCTGCCTAACAAAAAAAGGCTATTGGGAAATTATTCTAATATATGTGTGTATGTACATGTACATATAAACTTTTGATTGAATATAGATTTTTAACAATTATAAATGTTAACACAAAATAGCCTAATTTGTGTTCTCTAACTAAACACATGTAATACATCCAAGGAATTTTCCCTGATGTTTTTTGTGTTTGTTTTGTTCTGTTTTGTTCTATTATAGTTTTTTTTGTTGTTGTTTTGGGGGTGTTTTTGTTTTATTTTACAGTTTACAGGAAAATAAGAGTTAGAACAGAAAGACTGGTTTAAAAAAAGGATAATTAAACATTTTTTAATAGATGGGCGCCTGGGTGGCTCAGTTTGGTTGAGCGTCCGACTTCGGCTCAGGTCATGACCTCACAGTTCGTGAGTTCGAGCCTCACATCGGGCTCTGTGCTGACAGCTTGGAGCCTGGAGCCTGCTTCAGATTCCGAGCCTCCCTCTCTCTCTGCCCCTCCCCTACTAACACTCTGTCTCTCTCTTAAAAATGAATAAACATTACCAAAAAAATTTTTAATAGAAAAACTTCTGTTTTACTCTCACATAATCTTGAATGTATCAACAACCGTAATTTCATCATGAACATCACAATGCTGATAAGACCTGAATTGAAAACTGATGTCTAGTAATAATGGTTGGCCTTTATTTATATATTTATTTACTTGAGAAAAAAGAAGGGGCACAAGTGAGCAAGGGGCAGAGGTGGGGGAGACAGAGAGAGAGTAACGGGGCTCATCTGGGGCTCATGTTTTACCCAAACCAGGGCTTGAGCTCACCAGATGTGGGGCTCGAACTGTGAGATCATGATCTGAGCTGAAGTGAGATGCTTAATGACAATGGTTGAGCTTTAATGACTCTCTAGGACTACATTACTTCAGTGTGTCTGTCCAAATCATTTCTATTTTCTCAGGCTTTTATAAAACTCATAATTTTTGTAAGTCTCATATACAAGTTCATACTGAAGTATCTACAGATCATTATATTCTTATAATTTATACCTGCCATGCAGTTGATTTATCCAATGAATCCTTCAACAGGAAAAAGTTTCAAGAAATTCACTTCTTAAAACCTTAATGTGAAATCTTTGTTTCCTATTCACTATTACTTTCCTCTGGCCAAAAATAAGTGAAAACATGAATTAAAAAAAAAAAAAACTAATATTTTTAAGCCTGTGTTCATCAGTGAATGATAATTGTCTGGGGGAGTGTGTGAACTCCTTATGGGTAATGAAATATCTGATAATCAGCTCTTGAATCTGATAGATAAAATCTAATCTACAAATAAATTTAACATAGTATACATTTTACATGGTTACTCTCAAGGTACTTTTGTGCACTGTTTCTATATCTAGAACATAACTTTAAAAGTACAGGATTACATGTGCATATGTGTGTGTGTGTTGAATACTAAGGATTTCAAAAATGCCTAATATTCTTCCTTTTAGACTAAAATATGATTATATTCTGCATCTAGGAGACCGCCTTACAAATTTTAGTATGTAGAGTATAGCAAAGAAGTAGCATTAATTTTTACATTAAAGGGTCCTGCTGCCTCTTGATAATTGTTGTCACTTCACCTATGCTCTGCAACTCTATATCTTATTTCTTTTCCAGCTTTTGTGACTAAAAATGGTAAATGGAAGAAGGGTCAAAGCCCGGCTCTCAGTCATACATAAAAGGATTCATTTAATCACCTCACACCTATCAGAATGGCTAAAACCAACAACACAATAAGTAACAGGTGTTGGCGAGGATGCGGACAAAGAGGAACCCTCTTGCGCTCTCGGTGGAAATGCAAACTGGTACAGCCACTCTGGAAAACAGTATGGAGGTTCTTCAAAAGGTTAAAAATAGAACTACCCTAGGATCTAGCAATTGTACTACTAGGTATTTACCCAAATACAAAAATACTACTTCAAAGAAACACATGCACCACAATGTTTATAGCAGCGTTATCTGCAATAGCAAATTATGGAAATAGCCCAAATGTTCATCAAATGCTGAATGAAGAAAAAATGGTGTGTGTATGTGTGTGTGTGTGTGTGTGTGTGTGTGTGTGTATTAACATATGATTTCACTCGTAAGTGGAATTTGAAGAAACAAACAAGCAAAGGGAGAAAAAACAGAGAAAAACCAAGAAACAGACTCTTAACTATAGAGAACTGATGGTTTACCAGATGGGAGGTATGTGGGATGATGGGGGAAAGAGGGGATGGATATTAAGGACAGCACTTGTGATGAGCACAGGTGTTGTATGGAAGTGTTGGATCACTGTATTGTACACCTGAAACCAATATTACACTCAATGTTCACTGACTGGAATTTAAATAAAAACTTAAAAATAATAGGATTCACTTCAAAGGGGCATAAGTTCATGAACACATCCTATCCCTTCCTCTTTGAATCAGCCACCTCTTTGCCTGTTCTCATACTCGATTTCTTGCTGTTGTTGTTGCTGTTGGACTTCCCAAGTGGTTTCACCAGCAAAAAAAAAAAAAAAAAAGAGAGAGAGAGAGAAAGAAAGGGAGAAAAATAAATAATAGTAATATTGTAGAGGCTGAAATTCGCTTCTGTCAGACTTTTTGCCATGTTGTAAACATGAAAAAAAAATGGTAACTCTCACTCCAGATAAAAATGCTTAATGAAAAGATGCATTATTTCAGCAAAAGGCAACCATTTCTTCAACCACATGAAGATAGTTATTTGGGAGTGCAAGAAGTTCTTCCTGTTGTGTTCTGATTTCAGTGGATTCCTGTTCACGTGGAATCTAATCCACCTGTATTAATCTGCCCCCAAAATACATGAATGACTTACAAGTCATGCATTTGAAGAAAAACAAACAAAAAAAACAAAAAACAAAAACCATGTTAACAAGATGACTTATCTGATGGAGACAGTAACAAAACAAAACTCATGAGATGCATGAGGGGCCAATGTTCAAGGTAGAACAGGTACATCTAAAAATATAGGAGCTGAGGTGCACCTGGGTGGCTCAGAAGGTTAGGCTTCTGACTCTTGATTTCAGCTCTGGTCATGAGCTCATGGCTGTGAGATTGAGCCCTGAGTGGGGCTCCATGTTGGGTGCTGGGCATGGAGCCTGGCTGGGATTCTTTCTCTCTCCCCCTTTCCTTGCCCCTCCCCCACCCACATGTGCACTCTCTCTCTCTTTCAAAATACGTCAACATTAAAAATAAATAAAAATACAGGAGCTGAAAGGACTTAATAGGGTAGATCCAAATTATCCGAGCAAACTGGTAAGGGAGAACAGGGCAGAGACAGCAGTCAGAGGTCAAGCTCGGAGATTGCATTTTAATGCAGTCCATGAAGAGCCATTTCCAGCACTCAGAGTAGAAGAAAAATTTCTGCCCTGCCCTCTGAGCTCTTGAGTCTCTCACATGCCTCCTAATAATGGCCACTAAAAGAAATTAATTTTTAATTTCTCAAATATAAACAGATTAATGGAAATTGAACCTATTGCTGTTATCCTATAATCAGCAAACATACATTATTAAAACATCAAAATGGTGACATTTAGCTAAGAGATTTGTTAGATACAAAAAGCACTCAAGCCTTACTTTCAAGGAGTTGTTTTCAAATAGAATTTTAGTTTGGTAGCTCTGAGCCAACCCTTATTTATTCCCAAAATAGCCTAAGTCAACTTTTACTGCCCTATTTTTTGACAAAAATGTGAGGGTGCACCCAAAGAGGAAAACTTTATTTCATGACACATGAAAGTAGACTTTTTTCTTGCCGTTTGTACAAAATTACCTTATCTGCCCAAATAGTTATGATTCAGAAGATGCTCCATATGTTACTAGCATTAATTGTTAATGCAAACCTATTTAGTAGAGCTTGGCATTTATAAATTAGTACCAGCAAAGTAAAAGATAAAAGCTTCGATACAGCTCCTTTAAGGCAATAAATATTCTTAATACTATCCATAGGTAATACTTAGGAAAAACAAGTTATTGAAAGATTCTCACTTTAATTCTCTGAGTCTAAGTCAAAGAGCAGAGGCAAATATACAAATATAAATCAAATTAGAGGCCAAATATTATTTTCAGTAACATTTGATATACTGTTGCTAATGGAGCCACCAAAATTAGGGGACACAATAAAAAGTTGATTTCTGTATTTCAATGCAGGAGCATCGTAGCAGCACCAGTAAAAGCTACAGCAAAATAGTAATCAAAATTGTTAACCACCCTACTAGTGCTTGCTTAAAACCAACATGAAAACTGTAGAATGGCTGGTAAAAATAAGTCAGATTTTTTTTTAGTCTTCTTTCTAAACCGGGTCAACTGAAATAAAAATAGGAGTGATGATGAATAATCAGCTCTCATCTCCCCTTCCTGCCATTCAGGGGTCAGAAATAACTCTGATGGAACCATTGATGAAGAAGGAGGAAAGAAAACCCAACAAAACAAAACTCCATTTTCAGCACTTCTCCCCAATTTCCGGTTTTCATATTTTTCTAAATATGGTTTGGTTTGAAGATAAACAACTAAACGGTCTCTGGAGGCCTTATACTTGGAAATTAACTCCCAGAAACTTATGTTTCTACACATTTTTCATAGGTGCCTGAAGTTGTTTCTCAGTAGGTGCATAACATCCTGCTTGGTACATTCTCAGGCTAAATAATATATGATTAAGAGAGAACTTAACAGTTTTTTTCTTACATTTAATGAATAAAGCAATGCTTAATTTTTTCTCAAAATACATTAATATAGAGGTGAACTCAAAACTGTCCATTCTTTTTATATATATTTTTTTATTTATTTTTGAGAGAGAGAGAGAGAGAGCATGAGAGCGAGAGTGAATGGGGGAGGGGCAGAGAGAGGGAGAGAGAGAATCCCAACCAGCTCCCACGCTGTCAGCACAGAGCTTAACCCATGGCACTAAATCTCACCAACCACAAGATCATGACTTGAGCCAAAATCAAGCACCTGGTGCTTAACCAAACGAACCACCCAGGCGCCCCTACATCCTTTTTAAAATAAAGTGCCTTTTAATAGCCTCAGAAATATATTTGAATTTAAGGTTTGTATTATTTTCATTAAACTGGTTTCTGCTTTCAGGATTTAAAGGCATAATTAGACAAAAGGGGGAAAAGTGAAAAAGTTTCAACATTTTGCAAAATAAATACTCTTTTATTTGAACTAAAACCACTCACACACACAAATAAACTTTGAACTACATATTTAGGACCCACAAAAAATCAATGTTTTCAAAGTACTCCGACAAATATGGAATATATGACTAGTGAGGGTGGAACTAATATACAGGTATTTCATACAGAAATTTAACAACTTATTTGGCAAAACAAAGATAAACTTCGTGATTGAATGGGCTTAGACAGTCCACACAGTAGACTTGGAAAGGCCTCAGCACCATGTCACCACGGAGCCACATCATGTGGATAAAAATGGAAAACAGCCAGACCTATATTAAAATATACAAAAGTGAATACAAATATGAAAGAATTCTAAATCCAATGATACCTTAAACTTCACATACTCTGCAATTTTTTGTTAAATAAATCCAACTGTATATACTATATACAAAATATATAAATAGTATACTTTATATACTGTCTACACTACACTTTAAAAAATACTTAGTTTAACTTAGATTTACAATTTTCCTGCGGTATTGTAACTTTCCTATTTTTCCTTTTTCCTATATTTAAACTTTAAAAAAATATTTATTCATTTTTAACAGAGTGTAAGCAGATATGGAAGGGCAGAGAGAGGGAGAAACAGAATCTGAAGCAGACTCCAGGCTCTGGGCTGTCAGCATAGATCCTGACGCAGGGCTCGAACTCACAAGCTGTGAGATCATGACCTGAGCTGACGTTGGACGCTTAACCAACTAAGCCACCCAGGTGCCCCATTTTTCCTATATTTTTAAGAATCATCAACAATGAAAAAATTTCTATATATAGGCAATCATCAGCTGAACTATACAACAGAAAATAACACCATTCTCCATAATAACTAAGGATCATTTTATTTTTTTTTTTTATTTTTTAAAAAAATTTTTTTTTTCCAACATTTATTTATTTTTGGGACAGAGAGAGACAGAGCATGAACGGGGGAGGGGCAAAGAGAGAGGGAGACACAGAATCGGAAACAGGCTCCAGGCTCTGAGCCATCAGCCCAGAGCCCGACGCGGGGCTCGAACTCACGGACCGCGAGATCGTGACCTGGCTGAAGTCGGACGCTCAACCGACTGCGCCACCCAGGCGCCCCGGATCATTTTATTTTTAACTTATAATAACATTTATATTTTTATAGATGTTTCATATGTGTAACATGCATGAAAATTTGCTTTATATTAAAAAAAAAGATAAATAGATCAACCTAGGTAAGATGCCAAAGTAACAAAAAGTATTTCATCTTTCTTTTTCTTTTAATGTTTATTTATTTTGGAGAGAGAGAGAGAGACAGAGCATGAGTTGGGGAGGGGCAGAGAGAGAGGAAGACATAGAATCTGAAGCAGGCTCCAGGCTCTGAGCTGTTAGCACGACGTGGGGCTTAAATTCACGAACTGCGAGATTGTGACCTGAGCCAAAGTTGGACACTTAACCGACTGAGCCACCCAGGCGACCCTAAAGTATTTCACTTTTCAAAATTAATTTACAGGTTAAAGTTAACTATAATAAAAACCCCACATATCTGGAACTTAGGAGAAAAAGGGTATTTGGAAAAATAAGACAAAAGAGTTCTGAAAACTTGGGAAAGAAAGAATAATATGGAGAGACTGGTTCTTTGAACTACAGAGTACTTAAATCTACAGTATTCTGTAAGTGTTTTGAAGAATAATCAGGCTTGCCAAAATAACAAAATAGAACATCTAGAAACAATGTCAAAAAGTTTGATGCATTTTATGTATAATAAAGGATTTTCATAAATCACTGGGAAGAAATTACTAAGAATAGTGACAGAATCAACTATTTGAAAATATCACTGTAAACTTCATTTTTACATCCTATCCAGGACATAAATCTCAGATGATTAATGTGGTCAACCTCAAACATGTTGCAAGTAACAAATGTTTACTGAGAAATATGTTTATCTTTTTAGAAGCAACTTAAATAATAAAATATTAAGTAACTACAATGTTTATTTTGTTAACAGATATTAGAAAATATCTGTATATTTTAAAAGCAACATAAAAAATCAAGTATGATCTCAACTTTGAATATGTATAAAAAGGGAGCAATTCAATAAAAATGTTAATTATCTGTGGATATGAAATACTAGCTTTTGGTGTTTGTTAAGGTCTCTTTTTATACTGAGTAAAAAGAATATTATGAGGTTGTCTACATTGCATAGTATAGACAAAATTAATGTAGACACTCTGTTTTCCCTTGCTCTTTGTTAACCTTTACCGCCCTGTTCTTCCTGATTATTCCCAACCTGACAGGGAAACATTCCATATTTTCATGGATAAATTATAATCACCTTTTTAACAGCCGGATCCCACCATTTTAAGCAGATGGAAAATTGGCCCATCTGTTTCCTATTAGTGAATAGGTTAAAGAAAATGTTAGAAAGAAAAAGTAAGTGCTCTAAGTCTACATGTAGAGAAGGCAGAAATTTTGTTCTATGCCATGATTTCAGACAGTGCTAGTGATGATCCCACATCCTGAAAAATAATTCCAGCGTTTGGAACAGGTTCTTTACATTGCACCATTAGTGAGGTATTTCTCTGATGCAAATGTTTCCCCTTTAAACAAAAAACATCTTAAGCAGCAGCTCAGACATTTAAATTTTATCAGTCCTTTGTAACAGGAGGTGAATATAATATTCAAAATTCTTCTTGGGAGCAAGTTACCAAGAGGAATAGGACACCGTTAATATCAGAACACCCTTTGTGTGGGGAAAAAGAAGTCAGAGCAGCCAAATCAGGGGGAAAGTTGAAGGCTGAAAGAAAAGGTAAGAATAAAGAAGTGGACCTCTTCCAAATGTTTATGTGAATTACAGATTACTGAACTGTCTTTCAGTTACAGAAATTCATGCATGAAGAGGTTCTTAATTTTCAGTTGATACCAGGATCAATTTTATAAGCTTTGCTTTGGATACACTTATGAATTTGGGGATTTGAATTGGAGGTAATATCAAAGGATCCTAGAAGAAGACCAAAAATAGCTATAAATTAATATTTTGAAATAGCTTTTTAAAAATTTTTTTTTCAACGTTTATTTATTTTTGGGACAGAGAGAGACAGAGCATGAACGGGGGAAGGGCAGAGAGAGAGGGAGACACAGAATCGGAAACAGGCTCCAGGCTCTGAGCCATCAGCCCAGAGCCCGATGCGGGGCTCGAACTCACGGACCGCGAGATCGTGACCTGGCTGAAGTCGGACGCTTAACCGACTGCGCCACCCAGGCGCCCCTGAAATAGCTTTTTTAAGTCCCCAGGGTAAAGAAGTCTTTGAAGCCTTGTAGCAAGATTGGAAAAGCTATCCAAATACAAATGAAATAATTAAAATGCACAACTGCCTTACATTACATTTACTTGTAATTGAGATCCCAACTTAAAAGCACCATGTCTCATTTTGCCTATACTATGGTTAAGACATGTTCGTAATTAATATTAAACAGTAATTAAAGGGTACATTCTGGAGATACCCAGAAATAAACTGTATTTCCTCAAAAGATGAGAGGCCTCATAAATGCTGTTATGTCATTCACTATATCAAGAAATAATTCTGTTAATTGCAATATAATCACTGAGTTCGAGTTACATTTGTTTTCGAGAATATCATTCACACATACACACTTTAAAAACAATTGAGATTTTAAAAGATTTACACACGTCTCCCTCTTGATCAATGTTGTACACACCAGTACATTTCCAATTAGCCCCAGGAAGAAGGTTTTGCCCAGTTTAAAACCTCAACTGTAATTTCACTTGGGTTGATAGCATGCAGAGATTTATCTATTCATCTATCAAAATCACACGAACAGTGGCAAAGCATACTAAAATGGGATTTGAGAGACCAAAGCAAACATTCCTCTTTGAATGTGATTCATTATAATTTCTTTACAATATACTTGCAAAACAAAATTTTATCTAAAATAATTTGGCCCAAGAGAGGAAAGGAATTCTTGCATGTATTATACTTGCTTCCAAGATCATAAAAACATACAGTAATAAGGGTATACAGTGCACACACACCCCCACTGAACTTTACATGAGCCAAGTTGCTATACTATTCACCTATTGTCCTGCAACAGGTCAAGAAATGTATGTCATTTTAGGAGAAAAGTGACATGTAGAAGGAAACCCATGTTTTGTAATTTTAGTTTATTTCTGGTCTAAGTAGTAGGTAACATTCATTGAAGGCTTACTTTGTGCCAAACATTGTGCTAAGATTATTAATTGATGTATGTCTCTATTTAGGAACGATTGTCAAGTTAATTTTACAGGTGAGGCCACTGAGGCACCTGGACTTTAAGTATGTGGTCCAAGATCACACACCCAGTAAAAACTCGTCAGGTTTCAACACCACAAAGTCTGCCATCACCGTGCCGCCTAGATGCTTACAACATGCCTCAAACTGGACTAAATGCTGTGAACACTCAGTCTCCTTTATTTCTATCATCTTGTGTTCAGATTTCATAGTGCCAAGAGCACTAGTATTTTGTAAATACTTGGATGAATTGCTACTAATCAGTGTATTACTATTTTTCATTCTCTAATATTTGAAGAATTCAGTTTTCTAAAAAAAAAAAAAAAAAAAAAAAAAAAAAAAAAAAAGATTAAAGGGCGCCTGGATGGATGGCTTAGTCGGTTAAGCATCTCACTTCATCTCAGGTCATGATCTCAGAGTTCATGAGTTCGAGCCCTGCATCAGACTCCACCTGACAGAGCAGAGCCTGCTTAGAATTCTCTCTTTCTCTCCCTCTCTCTCTCTTCCCCTCCCCTGCTTGTGCTCTCTCTCTCAAAATCAATAAATAAACTAAAAAAAAAAAAAAAAAGACTAAAAAAGAGCCTGTGTTCTCAAATGTAGAACTTTTCATAAAATGCTTTAATCCAAGTTTCTTTTCCATTATATGATATGGAAAGAATAAATAAATGGATAGTTCTATGGATTTTATCTGTACCACTGTGGCTCAGACAGAATTTCAATCAAATGGTATTAACACTATAATGAATTTTGACATCAATGTAATTGTTAAATGTGACTTGATGGACAAATCATTTATATGGCAAACCAGCATGACCTCAAAAATAACGGTATAATTATTTATATTTAATAAAATGACAGTTCCTAGCTGGACACCTGCAATTTCTCTACATAATAAACATAGAGAGAAAATTCTTATTGACAATAGCAAGTTCAATAGTGTTAAGTGACTTCTGGTGGGGAAAAAAGCCATTTCCTAAAACAGAGACCTACATTAGTCCCTGATTGCTTTTGATTTAAATAATAAAGAATTCATTTTCTTACGATTACTCGAGAGAACAATGATCATTAATACAACATTAATCTGGTCTAGAAAAGATATTTCAGAATATTTTTTTGTTACTGACACAACTTGGTCAAAAGGATATATGACAATATTCATCAATAGATTTTCAAATACTCTGATCCAACCATTTTGCTTGTAGGAAGTTATACTTAGGAAATAAACAAAGATATTTACAGCTGTATGTTCAAGGATACTCACCAAAATCTTATTCATACTGGTAATAATTTGTCAAAGATAGAAATGCCTGGTATATATATATATATATATATATATATATATATATATATATGCACATATACAGAAGAGATTAAGTATGTATACTCACAAAATGAAATATGAAATAACAGTCAATATATTTCTAACAAATATTCAATAGACTAGGAAAACTGCATATATATAGCATTTACATATAAAAATAATTTATCTATAGGTTTTAAACATGGTTGGTTCTTGTCATTTCTCTTAATAACCCATACATTTTTTCAAATATTCTACTTTTACTAAGAAGTTCTGAGAAAAATTAAATGTTATTAAATTTATGAGATCCAATAAACATGAAAAGAAATAGAATGAGATACGTCAAAAATTGATATCTTAAACTATATATAATTTCTGAATAACATACTTGGTTAATGTAACTCTAAGGTAATTCATGGCCGTGTAGAGTTAAAAAAAAAAAAAATCTAAGGTCATCAAAACTTCATAAGGAGATCTCCATAAGTTCTAGGACATTTTATTTTAATTGCATTATAAACTGCTGGACTGATTCAACATTTTATTCCAAATACCTACTCTAAATAGCATACCAAAATATAATTCATAAAATGTTGTAGAATCAGATTACATTAAATAAAACATAATTCCATTAAACAGTTCCTTTTAAAAGTGCATAACTGGGGCGCCTGGGTGGCTCAGTCAGTTGAGCATCTCACTTTGGCTCAGGTCATGATCTCACAGTTCTGGGTTCAAACCCCACGTCGGGCTCTGTGTTGACAGCTCAGAGCTTGGAGCCTGCTTTGGATTCCGTGTCTACCTCTCTCTCTGCCCCTCCCGTGCTCACACTCTGTCTCTGTCTCTCTCTCTCTCTCTCTCTCTGTCTCAAAAATAAATAAAAACATTAAAAAAAAATTTTTTAAATAAATAAAACTGCATAATGAACAATCTCTAAGTTTTTCTATCATAGACCGACTGTTCCCCAGGGAATCACCTCCTTCATTCACGAGTTTTGGTTTTGAAAAATTATGGGGTGCCTGGGTGGCTCAGTCGGTTAAGCAGCCGACTTTGGCTCGGGTCATGATCTCACAATTCGTAAGTTCAAGCCCTGCATTGGCTCTGTGCTGACAGCTCAGAGCCCGGAGCCTGCTTCGGATTCTGTGTCTCCCTCTCTCTCTGACCCTCCCCTGTTCATGCTGTCTCTCTCTGTCTCAAAAATAAATAAACATTAAAAAAAAAAAAAGAAAAATTACAGTGGCAAAATGACAATGTGCACTGCTTCATGAATCACAGAGTATGCCTGGCACTTTCCACGTACATCCTCAAAACTTCAGGAGTCCAGGAGATAAAATGCTGAGGAGAAACAGGAGGGTAAATAAAGGCACTTCCAACATCAGACAGGAAAACATGAAAGCCTGACAGCTAAGAAGACAACTGGTTTCATCTGGATCAGGGTGACTGAATATGAAAAGAAAGAAAACTGTACCAACAAGTTCCTCTTAAGGCCTCTGAAACCCCCGATAAAACGGTGGGAGAAATGATCCTGTTCCCTTTTCAACCCACTCCCTGTCCACTCCATGGTTTCCACTGTTGATGTTTCCAGATCTATGTCAGGAGACAAATATAGGTAAGGGCTGGTGGGTTAAGTCCAACAGTACGTTCCATATGCACCCATGCTACATGTCCCTCAGTGACTCATTGTTTTCCTCGCATCTTGAATATGGACTGCATTGTGGCTCCTCCCTCTTTTTTAGGCTCACCTTTCATGGGTCAGCACATCCTGTAGCTCCTGCCTCAAGAATACCTCTCAGGTCCTTTTCCTCATTTGCATCACAACTGACAGGGTCAGACTGGAGGTGCTCTTAGTTATCACAGGGAAAGTATGTGGCCTTCCTACCTTACCTCAATTTCTTCCTGGCTATTGTCCACAATGCTGACAAGATAATCTTTTGAAAAATCAAAAGTGATCATAAATAGCCCTAGTGAAAATCCTTCTATATCACTCCAGTTTCTTCAGGATAATATCCAAAATCTTATTATGATTTATAAGCTCCTTCAGGAGAATTGTGTTACACACTAGGAGACCAAGTATGTGTGAGAAAAAGAGTCCAGTTCAGAACTGGGTAACTTGTATGAAATTCTACAACCCAAATCTGTAAAGAACCTTATTTCAGTGTATATGTAAATTTTTATGTTTTATTTAAAGACTAGTATGATTTTTATTTTGCATCACATATTCAGGGTAGAGAGATTTACAAGTGCTGAAGCTTTCTGAGTTGTCTGAATTCCACTCTACCATATTTGAGGTGACTTTTTCTATCTCACCAGCTTTATCTCTCCACCTCCACACCCTGGCAACCCTTATCCAGTCTTTCTAAAAGACTTTATATTCTAGAACATATTGGGATCTCTTATGCCTTTATGGATTCGTATTTCTTTTCACTTCAGTGAAATGGTGGTCTCCCATTTTATTAAGAGGATGGAGGCCTCTTCTTTAATTAACTCATTAAACCCATTTAGGCTGTCACCTCTCCAGAATGCTCCCTTGGCTCAGGCCTCAAACCACACAACACTACAGACAATGCTCCATACTCATTTTCTGCCAGTCTTTGTTAACCTAGTACCTGTCAAACTTTCTATTCAATGCCTAACATATCTGCCCGCTTACTTGAAAGAAAGATTTTATATGGTTCACTCCAAAACCCAATTCAATCACCACTGGCAGGAGCAGGGAGAAAGGCAGGCAGGACAGGCATCAGTGCTAACAACCTGAGGCCAGTGAGGCAAAACATGGTGTGTGCCACAGCACCACAGCGTGTCAGGAATCTCCCCTGGCTTGCCTCAAATCTGCTCTGCCTTCTGAATCACATACCCTATATTTGTCAAGACTACAGAGTAAGGAGACTTCAGTCTAAATTCAGTAATTCTTTCAGTTTCTGAAGATGCAGTAGTTTGTGTGCACGTGAAATTTACATAATTAACATAGAATTAACATAGAATGTAAAAACCCCCTCTCAAAACATAAATTTAATTTCCCTTAAACAATTCATCAATTAGGAAGCTACCAGCATGAATGCATTCCAGAAAGTTTTCAACCAACGATAAACATTTTGCATTCACACAAAATTTCATCAGCTTCAAATCAGGACGTCTGAATAATCTGTGTAAACTGGGCATCTAAACTCGGTGAGTCTTAGCTTTCTCAGTATTAAACGAATCTGCCTTTCATTAAAGTGCTTCCCCAGACCTAAAGTCTCATGATTCAGTAACACACCAAGTCGTGTGACGAATACAGAAAGAAGATACTCATTTCTAGAGGAATCAAGAGAACCAACAAATTTATTTTTTTGACCAAAATATCCTGAAAGCTATTTTTTTAGATTTTTTAAAAATGTATTTATTTTTGAGAGAGAAAGAGAGAAAGAGAAGAGAGAGACACAGCATGAGTGGGGGAGGGGCAGAGAGAGGGAGAGAGAGAGAGAATCCTAAGCAGGCTCCACAATGTGAGTGCAGAGCCCGACGTGGGACTTGACCTCATGAACCATATCATGACGCGAGCCAAAATCAAGAGTCATACGCTTAACTGACTGAGCCACCTAGGAGCCCTGGAAAGCTACTTTTAAAGTTAACACATTTCTTGATACACTTAGACCTGGAACACTTATTTTTCACTGAAATTTCATTTTTTCCCCCAGATAAATAATGGTTGTCTTAACCCTGTGCTAAATGCAAAATACTATGTCCTCCTATCATGTTGCACTCTCATGCAGGAATATTAGGGAGGTTATAGACACTTAGATTTTAGTTTCTAAGAAATAAACTTATGTACAGAGTATGTTTTTGAACCAATCAGAGAAATAAATCTCTCTATATAATGTAAGTCCCTTATATAAATGTTTTGGTGAGCAATGAAATATGCTCATCCCAACAACTCATTTTTAGTTTCTTAGAAAATAATGATGACTATCCATTTTTTTAGCAGGGAACCTTGCTTCCCTGAAAAGAATTCAAGTATATATGTATACAAATGTAGTCTTCACTACTAAATAATGATTTGTGGAACAAAGGGATTTTCAAAAGAAAATATTCATCTCCTTAATGCCAATCCACGTCTGAAAGTATAAAATAACTTGCCAACCAAATATCAGGATGGAAAACAACACTCATTTCAAAGTATATCAAAGGACGGATGAGACAAAAATAGCTACAGAAAATAGAATCATATTCTCTCTAGCCAACTGAAGAAAATAGACTCTTTTTCCCTAGTACTTTGCCACTTTTATGAGGGATTTGGAGGAATAAAACTCTGATTTCGAGAATTACTGAGTAAGAATGGTGTAATCTCACAAGTAAGGGCTGAAGTGATTGCAAGAGCTAAAACCTCTAATCAGCTGCCAATTTGGATGAGTTTTGCCAAACAGTCTCGGGAAGAAATTGCTCCAAAATTTCCTCTCTTCATTTTTTCTCTCCCTACTTACTGGTACAGATTTTGTACATTTGGATTTACTTATAACAAATATTCAATTGATTTTGCATTTTGAAAAACAAGGCCAGAGCTTGAAAGAAAAAAGTGTGCTTCAATTACATAAGAAGTCAAGTCATTCGATTGTACTACCATGTCCTGTAAAAACATTTTACTAGGAAGATGTTAATCATGTGCCATATTAAAACAAATGCCTTTGGCTCAGTGAAGAACATGACTTTCAAGTGTATACTTCACCGATCGAAGTTTCTACATGCAGCAATCAAAAATCACTCCGGAGTTTTCACTCAAATTGAAAACAAGTAATGTGAAAATATCACTTCAAAATTTCTTTTATTATTGTTTGTTACAAATGTGCCTATTCCCCACCTGAATTTAATATGACTACTGAATATTACATTGGATAGGGGGAAAATGGTGCATTTACTTTTTAAAATTTAACTTAGGAAACTCTGCAGCAATATGTGGAAAGCACTGTCAGGAATAACTTGGGATGCCCCAGAGTTGGCAGCTGTGCAGATGACATGATGTGTGAGTCACTGCGGGGGCCTCCTAAATAAAATGTCCCTCTTCACTATCTGCCATTAGAATCCTGAAAGATGTTCAGTCTTGGGAGATTCTCAAACTTGAACCCAACGGAAAATAAAAACACCTTAAGTCCTTATCTCTAATTTCTATATGGCTCGAAGTTGATAGCCACTTGAGAGCAAAGAATCATGGGGATGGTGGGGGTGGGTTGGGGAGGGGACGGAATGATGATAAGAAGCAGCCCAGAAAAAGAGGGGTGGGGTGGCATCAACATGGAATTTATCTATTTTATCACTTAGCCTGGGATCAGCTCACAAAGTTAATTCCCAAAATTACTAACACAATCCAATTCAACTCAGCTCACATTCTCAGGCTAAGGTTCTGGACACTCTGATAAAAATCCAATCAAATGTGGATATATTTCTATAATGTGACATTTCAAGAATATTGTATGAATGCAATCATGCAGTATGAAATCTTTTGGGGATTTTTTTTTTTTTAATTCGGCATAATTCTCTGGAGATTTATTCAGCATGTTATGTGTATCAACAGTTTCGGTTTTTGTTGTCCTCTTCCGAGTACTCCATGTATGGATGTAGCAAGATTTATTTATCCACTTAAGGACATCTGCATTGTTTCTAGTTTGAGGCTACTATAAGAAAAAAGCTGCTATAAACATTTGTATACAGATATTTGTATGAACACACTCTTTGTCTAGAGTAAGGGCCCAGGAATGCAAATGTTGGGTTACACAGTAGTTTCGTGTTCAGTTTTTAAAGAAAATATCAAACATTTTCTAGGTGGCATAATTCTTTATATGTTGCTGAATTCTCTTTGCTAATATATTTTAAAGGATTTTAATGTATACATTGATGAAATAGATTGGTCTGAAATTTTATTTCTTTGTACAGTCTTTCTTTTGGCATCATGATAATGCTAACTTCAAAAAGCGAATGGGGAATTACTCCCTCCTCTTCTATTTTCTGGAAAAGACTGTATAGAATTGGTGTTAATTCTTCTTCAAATTCTCTAGAAAAAACTATCTGAATTTGGAGATTTCCTTTTTTGGGAGTTTTAAAGTTACGAATTCAATTTCCTTAATAGTTATAGGGCTACTCAAAATTATCTATTTCATGTTGAATGAGTTACGGTTGTTTGTGGTTTCAGAGAAATTATTCTATTGCACTGAAGTTGTCAAATTTGTGTGTACAAAGGTGTTTGTAGCATTCCTTTATTATCTTTTTGCTATCTGTGGGGTTCTGTAATGATATCCCATTTCATTACTTATATAGGCAATTTGTTGTCTTTTCTCTTCGTCTTGCTAGAAGTTTGTCAATTTTGTTAAACTTTACCAAAACAAAACAAAAAAGAGCTTTTGGTTTCATTTTCTCTATTATTTGGTTTTGAATTCCACTGATAGCTGCTCTTTATTATTTCTTTCATTCTTGTTTTGTCTTTAGTTTACTCTGTTTTTCTAAGTTCTTGAGATGAAAACTTAGGTTATCAATCTAAGACTTTTCCTCCTTTCTAATTAGTGCTATAAATTTCACTCTGTGTCGACTGAGGTGAGTCTCACAAAAGCTCATATGTTGTATTTTCACATTTACTCAGCACAATGATTTTATTTCCTTTGATGCTTCCACTTTGACCCATGCATTATTTAGATGTGTATTATTTAGTTTCAAAATGTTTAGAGATTTTTTTTTAATCTTTTACTAATTGCTACTTTTTTCCATGGAGTTAGAGAACACACAGTATATGATATAAAGTTTTCTAAATCTGTTGAGATTTGTTTTATGACCCAGGATATACCAATGTCTTGAATATGCTTCCTTGCCACTTAAAAAAATGTGCATTCTTTTGTTGTTGAATGGGGTGTTTCAGAAATGTCTGCTAGATTCTGCTTATAAAATCCACAAATAAAATCTTGTTCTCCATAAACAAGGCATGCCCATTCATTAAATGCAGGAAGTCTACATCACTTTCATCACAGATACATTTGTTTTAAAAAAAAATTAATGACACAGGGTGCCTGGGTGGCTCAGTCGGTTAAGCGTCCAACTTTGGCTCAGGTCATGTCTCAAGGTCCATGAGTTCGAGCCTCATGTTGGACTCCGTGCTCACAGCACAGAGCCTGGAGCCTGCTTCAGATTCTGTGTCTGCCCTTCTCTCTGCATCTCCCCTGCTCATGCTCTCTCTCTCTCTCTCTCTTTCTAACATAAAAAAAAAAAAAAAGATATTAAAAAAAAGGTGCATCCTTATAAAAAAAAAATTAATGGCATTAACACATCCTAAATTAAACTTCTTAACTCTGTCCTCTTATTCTGTATACATTATTAATATGTAAAAAAAAAAAAAAAAAACACAAAAAAAAAACAAAAAAACAACCCTATGATTTACACTTGATAAGTTTTAGAGTGCATTCCTCTACATTAACTAATGTGATCCTCGCACTACCCCTTCTGAAAAGTTTGCTGGATAAGTTAACATCTCCATTTTTGCTGATGATTAAAATAATATAATTAATGCAAAACCTACATTTTGAACCCAAGTTCACATTCTGCACTGCAGAAATTTCGTTGCTATCTGAGTTAACACAGCAGAGTGGCTGGACTTGAACCCTGGCTCTAACAATCACTAGCTGAATTGAATGACCTGTACTAGTTACCAGCCTCCTAACTCAGTTTCCTCGTCTTTAAATGGGAATAACAATGCTATGTACCTCAAAGGGTTGTGTAAGAAGTAAAGAACTTCGTATATGTAAAGAGTTTAGAGGGAAGTGCCTGGAGCACAGCATACATGCCGTGTGTATCAACTACGGTGACATGTCACCTGTAATGGAAAAAAAGGGGAGGCCGTCCATAAAATTCATCACGTCAATATGCCCCAATGTGACTGCTGCTGTTATTACTTGGAAGGTAATAAAGTAAATCAGCAAAGTAAATAAAAGTAAATACACATAAAAAGATAAATGCAAGGGCCTGGCCATTTTTTTGGCATATGAAAAACATTTCTTTTTCATAGGTTTAAGTGCTTTTTCCTCTGGTTGTTCATTATTGTGCTTTACAAACTGCGACCCAGAATAATCTGCTGTTAGATGCAAAGTCTAAATAACACATTTCACTTTTTTATATTGCAACTGCCTTAAATTGGTTTAGAAAACAGAGCACTTGGTCTTGTAAAGAAAAATAAAATACGCTAAGACTTCAAAGAACAACAAAAATCCAAGAGCATGATCATCCTTCAAAAACTGGTCTGGCAAACTAGGACAAGTTGAACATCTTTGCTACACATACTATACTCTGTAAGACACGAGCAGGTTCTTCTTTGTTTAACACACAAAAATGATCTCTGAGGCTAGGAGCACTCAGAGAGTGTTTTATGAATATATTTCCCTCTAATCTCAGTATTTATATTAATGACAACGTGGATTAATGTTATTTGCTGATAAAATCATAATATGAAAAAGATAAAGAAAATATTAAAAAGAACTCTTCTAAATTGCCTCATATTTCCACACTGTTATTAGAGAAATAAATGAGAGCATTTGTCTAAGTAAATACAAATCAGGTTACATTTATTCAGCAAAGGGAAGCATCTTTCACCGCACCTCATAGAGAAGCCAAAAACACCATTCTAATGTCAGGGGTGTTATTGACATAATATTACCTGGAGTACTTACAGGATCGCAACTTCTCCTGTTTACTAATCTGATGGTTAAGATAATCAGAATATCTTAATATTCATCGCAGAAAATAATTTATTTGATTATTAATTAATGGTAATTGATTTCTAATTTTCGGAATTATCATCTTTTTTGGTAAATACTGCAAAGTGAGCTTAGAAGGCACCTTCTCTCTTTCAGATGTACCACATACAACCATATCTATTAGTGTGTTGTTAATAATCAAGAAAGTAACATAGAAGTTAATTCAGCAACTGCTACAGGTCTTGTGTTGGACACCAAAGGAGGGCAAAAATCTTGCCTTCAGAGTTTACAGTCTAGCTAAAGTGACAATTATATGTCCTCACAGTGAATTGTAAACTCTATGTATCTGTAGAACACCTGTGATTATTAGAATTTTGAATGTCAGGCATAAATGAAGTAAATGACTCAAAATAATTCTAGTTGTATCATTAACAGTCCAAATAATCACTCTTGCTGTACGCCTTAGCATATGTTCAGAAACCCATCTGCATCTCTTATACTCTTCTGTCCGTGATCATCTTTTAGCATTGACTTCCTGAGATTAGCTACCTTCCCTGACCAAGTTCTCTTTCATACTCAGGACGAAACAGTCTCTCATATTCCAGTAAATGTGCGATCTTCCTTTGTTCTGCTGTATCTCTTGGGTGATACAAATTATAGAAGACCAGCACAGAAAAAGGCCATCATGAGCTGTACTAGTCAGCAAGTATTCCAAAAAGAGGAGGAATTCAAATTGGTTCTTGAGGGATAAACTCAAAAAATAGGGCAGAAGAGATGGCATCAAGAGGAGTTTGAACAAAGGCCTTGGGGTGGGAAAGCACAAGATGTATTTGGAAACCAATGAAATACACCTGGAAAGCTGGGGTGGTTAAATTTGATATGGTGAACAGTTCCTGCAACTTCTAAGCACATAAAGTAAATAAAAACTTAACAGGCTTAAAATATGAGGCTAAGGAATTTGAAACCTCTTCTCTAGATAAAGCAAAGCCAGTGAAAGTTTACCAGCCGTGCTTTGCTCTGACGGCAACATGATGACGGAGGGGTAGGAGGGAGAGGAGAAGTATCCAGAGCAAACAAGACAGTGAACGGAAGGGGAATGCACAAGAAAGGAGGCTGGAGGCTGGAAGGCTCCAAACAAGGATTGTGAAAGAGAAAAACCACCTGGATAAAGAAACAATATAAAAGAAGAGGCAAACAATATGGTGTCACTCACAGTATATAGAATTCTTTTGTCCTTTCTGTTTTAATTAATATTTATTAATTTTCTAGCCTTACTGAGGTATAATGAACAAAAATGAGTACACTGAAGGTGTACAATGTTACAATTATACACAGAACCTAAAAAAGTCTAATAGAAGCAGAGTAGAACGGTGGCTACTCTCCTTCTTGATGTGTAATCTGCTTGCAAATTTGCTAGGATTACAAATTTGCTAGGATACACTTAATGTGTTAATCTAAGTCTGGATCTAGAAAATGATGCACTCTCCATAAACACTCTCTGTAATATATGTGTATATGTGTGTGTATATATTATATATATGTGTATTATATTATATATTATATATGTGTATATTATATTATACATATACATATATTATACATACATATATTATATATGCATATTATATATACATACATATATATTATATACATGCATATTAATATATATATACATATATTATATATATACTTATCAGAACTTGTGCCAACAATAATGCTCAACTAAGGGATACAATTAGTGTAAAGGTTATATTATAAATGAGAACTTCACATATTTTATATATTGGAATTAGTCTAAAACAAAACAACACATAGATACACACAAATACACATAAATTTTACTCACCAAATTTTATGATTATGAATCCTCTTTGTACTAAAAATATAAAAGTCTGAATAAGTTTTATTTTACTAAAAATAAAAAAAATTCTATTTTAGTGAAAATATAAATGTCTGAATAGTAAAATATTTCACCACTTTTAAGAACACTAACAAATGGCATTTTAGGATTTATAGTTATTTGTTATGGTCCTTTATTAAAAAGAGTAACAACAGATCCTTCCAGTTCCTAAAATTAATGAATGTAATATCTCTTTTTATTTCTTGGTTAAATGTAAGCATTATTCCTATACCACAAAAGTGGCAAATAGTATTGAACACTTTTTCACATATCCTATGAAAGGAAAACCTATGACAAGTTAGAACTCATGGAGAATAACTTCACAAAAAAATTTTACAACAAAATCAAAAGGAAAACAGAGAGAAGGTTAATTTGTATTAAAGTTCTATTAAGCATTTTACTTAGGAATGGATATAAAGCCCATTTTAGATGTACCTTCTATCTGTTAAGGGCCAGCAATAGGAAGAACATGGCATCATAGGCTAAATAAATCTGCATCATCAGTGATTAACTTACCTCACAATTCTACTTAGCTGGATATGCATTGTTAATGAAAAAGAATCAAACAAAAGAAAGAACAAAGTTGGACTGAATAATATAATTAATAGAAAGTAAGTATTTTCACACAACAAACTGATTTAATTTTTCTAAAACTTACTTTTGGGGGCTTCATTCTTTGGGTGTAGCTTTAAAATAATTTATTGTCTTATCTGGGCAGGACTGAGGCAAAGACTCTCCTTAGCTATTGAGCCTAAGGCTAGAAAATTCTGGTGTATTCTTCCCCAGTATAATGGGGGTGGGAGTGCTAGAGGTGGGTATGAAATGGAAAAACAGCTGTGGAACAATCTGACAAGTGGACCCTAAAAAGAAAGCATGTATGGTTACCAGAGTGCCTTCCAAAACCTTGGCCATGAATGCTGTAAGTTTCACTTTTGCACTATAACTCCGCCTACCCTGGGATGCCCTTCACTTGCCTGTGACTTTTCAACTCTAGCTTTGAGCTTTATTTAGCTCATCACTTGTTAGAGCAAACTCTGCTGTAAGAATGGATGACAGAACCAATTTTATAGAAGCTTTATCATAAACACAAGAAAAAGAAACAGTTTCCAGTGTTCCATAGGGGTCAAAGGGAATCAGAGAGCGAGGTCCTTTCTCATTTTGATGTCTAAAGAGTAGGGCCACATGTGACTGGTACAGCTAATTAGAGGAACATGGGCTGTTCACTAAAAAAGTATCAGTTTGAGCTCAATTAAAATAAAGGCAGAGTCTCCTTCATCTCCAACCAACTATACTCTTCAGATTTCCACTCTGAAGGAACAAGAAATACAATAACAGAAGATGACACTAGTTGATGGACTAGCTGATCTAAGTTCCTTCTGTTTCCATATTATGATTTACAATTACGATTACTCAGTAGCAACTGTGTTGGGGTTTCACTGTCCAACACTGGAAAACTGCCCTTAATTCTGCAGTGTTGAGTGTAAGTAGCTGCAAGTTTTTTTAGAAGGGGTGTCTAGATCATTCTAAGACATTCTTTTTTGACTATACAACTAAAATCAACATGATTGTGTGAAAAAGTTCTCCTTCCAAAAAGGAGAGAAGACTTCAGCTTTTATTTTGATTAAATCCTCCAACTTTTTTGTGTGTGCTTTAATATCCTATACATCACACACTTACATTTCCTGACAAGGAGATTGGAGGATATTTGACCAGTGTTTCCAATAGTGGGCATCCAAAACACATTCCTGAAATTTACCACAACTGAGCCCTGAAGGTGAGGGATGAAAACACAGGCGTTGTTTTCATGCACATTAACAGCACACCATCCAGGACACTACAGCAGTGGTTTACCAACTCCCTGGCTTATTCTAGCCCTTGGGGAAACACAGATTTCACTTCAGTTTATTTCAACATGAACTGCATATCCATTCTTTAGAAAAGAAGTCTACTCTGTTCTGTGCTCGAATAAAAACAAGAAAAGAATATCAACATTCTTACCCATACAGAGTTTATATTCTGGCAGGATAGAGGCTATTGTATGACAGGATGTGAGGATGTCGTGAAGGAAGAATTTACAAGACAAAAATGTCACTCAGGTGTGGTTACAGACACAGAGAAGCTATGATAAAGCTATATTTAGACAACGTGAGAGCCAGAAGTTACTTGAGAACTCCTTCTCTACTCTGTAAGACATGCATACGATATAGTTTCAATATTTACCACTGTTACCATTTATTTTAAGTAATATTTTTTATAGAGTATCATGATTTTTGCTTGGTTGTGTGACCAAAAAAATAGAAATTAGAAAGAAGCTATGCTTTTCCTTTTTTGTGTGTATAACTGTTAATGTCTGAGGGAATTAACAGCCTCCTGAACATTGCTGAGAAAATCATAAATTTCCACTGAAAGTGTCATTCTTTTCTAAAATCGGTGATAAGCAGAGTTCCCTGTGGACCAAAACCCCATGTTTTAAACCAGAACCATCAATTATTCTCCTGTTTCTGACCTCAATGACGTCTCTGTTCTAGACTTGAGAAAATTTTGCAATGGAAGGATATATAAAGGAAGAATAGAGCTTCTCAAGGGTACACGTTATAGAATTAGATAAAACATATAAGTTCCTGCAATAAATATGAAAGAGCCAATGTTGAAAATGTAACCAAGTCTTTGGTGCAGCCCAGATAGCATTATGAGGGCTCAGAAGAGAAAAAAGTCGGCATCTGTACTTGGCCCACATGTTACTTCCTAAAAGGAACCTGGACATATTATATGTCTCATTTCTAGCATTAACCTAGGGGCATAATTTGTTACTATCCAAGACCATAAGTGCTATGTTTTCATACTGAAGGATTATAAATTTACCCTCCCATTTATAATGATATATATATCAGTCCCATATTTAGGGAGTCAATGTTCAAGAATGTGTTCTAGGTTTAAGAACAAATTTTCTTTTAAAAACTTTGGGGCGCCTGGGTGGCTCAGTCGGTTAGGTGTCCGACTTCAACTCAGGTCACGATCTCACGGTTCGTGAGTTCGAGCCCCGTGTCAGGCTCTGGGCTGATGGCTCGGAGCCTGGAGCCTTCCTCCGATTCTGTGTCTCCCTCTCTCTCTGCCCCTCCCCCGTTCATGCTCTGTCTTTCTCTGTCTCAAAAATAAATAAACGTTAAAAATAAAAATAAAAAAAATAAATAAATAAAAACTTTGTCAGGTAAAATATACCAAAGCTACATTCTATTTTGCTTTGCACATAAGAAATAAAGACTAGTTTTATATAACAAATGTACATATCTATTAATGGTATGTTGACTTTTACATGGCATAGTCTACCTAAGATCTACACATGAAATTCACACAGGACTAAAATTTAACCTTAGGAATTAAAGTATATTAGAATATGGACTAAGTGGGGGCGCCTGGGTGGCGCAGTCGGTTAAGCGTCCGACTTCAGCCAGGTCACGATCTCGCGGTCCGTGAGTTCGAGCCCCGCGTCAGGCTCTGGGCTGATGGCTCAGAGCCTGGAGCCTGTTTCCGATTCTGTGTCTCCCTCTCTCTCTGCCCCTCCTCCGTTCATGCTCTGTCTCTCTCTGTCCCCCAAAAAATAAATAAACGTTGAAAAAAAAAATTAAAAAAAAAAAAAGAATATGGACTAAGTGGCTCTTTTTTTAGGTCTCAGAAAAAAAAAAATACTACAATCACTTTGCCAGTGAACTTAGTAAACAAAACTACAAATAACACTTTTTACTCTTAATTCCAGCAGGGAGTAAAGTTAAAAAAAAAAAAAAAAAAAGAGGGATTATAATAAATAAAGCTAATAAATAAATCTATTTAGCAGATAATACTTAATGTGTCTTTGGGTAATTAAGCTATCAGGCATGATGGTTGTAGATTCTAAAATGCCTTTAGGATCAGACTTACCAACCACTGGAATTATTTACATATTTTATGGCCATAAACAAATAAGACACAAATATTTATCTACATGACTGAACAAAGTCATAATATGTACAAACATTAATATTCCGAATGCCATCATGCACCCACTCAATACAAATTACCTTAGTGATTTGACTCAGAATCGAGGGCTGCATTTTATTTGAGCGGTCATTTTCCTCACTTTTATATATTTACCCTGCCACATCACCACCCCACCCTCTCTCCACCATACACAAAAATAAATCAAAAGGTTAGGGAAATAAAAAAGATAGAAATTTCGGAAATGGAAAGATATGGGTTTGAATTCTACCTCTCCCTTATTGTGATATCAAGCAAATTAATTAAAATGTCTGCCATACAGCTATTTCAATTGCAGGATTGAAACAGCAATATACGTCATGTATTTATATCATAATTTAAATTGTGCCTCCTAAAGAGATTGTCATAAAGTAAGTACACGATCAACAGGTACTGAATAATTTCCTCACTGAAAACTATATAAATTTGTTCCTTATAAAACTCAAGATATGTTATCTCTAGCTAAATTCTTAGTTTTGCTTTCATAAGTTAAGAAAGAATTCTTATTTTTCAACTCTCTTTTACAAGATTTAGTACAGTGTAAATTACATCCACTGACAAATCTTTCCTCAATTTAATGGTTTATTTACTTGGATGATTATTCTCCTAAGAAATTCTACTGATATTAGTTAATCCACATAAAATGATAAATTGTTCATGAGTGTTATGTAACGTTCAACTGAAAAACCAACTTAAATTTCCTTTAGAACTCTCTGAATCACAAGACAGAATATATTTGTGTACAAATATAACTGTAAATGAAAACATAATTATGAACATAAACAAAGCCTAATAATTGACACACTGTTGATGGACATTCATTAATTAATGTATGTGGAAATGAAGCACAATTTAAATGGTATACATTTTACTTTTGGCAAAAGAAACTGTGACATTTTAATGCAGCAATGGCAGAAATCTGTTGCTTCTAAGAATAAATATTCTAAAATTAACTTTGCCAATCACGAGGCGATCCTGCTTCACACTCCAAAAAATTTCAAATTTGTTTATTTGGGGACAATCCTCCCCAGAGCTATCCTGAAGTCTAACATTTCTTAGTAGACAGCTACGTGCTTCACTGATGAAAGCCTAAACTCAAATAAACTCACCCTTTTTTCTGAGAAGATAATGTCATTAATTTTTGTGACTCCAAGCCAAAAGAACAATGTGATTTTAATCAAGCAAACAAATAGACATGAAACAATTAAAAGAACTACGCTTGGCACTTTCAGAACTGGAGGGGGCAGTTTTATGAGCGTTGAAAAATTATGAGGTGTGTTATAAATTTAAACTCAACATAGTTCATTGTGATTAGAAAATCATGCAGAATGAATAATTATTTACTTTTGATTATGCATTGTACAGCAGTTTCTAGAATTCACCTAAGTGATGAGGATGGTGTTTCTTGAAGAAAAGATAAGACCTATTATTTGAACTAAACTTAAACATTTCTTAACCTGCATATCAAAAAAGGCATGTTTTATCTTCTCAGTTAAGCATGCTAAATGGCTTACAAATATAAATGCATGGCATTCATAAATCGAGAATGTCTATTAAAGTCTGCCTTTCCAAGGAATCTGAAACCTTTCTTATATGGAAATTTTTAAATGGTAATTAGGAATACTGGTTGGCTCTCCCAGGAAAAACAAGCCAACATGATCTTTCTAAGTCTATAAATATTTTTTGTTGTTTTAACTACTGTTTAAAAAGAAAATATTAATTTTGAGATGTACTAACTGTAATCTATTCCAATATATTTTGGTCATACTATTCATACGAATTAAAATGAAAATAAATATACTTTATTGTCCATCTATAAGGTCAGTTTATCATCAAAATATATATTTTCAAAAGATGAGACATTAAAATTTGGGGAAGAAGAAAAAATGGAGCAAGAGAAAAATATACCAATGAACCAAAACAGAAGTTAAGAGAGAGACCTGGAAATGAGACCTGGAAACAGACTAAATGTTCATTACCTAGAGAATGTATAACTTGTATGTAAATGTAAATATAACTTATAATGTATAACTTATTTATAAAATATCCATACAATAAGCCAGCCATTAAGAGAGTTAAGATGAAGAGAGATACATGTATCCTCATTGATTAAAATTCAAAACAATAGTTTATATTGCTTCTGCATATGTGTAGGTGTAATAAAAATATAAAACCCTATTTAGGGTAAAAAAAAAATTTAAGGTGGTAGTTTTCTCTGAGAACTGAGGGAAAGTAATGGAATTAAAGAGGATCATGGGATGCTTTGCTTGGACCCATAGGGATATATGCCTAAAAGCAAATAAAACTGCATATTAAGATCTGACAAGATTGGATGAGTTATTCATTATATTATTCTCTTTGTACTTGAAATATGACCTGTTTGAAAATGGCTTCTAAAATAGTTGTTTTTTCTTTAATTTTTTTAACATCTCTTCATTTTTTGGAAGACAGAGACAGAGAGCAAACAGGGGAGGGCTAGAGAGAGAGGGAGACACAGAATCCAAAGCAGGCTCCAGGTTCCGAGCTGTCAGCACAGACCCAACATGGGGCTCGAACTCACAGACCACAAGATCATGACCTGAGCCGAAGTCGGCTGCTTAACCAACTGAGCCACCCAGGCACCCCTAAAATAGTTGGTTTTAAAAGCTATGTTAGAATTAATTTAAGCAAGCAATAGCAATGTGAACGATTATCTAAGTTGTATTAAGATGTGTGAGGAGTCCACAACATAAAAATTTTAAAAATCACAATTACAGCCAAAAAATAAGTTCTCAATGTACTTCCACCTGGGCACATGCAACAAATGATTTCATGGGCATTCCAGAAACTACCTGTGATGAAATAAAGCATTACAGTAATTCAGAACTACCACAAGGATGAGAGGGAGAGAAATAATCCTTTGCTCACTAGAAATGAAAGCAGATTTAGTTCAACTTCTGCTGCTCTAATGATGCTTCTTTTATATTCTATCACAAAACAAACATCAGGAAACATGTCCATTAAAATTAGGTGGTAATTCTTGGGGCGCCTGGGTGGCGCAGTCGGTTGAGCGGCCGACTTCAGCCAGGTCACGATCTTGCGGTCCGGGAGTTCGAGCCCCGCGTCAGGCTCTGGGCTGATGGCCCGGAGCCTGGAGCCTGTTTCCGATTCTGTGTCTCCCTCTCTCTCTGCCCCTCCCCCGTTCACGCTCTGTCTCTCTCTGTCCCAAAAAAATAAATAAACGTTGAAAAAAAAAAAAAAATTAAAAAAAAAAAAAATAAAAAAAATTAGGTGGTAATTCTAGAGTAAATGTCATTGTACACTAACGTACTTGTTTATGAAGGTTGTTTACAAATATGAATCCTCTATGACATGGAAGGTGTCATCTCATGACACTTTTTTTCTAGCTCTCTCTACTCAAGATAACAATTCAGCCCTCTCTACCTTTCAGAGCTTTTACATAAGCCATTTTACATAAGCCTGAATTGCCCTTCATGCTCCCACCCCATTCCCTTGATCCTTCTCACCCTAGTGATTTCAGCTAAAATGATCCAACCACAAAGAGATCTTCAGGAAACCACCCTGTGTTAGTACTATGTTAGAACATCATTTAGTTACTTAATTCCTCCTTTTCCCATAGACTGAACCTGGCAGAGCAAAAGGGTACTTGCCTATTTTATTAACTGAACTAGAGTCAAAAGCTGATGCAATGTCTGGCATATCATAAAGGTCCAAGAGAAATGGGCTGATTATACGTGAAACTCGTATTTTTAACATACCTCACAAGTAATTACGAACCCCCAGGCAGCAGGAACTTCTACTGTAAAATATTAGTAATTTATTCCTGATGTTACTATATTTTTTCTTTATTATTATTACTTTTTAATTTTTTAAAGCTCTATGCCCAATGTGGGCCTTGAACACAACTCCAAGATCAAGAATCACAAACTCTACCAACTGAGTCAGCCAGGCACCCCACTACATTTTTTTTTCTTAAGATTAATAGGACTAATAACTTAATGAGTAGGTAAAGGGTATAGAATTGTACTCAAAATATAAGAAGCATCGATACAAAATTCTGACCAGAAAAAACTTCAGAGATTATCTACTTACTCCCTTATTCTAGTAGCCACCTATTTTTCTAAGGTTTTGGGGGAGGGGGGGGAAGCTATTTACACACAAATCATTATGTATGCCAGTATTCTTGAGACATAAAATTATGAGTCTGAAAGCTGTCTTAAAATATCCATACTTAACACAAAAAAGCATAGGATTTTTTTTAATTAGAATCTCAACCATAAGCAAGTCAGTTTCTAATTATTCCAAACCATAATAAGTACTTCATTTCAATGTTCTTTGCTGCTTTTCAAATTGTCAAGGAAAAAAATAATTCTGAATTTCACTGAAATTTCAAAATAATTTTAAAAAATTGTAATTATGCTGTCATATAAAAATCAAGAAAGGCTAAACACAAAATATTAACATCAATTGCAAAGAATCCTTCCTCGCCATCATTATTTATTATAAAGTCACAAAATAGTTTATTGTATTAAACTAAGACTTGCCAAAGAAAAATCTCATTCTCTCCAAATAAGGATATTTGCCTATCGTTAGTAAAAATTAAATTACAACTGCAGGAATAACAATGCACTTAAACAATGATGGATGCCAGAGAGTCAGCTAAGGGACTGTGTCCTCTGAGACAAAATTATGATTTTTTTTAAAGTTGTAAATCATTTACTTCATTAAATGGCACCTTTAGAGGCTTTGACTTCAAAGCCTTCTGTTCAATCAAACACAAATTCTAAGGAAATATAGTAACAGTACAAGATTTCTGAAAAAGAGACATCATTTTTTAATTTCAATTTATCTGGAAGTATCTTAAGTTACTGTGCATTTTAGTAAAAGAAAGGAAGACATGTAATAATAATAATTAATGGTTGATCAAATTATTATTAAATAATAATAATTAATGGTTGATCAAATAGTCGCCATAGTAAATTCAAAAGTAAATTGGCCACATAAGTAAATTCAAAAGACTTATTTGGTCTTATGCCTGATTGCATTTTAAAGGGAAGTATCATCAATTTTTTGAGCAATTTTAATAACATACACATGTATTTCACTTTTACTTTGTTTTCTCTTACATAATTCTATGAACCATGTTCATCACAAGCTCCATCTAAAATTCTAGCTTTCATCTATAGTCATAACACTGATAATGAGACACCCAAACAAAATCACATCATGGTTGAAAAAATCCATCACCTCGCTAGAGAAGCTCCCTAACACTCAAAAGCAGTATTTTCAGAAGCAATCAAAAGAAGCTGATTTTAATTATCTCAAAAATACATTCATATTTTTTTTAAAAATTCAGAAATGGATATGCTAGTTTATAACATAATAGTGGAAATTCTTATAATTCCTAAATTGTTTATCATCTTTTAAATATCTTATTAAACTATACTCTCTCTCCCGTATTATCATCAGGAAAAAAAAAAAAAATGACACAACTGACGGTATAGGTCAAAACAGAGACCTAGATGAAGGCTTCTATGTGTTGGGCACTGCACTCAACCTTCTCAATAATACGAAGCCTTCTGAGAGGTATCCACTAAGTACCTGTCTGTTGAACGAATGAATAAAGAATGAGCAAATGAATCATCAAGAAACAGAATTTAAGACTAGTCTTCAGTAGCTCCTAATCATTTCCACCATAGTACAAATCTTATCAGTGCAAAACATCACTTTTGACAATTCTCAACATAACCAAAGTTTAAATTAAGCAACATATATGTAGTACCAAGTATGTGATAGCTTCCATGGTATGAGGTCTGATACAGACAAGATCTAAGCCCTTATGTGTAAGGAATCCATGGCCCAAAACTACTTGAAAGCAAAATATCAGTTATGAAAAATGTACTGATTCTCATGGAGGGCACAAACTCCTCATCCTGATATTTTTATCCTGACATGTTTTCTTTTTATCAGAATACCCTCCATTTCCACAGCCTTAGCCATATGAACACATACACCCAGACATAAAATCTAATTGCTATGGTCAGTGTAGCTTCAGAAAATAGAGATTTGGGTTCAATATCCCTCATTACAGCTATTTATAGATCCTTAGTCAAATCACTTAACTTTTGTGTACCTCAGTTTCCCTATCTGCAAATCTCATAGGAGTATTTTGATTGTGAGATGAGAAACACAAATTTAAAAAAAAAAAAAAAAGTGGCGAAATACCAAGAATCTTTGAGGCTTGTATTTCCCCAACAGCAGGCTGAGGCACCCTCAAGAGGGGTGGGGTGCTCACGGGGCATTGCAACTATTTTAAATTTTCAAGAGAATCATAGCAATATTCAGAGTACACCACACAAAGTGGTTACCATTATGTGGTCTGGATCTAATTTCATAATAAAAGAAACTGTTAGATACTTTGCGTTGCCTACGAGTACTGTGAAAAAATTACTCATGAACCAGGAAAGTGTAGAATTCTCTATTTTCCACTAAAAAATGATTTCCTGTTACCTTCCTTCTCTGGTTTGACCAAGACCTACATACAGTATTTGCTTCTTTGTCTTTGCTGAACTTGCACCTCAGAAATCAAGAAATACTCTTTCTTGCAAATTCAACTTTTATTTATTTTAGAGAGAGAGTCAGAGAGAGAGAGCATGCAAGCAGCAGGGGCAGAGACAGAGAGAGAATCTTAAGCAGCCTCCATGCTCAGCACAGAGACTACAGAGCCTATACAGGGCTCGATTCCCAAGACCATGGGATCATGACCAGAGCTGAAACCAAGAGCTGGATGCTCATCTGACTGAGCTATTCAGGCACGCCCAAAATTCAACTTTTAAAGCTGAATTAGTAGGGTCCTTTCTTACAAATAACAAAAACCTATTTCTGATAGTCAGAAAAAAGATTTGGGGGGGGAAATATAGTACATACAGAGAGCAAAATGGAGTCTCTCAGGTCAAGCAGAGGCCTATGTCCAGCAATGACACAAGCAGTTAAGGGTACTGCACTAGGAGATATCGCTGGGACCAGCATCAGCTGACACCCCAGAACTGGTAACAGGCAGAACCAGAGGAGGTCTGCAGGGACCCAAGACAGATGAAATCCCTTTCAGAGGGGGAGGACTTGCAGCAAACTGCCAGACTCCTCAGACCTGACCCCTCTGTGTCTGACCACTTAGAAAAGACAACTGCACTGAAATCTCTGCTTGACTCATTTCCGAATGCAAATGAGAGCCTTCACTGCTTGAACAAAATAAGCAGTAAGCGCAGAGAGCTGACCCAGCCCTGACAGAAGCCTTATCTCAACTGTGCACCCACAGACTGACTTGGTGTTTGGTTCGTTAACTTCCTGCACCCTTCTGTCATCTTGTTTGCTGGGCGGTTGGTCTCCTGTCCTGCTCTGTGTGCCAGGTAAGAAGCCAAGTTTAATCACATGGTGAAATGTCATTGTGTTGGAAATCCTGAATCTGCTTTATAATTGTGATTAACTTTGCCTTATGAGTGAATTAGACACTGTGGGAAGATACAACTCGTGTGTGTACCTTCATAGTGTGCTCATGACAGTATAGTTGTCAAAATCAGCAGGATCTGGAGGAACAGTCTGAAAACAGGAAACAAGAAGACTGGGCAGGAGGAGCCAGAGTCACAGTCAAAGGGATGGTGCAGCCGGGTAAGAATGCTGGCTGGCATTGCTGCCTCCACAACCCCGCTCATTGCAGGGTTCATTCACACAATGAAGACACATGTGAATTCTACACTGTCACATCTTAGCATCCCTCAAGGTGCCAAGTCCTTTAAGAGAGTCCCAAAAGGGAACCTTAGCTTGTGTGGAGTCAAGAGAAGAAACATCTTCCCTTCCTATGCCTTCATAGTGAGAGGCAAACCTGTGTCTCCCACCAAAATTACCCAGTGAGGAGCACCCGGGTGTCTTAGTCGGTTAAGCTTCCGGCTTCAGCTCAGGTCATGATCTCACAGTTCCTGGATTCGAGCCCCGTGTCAAGCACAGTGCTGACGGCTCAGAGCCTGGAGCCTGCTTTGGATTCTGTGTCTCCCTCTCTCTCCGCCCCTCCCAAGCTCACATACACTCTCTCTCTCTCTCTCAAAAATAAATAAACTTTAAAAAATATTTTTTTTTTAATTACCCAGTGAGCATATCTTAGAAGAATGCTCAGGATAGAAAATCAAAATGATACAGCAAATGTCCACCCCAAAAGTCTAACCCACCTTCAAGGACAGTTCACATTCCACTCTGCCTCATCAAATACCTCATTTCCTTATTTTTGTGATACTTTTTTTTTTGCACTTCTATTATAGTAGTTATTACTGTCTAACTTTTATGAACTATTTTACAGGTTTTCCTATTCTATTGCTAATATTATGATTTTTGTGAGGGCACATGCTATGTTACTCCTTTTTTCTAAAATCTTCCAAAGCATTTATTAAGTTTAATTGAATTTTACATGAAACAGTAAAATACCCAAGTAGAAATGGAAAACATAGGTATATTTTATTCCATACCATACATATTATTATTCCATTTTAATAAACTGTAACAAATTTAACTACGCCAACATTTCCAGAAGTACATCTCAAATAACACACACAAATCCCTAGACATGAGTATGAAAATAAGTTTGAGAAAAGTGTAAGCATCCCTTTATTGGAGGTTCCTCATGTACATTAACCACATTGAAAATTCTGAGAACTCTCTACAGTAAGAACAATTTTTTTTAACTTAGTTTAACCAAGATGATCTAGTAAATCAAACATATGTGCTTATTAAGAGTGTGATTCATCACTTTTACCCGCTTTTTAGAATCACTTGAAAATAATGTTAGCATGAGGATTTTTACCATCCTCTGTCATGCTTGAAGCACTGTGCAAACAAATTAGTAAATATATCTATAAATACTTGGAAGGCACCCATCAAACACAGACTCATTGCATTTTTAAAGAAAAAAAAAGAGCAGTCAATATATACGGTGATTTAAGCTCTCTTCATCTTTGTCAGAGTGACCTTTTTTATCTTTCTACTTATCTTCATAAAACTATGTAGCCAAGTGCTACCTTACGATGAAATTCTGTGCATAACTAAGGGAGGAAAGAAGAATCTCATATCAACATTTTATTTTTTTCAATCTCGGTATTTTCAGTTTTTCTTTCAGGATTTAAATCCCAGCCTTGGTGAATATTAACCGCTTATTTTACAGGTCAAATTGTTAGTCTTGACTTCCTTTGGAAATACCTTTCTTTTTTCAAAAAAATTCACTAACTTATTATATGATCATTAATATCTATTTCGTAACACTGTAAATGACTAAGTGCATTTTTTTTTTACCAAGAGCCATATCCCACTTGCTTTTTTTTTTTAAAGTAATAATATAAGCAATATTTAAAAGAAAGAAATTGACTACCTCTTAATTGCAAGGGGGTGTGGACCTTTGCCAGAATCACTAACAAAGCTGTATTATTAACAGCTAGGTACTTGTGCACCTATGATTTATTCTGTCAGTGACCAATGTATCAGGAAAAGAACACGTCTGAACGTCAGCACTGCCACGTCACTACTGTCATGCCTGGATGAATTTCATTTAGCCCCTGCTGGAGTTCAGTGTTGCGAAGAACAAAGTTTAATATTTAATCAAGACCAACATGAATCCATTTCACCTGAGTCTACCCTTCTGTCATTTATCATATACATAAAATGCAATACTGTTTGCTTTCTTTTGGCCTCAGCTGAGACAGAATTATGGCTTAAATTGTAAGTTAATCCTGACAAAAATATCTACTAGAAAGTCAATACTTAGTCACCTTTAAAATCAATAATTTTGAGTTTTCATTTAGATTTTTTAAATATATTGAATTCATTAGAAAATGTATTCCTCAAAAGATAAACACTCAACACCAACAAAATTATCCATAAGTTACATATATTATATATCATATATATAATTTATACACACATATTATATACTGTAGCATTTTATATATAATTATACACACACACACATATATGAAGAATGAAATCCAAAGTTTCAAATTACAACAGTTTTCAGATATTCTTTGGCAACAGTAATTGCCATCAGTGAATGGTCATGGATAAATTAATATAATTTATACAAAGTAAAATAAATAGTCTGTATGTACATTTCTGTGTACATATGTATAAGAGAGGGAAAAAAATCTCCAAAAAATTATTGACTAGAAAAAGGAAGAAGCAAAAATCACAGTTAGTAGGGCAAGTGACAAATAAGTTCTCTGCTCTGATTTCTATATTAGATCCTAAGTCCGCATTTACTTGATCATTTTGCACACCACATAGGCCAACCATAATCCTAGCATTCAGCATCTAAGCAGGTATCTCTCTACCTAACTACTTATCTACATATCAGCCATTCTTCTATCATAATTAAGAGATTTACCAGAGAAACTAAAATATATTTGCATGAAAAGTTTAATATAAGCTACCATTTATTTACAGCAATTTCCTATTGTGTGTGTTGCCAAAAACTAATGATTTATACCAAAATTTTATCTTTGAAAAATAATACTGCCCAAATTAGATGAAAAATATTTTCTGAAAACTTAATGGAAGTTCATAATTCTGAAACAAAATGAATTCCATCCTTAGTTCTTAATCATGAAAGAAAGGCAGAAAGGGATAAATGTTCAACATATTGCTCTTACTTTGTAAAATATATCATCCCTCACCATTTTTTTCTCCCTTGGGAAGGATTAATCAATCTACATCACCATTGTATCAATCAACCCCTTTCATTAACTGTTACCTGAATCAAGGTTTGGTCTGCAAAACTTCTCTTCTCTGGTCTTTCCAGAATGCCCTTTTTAAAAGTTTTCCTTTTGGGGCGCCTGGGTGGCTCAGTCGGTTGGGCGACCGACTTCGGCTCAGGTCATGATCTCACGGTCTGTGAGTTCGAGCCCCGCATCAGGCTCTGTGCTGACAGCTCAGAGCCTGGAGCCTGTTTCAGATTTTGTGTCTCCCTCTCTCTCTGACCCTCCCCCGTTCATGCTCTGTCCCTCTCTGTCTCAAAAATAAATAAATGTAAAAAAAAATTTTTTTTTAAATAATAAAAAAAATAAAAGTTTTCCTTTCTTTCCAACCACTCAACATGCAATGTTTTGCCTCCTTCCCCTTCCCTCACAAAATGTGGCCTTTCCTGGCTCTCACGCCTCCATATTTGCTTTTCGACATTTTTTTTTCTTCCATATTATAATCTAATTTCATGACTTTGACACTTCTGATGGCATCCAAACTAAGAAGTCTGTCCCTGAAATATATCCTCTAAGATCTAGAATTGAGTAATCTAACTTCCCTCTGCATAGGAACATTCTAGTAATTGAACATTGCTCCAATTTCACTTGATTTTAAAACTGCTGTCCCCATATGTCAGAATGAAAAGCATGTAGTCATATTTATCTTTCTACTTCTACACATCCAATCAGTTGTTTAGCCCTGTCAAGTCCATCCCCTCCCCTGAAAGGAATCCTATACCCTAATCTCCAATATAATCTGGTTCATTTAATTAATTAATGATAAGATTACCCAAAAAAATTAGGTCAAGCATTTAACTGTAAATTCATAAAGACCTCTCATTACTATCCCCATAAAGAGAATAATGCATTAGTGTTGTTATGTGGAAGGCCTTAAATGAGAGCTGACACCATAAAGATGACTTCTGGTACTGCTCTGACACAACCTTTTTCCTGTCATGGGATTTCAGCTAAGTTAATTTGACTTTATATCCATGGGTCAGTGGAATACCCGGGTGCATTTATGTATGCATGCCCTGTGACAAAATCGATTTAATACACGTGCCCTCCTTTACAAAATTCTCTCGCTTTAATAAATGTAGTAACTTAGCTGCTGGGGCAGGCAGAATTCCCAAATGCATGTCTCCTTCCCAAGATTTCTACCCTTTGGCATACATGCCTTACTTAATTGCCTCCCCTTCTGTGCAGGTGGAAACTGCATATATGATGGGGTATTTCTCCATGATCAGGTTACTAGTAAGTTGACTTCTGAGTAAATTAAAAGGGATGTTATCCAGTCAGGCTCAATCCAATCAGGTGAGCTTTTGGAAGAGCCTGGGACCTTTTTCAAGTCAGAGACTTAAAATGTGAGATGGATTCCACGTAATGGAAATTCTGCTATTGACTTTCAAGACAGGAGATCCACGACACAAGGAATGCCAATAGTTTCCAAGAACTCACAGTAGCCCCTGGCTGACAGTCAAGAAAACAGACCCCTCAGTACTACAACCACAAAGAACTGAATTATGCCAAAATCCTGAATACATCTGGAAGGAGATTTTTCAGCAGAGTCCCCCAATGGGAAC
This sequence comes from Puma concolor, assembly GCF_028749965.1. Lineage (NCBI taxonomy): Eukaryota > Metazoa > Chordata > Mammalia > Carnivora > Felidae > Puma > Puma concolor. The sequence continues at coordinate 82,948,538 of NC_141668.1, read as the reverse complement.
ACAGCCCCAACCGCATCTTGACTTCTGTCTTGTTAGGACTCTGATCTGAAAACTGAGTCATTTCCTACCAGACTTTTGAGCTACAACACTGTGAGCTAATAAATACATATTGTTTTAAACTGCTAAGTTTATGGCAACGTGCTACCTATCAATAGAAAACTAATACCCACTGTAGAAAAGAAAAATCAGTTTCTACTTCACAATTGAAATTTGGAGTAAAGTCAGTTTTAAAAAGGATTCTATATGTAGACTTTAAATGATGCATAACTTTTATAAAAAAAACAATAACATGATTTTTAAAGCTACAAATTATATGAGTGTTTATTTTTGTATAATTTAAATACTTTTCTATGCATCAAAAAGTATATTTATAATTTCCCTGAGTGTGACACAGCATTTTAATTACAAAATACATGTTTGTTTTTAAAGAACTAGGATAAATCGTTATAACAATGCTGGCTACTGGGCTTCATTTGGCAAAAAAGATCATGATGACGTAAAACCTTCATTTAATTCAAATTTTTTAGTAAAAATACAAAAATGTGAGCAACTTATTAAAATGTCAGAAAAGAGAACAAATCTCAGGCCATGGCTGACATGAATTAAGCCATTCAGAGTAAGCATTTCTCATGTCAACATATTCTTGTTGGTAATTACTTCTCAGCAATTTTCTACGGCTTCTCAAGTATACTCATTTTAAGAAAATCCATGATAAAACTTCTCTCGATGGAAGTCTTTTCAAAATCTTAGAGATACTTTGCTTCGTTTCATATGTAAAGAAAGCATTCATATTAATATGCCACAATCACAGAGAAAAGCTCATTAAGTAAAAATAGAATCACGGTTGATATCGCGTATAAAACCACAGCAATGCATGTGTCTTCATTTTAGTCAGGGCCCATTACTTTTTACCACATTATACAAAATAATCTGAAATAAACTTTCAAGCTTGGAGTAAAGGCCCACACTTGCCATTTAACATTCAAACACATTTCATTAAGCAGCTTAGTTTTCCTTGGAAGCAAAATTTCACTTAGAAGAGAATCATTTTTCATCTTGTCTTAGCAAAAGGTATACCTCGATACCAAATGCCTTCTAGATCTGGGAAGGGTAGCTATCAAAACTATCATTTATTGAGCTTTATTTACTACTGTGAACTGTCCTTAAAGCTTACTCTGTATTCACTCTTCTAATTCTGACACCAGCTCCGTGATCATGATCTCATGATCACGCCCGTTTTATTAGGTGAAGAAAGCCAGACGCTCTGGGGTAGCAGAGACACCATCTTGACAACACTGCTATGCTGCCTCTCTACGGATCAGCAAACCCACTGTCTCTTTTCCGTGAAGTTTAGTGTCATTCATTTATGCCTCAGCTGTAATAGAAGATACACTGTTCCTTATGGACCTAGTTTGGTGACAATTTATTTTGAAGTTTTTTTTTTTTTTTTTTTTTAATGTTTATTTATTATTGAGAGACAGAGCATGAGCAGGGGAGGGGCTGAGACAGAAGGAGACACAGAATCCGAAGCAGGCTCCAGGCTCTGAGCTCTCAGCACAGAGCCCGATGCGGGGCTCGAACTCACAAACTGCGAGATCATGACCTGAGCCAAAGTCGGACGCTTAACCGACTGAGCCACCCAGGCGCCCCATTTTGTTTTTAAATTTTTTTATAAGTTTTTAAATATATGTGATATTGTCTTCTTTCCAACTTTTGAGATGAAGTCTTGGAAAAGGTGAGGTAAGAAAGTCATTAAAAACATTTGCAGCTAACGAGATATGACGTGAGCATTCTGAATCAATATTCCGGTTTACCCTACTCAGATATGCATCTGTAATAACTATACAGGATTAATTCACTCACTCTACTAAGATTCTGTATGAGTAGAGAAGTGCCTGACACTCATGTAACTTGTATTCTAGTGAAGGAGAGAGATAATGGTCAAAAAAGCATAATAAATTAATAAATTAACAATCATGTTACATGATAATAAATGCTATAAACAAAAGAAAAAAGAAATCAGGGTGAGAAAATTTTGCATTATGGAAAGCAGGTGGCAGATTATAGTAATAAATAGTGGTCCAGGTTAGCCTCATTGAGGTAATTTTTGAGCAAAACGATTAAAATTAGAAAGTTCTTAAGTTTCATGTAAAAAAAAAAAAAAAGCTCACCGTCTTTCTAATCCTCCTAAGCTTTAAGAACATGGGCAAAGAGGAGCACCTGGGTGGCTCAGTCCATTAAGCGTCCAACTCCTGATTTCAGCTCAGGTCATGATCTCACAGTTCGTGAGATCAAGCCTCATGTCAGGCTTTGCACTGAGTGTGGAGCCTGCTTGAGATTCTCTTCCTCTCTATCTGCCCCTTCCCTGCTTGCTTGCTCACTCTCTCTCTCTCTCTCTCTCAAAATAAATAAACAAAAAAGAAATACATATTACTATTTAAGACTTTTTTTGAAGGACCTTAAAAAGCCTTGCAGCCAATACAGGACTTGGTAAGTTTCAAAGTATTTCTAACTACAATTTTAATGCTATTAACATGAAGTATGCACTTCCCTCTACATGCCACTTGTCTAAATTCTGTTTTTCCTTCAATGAACAAACATGTTTTGACTACCTACCATGAGCTGGCATTTTAATGGTACCGATAGGACCCAGGGGTCACATTGTGGTGACATTACACAAATAAAGAGACAACTGCAACACTATGTAAGAAAGCCTGATTGAAGTGTTAGAACATGAACAGAAATGATGTTTGAGATGAATCTCAAAGAACTGATAGGAGATAAATAAATATGTGGGGAGAACTGAGGCACTAGAAAAGGTATGGTGAACCGAAAGTACACACTTTGATCATGCCACTGAATATGCTTTTACATGAAGAGAGATTACGGATTCAGTAGAACATGATAAACAAGGACACTGCACAAATAATCAGCAACTCTTTGGAGTCTGAATTTTAAGAAACTTAGTTTCCCAAGTAAAGTGTTCAGGGTCCACTGCTATAACAGGGATGATACACAATGACTTGACCAAGGCTCTAACAGGATAAGAAAGACAGAAGGGAACAAAGATACCTTTAGCAGGTAGAACCAATCATAATTAAAAGCCATAGCTTCTGGGAAGTGAAACAGAAACGGAAGCTTGGAATGGCTCTCAGGATCTGTCATGCCTTTCAGCAAGACAGGAAGCACGTCAGAAGAAACATGGGGACAAGATGATGACTCCCAATATGGGAAATGATGAATAGGCAGTATGTGCGTGGTACGTTTTAACAGAAATCTTCCCTAGATCGTGTAATGTATTGCTCTGCAGGCAAAAGAAAAAATTCTAGGAGATGATGAAGACACCAATTCAAAGGTATTTAATATTTCTAATACTATTTCTTGAGCAATATGTGCCTTCCAGAAACCAATTCTGCCAAATAAATGAAAAGACTGTCTGGTAAAATAAATTTTTTGTATACTAGGTAAAACAAAGTTCTATCTTCAAAGATCTCCCACAGTGCTAATATATGCAATTTATATCTCTAAAAGAGATTAAATGTGAAACATATGCCAATTTTCTTGACCAGGGGACACGTTTTTAGTGTAGCATCTGCTGAGACTACACTTCAATAAAATACACTGGAGAAAATGTCCTAGATTATTCTGACAAGGATCAGACAGTGTTGGGTCCTCAATTAGTATATATCTTTACACATTACAGTGCTATGAGAAAACTGACTCCAGGTGACTGCAAATTCTGATAAGCATGCAAAGTTTTTAAATAAAGGATGATTCTTTAAGAACCTAGGTGGCTCAGTTGGTTAAGCATCCGACTCCTGATATTGGCTCAGCTCATGATCTTGCAGTCGTGGGATTGAGCCCTTCCTTAGGATTCTCCACTGAGTGTGGAGCCTGCTTGGGATTCTCTCTCTTCCTCTCTTTCTGCCCTTCCCTTGCTTCGCCATGCACATTTTCCCTCTCTCTCTGTCTCTCTCTCTCTCTTTCAAAAATAAATAAATAAACTTCAAATAGAGGATGATTCTTTTTATAAAAGTCATGAAACATATTCAATCTCTTATTTGGCAGGTCTTAGCTGATACTATTCATTTCTATTTAAGTTTCTTAAGTCTTTTATTAATGGTTTTGTATACATAGATAATACTTACATAATTACTTCTGTATTAATGTTCTTTTTAAAGTGGAGAGTATTTATTTTTTGAGTAGTTACTCACATATTGCAGTATGTTGATGAATTAAACAAGAATGTCAGAATAAAAACGTGACATATAATAGATGTCAGAAGTCCACAGAGCTTCATGAAGGCTGAGTAAATAACAGAAGAAATTAGCAGGCAATCTCACAGTTTACTCAATGAAAAGTTACATTGTTTACTGAGTGCTTTAATTATCTTTCCTTTGGAAGTTTGATTTAGGTATTAAGGTTCTATTTTTAGCAGGTGCAAAATAAAATTGCTGGTGATAGCACTTTGAGATGATAATAGTGACAATATGTGGTTTGCTGAGAAAAATCTTCTACTTACAAAGTTATGCATTAGTGAAATAAACCGAAACCAGGTGAAAAAAAAGTGGAGTAATTACTACTCTGACATGCCTAAAAGGTAATCAAAGTGAATACACAGCTAATTTCAGGATTTAAAAACAAGATGAACTTACAAACATCATTTACATACATTTATTAGCCGTTAAAAGAGCTTTATTATAGTATTAACAAACTAAAAAAAATGCTTTAAAAGAACATTCCTTCTTTCTGTGGTTTCCCAAATGGGTAAATTAAAATGACATGTCTTCTAAGTGTCCACAAACACATTTTCTTATAGCATTTTTTTAAGTTTATTTATTTTGAGAAAGAGAGAGAGAGCAAGACAGGGATGGACAGAGAGAAAGGAAGAGAGATAATCCCAAGCAGGCTCCATGCTGCCAGCACAGAGCCTGAAGCGGGGCTCAATCTCATAAACCATGAGATGATGACCAGAGCTGAAATCAAGAGTCACATGCTTAACTGACTGAGCTACCCAGGCGCCCTTATAACATCTTTAAAAAGCAAGAGAGAAACATAAAAGTATTCAAAGCCAAGGTTAGGCATTGCACACATGGATATCTGAGGTTATTTTTATTCCAGTGGCTAATTCAATATGTAAGACACATTTCAATTTCTCCTGATTATATTTTTACTTGGCACTACATATTTTAGAAACTGACAAGGCAGATGTGACTCACACTTCTATATGTTAATACACAACACTATGTATGTTTTCTCCCAAAATAGTATTTTGAGTCCTAATCCTTCCCAGGGAAATTTCTATTTTATATCTAAAAATATACATATATAAAAGTGTATACACACACCATACATATATATGTGTATATAGGTATATATGTAATTTCCGATATGAGAAAATATTATAGCAAAACGTATTGTTTCAATTATATAAATATCTATTATCACTTTTTTCTCCTACAGTAAGATAAACCTGCAATAAGTTTTATAAAATGACCATGTCAATTACATTGTTAGTAGTATAGAGTATCATAGATAGAACATTATTTTGCCATCTAATTAGAAAGGTTTCTAAAATTTAATGCAAGAGTAATCTCAGTCATAAAACTGTATCGTGAAAATGCCATTGCATTTATTTTTAAATTATATTAACATTATGTCAAAACGTAGGATTATGTAACCCACATACAGTGGGGCAAGAAAATGTTAATACATACTAAATCATGGAGCATGCTTATTTGCATATAAGACTGAGTTGTCTGTTTTGTCCTCTTGCTCTGGTGCTCACAGTTTAGAAAAGGAGTTGTTAAAAGGAGCTGCATAAAACAGCCTAAATAAAGAGTATTTTTATTTAGTACTTAGCGATCACTATCTGGCCCCAATCTTAAGCATTTAATTTTAGTTCTCTGAGCCTAATTTTCTTAATCTAAGTAGGAAGTTCCAGAGGTAGTCTTCTTTAATGGAAGTTTCATGGAGTTGGATGAGAAGCAGGTTCAAGAATAAGAGAGGTTTCCAAATGGGCAGCTTCCCTCTCGCAGTCAAGTGGCTGAAATTGGCCTCAACTAGCCTACTTTCAATTCTCACTATTTTCTATCCTTGGTCTCCATATGTAACATCATTTTAAGAAAGAAGTCATAATATTTTAAGCTTAAAATCCATTGGATTGGGGCACCTGGATGGCTCAGTCAGTTAAGCGTCTGACTTGGGCTCAGGTCATGATCTCACGGTTTGCAAGCTTGAGCCCTGCATACGGCTCTGTGCTGACAGCTCACAACCTGGAGCCTGCTTGATATTCTGTGTCTTCCTCTCTCTCTGCCCCTCACCCGCTCGTCCTCTCTCTGTCTCTCTCTCTCTCAAAAATAAACTAACATTATTTTTTTTTTAATCCACTGGGTTACTAATACCTCTTGGGAAAGAGAATCCTCAGTCTCTCCTGCTCCTGGATGTCTTATAGTTTATGCCAACAATGCAAGGCTCTGGCTGCTCTTCACTTTGGCCATTTCTTAGGCTTGTGTGTATAGTGGGCAACCTAAAAGGATGAGGCAATGTCTCTCGGTAAGACAAGGAATAGGCTGGCTTACCATTTGCGATATGAGAGGCAGATTCAACAAGCTCAGTGTTCCTCACATGTGACTCAAACCCACTACATGTGCAGTTATCAGTGTAGGCCCATATCACATGATCCACATCAGAGTGGAGGGCAAGGTGAACTGATACAAATATGCTGACGTTCACATTGCCTGCTGTGGTGTGAGTAACAAAGTTCCCTGTCTTTGACCCAGGAGTGTCATATCAATGACTGGCATCTACAAAACAGTAACAAGTTAATTTATTAGCTTATAAATAAGGAAAAGTCAAATTCTGGGCAGGTACACGCCCTATCACTAGGCTTTTTGACTTAGATTTTCATTGATACTTAATATTTTTAAATGTTAAAACTAGACTAACAAAAATAGTAAGGTTCTAAAACTGCAGACTAGACATTTAACATTTAATAGTACAATTAAATTAAAGAATCTAGAAGAGTGAATTGTTTTAAGAAAATGTATTACAAGATAAAGGTAGCACTAAAAATCAGAGTAAAGAAACCTATTTCAACATAAAAATAACCATATATGGAAAACTCACAGCTAACATCATACTCAGTAGTGAAAAGTTGAGAGCTTTTCCCCTAAGATCAGGAAGAAGACAAGGATGTCCACTCTCACCGCTTTTATTCAACATAGTACTGGAAATCCTAGCCACAGAAATAAGACAACAAAAAGAAATAAAAGCCATCCAATTGGTAAAAAAGTAAAACTTCCACTATTTGCAGATGACATGATACTATGTATAGAAAATCCTAAAGACTCTATGAAAAAACTACTAGAACTAATAGATGAACTCAGGTCACAGATACAAAATCAATATACAGAAATCCATTGCATTTCTATACACTAACAATGAAATAGCAGAAATAAAAAATTAGAAAACAGCCTCATTTACAATTGCACCAAAAATAATAAAATACCTAGGAATAAATGTAACCAAGGAGGGGAAAGATCTATTCTCTGGAAACTGTAAAAACTGATGAAGAATAGAAAATAACACAAACTAAATGGAAAGATATTTCATGCTTATGGATTGGGAGACCAAATATTGCTAAAATGTCTATACTTCCCAAAGAAATTTACAGAATTAATGCAACTTCTATCAAAATACCAAAAGTATTTCTCACAAAACCAGAACAAAAATCCCAATATTTGGGGATGCCTGGGTGGCTCAGTCAGTAAGCGTCCGACTTTAGCTCAGGTCATGATCTCATGGTTCGTGAGTTTGAGCCCCGCATCGGGCTCTGTGCTCCTTGATAGCTCAGAGCCTGGAGCCTACTTTGGATTCTGTGTCTCCCTCTCTCTCTGCCCCATCCCCATTCATGTTCTGTCTCTCTCTGTCTTAAAAAATAAATAAAACATTAGGGGCACCTCGGTGGCGCAGTCGGTTAAGCGTCCGACTTCAGCCAGGTCACGATCTCGCAGTCCGTGGGTTGGAGCCCCGCCTCGGGCTCTGGGCTGATGGCTTAGAGCCTGGAGCCTGTTTCCGATTCTGTGTCTCCCTCTCTCTCTGACCCTCCCCCGTTCATGCTCTGTCTCTCTCTGTCCCAAAAATAAATAAACGTTGAAAATAAATAAATAAATAAATAAATAAATAAATAAATAAATAAAACATTAAAAAAATTAATTAAAAAATCCTAATATTTGTATGAAACCACAAAAGACCCTGAATAACCAAAACAATCTTTTGGAGATCGTGACCTGGCTGAAGTCGGACGCTTAACCGACTGCGCCACCCAGGCGCCCCATAACCAAAACAATCTTGAAAAAGAAAACAATTTGAAGTATCACAATCTGAGATTTCAAGATACACTACAAAGCTATAGTTATCAAACCAGTATGGTACTGGTGCACACGTGTGCACGCGCACACACACACACACATGCACACACACACACACACACACACACAAAGATACACAGATCAATGTAACAGAATCAAGAGCCCAGAAATAAACTCATGATTATACAGTCAACTAACCTTCAATAAAGGAGTCAAGAAGGCAAGAACATGCAATAGGAAAAAGAAAATGTTTGCAACAAATAGTGTTAGGAAAACTGGGCAGTTACATGCAAAAGAAAGAAACTGGACCACATTCTTCTACCATACATAAAAATAAACTCAAAATGGATTAAATACCTAAATGTGAGACCTGAAACCATACAAATCGCAGAAGAGAGCACAAGCATCAATTTCTCTGCCATCAGCCATATCAACATTTTTCAAAATTTTTGCCTCTCCTGAGACAAGGGGAAAAAAGCAAAAATAAACTACTGGGACTACATCAAAATAAAAAGCTTATGTGAAGAGAAGGAAACCATCAACAAAACCAAAAGACAATCTACTAAATAGGAGAAGATATTTGCAAATGGCATATCCAATAAAGGGTTAGTATTCACAACATATAAAGTCAGCACTCAGAAAACAACTAATCCAGTTAAAAATTGGCAGAAGATATGAACAGACATTTATCCAGAGAAGATATACAGATGGTCAACAGACACATGAAAAGATGCTCAGCATCACTCAGCATCAGAGAAATGCAAATCAAAACCACAGTGAGATATCAGCTCACACCTATGAGAATGGCTAAAATCAAAAACACAAGAAACAAGAGTTGGTGAGGATGTGGAGAGAAGGAACCCTGGGCCACTGCTGATGAAAATGCAAACTGGTGCAGCCACTATGGAAAACAGTAAATAAAAGTCCTCAAAAACTTGAAAATAGAATTATCATAAGATCAAGTAATTCCACTACTGTGTATTTACCCTAAGAATACAGAAATACTGATTTGAAAAGATATATGCACCCCTATGGCTACTGCAGGATTATTAGCAACAGTTAAGATATGGAAGCAACACAAGTCTCCATCCATAGAGGAGTGGATAAAGATATGATATATACATAAAATGAAATATTACTCAACCATAAAAATAATAAGACCTTGCCAGTTTCAACAATATGAAAGCATCTAAGAGGATACACTGCTAAGTGAAATAAGTCAATCAGGGAAAGACAAATACCATATGATTTCACTCATGTGGAATTCAACAAAGAAAACAAAGAAAAAAGAGGAAAAAAACTAAACTCTTAAATATAGAGAAGAAACTTATGGTTAGCCGAGGGGAGGAGGTGAGAGGATGGGTAAAATAATAGATGAAGAGGATTAAGAATAAACTTGTTGTGATGAACACTGTGTAATGTATAGAATTGTTGAATCACTATATTGTATGCCTGAAACTAATATAACACTGTATATTAATTATATGGGAATTATAATAAAAATAATTTAAAAAGAGAGTGAAAAGAATGAATTACTTAGTAAATAATGTGGCGGCAAGCGGTCATGCATTGTGAATATGTAAAATTAAACCCTTCACCTCACAATACACCAAAAACTAATAATAATAATGACAGATAAATAAGTGACCTAAAGTGAAGAATAAAATTACATGTTTATAAGAAATGTGGAAGGCTATTTTTATAATATAAATGTAAAAAGGACTTCCTTAGCAAAATAATCATAATAAGAAATCAAAAGGGGCGCCTGGGTGGCGCAGTCGGTTGAGCGTCCGACTTCAGCCAGGTCACGATCTCGCGGTCCGTGAGTTCGAGCCCCGCGTCAGGCTCTGGGCTGATGGCTCAGAACCTGGAGCCTGTTTCCGATTCTGTGTCTCCCTCTCTCTCTGCCCCTCCCCCGTTCATGCTCTGTCTCTCTCTGTCCCAAAAATAAATAAACGATGAAAAAAAAAATTAAAAAAAAAAAAAATACTTGGGAGCAAATGAAAATAAACCCATTTAAAAGCTTTGGGATGTAGCAAAAGCAGTTTTAAGAGGGCAGTTTATAACAACATAGGCCTATCTCAAGAAACAAAAATCTCAAATAAGCAACCTAAACTTCTGCTTGAAGGAACTTGAAAAAGAAGAATAAACAAAGCCCAAAGTTAGTAGAAAGAAGGAAATAATAATTATCAGAGCAGAAATAAATGGAAAAGAAAACAATAGAAAAAGATCAATGAGACTCAAAGCTGGTTTAGACTCATCAAGAAAAAAAGAGAGGATTCAAATAAATAAACAAAAAAAGACAGAGAAGCTACAACCAATTACACAGAAATTCAAATAATTTAATACAATAAAAAATTATATGCCAACAAATTGGACAACCTGAAAGAAATAGATAAATTTCTAGAAACACAGAATCTTCTGAGACTGATTTACAAAGATATTTAAGATCAATTACTGGTAACAAAATTGAATCAGTAATCAAACAAATCCCAACAAACTAAAGTCCAGAACCAGATGATTTCACAGGTCAATTCTAATGAACCTTTTAAAAAGAATTAATACCTTTCTTTCCAAACTGCTTAAAAAAAAAAAAAAAAAAAAACAGCAAGGAATGTTTCCAAATGCATTCTATGTGACAACATTACTTTGATACCAAAACTAGACAAAAACACTACAATAAAAGAAAATTACAGACCAATATCCCAGATGAGCATATATACAAAAACGTCAACAAGATAGTACCAAACCAAATTCAACAACACATTAAATTAAAACGATCATTTATAACGATCATAGGGATTCATTCCAAAGATGCTAGGATGGTTCAATATATACAAATTGATCAATGTGATTTACAAAATTAAGATTAAAAACCAAATGATTAGGGCGCCTAGGTGTCTCAGTCGGTTGGTCGTTCAACTCTTAACGTCTGCTCAGGTCATTATCTCAAAGTCATGGGATTGAGCCCTGCATCAGGCTCTGTGTTGAGTGTGGAGCGTGTTCAGGATTCTCTCTCTCCCATCTCTCTCTACACCTTCCCCACTTGCATGCACGTGCGCGCCCTCTGTCTCTCTCTCTCAAAATAAATAAATAAGCATTTAAAAAAACACCACAATCATTTCAAGATTCAAGAAAAACACTTGACAAAATTAAACCCATTCTCAATAGAGTGGGTATAGAAGGAATACCTCAACGTAATAAAGGCTATATATACGACAAACCCTCTGCCAAATTCATATTCAGTGGTGAAAACTGAAAGCTTTTCCCCTAAGATCAGGAACAAGACAAGGATGTCCATTCTCATCACTTTTATCCAACATAGTACTGGAAGTCCTGGCCATAAAACCAGACAAAAAATAAGTAAATAAAAGCCTTCCAAACTGGTAAGAAAGAAAAAAGAAAACACTGTCCATACTTGCAGATGGCATGATACTATGTACAGAAAACCTCAAAGACTCCACCAAAAAACTATTATATCTAATACATGAATTCAGTAAAACTTCAGAATACAAAATCAATATACAGCAGTCCACTGCATTTCTATACACGGATTGCTATCAAATAGCAAAAAACAGAAATATGTGTAACAATCCCATTTACAACTGCATCAAAGAGAATAAAATACTTAGGAATAAGTTTAACCAAAGAGGTGAAAGACCTGTACTCTTAAAACTTTAACACATTGATGAAATAAAGTGAAGGATACACAAATAGAAAGGTTAACCATGCTCATGGATTAGAGAATTAATATTGGTGTTTTTTGGTTTTTTTTTTATTTTATTTTTTTAATATTTATTTATTTTTGAGACAGAGAGACATCATGAACAGGGGAGGGTCAGAGAAAGAGGGAGACACAGAATCTGAAACAGGCTCCAGACTCCGAGCTGTCAGCAGAGAGCCCGATGCAGGGCTGGAACCCACGGACCGCGAGATCATGACCTGAGCCGAAGTCAGATGCTTAACCGACTGAGCCACCCAGGCGCCCCAAGAATATTGTTAAAATGTACATGCTACTCAAAGCAATGTACAGATTCAATGCAGTCTCTATCATAATACCAACACTGTTTTTCAAACAAGTAGAACAAAAATATCCCAAAATTTGCATGGAACCACAAAAGACCCCAGACAGCCAAAGCAACCTTGATAAATAAGAACAAAGTTGGAGGTATCACAATTCCAGATGTCAAGATATACTACAAAGCTATCACAATCAAAACAGTATGGTATTGGCACAAAAACAGACACACATAGATCAATGGAACAAAGCCCAAAAATAAACCCACACATCTACGGTCAATTAATTTGTGACAAAGAGGCAAGAATATGCAATCAGGAAAAAACAGTCTCTTCAATAAATGGGACTAGGAAAACTGGACAGCTACATGCAAAAGAATAAAACTGAACCACTTTCTTATATCATACACAAAAATAAACTCAAAATGGATTAAAGACTTAAATCATAAAGCTCCTAAAAGAAAACATAGGCAGTAATCTCTTAGACATCAACCTTAGCAGTATTTTTCTGGATCTGTCTCCTAAGGCATTAAAACAAAAGCAAAAATAAACTATTCCAACTACACCAAAATAAAAGGCTTTTGCACAGCAGAGGGAACTGTCAATAAGACAAAAAGACAACCCAAATAAAAGAAAATACTTGTAAATAATATAACCAATAAGAGATTAATACCCAAAATATGTAAAGAACAGATACAACAAAACTCCCTAAAAAACAAATAATCCAATTAAAAAATGAGCAGAGAACATGAATAGACATTTTTCCAAAAGAAGACACAGAGATGGCCAATGGAACATGAAAAGATGCTCAACATCACTAATCATCAGGGAAACACAAATCAAACCACAATGATTTCACCTCACATCAGTCAGAATGGCTAGTATAAAAAGGCAAGTGTTGGCAAGGATGTGAAGAAAAGGGAACCATCCTGCACTGTTAGTAGGAATGTAAACTGGTGCAATTACTGTGGAAACAGGATAAAGGTTCCTCAAAACATTAAAAACAGAATTACCATAAATGATCCATTAATTCCGCTACTGGGTATTTATCTTAAAAGAAGCACTAATTTGTAAATACATATGCATCCTTATATGCAGCATTATTTACAATAGTCAAGACATGGAAGCAACCCAAGCGTACATCAATAGATGGATGGATAAAGGAGATATAGTGCATATACAGAAGGGAATACCACTCAGCTATGAATCTTGCCATTCATGACAACAATGATGGACCTAGAGGGTATTATGCTAAGTGAAATAAGCCAGAAAAAGACAAATACCATATGATTTCATTTTTATGTGAAATCTAAATAACAAATGAGCAAACAAACAACAAAAAAGAAACAGACTTATAGAGAACTGATGGTTGCCAAAGGGGAAGGGGGGGGGGAATGGTAAAATGAACAAAGGGGATTAAAGGGCACAGAGTTCCAATCGTAAAATAAGTAAGTCCCAGGGATGAAAAGTGCAGCATAGGGAATCCATTCAATACTGTAATACACTTATTGTGGCGAGCATTTCACAACATATGTAATTGTTGAATGACTGTTATACATATGAAACTAATGATATATTCTATGTCAATTACACAGCAATCAAAATTTTTAAAAAAGAAAAAAAGAAAAAGACATGTCTGAAAAGATACTAAGTCGTTAGTATGAAGTACATGGGGGAGAGAAAGCTATTTCTCTTCAGACACTTCAGTACTGTATGGATTGTTATATACATAACAGATACATATATATGTATCTGTCATATATATATATATGTGCACATATATACTACTTCTATAATTGAAATTATTGGAATTAAGCTTTAAAAGTAAAATAAATAGCAATTAAGAAAAGAAAAGGGAGAAAATAGCAGACCAGATGATGTAAATTCTAGTTATTTTGTATTGCTGGGTCTCCAGCAACTGACCCAAAAACTGATGAATTTTACTCAAAGCCACAGATTCAAAAGTTCTGAAGGAGGAAACATTGGTACCTGAGGGATCAGTAGAGAAGGTGTCCTGACCTGAAGACTCGCATGGCCACACTGTGCTAGTCAGTAGGACTGATACTTCTTAATGATGGTTAGCAGCACCTGAGAACATTGATCCTTATGTCTCTTGATGAGAGAGCCCCGAGACCTCTTTGCTCAGTAATGAATGCAAAAAGAACTAGCTATCTTGTGTAATATGAGGAAAATTAGCTCTGGAAAAGACGATCAGAGATCAAGAAATCTAATAACATTGGTGTTTTCTGGTAGAGAGAGAAAGATATATATCCTACACAGCGGTATATGGCCACGCACGAGCCTAGGCAACTACAAAGTTGTGTGATGAAAAGGCAGTAAAAGAAGCAATACTTAAGGAAGAAAAGCCTTATACAATAGTAATCACAAAATTATTGAGATGTTTTACATTTTTTCATACTGACTTCTTGAAATCCACTGTTTTTTCGCACTTAAAATAATCTTAGGTTGTTAGCCACAGTGCTCATTAGCCACATTTGTCCAGTGACAATCTTATCAGACAATGAATCTCAAGAGAAAGAGCAGAATATATGAGAAGCTGGTCAGAATATAAACTGATACAAATGCCTGGAGAACAAATTTAAGATATAGATAACCGAAGGTCCAGCAATCCCACTCATGGGAATGTAGCAAAGGAGTCTACACCAAACTGTTGGGAGAAGCAAGGATTAACAACCACCTTAGATGTTCATAATGTTCACAGAGTAAAGTCTTTGCATTCCCTGGCAGGAATGTAATAGTATTTCTGGCAGCTGCAGCAAGTATGCTTTATGTCCTCACATTCACTACATATGAAGGCAGGTACATCACTCAGTCTCTTTCACGTGTAAACAAATGGTGACCAGTTGGTGGACTTATCTGGAAAGAAAAATAATGCAATGATGCTGGCCTCTACACTTCTAAACCTCTTCATCTGCCCATCCTTCTAAATCCAACCATGTAACACATCCACCACTGTTCTGTGAGCTCCAAATGTGACCTTGCTTTGATGCAAATATTAGCAAATTTGCTGATATTAAAGTCCTAGTAATCACCAACTGACACAACTTACAAGTAAGAGAGGACACAAGAGGCATTTGTTTTCGAGTTCCCTAGGTCAATCAAACATATTACAGGAGAGAGGGGCATGGGCTCAGCCTCTGGGGCTTGATAGCTGCCCCCCTCTGATAGTCATTTTCCTGATCTCTAAAATCACTGTAAAACCTACCCAACAAGGCTGTTGTGAGGAAAAGGACTGTCTACTACCAGCCTGTAGCAAAAGGAGAAAAAAAAAAAAAAAAAAAAAAAAACAGCAACAACAATAGCAGTTTACCTTTTCCCATAATGCCTGGACAATATTTTCTCTAGAAAGCATCTATTTGCCTTTAATATTCAAACAAAATGGTAATAAAAGAAATATAAGTCAAAGGAACAATATGATAGCAATTTTAGACTTCCAGATTAACAAATATCATTTTAAATGTTTTTCTTCAAGTATGGAGAAGATTCAGTAAGAAAGGAATCACGTGACACCAGTGGTGGCATTGTCAACTGCTTTATCGTCGCCAAAGAGAATCTGACACTGCAAGGTCCTTGTCCCCTCCTTCAGTAACATCAGTACTGGTAAGCTTTCCTTGGGAAACAGTGAAAATACAATATATTTGCATCCAAAAATATTACTCATTTATAAGGAAAAAAATGAAACCTAAATCCCTAATATGAGAAGAATGTGTATCCATGTATCCAAAAAATTAAGTAATATTTAAATTGATATTGAAAGAACATATCCCTGTATCCAAAAAATTAAGTAATACTCATTTTAATAATATTTAAGAAGAGTTTAATCATGTGAATAAATGTTATATAATCACCTGTTAAGACTGGGATAGAGAACTATCAATATAGAATAGAATATTAAGCACGTAAAAAGGCATAGAAAAAAGACTAATGGAGAAATTGCTTTTTGATTAAATTTGTTTAAACAAAAATCTATTTTAAATCCCTATTTGGATTTTCTGACTAAATATACACTTAATATAAAGGCAACATATCAAAAGTCTCCTAAGACTTAAGAACCAAAAATTGTGCTTCTACCCACAAACTTGTCAACTTTCTCATGTAAGCTAAAAAGGGCTAGCAGGCGTCCCTCTCTGCCAGGGATGTCAGAAGTATTCACAGGGAATGCAGATCTCCACTAGGTGATTATTTTAAAAATAATTATTGGTAGAAGAGTTTCCTACTTATTGATTTTTTATTATTCTTTCAGTCTTCAGTTTGGTGTGTATGTATGTACTTATGTGCTTTTGGGTGCTGAGAGATATGTGTGTGAGTGTGTGTGTGTATTTATAATTTTTAAAGAGTTAAGTAATCGTTTTTAAAGTAAAAGCAGGATATGTGTTTGCCAAACTAAGAAACAAAGTGCACACCCATTAGGCTTTCCTTGAGTATTTGATAGACAATGCAGAAGCCACCTTGGCTAGAGAACAAAGATCTGAAGGGATCCCAGTTACACCAGTGGGTCTTAATTGGCTCAAAAGGCCCATTTGTTGCCTGGTGACAAATATATGCTAGCTATTCCTACATCATTTAGGCCATGCATAATCATCTTACTAAGGAAGCAAAATTGCGACCCTAGAACTTCCTGAAACATGAGGAGACATGGTTTTAAGTTTTATTCCCATAGTACAAAACTCCTTTTGAAAGGTATAGTAAAAACATTAAGATAAACATCTACTATGAGTAATTATGAGTCCTTTTTTGCATTTGAACTGAAGTAGAATTATTAAAATTCACTAGGTAAATGGATTGTCAATTTAGGCTGTTTTTCTCAGGATGCTTCCAAATTCTCTAAGACTAGCTCTTTCAGAAAGCCTTGCTGCTGCTTTTAAAATTAATAACATGTGTCCTGAGCTACCAGAAGTTAAAGCCTAGAAGCCTTTTTCCTTGCTATCAGAGGCTAATGGATTACAGTGTCATTTATACAAACTTGGTATCAAACAGTTAAACCTTGAAGCTTAGGCTGAAGTCTGGCTACACCCCAGGGCCCTTGGGTAGACCTTGGCACAGCTCAGGTGTTGTGGGGGATGCTGTGCATGACAAACAGGAAGCAACCTCAGAGACAGGTGTGTTTGAGGGCTGTGCGGGGGAGGGGGAAATACTCTCTGTAGCTCCATAACCCATATAACCAGCCCTTCTCACCACCAGAGGAACAGAACAGCAAAAGGGGAAGGCGGGGTGGTACCCACGGGAAAAGAGGTGCTGCCTCACAGTGATGAGGTACAGCGGAAGCAGAGGCTTATAATATGAAGTTAAATGTGCTTTATTAGAAAAATACATGGAAACAGTTGAATCCTTACTTAGAAATACCATTTATTTGCATTGCAGGCATAAAGTCTGAGTATTTTCTGAGCATGCCCTCTAAAACTAGAATGAAAGAGCAGAAAATATTAGGTAACAAGAAACAAATATCAAGCAGAGGGGAGAAAGCACAGAAATACGGCAACAATCAGGGAGAAGATGCTTTCCTAATCGCTCCTAACTGAAGGCAATGAGCAGAGATTAGCAGTTAAGAACTCTGGGACAGCACCACGACTTAAGCCTATAAATCGTATCTACAATTTTCTGGAAATATATGTGCACGTACGCACACACATATGCAAGCACAATGTGCCTTCTTTTCAACTAACTCCTTCTGCCAATCCTCTGAAGTCCTTTGGGGTAATAGTAATAGGGATACTTGAACAGTGATTAACTCAACTAACATCATTCACTCCCTTGATACTGGGTCAGCCAATAGACGTTACCTAAAGACCACAGGGCACTAAGGCCTTACACTAACTGAAAACTTCATACGGATTAGCACAGTTAAGCTAAGCTAGGAGCCCTAGCCAACCGCTTTTGTTAACACCAGATTTTTTTCTCCTCTGAAACATGATCTCCTCTGAAACATGTATATACAGACACATTTGTACAAAGACACACACAAACACATACACACTCAAGTCCTCCCTCCACACTACAGTGTTTTGTTTTGTTTTGTTTTTAGCGTGCCCAAAATACATTTTAAATGCAGACATTATGTTTTGTTTTTAGTGATGCAATTTGTTTTATAAGTATTAAACTGCACTGTGTTGACACCTTAAGACTCCTCATTAAAGGGTACAATTCTGTAAGTCTATGAAATACAAAATTTTCTGCTTCATGAATACACAACCAAAAACAACTCTTCTAAATATATGGAAGAAATTTAAGGTTTGCTTTTTGTTTTGCTTTTGCATTGAATCCAAAACACTGCAAGTAATAATTATAGTTGTTACCATTCAGGAAGTGCTGAGGGAAACCAAATTTTATCTGCCTTTTCAGTGGATCTTAGTTAACTTTATTCATCACAGATAAAGAAGATAAAAATGTGCTTAAATCTTTAGAAACAATACTTTCATATGGTGTTAATAATGTCAAAGCAACCTAAGGCTTTTAAAGGTAAAAGAATAAAAATTGTATATGGTTTATTCTTTTAAACAACTTAACCTGAAAACAACACCAGAATCTCTAAAGCTTCTTTTGTGTAGTTGCTAAAATCTGTTCAATTTTTCCATTCCAATGAATCACAAAATCAAAGAGCACAGAAAAAAAATAACCCTTAAGTATTTTTGATGTGTGTAAGACAATGAACAATTACTTAAAATTCAATGTCTAAATATTTATTAACCATCTGACACAGCAGCAAGCGTTTAATCCCTGTTACCCAAGATCCAAATATTCATTCCAATAGCCCTAACACATTACTAATGCTTATAGATTCATTCTTCTCTAACTGTTAGGTAGAAATTTGCCATCTGCTGTTAGGTCATTTACATTTGGAGAAAATGTCTCATCATCCCATAAAAAAAAATAAAAGTAAATAAAAACACAATTTCTTGACATCAGTTACTGAACCCCAGGTATCTTTTTTTTTTTTTTTGGCACATTTCTTAAACAGTACTCTATTATATTTAAGCCAGATAACAGTCCCAAAGAGAATTATAAAAAGTCTAGACATAGTATGTTTGAATCAGTATTTTCTAATAAGCAATATTAACTTACACTAAGTTCTTAAGAATTTTGTAAAATGACAGACCTCATGTTGTTTTGGGATCTGCAAGGAACCAAAACTTTCTTTAAGGTAGGAGAGACAAAAGGGATTGGAGATAATGGGAAAGGTAAATTAGAACCTTATTTGGCGTTAATGAGTGAAAACCGGATACGATTCCAAAGTTACAGGTCTTTAATTCATGAAGGAATGCGATAAGTGTTATTTTAAATTGTCAACTTATTTCATCTTCTTACTTCTGGTGCATAATCCAGAAAAATACAAATTATATGAAACTTTAGTAATAAACTAAGCATGTAATAAGTAATTGAAACTTCTTTTTTTTTTTTTTTTTTTTTTTTTTTTTTTTAAATTTTTTTTTTTTTTTCAACGTTTATTTCTTTTTTGGGACAGAGAGAGACAGAGCATGAACGGGGGAGGGGCAGAGAGAAAGGGAGACACAGAATCGGAAACAGGCTCCAGGCTCTGAGCCATCAGCCCAGAGCCCGACGCGGGGCTCGAACTCACGGACCGCGAGATCGTGACCTGGCTGAAGTCGGACGCTTAACCGACTGCGCCACCCAGGCGCCCCAAAACTTCTATGACATCACTATTAATATACCTCCTTTACTAGAAATGTTTTTGTTTATTTTTTGGAGGTTTTTTTTTGTCTAGAAATTTGGTTAACAAAATATTTCACAATAAACATGATAGAGTCACATCCGTAAATAATATATAAATTGCTTACCTCAGTCAAGTGTGGCATAGGGTTAAATCCACAGAGAGTACACACTTGATTCTTGCATTCCGTGCAAGTATTGAAGTTAGGAGGATCCTTAGAACCTATGTTGAGTTCAGTCTTGCAGAGAGGACAGGCTGATTCTGGTTTGGGAGTTTTCTCCAATTTGGGGGGAAGGACAGCCTTTTGAGGCTCAGCTGTTAGAGGTTTGCTATCCTTAACAGGCAGAGGCTTCTTTTCTGTTTCTGTTCTTTTTACTGTTGGAACTGGTTCAGATTTGGGTTCTAATTTTTCAACTACTGGAGCTTTTGCTTCCTTTTTCACAGGTACAACCTTTGCAGGTGCCGGTGGTACCTGACCTGTGGATTTGGGTGGCCCCTGAGAAGGAGGTGGCTGTGAAGGAGGAGGGCCCTGTTTTGTTGGAGCTCCAAGAGCACTCTGAGATTGAGACCCAGGCTGGCCTGCTGTGGAGATTAAATTTGATGCCTGGCTGAAGATTGATGCTCCAAACCCAAAGAGTTTTCCAGTCACAGTTTCTTGAGGAGTCGTGGGCTGCGATTTAGGGGCATCGGTAATACTTCCCAGATTCAGACTGAAACGTCGCGACTGCTCCTGAGGCTTTGGGGGCTGCTGAGCTGTGGGGGCAGTTGGGCCAGTGGGAGGTCGTGGGCCTGCGGGTGGAGGTGACCCTTTTGGCATCGGCTTGGCATCTGGCTTAGGACTCATTTTGGTTTGTGCTTTCTTGGGCTCTTCTCTCTTCTGAACCGGATCAGCTTGTTTTTGACCTTTGCCCTCTGGGCTGGGCCCAGGATGTGAAATAATTTTCGAATCTGATGCAGGTCGGGGTATGACTTTAGAATCAAACGGGGTGACTTTTTCTCCCGTTGGTGGAAAACTCTGGGAGGGTTTGGCAGCGTCTGTTTTTAGAGGAGGGGTTATTATCTCTTGATCTTCCAACTGTACTTTAGGGCTTGGAATATCAGGTTGTGCTGCTACTGACGATGAAGACTCGACATCTGTGGCTGGCTTTCCTGTCTTGGGCTGCTTTGGTTTATCATCAGCCACGGGGACCTCGGCCTGCTCAGAGGGAACCGAGGGCTCTTTGGGAGGGGCTGGCTTGGGCGAAGACTCCGCCGCCGCTGGAGGTTGCCTGGCGGCAAGTGGGGGAGAGCCGTGAATGGTCGGTTGTTTCACTAGAGGTGGGGGCCTCTTAGACTCAGGTGCCTTCAAGATCTCCTGCTTGGGTACAGTATCCTTCTTTGGAGAAGTGTGCTGTGGCTGTGGGGATGGTTTGCTCACGGCAGATGCAGGACCAACAGGAGCAATCTTCGGTTTAGGCTGAGGTGATGAGGGAACTGGAGCCAGGTCACCTCCGAGAGCTCTTTTCATCTGACAGTTTAAACAGAGCCACTCTTTTATCTAGAAATAATATAAAATAATGGTCAGTGAGAGAGTAACAATGTGAAAACACAAAAACATTTTTAAAAATACATGGTACCATTTGACGCTATGTCGCTCATCATTTGAAACATAAAATATAGATCAAATTAGTTCACTTAGTTTATATTAAAATATTAACATGTTGAGGTGCCTGGGTGGCTCAGTAGGTTAAGCATCCGACTTGGGCTCAGGTCATGATCTCACGGCTAGTGAGTTCAAGACCCGCATGGGGCTCTGTGCTGACAGCTCAGAGCCTAGAGCCTGCTTCGGATTCTGTGTCTCCTTCTCTCTCTGCTCTTCCCTGCTCATGCTCTCTCCCTCTCTCTCAAAGGTAAATAAACATTAAAAAAATTAATAAAATTAAATATAAAATGTTAATTATACTGAAATATAATTAATGAACCTCAGAGACTTAAACACCATATATTTTAAGGAAAATAAAAAGTAAACATAAAAATATTTTTTTTCTAATATTAATTTTGTTGTTCTTTGCCTTTGATTCACTGAAAGCATGTTTACCACTAGAAACAGAAAACACTGTATCATAAAAAGAAGAGTTATAATAGATTCCATAAATCAGTTACATTAGATATTTTCTCTATTGATGGCTCATGAACAGTTTTCAGTTATACAACCCAGAGTACGCTTGTCAAATTATTAACACATTGCTAATTTCTTAAATTAGCAGAGCATTACGTTCCCCTCCAAGGCAACATAATCAAATGTGTGAAAACAAAAATTATTAACCACACTGGGTTAGAAAGAAAACATTCTCTGTTAAGAAAATAAGGAAAAAATAATGGCATCCCTTCAAATTATCATAAATAATACCATGATTTTACAGAGGAAATATTTTTTCTTTAAAGTTTTATGAATATACTAGAAAGAGCAATATAACTAAGCAATATATTGATTTAACCGGTGAGATACATATACATGTGAAATATACATCACACACACACACACACACACACACACACACAGCTTTAGGAGTAAGTTGATCTGCTCATTTCATGTCACATCAATTATGAAAAGGAGACGGTGAATTCAATACTTATTTCAGAATATAATTTAAAACTACCTATGTCTAACATTTACTTTTTTTTTTTTTTAAGAACAAGAGAGAGTGCACTAGTGGGGGAGAGGGGCAGAGGGAGAGAGAGAATCTTAAGCTAAGGGCTCCGTGCTCAGCACGAAGCCCAACATGGGGCTGGATCAAGAGTCGGCTGCCCAACTGAGCCACCCAGGTGCCCCTTCACCTTTTTTTTAAATTTCAAAATAATTTATGCTTATAATACAAAATTTTAAATATTTCCAAAATCATTTAGGATGTCAAATTCTATGTCATGTAATCTTTTCCACCCAAAGTAACCAGTGTTACCAGTTTGGCACTGAGGTTCTTTGTACAGAATTCTACATGGTTGAAAACTAAATATATGGAGCACTGATACCAGAAAAGTTTTCTATAGTACAAAAGTGTCAAGTGTTAGGCTGGCAAAAAACATACACTTTACCTGCAAAGAATTTTCTTTTGAAAAGAAATGGAACTAACTTTTCCCAAACTCTTAATTTTTTTTAAATTATTTCACAGTTCATATTGTTAAGCATTTAAAAAAATTTTAATGTTTATTTATTTTTGAGAGAAAGAGAGATAGAGCATGGGTGGGGGAGGGGCAGAGAGAGAGAGGGAGACAAAGAATCTGAAGTAGGTTCCAGTCTCCATGCTGTTAGCACAGAGCCCGACGTGAGACTTGAACTCTTGAGCCCTGAGATTATGACCTGAGCCGTAGCTAGACACTTAATCAACTGAGCCACAGGCACCCCTATTAAGTTTTCTAATAAAAAAAAAATTTTTAATTCAAAAAATTTTTAAAAATTTTACTGAATTTTTTCTTAATTATTAAAAAGGCTTTAAAATAAAAAGCACACAGAAGTTATTTAAACTCATTCGCCAGTATGAAAGGACTTATTTTGCAATCTCATGGTCAGGTAAACTTTTGTTTAGAGAAGATTAAAAAAGATTCTCAACTCTAACATCTTATTTCTGTTTAAAAGTGTGAATCATAAAGTAAAATTAAAATATTTGTTAAAAATAGGTAGAAAGTAACAGAAGTAAAGAGAACATAGACCAACTTGCAGCATGAATGAGAAGTGGTTTTCTTTTGGTGTACAATATTTTAAAGCATAAGTGTTAAACTTGTGAATTTTTTGTATTTAAGGAATACAGAAAATTGATGGAAATATTTACTAAAAACTTGTAAAAAATAGGTAGAAAGTACTTGAGCGTTCATTACATTTGTTTTCAATATGGCAGTTGAATATCTACATACTTTTATATTATCTTTATGTTTCTGTATGTTTGAAGCATCTCACATAATAACTTTTTATACATATAAATATTTGAATCCCAAAAGAGAAACAATTGCTACTTAAAAGGTAAGCTAGAATGTTAGGAAAGTTTCACTCGATTTTACCCCCTTCTTGATGGACAGAAATTCCTCCATAAATATGCATCTACCTACTTGACCATCTCCCCTACTCTCAATGACACTTGTGCTGTTCTATTGTTTATTTTTTCTCATTTGTCTTTTTCCACAGCCTTCACTGACACCAAAGCACCTTATAATCATGCAGTCAAACAAGATAAAAGAAACTATAATTAAAAGCATAATTTTTTACCTAGTCTCTCTCATTGATTTTTTTCTACAAAATATTATGAGATGTACATCCATAATAACCACCTTAAATCACAAACTCCTAGGGTTAGTGACTTGCATTATAGTTAAATTGCTCTTCTTCTTTTTGACAAGTGTTATGGCCAAAGTCGATGTAAAATTCATACACTTACTTGTTTTTAATGTTTTTAAGTAAGCTCTACTTTAGCCCAACATGGGGCTTAAACTCATAACTCTGAGATTGAGTCTCATGCTCTACTAACTGAGCCAGCCAGGACACCCCACCTATTCATTTCTTTATTCAAGTATTTATCGGGTAACTTCTACTTGGCCTATGGCACTGAATAAAAGAGAAAAAATCTCTAGTCTCCTGGAGGCTGGATTACAGAAGAAAAATCAGATAAGAAACAAGTTAACATGTAATATAACTTCAAGGTTATTACAGGTATATATTAAGTGTCATCAGATATAGTATCAGATACTATATCTGATGATACTGTAATGACTCCTTTTTTCCTTTCATCCTGCTAGGAAACTTTCTAGTTTCCTTCCACTCTCCCCCTTGAACACTTCCTTGGATTCATTTGGTTTTTTCAGCAAAATATTCAATCTCTGTGCAATGTGAACGTTGGAGTTTCACACATAGCTAGCCAGTAGGCTCTCACTCCACCTTGAACCACTGCAAAATTAGTACACTACCATAGCATATAATATGCATAATTTATATTAAAACTTGGAAACATTCTATATTGCCCTTATTCCAAAATCAAATGTGTCCTTCTAGTTTATGAATGCATATGACTCTTTTTTTAAAAAAAATTTTTTTCAACGTTTATTTATTTTTGGGACAGAGAGAGACAGAGCATGAACGGGGGAGGAGCAGAGAGAGAGGGAGACACAGAATCGGAAACAGGCTCCAGGCTCTGAGCCATCAGCCCAGAGCCCGATGCGGGGCTCGAACTCACGGACCGCGAGATCGTGACCTGGCTGAAGTCGGACACTTAACCGACTGCGCCACCCAGGCGCCCCTATGAATGCATATGACTCTTGTTTCCACATAAGGACACAAAGGAGAGTCAGGAAGAAAGGTAGAAAACCCAAGTCACCTCTTCTTCTCTTTTTCTCTTAATACACCCTTTTTTTTGAGATATTCCACGGTCCCAACTTTTATTCTTTTAATGACCATATTTTCTTCACTTGGATAAACAACACATAAAAAACATTTTGACGCCTCCATGTTCCTCCTCGCCACTAGAATACAGGTTAAAATCATTGTAGAGATCACAGTATGAAAAGCTTTTTATCCTCTTAGGATTTTTTTAGAAAGAGCCTCCTTTATATTTAATTCTACTGGCCAAATCCATTGAAAATAGAAATGATTTGCATCTCAGCGCTTAATCTAGTCCTGGAAACAGTGGCATTTCCAACTCCCTGATCAACTGAAAAACAAAAACAAAAGCAAACCTCCCATACACTGAGAAAATGAAAAAGTCCACAACCCGCCCCCCGGCTGCCCCCCACCTCCAGCATCACAAACCACCTTTAACTTTTCTGTGGGCAGTGTCGTTCACGATGCACACAGAGAAATAACAGTGCCTTTGGCCTCTCAGTCCTTGGCATTATAAATCCCATAGTATTTGCACTGCATTCTCCATTACTCAAGTGTGTCTATGATGCTTATGAAAGGTACTTTCCCATTCATCTTTGCACGTTTCCAAAGCCACTGTCCCTCACTTGGCCTTTGTGATTGCTCAGGTACTTTACACCCTCACAAAAACATAACCCAGGCAAAACGAACAACCACAGAAGGGGTGACTCTAACTACTTCCCCTCACACCTCGATGCCTCTCCCAAAACTGTGAAATAAAGTTAATCTTTTGCAAGAAATTGAAAATATCTCATTTCCTTAATGTTATCATGCTAGCACTTATATCATCCTTCTATTTCCGAATCTATATCCCCTAAAAAGATGGTAAGCAACAAATGGTAAGGACTTTCTATCTAGGAGTCTTTCTATCGACCCCCAGGGGTCTAACTAACCCTTTAAGCATGATAGATGTCCACCGTTTTTGAGCTGGTTTGAATGAAGTAAGTTAACTGAGAACGTCTGTGCTCTTCAAGCTACAGCTTTCCTGTATTTACTCTGCTAATTCCCACTGTTTACGCAGTTTGTATCACAGGCTTCGGCCTTCACTTTCTGGTTACATGCCAATCTCCCCAGAACCTGACCGGATACCTCTGCCCATGGACAATCTATTCCCATTTTGATTCAAACTGAAGGAGTCCCTCATAATCACCATACCTACTAAGCATACATATTTTCCCTGCCCAGAGGCAATTACTGTCTTGCTTCATTTCTAAAATTAAGCATTTGTCTCTAAGTCTGAGGAAAATTAACCTGAATTAATTGCCATCAGTGCCTCAGACACTCGCTGCCCGTTCCATTTGGTACCCATGCCTGTAACAGAGTTGGTTCTCCTATTTCTACATGATTGGGTCTTCAGTCCAATGTAGCCTTAAACAAGGATCTTAGAACACTTCAGTCCTTATGACTTCTTCCCCATGCCACAGAAGTCAGACAATATTCAAGGCCAAGGCTGGTTCACAGAAGAAACCCTCCACCAATATTTCATCAACAAGTTTCCAGGTCCCTTGCCACAACTAACACCTATTCCCTAACATTGCACTATACTCATCCACATCCACCTGATAAATGATGGGAAAAATGAAAGAGACAATACCAGGGAAGCCTACAACTATATCGATGTGTCCAAGAACTCTTATCTTCAATATATAAACATTAAAATGACTGAGTACAACTTTATTTAAAAAAACACATCCTGCTTCAGCTATTTGCAATTCTAGAGTTTACATAACAAAAGGAAAAAATAGTCATCTTTTGCTTTCCCCACCCAAAGCTTTACTTACAGAAAGTATACAAATGAATTCAAGGTCTGGAGACACAACTGTTTAATGAGCTACTCTAATTCAATTAGCTCTTTGGAAAGGAATAAAAGAAAGGAATAAAGTTGTTCATTCACTCTTCTAATTTAATACGCTGCATAAATGGGATAAGAGACTGGTTAGCCAGGATTTCTGCTCATTCTGAGGTCACTATGTATTCTAGCGTAGTCCTGCATATAATTAATATAGCACACCTCCCTGTTTAATCCAATCCCCTGGGTTCTACTTTGTTGAACCTTTGTTTTTTATCACAGCTGTGAAATACAGTAACACAACTTCATTATCTAAGGACTTTGATGAATAATCATAAATGTATTATTTAAATGTTTTAAGAGGTATCACTTAAGTTTGTGAACTGCATATAGAGTTTCAATTAATGTTGCCACTTTCAAACAAAGTTAGAAAAACTTTTGATTACTAAAATATTATATTCTGATTTTTAAGAGTGTGTCTTCAGTAATAATTTAAAATAATTAACTCAATACATCTAAGCATCGAGGTGAGTTGGCAAATGTCGGTGTTCTAGAATTAAAGAATGCTCTTGCTCAAAACTGTTATTACTGTTATTAATCTACTTAGCTAAAAATTTCTCAAAAAAAAAAAAATGCCTAGAAGCCCTAATGACTAACATCCAGTCTTCACTGCCCTCCAGACTGCAAATTTTAAACACAAAATCTTCATAAGATTTATAATGCAATCTCTGTTCAACATAGCATGCTACTGGAAATAATGGAACATCAAAAGAATAACACGATGTTGGGAATTCATATGTGTTGATGTGCACACCAATTCACAGGAGCTCCAGAATAAATTTTCTTCAATCATGCTTTCATCCTGTCCCTATAAAACAAAACTTGCTGGGTTCCTACTTCTGGAAGCATAACAACTAAACTTTTCTGCAGACCAGGACATCTATATGTACCATTTACTGTCACGGCAGTATCCTCTTTCTGTCTTATGTTAGTCATGATGCACAGCCCAATGTGTACTCCTCCTCCACTTACCTGAATATTACCCATCTTTACAGGCCACAGTGGATTTCCTCCTTTTACCACTTAATATTCCAAGGTCTACCCTTCTCAGCTCTCACTACCATAGTATGAACCACAGCACTCAGACTCCGATTTAATTTTCTTTTTTAATTTTTCAGTTTAAAATGTTTTTCCAATTATTCCTTCTTCTCTCCTCTCATCACATGGACTCAAATGGAGCAACCACTTCTCATGATTTAATTACTCTGAATTTTTTCCTATTTTTCATCAAATTCTCATCAAGTATTTACTGAGTATGTTATTTATATTTTATATTGTACTATTTGTATTGTTTTGAAGGCCATAAAAGACATAATTGCATAACCTACATTATATAATAATGCAATGTATCCTATTATAAAGAGGAAACCAAGCTATCACTTGAAAACATTCTGTTTTCTGCTATTCAAGGACTGCCCAAGCCACAGGACCTCCTCCACAGAGGCAGTTACTCACTGAGAGCAGTTTGGCTGCAGATGGCTCGCTGTAGCTGACATCTTTAGCTGTGCATATTAATGCACAATTTATTTTGGCTAAAAACAGGGCACTAGCATTCCTCAGAACTGTGATGACATGCTTAGCAACTTGGGCAACAGTTTAGTTTAAAACGGTCCATCCAGAAGTGGGAAGGATACTTTCTCTCTGAAAGTGTGCAGATTACAAATTTCTGCTGCATAATTCAGTAACCATTACCAAACCTCATGAAATATACACTAAACATAAAATGTTTTCCTTCTTAAAGCATAATAACGTTCAGCAAACACTACCAATAACATATGCAAATCCTAAAAAAAAATCAGATCAATTAAAAAAAGCAAAGTTTGGGGAACCTGGGTTGGTTAAGCATCAGACTTTGGCTCAGGTCATGATCCCATGGCTTGTGAGTTCAAGCCCCGCATGGGGCTCTCTGCTGTCAGCGCGAAGCTGGCTTTGGATTTTCTGTCTCCCTCTCTCTCTGCCCCTCCCCCACTCGTGCTCACTCTCTGTCTCTCTCTCAAAAATAAACAAACATTAAAAAAAAAAAGCATAGTTTAATGTTTGTCAGTGCAGTCCAAAACAAGAAAACCACTTTCACCAAGCAAAACTTAAAAAATAATTACACTACACAGACATGAAAATATATTTGTACTCTATTACAGTCACACAGAGAGGAGAATCCCTAATCAGTCAAGTGAACTTACATACACTATGCATTAACATTTCTAAACAGTCTCTCATATGGCAAATTCCAACTTTTAGAACTTTAATGATTAACATACACCTTGAGCTATCACACAGTTTCGAAGCCTGTGATACAATAATTCCAATTAGGCTGTGTCTGCAAACAGCTTGTTGAATTGTCCTCTTATTTCATTTAAAAATGAAGATATAAATTCCATTAGTAAAAAGAACCAAAGGTCACATCAACATTGTGAACGCATTATACATGCTGAAAGCTATGTATCTTTTTTTTGTTTATTGCTACATCTTTTTTTTTTTTTAAGTTTATTTTTGACAGAGAGAGAGCTTGCACACTCACAAGCACGTGTGCAAGTGGGGGAGGGGCAGAGAGAAAGAGAGAACTTGGGGCTTAAACTAATGTGAGATCATGACCTGAGCAGAGGTCAAGAGTCAGGCACTTAACTGTGCCACCCAGGCACCCTTCAAAGCTACAGATCTTTAATTCAGTCAGATGCTCACTGGAATTAAGATAATCATTTGTACATTGAGTTGAAAAGGAAAAAAAATACGTTTTCAAAAAATATACTAAATGCTTAAAGTATATTGAATTTTTGTAAAAAACAACAAAATTTCATGAGTATTTTAGCCTCTTTTAAGCTTTCTGTGAGTGGGAGCCACTTATAACTTGTATTTATTCAAATTTTATGTAGTTGAACGTATGCCCATTTTCAAGAATGTCTTTAAGGAAACTCTTATTTTATTTTGTCATATTCTATTGTATTTTTAACATTTATTTAAGTAATCTCTACATCCAAGGTAGGGCTCAAACTCACAACCCTGAGATCAAGAATCACACACTCCTCCGAATGAGCCTGCCAGATACCCCGAAAAATGTTATTTTAAAATTACACTTAATAACCTTTATATTATTTTCAATTTTTTGTAGACCCCATCCACATTTTTCATTACCATTTATTTCCTTCTGACCACTTTTTAAATCCTTCTTTGTGACGTTTAAAAACATAAACTTATACATTAAAATTTTTCCGAACTTTTGTAACTACAGAATTCCCAATCACATATTCACATTATAATGCCTACCACTGACTTATTTTCTTTTGTTGAAGCAGAAATCTGGTCTTACGAGTTGTTCCATGAATTCTGAAAATTCTAACTTTGCTGAACAAATGATACAAATGTCATATCTCCATCAATTGTTTTACAACTGATTTTTAAAATCTGTGTTTTTGATTAAAGAAAAACATAGAAAAAGCGGTTAATTGTTTTATATTCAGGTGAGACTGGATCTTATCTATATAAACTTCATTATATTCTATTCTACAAACAAGTTTCCATCCTCACTTGCTAAATTATCACCCCTCCTTTTAGACTCTGAGTTCAATTCTTGACACTGAAAAAAGTTATCAACTTCATCATCTATATTTTCAAAATCTAACAGAGGGGCTAGCAAAGAGTAGAGCTCACAGTTTCCTTAAAGAACAAAAAGAACTCAGCAGTATAAAGCTCTGGTTTGAGCAACAGTGAGTAGGAAGGTATAAAACCACTGTTCTTGGACCTCAGTTTTGTTTACACTAAATTCCAAAAATAAACTGCCGCCAAGTAATTTTTTTTTTAACTTTAAGAATATGTAAAATTTACACACATGCACACATTCTTTCTTTAACCTACAAATTTAAGGAGTGGTCTATTTAAAGAGAACATGGTCTCTTATAAAAAATGATGCTAAATTCGGGGTCAGCAGATCTAAGTTCTTGTATGGGATTCACTACTAAGTAATTTTGTGACCGTATAAGTCACCTCAAGTCCCTGACTTCATTTTATCACTGACAAATGGAGTTAACAATGATGACACTATCCCTACTTACCTTTCAGAATTTTTATAAAGATTCACAATAATGATGATAATAAAAAAATGTTTATCTACTAGTTTCAATTTCAAAGCACTTCCACTTATATTGCCAAATGTGATTTTTTACTTTATGAATATTTTTAGATCTAAGAAAACTAAATATTAAGAAAAATAGAATGGCCTGACCAAACCATACATCAAGTAAGCAGCTGAGCTAGGGTTCATATGCACACTTTTCAAGTCGAAAATCCCATAATGCTTCCAGTTTCCCAAAGGGCCATCTGATGGTTAATTTATAAAGAAACACTGAAGATTTCAAATGGCTTTACAATATGAGTTCTGATTGCTTTACTCTCTTTACTCACCTTTAAAATGTGAATACCACCTTATTAAAAGAGCATTAAATGACAAAAGTCATATAGAGATCCTAGTGCACAGTCTGAAACGCATAGTGTTCAAACTAAGATCTCTCCTTTCTGTGACCAAAGACCTATCTCCCTTTTTTACTAAAGGAAGAAAAAGGCAAGAAGCACTGTTTATGGGAAAGCTGTTGCTCCTTTATCAAAGGTAACTAGAACAACTTCAAAGTAAATTCAGAGGAATATCAGCAAAAATATGTACGTGTGAGGGGCAAAGCTAGGAGGACATCCCAGATGTTCTGATGCCTTACTGATGCACTTGATGTGGGTGCTACTTTAAGGAAAATAATTATAAACTTCTACCAGACAATTTACATCTTTATCTTCAAGGTACTATCTTTGACATATTTGCAAGGAAGAGCTCATTTTAATCTAAGCTAATTAAGATATGGAAGGGGAGCAAGTGTTAGATATGTTTTCTCAAGGGATGTGAACAATGAGCAAGTTAACCCAGCACTTTATGAAGTTTACTGATCCAGTAAATGATTTGTGTAGGTGTGGGTATCTGCTTTCACAACAGAACATCTGTCCTTACCAAGTTATATATATCATCATACCAGGGCAATAATATGTAACAACAGCCTTAGTAGATATTATAAAAGCCAAAAGCTGGATACGCAGAAAGTCACCTGAAACATCTAGTCATTTAAGAGCTGAAAATGAAAAAAAAAACAAAAAAAAGGCTTTGATGCTAATGACTAAACTTAATGGGTAGAGCATGAGAAATATTTATTTTATACAGGGAACATCCAAGTCATGAGAAAGACATTGAAAATTGAAGCATATCAAAAAATGAGAGCTAAATAAATATGGTGTCTGTAGACATATTTAAGTAATATAGAGCTTTAAATGATTAACTGGGTATTTCTATTCATTTAAATTCATTAGAAAACTATTTTAAAGGAAGATAAATTCTGTTAAAATCAAGATATCCTTTACTTAAATCCTATTAATGATACCATATGGATTGTCAGAGAATAGCAAAAAAAAAAAAAAAAAAAAAAAAAAGTCCTTTAACTTCAGAATATAAGAACCTTGTATTTAGCATCAACAGCATCTATTTCCCTTCACTGGATTCACGTAAAAATGCTGTCAGTTACAGGCACCTGGGTGGCTCAGTTGGTGAAGCCTCCAACTCTTGATTTCAGCTCAAGTCATGATCTCACCATCATGAGATCAAACCCCATGTCAGGCTCTGTGCTGACCATGGAACCTGCTTAAGATTCTTTCTCTCTCTCCCTCTCTCTCTCTCTCTCTCAAAATGAAACAAATGAACAAACAACAACACCAACAACAAAACAGCGTCAGTTAAAGCATACACGGCTGTGACTAAGAATGTATTAAAAACTGACCAAATTTCCCATTACAGGCATAAGGCCCTTCAGGTCACCATTGTTATTTAGAACCCAAAATTCCTGGCACTTCATCTAGTAAAATGCTCACGCTGAAGATGTAAAAATCAAGAATCTAAATCCTTTATTCATTCTGACACATCATATAAATTGTTCCACCAATCATTTGATGGATGAGGGTTTTTTTAAGTGTTAATTGTAACATGAATTTACAAGGTTACAAAAAAAGTACAAAAAACGTATGACATTAAAGGTAAAACCTTCTCTCTCTACCACCAAGCCTAACTCTCCAGAATCAGTGTTAAGTTTTGCTTTGATTTTTTCTTGTGGTTGCCATTATAGTATCAAATAAGTTTTGATCTATAAATTTAAAATATTATGAATTTTTACCTTACTACAGAAGCTACAGTTCTTCAAGACAACCTTATATTACCACTACTTTAGGACTGTCTTAAGCAATCTCCAAGAAATTATGTTTAATGAACTATGTATTTTTAACACACAATAAGGCATAACTTTTTCAGTTTGATTTCTGTATCATGTAATATCATGTCACATTCTACCACCGTTTTGTAATCACATTTTCCATCCATTCTTTTTATTTTCCATTTTAATAAAAGAACTTCCTCTACTGATTATGATGTATGTATAGATAGGTACACATGTACATATAGACAGAGAGAGAGGTGATAACTTGCCTGCATTCTTTCATGTGTTAACACATTCTTAAGCGCCCTCACACTCTCTCCCGATATCTTGCCGAGGTACAGAATTCATCTTATCATCCTATCTAGAAACTTAAAGAAAGTGCTCCCTATCTACTGTCTTCTATGCTGATTATGAGGATTGTAGCTGTTTGATTTCTCATCTTTTTTTTGTAGATGATATCATTTTTCTCTGTGGAAGCCTTTCCGGTTTTCTCCTTATCTTTGGAAATCTGATATTTTACCAGGATACACCTATCAGTCATTTTATTAATTTTGCATGGCCAGTGGGTAGGCCTTTACAATCTGAAGACTTCAATCTTTCTTTACCTCAGAGAAATTTCTTCTGGAGCTTATCTCCACCATCTTGATTCTTTCTTTCTGTAACTCCTATTAGAGTTCTTTGATACACTCTCCATGATTTTTAATATTTCTCTTAGGGCCCCAGATCCCCCAGAGTTATAAATAACCACCTCCCCAAAATGTCTACAACTCCATTGGCAGGCATCCAGAAACAGGCCCACACCGGAGATAAAATGCCCATTCTCCAGTCTCTATATTACCACAGGAAGTAGTAAAGAGGAAAATCTCAGAGTTCTATACCTTCCTAGGTGCATTCCCCATTCGTTCCTTCCTTAACCATTCCAAAATCCAAGCTTTCGCTACAACTATATATACAAATTAAACCTTTAGTCACTATTAAAAATACCAGATTCCCAAGTTATCTATCAGTTTCAAGCCTCTAATCCTTCAATGGGAATGAGGGAACACTCACCACCCAAACCCTCCCACCCATGGTCCAGGCTATAACCTTCTGCTACTTCATCTCTCTCAATAACATTTATCACCAGCTGTCACACTATATATTTTATGTGTTTATCACTCTTAGTAGAATACACACTGCATGAGGAGAGAATTTCTGTGTACTGTGTTCACTCTTAGATGCCCAAAGTCTAGAACGGTGCCTGAAACACAGTAAGGGTTCGGTAAGTAGTTGCCTAATTTTTTAAATTGCTCTACAATCTGGAAAAATCTTAGGCCTTTTCCAGACCATCAAGTGGGCCCAATGAAATTTGAGCGTGCTAATTATTTATGGAATATTCTCTTAAACAGTTCTTAAGAACAGTAAGAATTTTTATAAGTTGTTTATATGTCCCGAATGAATGCTCTCCTAGGAGGTCACGTGTTTTTTCTTTTGTTTTGTTTTTCACTGTTTCACCTGTGTCCTTCATGTGGTATCATTGCTAAAATGTCAAGTTAAGTCTCTTCAAGCCTGTCATTTACAGTGAATGTCTCCATTATTTACTAGGTAATCATCAGAGGTTTTTCTGTGTTCGTGGACAGTTCTGCCTCTCCATTCATCCTCTCCTTTAAAGGAGAGGATATGGGACAACAGAGGGTCAGTGTTCAAGTAAGGACAGCTTTACAGGACAGTAACAGATCAGAGTGGTTGACTCACAGTTGACTAATGTTTTATTTGTTTTTGCCTTTAAATTATTCCATTGTGCGAGAATGGCATTACTTCTAATTCTCTTCCAAAGTCCCTAGTTTTCTCATGAGGGGCCATTAGGCAGCTCATCCCTTCATTTGGAGAATTCTTTGGCTTTGGCTAGAGGGATAGAAAAATAAAGACTCTCCCTACGGTCTTCCCACTGGAGATTAGGAAAGAGTCCACTAGTCATATTTGTTCCTACTGCAATTCTTTAATTTGTTGTTTGATCACTACCCATAGCCCATCACTGCTTTCTATATTTGTTCATTCCTAGCTTAGAGCTTAGAGAGCTTCTCTGAGGAAGCCACTTGTTTGATGGTTTCCTTGGTTCTTTTTCTGTCATCGCCTTCCCATTTTCTATCTTCTAGAAATTCAACAAGCCAACTTATACTGCTGGTGGTCTTTCCTAACTTCTGGAAAGACCTTTTAAAAAGTGAGACCTTTGGAGATAGGAGGCGAACTTACGTGTGCCCAGTCTTCCTTTTTAAGAGGAACTGTGTTATCGACTTTACTTAGAACTTGAGGTGAGAAGACCTCTGTGCTAAATCAGCAAGCAACTAAGAGGAGAATATCCCCTTTTCTAAACATTCTTCCAGCTACTCTACCATCAGGAAGCTCTTAACAGGTTTTCTTTCTCCACAGGCTCCAGCCTCCTGACATTTGGCAGAGCTCTACTCCTTCCCACTAGTTCTTAACACATTTTCCACATTTCCACCCTTAGTTTCTCTCACCAGTAACAGAAGATGCAGCCATCCTATCCACCTCAAAGAGGTGTCCAGTTAAGTCATTTTGCCAACCTAAAGAACTTGCACCATTTTTTGTTTTGTCTTGCTTTAATAAATGGAGGGAATTTATATGCAGGTCTAGGTGTGTTTGTTTTGGGGATTTTTTTGTTTTTTGTTTTGCTTTTGTTTTGTTTTTTAGCTCCGGAAATATGGCCATGTTTTTGTTCAATAAAATACGTGGTATCATCCAAGAGACTGATTAACCTATGGTCCATTATGACCAAAAATAAATATGACCAAAAAAAGCACCTTAACTAACATTTGGTTCATTATCAACATACTGAAAAATGACAAGTCATTTCATAGATTACAAAATTTGACAAGAGCCAGGAGAATTTTCAGACATGAGGGACAAGTCTTTAAATTTCTCCCTAAATCTTGCCCCAGGCTATGTATCAACAGATATCTAGTATATGAACAATAAAAACAACGAGAAAAAGTGCTTTTGTTGCTATGTAGAAAGCAAATGTTCAGTTTCTGTGTCAGAAAGGAAGCCCTAAGAGAGAGCCTGCATTGTTGAGGTTTATTCCATTAATGGACTGGTAAGAAAAGATAGCTATAAACTCCTCTTGGCATCAAAAGTTTAGGCTTAGAGCCAGTAGATTCTTAACATTTATTTGGAGCAGCACACATTCTGACAGTCACCAGAGTGGATGGTTTAAATACCATCCTCTTCACATAGATATTTGAGCTAAGGTGTGTGTGTGTTTGTGTGTGTGTATGACAGGAGTAGGAGAAAGCTCACAAGTCTAGTTAAGGAAGTCAAATCCCCTTCCCTAAAGCTTGCTGTCAGAGTGATGATACCTCTCCAGTCCTTCCTCCCCAGATCAGTATCCATTTAAGAGCCAGGATGTTCATAAGCACATATTGTCATAATTCTGATACATTGGTAATGAAAAATATCAGAGAAATCCTCCTAGTCTTTTCAAGAAGTGATACAAGAGAGCAGTATTCTATTTAATCCACAGACTACAAAAGTAATAATACTGAGTTACTTGCATACTCAAACTTGAAAACAGTAAATCAATGTAAATTAAAGAATTAAAGAACATCCTGCCTCTGTCCCTGTCCTGCATAGAAAAACTGTCTACTCAGTCTGAATATTTGAGGGCAATGTGACCCAGAGCACCACATCCTCTTCAGAAGATGCAGAAAAGTTCACTTCCTCATGGATCCATAGAACAGCTCAGAAATGGTGATAGTTCCCAAAATTTCATCTATCTTATTATCTCTTGAAATACAAGCTCCCAGCCTCTCTCCAGAGGTCTAATTTCTCAACTCTGACCCCCTTGATTATTCAGGAGTGAGGAACTGCCCATTTGGTGGACAGGATTAGGAAAGATGCCTTCTTAAAAGAGTTCAGAATTAGTAGCTCAGTAGGTTAAGTGTCTGACTTCAGCTCAGGTTAATGATATCATGGTTCGTGGGTCTGAGCCCCATGTCGAGCTCTGTGCTGACAGCTAGGAGCCTAGAGCCTGCTTCGGATTCTGTGTCTCCCTCTTTCTCTGACTCTCTCTCTCTCTCTCTCTTAAAAATAAAAATAAACATTAAAAAAAATTAAGAGTTTAGAATTAGAACTCAGATGACATTTTTACTTATGGGGGAAAAATAAAGTTGAAAGAAATGTCAAGTTAAATCAAATAATCAAATGGCTCTTGATTGCTACCTCAGAACCCAACAACTTATGATATTGTATCCAAGTATAAAAAAAAAAAGGTGAGAGTACACTTTAAAAGTTAAATCTTATCCACATTGCATTATATTGTAACTCTAAAAGCACTTAATGCATTTAAAAATACTTTATCATACAAATGTTCAGATAATCCTAATAATCCAATGTGTTGGGCAGAGAATAGATTATTATATTCATTTTCAAATGGCATCCTTGCTACAGAAAGTTTAAATGATTTGCCCAAGTTGATCTCAACAATAATGGGAATGTGTTCCTTTAATGAGCTAGTGAGGTAGACCTGCCCTCATAGTCCCAACTCCTTTTATAAGTGTCTATATTCCTGCTATTCTTCACATTTCCAACTCAAATTCTTCTGTTTTCATAAAGATCATTATGATACCCAGACTCACCCCACCCCCACGACTGATAGTGATGTTTTCTTCCTCTGACCTCATAGCACTTTATCTCTGCTTCTACCATAAGTAAATATATTGGGAATCAGGAGATTCGGTTTGAATTCTGCTTGGTTATTTACTGCCATGAAGATCCTAACAAGTAGCCACAGTAACCACTTGAACACTAGTTTTCTCACTATTAGAAAAGAGAAAACTATAATACAGATAATATATGCCCATGGAATTTTTTGGAAATTTAAGTTTGCTTAAACCAGTAGGAAAGAACTATGTTAAATGTAAAGCCCAACACAAAGTTACTTTTCATATACATGTTTTTCTTTTTTATATCCACTTTTATTTCCCCTATTTTATTTCCTGGAAGAAAGACTCCATATCCAGTGAATACTTGATTCCGTCACAGCACTCATTGGTGCTTCACAAGAAGCATTTGATACAAACTTCTAAAGTGAATGAATGATCAAATATATGACTACGTTAATCAAGTAAGTTTCATAAAGCAGCATGTTCATCACCACCTGCTAAACGTTGAAGGCCAAAATCTGACTTCA
This sequence comes from Puma concolor, assembly GCF_028749965.1. NCBI lineage: Eukaryota > Metazoa > Chordata > Mammalia > Carnivora > Felidae > Puma > Puma concolor. The sequence continues at coordinate 82,909,815 of NC_141668.1, read as the reverse complement.
ACTTCTCTCCAATCTCATTGTCTATTTTCCCCCACCACGTCAGCCAACCTAGATTTACCTCTGATTCCTTAAATACACTGTAAATTTTTCTGGCTCTAGGTCTTGGACCAGATCATCATCCCCTTTCATGTCCTTTATCTGTTGGAATAGTACCCATCCTTACAAACCTAGCTCAAATGCCATTTTCTCCATGAAGCTTTCCTTAATCTCACTCACTAGAAATGATGCTTCCTATTCCACAGTATTTGTTCATCTCTCATTGCTATTATCTTGTGACCACATAGTACATTTCCTTGTGCATATATTATCTAACCTAATACTCTGATTGTGTTATGATCAGCCTTATGTTTTAGTTATCTTTATATCCTGCCAAACCTATATTAAAATGTCTTCCATATAACAGGTACTCAAATAATATACGTGGCTTCAAAGTCCAACTGCATGTTTCTGCTTTATAAATTGGCAAATGACATTTTATGAAATGATCGTCCATTGCTTTAAGTCATTATTACTGTACATTCCTATCAATGTCATATAGTACGAGCAGAAAGAGATCTTCATTAAAATTTTAAAAGCTACCAACATATAAACAAACTTCTTATAATCCAATTTCTGCTATAATTTGAAAGCAGCATGTTCTTATTAATTGCAATGTTATCATTAAAAATGACCTATCTGGGTTACTGGAAGATGGCGGCGTAGGAGGACGCTGGGCTCACCACGCGGCCTGCTGATCACTTAGATTCTACCTACACCTGCCTAAATAACCCAGAAAACCGCCAGAGGATTAGCAGAACGGAGTCGCCGGAGCCAAGCACAGACGAGAGGCCCACGGAAGAGGGTAGGAAGGGCGGCGAGGCGGTGCGCGCTCCACGCACTGGCGGGAGGGAGCCGGGGCGGAGGGGCGGCTCGCCAGCCAAGCAGAGCCCCCGAGTCTGGCTTGCAAAAAGCGGAGGGGCCTGACGGACTGTGTTCCGACAGCAAGCGCGACTTAGCGGCTGGGAGGTCATAAGTTAACAGCTCTGCTCGGAAAGCGGGAAGGCTGGAAGACAAAGGGAGGGAGAGCTGCTGAGCCCCCGGACGACAGAGCTCAGTTTGGTGGGGAACAAAGGCGCTCACCAGCGCCATCTCCCCCGCCCATCCCCCAGCCAAAATCCCAAAGAGAACCAGTTCCTGCCAGGGAACTTGCTCGCTCCGCGCAAACACCCAACTCTGCGCTTCTGCGGAGCCAAACCTCCGGCAGCGGATCTGACTCCCTCCTGCAGCCACAGGGCCCCTCCTGAAGTGGATCACCTAAGGAGAAGCAAGCTAAGCCTGCCCCTCCTGCCCCTGTGCACCTTGCCTACCCACCCCAGCTAAGACGCCAGATCCCCAGCATCACAAGCCTGGCAGTGTGCAAGTAGCCCAGACAGGCCACCCCACCCCACAGTGAATCCCGCCCCTAGGAGAGGGGAAGAGAAGGCACGCACCAGTCTGACTGTGGACACAGCGGTGGGCTGGGGGCAGACATCAGGTCTGACTGCGGCTCCGCCCACAAACTCCAGTTATACACCACAGCACAGGGGAAGTGCCCTGCAGGTCCTCACCACGCCAGGGACTATCCAAAATGACCAAGCGGAAGAATTCCCCTCAGAAGAATCTCCAGGAAATAACAACAGCTAATGAGCTGATCAAAAAGGATTTAAATAATATAACAGAAAGTGAATTTAGAATAATAGTCATAAAATTAATCGCTGGGCTTGAAAACAGTATAGCTGACAGCAGAGAATCTCTTACTACAGAGATCAAGGGACTAAGGAACAGTCACGAGGAGCTGAAAAACGCTTTAAACGAAATGCATAACAAAATGGAAACGACCACGGCTTGGATTGAAGAGGCAGAGGAGAGAATAGGTGAACTAGAAGATAAAGTTATGGAAAAAGAGGAAGCTGAGAAAAAGAGAGATAAAAAAATCCAGGAGTATGAGGGGAAAATTAGAGAACTAAGTGATACACTAAAAAGAAATAATCTACGCATAATTGGTATCCCAGAGGAGGAAGAGAGAGGGAAAGGTGCTGAAGGGGTACTTGAAGAAATAATAGCTGAGAACTTCCCTGAACTGGGGAAGGAAAAAGGCATTGACATCCAAGAGGCACAGAGAACTCCCTTCAGACGTAACTTGAATCGATCTTCTGCACGACATATCATAGTGAAACTGGCAAAATACAAGGATAAAGAGAAAATTCTGAAAGCAGCAAGGGGTAAACGTGCCCTCACATATAAAGGGAGACCTATAAGACTCGTGACTGATCTCTCTTTTGAAACTTGGCAGGCCAGAAAGAATTGGCACGAGATTTTCAATGTGCTAGACAGAAAAAATATGCAGCCGAGAATCCTTTATCCAGCAAGTCTGTCATTTAGAATAGAAGGAGAGATAAAGGTCTTCCCAAACAAACAAAAACTGAAGGAATTTGTCACCACTAAACCAGCCCTACAAGAGATCCTAAGGGGGATCCTGTGAGACAAAGTACCAGAGACATCACTACAAGCATAAAACATACAGACATCACAATGACTCTAAACCCATATCTTTCTATAATAACACTGAATGTAAATGGATTAAATGCACCAACCAAAAGACATAGGGTATCAGAATGGATAAAAAAACAAGACCCATCTATTTGCTGTCTACAAGAGACTCATTTTAGACCTGAGGACACCTTTAGATTGAGAGCGAGGGAATGGAGAACTATTTATCATGCTACTGGAAGCCAAAAGAAAGCTGGAGTAGCCATACTTATATCAGACAAACTAGACTTTAAATTAAAGGCTGTAACAAGAGATGAAGAAGGACATTATATAATAGTTACAGGGTCTATCCATCAGGAAGAGCTAACAATTATAAATGTCTATGCGCCGAATACCTGAGCCCCCAAATATATAAAACAATTACTCATAAACATAAGCAACCTTATTGATAAGAATGTGGTAATTGCAGGGGACTTTAACACCCCACTTACAGAAATGGATAGATCATCTAGACACACGGTCAATAAAGAAACAAGGGCCCTGAATGAGACATTGGATCAGATGGACTTGACAGATCTATTTAGAACTCTGCATCCCAAAGCAACAGAATATACTTTCTTCTCGAGTGCACATGGAACATTCTCCAAGATAGATCATATACTGGGTCACAAAACAGCCCTTCATAAGTTTACAAGAATTGAAATCATACCATGCATACTTTCAGACCACAATGCTATGAAGCTTGAAATCAACCACAGAAAAAAGTCTGGAAAACCTCCAAAAGCATGGAGGTTAAAGAACACCCTACTAACGAATGAGTGGGTCAACCAGGCAATTAGAGAAGAAATTAAAAAATATATGGAAACAAACGAAAATGAAAATACAACAATCCAAACGCTTTGGGATGCAGCAAAGGCAGTCCTGAGGAAAATATATTGCAATCCAGGCCTATCTCAAGAAACAAGAAAAATCCCAATTACAAAATCTAACAGCACACCTAAAGGAAATAGAAGCAGAACAGCAAAGGCAGCCTAAACCCAGCAGAAGAAGAGAAATAATAAAGATCAGAGCAGAAATAAACAATATAGAATCTAAAAAAAACTGTAGAGCAGATAAACGAAACCAAGAGTTGGTTTTTTGAAAAAATAAACAAAATTGACAAACCTCTAGCCAGGCTTCTCAAAAAGAAAAGGGAGATGACCCAAATAGATAAAATCATGAATGAAAATGGAATTATTACAACCAATCCCTCAGAGATACAAACAATTATCAGGGAATACTATGAAAAATTATATGCCAACAAATTGGACAACCTGGAAGAAATGGACAAATTCCTGAACACCCACACTCTTCCAAAACTCAATCAGGAGGAAATAGAAAGCTTGAACAGACCCATCACCAGCGAAGAAATTGAATCGGTTATCAAAAATCTCCCAACAAATAAGAGTCCAGGACCAGATGGCTTCCCAGGGGAGTTCTACCAGACGTTTAAAGCAGAGATAATACCTATCCTTCTCAAGCTATTCCAAGAAATAGAAAGGGAAGGAAAACTTCCAGACTCATTCTATGAAGCCAGTATTACTTTGATTCCTAAACCAGACAGAGACCCAGTAAAAAAAGAGAACTACAGGCCAATATCCCTGATGAATATGGATGCAAAAATTCTCAATAAGATACTAGCAAATCGAATTCAACGGCATATAAAAAGAATGATTCACCATGATCAAGTGGGATTCATTCCTGGGATGCAGGGCTGGTTCAACATTCGCAAATCAATCAACGTGATACATCACATTAACAAAAAAAAAAGAGAAGAACCATATGATCCTGTCAATCGATGCAGAAAAGGCCTTTGACAAAATCCAGCACCCTTTCTTAATAAAAACCCTTGAGAAAGTCGGGATAGAAGGAACATACTTAAAGATCATAAAAGCCATTTATGAAAAGCCCACAGCTAACATCATCCTCAACGGGGAAAAACTGAGAGCTTTTTCCCTGAGATCAGGAACACGACAGGGATGCCCACTCTCACCGCTGTTGTTTAACATAGTGCTGGAAGTTCTAGCATCAGCAATCAGACAACAAAAGGAAATCAAAGGCATCAAAATTGGCAAAGATGAAGTCAAGCTTTCGCTTTTTGCAGGTGACATGATATTATACATGGAAAATCCGATAGACTCCACCAAAAGTCTGCTAGAACTGATACATGAATTCAGCAAAGTTGCAGGATACAAAATCAATGTACAGAAATCAGTTGCATTCTTATACACTAACAATGAAGCAACAGAAAGACAAATAAAGAAACTGATCCCATTCACAATTGCACCAAGAAACATAAAATACCTAGGAATAAATCTAACCAAAGATGTAAAGGATCTGTATGCTGAAACCTATAGAAAGCTTATGAAGGTAATTGAAGAAGATTTAAAGAAATGGAAAGACATTCCCTGCTCATGGATTGGAAGAATAAATATTGTCAAAATGTCAATACTACCCAAAGCTATCTACACATTCAATGCAATCCCAATCAAAATTGCACCAGCATTCTTCTCGAAACTAGAACAAGCAATCCTAAAATTCATATGGAACCACAAAAGGCCCCGAATAGCCAAAGTAATTTTGAAGAAGAAGACCAAAGCAGGAGGCATCACAATTCCAGACTTTAGCCTCTACTACAAAGCTGTCATCATCAAGACAGCATGGTATTGGCACAAAAACAGACACATAGACCAATGGAATAGAATAGAAACCCCAGAACTAGACCCACAAACGTATGGCCAACTCATCTTTGACAAAGCAGGAAAGAACATCCAATGGAAAAAAGACAGTCTCTTTAACAAATGGTGCTGGGAGAACTGGACAGCAACATGCAGAAGGTTGAAACTAGACCACTTTCTCACACCATTCACAAAAAGAAACTCAAAATGGATAAAGGACCTGAATGTGAGACAGGAAACCATCAAAACCTTAGAGGAGAAAGCAGGAAAAGACCTCTCTGACCTCAGCCATAGCAATCTCTTACTCGACACATCCCCAAAGGCAAGGGAATTAAAAGCAAAAATGAACTATTGGGACCTTATGAAGATAAAAAGCTTCTGCACAGCAAAGGAAACAACCAACAAAACTAAAAGGCAACCAACGGAATGGGAAAAGATATTTGCAAATGACATACCGGACAAAGGGCTAGTATCCAAAACCTATAAAGAGCTCACCAAACTCCACACCCGAAAAGCAAATAACCCAGTGAAGAAATGGGCAGAAAACATGAATAGACACTTCTCTAAAGAAGACATCCGGGGGCGCCTGGGTGGCGCAGTCGGTTAAGGGTCCGACTTCAGCCAGGTCACGATCTCGCGGTCCGTGAGTTCGAGCCCCGCGTCGGGCTCTGGGCTGATGGCTCAGAGCCTGGAGCCTGTTTCCGATTCTGTGTCTCCCTCTCTCTCTGCCCCTCCCCCGTTCATGCTCTGTCTCTCTCTGTCCCAAAAATAAATAAAAAACGTTGAAAAAAAAAAAATTTAAAAAGAAGACATCCGGATGGCCAACAGGCACATGAAAAGATGTTCAGCGTCGCTCCTTATCAGGGAAATACAAATCAAAACCACACTCAGGTATCACCTCACGCCAGTCAGAGTGGCCAAAATGAACAAATCAGGAGACTATAGATGCTGGAGAGGATGTGGAGAAACGGGAACCCTCTTGCACTGTTGGTGGGAATGCAAATTGGTGCAGCCGCTCTGGAAAGCAGTGTGGAGCTTCCTCAGAAAATTAAAAATAGACCTACCCTATGACCCAGCAATAGCACTGCTAGGAATTTATCCAAGGGACACAGGAGTACTGATGCATAGGGGCACTTGTACCCCAATGTTCATAGCAGCACTCTCAACAATAGCCAAATTATGGAAAGAGCCTAAATGTCCATCAACTGATGAATGGATAAAGAAATTGTGGTTTATATACACAATGGAATACTACGTGGCAATGAGAAAAAATGAAATATGGCCTTTTGTAGCAACGTGGATGGAACTGGAGAGTGTGATGCTAAGTGAAATAAGCCATACAGAGAAAGACAGATACCATATGGTTTCACTCTTAAGTGGATCCTGAGAAACTTAACAGGAACCCATGGGGGAGGGGAAGGAAAAAAAAAAAAAAAAAAGAGGTTAGAGTGGGAGAGAGCCAAAGCATAAGAGACTGTTGAGAACTGAGAACAAACTGAGGGCTGATGGGGGGTGGGAGGGAGGGGAGGGTGGGTGATGGGTATTGAGGAGGGCACCTTTTGGGATGAGCACTGGGTGTTGTATGGAAACCAATTTGACAATAAATTTCATATATAAAAAAAAAAAAAAAAAAATGACCTATCTGGGGGTGCCTGGGTGGCTCAGTCGTTTGGGTGTCCAACTTCGGTTCAGGTCATGATCTATGAGCCCTGCATTTGGCTCTGTGCTGACAGCTCAGAGCCTGGAGCCTGCTTTAGATTCGGTGTCTCATTCTCTCTGCCCCTCCCCCACTTGTGCTCTGTCTCTGTCTCTCAAAAATAAATAAATGTAAAAAAAATTTTTTTTAATGGCTTATCTGGAAAGTTGAGGTAGTCAATATGACTTTGGGATAAGAAGAGCAAATGATACTTTAGAAAAAAACCAGAAGTTGGCACATTTTTAATTTATATCATTTTTATCTCTCCTTGGCAGCAAACATCCCAACTAATCTAACAGCTACCAATGATCATCAATGCTGTTATTATTGTAACATAGACTTCATTTATAACAAGAGTACACAAGTTTTCTCTCTCGGGGATATTTAAATCACACAATCCTTCATCGCCTGCTGTCAGCTCCTTCCTGGGCTGCTCGCAGACATAATGTACACATAAGCCAATAACAGCTGTCCTCCAGACAAACTAAGTGATTTCTGCACCTTCTCATCGGGTGGGAGCCACCAGATTTCTTTTAAAAATGTATTCTTCTGGCCTCTCTGTTCTCACTTATCTCATTATGTCACCTTCCCTGTATTATTTCTTAACTCCAGAGAATTTCTGAGTGGTTTTTTGTTGTTGCTGTTTTGTGTTTTGTTTGTTTTGTGTTTGTTGCTGCTTGGGGCTTTTGTCCCTTCTCCTTGAATGTCCCCAAATCTCCACCTATCAAAATCTGATTTTATCCAGGGCCTTTAAGTGCTAGGTTAACATTAACTGAATTCTTGAGAATTATTTTTCTGTCCTCAATCAGAGTAAACAATGATGAACAATCATTTGTCACTACTGGCCCCTTTATGATTTGATAGTCAGGAAGGCATACCCAAAGACTTAAAAATATAAAATATGATCCTTCTGAGAATACACCCATCAGTGTTGAACCTGCTCTTATGACTTCTTCATTTTACAAACTGACTTATGTTGTTATTAATGACTCTCAACTAATAAGTGAAACATTACTTCATAAGGTATATCAAAATCACTGGCAGCAGGGGCGCCTGGGTGGCGCAGTCGGTTAAGCGTCCGACTTCAGCCAGGTCACGATCTCGCGGTCCGTGAGTTCGAGCCCCGCGTCGGGCTCTGGGCTGATGGCTCAGAGCCTGGAGCCTGTTTCCGATTCTGTGTCTCCCTCTCTCTCTGCCCCTCCCCTGTTTATGCTCTGTCTCTCTCTGTCCCAAAAATAAATAAACGTTGAAAAAAAATTAAAAAAAAAAAAAATCACTGGCAGGAAAAGGAGAGGTATAGTTTGGAAAAGTGTACTTAATTTTATATTAAAATTGTTTTTATGGGGCTCCTGGGTGGCTCAGTCAGTTAAATGTCTGACTTCAGCTCAGTTCATCATCTCACGGCTTGAGTTCAAGCCCCACATCAGGTTCTATGCTGACAGCTCAGAGCCTGGAGCCTGTTTCAGATTCTGTGTCTCCCTGTCTCTCTGTCCCTCCCCCACTCACGCTCTGTCCCTCTCTCAAAAATAAACATTAAAAAAATGTTTAAAATTGTATTTAAAATGGGAAAACATGGTCCACTTTTTTCGCAGCACAGAGATGATCCCAGTTAAGAGTACCATAATTTTGGAAGGCAGGAGTATGAATTTAAAAGTTAAAGTAATTATCACTTATTACTAAAGTAATTAAAGTAATAATAAATAGTGTGGATCTTACAGAGTGCAATGAGTATATGCTCGGCATCTTTGATTTCATTTCGACTTTATATGCCAAAGTTATCAGAAATTGTGGCAGCATTTTGGGCTTATTATTGGAGAAAATGGCTTAAAACTTTTTTTTTTTCTAAATTTACAATTAGAGAAGAAAAAGAGAAAGGAAGGAAGGAGAGGGAGAAAGAAAGGACAAGAGAAAAATAATGCCATCCCATCATACCAGTGATAAACCAAACACCATTTGTGTAAGCAATGATAATGGTTTAAGAGCATGAACACAATAAATAAACACACTCACCTCGGTTAAATGAGGATTGGGATTAAAACCACACAGGCTACACACAGTGGTTTGACACTCAGTGCATGTGTTAAAATTGGCCTTTTCTGGAACATGCAACAGAAGTTCAGTGGTATTGCAAAGAGGACAGATGGTTTTAGGGAGGCCTTGTCCTGGAGTCTGGGCTGCAGACGGAGCAGTGGATGGCTGAGGAGGTTTCCCAGCTTCTGTTTGGCTTACTGGTTTTGTAGACGGCTGAGCTGAAGGCTTTGCCGGGACTGGCTGTTGAGGTGGGGGCTTTGCCGGGCCGGGCTGCTGAGAAGGGGGCTTTGCCGGGCCTGGCTGTTGAGGTGGGGGCTTTGCCGGGCCGGGCTGCTGAGAAGGGGGCTTTGCCGGGCCTGGCTGTTGAGGTGGGGGCTTTGCTGGGCCCGGCTGCTGAGAAGGGGGCTTTGCCGGGCCGGGCTGCTGAGGAGGGGGCTTTGCCGGGCCGGGCTGCTGAGGAGGGGGCTTTGCCGGGCCGGGCTGCTGAGGAGGGGGCTTTGCCGGGCCGGGCTGCTGAGGAGGGGGCTTTGCCGGGCCGGGCTGCTGAGGAGGGGGCTTTGCCGGGCCGGGCTGCTGAGGAGGGGGCTTTGCCGGGCCGGGCTGCTGAGGAGGGGGCTTTGCCGGGCCGGGCTGTTGAGGTGGGGGCTTTGCCGGGCCGGGCTGTTGAGCAGGAGTTTTTCCTGTCCCTGGCTGCTGACCCAGAGACTTTGTTGCCCCAACTTGCTGAGATGGAGTCTTTGCAGGCCCAGATGGCTGAGCTGGAGACTGTGACCCAGGCTGGTGAGCTGGAGATTTTGGTGTCCCTGGCTGCTGGGCTGGGGGCTTTGCTGGCCCTGGCTGCTGAGATGGAAGTTTGTCTGACCCAGCCTGTTGAGTTTGAGGCTTCGCAGGCCCAACAGGCTGAGCTGGAGACTTTGGCCCAGGCTGCTGAGCAGTAGGCTTTGTTGTCCCTGGTGGCTGGGCTGGGGGCTTTGCTGTCCCCGGCTGTTGAGCTAGGGCCTTCGCTGGCCCTGTTTGCTGAGCTAAGGGCTTTGCAGGCCCAGGCTGTGCTGTAGCAAGTTTTTCAGGTCCAGGCTGCTGGGCTGGAGGTTTTCCAGGACCTCCCTGCTGAATAGGTGGTTTGGATGGGCTTTGCAAAGAGGGTTTAACTGATTCTCCCCTTAGTGTGTCTGACTGCTTTGTCTGAGGCCTGGTTGCATCTCTTTGAAGGGGCAATTGTGCCTGGTCTGTCTGAGGAGCCTGGGTAAGCCCCTCAATTGGCTTTCCTGTCCCTGAAGGTTGTAATTTAATCTTCTCTGGTTGCTGAGAAGATACTGATCTGGGAGAGCCATCCTGCTGCAGTGGGACCCTCGCAGGTCCTTGCTGCTTAGGAACTGGCTTAGGTGACTGTTGTGGTGGAGGTTTTGTGATTCCTTCGGGTTTTCCCTGTTCTTTCTGAGCCATTTTCTGTTTCTTGGCAGTTTCTTCCTGGGATGAATCAGTGTCTGATATCAAATCAAAAGGATTAAATTTATTTACAACCGAGGAGACAGCACTTAAAGGGTTAACCTCTGAGAGGAAGCCAGGCATCATACTAGACTTGTGCTCTTCCTTCAGATCAGTTCTGGACTTTGATTCTTTCAAGCTAATAGTGGAAGGACTCCTTCCAGGCAACTTCTGCTCTGACCTCAAAGTGTCTGTAGTTCTACTCTTACTGAGACCAGGCGGAGCTGAACGCCCTGGGTCCGGCGGTTTCCCTGATTGTTTTGGAGGATGACTACTATCCAACTCTTGTTTCCTAGAAGAGTGAAACAAAAAGAAGTAAAAATAATGGAAATTATCCCAACTCTAAATAATATGAAAAAGCTATTACTTTCTTACAGTCTCAAAATTACGCATGTATAAATATAATTAGAACACATTTTTGCGGTCTCCTGTACGTGACCAGAAAAGGTTTAATCCCTCTGTTACTTTCTTTACATGGGTAGAGATTTTCAACAAGAAGGTAAACAAAAAGAGAAAAAAACAAAAACAATACCGGCTACCCTAAGTCATGAAAACATAGGAAATCTAGCTAGACATTATTTATAATAGTTTACATTTACACTTAATAGAATCCAGCCATACTTAACACCTAATTATATTAAATTGATAAATCAAGGCAATGCCATGTTCTAGTACGTTCATGTTCAAAGAATGTTATTCTTCCAAATACTAGCAGCACCAAGAATTAAAACTAATCATTTTAAAATGTGGGAGTTTGTTCCAAAATTTTTTTGATGTTGTTTGTGTGTCTTACTTGATTACAAGAATTAAATTAGTCACATATGGCACGTGTGACATCTGGGAAATGTTTAGTAAAGGAAGTTATGTCAGGCATTTCCAGGGGCTGAGAAAGTTGATAGTCTATTCAATTTTACTCTATTCTGTCTACAAAGAAAATATCCATTAAATATTATCCTTAATAAACTTCATAAAATGAAAAGTCCTACTTTGATTAATTAGAAATTTTTGAGAAATAATTCCCTATTTCTTGTAGAAGAAAAATATTATGTCATTTAATTATTATTCCAATAGCTAATACTTAATGAGATCTCTATGCAAAGTAACAATTAATACTTACAGAATCTCGAGATACAGCCTGGTATACAACTAGTAATAAGCTGGTTGTGACCCCATTTTTGAAGGTATTGTTACTTTTCTCAGAAGAAAATATATAATAATCTCAATGTTTTGTGTAACACTCTTGCCATTGTTAGGCTATTAGTAATATTATTCATTATTAACAGCTTTAAGAATGTAACTAATCTGCAAAATTTCTTTTAATTCATAGACAAATATACATGATGGATTTTTTTTAACAGTTTTGGAAACATGATCACTTTTAAATGACTATGGCTAAATAACTGTAAGTTTTTACTTTTAGCCAAAAATTAAATACATTAATTTTCTTTAAATAAGCCATTCTTCACTGATAAAGTTGCAACTAAAAAGAATAGGAGATATTAGAATTGTTAACAAATAAAATTATAAGTACTGCATTTGATAATGTAGCTTTTTAATTTTGGAAAAGATTTATTTTTAATTAAAAGAAAAAAGAGAAAGTTATTCAGTAGCACTTAAAATATGAGATAGTCACAATAAAGTTCTATAAGTTTTGTTTTGTGAAAATTTACTTGCTAATGGGCCAGATTATAAATTTTTAATTTCAGATCATTTAGTACCTAATATGAGTTAAGTTTTTGAAGTTCCCCAAAGGATACAGAAATTTGAGTTAGATCAAGTCATAAGGCATAACAGAAAGAAACACAGAAGCATTCCCTCTAGTTAGCAAAAAGTCCAAAGGAAATAATCTATACAAGCCAAGGTATGCAAGAAGTGATTTTCTGATAAAAGATAAATAAATAGAATTCTTAGTTTTGGCAATTCCCTCCAGGAAAAAAAAAAAAAAAAAGTTAGGAAATTTGAGATAACTGAAATGAGGAACTAAAATTATTACCCTAATTAATTCCAACAATTCTAAGATAGCTATCTTTTAAAAAGCTACATATTTCCATTTTGGGAAAATGATTTTGAATGTTTCTTTAGAGGCCGCAAAAGCCATAGTAAACGACCTAAGATGGATTATTTCCAGAAATTCCACTGTTTAGATCTTCACATTATTCTAGAAATGATCCACATTCAATTAATGAAATCTACCACTCCCATGAAAGGGCACAATCTTAGGAACTTCGTTAGAGAAGTCCCTGTCTTATGAGTAATTATTAGGCATTTTTTTGAATTGGTTCCCTTGTGGAGTCCTAGAGACCTACATTTAAACAGAGTACAAAAGAAATCTATTCTTAATTTAACGAAATCCTCTTGAAATTACTATTAAGCTTAATCAAATCATTGTTTGTGTTATTTCACAGAATCCAGCCTATGTACAAAACAAATAAAAAATGAACTTTGCGAATACCAAGTAGTTGTGTTATCAACACCAAAATTCAAAGCAAGCTGCTTCCAGCAGAAATTACAATTGTATGTACTTCCTACAGTTATAAGTTATATAGTCTAACAAAAGCCCTGAGAAAATACTGACACAGATATGAAGATTGCCCTACAACTTAAACTAATTTCAGTTACTAGAATGATGTGAGTTAATGTAAAACATAGAGATGTGGATGTGAGAAATAGAAGGACAATCATTAAAAGAGATATAAGCTTAATCCTGAACAAAAATATAAGGATGTCTTAGCTAACTATGGTCTTTCAGTGAAGTTTTGTTTGGTGTAACAGTTGCTCTGTCAAAAACAAACATGACGAAAATGCAATCTGTGCCTTGTAAACTAGACTGGGACCTCCTAGAGAGGGAATGTGTTTCACTCATCTTTGCATCACTAGAACTGAATCTGTTAACTAGAGAGCATGTTTGATGAGTGAATGAATGAACACATGGATGACAATGAATTGATGAATGTATCAGGTTTTTGTTTTATGCTAGATTAATGCTTCATCAATTCTTTTCAAAGTCTTCTGCAGTCCTTCCAAGGCATAAGTGCAAACATTCTATATGCATTTTAGAACCTGGGCTTGGCTTGCTACTCTAGGAAGAAACATGTTTGTTGAGTTGTCTACCAGTTGGAGAGATGCAAAGGAATACTAAAGAAAATAACAGATTCAGTCAGAACTCCTATGAAATATTCTGCTAATCAGAAGCACTTTTCAGTAAAGCCCTTCTCAAACCTGTAGTTGTAAATAGAATGAGTTGACCAAGTAATAAAATTGTCTTCCCCTGGGTCTTTAATAAATCAAAAATTCAGGAACATTTTGTTTGTAACCTGTAACTTCTAGCTTGTAACTACCCATGCTTTAAACAACCTCCTCTTTCATTACTACTGTCATCACCAGATTAGAATTTTTCTTTCATCATTTAGCAGAAAAAATATTTCAGCTACATATGAGGTAAACAGTATTCAAGGATAAGAATATAAAAGCAGTTGGAATGCTAAAAAAAACTTTTTAATGGAACACATCAGGCAATGACACTTGACAGTGCTGAGTCACATAAAATTTTTGATATTAGAAATACAAGCAACTTCAGGAGTATCTATTCATTTTTATACTATAGAGGATACTAGGGCTTAAAGTGGCTAATAGATTATCCAAGGCTATAAAACTAGCTAGTCACAGGGGCACCTGGGTGGCTCAGTGGGTTGAGCCTCTGACTTTTGATTTCCACTCAGATCACGATCCCAGTGTCCTGGGATTGAACCCTGCATCGGGCTCCGTGCTGAATGTGGAGCTGCTTAAGATTCTCTGTCTCTGTCTTTCTGTCTCTCTCCGTCTCTGTTTCTCTCTCTCCTTGTGCCCCTCCCCCACTCACAAGCTCTCTTAAAAAAAAGAAAAAAAAAACAGTCACAGATATCTAGTATCCGGACTCCTGGTGGGGGTGGGGAGGGGAGTGGGAGTTCCACTGACTTCTCCACATGTAAAAAAAAATGTAGATACATCAGAATAACTCCTAACAGTGCATAATTCAATACACAACTTGTCTGAAGCCATCACTGCCAGTGCCATCCACTGCTGAGATTGATATTAGTACTCTTTACAGAGTTCCTTCAAATTAAAATTCCAACAAAAATATCCCTGTCAACTTTTAACCAATCCTCACAATGATTCTACAAGATAGGTAAAACAAGTGTCACTTGCCTTGTTTGAAGCAAGGAAACTGAGGCACAATGGCTGAAACACATATACAATTTGCCTTGAGTCAGTTAAAATGAATAGGATAAGAACTTAGGGTTTTGGGCTCTCAACCCTTATTTAAAAACAAAACAAAATACTTCCATGTCTAACTGACACACTTAACCCCTTCAAACCTTAAAAAATTGGATACGCTTTTTTATATATACTTAGAGTGCTTCTAAAAATCTGAATCTAAACCAAGTGTTTCTTTGGTTATCCCATGCGGGGATAATAAATTTCCAAAAATTATGCATCTTTTATAAACATCATTCAGTAAAATATAAGGTTTCAAAAATCAGCATATTGTTTATCTGTTTAGATGAAGCTGTCACCAATAAGTTTTGAGACCACAAATTACCTACTAATAATTCTACTCTAACAAAATTATCAATGGAGAATCTGATATAAGTACTGTATAAAACCAGTTTCATAGGCTGAAATAGTATTTTTCAGCCACCCTCTGAACCAAAGAAAAGTTAGGAATGCAGAAATGAAAGCTCAAACTTTTTCTTGGTCTATGTAACCAGGATGCTAAACCTGTTGCATGTACATATTAGGAAAAACTATAGAAGAGCTGACATACATTTCTTAAAAGCTAATAGAAGTACTGTACCTCGTTATTATCCCATAAAAATATAATATATGAGCATTCAAAATTTTCCCAAGTTTTCATCAGTAGAGAAAAATGATGCATATCATAAGCTGTTAATACTTAAAATAATGGATAGAAAAGGCTTTATACCAAAGAAACAACCCCATATATTACCAGTTAGAAAAACACATCTAATATAAAGGGTCAGGTTTTTACTAGTAGTGGTGGCTTCATTTCAAGAACACAGGATTTTTAGCTGATATATTGTAGAAATTTAAGATTTTATGTTAAAAATATTGCAACTATCCATGACACTTCTCCTACGTTAAAAGTTATTTGATAAAATTATATGCATATACGTATATGACAGTTTCTAAGTTAAAATATTTTTATGAAATAGAGGATAAGAATCTACACCTACAATACCCAGATCTTTCAATATCTCAAATGAAAATTGTAGGTCTCCCTTCAGTTAACATAAAGCAGGAATGGTTTCAGGACAACGGACAGAGAACTGTTCGCTAAGGGAGGGTGTAAAGTTAAAGGGTTTGTTTACAATAATAAAGGCAGGGCAGGCACAATGATTATACCCTCTTAGGGCTCTAATTAGAAAACAACTAATTTATTAGATGAAGCAAAATGGAGAGCTAGAGAAGGAAATTAATACGGTAATATTACAGAATAGCTCTTAATTGCCTGTGCAAGTTGTCATTTATTTGGTTTGACTTGAAAACTATGTACTGGAAACTAATTTTAAGATAACACAAATTCACATGTTCTAAACTGTAAGATACTTTTGCATATAAAAGAGCAATAGTTTAAAAAATAGCATATGCTAATTCAGAAATACATGTACAGCACCTGCTCCGCTGCGACCGAACCATCTGTCTAATGCCATAATATGTTTTAGGGTCCCTCATTGAATATAAAAGGTGTATTCATTCTATACCTTCTACCTAAACAGCTCCTGTTCTCCTCTGGGGGTGGGGTGGGAAGGAAGGACAAATCACCTCCCAGGGAATTAAAGGTATTGTTACAGAAATATTTCAGACATCATTCACAGAGAAAAAGACGCCGAAATGACTGGGGAGGTTTAAACAGAGACAGGTAAACACCCAGTTCTATCCATTTCCCAACACGTCCGTTTTGTATTAATGGAAGACTTCCAGATTAGTAAAACACTGGAGGGCGTCTCTCCACGCCATCCTAGGGGAAAAAGGTTCCAAAAGGCCAAAAATCACAACCTAAAATCACAGTTCCAGGAATGCAACCCCTGACTATCCCACTAGAAACTCTACAATGCATCATTTTTATTCTGCCCAGAGAAGGCTTATGATCTCTTTCTCGTCACCCCATTAGGGAAAATAAAATGAACGGAAACCACATATATGTACTGCCGTGCTGGCACATACGGGTTGGCACATATGTGCACGGGAGGCTGTACATATATGCCTGGACATATACATCATGCTGTGCGTGCCTGTGCATGGAAGACGGCTCCGCAGCGGCCGGGGGAACGCTTCCCTTGGGCAGCCCCTGCGCCCTTGACATGACAGCGGCGATCTGTCTCCTCTCCTCTTCGCTCAGCTGGCTCAGATCCGCCTCCATGCCGGCCGGGATCACGGTGTGCAAGGAGCTCCCCGCCCCGCCAGCCCCTCCTCCGGCTGCCGCCGCCGCCGCCGCCAGCCCTTCCGGGAGCCCTTCCCCTTCCAAGCTCGCCTCGTTGCCCATGGCTCAGAGGGACTCGGGGCCGCTGCGCTCCCTCCTTGCGCTGCGTCCCCGTCGGGAAGCCCCGCGGCCCGACGAGCAACCGGAGCCGGGGTCCGCCGTGGGGCGTGCAGGCGGCCGAGTCCCAGGGCTCGGGACCCGGCACCGCTGCCCGGAATGCCAGGCGGGTGTTAGTCCCGCTCGCAGGTAACGCCCGCAGCTGGTGCCTCCTCCATGTTGGACAACTCCCCGAAGCCGCCTCAGCGCCCCGAGTCGGGAGAAGCAGGTCTGAGCAGTGCCAGCCGGGCGCCGTCCGCCCCTCCCACCGGGCCCCGCCTCCTCGCCCGCGCCCTCGCAGTGCGCATGCCTGTCTCGGAACAGGTGATGGCCGCACCCGCGCCCATCCCGTTCTGCGTCGCTCTGTATCCTTCCACACTCTCAGCACCGATTTAAAGGAGCCCGGGGAGAGCGCAGCTGAAAACCGGGACAACAGCCGGCGTTTCTTTCAGGCATATTTCAGGATGCCTCAACCTGAGTTTTAGCGGATTACAGTCAAGGGGTGGGGAGGGGCTGGAGGGGAGGTGTCAGTTTCCTTCTTTGATTCATGGGATCTGTAGTTTCAAAAAAAAAAAATTTTTTTTTTTTTGTTTTTTTAAGGGAGCGTTTTTGAAGATTTTAGTAATGGATTCAGGTAACGAGATAAACAGGAGAAATCTCTGATGCCTTTGGGACAAATTCCCCCAAAGGAGCCGAAACTGGACCTTTTCACTTAGGACTTTTCCAGAATAATTACATTAAAACCTTAGGTACAGCAACCGCAAGGAGGTAAAGTTTTTGAACGCTTATCATTGGATCGTTCCCTAAAGGGACTACACAAAAGTAAGGGGTTACGGGAAATTATGGAGGAGATACTGTAGTAAGATTCAGATTGTAGAGTATTAAAATGTTCAAATGGTGTGAAATTTTGAAAACACGAATTCAGTCCTTTTTTGTACAAATGGACAAATAACCCAAAAAGTGGAATTAATCTGTACAGACACACACAGATGGCTAGCAGCAGAGTTGTAACTAAAACCCATCCCCACTCACCCCAAACCCACAAACTCTTCTTGCTACATTTCCTCGAAAGGAATGTTTTCCTTCAACACCGAATCCACAACCCCAATTTTACGATCTACCTTTGCTAACAAAATGGACGTAATGTCTCAGTTGTTGAGATTAAAGAAAATCAAAGCTAACAACGGAACGAATAAATAATAGAAATGAATAAGTTGTCCAGAGAGTTTCCAGGTGTTTACAATAAGTGTTATGAAAGTTTTATATTTTGCATTCCACCTGTATCAAAACTAAAAAATGGTTCAGTTATAAAATTTGTGACACTTTTTTTTTCAAGTTTATTTATTTTGAGAGAGAGTGCTGGCACAGTGGGGAGGGGCAGAAAGAGAATCTTAAGCAGGCTCCACACCCAGCTGGGGGAGTGGGGTGGAGGGCAGGGTGTTCCATCTCATGAATCCTGAGATCCTGACCTGATTCAAAATCAGGAGTTGGATGCTTAACCAAATGAGCTATGCAGACACTCCAACGTGTACTGCTTTTAAAAAAGTCCAGTCATCAGATGAAGTTTCACTGCTGGTTGGGTTCCCATAAAAACTTTGCATAAAGTTTAATTCTCTTACAACACATTGAGATGTGACTTCCAAAGTCAAAGCTACAAAGTCATGCTTTGTAAAGAGAATGCTTTCACCTCATACAAACCAATGACATGAGGCAACCTAACATTCTGAGGGGCACATTTGGAGACAATATGTTATCATCATATTTCTAAAAATGAGTTTGCTTCAAAAAAGAGATAATTGGCACATAATCCTGAATCTCTGACAAAATCAGTAACTGCTCCAATGCCCAGGCAGCCCCTAGGAATCAAACTCTAGTTTTGTGACAATAAAAATACATCCTATGTATTCACATCCACAAACGACGAAGTTAAAAAATTGCTAGGATGAGCACTCTTTTCAAAGTCTAGCCTCAGAATAATGATTAAACTAGAAAACAAATTGTTAATGCTATATTCTCTCTTATTATAGATGGAAAGGAACCTTTAAAGTAATAAGAAAGAAATAAGTGTTAATCAATATGCAAAGTAGTGTGGAGACTAAACAAGAAGTCACAATCTGTAAGATGGGAGTTTATAGCCCATTGCAAAAACATGTGCATTCACCTTCTCCTTCCCTCCTCTCCCAGGAGAAAACATCAGAAAACAGGGAAATGGGACATGTGGTAGAAAGAGTGAATGCACTGTGAAAACAAGTGGGAAACATTTTGGTTGTTGACTCTGTAAAATAATTTTGCCTTTAGGATCTTCATACCTGTGAGTTTCTAAAAATGTTTAATTTTTCAGTCTTCCATTCAGGCTTAACAGTTGCTTGTGCTTGGGAGGTGTTTCAGATCTAAAGAAAAACACTAGAGCAAAAGCCAGGTGCTTTGCTTGTGTGCGAATTCTCAGAATTCTGGGAGTACAAGGATGAGAAGTCAAATGTTATAGATAACTTTATGGAGTTTGTTCTTACTTACCCAGAAAAAATGTCACAGTTTCATTCTGCAAATTAACTAATGGTGCTATATTCAAAATCTTTGTTGTTCCCTGTTCATTATACTTACCGTAAATATTTATTTGAATTTGGATTGATTTAACAAGCTGATAGTTCAGCTCCAATTCACTCAGCCTGATAGGTAGGTCATAAAAGTGATCAATTTATGAACACCTTCACTGTTATATACCATTATGTCTTTCTAAAATGGCTTCTCAACTCCAGAAAACCAGATCTTTTCCGTTGTTTACTTCTTGCCTCCCTTCCCCAGGTAGGTTCTATTTTAGTAGATTAGAACAAATCTAAATGTGATAATTAACAATTAAATATGACTAGATAATGAATGCTTGGCATGAAATTGCCCAGTCTACCCATGGTCCTCACAGATACCACTCAACCCAGGATAAAATCGAATAGACCACCTTGTATGTCACATGTGCAATACTTGAATGAGTTCAGGGTCTGCAAAAATTAAACTCAGAATAGTCTTCACCAATATAGAAAAATGTGTAGTCTCACTAGTCTTTAAAAACCTGCAATTAAATAATCCTTGTATAATTTAATTTACCCTTTTATTTAAAAATAATAGTGTGTATTTATTAAACTCTATTTAGTAAGCAATTATCTTAATATGGGCGTATTTATTAAATGTCCATTATATCTCTATTAAAACCATTATAATGGTGCTAGTAAGTGTTTTGTAAAATAGGCCCTTTCATAAGCTAAATTTGTGAGTATAAATAGATTCAACCTTTCTGGAAGATAATTTAGCAATATCTATCAATAGCCTTAAAAAGAGTCATAATCTGTGATACACTTCTGGAAATCAGTTACCAAAGAGACTGAGTTACAAAAATGACTGTGGAAAAAAAATGTTCCCTAGAGAATTATTTATAATAGCAATAAATAAAAAGGCATTACTGCCCTCATAAATAAGAACAGAAAAGTAAAACCTGGTACAACCAGATGTTTGTATTTTATGAAAATATTAATTTAAAATAATGCTTTTAATTTTTCTTAACGTTACTCATTTTTGAGAGACAGAGAGAGACAGAGCATGAGCGGGGAAGGGGCAGAGAGAGAGGGAGATACAGAATCTGAAGCAGGCTCCAGGCTCTGAGCTGTCAGCACAGAGCCCGATGCAGGGCTTGAACTCATGAACTGCGAGATCATGACCTGAGCTGAAGTTGGACGCTCAACCAGCTGAGCCAACCAGGTGCCCCTAAAATAATGCTTTTAAAGAGTTCATTATAGGAAAAATTTCACAAAGTATACATAGGATAAGTTTTCATAAAGTTATGTGATCACAATTGTGCAAAAAAAAAAAAAAAATTAAACTACTAAAATGCATAGAAAATAAACCCAGGAAATAAATCAAATAAACCAACGAACAAAACCCATACAAGTAAAACCTAGGTTTATGAGAATAATTCATTCCAGAAACATGCTTGTAATTCAAAGCATATCAAAGCAAATTTCAAGAACCATTGGCTCAGTTGTGATCATGAGACATTTGGCCTCATGTACTATTTGTATTACAAGACATCACTCATTTGTTCAAGTTAAAATTTATTAGCAATGTTTGTTCATCTTGAGAACACTCACAGAACAAGTTACTCACAATCCAAGGTTTTACTGTGTATTTAATAAGTAATCTTACTTTTTCTTCCTAATTTTCTATATTTTCCAAAATGAATTTGTCGATTTTTCTTTATGGTATAAGAGTCCCAACAATTATGAGTAGTCATTTTTAAAAACCACAAAAACAACGAACTTGGGTTAAGCTAGGTAAGCAAAATTCTAACGTCATTTTATAGCAAATGCCTATGAAGAAACTGGAAAAAAAAAAAAGTGCCACGGTGTATAGGCTAATAGTGATTTCGTGTTATTTGATGAGTGGTAAAACTTAAAGTATTCTTCTACTTTCTATATTTAAAAGACCATGCATTTTAGTGTATGCATGGATGTATATATTCATGTTTGTGTAAATATAGACAGTCTGACATTTTTATATAGGTACATACCTTTTTTTTAATGTTCCTTCTCTAGTGGAAGGTAAGAGAAGATTGTGTTAATTTAGTGGAGCAAGAACCTGCAGTGGTTTAAGGACCAACTTCATTTTTCACTGTGGTTGATCTGCTTCTCAATTGCAGCTCTAAGCCATTTTTTGTTAGCTTTTCTTTAAAATGAGATTTGCAGCTACAGTGGAGGAAATTCAAGTGAGATTATAGTTGATTATGAACTGGCTTCTCAATTTTGAGGAAAAAAACACATGAGAAGTATTTTAGAACAAAGTTTGATAAATTTATTTTTGAATTGTGACATCTGGACTATCAGGCAGTTGTGGGGTTTTTTTGTTTGTTTCCCCTTTTATACACATTCTACAGCAAAATATAATTTAAAATAAAAGAAAAAGTTAATTGTACTTAAAATATGTTCCTATGGGTACAGGATGTATAAAATACTATGAATAGGGGCACCTGGATGGCTCAATGAGTTAAGCAGCTGACTCTAGATTTTGGCTCAGGTCATGATTTCGTGATGATGAGACGGAGCCCCTCACTGGTCTCTGCACTGGGCCTGGAGTCTGCTTAAGATTCTCCTTCTCACTCTGCCCATCCCGCATATGCTCGCTGGTGCTCATGCTCTCTCTCTCTCTCTCTCAAAAATAAAATAAAATAGAGGCACCTGGGTGGCCAGTCACTTAAGCATCTGACTCTTGGTTTCAGCTCCAGTCCTGATCTCATGGTTACTGAGTTCCAGCTCCACTTGAGATTCTCTCTCTCTCTCTCTCTCTCTCTCTCTCTCTGCCCCTCCCCTGCTCACTCTGTCTCTCAAAATAAATAAACCTCAATAAGTAAGTAAACAAATAAATAAATGAAATAAATTTAGTTACTATGCCACTTTACACTACTACTTTTTAAGTTGAAAATTACCAACAAGTTATGATGTTATAACATAGATGATCCAGCATTATGTATTCACCTGTTTCATAAATAGACTTTAGAATTCAGAACCTACTCCCTACTCTTTGGAAAATGGAGACATGTATGCACGTCCTACTTACATGATGTTTTGGTTGACAATGTCTGACTTTATTTTTTTTTTTAATTTTTTTTCAACGTTTTTTATTTATTTTGGGACAGAGAGAGACAGAGCATGAACGGGGGAGGGGCAGAGAGAGAGGGAGACACAGAATCGGAAACAGGCTCCAGGCTCTGAGCCATCAGCCCAGAGCCTCACGCGGGGCTCGAACTCACGGACCGCGAGATCGTGACCTGGCTGAAGACGGACGCTTAACCGACTGCGCCACCCAGGCGCCCCGACAATGTCTGACTTTAAATCCCAGCAGCTCTGCCATCTTACATCTATTTGGGTTAGCGAGTCACTAGCTTTTTAGAATGTGGGGCTCCTCAACTGTAAAAATGGAGACAATAATATATACTACCTCTCTGGGCTCTTGTCATAGTTACATTAGAAAAAGATGTGAATGCACTTTTGAACCAAGAAACATAGCAGTACAGTTGTGGCAGATTGTTACAATACTTGTCCTAGATGAATCACACCTCCCTGTGTCCACTGCCCTTTAAAGTGGGACTGCCATGCTTTCCATCAAGAGATAGTGTTTCCTCACCCTTAGACTGGAGTTGAACCCCTATCTTATTTTTATCAAGAGAATGTAGTGGGAGAGGCATGTAACTTGCTAGGCTAGCCTTCCTATATAGCCCTCTTCATGCTATGGTGGCAGAGACCACCATAATCTAAAGAAGCTCAGGAGGTGAGACTCCATGAAGAGAGGAGCCCAGCTGCCCCAGTCTCCAGTGATCCCAGCTGAGGCCTTGATGAGTCCCGCTGGAGAACCCTCCCTGCCTCAGAGAGCATATCTGCTGGCTACAGTCACATCACTGACCCAGGTGAGACCAGGAGAACTGCCCAATCAGCCGAGAGAATCAGGAAATAGAATAATAGTTATTATAGTAATTATTGTCTAATTTTAAGTCACTAACTTTGGGGGGTTTTAGTCATTTAACTGAGATTCCAGTTTTTACACATTATGATTATGCATAATCTTTCAAAATTCCCCTTTCATTCTTTTGCTTCTAGTGACTATTTTCCCATTTACTGTCCAGATGGACTTGAGTTATTTGTTCAAAATTTCCAAATACCACCCTTCTAAACTATAAATGGGAAAGAGCCCAATTATGCTGAATACTTACGTACTTGTTTCGTGAAAGGCTCAAACAAGAAAATATATGGGAAGATCATTTTTCAACTATGTAATGCTATCCAAATATAAAGTTATATAAAAAGATGAAAAATTTATGCATGAGAATGTTTCTGAGAAAGACCAATGTATTTATTTGAGAAACTTCTGGGAGAGGAGGCATTCTTAAGGTCCTACTCAAGATGGTGGCTAGATTAACAATTTACAGATCCTTGGGATTAGAGGTTCAAAAATATTTTTAAGATTTTTTAAAAAAATATGATACAAAAAGTATACATTATATAACAGTGACTTTAATATCTATCTAGTAAAACCTGTTAATATTCACATTATCCTTCAAAGGAGTCAGAATCACATCAGCTAGAGGATACTCAGTTTTACCTAGCCTGGTGATGGACTGGAGCTCAGACATCTTGAGAAGTTAGGGCTTTATCTGAATTGCTTTGTATTTCAGAATAAAGAGAGCAACTTGAATTGGTTGAGTAGCATGGGTTCGAAGTCAAAAGTAGAGAAATGTATAAGGGATGAAAGGAACCTGATGCCACGTACTTTGTGGAAACGGGAATTAGAAATGTCCTCACTGCTACCCTCTAGTGGTGATGTGGCATAGGGGCCTTTGCAGGACTGACCTGTCTCTGAGGATTCTAGGTGGTTCCTGTAGATTGTGCAATGGAAAGCCCAGCTCCGTCTCCCTCATGCAAATTCCAGGAAAATTTACATTACTAAGGAATTTACGCATTATGGATTCTTTGAGGGAGGAGAGAGGTGAGGAGTGGCACAGAAAGAGAAGCAGAGATTTATATACGACTTGATATACATTAAAAATATAGGCAACGTACATACGATGTATATGCACGGTAGCTGGAAGAGAAGGATTTTTAACATCTGTGGTTCAGTCATTATTATCATATGGGCTGAAGTGTAAAGTCTGTAATGGCTTTCAGAGAGTCCCATAATTTTCCCATATGCTAATTCCAAGCTCATGGGATAAATCTTTAGAAAGTTTTGCTCTTGTCTGTCTGCAAGCAAAGCAAGAATAGATGAATTTCAATAGGGATATCTCAAGTGTAATTGGAAAAATTCACAAGTTACTCTTTCAATAATAAGTCAAAACCCTGAGAGAATATTATGTTTATCTATAGGTATTTTGAAAAGGATCAATAGTTGGCCCTCATCTCAGACAAATTTTATCAAAATCTTGATGGAAGGGCGTGGCATTTGTATTTTTAAAGCTCCCCAGATGATTGTATTATAGAGCTTGGGGTGAGAAGTACTCCTTTGAAAGGATAGAAGATTTTAGTGTCAGCATTACAAGACTGAAGACAAGAAAGAGGCACTTGGGAATCCACGTAGACTTTTCTTTGAAGCTGAAGCCAAAGACATCAGCAACCTAGTTGCCATCATCAGAAATTATTTTTTTCAGAAAAAAGCAAAAGTCACAGATTTACTCTTCAAAAATGGTAGCCTATCTGCATTTGGACTATGGTATGCAATTCTGGTCACTGCATTTTGAAAAACGTGGAATAGATTTAGAGAAGCACAGCAAATCAAAGAAAAGAAGACATAAAATCACTCTAATCAAGAAGACTGAAGGGGTGAATCTAGAAGAATAAGAGCCTCCTACTGAAGAACGCGAATTCAGGACATGTTTACCCAAATGTGCTAAACTAAAACCAAGGGGATTTTAGGACACATGGAAAAGACATGATTAAGAAAAAAATAGTAACAGGATATAGTACATGTGTGGATGGATTTATATATCATATTAGAATGGATAATCCTAATTCTTCACTAACATCACTTTTCTCCTCTTTGGGACAAGTAGCTACACACAGTTGCCAGCTTCTCTTGCAGTTCTATGTGGCCCTGTGATCCAGCTCCACCCGATAGAACTATGCTACTTCCGGGACCAACCTAAGGAATTCTGGTATGTACACCTCCATGGGTGACAAAGATGGAGACTAGGGTTTATATGGATTGAAGATGGCAGAACCAATGGGTAGATTCCATTGGGAGAGTTTCCTCAATGACCACGTATGGAATTCTGCCTTTCCACCTAAGACCACCTTCCCTGGGACAGTTTGTGAGTGAGGGAGGAGGAAACATATATATTATTACAGAGATACTTCTATACAGGAGAAAGTAACACCAATAAAATACATTCCCTCCTTATCCTTTCCACATCAGTGATCCCGATTCCACTTTTCTTTTGAAATAGCAAGACACAAGACAGGTAAATCTGGGTGCTTCAGTGACCCTTGAAAATGCCATGCTCACTTTTTCTCCAGTTTCCTTTTTTCCTCAATCTGTCAAGATTGTCCCCTCACCCCGATCCATCTATGCATTTCCCCTGGCCAAACCCATTCACCATCAGAAGATCTTTTCCTATTGTGAAGCTGCTACTGTTCTCAATCATTATTTGAAAATCTTACTCATTTGGCATTTTTTTTACATATAGTCTTCCTTTCTTTGGTGAACTGTTTCAGAACTGAGTTTTTCAAGTAATGCAACAATGTTTTTATTTCTCTTGCCGTCCCATCAGTATCTAGTGCACAGAGTGAATGCCCAACCAACAGACATCAAATGCCTTACTTAATGAGATGTCTTCAGGTTAAAAATGTGAATAATGCAAAACAGACATTAGGTTATTTTGTGAGGGACTTCTATAAATGAGAAATAAGGGAAGGCCTTCATTGAGGTGAAGGAATCCTATAATGATACAATTTTTAAGTCATAAATATTATATATTTAATGTATCACCAAGGCACTCTGTTAAGTATCTTATATATGTTTTGATCTCCATTAATCCTTCTGAAAGTTTTATTATGTAACTATTGTTTTGTCCATTTTATAAGTGAAAATATAGAGATTCAGGAAAGTTATTTCAATTTCTTAAGGTCTTTTAACCAGCAAATAACAAGAGAGAATTCAAACCTCACCCAACCTGAATCTTCTACCGACTGCTTTCCTCACTTAAACTATCTTCCATTTCTAATTGTAAAAGATAGTTCCTGCTAAAGAGCGCATAGACTCATGGGGTGGTATATCCTATGGCCACTGTCAGAACTTGGATAATACACTTAGTATACTGGAAGTACATATACTTTCTTTAACAAGCTAACCCAAAAGTATAATAAGTGGAAAATGGCATTTGGTCCTTTGTCCAAGAAATATTCCAGGCAGCCAAAGAGAATAAAAATAAATAAGGATATTGAAAAAATATATAATGAAAGCACTTCTCATTATTCGGATTTTATAGTAGGATTTAATAATAAATTGTCTTTATCATTATCAATTTATCATGTTTTATTTGCAGTTAGGGCTAGATGCTTTGACTTCAAATCAGACGGCAAGAATTTTATGTTCACCATTTCAGGAGCCATTTGGGGAATGTTTAATTTTATTCCATCCAAGCTCTAGATTTGCCAGGTTAATTATTGATGAGTAAGCGGAGGATGGAAAGGATTTTATATAATCCTGCCTGAGGCTTCCCATGTCTTCCCCCATCCGACTTACAGCTCATATAAAAAGATCAGTGTCTGCTCTTGGCAGATGGTCCATAACCTGCCTATAATAATAATACTTCATGTTTTTCATTTATTGCAGGGATCTCAAACTTTTGAAAACCAACAGCCATACAACACTGCAACAATCATCATAGGTCTGTTTTACAAATGGTTAACTTGTAGAAATGAATCAATGAGCCAGACTGCAGCATACTCTTGAGTCATTTACACCTGCCACCAGAGAAGTTTTATTTTTCACACATGTTATGCTCATCATCCATAAGACCAAAGACCTACCAACCACAGGTTCAAAATCTCAGCTCTGCAAAGAAAAAAAGAGTAATTGTATCAATCTACTAAATGATACTCCAAAGTAGATAACCATGGTCTTTTATGGATTTCTTTGCCATTCTTGACAGGAAGTGGTAGCTATTTTTAATCATACAAACTTAAAGACTAAAACAGAAGCTATTAGATTTTCCAAGGAGGAAAGCCCCCTTCTGAAGAGAACAATACAGTTTCTTTCTTGTCATCTTATGGGTTTCATTCCATTCTCAAATGCATCCTGAGGAAAGATGAACTGACAGGCACCAGAAGCAAGGTCATACCTTTCAGATCACCAATTTGCTTTAGGGGACCTAGAAGCCCATCTTGGAATCATCTCTCTTGCCCACCTGCGTGCCTGCCTTACCAGCCAGAGATGGTCTCCAGGCAGAGGCTTCCTTCATTCAGCAACCATCCTGAGCACCCACTATGTGTGCATGCTAGAAATACAGTGATATACAAAGGAGTCTCAGTTCCTGCTCGTGAAATGAGTGTATAGTGTAGTAGGGAGACACAGATATTTTAAAAGGTAATTACACATGTCTTACTATCAAAAATAGCAAGCTAGCTGATTTGGACAAGACTTCTTACTGAAAAGAACTAAGAAATTGGTCAAAATGCATTCAAAGGAATATTAGTGTGAATTAGAGCTGAAAATACAGTGAAGGAAGATGAGAACCTGCAAGCTGCTTCTGCACTGAGAGCATTTGCTGATTTGGAAAAAAATTCAACTCTCCTTCAAACAGCCTCAGTGAGCAAGGAGGACGGAAATAAAAACCCAGAGTCTGCAAACAGTGAAGGGTCTGACATGAGATCCTCCCCAAATAATAAGCTGGAACACGAAAGGGCTACAGGGCAAGGGTGAACTGGAAAGGTATCACTTCTTTCTTTAAATTGCCTAAGTTCTGCAGAAAACAGTCTCAAATTTCATCTCTCCAATATTAAAGTGGCCTCCAGGTAAAAGGCAAAAGCCAAAGGAAGTCTTATCTGGAGGAAGATACTTTCACCGTAGACCTCTATAAATTTCTGTTCTTTCAGGGAAAGAGGAAGACATATGCTTAGATTTATGGTTGTTTCAGGGGGGCTGGTGAAATGTAGCTCAAGACTTTTGGAATAGTTCAGGAGAAGAATGGGAGAAGAAACTAAAGCGAGTGAAATAAAACAACACTGAGTAGTAAGAAGAGCCCATGTGATCCTTGAGCCAGAGATTGTAACATTGTCTATGATCCTTCTGGGCAATGTATGCTTCCCGGACCTTCGTCATCAGCACCATCTGAGAGATTATGGGAAATAGACTCTCAAGCCTGACCCCAGACCTACGGAATCAGAATCTGCATTTTAACAAAATCCCTAGGTGATTCGTATGCACATTAAAGTTTGAAATAATGAATGGGAATAATGAAACCTGATCTAGATCAGTGAGAATGGGAAAAGAGAATGACTGTTAGATATGTAGCTGCTGCCCATTACGATGTTAGAAGCCATGGGTTGGCTAACAGACTCTGTAGTTTCTAACTTAAGCACCAGAAAGATGATGCTTCAACAGGCTTTCAAACCCCATGGCATGCACAAAGCCATTAGGAAGGCAAATGGTATTACACAATTTTTTTTGTCCCACTTGTTGCTTTGGCTTAGAGAAAATGGGCAGTTAGAGTTTCCATGTGATTTGAGTGGAAGTGTAATTGGAATTCAGTATCTTGAGTGTGGAACCACTAATTGTTCTGCTGAGCATAATATTGGACAAAGTATTTTCCAAGTGTGATGAGCAAAACTAAATCCAAAAAAAAAAAAAAAAATCAACTTTCCAGGAGATGGTTGGAGTCAGCCAGCCTCTGCTCCACTGTAACCATGTGGGATAAAAAAAAAGGCATGATGAAAAATGCAGATATGTCAGAGGATGTGCAACAGGACTTGCCAGAGCAATACAGCACAGACGATCTTGCAACCTATGCGGAGATGGAGTTTGACAAGAAGTACATCCCATTCTGGCAGTGCACCATGAGGAGAACTGGAGAGAGTAAGTGATACACGAAACCAAACACTGTATCTGCTTCTACCTGGGACAAGTGGTCATTCACCTGCTCAAACCTAGTAAAATGCTTGGACTGTGTCATGTTTGTTGTGATCAATCTAAAATAAGGACTGCAGCCTAAATTCCAAATACCAGAGAATGAAATCATCATCCTTGCTAAGAAAACACTTTGACCTCTGGACCTTTATTATGTTGCTTTGTAGAGGGCATTCTCTGTACTAGTTTGTTTTTTTTTTTCCCCCTCTCTCTCTTTCCTTTTTTTTTTTTTCATACTAGTTTGTTATAGTTATAAAACAATTAGCAAAATAAGTAAACAAACAAAAAATCCCCCCCCAAAAAAAACCCAAAGAAACACTAATCTGAAAGATATATGCACGCCTGTGTTTATTGCATCATTATTTACAATAGCCAAGATATGGAAGCAAGCCAAGTGTCCATTAATAGATGAACGGATAAAGATGTAATGCACACACACACACACACACACACACACACAATGGAATATTTCTCAGCCATAAAAAGAATGAGATCTTGCCATTTGCGACAACATGAATGGACCTAGAGGGTATTATGCTAAGTGAGATAAGGGAAGACAAATACCATAGGATTTTGCTTATATGTAGAATTTAAAAAAAAATAAATGAAACAAAAAGCAAAAAAGCAAAAAAAGAAACAAACAAAAACAATTTGGACTATTAAATACAGAGAACAAACTGATGGGTGCCCTGGAGAAGGTGGGGAGGGAGATGGGTAAAATAGAGGCAATTAACAAGTACAAGCTTCCAGTTATAAATTAAAAAATTAAGCACAGAGATGAAAAGTACATGATAGGGAATCTAATTAATTTTTAAAAATTAGCCATATTTTAAAAATTAGAGGCATGCCTGGGTAGCTCAGTCTATTTAGTTTCCAACTCTTGATTTTGGCTCAGGTCATGATCTCATGGCTCGGTTGGTGGGTTCAAGCCCCACTTGGGGCTCTGCACTGACAGTGCTCCTCCGGTAGTGACTAACATTACAAGCCAGTTACTGGAAGCTAAATGTAGCCCATATTCACATAGTAATCTGTACGTGCTATTCTTTTTTTAGTTGGAAGATTTTCTATTAAAAAATTTTAGATGTCATGCTTCCTTGGAAAATTGAAACTGACCGCCCTGAGCCCATTCATGCTAGGCAACAGTCGACTGGAGTAGCAGCTTTCTCCATTAGGTCTGCTCCCACCTGACTTCTTAGTTTACATTCCCTGCCTCCTGTAGACATTTTGTGTTTGACCACGCCACAGTCTCCATTTCTCCACTAGAGGAGACACTATCTTTCTACCAATTAGAGATAACTAATGAGGGCTTATAAAATTCGTAACTGATTGTAGACCTATCAACAGAACTACATTTTTAAAAGATGGACAGTGAGATGTGCAGTATGTTAGAGATTTCACCCACATTTTCTTCTTTGCATCTCCACTGATTCCTTTGAGCTCATTGGTTTGTGTGCCTGAATAATAAGTAGTGACAGGTTGAAGTTTTTCTGTATCTTTGTCAGAGTTGCAATTAATAATCATGTAAGTAGAATAATAGTGATGACATTATGGGGGGTGTAAAAAACCTTCTTTAGTCATTACCTCCCAAAATAATTTCTAATAAACGTCATACGTGAACTCACTTATTTCTAAAAATCTGTTTGAGGTCAAGAATTAACGTTGGCTTTTTTTTTTTTTTTTTTTTTTTTTTTTTTTTTTTTTTTAATGATCCCTTGTCTGGAGTTTCTAAGTTCTCCAGAACTTACTACCCACTTTTAGAAGTAGCAATATTTTAAAACCCCTTATAGATAATGTGATAGATTAACATGCCATAGATCTGACCATAAATTCAATAACAAAATAAAATTCTATTTAACCTTTAGGGCCTACAATCTATTTTTTAACTTTTCAGAAAAAAATCTGGCCCAAGCCAGAAATATGGGCCACTTGAGACACCTTCCTTTCCAGAATATTGTTAAATTATACACTGTACAATTTCTAGCACAAATATCCTTTCCTAACTTATGTTCCCCTTGATCCTTAAGTGAACTTTTTTCCATTCTAAGATGTGTCTTATATTACCTCTTAATAGATGCTTAGGCATCGCCAGGTCTTGTGTTCTCACCCCTGTCCCAGTCTATCCAAATCCTACACAGGCTTCATGGGCCTTCTCAAATGCATAGCATTCATGAAATCATCCCCGCTTATTCTATTACTGTATATACATTTGGTATATGTCATGCACCAGATTGAAATAGTATTCCTCTTGTTTTTTGGTTTTTTTTTTAACATTTATTTATTTTAGAGAGAGAGAAAGACAGAGCACAAGCACAGGAGTGGCAGAGAGAGAGGGAGACACAGAAGCTGAAGTAGGCTCCAGGATCTGAGCTGTCAGCACAGAGCCTGACATGGGGCTCCAAGTCACAGACCATGAGATCATGACCTGAGCCGAAGTTGGACCCTTAGCTTAAGTGACTGTGCCACCCAGGCACCCCGCCTCTTGTTAAGTTTTAACCCCTTTGGCAATGTGTTGCATCCTGTGTGGACTGTACCCTATATTTTTTTTTCCACAACATTGCTTTCTATAAGAAAGACTCTATAAATACCCACTGACAGCCCAGTTCTGAGATTTAGCTTAAATCAAAGATCCTATATCATCAATTTTATCTCCATAAAGAATCTTTCCCATCAGCACACAAACATACTTCCATTCCTAGAATTTTTTTTTAATAAATTCTCTCTTGACCTTATTTCTCTCTCTAGCTATAACCCATTTCTGTGTTCCCCTCTATAGCTGAACTGATGATCTCCCCAAGTGTTTTTGAATTTAAATGTTCAGCCTATATAAAATCTAATAGTTATATCAAATTTAGCATATTCAAAATCAATACTTATTTCTACCCTGACCCAAAACACTACTCATGTTGTGTGCCACAATTCGTTTAACAGTAACTTTACCCCTTCAGTTGGTAAAGTCAGATTTCTTTGGATCATTTTTGACTCTTATCTTTTTCTTGTACCTAATGCCAATCCAGTGGCATATTCTAGTGTCTTCAACTTCAAAATTGATCTGAAATCCAAACACCTCTCACTTCCCACACTGAGTATGATTACTCACGCATCTCCTGCTTGGATTATTGCCATAGCCTTCTCTCTGTTCTGGTAGTTTCCACCCTTGCCTCACTTTGTTTGCTACACAGAGAGTGACCAGAATGCTGCTATCAGATCATGTCACTTGTCTGCCTCATAGTCATCCAGTGACTTCCCAACTTAATTAAAGAAAAAGGCAAAGATTTGCCAGGGCCTAGAAAGTCCTACATGATATTATACCAACCCTTTTTACCTCCTAGTACTCTCCCTTTATTCATATCCTTCCAGCCACATTGGCCAACTTGTTTTTCAAACATACCAGCCATACTTATGCTTCAGGTCCTTTATACTCACCATTCCCTCTTCCTGGTACATTCTGCCTTCCTCTGTCCACAGGGCTTTAAATATTTGCTCTCTAGTCCTTTGTCCCAAGGTCATCTCTTCCTTGAGATCTTACACAGTCTCTTAAAAATGGCAATCTGTGTGGCACCTGGGTGGCTCAGTCATTTCAATGTCCAGCTGGTGATTTCTGCTTAGGCCATGATCTCACAGTCATGAAATCAAGCCCCACATTGGGCTCAGTGCAGAGTGTGGAGGCTGCTTGGGATTCCCTCTCTCTCTGCCCTTCCCCCACTCATTCTACCCCTTCTCTCTCCCTGAAAATAAGTAAACTTTAACAAAATTTTAAAAATAAAATAAAATTTTTTTAATTTTTTTTTTCAACGTTTATTTATTTTTGGGACAGAGAGAGACAGAGCATGAACGGGGGAGGGGCAGAGAGAGAGGGAGACACAGAATCGGAAACAGGCTCCAGGCTCCGAGCCATCAGCCCAGAGCCCGACGCGGGGCTCGAACTCACGGACCGTGAGATCGTGACCTGGCTGAAGTCGGACGCCTAACCGACTGCGCCACCCAGGCGCCCCAAAAATAAAATAAAATTTTTTACCCACCTCACCACTCCTTATTATCCTCCATTACTTAATTTTCCCCATATCACTTATTCATATCTGACTATGCTGCATACTGCTTATTTATTTTGTCATCCCAAAAAGAATGTGTACTGCATCAGAGCAAATGGAGGCTCTTTGCTGTTTGCTGATTTATTCCTAAAGTCCAGAACAGTGACTGGCACGTAGAAGTTATTTAGTAAATATTTTATGAATGTGGGGACAGTTGAGTGAATGGATAAAAGATTAATATTATCTATTGCAAAACTAAATTACAGTTGAAATGCAGTTTTAATATATTCCTTCTGATAAATTCAGAGGGAAATCCCCATGTTATCTTTAGATAGTACAAACCATGTTTTTGGACTCAGGTGCCACATCCACATTGACATTAACTTTTTATAATGTTTTCTTAACCCCTCACTGTTGCCTTGAGCTTTACTCTCACCTCTCTGATAGACAAAGCATAATAACGTTTCTTAGGTATTATACATTCAATGTACCCGAAATCTCATTGTATCCCCTCAAACCTACTCATTGTGTTTTATGCTGTCTCAGAAATTGACAACAGCTCTTGCCCAAACCAGATACGTTGCAGTTTTCCTAAAATCCTCCTCCATCAGGTCTAAGCATGTCTCAGCACACCAACGATAAGCAATGCAGGGATTGCTTATCTTCCCAAGAAATTATGGTGAGATAACTTTTGAGAAAGAAATTTGTTTTGCTTTGTTTTCTGTTTTCCTCTGCTTATCGATACTAAGCAGTAGAGTAGACCCATAAGTACTTTCTTGCCCCAGGAATTTTTTCAACCTTCCAAGTAGAAGCTGAATACATCCTAGGGACAGAAGAAGTGAAAGAGTATGGGAGAAAGAGACAGAAAACTAAGACATTAAAACACATCATTAGTTGTACGAGGTACATGGTGCTCCCAGGGAGGCTCTGTCTTAGGCACAAGAGCATTCAGACCTTCCAAAGAGCCACATTCCTCAGCGAAGACTTGGGAACTATAAAGTCCCCAGACTCAAAGGAAGGCTGTATGCAGGCTAGGACAATGTCACTCAATGACACCGAGAGGACCAATGACCAGTGGCCTCCCTTCTTGCTGCAGATCTTGAATGTTAGCAACCACATGGAGCTCTGAATCCCAACAATGACTGAGATTGAACGTCCCACCAGCAGAACAGAGGCTCTTTCAGCGTTAGATTCATACAAAGGTGGTATTTTAGCGTTTATAGATTGAAATTTGTGTTACTTGATCATTTGCGCCCTCTCTCTCTCTCTCTCCCACCTTAAGGACTTCTCTGAACAATCAAAGAATTAAAAAAAAAAAAAAAGAGGTGTGAAAATCCAACAGCTGCAACCTGTACCCAAGAGAGAACACAGTCTCCCTTTTCATCTCTCACTTCTCTTTTTACCAAATAAAATTCAAGAAGCAGAGTTGTCCACTGACACAAAACAGAGTCTGCACAAAACAGTTCAACTCATTTAGGGTCACAATATGCTCAAGTACCTAAAATCTCAGAAAGGCATGAAGGAGAAACACAAGGAGCTGGCATTGTTGCACAGGTGACTGGTCAGGGGACGGAATGATGAGCTTGAGCAATGAGTCTTGATTTAAGCATATTAATGCATGCATTTTGCCTAAGAGGCATTTTTAACATGGCCTAAATCAGAAAATTGTAACTACTTTTATTACTCAGAATTATGAGAAGCAAATATTCTCTACCCTTACCCTTCTCTGCCTCTCCGCTCTGTGGATAAAGTGGAAAAAGCAGACATTGTAGAGAACGGACAAGCTGGGAGTTCGGGAATAACAACCGCACAAACAATATTTAATCAAGATCCCAATGGTTACCATACACACTTATCTCTAAAGCACTCTCAGTCTTTCTCAGCAAGGTACACATTGTTTGAGAAGGTCTTTTTATATTAAATAATCTACTTTTCAAATTTTCTAATTTCTTTCTCAAAATGGAATGGTTCTACTAATTTTAAGTTATAAACAGAGTTACATGTTTATTAATAGTATTTAGATTTTTTTAAATCTTAAACTTTGAAAAGCAGACATATCTTCCTTTTTTAGGCTTCCTGATGGTGCTGACTTTGCATGACTAGGAACAAATATAGGACCACGGATGGAGTAGGATGGTAAAAGGGGTTATTTGTGTCTTGTCAAGAGTGCTGGTCAGTTATTTTGCAGACTCTTCTAATTTTAATTTGACATTTTCTCATGATTAGATTTGGGCTATAGTTTTTTTGGCAATAACAGACAGAACGATGTGCCTTTCTTAATGTCCTTTTGTATTGAGATTCAGACTGTATAGAACATTCCCAACAAATGTCGTCTCATTTTAGTAGCTAAAAGACTTTTCTTGGTTTTCTTGCTTCACTAGGCTGTGTCTCACTTTCTTCCTCTGTGAAATTTAGATACCAATTATGTCTTCCTCATACAGCTGTTGTGATGATTTATAAAATATGTAAGAGTATACAGCACATGGTAAACTTTCAATAAATAGCAGCCATAATTAATATTCACTAATAAAATACAAATAGTTAACATGTATTATGAATTTCCTGTGCTTTCATTATTTGATGTATTTAAAAATTTTTTTAATGTTTATTTATTTTTGAGAGAGAGAGAGATAGAGACAGAGCATGAGTGGGGGAGGGGCAGAGAGCAAAGAATCCGAAGCAGGCTCTAGGCTCTGAGCCATCAGCACAGAGGCTGACACAAGGCTCGAACTCATTATTTAATGTATTTAAACCACTGAATGACTCCATCAAATAGAAATACGCTATTAGATGGGAACCTGGGTGACTCAGTCAACTTTGGCTCAGGTCATGATCTCGTAGTTCAGAGTTCAAGCCCCACATCCAGCTCACTGCTGTCAGCACAGAGCCTGCTTCGGGTCCTCTGTTCCCCTCTCTCTTCCCCTCCTCCCACTTTCGGTCTCTCAAAAATAAATAAAACATTAAAAAAAAAATTGACCAGTAGAGTACTATAGTAATGATGCAGTCAAGGTCTACCAATGGATGCTCACATTAGTGGGTGAAGTTTGAGAACAGGGTATTTGCTCACTATATGCTCAATATATCTCTCTCAAGATATTTATTAATTACAAAGCAGAAAGCAAGTAATTTTACAACGGAGAAGCCCAACAGATACTACTGTAGTTAAATGATCAGTTACCATTACATATCAATATCATGTACTGCCTGAGATATGATGCAGGGAGAGGAATAATTATCTGTGGCCCTCCATGCAAAAGATATAACCTTGGGGTGCCTAGGTGGCTCAGCTGGTTAAGCGTCTGTCAGGTCATGGTCTCACAGTTTGTGAAACTGAGCCCTACATCAGCCTCTGCATTGATAGCGTGGAGTCTACTTGGGATTCTCTTTCTCCCTCTCTCTCAGCCCCTCCCTAACTTGCATGCTTTCTATCTCTTTCTCTCTCTGTCTCTTAAAACAAACTTAAAAAAAAGATGCATTTGATTTCAAAAGAAATATCCTCAATCTAACTCTGAGATTACAACAGATACAACCAAATTGACTGAAATTCTGCAAAATATCTGGCTAATGCTCTTCAAAAGGTCGTAAAAGATGAGAAAAGACTGAATAATTGTTACAGACTGGAAGAAATGAAGGAAACATTAAAACTAACAGTAGTGTGGGAACCCAGATGGATGATAGACCAAAAAATGGGCAATCATAGAAAAACTGGTGAAATTGGTGTAAAAAGCATAGTTTAATTTATAGTATTGTACCAATGTTAATTTCTTAGTTTTGATAAATGCAATCATTATGTAAGGTGTAAACATTAGAAGAAGTTGAGTAAAGAGCATACGAGAATTCTCTAAAACCCTGTAGCTTGTCTGTAAGATTGAAATTACTTCAAAATAAAAATGATTTTAAAAATCCAGTGGGTACTACCATTTACAGATAAGAAAATGAAGTAAAGTATGTTAGTGTCACATAGCTAGGAAGTCTAAGAAATGAAATCCAATCCAGTCTTTTGGACTACACAGTGTATACCTTTACACTAGTTTGTATTGCCCCCAGTAAAGTAGATACACACAAATACATAATGATAATTTGGGAAGTTTTAAAACCCACCCAGGAGCTAACCCAATGGTAAAAAATATGTTTTTTATACTTCCTTATTTTTAAAATTTTGTTAATGTTTACTTATTTCTGAGACATTGAGTGGGGGAGGGGCAGAGAGAGAGGGAGGCACAGAATCCAAAGCAGGCTCCAGGCTCTGAGCTGTCAGCACAGAGCCCGACGTGGGGCTCGAACTCACCGCGAGATCATGACCTGAGCTGAAGTCAGATGCTCAACAGACTGAGCCACCCAGGTGCCCCCATACTTCATTATTTTTTCTCATTATATTAGTAATGCATGTTAGTGTAAGAGATGTTGGTTCAAGGACATCTGCCTATGTAAATTTATACTAAGGATCTCTACTGTCTACTCCTTTTTTGTTTTTCCTCTTAACACTTATCTCTCTCACACACACACACACACACACACACACACACACTTTTATTAATTTTGTTTCTCTACATCTCTATGTCTTAGAACATGAGCTCAATGAAGGCAAGGATTTTTGTCTATTTTATCCCCAGTTCCCAGAATATAGTAAGTGATTAATTTCCTAAATGAGCAAATGAATGAAGAAGAGTCTCCACCCTCTTGGAGGTGCAAGGATTCAAATTTTATCTTTTTATTTTATTTTTTCATGTTTCAAGTTTTTATTTAAATTCTAGTTGCTTAACATATAGTAAGGATTCCAATTTTAAGTGGAATGCTCAGGGAAGATGACATTTATTTCTGAATGAGGCAAGGGAGCAAGCAAGCAGTGCATATAATTGGAGAAAGAGAGTCTGGTCCAGGGGAAACAGATTTAAAAATTCTGCATCAGCAGGCTGCCTTGCTTGTTCCAGAGCAACGAGGAGGCCAATGCAGTTAGGGCACACAGAGCAAGGGGGAGAATGCAGTGAGAAGTGCAGTGAGAATGACAGTGGGGGTCACAGACACACAGGAGCTGGTAGATCGTCTGCACTTTCCTCTGGGTGATATAGGCATCCAGTGAAGAGTTAGGAGCAAAGGAGTTACATTAATTGATTTCAATTTGTACAAGATCACTCTGGCTGCTGTGTATAGATTCCCTGTGAGCAAAAATGGAAGCAGGGAGACCAATAGGAAACTACTCCAAAGGTCTAGGCAAAATATTAAAGTGGCATAGACTAGACTCTTCTGGAAGCTAAAGAGTTAAAAAGTGGTGCCTGTGGCATCTATATACAGTCTCTGGTGTATAGTCAGGGTTCAACAGTCTTGCCTGCAACATTCTCCCGGATAAAAACTCTGACTTTCAAGCAGGTCTAGAACCTCTCATACCACTGCCTCCATCCTAGACTATGTCTTCTGCTAATCTTTCCATGAGCAATCACATCTCTTTTCCTAGAACTTTAATTCAGAGAAAGCATCCTCGTGGTTTTAATTTCCTTTCCACACATGCATCTAAATCCCCTGCATATGCTAAGGACTCAACCCATTCCCTGTTTTTCCCAGGAAATCATGCCTTTCACCACCCTTAAAGCAATTTTATTCCCATCTCCAGAAACCCTACCCAAAGAAACACCCTTTCCTGGTTTACCCTGGTTTGGTGTTTCAACCCTCTGAAATTTCTCATGTGTCTATCATGCTGGCTATGGAAGGTATAAAAGAAGAATATCCATACTAGAAGGGAGAAAATTTATTTTTTAGTAGGAAACTTTTTTTTTTTACCAAATCCTACATGTTCTCCCTCTACTCCACCTGCCAACATACCTGCAAGACTGTTCCATACATATTATCCCTGGATATAGTAGCTCTATTTTAATAACCCATAACCTATAGACTGTCAATTATGGATCCAAATAATCATTCTTGCTCTGTAGGTGAATAAACAGGAGTATGCAGTCCCACTGGGGACAAAGGAATTGGGTGCAGAGCCATAGCTCATAGAAGAGAGTGCCAACAGTGTAGGTCAAGTTAGAAATGGGCACCTCAGAGGTAGAGACAGCAGTAAAGTACATAGTCAAAGTCCTTCCCTCGCGGAGCTTACATTCTTAGAGGTGAGAACAGTTATTCACAAGTAAATATGTGATTAACAAGAAACATATAGATCTTGTCAAATGCAAGGAAGTAAACAAACAGGAAAGTGAGATAGAGTAACTAGAGAATCCAGCAATACTGGATCTATAATGTGAGAATATGTCCCTGAGGAGGTGACAGGCTGAGGCCCAAAGGTTGACCATGTGAGGACTGCAGGGAAGATTATTCGATGCAGAAAAAATACCCAAGGGAGTGATCAAAAATAAGTTTGATTGGTTTAAGGAACAAAAAAACAGGCAAGCTCTGTAACTAGAAAGGAAGTCCTGAGAAGGAATGTATGGGATCAAGAAGTGAAAAGTAGACTGAAGAGAGATTATTCAGGACTTTTTAAGCCAAGGAAAAGAATTTGGATTTTATTCCAAGAGCAAAGGGAATCCATAGAGGTTATTAATTATAAGAGTAACATAGTCTGATTTATGCGTTTAAATGATCA
Source organism: Puma concolor (assembly GCF_028749965.1). Classification (NCBI taxonomy): domain Eukaryota; kingdom Metazoa; phylum Chordata; class Mammalia; order Carnivora; family Felidae; genus Puma; species Puma concolor. The sequence continues at coordinate 82,869,542 of NC_141668.1, read as the reverse complement.
TTCTGGAAGCTGTGTGGAGAATAGTTTTAGAAGTATCAAGAGCAGAATTTTTTTTTTTCATTTTTTCATCCTCAATTCCTTATGGTGTATTAGCAGGAGAAGGAGTTACAGTTACTTTGAAGGGGGAAAAAAACTCATAATTAGGAGCTATAGGTAAGTAAGCAAAGATAGAAGGCTGGAATGAGCCATATGGTAATATATTTGAATTTGTGTTTAGCTTAACATAGGTACAGATATATACAAACCGAATTATCTATGCATATGTATTTACATAGATAGAATACACATATAATTCATTGCTTTGTCAGAATAAAGAGCTTAAAAGCAGCAACATTCTAGTGCAACAACACAGCCGGCACCCAGTTCTTAGTTTCTTATACCATTCTTCAATAAAAAGAACCAGGGATCCTTCGGAAAATGACTGATTCCAGAGAGGAGACAGAACATAAAAGATGAGTCTACAGCACATTGTAGTGTCAGAAAGAAAACAATACATAAAAAAAAAAAAAGAAAGAGAGAAGAAAAGAAAATCTAGAATGAAGGGTATGACAAAAAGAGATAGGAACCAACTGAAAAAGCTTCCAATGGCCATTGGGGGGACAATTTGTAAAACAAAATAACTCAAGTAACATTGGATTATAACCCAACGTATAAAATAGTTACCCATGAGTCCATGCTGATTGTATAATTGAATGAAAAATTGAATAAATAAACGGGAATGAGGAGACAAATGCCCCATGCAAAAGAATTCCAAACAATTAGGGTGGATATTCTCTTTTAAGGAGGTGGGACATAACTCTACTCCTTATGTATAGTAACTTCCCTCCAAAGAATACAGCTATGGAAAGGAAGTGAAAGGAATAACAGTAGAGAAATCGGAAAAACAGCACCTCGGCTACACATTCAAGGTCAACATTAACAATGATAAATAATGTTGATCGTACGTACATTTGATATGATACAATGAAAACGCACTCCATCTCTGTGATCTTCCTCCCGCATAACCTCAATCTAATCATGAGAAAAATATTGGGCAATTCCCCACTTGAGAAACATTGCCAACAAAATACCAACCATTACTCCTCAACACTCTCAAGGTCATCAAGAACAAGGAAAATCTGAGAAAATGTGACAGCCAAGAGGAGCCTAAGGACGCATATTGAATAAATGTAATGTGGGCTTCAGTTAATAATAATGTATCCATATTAATTCATTAATTTTGAGAAATGTACCATACTAATATAAGGGTAATAAGACAGGAAATTGAATATGAGGTATATGGGAACTATTTGTACTACCTACTAAACTTTGTACTACTTTCTAACTATAAATCTAAAACTCTTCTAAAATAAAATTTTCTTTAATAAAAAAACAATGACGCTAGCACAATATACTATCTACCGGGCGTATGGTTTTGCCAACTAGACACAATCTGTCTTTAAGGAACCTCATTGAGGTTAGGTCAGCCTTACAGGGAGCAAGGACTGAAGTTAAAGACTCCACCAGCTGAAAGGCTTGGCTGGAGGAGCTGACGCTGGCTCCTACCTTTAAGGCCCGCTCTGTACTCTGATTTGTGGTTTCACATCAGGAAGTGAATGGAAGCAGCTCTGGGCTCAACAAATCCTGTTGTGATTTTGCTCACTGCATTTCTACCACCTACAATGGTGCCTGGTACAGAGCAAACACCCAGTAAGGACACCATGGTGAATCTATGCATAGGAAAATAACAGCCCAATCATTACACATATATACTTTGGAATCACGTATCTGGATTTGGTTCTACATTTTCTTTTTTTTAAGTTTATTTATTTATTTTGAGAGAGAGAGCATAAGCGGGGGGCGGGGGGGGGAGGGCAGACCGAGGGGGAGAGAAGCTTCCAAGCAAGCTCTGTGGTGTCAGCGAAGAGCCCGATGGGGGAGCTCAATCTCACAAATGTTGACATCATGACCTGAGCTGAAATCAAGAGTTGGACACTTAACCAACTGAATCACCCAGACTGGTTCCACATTTTCTGCCTAGGAACTATATCATTGTTTGCCAAGTATCTCATCCTCCTTGGCTTCAAGCAACATAACGCATCTCTTTGACTCAGTTTTTTAACATGTTAAATAGACACAGTTTTAATGATTAATCTAGTTATTATGAAAACTCAGCAAAATAATCCATGTAAAGCAATCAGTGTAGTGTCTGGAGCATATGAAGTCATGAAAAAATATCAGAACCATAAAAATTCAATCAAGAGAGAAAAGAATTGTCCTATGATTTGTAGCCTCTCTTCTACTGTCGTCTCCTGGTATTAAAACAGACATATTCAGTATGGAAACAGTACAACAGTCCCAGATTAGTGTCCAGAGTGCCATTTACCTGATGGGAAAGCACTGTGAAAGCTTGTCCCTCCAACTCCACAGGATTCCAAAATGGGAGCCCACTGAGCAAAGAGATGGACAAGCATCTAGAGTGTGCAGTTCTAGGTAGAGAGCAGAGAGAGTAAGGGAAGGGCACGGTGAAGGAAGATCTCTCCCCCTTTAGACCCTGGGGTTTATAATTTGAGACCTCAGAGCTGTAGGTTTCTGGGGAAGGGGGAATGGTGCTATAGATCAGAGATGCTGTTTGGGAATTCCCACTTTCTTCTTCTTCTCCTTCTTCTTAATTTTTAAAAGTTTATTTATTTTCAGAGAGACAGTGTGAGTGGGGAGGGGCAGAGCGAGAGGGAGAAAGAGAGAAAATCCCAAGCAGGCTCCATTCTGTCAACACAGAGCCTGATGCCGGGCTCTGACTCACGAAATTATGAGATCAAGACCTGAACCAAAACCCAGAGTAGGACACTTAACCGACTGAGCCACTCAGGGGCCCCAGGAATTCCCACTTTCTGTAGTGGATTTGGCAACAATAATCTGGACTGTGCCATGGTAATGAGAAAAAAAGGATATTTCTCTGGGTCTGTGTGTGCTGAGGGTCTTGCTTAAAGACCACTTACAGCACAAACCACTCTCACTTTCCCAGCTTTTGGCTTCCCTGGTGGAAATACACGGCTCAAATTTCAAAACACAGTAGAAAGTCAAAGTTCCTTGTAGGGGCATGAAAGTGAGATTCAGGACATCAGTAATCTTATTACTTAATATAAATCCATCAATAATTCAGGGATTTTAATTTTGACAGGAAATGTAGCCTGCCTTTTATAAAGTCTATGTAGGAGTAACTCTATCAACATATTCTGCTTTGCAGAGATTTACCTGGAACAAAATGTTTGCTGAATTATCTTTCTAGAAAATTGCTGCATTTCCAACTCATTGTACGGGGCATACTTTCAAACTAATGGCTGTGAGAGTTGGACCCATCACTGAGAAATTACTCACCACCTTTGGGAAATTATTGTCAAGGGAACAAAAAATAGTTTTCTAGGTGAGTTAAGAAGTTCTCATGTCCAGAAAATTAACCTTTTGAGAAATTTAGAACTTCTATCACTTCTTAAACTTGGAAATCCCTTCAGAATTTAAGTATTAAAGAAAAGCTGATAAAATGTTACACCGACTCTCCCTATCCGTTTTGCTTTTCTTTCTGGCATTATAAGAAGGCATTTTAACTCTATTTTAATGTAAACTCACAGTCAGTTCTACAAGACAACAGGAAAGGGGTGCCCATATGGATATAATTTGAGGGACAGTACCCAAAACATGTCCCTTTTGTAGCTGGACTTTTTGCCTCACATTTCACCTTCTGGAATCATTTTAATGCAACTGTCTTTTTTGTGTGTGAATTGCTACTAATAAGATATCTAAATCCTGACTGAGCTGGAGAAGTGGGCTTATACCTTAGTGGTTATTAATTTATCTATTAACCAGTTGATAAGAGTAAAACCCAGGTGCAGGAAAGAAGGGAAGAAAGACACAGGAGCAGAAGGAAGAACATGTGAGAGAAACCTGGAGAAGGAGAAGTGCATGCCCAGGATTTACACAGATGATGGAAAGCCAGGGAGCAGTAGAAATAAACTGGAACCCTGGAGAGAAAAGTCAGTAAAGTCCGCATGCTGATTCCAATAATACTACAGGATATTTCCCTCCCACTTCCTTTAGAGCACGTGAATTGTCGTGGTCTTAAAAATCGAGTTTTAGGGGCGCCTGGGTGGCGCAGTCGGTTAAGCGTCCGACCTCAGCCAGGTCAGGATCTCGCGGTCCGTGAGTTCGAGCCCCGCGTCGGGCTCTGGGCTGATGGCTCAGAGCCTGGAGCCTGTTTCCGATTCTGTGTCTCCCTCTCTCTCTGCCCCTCCCCTGTTCATGCTCTGTCTCCCTCTGTCCCAAAAATAAATAAACGTTGAAAAAAAAAATTAAAAAAAAAAATCGAGTTTTAGGAAACTGGCACTAAAGTAACATAGCTTCTCATTCTGTTTACATGGCATTCCAAGTGCATTTTACCCTCTTTTTGCTCAGCTACTAGGCAACATGCCTAAAGTATCCTTGAAAAGATCTTTAGCAAAAAAGGTGACACCATTTTGGAGGTTGAATTCTCTATACTTAAAAGTAAAGGGTAAAATATAACCTTGTTTATTTCTGAAGTATTAATAAATAAAATATAAAAAAATAAATAACACGACTTTTAACTTTTATGATGAAAACTTTTCTGAAAGTTAGGTTAATCAAATTAGGGCTTCAATTAAAATTTTGTCGTTTTAGTGATTTTCCATTGAACTTTTGGTGACTGATTGAACAATCAAGAAAGTTTCCTAATGATTTGAACACCTATTAGTAAAAATTTCACGTGAGAAATACATTGTCTCCCATTTGTCACAAACATGTGACAATATACGAGAAGCTTTGCTAAAATTTTTGAGGGCGTCTATATGAGTAAATGCACTTCTTACATTTAGAGTATGAAGAATTCATTAGTACAACTAAAAAAGCCTTTTGTGATGTCAACAGCATTTTCCTGGACCTAAGATTTAGTTACTAAGTCTCTTAACACTACATGTGTGTGATTACTAATCTTGCCTTTTTAAAGGCTTTCTATTTAGACAGGATATTTTAACAAGCAAAAAGAATGTCATACTATCATTTCCTGTGGTTTCACACATTCAGAACGTCTTTATTTTCTTTTTTTTTTCAACGTTTATTTATTTTATTTTTGGGACAGAGAGAGACAGAGCATGAACGGGGGAGGGGCAGAGAGAGAGGGAGACACAGAATCGGAAACAGGCTCCAGGCTCTGAGCCATCAGCCCAGAGCCCGACGCGGGGCTCGAACTCCCGGACCGCGAGATCGTGACCTGGCTGAAGTCGGCCGCTTAACCGACTGCGCCACCCAGGCGCCCCAAGAACGTCTTTATTTTCCATAGAGACTATTTTGTAAAACAGGATTAGATGAATAATGCCTCTTTTCATGGTGTACATTCAGTATAAGCAGGTAAAATGGTGATACATTGGTCTCACCTAACTCTTTACTAAGGTCTATATTCTCCTTGAAACGCATGAATCCATTAACTTGCTCTTGATACTATATAAGGATCATGAAATAAGCAATCCTTTAATGTAAGTGTTTATTTTATTCAAATAAAAGTCTTTAGAATACAATACTTTATAAAATGAAATTAGAATACATGATTACTCTTCCAGTTACTAAGGAAACCTACTTTATAAATAGGTAATCTCAAATAATTAATTATAAAATTCACACATATGACAATGAATGCAAAATAGAGAATAATTAACTTTTTAAATGCACTATTTTCTAAAAGCATATACTTAAACATGGCTACGTAAGAAATAATACTTTTTTACTTAAGTATATAATAGAAACGTTAAATCAAGACAGAATGAACAAAGATGTTATAAAAAAAAAAAACCTGTTTATTTGTAAGTAGATTGTAGCAGATATGAGGTATCTTTTTTTTAATGTTTATTTATTTTTGAAAGAGACACAGAGTGTGAGTGGGGAAGGAGCAGAGAGAGGGAGACACAGAATCTGAAGAAAGCTCCTGGCTCTGAGCTGTCAGCACAGAGCCCAATGTGGGGCTCAAACTCAGGAAGAGCAAGATCATGACCTGAGCCGAAGACAGATGCTTCACTGACTGAACCACCCAGGTGCCCATGAAGTATGCTTTTTACAACTATATTTTGTAACATCAGTTTTAGAAGTTTGATTTCCTAATTGTCCCCAGTCACATCTAAAACCAGTTGGAATGCAGTCTAGATGAAGTGACCACATTTTACCTTGTGGATTTGGGTAAGTGCTATGCAATTTAGGTCTTGTCTTCCTTATCCAGAGTTTAGGGGATTTTTTTCAATATTTTTATGTCATATATGTATTTACAAATAGAAAAGGCAATCACTGAAAGAAATAAAATAAAAGGAGAGGGGGAAATAGTCTTATGTGGCTATCAGGCCCTATGTCCTTCTCATGAAACTGTGATCCATTCTGCACTCAGAAATCCACTCCTCAAATTTCTGGGGACACATTATCCTGCTGGAAATCATGGCATACTGAGGTAAAAGGCTGGCATGGGGCAGTTTGGAAGAGCAACAGAGAAGCGATATTACCTGATGCTTTAAGGCAAAGGTTCAAAACTCAGCGCTCCTCTGTGATCTGTGCAATTTGCTGAGTAGTAATAACTCCCCTCCCCAGGAGGCTTACAATGGGCCACACACTGTTCTAAGCACTCTGACGGTTAAGCTTCGCGACAGGCTTATTACGTGGACTTGGAAATTGCGGTTACTTTGCTTCTCCGTGCCCACTTTAGTGGATTTGGTGGGATTTTCTCTCCGGGGCAGCGAGAGAGAGACACAGAATCTGAAGCAGGCTCCAGGCTCTGAGCTGTCAGCACAGAGCCCGATGCAATGCTCGAATCAAACTCACCGACCGCGGGATCATGACCTGAGCCGAAATCGGATGCTCGATCGACTGAGCCACCCAGGCGCCCTACAATATGATACGTTTTTATATGGGTAAGTGGATGTCAAAAGCGTGTCACGTAATAAGTTATGCTAAGTGTTGACAATTGCTAAATTGGCGGCAGAGTAGCTACACTGTCTAGAATCATAAAATTGAGTTTTAGAGATGGTCTTGTTTTAATTAAATTTAGATTTTGAAATCAGATAAATCAGACCCAATGTTGAAAGGGAAGATATTTTCCAGGACCATCAACTATGTTAATTAAATAAAGTGATTTTGAAATATCACCTCCATTTTATAGTACATAGAATTTTAACTTCTGTAAAAGATTTAAAGAATATTTAGTATGCAAGAAAGGATTTGAAAAACAGTTATCCAAGTCGGCAAATTCAGGAATCAGTTTTAGGTGTTGATTGGCACTGATGATAATGTTCTAAGCACAGAATTTACTTGGATGACAGCTTGCTAGGGCCCCACTGGTGTTGAACCCATAGCTTCTCAACTCATATATCATGTTTGTTGTCATAGATATGTCAGGTATCACAGGCCACCACGCTAGGAGACAGCTTGACGACAGGCAGAGGACGGGTGGTCTGGGAAGGCGCAGACTTATGCCACAACCACAGCATGCTTGCCTTGGGATAAGTCACTAACCCTTGCTAAGCTTCTGCATCATCAGCTATGAAGTGTTTTCCTCAAAAATTGATGTTTTTGTGGCAGTCGGTAGAGCAACTCTTATATCTCAGGGTCGTGATTTCAAGCCCCATGTAGGGTGTGGAATCTACTTAAAATGAAAGAAAGATGTTGCTAGCACCTTGCTATGCCAGGAACTGTGCCAGGAAGCCTTGATTTGTGTTCTTAATGTGTATAGAGAAATTTGTAATTGCAAGTGCTGAGTAGCCTATACTATTTTGGCGGACGTCTATTGTGAGAGGTTGGGAGAGAAACCACATTATGTCTACAAAATGGTGATTACATGGCACATATTATGTTTTTCAAAAATAGATGATGGTGGGTTGCCCAAGGTCCAGAAGTTAGTCCATCTGAATCGAATAATCTCCTAGATCTCTTACTAAAATATTGGCGTCAGTGTTTCAGTGTGTGCACTTTAGAGACTTCTTCCCCGGGTTTCCTCATTACTTTTACAAGTAATTCTTTCTTTTTTGGGAAGACTGCTGCTACTCGTTTTAGGTTTTCTTCTTTTTATTTTTTAGGTTTATTTATTTATTTTGAGAGAGAGAGGGAGAGCAAACGTGCGCACAAGCAGGGGAAGTGCAGAGAAAGAGAGAGAGGGAGAGAGAGAATCCCAAGATGCCAGTGCAGGGCCCCAAGCAGGGTTCTATCTCATGAACCATGAGACCATGACCTAAGCTGAAGTTAAGAGTCAGATGCTAAATGGACTGAGCCACCCAGGCACTTTTAGGTTTTCTTTATATATGTGTAATCTCCATAGAGAGCAGTCATGCCTAAACACTGATTAAAAAAAAAAAAAAAGTGCATTGTATTAGCTAAAGAGAAAATATAGCTTTTTATAAGTTTTATGAATTGGCCTGCCTTTTAATTTTTTTTTTTTCAACGTTTATTTATTTTTGGGACAGAGAGAGACAGAGCATGAACGGGGGAGGGGCAGAGAGAGAGGGAGACACAGAATTGGAAACAGGCTCCAGGCTCTGAGCCATCAGCCCAGAGCCCGACGCGGGGCTCGAACTCACGGAGCGCGAGATCGTGACCTGGCTGAAGTCGGACGCTTAACCGACTGCGCCACCCAGGCGCCCCTTGGCCTGCCTTTTATTTTTTTTATTTTTTTTTTTTTTAAATTTTTTTTTTCAACATTTATTTATTTTTGCGACAGAGAGAGACAGAGCATGAACGGGGGAGGGGCAGAGAGAGAGGGAGACACAGAATCGGAAACAGGCTCCAGGCTCTGAGCCATCAGCCCAGAGCCTGACGCGGGGCTCGAACTCCCGGACCGCGAGATCGTGACCCGGCTGAAGTCGGACGCTCAACCGACTGCGCCACCCAGGCGCCCCTTGGCCTGCCTTTTAAAAGCTGCTTTGAAAAGTGATGTGAGACTGTCATAGCTTAAATTGCTTATAAGATCTAGATACGCTACATATTATTTCCTCCAAGTTGATTAAAATAATTACTTGTTAAGCTAATAGTATTTCATCCATTGCTTTCTACTACTTTGTCGCTTTTTAGTAAGAATTTTGGAGGTAAGGGGCGCCTGAGTGCCTCAGTCGGTTAAGTGTCCAACTTCGACTCACACCATGATCTCACGGTTCATGAGTTTGAGCCCAACATCAGGATCTGTGCTGACAGCTCAGAGCCTGGAGCCGTTTCGGGTTCCATGTCCTCCTTTCTCTCTCTGCCCCTACCATGCTTGCACGTTCTCTCTTTCTAGCTCTCTTTCTCTCTCAAAAAATAAACATTAAAAAAAAAAAAGAAGAAGAATTTTGGGAGTAATTCATGACAAGAAAACCAACGAGGCAGAGACTTTGTAAAGAAAATCTAAATAAAATAATTTGACAATTAAAAAAAAAAGTGTGCACTTGAAAATTTTTCATGCTTTCTAGATTGTTTCCCTAACGTTAGCAGTTCCCCCTACATTTGTGTTACTGTGCTGCTGAATGGCGGGAGAAGATATTAACTGAGTTAGGGCATCCTGACAGTCTTTAATAAACTGAAGCATATCCTAGATGAACATAGACATTTGCTTTTAATTTATGGATCTATAAGAATTTCAAGTAAAATAAAGAGCTTGATTGTCAACAAACCAAAACAAATAGACTAAATTTTAAAGACACGGTATCTCACGTAACTAGATTACTGATGTAGTCTCAGGTGTGTTTATCTACTAACACAGAACATTCACATGTCTTGAATAATTTACTGTTAAATCCTTCATCTGCTAAACCAACCATAAAATTGCTGCTTTTTTGCTATCAAATGGCAACACTGATTTATAGTGACGTATGGGTTCAACTGGGGAGATAAATACTCCTAGGAATAAATATACTTTGGCCCGCACTGGCAAAACCAAACTTTGAATTAAAGATGAAACAAAAAATATTTTTACTTTGACCATATGTGCTTTCTATTCTGTACCCTTTTTTTCGCTAGTAAAAGTGTCCCATACATAACAGGGTTTCAAACTTTTCTAGGAAAATTTTTCTTGGGGGGAAAGGACAAGTAAAGATGCACACACACTCAAATTTCAGATGTATAGTTTTAACTTACAATTTGGCGTAACATTTGTAAAAAATAACTTATGCAATTTTGGTAGATACTCCAAATCAGGGCTGGTTTCCTAAACATGTGACCTGCAAAGTCACGGAAGCCTCTGTGTTTAGAAGGACACTGTTCTTGGTTTAGTCCTCTGCTGTCACCATCTTGAAATTCTTATAACATTTGAACAAGGGGCCTCACATTTTCATTTTGTGCTGGGCCTTGCACATTATGTAGCCAGTGGTGTTCAGATGTTTATTATATCTGTGAGTGTCATATTGCCTGTGTTAGCAAAAGAAATATAATTTAAACATTGTGAATAAACCACCTATTGGGTGGTGTGCCAGCCCCTTTACTGGCAGAACTGCTGACTCGTGATTGGGCTCTAGAAACCATATTGCTGCTTTGAGACACTGACCAAAGCTGACTGCTGTCCTCCTTCAACTCCCTTGGGGGGACTCTCAGCTCCTCCTGGGATTACATGTGATATCCCTGCATCTATCCAAATAATTCTCTTTTAGTTTAACCAAGCCCATGCAGATTTTAAACTCAACCAAATGCTATTTAACCAATATATACATCGTAAATAGGAATTTGATTAAAACAACTAAAAGTGGCTCATTAAACGTGATACAATGTGGTATTAAGAAGAATGAGAGGAACTATGAATATGGTCAGAAAAGACACAATGTGACATTTTTTTAAACAATTTGAAAGACAGTATGTAAGGCAATGTCTCCTTTTTGTTGTATTTTTAAAAATACATTTAAATTTGAATAGTCTTTGGAAGGTATACACTCAAACTGTTAACAGAGATGATTAGAGGAAGTGGAGATATATTTATGTATATACTTATATATACAGGTTGGCTATAGAATTTCTAATTCTTTTTTTTTTAAGTTTATTTATTTTGAGAGAGAGAGAGAGAGAGAGAGGAGAGAGAGAGAGAGAGAGAGAGAGAGAGAGAGAGAGAGAGAGAGAGAATCCCAAGCAGGCTCTGCACTATCATGCGGAGCTTTAACTCACCAACCGTGAGATCACAACTTGAGCTGAAATCAAGAGTGAGACACTTAACTGACTAAGACACCCAGTCACCCCTCAGATTTCGATTTCTAGGAGGAAAATCCCTGCTTTATTTAAACAGTTTCACCAAAAATTCTTTTTTAATTAAATTTAAGAATAGAAATTCCTAAAAAAAAAAAAAAAAAAAAAAAAAAAGTCTACATTCATGTGGTTTTGCTTGTTGAGGAAATCCATCTACATTTTGAAGAATATTTGGTCACTTTATAAATGAGTATTTAAAATTGTGGATCTAGGAGAGTTATTAGGTGAACTGTTGCAATCATCTATACAAGTATCTAACAATTTCATATTTATCAAAATTAATTCCTATTTTTGAGATTGAGAAACATACAGACTCTGTAACGTTTAAATATAGTTCACAGCCAAGAAAAGCCAGTTAGGTAAATCCCTACAGTAATTAAACATAACACTGTAGTTTTGCCTCAAAAAAGTCAGTTTGGTGAACTAGTGAGAAAGATACTGTATTTTAATTCACATTATGAAACACATGGATGATCTATTAGGAACTGTTAGATGACAGAACCAACTCCCTGTTGTGATCTCTTCCTGGCCTTACGTGAAACTTGTTTCTAAGAGTTTTGTAAAAGTCTTAACTAGGGAGTAAGATAAAGATAGAATTCTGTCTTGGAGATAGAGTTGGAGAAATTATTTTGTTAATCCCCAAAAGGGGAGTCCAAATATAATGATGATCTGACAGGTAAGATCAATGAACACTGCCATTCTAAATGATCTCCTGTTCATAAATTTTATTTACCTGAGAAATTACGTTAGTGGCAAACGTAACTGCCCAATATCGGCATGCACGTTTTCTAACGCTGTGGACACTCTGATTAGTTTGTCCACGCAACAGGAAACTGTCAAAATGTTTAGAGTATTCGTGTCATCATTAGCTGGACTTTCTTGTCACATGTTTTCCAGAAATTCCATATGCAATTGAAAATCATTATTTTTCAACATTTGCCAAAATCAAGTCTTTAAGAGTTGGCATTAGTAGAGAGTAAGTGCTTTTGATTCATGCTCCAGTTAAACAGGCTCAGAAATAATATGATCATGTGTTGTTTCAAAAAGAAATGACCTATCAGATGTTCTCCATGATCCCCTTTGTTTGGTGACTACCCTTAAAATAATATCATAAAATTGAATAATCAATAAAGTTTTTCAGAATTTTATGAAAACGGAAAATTAAAATGAATTCCAAAAGCATTGATTTTTATTTCTTATATCAAACCTTATATATTTGAGGAAACTGGCAGCCCCACAAGGATTTTGCACCCCCCTATGCACGTACCATACACGTCACTATAAAATGTAAATGAAGTAATTATAAAAATATTTATTCACAGGGGCGCCTGGGTGGCGCAGTCGGTTAAGCGTCCGACTTCAGCCAGGTCACGATCTCGCGGTCCGTGAGTTCGAGCCCCGCGTCAGGCTCTGGGCTGATGGCTCGGAGCCTGGAGCCTGTTTCCGATGCTGTGTCTCCCTCTCTCTCTGCCCCTCCCCCGTTCATGCTCTGTTTCTCTCTGTCCCAAAAATAAATAAAAAACGTTGAAAAAAAAAATTTTTTAAAATAAAAAAAAAATATATTTATTCATACATTTAAACTTGACTCTTATTTCCAAACCTAAAGATCTATCTTCATTTGTGACTCTCTTGATAAGACTTGCTATGAGCAGAATGTACCTCTGCCTCTAAAATTTGTATGTTGAGGTCCTAACCCCCAGTATCTGGGAATGTGAATGTATTTGCATATAGGACCCTTGAAAAAATAATTAAGGCAAAATGCGGTCATATGGGTGGGCCCTAATCCAATATGACTGGTGTTAGTATAAGAAGAGGAGATTAGGATCCAGACACGTGCAGAGTGAAGTCCACATGAAAAAATGAGATGACCATCTCCAACCCAAGGAGAGAGGCCCTTAGAAGAAACCAAATATGTTAACAACTTCATCTCAGCCTTCTTGCTTCTAGAATTATGAGGAAATCAATTTCTGCTGTTCAAATAATCCAGTCTTTCGTACTTTGCTAGGGTAGTTCTTGCAAATTAATACCAGCCTCAGCCATGCTGCTCAAAAATGCAATACTTTGAGATGCCAGTTGCACTCAGAAGCACAAGGAGATTCTTCAAACAAGACAGAATAAAAGCGAAATAAATGTAATTAATTCAAGTGACTACAATTTTCTTCTCCCATGACAAGACTTCAGCATAGTCATCGAACCAGCACATCACCTCAATTATGTATTTACTATGACAAATGTTTCCTTCAAAGAGCGATAATGAAGGCCAGCTACCAAGGTCTCAATATTAAAAATTAAACGTGAGGCCTTAAGTACTTTAAAGTTAAAACAATTTGAGTGGGAAATACTTAGGAAATATTAGCTATTGAATTGAATATGACATATTTGCTGATATTTCGGAATATTGATGAATGAATGGACTCTGCTGAAGCCTTGTCTTGGTAGAAATAATGATAGAACTGTAAGAATTATGAGCTCTGTGTCTGTTGGCTATCATAGTTATGAAGACCTCAGACATAAGGAACTCGATGTGTGAACATGGCTTTCTCATAAAATTCCTACCGTTTGTCAAGAAGGAGATAGAGATATCCTCTGTGGTTGTGTTCTTCTAAAATATGCATAGCAAGATGACATGATATTATACATGGAAAACCCGATAGACTCCACCAAAAGTCTGCTAGAACTGTTACATGAATTTAGCAAAGTTGCAGGATACAAAATCAATGTACAGAAATCAGTTGCATTCTTATACACTAATAATGAAGCAACAGAAAGACAAATAAAGAAACTGATGCCATTCACAATTGCACCAAGAAGCATAAAATACCTAGGAATAAATCTAACCAAAGATGTACAAGATCTGTATGCTGAAAACTATAGAAAGCTTATGAAGGAAATTGAAGAAGATATAAAGAAATGGAAAAACATTCCGTGCTCATGGATTAGAAGAATAAATATTGTCAAAATGTCAATACTACCCAAAGCTATCTACACATTCAATGCAATCCCAATCAAAATTGCACCAGCATTCTTCTCGAAACTAGAACAAGCAATCCTAAAATTCATATGGAACCACAAAAGTCCCTGAATAGCCAAAGTAATTTTGAAGAAGAAGACCAAAGCAGGAGGCATCACAATCCCAGACTTTAGCCTCTACTACAAAGCTGTCATCATCAAGACAGCATGGTATTAGCACAAAAACAGACACACAGACCAATGGAATAGAATAGAAACCCCAGAACTAGACCCACAAACGTATGGCCAACTCATCTTTGACAAAGCAGGAAAGAACATCCAATGGAAAAAAGACAGTCTCTTTAACAAATGGTGCTGGGAGAACTGGACAGCAACATGCAGAAGGTTGAAACTAGACCACTTTCTCACACCATTCACAAAAAGAAACTCAAAATGGATAAAGGACCTGAATGTGAGACAGGAAACCATCAAAACCCTAGAGGAGAAAGCAGGAAAAGACCTCTCTGACCTCAGCCGTAGCAATTTCTTACTTGACACATCCCCAAAGGCAAGGGAATTAAAAGCAAAAATGAACTACTGGGACCTTATGAAGATAAAAAGCTTCTGCACAGCAAAGGAAACAACCAACAAAACTAAAAGGCAACCAATGGAATGGGAAAAGATATTTGCAAATGACATATCGGACAAAGGGCTAGTATCCAAAATCTATAAAGAGCTCACCAAACTCCACACCCGAAAAACAAATAACCCAGTGAAGAAATGGCCAGAAAACATGAATAGACATTCTCTAAAGAGACATCCAGATGGCCAACAGGCACATGAAAAGATGCTCAACGTCACTCCTCATCAGGGAAATACAAATCAAAACCCACTCAGATACCACCTCACGCCAGTCAGAGTGGCTAAAATGAACAAATCAGGAGACTATAGATGCTGGCGAGGATGTGGAGAAACGGGAACCCTCTTGCACTGTTGGTGGGAATGCAAATTGGTGCAGCCACTCTGGAAAACAGTGTGGAGGTTCCTCAAAAAATTAAAAATAGATCTACCCTATGACCCAGCAGTAGCACTGCTAGGAATTCACCCAAGGGATACAGGAGTGCTGATGCATAGGGGCACTTGTACCCCAATGTTTATAGCAGCACTCTCAACAATAGCCAAATTATGGAAAGAGCTAAATGTCTATCAACTGATGAATGGATAAATAAATTGTGGTTTATATACACAATGGAGTACTACGTGGCAATGAGAAAGAAAGAAATATGGCCTTTTGTAGCAACGTGGATGGAACTGGAGAGTGTGATGCTAAGTGAAATAAGCCATACAGAGAAAGACAGATACAATATGGTTTCACTCTTATGTGGATCCTGAGAAACTTAACAGAAACCCATGGGGGAGGGGAAGGAAAAAAAAAAAAAAAAAAAGGAGGTTAGAGTGGGAGAGAGCCAAAGCATAAGAGACTCTTAAAAACTGAGAACAAACTGGGGTTGATGGGGGGTGGGAGGGAGGGGAGGGTGGATACTGAGGGTATGGGTATTGAGGAGGGCACCTTTTGGGATGAGCACTGGGTGTTGTATGGAAACCAATCTGACAATAAACTTTATATATTAAATAAATACATAAATAAATAAATAAATAAAATAAAATAAAATAAAATAAAATAAAATAAAATAAAATAAAATAAAATAAAATATACATAGCATAGGGGCACCTAAATGGCTCAGGTGGTTGAACGACCAACTCTTGATTTTGGCTCAGGTCATGGTCCCAGGGTCCTGAGGTCAAGCCCCTCACTGGGTTCTGTGCTGAGCGTGGAACCTGCTTAAGTTTCTCTCTTTCTCTCCTTCTGGCCCTCTCCCTCCATAGCAGTCTCTTTCTCTATCTAAAGAAGTTAATAAAATATGTACAGCACAAGGTTTTGAATCATGTGCCCAGTAACGATCATATCTCAATTCTCATCTACTATTATTTTGTCTAACAATTAAAATACTCTGCAGACATGCAATTTTTGTTTGTTTCATGTGTTCAAGCACTTTCTCTCAAATCTCAGAGGTAACCTCTCAGACAGCCAATAGTTTTTGATTCTTTCTCCATGGTTAAAAACCAAATCACCCCAAGTTATTTAAATAGGTATTTTAACTTTCATGGGCTTCTCTGCTAAGGTCTATCAAGATTTTTCATTGCCTCTGGTGGAGAAATCTCATGTAATAAATCCTGTTATAATGCATTCTTTCTTTTACATAAAATTGAAGCCTCCATAACAATCTGCAGCTATACTGCCAAATAGACATTCTTTTATGGTTCTTCATAAAGTTTACTTTGTCAGATATATAGCCCATTACAATCTTCTATCAAATTATATCTTGTGGTTACTAAGTTAGAGAATTCGGACGTAATAGAGGTAAAATAATTATTTCAACTTTATGGCTGAGGTGTTAAATAGCTTCTCGGTAATTATGTAGGTTAAGGGAACTCAACTACAATCCCATTTGCTTCCACAGGTGTGTGGCAATACATTTGCATGTTAGGAACAAGCGTTTCTGTCTAGGTATTAGAAGCAAGGTTTGAAAACGGTTGATCACTTTTTTCTAATGACCTTAAAGTAGCTAACAAATCACCACAGGTTAATGAGACAGAAGGCTTAAAGTGTCATTTCCATTGAATCTCTCTTTTTGGCTGTGTAATACATCACAAAATAAACCAGCATCGGGCCAAAAGAGGAAGATGTAAATAAATACTCAGCCAAATAAATACAAACACAAACAAACATTTCTTATTCACTGGTGCAACCACAAAGTAAGAACAAGAAAAGAAGAAATGGCACAATTGAGAAGAAGATGTGTGGTTATGGAGTTGCATCACTCGGAACTCTCAAGAGAAACTGCTACAAGGAGCCCAGCTGGCCTATGGCCTCCAGAGGCCACACCTGCACATTGCACTGCTCAAGCCGCCAAGGCCACCTCCTGCTGGACAGCTCCTGGTCACTGACTGAAACCACTGACTGGTCACGGGACTCCTCTAATGGGCCACCTGTACTCAAGGGCTGTCTACAACCTGACCATGAGCTTCTCAGAATTGCATTGCAGGCTGTAGCTCCTCCTACCTAATCCATCTTCCTTCCCTTTACCCTTTCAAGGACGTCCAGTGTCAGGCATCAGGGGCACCTCTATCTGAAGGCTCTCCATACCTTCCTCTGTTCTATCCCCTCTTTATCCTTTACATGCATCCCCCCCACTTAAGTCATTTGCATGTCCCCTCCCAAAACGGTATGTGCTTCTCAGAGGACACAAGTGGACACAGAAAGTAAGCTCGATGAAAGAAAAAGAAATTGTTTTTCCATTAAGAAAAAAAAAAAAAATTTATCTTAACTATTTTAGCTCTTGCCACCTAAAGATGATGAAAATATATAAAATGAAGAGACGGTTGACTTTAGTAGAATAAATTAAAGAGCAAACATTTTTTTGATGTTTCTTCCTTTTAACCTTCCCTCCTTCCATCCGTCCCTTCAGTCTGCTAAATTAAAAGTGAAACTGGGACAGAAACTTTTTTTCAAAAAATATGTTTCTCTCCATGTAGATGTAAAAACTTGGGAACAATTTTTTTTTTTTTTTTGTAGTGTTCTTTGAAGTGTCACTCATGGTGGCAATTTTGGTAGACACACAACCCACCAAAAAAAGATTGCTACTACCGAGACCAATCTAATGAGACCCATTACTGTTGGGTAATAACTAACATGCGTGCATCTTTGGGAAGATTCCACTGATGGCTTTCTATTGGCATAAAGTACAGGAAAACACTAAGTTCATCCAGGTAGTATGTAATTATTAATCAGTGCTCTGTATACATATTCTTCATATGTATAGGTCTCACATGCTAGATGAAGTGCATTACTGAAACACACTCTTCCATTTGCACATATGCTACTTTATATTTTAGTTAATATTTAAAGATAACATATATTATTAATGATTAGAATGTTATTCTATAAGCTATAGCATTATTTGAGTATTGATCTAGAGGTAAAGAAAGTTCCACTACCTACCTATCTCGCTTTTATGAGTGACTTATGGACTACGACAGAGCACAACAATGATAAAGAATTACATCTAAGAACACAAATATGGACTACAGAAGGCGAGTACTGATTAGTCTAGTTGTAACTGTCCTCTCTTCTGCACAAAAGGAAAAAAATAAGAAGAGTCATGAATTAAGCCATAAAAAGAAGAATTCTCAGTAAGACTTGGAGATTGT
Organism: Puma concolor; assembly: GCF_028749965.1. Taxonomy (NCBI): domain Eukaryota; kingdom Metazoa; phylum Chordata; class Mammalia; order Carnivora; family Felidae; genus Puma; species Puma concolor. The sequence continues at coordinate 82,851,107 of NC_141668.1, read as the reverse complement.
TTTTAGTTTGGCTTTGCTTTGGTTTACTTTAATACAAAAAGATGTGAAAAATGTAAATAACCAATATTCTATGTGTTGACTTTGATTTCAATGTCAAAATTACTATGATTCCTATCAATATTTCCATTCTAATCACCAGCTAGTCTCCAACAATGACTCGGGTGTGGCTGAACCATTTGCTATTCCCCAAAGCCACTTTTTCTTTTCTGCATCTATGCTTTGCATGTATCGGGTCTTTTACCTGAACACCTGGAATACTGGGTGCCCAAAGCAACTCAACTTGCTGTCAGCACCAGTGAAAGAGATCATGCCTCGTAGTTAGCATTAAATCTTTGGTTTCAGAAATTCGTGCCCTCCGAAAGTCACAGCTCTTTAAATATAATTGTGATTTCCTTTAATAACCCCTATCTCTTTTCTAACCACTGCTAAACTATCAAGACTTGGACCTCTTGGCACACAGTAGTGTTTGCTTGAACAAATCTTTCAGAGGTGTCCTACACATGGTATAATGTAAGAATCCTTAGACATCTAGAAAATATATTTATTTTCCCTCATAGTTTAATGATAATGGACCTGGATCATAAATTCTAGGTTCCTTTTTTCCCGTTTTTAGGACTTGGAAAGTATACTTCATCTTCTTCTTGTATTCATTATTAAAGATGAACTGTCTGCAGTTCACCTATTTTTTTAAATCCCTTTATACAAGAAAAGTTGTAGACGATTTTATCTTGAGAGCTAAGGTACTTTTCCTGGGTCTATATAAGTGCTAGTCTTTTCTCAGTTTTGTTGCTTGATGCACAAAGCTCCTTACAATATGAAAAAGTATGCTTTTCTTCATGTGAAGGAAAGTTTCTTATTTCTTTGATCTTTCTCCTGCCTTTTAATCTACTTCCATATGTATCTCTCTTCAGGAAGGCCTGGGGCAAGTTTGTGACTCTATCTTTCAGATTATTTTTCTGGTTTATAGTCATTTAATTCTAATAATTAGGCTTTTCATTGATTTTTTAACTTTTCAATCTATGTTTAATTTCTCCCAAACTTTTTGTTATTCTCTGGCTGTTCCTTTTTTTAGAAGCCTGATCTTGTTTTTCAGAAGCAGCATCCTCTATAATCCCTCTGAGGACACTCATCACAATTTTTTTTTTCTTTTGTTCCCTAAATTAGCTGTTCTCTTCCGTGTCATTTGTTCTGATTGTCTATATTAGGTCTTCTGTTTCATGCTGTGAATTTTCCTAAATTGTGCTGATCCTTGGTTTCCTACACATACTATTAGACAGCCAGCAAAGGTTTCCTCTACAATTGTATAGCCTAACTCTCACACACCGTCCTTCTCAGTGGCAGGACTGATAACACTCAGATGTGTCACTCCCAGACTTTGCTTTCTCAGCAGCACAAAACCTCCCAAATTTTCTTTGGCCATGTTCTAGGATGGGGCTCACCAGTCCCTGAATGACTGTCTCTAGGTTCAGGGCTGATTAACAGCTTTGCACATGGTTTCTTTCTTTCTCATGCTACATGCGGAAAGCTTTTAACTACTGATTAAACTCCCACTATGTTCTTCCCTTTCCTCATCGTGTAGGCCGAGGAATATAAACACTCCATAATTTTCCTCCCTTTCTTTTCTCTATTTCTCCCCAAGGCCTTGCTGACCCTGTCTCCTGAATTCTTTGCCTTCCTACATTCTGTTTCTACTAACTCACTTGACTCCCTTTCCCTTAAGAACGTTAGCCTGCACCCAGGATCTCTCATCTATTCTAATCACCCACCAATCTTCAAAACTTGCTACATTTGTCTTTTTGTTGCTCACTGTGAGGACGGCTCAAGTATCTGCCAGTGGCCAAAGGTGAGAGAGGAAACCTATCTTGTTAGGTACAGTTAAAGAGTACCCTGGTCTAGATAGAGAATTCGTTTTCCAAAATTTGGGCCTCATACCTACGTGCTTATTTCTTTAACTAGAGAGGAACACACACACTCATCACTCTTCTATCCCTCAAACAACCTTTGCTCCATGTCTCTAACCACCACTTTTCTTTTCTTAGGTTGTGGCCATTACCACCATCTTCTTTTGTGTTTTGGAAGTCTTTGGACCTCAGATCTATCATGGTAGTCACCCACCATTTTCTGCTGCTGTGTAAAGGAGGCAGCAGAATTGTGAAGGAAAGGATGAAAAAATTAAGAAAAGGAGGGAGGTCTTTTTGATTCTGGGTAACAGAGATGATGGTTTGCAAATATTAAAACAATGACTTTGTTTTGCCCTTCAAACATGTTTTTTGCAGTCTTGCAAATGGAAGCTATAATCAGATAGTTTATTATCTAGAAAGGAACAGACAGGTTTTGCCTAGAACAAGGAGGTCATCGGTCAGCGTGGAGTCCTGAGGCAGACTCTTCAGATCTTTAGTTTGGCAATGGCCATCAATGCTAAAAATACAGAGAAACAAGTCTCATTCCTCCCTTTTAATTTTATTTTCAAGCATGGAGAATTCAGGTTATGGTTTTTCTTCAAAACTGTTGAAAGATTACCCTTACTTACATGGTGGCTCATCCAGTAGGTCTGTTTTCTAGTATACTAGCAAGATATGACACAAAGTAAATAATAAACTAAAATCTAACTTCTTGCCTCTTAAGGGGCTGTTGGAAGAAGAGGACTAATTGAGGGAAAACAAGGAATTAGAGACTGGATTTCCAAGTTAAGATCAAATATACCAGAAGAACACCTCGACACATCTAATTAACAGTGTTTCTTTGGGAGAAAGGGCAGGGGTCTGGAGACGAACACCTGCCCCAGACATTTCAACTTTAGTAACAGTGCCATGCCCAATATAGCATGGTAGAAATGGTAAAAAGAAAGTTTAAAAAAAGGTAAATATAATTACAGCAAGACTATGCTCTTGGTCTTTGGTGAGGTATACAAGGAGACCAGAAGTTCCATCATGTCCATGTAGGGGAAGAGGGAAATTCTGTGAGGGCCAGTGGATGAGTACAGGCCTGTCTGGATTCTGAGCAAAGATGGAAATTTATTCAAAGACATTGGAGAAGGAGGCAATATTTATTAGTATATTTATTCAATGTATTTATTGAAAAGCTACTATGTGCTTGGTAAACATATTGGAAATAGGATGAGAAAAAAAATTTTAAATCCCCATTCTCATAGAGTTTTTATTCTTCTGAAATTATTGGATCACAGTAAACTCACAAAGATTGGACCAAACATATCTTCCCTGAGCAGTACAAGCATTTTTTGTTTTTTCCGGTATAAGTTCTTTGTTAGTCTCCTGGTCTTCTTAGCACCTTTGTATATTTTTTGTAGAGCGCAAGAGAAATTCAGGGTCCGATATATGTGAGCCAACACAAATACCAGATTGTCAAATCCAACTGATACAAAAGCCAGATATCTTACCCAGTGTCAAGCTTTACTAATAATGTCAACAATACAAGCAATCAGGACCAGATGAAGAAGGGAAAGGTCTGGATACACCAGGTCCCCATTCCTTCCTTTACACATCAGTCTTGCTTGGTGACCCAGAATAATACATGAGGTCTTTAAAAAGATGCAAGGGGCTACCACATACAATAAGGAATATTGTATGTATGTACAACATCTCCATCTTATACCCAGATAGTTGTATAGCTTACATGACATTGCTTGGAGTCATAGTTCATAAATCCATAGATTCTAGATTTGTTTACCATGAGCAGTCCTAAAGCAGGGAAATCCTGCTAAAATAATTCACTAGGTAAAATTCTACTCTACATATTGGCTTATTTTCTAGGAAGTAAGTTATTAGTATATTCACAGAAGATTAAAACAGGTGCCTGCTTCCTTTCTTTCCAGTAGCATCCTTGTCTGCCTGGCATCCTAAAGGACAGAAAGGCATTTCAGGCCAAATATTTAAATCCACACAAGCTTTGAGGAACCAAAACTACTGTCCGAGGTCCACCAAGTTTCCTACTTTCCTCTGCCATTTTCATGTCCCTACTGACAGGGCATTTTGCCGTGGCTGAAATGAAGGATAGATATTTCCTAAGAACCTACAGCTTTCTGACACTATGAGCCACCATTTAAATCTGGATACTTCTTTTTTTTTTAAATTTTTTTTTTTCAACGTTTATTTATTTTTGGGACAGAGAGAGACAGAGCATGAACGGGGGAGGGGCAGAGAGAGAGGGAGACACAGAATCGGAAACAGGCTCCAGGCTCTGAGCCATCAGCCCAGAGCCTGACGCAGGGCTCAAACTCACGGACCGCGAGATCGTGACCTGGCTGAAGTCGGACGCTTAACCGACTGCGCCACCCAGGCGCCCCTAAATCTGGATACTTCTAAAGCACCCAGATGAGGCATAAGAACTCTGGCATCTGACATCCTTGTTCTTTCTCACTCTTCCTTTTTATTCCCAATAATCTACCAGAACTTAAGGGACTGATTTTTCTCTCCCCTTCTTCATCCTTGATGTAAAATTTGATGCTCTGGTATGTTCTCAATACATTAAAGTAGAGCAAAAGGGGTTTATTAATTTTGTTTAAATTCACAACAAAACATAGTTTTCATATCTTCTTAAGAGTCAAGAAAGTCAGTCCTGTGATGAAGTTAATATAAGGCTTATTTGTTCTGTTTGTATCAGGAAATTTGGGATGAGATGGCTACTGAGGCTGGCTCAGCAGTTCAACCATGTAAGGGCCAGTGTCTCCAGTCTCTTTGTCCTCTTTTCTTTCCTCTGATGCCTCAGCTCCAGACAGTTCATATGTGCTTAGGGTAAAATGAAGGCTAGAATGCGAAGTGCCTATCCCACTTTGCCAATCATTAACAAACAAGCAAACAAACAAACAAACAAAAAAACGTCTCAGGACACACAGCAGGATGCTGTTTCTATCTCAAAGACCTGAAATATATTCTATGGTAAAGACAGACCAGATAAAGGCATATTTTGTCTGGAATAAGAAATAACATTGCTGTGAATAAAATTATATTTTGGTTAGTAAAGAAGAAGGAGGAAATTTATACATGGTTTAAAATTAACACTGTCTGCCACAGACCTGAATGTTTGTTTCCAGCACATCATGCATGCACACATATGCACACATATTAACATAATCTCTCATTGTAAGTGGGTTACAGCCCTTCCATTTAAAAATTCTAGACTTATTTATATACCATTATACTGCTTTATATAAGATAACTCACATAAGTTATCCCTCTGAATGAATTTTTCTCTCATAAATTGTACATAATCTTATGTCTCATAAATAATTTTTGCAAGTTGAATTCTCCAGGAAGCAGACTCTGAGAAAGAACTGAGCACACAGAATGTTTATTAGGGATGTCTGGGATCAGCCTCTGTAGAACAGAGGAGAAGGAAGTGGGACTGAGCAGCTGTAGCCTAAGCTGACCCCCTCAGTAGGGGGTGATTCAGAGAATGGTCCTCCAAAGTTATCCTGAGTTCAACGGAGGTGACTAGTCCTTTGTACCCCATGTCCATAATTCATTGGTTGTAAGCCATGTGACCTTGGGCAAGGAGGCTCTCCAGCTAAGACAATCCTAGAGGGACTGACAGTTGAAGGGTACCTACAGACACACACAGTAGCAAGGGCAACACTTCTTACATGGTTTCTCTGAAGAGAAACCTGAGTCTGCATTACCAGTTAATAAGAAAATTATTTGCCACAAATAAAGATATCCAACTGTAATATGCTGGGCATTGTTGCTTGACATTTTATTATGAACTTACTACTTCATTCAAACCATAGATTCATAGCCTTAAACCTTTACAAATATATAGAGAGAGTTCTGGCTGCAAAAATATGCAATTATATGCAGTAATAATTAATTACATGGCTAAGAGTTAAATAGCTAATTAGAGTTGAGATGTATTCCTTGTAAAAAACATCATGGATAGACTATATATCTATCTATACATCACTGTGAGACACTTATCATCTATTCCATAGAGAAAGAAACTGGAGTTAAGTTACTTTCCCAAATAACTTTTTAATATAGAAAAGATTCCTCTTTAGGATTAAAATATCTTTTGCAATTTATGAGACTTATAAGGGCTGGAATGCTGTAGAATGAAGTAATATATATGAAAAAAGCCTTATTAACTGCCAAATTCTACACATTCATTGTTTTTATTATTCCAGGAGTGTTAAGTGAAAAAACTTTATTGACTATTCAATCTACCGCATTAGGAAACCCATTTTAAAAAGGCCTTGAATCCTTGTGATTATTTATAATTTTGTGATCATTGCACTGAAGAACTAACACAGGCTCAACTTGTCAGATTCTGAACTCATGCATTTTCCTTTGTCCATATCCTGTTTTAAGGAGGCTTCCTAGGGGCGCCTGGGTGGCTTGGTCGGTTAAGCGTCCGACTTCGGCTCAGGTCATGATCTCACGGTCCGTGAGTTCGAGCCCCGCGTCAGGCTCTGTGCTGACAGCTCAGAGCCTGGAGCCTGTTTCAGATTCTGTGTCTCCCTCTCTCTCTGCCCCTCCCCTGTTCATGCTCTGTCTCTCTCTGTCTCGAAAATAAATAAAACGTTAAAAAAATTAAAAAAAAAAAAGTAGGCTTCCTATATGTCACCAAGAAGCTGACAGCTTAAAACATAAGAAGTGAAAAATTATGTCATTGTGTTACCATTTAAAACACAAAGGTGAAAAATTATTTCCATGATACTATTAAAGGGTCATGGTAGCAAAAGAGATGTTGTGTACCAGTATTTCTTTTTAAATTAAGGGTGAAAAACAGAGCTAGAGAATAAAAATGTGCCCTGGTACACCTATCAGGAGACAGTGCTTTCATTCTACTAAAAGGGTCTTAGTTTTTAACCAGATAAGTTCCAAGGATGGAGAAAAACAATGCATTCGGCTATATTATTCTGATGACAACATAGACAAACCCTTTGGTTTTAGTCTGTTTTCATCATGTACTTTCTATTCTCTTAAACTTTAATTATTCATTGATAATTATGCTCCACAGGAAGAGAATGCCCTATACAGACATGGAGTCTGGTATTTGAGCTAGGTATAAAATTGGAAATGATGAGAGAACAGTCTATAGAAATCTTTCCATCAAGAGTGATCTTATTGATGCATCATAAGAAGTTGATGGGACAGGTCACCGTAAGGTAACTAAACCTCAAGGGATGAAATTCAGACCTCATCTGACAACAGGAAATAGCTATTTTTCAACTTATGCTTACAGGAGTGCCTGGGTGGCTCAGCTGGTTAAGCGTCCAGTTCAGCTCAGGTCATGATCTCGCGGTTTGTGACTTGGAGCTTCAAGTTGGGCTCTGTGCTGACAGCTCAGAGCCTGGAGCCTGCTTTGGATTCTGTGTCTCCCTGTCTGCCCCTCCCCAACTCATACTCTGTCTGTCTCTCTGTGTCTTCCTCAAAAATAAATAAACATTAAGAGAATTAAATAAATAAACTTAGGCTTACATTTCATTTACTTTGTGACTTTCTCATTTAAGTTTTCAAAACATATTAGGCACATAATTATAACAGTACAGTTAAACTTTAGATTGTAAGTAACTTCATTCTGCAAGTGTTCTGCAAGATGAGCAAACATTTCTAATAGACTTTTACTTAATAAACAAGCAATGTCTTGCAATAAGAGTAGTACGTGACACTGAATGTCACATGATCACAACTGAACCAATGGTTCATCTCTCTCTCTCTCTCTCTCTTTCTTTTGCTGTGGGATTGTGGGTGATCATCAATGCAATAGATGCATTTCTACAAAATCCTCAAAAGGAGGCAAAAGCAAGTGTCATTGGATAGGTACCTTGTTAAAGTTGCACAAAAACAAAGATTCCATTGAGCCAATAGACAGCAGTGATTCTGTCAGTCATCTTCAAAGTCATCCTACACAATAACCCTCTTCTCTCTTGTCTCCCTCATACCAGCCATCAAGTTTTTCAAAGGAAAATGCAGGTTAATTTGTTTATATTCCTTATATTTTGTATTTCTTTATTTTGTATTATATTACAATATTGTAATCACTTTTGTGTGAGTATCCTTGGGTTGTGGAATGAATCATCTGAGTTTCCATTAGTTCTTATGGGGAAATTTGCTTTGATATACAAGTGCTTTGGATTACAGCATATTTCCCGAACAGATTATGCTCCCAAACCAAGATTTTACTGTATATCCTTTATTAACAAAAGTTTCTATGTGAAAACATGTAAACTAGATAAATTTAAAGGGATTTATTTGCATCATGAAAATTCTCAGCACAGTACAAAACTATTAACCAAGTTTTACCAAAATTTATATTTGAAATACATCTATTGTATTAAAAGCACACTTGATGTATTCTGTAATTTATAGAGACAGTTTTTCTTTCTTATGATTAGAACTCTCAAAGCTTACAGAAGAGATTTTAATTTATGACGGTCTATGTAATTGCTCAAAGTACACTGCACATGTAGACCAGAGAGCTAGGGATTTTAATAGGACATGCTTTCCCAGAACATAGATGCTATATAGGTAGATTTATTAATATATTCAAGTAGTTGAAATATTCCTAAACACACACATTTAAAAATGATTCCCCAGGGACACCTGGGTGGCCCAGTCAGTTAAACATCTGACTTCGGCTCAGGTCATGATCTCACAGTTTATGGGTTCAAGTCCCACATCAGGCTCCCTGCTGCCAGTGCAGAGACTGCTTCAGATCCTCTGTCCTCCTCTCTCTCTCTCTCTCTCTCTCAAAAATAAACATAAAAAAATACAAAAAATAAAAAAAAATAAAAAGGACCTCCCCCCAAATAATTGCTATGCCATTTAAATATGTGAAGAATTTAAAAATTCATTACAATAGGCAACTTTGTATGCCCTAAACTCTGAAGCTATGACTGTACCTACGGAAAAGATGAATACCGTATCTTTAATTAGGTGTTTATATTTTCTATGTTATTATTTATTTGAGAGAGAGAGAGAGAGAGCATGTGTGCAAGGTGGAAGAGGGAGAGGCAGAGAGAGAGGGAGAGAGAGAATGGTAAGTAAGCCCTGCTCCTTGCACTCGGGGCTCCATCTCATGACCCTGAGATCATGACCTGAGCAGAAATCAAGAGTCCATTGCTTAACAACTGAGCCACCCAGGTGCCCCTATACTTTCTATGTAGTCTTAAAATACTATCAGTAATTTAAAGAATAATTCTGTTCTATTATACTTAGTAATGACCAAGAAATTAGGTTAGAATAAATTATACATCCTTTTGTGGTATCTTCTGTATAGGGCAGTCTGCTAAGTTATGATTCACTGACACTATTGGAAAACTGATATATGGAAAGAAGAGCTTTTCTTCACAAAACAGATATGCTTCTTTGTTGATATTATAATTGTAATACTTACTACTATTATTATATTGAGTCACAGCATATGTACTAATATTCTTTTACTATGTTTTTAGAGGACTCAATATTTGCATGTATCGTTGCATGCTAAATTCTTGTAGATAGCTCTATATACCTAGAAAAGCAAAGTCATGTTTCATTATCTGAGTTGAGTATTATAAACCTTTCTTTTTATAAGTTTTTAGAAAACTTTTTATTGAAGTATAGTTGATAAAACTCTCTTGCTGTTAATGAAATCTTCATTGATTTTATTTGATAGTTTGATTATGAACAAAGGTCAAAATGGCCATTATTCTACTTTGGGAAAGAACAATCAATGAGATAGTTGGGGGATAAAAAGAAAACAGTCAAAATTCTCCACTTAATGTTTAAAAATTACAGATAAGACCTAAAAAAAAATAAACCACACATAAAAACAGACACACACAGACACACACACAAAAACATTTGAGTGTTTAAGATGCATTGCTGTCATTAAGAAAAATAAATCTAAGCTATTGCTTTTGAGGAGGTCAGCATGATGGCGGTAAAAGCAGCACAGAAAACTTCTGAAGCCTTATGTGCTGCAATCATTCTGTAGGCTGATACCAAGAAGCCCCCTTCTGTACCACATTCCATTATCAAGAAGGCAGTGGTGCCAGAGGATCTCTCATAACCTGCATCTAAAAACCGATAATGAGGAAAATCCCGATTTCCCCCTTGCAAAGGGCATAATGATAACTTTTAAACGAAGGGAAAGCTCTCGAAGTTTTCACCCTTTTTTTTTTTTTTTTTTAATTTAAGGAAGCTTAACTAAGCTATGTTTGTTTTTTTTAAAAATTTTTTTTTGCAACGTTTATTTATTTTTGGGACAGAGAGAGACAGAGCATGAACAGGGGAGGGGCAGAGAGAGAGGGAGACACAGAATCGGAAACAGGCTCCAGGCTCCGAGCCATCAGCCCAGAGCCCGACGCGGGGCTCGAACTCACGGACCGCGAGACCGTGACCTGGCTGAAGTCGGACTCTCAACCGACTGCGCCACCCAGGTGCCCCTAAGCTATGTTTGATGACGCGTGTTTCTCAAGAAGAAATGAATTGGGGCATAAATAAATAATAAATGTAGATTGCATGACTGGAAAGCTCCATTTCCATTATTATCTCTGAGAAAGAAATTGCTTCATATTTACGTTATTACACAACCTCTAGTTGTAGAAATCTTTCCATCTCGTGATTTTAAAGTACTGTTTGGAAATGATCTATTGTGGATGTTTATAGAGGGTACCTGGTAGATTACATTAAAGAAAGTGAGAGACAGAAAGAGGTTTACCAAAGATCTGGTCATTCTAAGAGGCATAAGCTCACACATCCAAGTGATGTGTATCACTTTTTAAAAAATACTTTTAATGATCCTTTTAAAGGCCATACATCAAGTAGTATGTTCTGCAGGAACGAATATATACCTACAGGAAAAATCTTAAAACCCAAACCCAAACTGCCCAAAAGTTATGTGAATCAGTAACTGGGTTAGTATCAAGTTTCTAAAGGTAGCATTATATGCGGATTTTCACAAGTGATGAATCTAAACAATTTAGGAAGTCAGAAGAAAAGGCAACAGGTTCATAAAAATTGGTAGCTCAGTCCCAGAGTGGCTCTAGTCGTTACAAAGGTAGCAAGGTCAATGTTATGTGTCAACACTTTAAATGAAATGGTTTCATTAAATGTGAGGATTACAAATAATGCTCTTGAAAATACATCACAGGTGGGATTACAAATATATTTGTGACGTGAAAAAACAATATTATCTCGATTCATGAGAATTTATATCACAACAATTTTTGGAATGTTATACTTAGAAAAATGTGGAACTAATTTCTATTTGGTGTCACCTAATAAGTAAACATTTATAGCATTTAAAATTAAGTGAACAAAATTAATGGGCTGTTTTTAAAGTCTTCTTAACTTTAAATTTCTCTTGATGGAATACAGCACTATAATACACAGCCTTTTTCTGTGTGAAAAAAGTCATGTAGAAATTTTAAATTACCTTTTAAAGGTTATATAATTTAGGCAAATTACTTCATTCTTGAGTGAGAGAATTAAATTGTGTAATAAAGAGTACTTAGTTTAAGGGGATCTTATTAAAAACAACAGTATTTTTAAGGATAGAGGAAGGACAATAAATTTGATCATCATAATAGAACTTGTATCTTTGAGCTGACATTTAAATCCCTGGATAGAAATCCTTTTTTTGATACTTATTAGTCATAACCTCTAGGTGGACTTCTATGAAAGATATGTGAAAGGTAAGATACATGCAATTTTTTTCGGGTACTAATTATAAATGAGGTATCACATAACTCCACTATCATTCATTTCTAAAAATCAGATCATTCAGAACATGGTTCACAAACTGCTGAATCATATGCTATCACTTTTAAACTCATTCTTAGAAAATAGACTGTCAGCGCAGAGCACTTCTGGGAATGAGATGATAGAACACTGAGCTGGCGGAAATTCTGAATTTTTTGACAAATAATTTTTGGCCCAAAAATTATTTTGATATTGCACTCTTCAATGAGGGTTTAGATTCATATGCCTGAAGATATTTCATAGAGTATAAGGTATTTTGATTATCACTAAGAAGAGGTGGCTGACATTATCTTATGATGTGATATGTGAGGAGAATTAGAAAACACTACCTCTTTTAGAATAGGGGCTTCCTAACAATGTGGATTCCTGGGCCCTATCTCGGACCACAAAGGGAAGATACGTAATTTTAAGAACTCCGGGTTTATCCTTATGTATTCTGAGATATGAATTCCATCAAGCCAAAGAATGACATAAGGAGGTAATTTAGATAGAGGTCTTTAGTAACAGATAAGACCATGCTTATCTCTGTGGAGAGGAGCATGAAAGAAGTCATTGTAAAGCAAGAAATCTATATAAATGCCTGGTGCCTGGGTGGCTTAGTCGGCTAAGCCTTCCACTCTGGCTCAGGTCATGATCTCACGGCTTGTGGACTGTTTCTGCCTCAGGCTCTGTGCTGACAGCTCAGAACCTGAAGCCTGCTTTGGATGCTGTCTCTGTCTCTCCCTGCTCAAGCGCTGTCTCTGTCTCTGTCTCTCGCTCTCTCACTCAAATAGCAATCAACATATAAAAAAAGCAATCTATATAAATATGCCATTTTCCAGTTTATTTTGGAGTAGTTTGAAAAAAAAAGATGTGTTCTAGAATCCTGTAAGATAATGGTGGCCACACACATTTCGAATACTGCAAAAACTCTCACAAAGACAGTATAGATTAGGATAGCAAATAAAATCACCCTCGCTCACACCTCTAGCACAAATAGAAGTCGTAAGGGTCTACACACACCAATCCACCTGTACTTGAGAAGCTAAACACAAAAGACCATCAGGAAAGGAGAGATGGCACCAGAGTCCATCCATACAAAGTAGAGAGTGGGGAGGTGTTTGGGCAGAAGAAAGGCAAGTTTAGCTGGCTCTAGTAGCAGTAGGACACAGATAACATCAGTTAGGGTTCACTCCCTGAAGGAAACTGCCAACTCTAGTAAAACCTAGTGAAATCATTTGCAAGTCATGACAGATGCTAGCCTTGGAGAGTGAGGAAGGACCTAACGGGAAGGGTCTTTGGAAATGTGCAGATAGATACCATATGTTTTCACTCATACGTGGTCTTGAGAAGTTTAACAGAAGACCATGGGGGAAGGGAAGCCGGGAAAAAAAAAAAAGTTACAAACAAAGAGGGAAGGAGGCAAACCACAAAAGGCTCTTAAATACAGAGAACAAACTGAAGGTAGATGGGGGGGGGGCGGGAGGGGGGAGAGGGGAAAATGGGTGATGGGCATTGAGGAGGGCACTTGTTGGGATGAGCACTGGGTTTATATGTAAGCCAATTTGATAATAAATTATATTCATAAAAAAAGAATACTCATTAAGGAAATATAAATTAAAGCCACAGTATGATACTGCCAAGCATTGAATAGAATAACTGACATAGAAACCAAGCAGAAATATTTATGTGAATGTTCATAAAGTAGTTTATAATTGGGAGCACCTGGGTGGCTCAGTCGGTTAAGCGTCTGACTTTGGCTCAGGTCTCAATCTCACAGTTCCTGAGTTCGAGCCCTGCATCAGGCTCTGTGCTGACAGCTGGGAGCCCGGAGCCAGCTTCGGACACTGTGTCTCCCCCTCTCTCTGCCTCTCCCCTGCTCATGCCCTGTTTCTCACTTTCAAAAATAAAGAAACATTTAAAAATTAAATTAGTTTATAATTGTAAAAAATATTTTTAAAAAGTTAGCTATTCTTCAGGAGGAGAGTAGAAAACCACTTTATCCATTCAGTAGATTATCAAAAGGCAATTAAAAAGACTGAACTATTCTACATGTAGCAACACGTGCATATGATATTCACTGGTAGTGATGGGGAACCAGTTGCACAATTATATGTACAACCTGAAGTCACAGATTTATTTTATGATTACACTCAATCGAGTACAAAAATACATTTTAGAACAAAAACCACTTAGGTATGAGGAGAAGGAAATTGATGGGAGAAGGGACTTTATCTGCATCTATCTAATTCCTGTAAAAGGAAAGAAAGAAATGTAAAGAAAACAAACAAAAAAATTAATATCTGCTTCATTTTAGAGGTCAGCGTACCAATACACTATTTACATTGGTTTAGGTTCTTATCTGTGTATTTGGGTTTTTCACAATATTTAATGGTAAAACCAAGAAGTAATATTGACAGAAAGAGAGTAAAATGGACTGTCTGCTTTAAGAAATACTTAAAATCTATCTTGTAGGAAAGAAATAACGTATTGCTGAAAGAAAGTAAATCATGGTGAAAACTATGGTTAATTATGAGGAAACACATACACTAAATAAGCACCCAAGAGAAATGGACGTTTTAAGGAGCCAAAGTTCTGGTGAGAAAGAAATACTAGTTGGGAAGGAACTGTATGCACTAGATAAGACAGATCCCACTAAGAGACAAACCACAAAATATTACACCAACATCTGTCATATGAACACGATGATTGAAAAAAGCCAGATTCTTGAAGCTATTCCAGAAATTCATATGAAGTCAAAATCCCGTGTGATCATTTTGAAATTTTACTATTTTAAAGCTTAAAAACCAAATGACATTCTAAAAGAAAAGTTGATAGCCCCTTGTAGTCCTGCATTATAACTGCAAAATGCACTATTTACATGTGTTATGTGAAAATAATGCATACATTATGTACATGTGCAGTGGTTCTGGAGTTCTGTAATAACCTATTTTATATTTAATATATAAAATATGCTGATTATATATTATATCCTATTATAATGTATTTACATTCTGCAATAACCCATTTTTCTTGAGATATTGTCCCAATGAAATTTATCTGTGAAAAGAGCTGACGTATTTGGTTCTTAACATGGGCTGCCTGGTTGAATTTCCCGTGGAGTTATTTATTTCTTTATATCAAAAACCTGTCTTTGATAGGCTAGTGCCTTTGATAGGCTGAGTGCCTAGTCGGTTAAGTGTCTGACTTTGGCTTCAGGTCATGATCTCACGGTTCGTGGGTTTGAACCCCGCGTTGGGCTCTGTGCTGACAGCTCAGAGCCTGGAGCCTGCTTTGGATTCTGTGTCTCCCTCTCTCTGCCCCTCCCCTGCTTACACTCTGTCTCTCACTCTATCTCAAAAATAAATAAATAAATAAACATTTAAAAACATCTTTTTTTAATTTAATTGTAATTGAATTAAGAGAATGAATAATCTACCTTAGGAGGTGGTATTAATTTATTATTACTTTTTTTATAAAATCAATGCAACCTTCTTGGCAGAGATCATGTATATTAATATAGTGATGCTGAATTTGTTTTTTTATTTAAAAATAATGCAATTTCTATTACCTCATACTGGGAGCCTAGATAATCTTTTCTTTTTTTCTTTTTTTCCTGGGGTGAGCACTTATAGCATCTACTGGAGCATCACAGGTTACATAGAACCAATGTCTCCACCTACTTATTTTGTCTTTCTTCCGAGGCACTCACCAAAATTATGGTCAAGAAAGCTTCTTACCATTGTTTTTGTTCTAAAAAATGCACATAAAACTTACTACCTTAACCATTAAGATTAAAAAGAAGGAAGTTTTCCATTTGGGTTATATTTCTCATATTTATCCATGCACAGTTTTAGGACACAATTGTACAAAGATTCTTTTACCAAGAAGCAAGTGCTTTCTAGCCAGCAGCATGAGGTTATCCCAGACAGAGGCAGCCACTTTCAACTAGTGGTTTTTTTTTTTTTTTTATCTTATCATTACTATTATTCAGTGAGATACTGTCTCCTTGTTTTTTATTTTTTCAATTTCAAGCATCTTGTATTTACTTTTCACAATTGAAAATGAACATTTAAATCATTTTTCTAACTTCTCCCACACCCACTCCACACTCACAACCCCCTGCATATGACCAATACATGCACCCACTGCAAATATACATCCAATGCATCCATCGTCCCAATAGGATTATAGCATAATTTTGCCCAGACCAGTATTTACCATTCACATTATTATGACAAAAAAACGCTTTTCTTTGGTAAGTTACCATTTCTTTCCAATTATTTTCTTTGTTTTTCATTTGTTTGTTTAGTTGTGTTTTGTGGTTGTTGTTTTTAGTTTGGGTCTGTAATGCATGTTAGCTAATTCTCTAGTGTTTGGTGTCCTTTACCTACTCATAATAGAATCAGACTTCAGATTGCTGATCGGAAGCTTTGTATGTGTGGACAAATTTGTCAAATATGGCTTCATTATAGAATGATATGACCGGATTCTTTGGTGGGGATACCACCAATATCGGTATCTCTAAATGTATTCTGCTAGACTTCCTGGAGAATAGTTTTCATGTTTCTTGCTCTGCTCAGAGAGTATAAACCTAGTTTCCAAGGCTCTAGGATCCAAAATATGTACTGAGTTGGGGGATTCATCACCCCAACTCACTAACCTCACTAAACATCAGGGAAATGTCAGTGAGGGTTCAACCTCACTAAACATCAGGGAAAACCAAATTAAAATTACCATGTGACATGACCATATGTATCAGATAATAACACATATTGGTGAAGATGAGGAACAAATGAAACCCTCATACAGTGCTGATGGGAACAGCATGAGAAAGAATGGTTTAGCTGGATCTACTAAAGTAGATCATACGCATACCCTTTGGTCCAGCAATCCCATCCCTCAGTATATACCCAACACAAATGTGTATACATGCTCATACATATTTCAATTCAGATTAAATACGGATTAAACTTTACAATTCAATGCTGAGCAAAAGAAACTAGAATGAGAAAAATATATATAATCATTCCACTTACAGAAAATAGGCAAAACTAATCTGTGCTGTTTGAAGTCAGGATAATGGCTTCTCTCAAGAGAGGGATAGGAACTGGATGAGAGCACAAGGTGGAGCTCCTGTGGGGAGCTAGTAATGTTCCAAATTTTGATTGGGTTTTTCCTTGCTGTTTATTTTCCAATGACAAAAGAAGCGCTCATACTCCCAGACAAAGATGGATTATTCCATAGCCGTGGCTATGTGTAGCTACCAGAACTGGCTTTCAACTTGTTCAGTTGATCAGAAAAACTCCTCTCAGTGAATGTGCTTTTACAGTAAGTCACAGCTTCTCGCTTCTGAAAGTCAGTTCATCAGAGAAGCATTCTCTGCAATAAGCATGCCTCTGACTGACAACTAATCGATAAAAAAAAACAAAAAACAAAAAACAAAAAAACTCTTGCCTGGGTGAATACTGCAGGATAATGTTAATTCACTTAACCTCTACCAAGTGTCAACACCAGAATTCTATAATTTTCCCAAAAACTGTATATAAGATGACTCTTCTTCATAAAATAAGCAATACAGTCAACAACTTTTTTATTTTAGAAACTGAGAGGTGGTCTTGTCACCTTTTGATTATTGATTATGAACATTTATGCTACTGCATACTTCATGTGCTTTTCTGTATATAGAGATATTACATTAAAATATGTATTTTTTAATTCCACAGGACAGCTACTTCTGATCAAGACAAAGGGATGGGGACCATATTTACTTTATTGCCTTAAGTGACAAAAAAGCAGACGAAGTAGGTAAACCACTGGGTTTTAAGACACTAGACATTAGTCGACGAAGGACAGATAATCCGAGAGGAGGGAAACAAGCTGGCAGGTAGGACTGCCCTGGCTGACTGCCCTGACAGAGTTCCCAGGCTGGCAAAGGAAAACTCAGGCGATGCCTGATGGGCTCTTTGGTTTAAGGAGACAGAGCTAAGAATTTCCACTTTTTAAAGGCATCCAGAAAATTCTGATGTCTGTGATCTGGGAACCAAAGTTGCAACCGTTCCATAAACAACCAGGTTGCATTCAAGCTTTACCTAGTAACATGTAAACTGATCATGGTTTGTTCTTCTGGGCAAGTCACTTCAATTTCTCTTCTTTAAAACTTGGAATCATAGCAACTGTATCATGAGGTTACTTACAAATAAGTGAATGAATAGATGTAAAACTCACAGAATATAGCCTGGCTAATAAAATTTTTGCTGGCGAAATTCTTACTGTCAGTAATCCATCAACAGGTAGCAATCAGGGAATGACATAGCTTTCATGCCTGAATAGAAACCAGGGTTATTAAAAAAAATTTTTTTAATGTTTATTTATTTATTTATTTATTTATTTATTTATTTATTTATTTATTTATTTTAACATTCTTATTTATTTTTGAGACAGAGTGAGACAGAGCATGAATGGGGGAGGGTCAGAGAGAGGGAGACACAGAATCTGAAACAGGCTCCAGGCTCTGAGCCGTCAGCACAGAGCCTGACGCGGGGCTCAAACTCACAGACCGCGAGATCATGACCTGAGCCGAAGTCGGCCGCTCAACTGACTGAGCCACCCAGGTGCCCCGAAAGCAGGGTTATTAGATTGCTGTCTAGGCTCCTCACAATCTACTGTGAGCAACTTTTAGATTTTCTGATGGACATCAGATGATATAGATGTATAATTGGAATGTTTCCACTCTAGTGAAGATGTGACATAGTAACTTGCTAAATAAACTCAGATTTACTCCCCAAATTCTCCAGTGTAAATCGTTTCTCGGATGACATGTAAAGCAATATTTTGTGAATTTTATTTCCTTAAGGTTGAAGATATTGTCAATAGTCTGACTTTATTTATTTATTTAAGTGCATTCATTTTTGAGAGAGAGAGTGTGTGCACATGAGTTGGGGAGAGGCAAAGAGAGCGAGGAGAGAGAACCACAAGCAGGCTCTGCACTGTCTGCACAGAGCCCGCAGCAGGGCTCAAACGCACAAACCATGAGATCATGACCTGAGCTGAAATGAAGAGACAGAAGACACTTCACCAACTGAACCAGCCAGGCATTTCTCAATATTCTGACCCTCAATATTCTCAATTTACAAGACAAATAACTTGCCACTGTTAGGAAGAAAACCTTTTTTTTTTTTTTTTTAATTTTTATTTAAATTCCAGTGAGTTAACATGAAAAAAATCTTTACAAAAAAAAATCACAATAGATCTTGTTCCTTGTCTGCTCTCTTTTACAGTGATAATAGGACTAAGCACAATTGTGTACCAATAACTTAGCTGCCTTACACACCCATATTGACATGTGCTTCTGTCTAGAAACCTTGGAACCTTTTGAACTTGCTTCTGAAAACTGCCTGGACAGAATTAATTCGTTGGCAGAGAAAAACCAAATGTTACACTTGTTTGGGCATCTAAGTGAATTACTTTAATACCATTTCAAACTGGGCATCAGTTGAATACTTTAGACACATGCAATCTTTACTATGAGATGTGTCAGGAATCATGGCAGAGTACCTATTACTCTAAAGAATAGAACCAAATATGGAGCCAAGATAGCCTTTAATGTTTATCTCTCCCCAGGAGACAGCCAGATGGCTGTATAATACTTTCACTAGGCACTGCTGCTGAATATCAACTGTTTAGATTTCGAGTTTGGGTTGAATATTAATCCCTTGCCTCAAAATAAAAAATTCTTTGTATAATTATACTCATAAAATAATCCTCAGCTCTACTTATGACTAAAGGGTACCTAGAGACTCTCTTGACGTTATTTTTGCCAAGGTCAAGGAATTCTGAAGAGAATTATACAACAGTCACAGGAAAATTTAAATATGTATATACATACAGACAGATAAAATTATATTTTAAACTAACATATTCTAAATGTAAACTTTGCTTTGCTGGAGATATTTTCATGCACTGGAGTACAACCCAGTTTAATTGTGTTTTGCTGATTTAATAATAAATTAAGTTAATGAAAAAGTCCTCAAGATCATATAAAATCCCAGAAGTACTCATCTGAAACCAAAGTAAATCTATTGAAAGAAAATGCTGGTGCTTTGCTTCAATACAGAAATTTCTCTAAATGCATTTGTATTCAGGGGTCTCAGAAGAAAACAAAGTAAAGTCAATGAGAGTAGGGGATGGTTAAGAAAAGCAAAGCCAAGACTTCAAAACAGTGAGGAATTATTTTATTGATGCTGATTAGATAGTGGTCCCTCTGTATCATGGACGAACAGGTTTATTTCCATTTATTTTCCAATTACCTCCTCTTTTAACCATTTACTCACATCTGCCTCAACTACTCTTAGGACTTTCTGTCACATAGTCACCAATGGCCTCTCTATTACTAAATCAAGTATCTTCAGTTTGTAATTTTTTTCTCAGCATTGCCTGTGCTGTATGCAATGTACTTCTCTAGAAGGTGTCTCCTTTGGAATGCATAGCCCTATACTCTCTTGACAAATACTATTTTGTTATTCCTTCTATTTCACTGCAAATTCTTTGCCACTTTCTAGATCCCTTTCTCCACCTACATACACCAGACACTTCTGCCTCGCAATTTCCTTAATTCTAGCAGTGCTTAGTAGAGAAAATTCTCATCTGCCACTCTAATTATATTCCCAACATTTCCAATACTGTATATTCAAATCTATTCCTATTTGCCCCTATTGGGGGGGGGGGAAGGTTTCCGTTAAATTTTCCTTGGTCATCCTCCTTGAAAGTACTAATTTTGACTCATTATTCTCATTCTCCTTAATACTTATTTAATCACAAGACCCTGTCAAGTTTTATAAAAAATATACACCTCTCAGATCTATTCTATGCTCTCCATGCCCACTGGAATAATCTGACTCTGGATAATTTGCTAGAACCTAAGTGTTAAGTGTCTTTCTAGCTAGATTTCTAATGTCAGTCTCCCTTGCAACCACACTTTGTTAGGAAAACAGTTCTCTGTGAATATTTGCACATTTCTGCATGATCTGGGCTCTCTGAGCAGAGTACTGACATCCTGAGTGAAAGGAGGTTGAATGGTAAACAAGTTTTGGAAACTGAAGGCTATGAATTCCCCTAGAAAGACTTAAAGACCTATCTCCCCAAACCGTTTCCTTACATTCTAAAGGTAACAAAACCCATAGATGCCTTTTTTTTCCTCTTCCTCAAAGAACATTGCTTGCTTCTAGGGAGATGGTACCCTACCCCTCTCTGGAGAGGCTTTGTTTATAATATGGCATTACAGAGTAAAAGTCTCTTCCTCCTTCTCTTCCTCTCCCCCGCCTCTCTCTCTGCCTTCTTATAAAGTGCCAAGCCTCAGAATTTGGGGATGCCTTCCTTGAAGTGCCAACCACACTGTATGCACAAGGGACATCAAATCCTCACTGCACTGTGCATGGAGCAGTGGGGTGGGTGTGGCACTGCTAAGATTCTGAGATTCAATAGCCCATCTTCTGATCAATAGATCTCAGGCTTCCTGATATAACTGATTAAACTTACTATCTTGAGGGGCGCCTGGGTGGCGCAGTCGGTTAAGCGTCCGACTTCAGCCAGGTCACGATCTCGCGGTCTGTGAGTTCGAGCCCCGCGTCGGGCTCTGGGCTGATGGCTCAGAGCCTGGAGCCTGTTTCCGATTCTGTGTCTCCCTCTCTCTCTGATAAATAAATGTTGAAAAAAAAAAAAAAAAAAAAATTTAAAAAAAAAACTTACTATCTTGAACACCACAAAATGAATGCTGTTTAAACACTAATTGTAGCCAATTATTTCATTGCACAAAATTTTGAGGATAAACATAAATTACTTTTTTTTTTTTTTTTTTTTAACTACTAGGCTCTGAAAATCCTCATTGTTAACCAACATGATCATATACTACGGTTAAAATTCTCTGTTTCACAAATTAATCACATTTATTACTGCTTCCAAAAAATATGGAACTTTTTCTTTAATAAGTGGTACTGTAATAATAAGAAAAGTTTTATGGGGAAAAAAAGATAAAATTCGATCTATAACTCATATGATAGGCCAGGATAAAGGGATGAGAATGAAACATAAATAATGAAACCATAAATCTATTAAAAGAAAATATGGGGGGGCGCCTGGGTGGCGCAGTCGGTTAAGCGTCCGACTTCAGCCAGGTCACGATCTCGCGGTCCGTGAGTTCGAGCCCCGCGTCAGGCTCTAGGCTGATGGCTCAGAGCCTGGAGCCTGTTTCCAATTCTGTGTCTCCCTCTCTCTCTGCCCCTCCCCCGTTCATGCTCTGTCTCTCTCTGTCCCAAAAATAAATAAATGTTGAAAAAAAAATAAAAAAATAAAAAAAAATAAAAGAAAATATGGGTGACTTTCTATACAACGTTGGAATTGGCAAAACTTAGCCAACTGTGACACAAAATACAGAAGCATTAAATTAAAAACAAAACAAAAAAGGATGCAAAGACACTTAAACAAAATAAAAAGAAAAATCAAAAACTGCGTACAAATTTGGTAACTTATATCAGAAAGGCCTAATATCCTTAATATATAAATAAGCTTCTGAAAATAAAGAAAAATAAATACACAAACTTACAGGACAAAATTAGAGAAATGAACAGGAAAAACAAATGAAACCCCTCTTAATATAAAATGATACCCAATCTCCATTTTCTGAAGAAATCCAGTCATCTTTCGTATTGTTGTTCCCTGTAATTAACGTTGAAATATGGTCAGTCCTCATACTCTTTTTTCTCAAGTAGAAGAATCAACACCTTTCAGATACAGTGAGGTTAAAAAAGAAAAAAGAAAAAGAACACTGTTCTAAGAGGGTAGATTTCACATTAAGTGTTCTTACCACAATAAAATTTAAAAGAAAAGAACATGGTTCTAACTTAAGAGTTCCAGAGTTACTGTTCTCTTGTTTTTTGTGTTTAAAAAAAAAAAAAAATGTTTACTTATTTTTGAGAGAGACAGAGACAGAATGCGAGTGGGTTAGCCACAGAGAGAGAGGGAGGCACAGAATCCGAAGCAGGCTTCAGGCTCCGAGCTGTCAGCACAGAGCCCGTCGCGGGGCTTAAACTCACGAGCTATGAGATCATGACCTGATCCGAAGTCGGTTGCTCAACCTACTGAGCCATCCAGGTACCCCTCTTGTTTTTTGTGTTTAGTAATGGGTCTGTAATCCTTGTGTTCATGTTTAGGTCACTGGTTAAGACTGTTTTCTCAGTGACAAGCTGAAGGGGGACAAGGCTCTACTTTCTCAGGTGACAGTAAGGATGGGGGTCCATGTACTGTTCATTTACTGTGTTCATCATGATTGTCCTGTCAACAGGTAGTGGACTTGTTATTTGCTAAAAACAATGATTTTACTCTTTAATTTTACAATTTTCATTTGATGTTTTTATAGTTTTCATTTCTCTGTTGAAATTTCCTAAGACCGGGTTTTTAACTAATTATTTTACATATTTTTCTTTCATTCTTTTAATAAATTCTAATAGCTACTTTGAACTATTTGCTAAGTCAAACAGCTGTGCCATCTTTGATTTCTTTTTTTTTTTTTTTTTGTGGGGGGGAGAGCGTAAGTTGCGGAGAGGCGCAGAGGGGAGAGAGAGAGACAGACAGAGAATCTCAAGCAGGCTCCAAGCTCAGTGCAGAGTCTGATGTAGGCTTTGATCCCACGAGCCAAAATCAAGCGTTGATGCCCCAATGACTGAGCCACCCAGTTGCCCCAGATTTGATTTTTATTGGCTATTTCTGAGTTCCTTTATATGTCTACTGATTACTGACTGAAAATTCTGACCACTGTGGATAATACATGGTATAGATTGTGATTCAGTGTTAGCAGGAATTTCACTTACAGTGGGTCACTTTGAACTTGAAAAGGCTTGGTTTTATGACTTTCTGAAACTGAATCTGAAAAGTCCCAGGTATTTCCCAAGTCCCTCTAACTTGTTGGGTCAGTCTTCAAACTCTGTCTCTCTTACAGATTTTATGAAGGCATTTATTTTTTTATTTATTTGTTTGTTTTAAGGCTTCATTGTGGTAGATCTAATGTAGGCATAGGCCTTCGGTTCCTTCAGGAACAACTCCATTAAAATCCAATGTCTAGGCCTTTAAGAATGAGCACATTCTCTCAATGTGTACACTGTATTCTTTACCTTTTTCTCTCTGGTTTAACACCCTCTTATCATTGCTTGCTTCCTATTATATTCTTTATTTTTCCTCTTCATCATGCTCTTAAAATTAGCCTTTTAATACTTTATCCAACATTTTTCCATGTTCTATACCAGATATTTACCTCCAAACATCTAGTCTATTCCAGTTCCAGAGAAGACCTTGCAATATAATCTTAGCTTCCTAAAAACAGTGGTTCTTACCAATGGATAGATAAGAACTTCACGCAGATGAAGAGCTTTGACAGCACAATGGGCATTCGGAAGAGATAGAGTTAGAAGATTTAAGTGCAATTGGAGTTGAGCAACTTTGAATTAAAGAAGTAGACAGAAGTGACACAAAGCAAAACCCCAACTGTATGAGGGCAGAGAGAACTGGAGTCAGGCTGGAATATTGTACCTATGTGAGCAACTACATACAAAAGGACCAGATGTTGTAGTAAAACCAAGAGGAGAGGGAGCCACAAACAGGAATCATTGTGGCTAAGTATATGAAAATATTAAATAAAACCAGAAAGACAATCTTGAGTTTCATTCCCTTCAACCATTTTCTTTTGGCATATTTTCCAGAATTATCTTTTCAACAGTAATCTCCTTTCAAAGAGTTGGAATATACCATTCCATATATCCCTACAATTTACAAGTGGTTATAACCTTTTTTGATCTTCATCTTTCCTGATCTGAAGAAAGTTATTTAAACTCTCTGAACTTTGCTTTTCTCTTCTATGAAATAGAAATAATAATAACTTCCTTGGAGGACTATCATGAGAATAAATGAGAACTTACATAAAAAATTTACCACAGTCTAGCATTAAAAAAAAAAAAAAAAAAAAAAAAAACTGTAATAGTGTTTGTCTATATGACAAGGGAGAAGCAGAACTATTGATTTTCTCTGCATGTATATGATGGGCTCTTCTCTAAATCCATGCTAGTCAATTAGGAGCTTCTCTGTGAACCATTACAATTCTGATTACCAATTTCCATTATGTTAGAGTTTCTCCACCAAGCAATTCTCTCATATAAGCTGTTCTACAACTCAACTCAATTTTGATACGATCTATGTGGAGATCCCATAGGTTAAGTGTTCAGCCCTACAAGACTGCTCCTCTTACCCTCCATTTTCAATCACAGATTCAGGTTGTCACCCGTGCTTCTGACCTACCGGTTATATGACCTACCCCCAACTTGGGTTTGATCAAGTTGCTAAAGCAGCTCACAGAAGTCAGAGAAAAATTTTACCTACTACATTACTGGTTTGTTATAAAAGGTTATATTTCAGGAACAGCCAGATGGAAGGGATACATAGGGCAAAGCAAGGTATAGGGATAGGCCATGGAGCTTCCATGCCTTCTCTGGGTGTGTCACTCCCCCCAGACTCCACACATTCACCAACCTGAAATCGTTCCAAACCCTGTCCTTTTGGGGTTTTATGGAAGCTTTGTTAGATAGGAATGATTAATTAAGTCATTGGCCACAGGTGATGAAACTCAATCTCCTACCTTTTTCCCCTGCTCTGGGGTGGATGGGACTGAAAATTCTAACCCTCTCATCTCAAGGTTGGTTTCCTGGCAATCAGCTCCCATTAACAGGTAACCTAGGTGCATTCCAAAAGTCACCTCATTATCATAACAAAAGACAACTTTATCATTCTCATCACTTAGGAAATTCCAAAGGTTTTAGGAGCTCTATGCCAGAAGCACACAAAGAACAAATAAACATTTCTTATTGTAAATCACTTTATCACAACCATCCTTTGAAAGGGTACAGCAAATTAAGGATCCAAGTAAGCCCAAACATTCCCCTGTATTCAGAAGTGTTTAAAGCCAGAGACAAGCCTTTTGTTCTAAAGTTTTCAGAAGCCATTTTATTTTTTTAATTTATTTTTTTTTTAAGTTTATTTTGAGGTGGGAGATGGGCAGAGAGAGGGGGAGAGAGAAAATCTCAGTCAGGCTCCAGACTGTCAGTACAGAGCCCAAAGTGGGGCTCAATTTCACAAACCCATGAGATCATGACCTGATCCAAAATCAAGAACCGGGGCTTAACCCACTGAACTATCCAGGCACCCCTCAAAAGCCATTTTAAAAGGTTCATCAGGGACCTGCTTATAACAGTCTACAAAGTGACTTGATTGTTTCATTGTATTACTCCTATGTTCATGCCTTTTTTCCCTTCTGTTATCAACTTCCCCTACTTTACTCTTTTAGTTATAATTAATCGCACATGAATCCATTTATCAAATGGTACTGTTTCTCAAGCTCTTTCAGTTGGAGCTCCACTTGCCTGTATGAAAATCAATGAAAGGAAATCTCACTTAGAATAGAGTTGGGAGGCCAGCAGAGGGAGCTTCCATGCCCAACACTAGGTATCAATTGCAGAACCCAACAGGAAGAGAGGGACCTTGCAAGTAGATACTACTTTATTGTCACAACAGAAGGAAAGAAGATTTTTTCCCTCCCCTGGCAAATAGCACCACCAATAAGAGACAGTCACAGCTCGGCCAATGAGAAGCCACTATTTTCCGAACTTTCTATTTACTCCAACATATTTTAGTTTTAACAGTCTCTCTCAACTCCACCCTTCTCTTTATAAAAAAGCATTCCTCAGGGCACCTCGGTGGCTCAGTCAGTTAAGCCTGGCGTTGGCCCAGGTCATGATCTCACAGTTCGTGACTTTGAGCCCTGCATCGGGCTCTGTGCTGATGGCTCAGAGCCTGGAGCCTGCTTCAGATTCTGTGTCTCCCTCTCTCTCTGCCCCTCCTCCACTCATGCTCTGTCTCTCTCTCCTTCAAAAATAAACGTTAAAAAAAAAAAAATTAAAAAAAAAAGCATTCCTCTCCTTTGCTCTCCAAACTTACTTATGGTTTTGCTACAGCTTCCTTGCTCTGGCTTGCAATTCTCTACTATTATGAATAAACCTGATAGAGTAGGCAGTTAGCTAGATATGAGCAGGAAACAAATGCTTTCAGATTGACAAAACAGCAGAGGCCAAGTTCCAAACAGCTAGGGCAGACCCCAGAGATATGCATGTGTTCTTCTCTATGACCACTGCCCTACAGTAACGTACAGCTTCATTCTAAAACATATACATTGTGGTTTTAAACCACCCTGCTCCCGCAGAAAACGGCTGCCATGACAGTTCTGACAAAGACCGTATAGGGCCAAAAACTCCCTCTTCCAACTAGTAGGAGGAGTCCCTTAGATGATTGGCTGCAAGCTTAGGCAGAAATCACCCTAGCTATGACCCATAATCTCTCCAAACATAAAAAGAAAAGACAACTCTGAGCCCTGGTGCAGCTGCCATCTCTGGGTCTGCCAGCTCTCCCACCTGGGTGGTGTACTTCCGCTTACACTACAATTAAATCCTTGCTTCCTTAAGAGCCTGACTCTGAATTCTTTCTTGCCCAAACTCAAGAACCAAGGCCACAGAATGGAACTCACCATTGACAAACTCATTTCTGCTAGTAAAATAACTAGCAATTTTATTTTTAAGGTTAATAGCTTGGGGTAAAGCTCAACTGAAAACTTTTCTAACTTACCTCTGCTTTTTGAATTGTGCTGAAAGAAATAACCATGCACCTGAATTTTTAGCCCATTTACTATCAATTTCAAGTTCTGATAGCTCCTTAGGTACAAGTTCCACCGTTTCCAGATTACATTGGAAAGTTTTACTATCAGTAACTGAGTCCAAAACCTTTGTTAGGCAACTATGCAGCATCAATAGATCATTTTAATCTTCTTTACATATTCATCATTTTTATTTCTAAATAATGATTTAGTCATATTTTTAGTTAACGATGATTCGGTGGTCTTTCAATGAATCCCACTTTTAAAAAAAATGTTTATTTTTGAGAGGGAAAAAGTGAGTGCAAGTGCATGAGCAGGGGAAGGGCAGAAAGCGAGAGGGAGCAAGAGGATCCCAAACAGGCTCTACACTCAGTGCAGAGCCTGACTCAGGGTTCGATCCCATGAACCATGAGATCATAACCTGAGTCAAAATCAAGAGCTGGACCCCTAACTGACTGAGCCACTCAGGTGTGCCCAGTGAATCCCATTTTTGAAATCAAATGTGCTAACGAGACAGTACTCAATTGCTAAAGAAGACTTCACATGACAATGCTTACAAATCTGTAAGTTTACTTTTTTAATTGACAGCTTATTATAAGAAAAGGACAGCAGAATACAGCAGCATTATTAAAATAAGAATACACATCACAGTCAACAGCTGTCTGACAGCAATGAATCTAGAGAGGCCAATGTCCAATCTAAAAGTGTTAGATCCAACTGCTTTCCTTTGCAAAGATTTTTCTGGATGCACTTTCTCTCTTAGAACAGGAATCACTGGTGTGTATAGAGAGTAGCTCAGAACCAGGAAGCCCATAGGGAGCCTCAGCCAGGGTTTCTTATCTCCTGCTGGTCCTGTAGGCACAGATTATTGTATGACCAGCTTCAATGACACAGCCTTCAAGGTGTCTCACTGAGATCGGCTGCCAAGTAACCAATCTCACTGTTATCAATAAATAATACTATCAAGCTGACATAAATGTCTCTAAGACCCTCAGACCCATGATCGTAAAGCAAAATTGTTAATCAGTATGACTTATGCTTTGACCAGGTATCAGTGCCTGGTGCATTCTCATTTCAGCAAAATATCTGAGGCTAATTTTAATCCCGCTAAGATAAACCATCCCAGCCTAACTGTCATACTCAGGTCTTCTAATATCTCGATCTAACAGTCATTAACTCTAACCTATTACATTATCCTGCATTCTTGGCATAAGAGTTTTAGTGAGAAACTCAACTGACAACAAGCTATATTCCATACTAATAATTTAGATATTTGTACATACAAATTTTTTTAAATGTTCTCTTTACCCTAAGACACCCATCTCTTAATTGTGTGGGTGTTTGCCATGTCAGTCATTGTAAAACTACAGAGACTCTTTCCCTTTGCACTTTATCATCAATAGAGCACGGCCTATTTTGTTCTAAACTTGCTGGGTGCTGTACTTTTGGGAGTCCCATTTTCTGTCCTTTAGATCTATAGTTGTTTGGCATTTGCTCTCTCTCTCCACTTCTTTGCCTGAAATATTTACTATAAAACCCTGATGACACATACAAAACTTATAAAATTTACTAAAAAAAGATCTACTTTCCTGAATATTTCTATTTCTAATGCTTCCCCCATAACAAGGAATATAGTTTCTTCTATCCTTATGTTTTTTGTCTCCAACAAATGTGAAGCCTGCCTATTCATTATCAGGTAGATTTAAAAAGCATTTTAAACATTTTAAAAACTGAATGACACAGATAATTTTCAGCACACGGTCTCATTAAAAAAAAGAAAAAAAATTAAGAGTTAATTTCAGCTTACTCTTCCATGAATTTATCTCTGTTCTGATCTGTATTATTTACCTATCCCTGACCTAGTACTGTTGGCAACTAAACCAGGAAATCTAATCATCCAGACTTGAGTTATGTCAATGCTTCTATATTTGCCACACTCAAACTATAGGAGATGGTTATCTACTATTGGGAAAGACATATTAAAAAAAAAAAAAAAAAGGATGGAAAAGACCATGCTGGGCAGCAAAAAGCAGTTAGTATGGCTCTCTATATAATATCGTGAAATTGTAGTAGAAAGGATGTAGGAGTAGCAAATGAGACATGTTCACAGCAGGAAGCTGCTCAAATAAGGTTTTTTTCTTTTTTTTTTTTTTTTTTTAATCCCCTAAGTACTAGGATGAAGCAGTAATTTTCTAGATTTGACTTAATCTACCTCTGAATTCATTTCCAAAGGAATAATGTCATTTAATCTTATTACTCAAGAAATCAAAAATTCTAAAATAAAAATTCAACTTCTTCGTTAAACTGAAAGAAAGGCACCAGTCATGCCCTGAATCACAGATACTGTGTCCTACTCAGCCATCTTTAATTCCTTACTAAGGAAAGGATTCTGGGGTGCGGATGGGCGGGTGGAGAGAATGCAGGAAGAAAATGGAATGTCTTAGTTCGTTATCCAAAAATACATTTTCATTTACCTGTACCAACTTTTCTCACTACTCGTTGAAGCAGCTGACATGAATTTAAACATGTTAAAGCTATTAAATAACATGGTCTAGAATGAGTCTTGTTGTTTAAAAAGGTGAGTACTTAGATCGTCATGAGGGCGTCAAACAAAGAGAAAGCAAGAAACCAAGTGTAAGTTTTATAGCAAGATTTATAATCTATTGGTAGCTTGCATAGAGATATGTATTTTATGATAGCTTTACTAATATTAGAGCTCTACTAATAGTTTTACAATGCTGACTTCACAACTATAGGATAAGTTTGATTTGCATCCAAATTATTATTTCCAAATTATCCCTGGCTAGTCATGAGACTAAAAACTGCCTACAAAATATCACTCATTGATAGGTTGCTTTTCCATTTTTTATGAAGTATTTATGTTGAGGGAACATGAGAAAGACTTGGTGGTTTATGCTGTTTCAAATCCTTTGGCCTCTTAAGGAAAACACATATTTTACAGTAAACTTTTTAAAATAAACATAATGAAAATCTATTCATTATTCATTTAAGAATGCAAACTACTGAAGTTCATATTCACTTCCAATGGCCAACATGTGTAGGAAACCCACTATGTAAGTTTATGTATGATTTTAAGGTTTATGTACACTTACATATATGTAAATATAAACATGAGAAATATATACATAGACATAAGACAATTTGTATGTATATTCTCACCGAATTCTTATGTATAACTAATAAAGACTATTTCTTGCATAATATTCTTCAATATTTTATATTATAAATTTTACACAATATTTAATATTACATTTTAAAGACAGAGAACACAGATAACATGCTCAATATGTAGACTTTTGGCAAGAAAGTGAATTGCAGCTAAATATTATATAATATGTTGTTTTTGTCTCACGATTGTCTGTCATTCCTGCATTCATTAGAAACATTCTCTGAAGGAAACTGTGGAGCCAGAAACTCAAATAAGGTAGAATAAGAAAAGCTACTGTATAAAACTCAGTAAACATATTTAGGCATTTTTGACCCTTATTGTATGTTAATCTTGTAAATACGAATTTGCCATTATAAAATACATTATAACAATTTTAAAATAATTTAGAATTTTATTAATATAAAAAACTCTTCCAGTTCATTTACATTCAAATGAATCATTATCATTATCAGAAAATATTTACTAAAATGTATAATCTACAAAAAGGTTAAAAAAATTTTTTTTGTATACAAACACAGAAAAAAATTCCATTCCTTATTGATTTTCTTCACTTTCTGTCCTTGTGCTTTTACTTGTTTTGCCCTTCCGGTTGGAAGAACCTAACCTGTCTGCTATGGGCTGGGCTGCATCCCCCCCCCCCCCAAATTCATATGCTGAAGTTCCAACTTTAGTACCTTAGAATGTAACCATATTAGGAGATAAGGTCTTTAAAGAGTTAATTAAAATGAAGCCATATGGTGGCATCCTAATCAAATAAGACTGATGAGGGAGCATAAGGCAAGGGGGGGCCAAGCACAAGTACATCCAGCCCCACCCCCACTCCAAGTGGGGTATGTGTGACATTCCTCAGGCACTCTTGGCTGCCCAAGAACAGAAGTAAGTACAAAACAAATGTTTAAACTGATAGCGTCTCCATCAGTCTACAAATATCTTAGTAATAACTACAAGAAAAGGGCAATCTTATAAATAGCCTAATCTCCAGGAACTCCCAACTGTCTCAAGGATAATGCTTTGCTAGAGGGAAAAACAACCTTACCCTGATAATAGCTAGGCCTCCAGTAATCTTTAAGTCTTCCTTAGCATGTGGAAATCCCTTTAAGAAATTTCCTCTTGACTTCACCTCCCCCAACTCCATACTGTATAAGCAGTCACTCTTCCTAACCCCAGTGCAGCTCTTTCTGCTCAAGGGTTCTGTCCCCATGCTTTAATAACAATCACCTTTTTGCACCAAAGACATCTTCAAGAATTCTTGGCCATCAGCTCTGAAACCCACCATCATTCCAAAATCTCATCACTAATGTTCTTAGAAGAATAGGAGATCCTAGTTATGTGCACACTCAGAGGAAACCCCATCTGAAGACACAGCCAGAAGGCCTTCTGTAAGCCAAGGACAGTGAACTCAAGATAAATAAAAGCTGCTAACACCTTGATCTTGTCCTTCTAGCCTCCAGGACTGAGAAAATAAATTCATTGTTGAAGTGATCCATCGTATACTATTTTGTCATGGTTTCCCTAGCAAACTAATGTGCAAGCTTTCCCCCATCTCAGCATGTCCAACCTCTATCTGCTACAGTAAGCAATTAGACAGACTTGAGCAGATGGGGAATCACCAGGGACCTCCCACTACTCACCCACAGATGTCAGGTCTGCCTAACACCAATCCCTTTTTCAGTTCAGCACAATTTACTAAGTGGAAGGTACAGGCCACTGGGACTACCCCGCCTTTGGAGCATGCACACTTAAGGAAAACCTTGTTAGCTAGTGACCCCAAGGCTATTATACTATCAATATACTATCATTTGCACTGTGATTTGGGCCCTGTGGGTTTCACTTAGGCACTCTTGGAAAGATGGCAGACACAAACACATTGAAAAGGTTTAAGGGGGAGGAAACCAGGGCGGATCCAGAGGGTGGTGTGATAATGACAAAGATGGGAAGGAGGAGACGAAATAGAATCCCCATAAAAAAATGCAAACTCAGCAGTTGCTACCCACCATATAGGGTCAGCTGGCTCCCACGTCTCTGAAGTGTACTTTTGCTTTGTTAAATAAAACGTTTGCTGCTTTAACTTTCCATCAAATGTCTCAGTTGAATTCTTTCCTGACAGAAGAACCGAGGAATTTTATAATCTACTACCCATTAACATAACCAGAAAGAGCCTGTTGACAGGCTACCTGTTCCTCCATCTTCTTTCTTCCCTTCCTCCTATATTTCCTGAGAATAGTAACTCCAACTTCTTTTCACTTTAATTTCTGCTGATAAACATGTATCTTTGAAAACAGGTCTATTTAGCAATCCATCAAAACGCTTGAAACATTTTCTTGATCCATCACATCATGCTAAATGAGCAAATGGAGATATGTGCAGGTAGTATGATAGGAGAAGATAGGATTCAGTAGGCAGAGAAGGAAAGATAGGACCTGAGGACCCTGGGTGGGGAAAAACACCTATTTTGAACAATGCTGGGAGGGCTGACCACAGCAAGCCCCTCAGGCATAAGGTTCCTCTTAAGAATGTAACAGTCCTCACCTACTCCTCCTCAGGTTTCCGTTGGGAATTTGACAAAAGACATAAGTATGGCCATAGACCATCCCCTCTTACAATGGAAACATGCCAATCAGGAATGGACAACCGAGAACCTAGGGGTATCAAGCTAATAAAGATAAGACCTGAGAAGGAAAGAGAGGGAAGGGATGGGGGAGGGGTGACCATAACCTTATAAAACAAGGACCTTTGCCTACTGTCAGTGGGCTTTCACTTTCTTTTCTTTTTATTAATTTTTTTCATGTTTATTTATTTTTTGAGAGAGAGAGAGAGTGTGAGTGGGGAAGTGTAGAGAGAGGGGGACACAGAATCCGAAGCAGGCTCCAGGCTCTGCGCTGTCAGCAGAGAGCCTGAAGAATGCTTGAACTCACCAGCCATGAGACCATGACATGAGTCCAAGTTGAACGTTTAACCAAATGAGCCACCCAAGTGCCCTGGTTATTCACTTTCAAATGCCCCTTCTCTGTAAAGAGAGCTTTCCTACTACTCTTACTTTCTAATGTTATACTCTAATAAACATTTGCCTGCTGCTTATTCTGTGTCCACCTCTTCATTCCTCAAAGTGGACAACAAATCCCAGGTATTGTGGTGTTACAGCAAATGCTCGGCACCCAGGGAGAGACAAGCCACACGCACTTGGTGAATCAGAAAAGACTGTTTACTATGCACTGGTGCCAGCCCGGCAGAGTTACCGCCAAAGGCTGAGCCCCGAATCCTGGCATCAGCCTCCTTTTGTGGCTGGGATGGTAGGGGGTTCAGAGACAAAACAAAAAGGGGAGGGGGCACTTATCAGCGATGCTACCCTGGCAGTTGGTGGATGCAGGAGGCAACCAAGATTACGGAAACTGAAAGTATGCAAGGGGAGTATCCAGCCTCAGGCAACTGGCTGGCCCCTTTTATCTAGTTTTTACTAGCTTTCTTCTCATTGGTAAAGAATCCTGCAAAGGTAGCATGAGTGGACAGCAGAGTCAAAGGAAGAGTTTTTGGAAATAAAAGACATGATGACAGAGGTCAAAGAGATAAGGTATAGTTGTAGTTTCTGTTGAATGATTTCAATGTTACTAGGTCACATGAGTATTTGCTATCAGTAGAAGGGAAGGATGGGAACTTGAAGGAAGTTTTGAAGACATACTCGAGAGCCTTAAACAAAGTAGCAGATAATTGAAAGGACTGTTGAGCACAAATGAAGACAAACAGATTTTGTTAGTGTGTGAGCCAGACTAATGGCGTCTTGGACAAGTCCTCCATGAAGCCCTTACTGTGAAATGAAAGTTCTTAAGCACAACCCCCACTCCACATTCTTTCCTTTTGTTTAATCACGCTCTTAAGTACAACCCTTGGGGCTTAATGTCCTTGATCTGCCGTGGAGTGGAGATAGGACTATGACACAGACCTATTTTTTTAACCACTCTCCCCTTGGGTGACCCCCTAGCATGTACACCCAGCCTCTAGGGCTATAAAAGCAGGTCTTCAGGGAGGTGGCGTTGGTGAGATCTACTCATCTTGCAACCATCCAACACATGCCTCTGTCTGTAAGGACCCATAGGGAAACGATTTCTGGCCAAGCTGGATTGGTAGGCTTGGTTCTTTGGTCCTAAAGCTCCTTTGGCTTTTGGAGGTCATTTTGCATACACGTGCATTTCAGAGGACAGTGAGTCATGTTTGAAAGTACATGGTACTGAGAGGAATAATCAAATAACATTCCTTAATCACTTCCTATAATAAATTTATAAAATTAGCCATTTGTTTTCATAGAAAATATTAACACCTCTCTCTGGAGAAAAGACAAAACTCTGTGGTCAGTTTGAGGGATTATGGCAAACCAGATATTCAGAACCTGAAATCCTGGCTTCAGGAAAAGCCCTCCAATGTATTTCTTGCAACTGTGGGCTTGAGCAGCTTAAAGAGGCCCAGGTGCTCACTTAGGAGAGAAAGGAAAAAAGGCACACAGTTCTTGGGAGGGAATACAAGGATGGAACACAACTTTCTGAAGAACTGTCTCCATTGTAGGTTACATAAAAAAAAATATGATCTCAACTTGGAATTTCACTTGATCCCAGCAGCTTCAGAATCTGAGCAGTAAATAATTTAAATAACAAGACAGGCGAAAAGTCAGAAGGGATTTAAACCTCATCAGTATTGAGGCTTAATTCTATAATTATCTCTTGCCCTTTCTGGGGTAGGAAGTGATTGGCTTTAGGGAAATAAACCAAGTAGCAGAAGTCTAAGCAGGCTGCAGCACTCCACCCACAAAAAGGATTTGAATGGCAGCCCCACCCCCATCAGCCAAGGTCAGTCTCATTGTCATAACAAACAAATGAGGTCCAATAAGATGTGACATGAGTCAAAAGTCACAGAATACTGCAAGGCATGTGCTTACAAAAATTGTTTTTTTATTCTAAAACTGCTGTCCTCATTTACATAGATTTCCACATGCTTCTTTGAGTGGGAAAAAGAAATGGAATTAGGTAGTGGTTCTCAAAGCAGGATTTAAAAACCCTCAAGGCTCCCAAGTTCTCTCAGGATTCTGCAACTTTCTTTTCTAAATTCATATCCAAGTGACGCTGGGTTAGATTTATGATACCACAAATATGCAACAAATCCTGACACACTGCACGCAGAAGCATATATTAGGATTCAACTATCTCTTAAAAATTTGGCTTTCAAGAGGTTTGCACACATGTAAACAAGGGCATTCTCCTATTTTTGTTTTTGTTATGTTATGGAAAACATAGGTTTTTTGCCAAAATATGCCATTGAGGTTAACATATAATAATTGTATGATTTTAATCTAAATTAGTAAATAGATTTTTTAAATTCTAGACATTAATTTCCACTATGATAGATATCAATAGATACAATTTACATAAACAAAAATCCTTTGAAATCCTTGATAATTTTTAAAAGTGTAAAGACCAAAACGTTTGAGAAACTCCAAGCTATTTCTCTGTGAATCATACATGTCCTCAGTCTGTATTATCCATGTGGAAATGTTAATCTGGGTTTGCCCATGAGAGCCTACTATGCATGTGAACATTATCCATCACAAACATCATGACACTTTTCTATACTGGTGGGTTCTAATGAGAAAACTACAAGAAGTCTGCCCCTGCCAAACCCTTAAAGAAAACAATTTCATTTTAGTTCATATCTTTCTGTTATTTAGGCATACTTATCATCCTAAAAGGAATAAAAATTCTTCTGGGACAAGATATAATGACTTACTTTAATAGCCATATTGCTTCCCTCGTCTTCTTTCCCACTGAGAATAATGCTTGATATAGAAGAAACCACCAAGAATTATTTGTTAATTTAAAAAAAAAAATCAACACCATATTGTGAAAGTACAATAGAAGCTATTTAGAGAATATAAACTTGGTAGCCAGAGAAAAAGAACCAAAGCTCAAAGGTTATATAACTATAAAAAGATTAAGGGGGATATCTGTTTATCCATCTAGATAGATGGATAGATAGATATGTGTGTGTGTGTGTGTGTGTGTGTGTGTGTGTGTGTATGTGTGTGTATACGTATACATATATATGTATATATATCCTACTCTATGTGTATATATATCTTTAAATAGATAGATACCTCCTAGTAGTGAGAAAGACATGAGTAATGGGAAAATTGACAACTGAAAATATTTAGTTGCTCAGATATAGAAATAATGTTAACCCACATCTTTTTTTTCACCAATGAACAACATTACATATCCTTTAGAACATACAGAACCCATCAAGTAACCACTGGTTTTATGTAGTATCAGATTTAAATTTTCATTTAAAGTAGTGGGATATACATTAGCAAATGCATTACTTTCCAATGTTTTATAGATTTTTTTCAAAAAAATTTCAACTTGGTGTTAAGGTTTTTCATCACAATATTATATTCACTAATGTCACAGGAGAAAAGCAGAGACCAAAAGACACTGTCAAAAAGTCTAATTCTGTTATATCCATCCATCCATCCATCCATCCATCCATCCATCCATCCCCAGGAGAATCTACCCTTTATCTTGACCTCTACTTCTTCATTAATAAATTGGCCACTGTTAATCTTCAGACATAAACGTACAGTCCCACTGGCCTTTTATTTTGAAGCTTACAAATGGTTTCTCAAAAAAATTTAGACAGCTTTCAATAAATCAAAACGAGATTACAGACGTGAAACTACACTATTGGCAGCTTTTCAAAAACAAAGTTCCGAAGCAAAGCAGACCATGAACGCCTCAAGAAAGAGCACTTCCCTGGTGTGTTTATGGAACATACGCCATGGAAAACTTCATCGGCAGCCTTCTTATGAGGGAAATAAATTGGCTAAAAAAATTCCTCTGAGGAGTAATTATTTTCTATCATCTCTGATTCAAACTGACTCTTTGAAGTGAAAGTCTTAGGAAGATATTTTTCTTTCTTTTTAAATTTTTTAAATATTTATTTTTAAGAGACAGAGAGAGAGACAGAGTGCAAGGGGCAGGGGGAGGGGCAGAGAGAGGGGGAGACACAGGCTCCAGGCATTGAGCTGTCAGCACAGAGGTTGATGTGGGGCTCCAACTCATGAACCGCGAGATCATGACCTAAGCTGAAGTTAAATGCTTAACGGACTGAGCCACACAGGAGCCCAGAAGATATTTCCTTTATTACCTTTGTTCTCTTACTCTAATATGTGAATCTGTAATTCTGTGGTAATTAGGTGAATTCTTTGTGATTAAAAAAAGCTACAAGTTGTTCTCACATGTGTCTAAGTATCCCTTCCCACATATACATACAACACCTTGTAGCCTCTGGCACAAATTTCCTCTTGGCCTGTAATCATAATAACCACCATCTATACAACGATATACTACCCAAGTTAAATATTAACGTCAGCAACAGTTTATATAGAACTGACCTGTCTGTGTATATCAATTCTCAAAATAAGAATCAAACATTCCTGTATCTGTAAAGGTTTATTGTCAACAATACTTTCATGTGTTTCTAAGATTGCTAAATCTAAAAACTGTTCATTTCATTTTGGTTCACAATTCATTAGTAATTAAATGGAACAATTTCAGAGATTGTAATGAAGAAATCTATCAATATGGCAATAAGTGACTTTGTCATGATGTTTACGTATGCTTCAGGTACTTTCTAAGTGTATCTATAGAGGCAAAATGCTACTTATCTGTCATCAGTCTATCTGTTGAAAACAGATTCAAATACTTTTTTCTTTTACTGCCAGAGAATTTATCAGGAAAGGAAGTTTAATGTACAACATTGTGATATTAAATTGTATTTCATCTTCACTGCTTTAAACATCTTGAAGAAATGTTATTTTGTTTCATTGTATTTTTCTCCCTCCATTCCAAGAAATTAACCAGATTTTTTGTGGAGTGGAAAATAGAAGCTTGTGAAGACAGCCTTCTTGTAAGAGCTTAAACTCATGATATGCATTAAAAGCTTCTAGCTGTCAAAAAAGTTTAAAGTCACTGGAAGTTTAGATAGGTCACTGGTGCTCAAAATGTGTCTGAGCATCCCTGGAGGTCCCTGAGACTCTTGTAGAAGTCCACAAGGTCAGAATAATTTCTTATTTCTAACTACATGACAGGTGATATTATTATGTTGACAGCTAATACAATGTGTGCTCCCATATTCTTATACTCTAAAATTTTCTCTTTTAGTTTCTAATAGGATAAATATCAATGGGATAGGACCTACACAAACAAAGGCTTTTGGGATCCTCAATAATTTTTAGAAAAATTAAGAGAAAAAAAATTTTCATAAATGGAATCTGGAAGGGAAGGGATAAAAGCAGAGAGTGCCTTTTGGGGATGGAGATGGGTTAGGGTGAGAGTATGTAAATAAATTTTCCACAGTTGGGAAGTAGCAGAGATCAGCTGGATCCAATCCCTAGCCAGGTAGGGGTGACAGCAGGATCTCAGAAGGCTGAATACTAAGCCCTAAATAACTCGGTCTCTGCCAAGATTTAGCCAGCGTGCTTGGGAAGGTTATAGTTGAACGGCCTGCCCTTGTGCAAATAGGTAAGCTTGTGTCTCTAGACTACCAAGGACGAAAATTCTCCATTATATACCAAAGTAAAGAAAGTTTTTCACTCTTTTTTAAGAAACTTGTGTAGTCATTTGTTTGTCCAGGAACTCCATTTACCTTTAGGAAAACTTCCCTGGTTTGTGTAGTCTTGGCATGAGGAAGGTTCCAAGTGCCTGGATCCTCTTTATAGAGGTCAGATTTCCCCTCTCCTCATACCTTTGGTATAACCAGGAGGGAGGCATGAGACTCAGGCCTGTCAACCACATGGTCTGTCCTGGGACTGTAAATCCCGATTCAGTTATCACAGGATAGAAAGATGCTGGCAGTAGCAGCCATAATAAATGTCCTCGGAAGCTGTGCTTCCTGCCTCTTCCCTCCTAGGACCTTCTGGATGCCTGTCCATCTTGACTCTGCTGCGCTAGCCCCATTCCAATAACCTTTCAATAAATCCCTCTTTGCTTAAGTTGGTCAAAAATCTCCCCAGGACATTACACATCTAAGGAGATAACAGACCACCCCCATTAGAACATACACACAAACACAAACCCCCACAACACTGAGACTGATTATCTTTAAGGCTCGTAGAGATGAGGACACAGACCTACACTGAATTTAATTTTAAAAATAATGAAGAAAATGTCATGATCCATTAAACTGAAAAAAAAAAAAAAACAGGAAAGGTCCACTAATTTTTAGTAATTTGATGTTGACTGTCAAAAACTAGCCACCGACATCAAGTTACACCTTCTGGATTAAGTTTCATCTATTTGACAATCCTTATGTCATGTGAACATAAAGATGATGGAGTCTAACACAGTGATATGTAACAGGATCCTCGGAAAAGGAACTCTTGAACAACCACAAAAAGGTGCCATTTAAAATTTGAAATTTGGCATGTTTTTTTCTTCCCCTCTCTTCGGAGTGGAGAGAGCAAAGTACCTGAAAAGAGATTTTAAGTGGCACCTATTATGTGAATGCCATACCAAGAGCAAGAACTTATTTTTGGTTTACGTTTTGACACAACATCCCTTCCGGATATCCTTTGGTATGTTTAGCGGATTTTAGATACATAACAATGGCCAAGTGTCAAGTGGCAGCCCCTTATAGTGATTCGGAGGACAAGCTTGAGGGTCACACTGCTGGTAAATGCAGATGCCAGCACGTGCCTGCTCAATGTATGTCACTTTGGGCAGTTTTCTCAACTCCTCAACCCTCAGGTTTTAAATCTGTAGTATGGGGATACAAAGCACCTACCCGATAGGGTTACCGTGAAGATTCGAAGAAAATATACATAGCTAAACAAATTTTAGCTACGGGGGGGGGGGGGGGGTTGAGAAAGCTTGGAAGGGACCTTTTTAAGACCCCTAAGTATTCCCTTTGCAATTCAACAATTACTAGGGCCTGTTGATTATTTTGTAATGGGCCTAACTGAAGAATACTGACAGGGAAAGGGAACCAAGATCTCCAAATACAAACTTGCAGACAAAAGAGGAGTCCATCAGGTGATGCAAATGGAAGAATCAACATATTTAAAGGGAGACTTCAAGAACCATTAGATTACAAGACACATTTTTTTTTCTTTTATTCCAGAGTTGAATGATGTTAGCTGAAAAGAATCTGACTGAATACTTATCAGAACCAGGACAAATTATTCAATAAGAAAGCTGACTGAGCAGGAAATTGGTTTTGCATCGAGGTTGGTAACATTTTCGTGAAATTTAGTAAAGACTAAATAAACATGATTTCGTTGCTAAGATGAAGCCATTCTGTTCAAAAAGAATTTTCTGTTGTTTTTATGTGGAGAATGAATTTGAATGTTTCGTGAAGAAGTAATTTCAAAAGAACAAAAGGGAGAGAAAAATGTCCTTGCTGTTGGATAAGGAGTAAATTTTCAAAGTGAAAGCAGGACAAGATAATAGCCTCTAAATTAAAGAAAAACATGTAGATTTTGAAGGCTGGAGTTAAATAATTATCAAATCCAGTGACTTCTTAAACTAAAGTAAAAGTAGTGTAAAATGTATGCTTTACTATTAAATAATAAAAATA
Source organism: Puma concolor (assembly GCF_028749965.1). Taxonomy (NCBI): domain Eukaryota; kingdom Metazoa; phylum Chordata; class Mammalia; order Carnivora; family Felidae; genus Puma; species Puma concolor. The sequence continues at coordinate 82,809,880 of NC_141668.1, read as the reverse complement.
ATATTTAGTGATTTAAAGACTACCATAAGTTAATGTTATGTTCATAAATTTTTATCTTTGAACTGCCTTAATAATTGTCTTTGAAAAAGAATGAAGACTCCAAATATGCCACTACGAAATGATACTATGCATTTTAATGTCTTTGGATTTCAATAGAATTTGATAAAATGTAAGAAGGCATTCTAAGGTTTTCAATATTTTTCAATTTGTTTCCAGGAATAAAATTAATGCGCTAATAAATTCAGTACTGAAAGCAATCTTTGTGGAATTCTACTTCTAGATATCATCTAAACAGAACATCTTTTAGCCAGAACAATCAAAAGTATACAGATCTTCCTTGACTTATAATGGGGTCATGTTCCAGTAATCCCACTGTCACTTGAAAATATAAATTGAAAGTGCATTTAATACACCAAGCCTACTGAATATCATAACTTACCCTAGCCTATCTTGAAACATGTTTGCAACACTTGCATTAGTCGTCAGTTGGGCAAAATTACGTAAGACGTAGCCTATGTCAGAATACCCTGTTGAGCATCTCCTGTCATTTATTTACTACTGTATACTCAAAGTGAACAACAAAACGGTTGTAAGTGCATCATTTGTTTACCCTGGAGATTGTGTGGCTGACTGGGAGCTGTGGCTTGCTGCCACTGCCCAGCATCACAAAAGTACTGTACACATACTGCCAGCCTGGGAAAATATCCAAATTCAGACTTCAAAGTTCTATTTCTATTGGACGTGTGTTCCTTCTGCACCATCGCAGAGATGAAAACTCAAAGTCGAACCACCATAAATTGAGGACCAACTGTATATATACACAACAAAAAATTCAGGTACTTATAAAAAGCACCAAAGGGCAATAAGCACAAAGAGATCAAAAAGAACTAAATTTCAGTGACAGTTGCTAAATTGCCTCTGGGCTAGCAGTGATCAGTAGCCATTGTTTGCCCAGTCTGGGTCCAGGTGAGCGGAGGGTTGGATCTGCCACAGGCAGAGGAACTCTGCTGGATTGAAGACCATCTAGGGGATTTGTTAACAACTCTGGGGCCAATGTAAATAGTTGGCATGAATAAGAGCCCTAGGTGAAGAGCTAGATCTCTTCCAATTCTCCTCTATGGGATGTTTATTGAGTTTGTAGCAGTGTAGGTACCATCAAAGAATTTAGTGTGTTGGCTAGAAAGAAAAGAATTTCTGGTTTCTCCAGTTCTTCAATGTACTGCTGGAAAAAGCGGTCTCTAACAGACGCAAAGGACAGATAGCCCTTAATAGCTTTCGCTTTTTTTTTTTGTTTTTTTTTAATTTTTTTTTCAACATTTATTTATTTTTGGGACAGAGAGAGACAGAGCATGAACGGGGGAGGGGCAGAGGGAGAGGGAGACACAGAATCGGAAACAGGCTCCAGGCTCTGAGCCATCAGCCCAGAGCCTGACGCGGGGCTCGAACTCACGGACCGCGAGATCGTGACCTGGCTGAAGTCGGACGCTTAACCGACTGCGCCACCCAGGGGCCCCCGTTAATAGCTTTTGAAACAAGGAAGTAAAAACAAACCACAGCTATAACACAACTCTAGTTCAGGTTAATTCATGATTGAACTGAGTCAAAAATGTTTACCCACTTATACTATTCTCCTACAGGAGGGAAGAACACGCCACCTCTGGGCGAAAACACATTGTACTTGGGGTGCTTGGCTGGCTCAGCTGGTTGAGTGTCTGACTCTTGATTGCGGCTCAGGTTGTGATCCCAGGGTAGGGAGATGAAGCCCCATGTTGGGCTCCATGCTGAACTGAAAAAGTCCTGCTTGAGACTTTTTCTCCCTCTCTCTCCTCTACCCTCTGCCCCTCTGCTCCTCTCCCATTCATGTTCTCTCAAATAAATAAATAAATAAACAAACATTTAAAAGGGCAAATTTCTTTAAAAAAATGAAATACTATATACTTTAGTCTTTATGGATTTTTAAAAACAAGATCCAGAAAATGATAAAATGTTATAAGATATAAGCAGCCAGAAAGACTAATAATAAAAAGGACAAGGGGGGAAAAAATTAGCCCAGTTTCAGAAAGAGTCCAGAATTTGGAATTAAGAGACAAAATTTTTTAATGAAATATTTTAAAGAAATTACAGCAAAAATTAGATAAAATAAGTGTCAAGGAGGAAAAATTCAAAAGAATTGTGGTCTCAAAAAATAATCATTGCATACAAGAGCATAAAAAATATAGCATTGTAAAAATAAGAATTTATTAGAGATACATTAGACCCAACACAGTAAGAAAAAAAAAAAATCAGAGTATTCAAAGAGGAAAAGGAATTACTTGAACATAACCATAAAGAGAAAGTAATAGTGATCATAATGGCAACGTAGTAGTAAGAGTGAAACAAGCATGAGAGATGTGTGGAAGAATATATAATAATTCTACCATGCTGGTAATTGGAATTTCAGGAAATGAGACAGAAGGAATTCTTAAAGAATGAATGACTGTGAATTTCTCAATATTGATGAAATATGGTCCCACAGAGTTAAGAAGCTAAGGAAATCTCATTTAGAACGAATACAAAGAAAACTACCTCTAGGAAAGTCAGTCCAACTGGGGGAAAGCTAAGGCAAAAGGAAAATCTAAGCAAAGTCAAAGAAAGACATATTACATTAGGAAGGCAAGGCTATGAATGAAATCTAATAATTCATCCGAAACAATGGAAGCCAACAGAGAAGGAAATGACATAATTAAGGTAGTGAAAGAAAAATCCTAAAATTCTATATGCAGAGATCAGATACTTCAAAAATGAAAAAGAAATAAAGATATTTTCAAACAAATAATAGATCAGGAAAATGTCGCAGTAGCAAAGCCAACAGAAGCAAACTCAGCAGCAAAGTCAGTCTACAAAAACTAAGAAATAATGTTCTTCAGGCTAAAGGGACTTCATTTCAGATTCAAGCATGGCTCTAAGAAGGAAAGAGAAACAATATAAATGGAAATATGGTTGTAAGTACAAAAGACTATTTTTTCAAAACGTGTAAGAATTACTGACTTTTTAAAGGAAAAACAAATACCATGTATTATGGGTTTAAAATATATGCAAAAGTAAACTATATGACAATAATAACATGAAGGATGGGTAGGAAATAAAAATGTAATAAAGATGCATATTGTTATCTCTAGGGTCATTACTAAAATAGTAAGTACAAATACACAGAAGCTAATGAAGCACATAAAATGAAATAATAAAAATACCTGATATGTCAAAAAGGAGTAACAAAGCAACAAAGAACAGTTGGACACATAACAAGACAAATAGCAAGACGATATACTTGAACCTCATTGCATTAACAGTTACTTTAAAAGTTCAAGAGGGGCGCCTGGGTGGCGCAGTCGGTTAAGCGTCCGACTTCAGCCAGGTCACGATCTCGCGGTCCGTGAGTTCGAGCCCCGCGTCGGGCTCTGGGCTGATGGCTCAGAGCCTGGAGCCTGTTTCCGATTCTGAGTCTCCCTCTCTCTCTGACCTTCCCCCGTTCATGCTCTGTCTCTCTCTGTCCCAAAAATAAATAAACGTTGAAAAAAAAATTATTAAAAGTTCAAGAGCTAAAGACTACAATAAAAAGACAGCTTGTTAATCTATCAGACAAAAACAAGAAACACTTATATGCTGATTATAAAAGCACGCGTTACGTATGAGGAAAGAGTTTAAAATACAAGCATGGAAAAACTTCTACTTCAAACAGTAAAAATAATAAAGTGGTATGATTTCATTAACATTGGAAACTTTAGGCTTCCAAACAAGGAATATAACCAAAGTTAAAGAGGAACAGTTAATAATGATGTAAGGACAAGGCTACCAGGAAGGTTTAGCAATCCTAAGTGGCAGATACCTGATATAGCTTTCAGAATAATTGAAGCAAGAATTTCCCAGACTGAAAGAGGAATTAGACAAACCCACAAGTATAGTTATAGTCAAACTGGAGAAAGTCAAGCTGGAGATTTTAACACACTTTATTCAGTAACTGATATTGGAATCAGACAAAATCACTAAGGATTTAAGAGATATAAAAAACACTATTAATCAAATTGATCTGAATAACATTTATGTAACATTATACCCCCAAATACAGAATTTGCTTTCAAATACACAAGAAACATTCATTAAAGTAGAGTATATAGTGACCATAAAGCAAGTTTCAGTAATTTTTATTTTATTTTTTTTTAATTTTTTTATAACCTTTATTTATTTTTTTTTTAAAGTTTTTTTTTTTTTTTCAACGTTTATTTATTTTTGGGACAGAGAGAGACAGAGCATGAACGGGAGAGGGTCAGAGAGAGAGGGAGACTCAGAATCGGAAACAGGCTCCAGGCTCTGAGCCATCAGCCCAGAGCCTGACGCGGGACTCGAACTCACGGACCGTGAGATCGTGACCTGACTGAAGTCGGACGCTTAACCGACTGCGCCACCCAGACGCCCCTAACCTTTATTTATTATTAACAGACAGTGTAAACAGGGGAGGGGCAGAGAGAGAGGGAGACACAGAATCTGAAACAGGCTCCAGGCTCTGAGCTGTCAGCACAGAGCCTGATGTGGGGCTTGAACTCACAAACCACAAGATCATGACCTGAGCCGAAGTCAGATGCTTAACCGACTGAGCCACCCAGGCACCCCACAAGTTTCAATAATTTTTAAAAGAAATCATAGGGAATATTGTTTCTGATCACAATGGCAAAAAGTGGAACTCAACACCAATAAAATCTCAAATGTTTGTAAATTAAGCAATATGCTTATCAGTAGCACATGGGTCTAGGAACAAATTACAATAAAGGTAAGAAAATACTTTGAACAGTAAGGAAAATACAATATTATCAAAATTTGTGGATGCCCCTAAAGCAATAGAGTGGTAAATTTGTGGCTTTCCTAAAATTTATGGCTTTAAATTAATATATCAGAGAGGAAAAACATTTAAAATCAATGAACTAAGCTTCCAAGAAAGAAACTAGAAGAATAGGGCACCTGGGTGACTCAGTTGGTTAAATGTCCAGCTCTTGATCTCAGCTCAGGTCATGGTCTCACAGTTGGTGGGATCAAGCCCCCATCAGGATCTGCATTGACAGTGCAGAGCCTGCTCGAGATCCTCTCTCTCCCTCTCTCTTTGTCCGTACCCTGCTTGTGCTCGCTCACTCTCTCTCTCAAAATGGAGACATAAATTAAAAAAAAAGAAAAGAAAGAAACTAGCATATTAGTCCAAAGGAAAAAAAAAAGGAATAAAATAATGAAGATAGCAGAAATAAAAAAAAATCCACAGTAAATGTACACTAGAGAAAAGCAAGAGTCAATACAGAAATGCAGAACACATATAAAAATACTGGGAAATTTTGTGTTTGTTTGTTATTGTTGTGGGTTCCAGTTATGTTAGGAAATTGCTATACAGTCACTAGGTGACCACTAGGTGACCACCAATTTCATGAAAAGACTTCAGTCGCCACATACAAGAGATAGAGACTTTACAAAATTAATTTTCAGTCACTCTGTCAACAAACAACAAATATAACACAAAGCAACAAAACCTCTGAGGAGAGAGCAGAGTTTGATTTCAAGAGTTGTCATATTATAATATTCAAAATGTCCAGTTTTCAACAAAACATCATGAAATATGTAAATTAACAGTTCTTTTGCATGACTAATCCATAGGGAAAAAGCCAATAAATAGAAACTGGCACAAAGACCTTTAATTAACTATTTTAAATATGGTCAAACAGCTAAAGGAAATCACAGATACAGACTTAAAGGAAACCATGAGAACAATGTCTCACCAAATAAAGAATATTAATCAAGATATAGAAATTTTAAAAATAGACCCAAGTAGAAATTTTGGAATTGCAAAGTCCAATAACTGAAATGAAAACTTCACTACAAGGGCTCAATGGCAGTTTTGAGCAGGCAGAAGAATAAATGACTTGAAGATGAGACAAGTGAAATCATCTTGTCTGAGGAAGAGGAAAAAACAATGAAAAAAAATTACCAGAGCCTAAAATCCCTTGGGACACCAATATATGCACAAGAGGATCCCAGAAGAAGGGGAGAAAAAGTGACAGGAAGAATATTTGAAGGAATAACGGCTGAACTCTCATAATTGTATAAATAATATTAACATACACATCCAAGAAGCTCAATACACTCCAAGTAGAATAAAATCAAAGAGCTTTGCACTGTGGTGTCTCGTAATCACACTGTTCAATGTCAAATACAAGAATCTTGAAAGCAGCTCGAGAGAAACAACTCATCTGTGTAAGGGATCCTTAATAAGACCAGCAATTGATTTCTCATCAGAAACCATGGAGACCAGAAGGCAGTGGGATGACACAATTCAAGTACTTAAAGAAAAAATAATTGTCAATCAAGAATTTATGTCTGGCAAAACCATCCTTCAAAAATAAAGGAGAAACTTAAGACATTCCCAGATAAATAAAAACTTGAAGAGTTCATCTGTAGTAGAGCTGAGCTGCAAGACATGCTCAAAGTTGTCCTTCCAATTGAAATGACACACCTTGAATCTACACAAAGAAATAAAAACACAGATAAAGATAACTGCATAGGTAAATATAAAAGTCAGTATAATTGTAGTTTTGGTTCTAACGCCTCTTTTTTCCTATATGATTAAAAAGAAAATTGCACAAAATAATTATAAATCAACATCAATGGGCACGGAGTATATAAAGATGCAATTTGTGATAAGGAGTACATAAAGAAGCCAGGGTCAGGGTTACATACGAGCAAAATTTTATACACTATTAAAACTAAGTTGCCATGAATTCAAACTAAATTTTTATAAATCCAGAGGTTAATTGTAATCCTCAGGGTAACCACTAAAAATATAACTCAATACTATACAGAAAAGAACCCTGGGAATTAAAATGGTACAGAAAAAAATATCTGTTCAACACAAAATAAGGCAGAAATGGAAGCACTGAGAGGAAAAAAAAAAAAAAAATATATATATATATATATATATATATATATATATATATATATATATATAAGACATACAGAAAACAAATAGCAGATACTCCTAGCTAGCTCAGTCAGAGAGCCTACAACTCTTGATCTCAAAGTCTTGAGTTCAAGCCCCACGTCAGACATGGAGCTTACGCAGAAACAAAGCAAAGCAAAACAAAAAACAAATCAGTGTTTTAAGAAACATAAAAAAAAATTAAAACAAAAAAGGGGAGCCCTGGGTGGCTCAGTTGGTTAAGTGTCCGACTTCAGTTCAGGTCACGATCTCATGGGTTCGTCCGTTCAAGCCCCACATTGGTCTCTGTGCTGATAGCTCAGAACCTGGAGCCTACTTCAGATTCTGTGTCTCCCTCCCTCTCTGGCTCTCCCCTGCTTGCTGTCTCCCTCAAAAATAATAAACATTAAAAATAATGTTTAAAAAAGAAAGAAAATAAATAGCAAAACTCCATCTTTCCTTATGAGTAATTATATTAAATATAAAATACTGCACTCTCCAATTAAAAGTATGATTAGCAGAAGTGATTTTTTTAATTAATTTATTTATATGCTATTTTAAAAGAGACTCACTTTAAATACAAAGACACCATTAAGCTGACAGTGAAAGAATGGGAATATATATGTATACATATATATACCAAAGGAGAGCTTGAGTAGTTATGCTAATACCAAACAAAATAGACTTTAAGACAAAAAGTATAGTTATATGTCAATTATATCTCAATAAAGATGGAAAGAAACTGTGAAAAGAAACAAAGGTCAATTAAAATGATACAGGAATATATAATATGTAGTCAAACTGAAGAAAGTTGGAGATTTTAATGCACCATCAAGAATATATAATAATTATAAGCATACAGTCATCTTACAATGGAGCACCAAAATATATGAAACAAAAACTAACAGAATTAAAGGAATAGACCATTGAACAACATTTGGGGACTTCACTATTCCACTTTTAATAATGGAATAATGGATAGAACATCTAGACAGAAAATCTGTCAAGGAGATACAAGACTTTAGCAACCCTATAAAGCAACTAGATCAAAAGACCTGTAAAGAACAATGGCAGAATGTATACTCTTCTCAAGTGCACATGGAATATTCTCCAGGACAGACCACAAAGAGTCTCAATAAATTTTAAAAAGATTGAAACCACACAAATTATCTTCTCCTACCACAGAGGAATGAAATTAGAGGTCAATAAGCGAATGAAATCTGGAAGATTCATAAACATGGAAATTAATACCATCAACCAAAGGATCAAAGAAGAAATCCAAAGGATATGAGAACATACTTTGAGATGAATAAAAATGAAAACACAGCATACTGAACCTTGTGAGATTCAGCAAAAACTTCTCACCACTTCTGATGTGGTCAGAGGAAATTTATAGCAGTAAAAGCCTACATTAAAAAATAAGAAAGATCTCCCACCCAAAACATAACCTTGCACCTAAAAAGGGTAGAACAAAAGAGCAAGCCCAACTTCAAGTGTAAGGAAGGAAATATTAACATTAGAGGGGAAATGAAAAGTCTTGCAGCTTTGCCCCTACTAGCAGTGGCCCAACAGCAAAATCATTAGGAGCACTTTTCCCGTAACTAATTTTCAAGTATGCTCCCAGCCCTCAGATTTTCATCTATAATACTAAGTCCAAAATAAAACAATATAATGCAACATCTATATAATGTAAGGTAATATAAAGGTAAATATAATAGGGTACTAAAAAGAAAAGAAAACACAACTCTCAAGGATAGTTGACTCTCAAAACCAGAAAAACAGCAGGTTAGGTTAGACTGGCCTTTTGTTACCACAAAGCAAAAATGCCTTTGATATTACCTGGGCCAGTGAGAGGATTAAGGATAACTTAAAGTGACCACTAGCCAAACCATGATTATGCAAGGTTAAAAAAATAAATGGAAATTTGGGGCGTCTGGAGGCTCAGTTGGTTAAGTGTCCAACTCTTGATCTTGGCTCAGGTCAGGACCTCACAGTTCGTGAGTTTGAGCCCCAAGTGGGGCTCTGTGCTGACAGTGAGGAACCTGCTTAGAATACTGTATCACTCTCTCTGCCCCTCCCCTCCCTCTCAACATAAATACATAAACTTAAAAAAGAAAAAGAAAAACACGAGGAGCTTCTATTTGAAAAAAAAAAAAAAAAAGGAAATTTTGTGCAGGGGCAACAAATAGCACTGTTCTTCCCCTTTAAGAAAAGAAAAAAAAAAAAAAAAAGGCACAAAGACCAATCTGCTAGAACTCAAATGACCAATTTTATTGTTAACAATGAATCCAATCAGAATAATGAATCCAGTGTGGCACTGGATACATGTGGGCTGATTCTCTCCTTAAATGAGGCTAAGCACACGGACCAGGCTGGTTCGGATAGAGCCTGCCCTGTACGTCTATATAAGGCATCCTGCCTACTCACTGGCTCGGAAACTGAGAGCAGCTCGGAAAAGGGTGAAGGAACTACAATTGGTTCTTCTCCATATTCATTACTGAATCAGAACCTGCTTTTCTAACTCATCTGCACATGAAACTTTCAGAAGCACTTTAAAATACAGTTTCTACTGATCTCCATCTGAGACTTTCTTTTCTCAAACCTGGCACTATTCACATTTTGGGTCCTAGGGTTCTTTGGGGGAGCTGTCCTGTGTACGATGTTTGGCAGCCTCTACTTACTAAATAGCAATGTCCCCCACCCCCAGTTACGACAAACAAAAATTGACAAATGTCTCCTATAAGGTAAAATGCCTCCTGCCGAAAAAACACCGCTTCAGAAGTTTCTATTGGGGCGCCTGGGTGGCGCAGTCGGTTAAGCGTCCGACTTCAGCCAGGTCACGATCTCGCGGTCCGTGAGTTCGAGCCCCGCGTCGGGCTCTGGGCTGATGGCTCAGAGCCTGGAGCCTGTTTCCGATTCTGTGTCTCCCTCTCTCTCTGCCCCTCCCCCGTTCATGCTCTGTCTCTCTCTGTCCCAAAAATAAATAAACATTGAAAAAAAAAATTTAAAAAAAAAAAAAAAAAAAAAAAAAAAAAAAAAAAGAAGTTTCTATTAATTGTATCGAAATACTGATATGAGACAAACTTTTGTTTCCAAAGATAATGACAGACCAGGCCAAAACAGAATGACTTGGCAATGGCATAAAACAAAATCTTGGCAGTGATAAAATTTAAAAGGTAAGTGATTCTTAATGAAAAAAGACTTGTTTAAAAATTTTTAAAAAACTAAAAAAAAAAAATCAACTGTAATTTTAAATAGTCACCCACTTTAAATCTAAGAATTCAGAAAAAATAACCAAGTGCTATAGCCAACTGAGTGTAACTGGTTGATAACCCAGATACTGAATCCCAGCCATGGTTTCTTTTTGGGTAAACTTATTTCAAATTTGAAAGCCTAACTAAATAGGTGATGTTTTAAATCTAAAAATGGGTAAATGGCTCAGTTGGTTAAGTGTCCATCTTCGGCTCAAGTCATGAACTTGTGGTCCACGAGTTCGAGCCCCGTGTCAGGCTCTGTGCTGACAGCTCAGAGCCTGGAGCCTGCTTGGGATTGTGTGTCACCCTCTCTCTGCCCCTTCCCTGCTCACCGCGTCTCTGTCTCTCCCTCCCACTCCCCTCCCTCTCCGCCTCTCTAAGTAAAAACATTGGAAAAAAATTAAAATAAATAAGTTAACTAATTAATTAATTAAAAGGGGCAAAAAGTTGCAATAATAAAACAAAATTAAAATGTTAGTGTTGATATTTTAAAAGGGTTTTTCCATGTCAATACAATAATACATTTTTAATAATTATATTTGTAAATATTTTGTCTGTTTAAATATGTGAAGAGTTCAAAAGAAGTGATGAAGCTGAATTTGCCATCAGTTTAAATATTTTAAGAAATTTAATTAAGTTTTCATCAACACTAAATATTTCTTTCTTTTTTTTTTTCAAATGTTTATTTATTTTTGACAGACAGAGAGAGAGACAGAGAGCATGAACGGGGAGGGGCAGAGAGAGAGAGGGACTCACAGAATCCGAAGCAGGCTCTAAGCTCTGAGCTGTCAGCACAGAGCCCGTCGCGGGGCTCGAACTCACAGGCCGTGAGATTATGACCTGAGCTGAAGTCGGATGCTCAACTGACGCCCCAGGAGCCCCAGCACTAAATATTTCAAAAATGGCTTTTTAAGTTTTACTCATTGGATATGTAGGTTTACTATGATTAGTGTTAAAGAATGTGCCCACAGTTCTATTCCTTTTCCCATGCCAGAAGCCTTGGGTAAGTAAGACTATCAACATTTCAGAATACCCAGGAGAGTCTCAAGGATGCATTGTACTGTTTTGTTAAGGAAATTTAGCCCATCATTTCTCAGCTATACTTTTAATTTTTGCCTAGGAAAACCTCACATCAACAAATCATAATTCTAAAATATCCTGTTGCACTTCCTGCCCACCTTGGGTTCTGATGACCCAGCCCAAGGTTGTTCTATACATTCTTCCGTGACTGTAACAGAAACACCCCCCCTCCACCCCTGCCCCATTATTCAAAGAACATCTTTCTAACAAGCTAATACCTTTTCATTTTTTAATATTGATTCATTTTTCATAAGACAGAGAGGCAAATCAAAAAGGAATACTAAACTTACCTGAATTCTGATGTACATAGAAATTTCATGAAACACTGATTTTATACCTTTAAACAATATAGATTCCATATTAGGAAAATAAGACAATATGTGTACTTAGCTTAAAGCTTTCTAACAGGCTTAAAGTAAAATGAAAAGATATTCTCTTTTCTATCACAGTACTTTTGTGCATTTCCCCAGAGAAAGTCACGGTGTTAAATTTATTATATATTCTCTTAGAAATACTTGGTATGTATTTAAAAGCATGTAGATATATCTTTTCTCTGAATACAAATGGGAGAACACTTTACTTAGAATTTTTCTCTTTATATTTTTCATTTAATCATAAATGTTGGGGATATTTTCATATCAGCACATGTAAATCTATTATACTCTTTTTAATTGTTGTAATGTATTCCAATGTATTCCAAAGGATGAACATGTTATACTTCATTTAGTGTCCTATTGATGACTCTATGATTAATAATTCCTTACTATTACAATAAAGGCTGCAATTTCTATCCAATGGAGTCTTTATGCACAAATATTTTTCTGCAACATCCTTAGTATCATTTTGGTAATGTTATTTTCAGAGGAAGAGACAGAGAGCATGAGCGGGGAAAGGGCAGAGGGAGAGAGATAATCCCAAGCATGCTGTCTGTGCTGTTAGCGCAGAGCCCTACACGGGGCTTGAACCCACAAACCGTGAGATCATGACCTGAGCTGAAACCAAGAGTTGGACACTTAACTGAGTGAGCCATCCAGGTGCACCACATGCTCAGCATTATTTTGTATAATTAAATATTTCATCTTTTGCCAATTCACTGCTCAAAATAGCTCATAGATGATTCAATTTGCTTCTCTTTATGAGTGATAATGAATAATTTTTCATATTGTTGACATCTATTTTTTAACTCTATGTTCATGCTTTCTGTTCATTTTTCTATTGGCTTTGTGAACATGCATGGTTCAAAACATTTAAAGAGGCCTTCCTATTTCACTTTGATGCTCCCTGCAACATGCTCTGATACTACAGAACTGGCCATGTACTCGGGCCCTCAGAGACAGGTCGGAAAGCAGTGGTTAGGGGCTCAGATACTTTCCCGTCACTGCTAAAGTTAATCAGATAACAATTCAGGTGAAATGAAGTAACTTTCCTCCTGCATTGTTTACAGATATAAGAGGACGTCTTGAGACATACTAAGGAAAAATACTGCTGAATTCGAAATGGTGGTCAAGGATATTTGCCACAAATAAACTTAACATTTTGTATTAAAGGTAGCATGGGATCATGACTGCCATCTATTGTGTCAGCACCAATCTATGAGGCTTGGGATTAAGCACATGCTACAAACTGCCCATTGGAGAAAGGCATGGCCTAAGGTATCCAGCCACATATCAAGAACATTTTTGTCATCATGGTGATTTCTGAAGATATTCATGACTAATTATGACCCTTCAGGGAGTCTATAAAAAACAAGCAAATTTTGGAGTATCATTGTAGGATCTTGAGGAGATCAATAGATAACCACCAATAGAAGAACATTATTACAAGAGGCTTTGTTTACAAGAGACCATTAGGTCCATTAGGTAATCCAACACATTTTCAAAGATCTAAAGTACGTTGTTAGAGCAGATTTTCTATATGTCTTCAATATTTAGACTGACCAAAATATTGGGGAAACTGAGTTTTAAAAATAGTCATATTTTTTAAGTCCCCTTTCCATCAGGGACAATCTCATACAATGTTCTATAACCCACCACATCAACTCTGTTACTGCCTTGATAATGACGACTTCTGGGAGAACAGTCTATAGTCATCCTATGACGATCTATGAAGACCCAACTTCTAGACTGGGTCTTTCTTACTGTTTCTTCAGTAAAAGCCACAACAATTATTTATAAAAGTAACATACTAAGCAAGAGTTATTAAATATAAAAAAGAATTAATAAGGATACTTCTAAGAATGGCACAATACATAAAAACATTCTTCTTCATGTAAAAAGAACACTTATGGTTTGATTACTGTGTACCAGGCACTGCTTTATGTACTAGGATCCAGCAAAGAACAAAATGGAGAAACAACCCTACCTCATGGAATTTCCACTCAGTAAAGCTAAGAGAATAATAAAGTACCATGGAAAAGAGAAACCTGAGTAAAAAGAAATATTCAGTAGTAGGCATCTAAAAAAGAAGACCACATTGTGTTAAATACTCTATAGTTGGCAAAATCAGGCTACTATTTTTAGTCTGACTTTCTTCCCCACAGTTAATACATCTCTACATCGTCACCACCTATAGACCTACATGATCCTTTGTATGGTATAATTTAACATAAAATGAAAAAATTGAATTCCATAAAATGTCCCTTAATTGCCTAGTTCCCCTATCATTCAATATGGGGCAACCAGTGCTACTGGTTTCTTATTCTTCTAGAGGCCATTACGCATACTCCCGTAAATAAATTATCATCCTCATTTTTCAAAACCCACATAAGATACCCAGTTTTGGGACTTTTTAGATTTATTTTTTTTAATTTTTTTTGAATGTTTATTTACTTTTGATAGAGAGAGAGAGACAGAGCATGAGCGGTGGAGGGGCAGAGAGAGAGGGAGACACGGAATCTGAAACAGGCTCCAGGCTCCGAGCTGTCAGCACAGAGCCCGACTCAGGGCTCCAACTCACAAACCGCAAGATCATGACCTGAGCCAAAGTCGGACGCGCAACCGACCAAGTCACCCAGGTGCCCCTGGACTTTTTAGATTTAAATAAAATTAATTTTTTTTTAACGTTTATTTATTTTTGAGACAGAGACAGAGCATGAACGGGGGAGGGTCAGAGAGAGGGAGACACAGAATCTGAAACAGGCTCCTGGCTCTGAGCTGTCAGCACAGAGCCCGATGTGGGGCTTGAACTCACGGACCGTGAGATCATGACCTGAGCCGAAGTCAGGTGCTCAACCGACTGAGCCACCCAGGTGCCCCTAAAATTAAATTTATTTAACTAAATATTGTGGACCTCTTTCCATATCAGTATAGAAAGAGGTCCTTTAATTTTTATAACTATACAAGATTTCATTAAATGAATGCACCATTTTTTAAAAATCTTTTTCTGATATTGATAGCCAACTACTGACATCATTATAAGAAAAGATACTGGAACATTGTTAGTGGTGTTTTTGTTATAATTACTTAACATATTCTATTACATTTGCCTCCATCATTTTTAAATCTGGCAGGAACAAAATATGCCCTACAAATGTTACTACTAAGTTTGAACATATCAATGTTTTTTTTTTAATGTTTTTTTTTTTTATTTTTGAGAGAGACAGAGACAGAATGCAAGTGGGTTGGGACAGAGAGAGAGGGAGACACAGAATCTGAAACAGGCTCCAGGTTCTGAGCTGTCAGCACAGAGCCCGACGCGGGGCTCAAACTCACAAGCTGTGAGATCATGACCTGAGCTGAAGTCGGACACTCAACCGACTGAGCCACCCAGGTGCCCCCATATCAATGTTATTTAAGGAAATATGTGTAGATTTGTTTCTTGCACCTAATCTTGTTTTTTATAAAAATAACTATGCTGTAACTACTCTTTAAAATAGTACAGAAAAGAGTAAGAGTCAATCCACCTAGGAAATAATTGGAAAACAAAGAAAAATATTGGCAGGAGAGAAAATAGGACTATGTTAAAATAGGCCAGATTGAATGTTAGGGGCTAGAGACAGGAAGATCTATAATAATATACACAAATGGGATGGCTGCTCTACAACAGAAATCCTCTCATGAAATACCTATTTTGGGGCGCCTGGGAGACTCAGTCGGTTAAGAATCCAACTTCAGCTCAGGTCATAATCCCATGGTTGGTGAGATGGAGCCCCGCATCAGGCTCTGTGCTGACAGCTCAGAGCCTGGAGCCTGCTTCAGATTCTGTGTCTCCCTCTCTCTGTCCCTCCCCTGCTTGTGCACTCTCTCTTTATCTTTTAAAAATAAATGAACTTAAAAAGAGAAGAAAAATATATTGCCCCACATTTACCTGGTGGTGTGACAGCTATGGAGTTGGAGGTAAGACGGACTCTTCACCTTTGACTCTGGGAACACAGTGTAGCTCTTACCCAAATATTTGTTCTGGTTCCCCAGGCCAAGCGATCAGTACAGAGCTTGACACTTTGGCCAGGAATACCATACCCTGAACATGTATCTCCATCCAAACAACTGGCAAGGTGCCACCGTGAGAGAAGCCTCCTGTTGTTGAAGACGGCACACAGAGGTGCACATCCCACGAGACTCACAGTGAACAGGCACTAGTGCCTTGTTCAAACCATGCCTGCGTACCACATTTCTGCTGGAACTTTTAGGTATATGAGCTGAAAATTCCCCCTTACTATTTCAGTAAGTTTGGCTTGTGTTTTATATTTGTTTCAGCTGCAAGTATCCACGTTGATATCAATAAAGGGGAGGAGAAACCCAGGGGAGTGGTAAGCAGACGAGCTGGAGGTTAAACCTGGTGCACTCTTTCCATTTATTTAGAAATTCTCTTGAATTTTTCTATAGGATTATCCTGAAAAAGGGAAGGTACACAAAATTCTCGTTGTGTATCAGATTTCTAAATCTATATAGCTGTATCTATTACTGTATCTATATCTTTCCATATATCACCAGCCTCCCTTCCTAGTTTTCTCTCATTGCTGGTACTTTCATGCCTTCAGTTCTTTATCTTATGTGTCTTTTTTTTTTTTTAAATCTTATTTCACTTCTATGTCTGTATTATGATGAAAATACTGCTATAATCTTTCTTTTATTTTTTTTAAAACTTTTTTTTTTCAAAGTTTTTTATTTATTTTTGGGACAGAGAGAGACAGAGCATGAACGGGGGAGGGGCAGAGAGAGAGGGAGACACAGAATCGGAAGCAGGCTCCAGGCTCCGAGCCATCGGCCCAGAGCCTGACGCGGGGCTCGAACTCACGGACCGCGAGATCGTGACCTGGCTGAAGTCGGACGCTTAACCGACTGCGCCACCCAGGCGTCCCACTGCTATAATCTTTCTTAACTTATGCCCTGTCAGATTATCTTATCTTCCTATAAAGTTTGACCACTTTCTAATCTCAAAACATTATTTAAAAGTATGCAGTTAATGAACCCATTCTGTAGCTATTAACTTATTCAGGGATACTGTGGATGTTATCAGAAAAAAAATATCACCAAATAGTAACATTTGAGTCTGTATTTCAATCTTCGGCTACTCAGTGAGAATCTACAACGTGAATCATGAAATAGCCACGTAATAATACAACTCAAATTCTGCTGAGCATATAGAATATTGGATATTTGAGCCAAGTGCCCAGGATGATTTTCAAAGTTTTCTAGCTGTGTGACATTGTACCAAAAGAGAGATGAATTTTTGATAGGCCAGAGCCACTAAGAAACAGCCCCATGATTTGAAACTAGGTACCACTGCCATAGGTTATTGAGAGTTAGGAAAAACAAGTTGCTTTCTAACTAGCTCAGCCCTCAGACCCTTATAAATAAATAACAATATTATGCATTTCACCAAGAGGTAAACAGACGGTATTTGAAGAATGCAGGCAAAAAAGTGTTGGTTTTACTGTACAGTATTTATTACCAAGAAGGTATATTCTTCTACATTTGTCAGCAAGTATATATGGAAGGTGTTACGCTTTTATTATAATGACCTTCTATGACAAGGAGAAGGACAAACATGTATCACAGTTAGCCTGGTACTGTTCCCTGCATACAGGTACTGTTCTGTTATCCATGCCATTAATTATTAATAGTGCCCTTTCACTTTTCAACATTCCCTGGTTTGGAAGGTAAGTTTTATGGTCACCCTAGTTATGGGGGTTAGTAATCATGTATAAACATAAGGAATTCTAACTAGGAGAAAGATGAATGCACTCTCACGTGCACGTTCTCTCTCTCTCTCTCTCTCTCTCTCTCTCTCTCTCTGTATATATATATATATATATACACATATATAATCACCCCTTTGCTAGCAAAGGTAGCTATTTGCTATTTGATACTATTTGCTATCAAAGTAGCTACTATTACTTAACCCTCTCACAGGCTATCACGACTTCTGCAAATTGATTATGAAATTAGAAGTTTTATTGGCAATTGAAAGACTTCATCTCTCCATTTTCCCTCCAGGAAAAGTATTTCTTAATTCTTATTCTTTCGTACAAAGTACAAATTTTCGGAGTTAAAACAGCCAACTAGTTCATGATCAGGGCAAGAGTATGAGCAGAGCAAATGCTGAAATCAGGATCCGAAAAAGTTGGGCAGACGGGGGAGGAAGCGAGGAAACGAGGTTGGGAGGGTTGAATGACATCAGCATGTAATTCAGCGAACTTTATTATTTTACCAAGAAGCTCTTCTATTGTGATGAATAATGAAATGATGAACATCCAGGAGATAACCCCAAGAGAAAAGACACTTTCCAAAATGTGTTTATTTACTCAACTAATACTTATGCTCGCTCATCAAGTGCCCAGCTCTTACCCTGTTTTAGTCAGTTTTATCCTGCTTTATTACACTTAATAAGCAGCAAGTGGGATTTTCCCTTTAGGGTCCTGAGTCAGATGCTGTCCTAAGCATCCCCAAATGTCTACCCTGAAGCCTCCATAAGAACTCCCAGTGCCACCTGTCAAGTGAAGATGGATGGCGTGAAGGCACCTCCCATGGAAATCGTCTTGCAGATTTGCGTGTTTATGTGCAGCTAGGAACAACAGCCACTTACACAAATTGAAATTTTATGAGTAACACATTGTACCCCAAGCCATGAATTTCATGCAATTTACAGCTTTGGATTTGAAGCTGAAGGTTTTACAATCTCTTTTATTTGTTAAACATATTTCTCCCGTTAATCTGCATCATAGAGAACATCCTCCTAAGTAGGGCTGCTGCTTTAGCCTTCCTTTTTATTTCCCCTCATTTGCTCAGATCTATAAACAAAAGTAGGATAGAGAACAGGCAAAAGGCTGTGCTGCTGGGATGGCTGGGTGACTCTGCAACGCCAGACTAGAAGGACGTTGCTAGGAAGCTGTCGCTGCTCTCACCATAAATTAACCCTCGTCACAGCCAATCAGATGAACGGCCTCGTATGGGATGACTAGGGGATTTTGAGCTCTTTACATGATTTGCTTACGATCACTTTCGTCGTTTCAGTTCCTTCAATTTGATGAAAATGCATGCATTTCTGTTAGCATCTTATCTTGTCATGGACTTCCACAGCCTACTGCTCAGAGACCTGCACAGAGTCATAGAAGGGGTGATTTCAGGAAGGGTGCAAATTCATGCCACTTTTCCTCATTTCTAGTTCTCTCTTAGAGTGGGATTTTCTTAGAATCCAAGACTGAGGGTTGTTTCTTTCTTTCTCTCTCTTTCTCCTTTCTCTTTGTCCTTCTTTCTTTTTTTTTCTTTCTCTTTCTTTCCTTTTCTTGCTTTCTTTTCTTTCATTCTTCCCTTCTTTTCTTTCCTCTTTTCTCATCTTTCTGGGTCTTTCACCCAGGAAAGGTGTTTCTACTTGAGTCAAAATTCTATTTAAGCCCTGGTGCTGCTACCAACATGAACTTGGTGAGTCATGTGAGTGGCTCTCTCCTACTTCCCTCTTCTTAGCAATGGAGATAATGATAATTCCTGTACATGCTCCCCCAACAGCTCATTCTCAGAGATTGCTAAGATATCATAGAAAAAAGGGATATTGGGAAACATGTAGTACTACAAAAATGGAAGATACTATGATAAAGTTTGTGGTGTTCTGTTTTAGTTTTTGCCCTCCAAGCTATTATTATACTGTTCCATGGAACTTTTTGCAGTGATCAGAGGAGCACTTGAAAATGTGGTGGGAGTCAGGAGTGAACGCTTTAATTTTACTTAATTTACATTTGTGTGTTTTTTTTTTTAATGTTTATTAATTTTGAGAGAGACAGAGAGAGCTGCGCGGGGCAGGGAGGCAGGGCAGAGAGAGATAGGGAGAGAGAGAATTCCAAGCAGGTTCCGTGTTGTCAGTGAAGAGACTGCCATGGGGTTTGAACCCAGGAACTGTGAGATCATGACCTGAACCAAAATCAAAAGCCAGATATTCAACCCCGACTGAGCCACCCAGGCACCCCTTAATTTACATTTAAATGGACACAACCAGCTAGAGGCTAAATATCTGCACAGCTCCAGACCATTAAATGGTTTTATTAGTTATTACTTCTAAGACTGTTTTTAAACCGTTGGAAATAATCAACTACTAACCTGACAATGCAGGTTACTCTAGAGGAGACAAAAATTAATGACAACTAAATTTCTAGCCTTCTCTGGCTATCTTAAAAATAAGTATTGTTTTAAAAATATCTGAGATTAAGAAAGAAACTTATTAATGACCATATTGTTAATAACTATATAACTATATGTTACAGCTATGTTGTTACTAAAACTTCTCTTTATACTTGACAGTATGAGAATACATATACTCCATTGGTATAGGGTATTCTATCAGATTTGGTGATTTTTTTGTGGAATAGTTCATTAAGGAATCAGAAAACTTAGTACAAAGCCTTGACTAAGATACTTTTCTTCATCCATTTACTCTTTTCCTCAAACCCCTCCAGTGACTTCCTGTAAGCAATAGAATAAAATCCCAAGTCTTCAGCATAAATTTCAAAATCTACCTTGTTGCCTACATGTTTTCATCTTCCATCACCCCCTACCTCACAATAAGCAATTCATCTACTTCTCTACTTTGTCTACAGATACTTATTGAGAATATACTATGTACAAGGCACTTTATTAGGCGGTAAAGGTACACCAATGAAAATACTGTGTCTTCCTCTTATGATGATTACATTTGATGAGGAGGTATCAATAAAATTACATAATCTCATGCATAATATTAAATTGGGGTTTTATGAAGCAAAGTTAAAAGGTGTAATTGGTAATGCCATTTGGGGCACTGGTTTGGTTTGTGAAGGTCCCCAGAAATCCCTCTCTGTGTAACTGACAGTCAATCCTAAGGTTAGCATCATTTACTCAGGTGGAACATTCTAGAATTGGGAAATATGGCATACCTCCTCCACATGGTAAGACCCTATTTGTATAATCCATCTAACTTACATATTGCCACTTCAGAAAAACAAAGTCAGAACCCACCATCACAACTAACCTTTCTCTGTCACAGAATATATCACAGCCTGACACATTATAATTGCTGGCATTTATGCCAATTTTTCCTCTAGACCTTGAATACCTCCAGAGAAATACTCTTCATACTTATATTCTCTAATATTTATTCTTTGGGATTCTTTCTAAGAGATACAAGAGTGAATAACAAATCCCCATTGCCTTTAGAGTTTAAATTAGAAAGGGGAAGGAGATACTGAAATAAATCTGTTATTCTCTTTGATCCATGCTAGAGTAGAGACCAGCCAAAATGAAACTGAATAATGAATAACAGCCTTTTGTGGTAGAGACAGAAAATTAAGAAGCGTGAATCCAAATAAATATTTTGTATATTGTGATAAAATTTAGTCTCTGATGATTTTAAAGAGAACTACTCGAGTAAAGGTTGGTAAAAAGCAGCCCCAAAATACTAAGACAGCAGCAATGAAAAATAATAATAGGAGTGGGATCAATTACCCTGTGAATATAAATCCACTGTCAATAGGATTGTGTCCATCAAAAAGCTGCTGCTAACTAAATTTATTCCATGGGCAGTCACTAACTTGAGCATTTCTCTTCTTCTATAAAATGCAGAACTTGGATAAATTTTAGTAGCGTTTTCTAAAGTGTCTTCCAGACAACTTTCCGAAATGTTTATACTAAAAAGTAATTTTTGGAAGCTCTGGGTTAAATGAAGCTCTCTAAGTTTCTTTAGAATAGAACCTTCAAGAATCTATCATAAGCTAATGTATAAGGTGGCTCACTAGAGGGCCCATTATATGCCTTTCTCAAATCTATTTGAAACATGAAGCCTATGCATCATTTATGTAGTTACATTTTTTGATAAAAGACATAAAAAATAGGGTGCTATGAAATAGAATAATTTACTATAGATTAGGTGGTCTGGGAATTCCTCTGTGAGATCAGAAGTGTGACAGGAGAGATGAAAAGAAATCACGCAAAGAAAGGCATTTCAGAAAGAGAACCAGTATGTACAGATGCCCGGATAGTGAAAAATAACTTGGTTCACTTATTTTAGGTGCTGAAAGGCCGTAGTGGATTGAACATATGAAGTGAGAGAGAGGGTCAGAAAAAGCAAATTGGCAGAGGTAGACGAGGGGCACTCTAAGACAGTCCTACTATGCTTATGGTTAATCGATGGACAGACAAGCTTGAGAAAACCTTGATAAGAAAAAGGTCAGCCGAATTAAACAATGTGTTTAATGACATGATTGATTTTTTCAGTAAGTACATTATGTCATGGCAAATCCATAAAACAGTTCATAATCTGGTACTATGAGTAACTCCAGCAGCCTGGACTTAATTCTGAGTGCAATGGAAAGCCACTGAAAACTAAGTGGAAAAGTAAATATTCATTCTGCAAAAATTCACTGCAAATGTGCTAAAGACCCGAGATGGATATTTCTGCCCATTGCTTACCTTGGCACATCTAAAATGTAATGATACTTGATTCTAATGCCAAGTCTGACTTTATACTTAGGTCCAAAGAGGAAGGAAATGGGGAAGAAGAGATTCTCTTTTTGGCAGTTTTAATTCCCCCCATACAGTTTTTTAAAAAATAGTTACACATGCTCAAAATCTTCACCTTAAGACTCCTATTTTCTCATCCCTCCTTTTCATTTTTGTTCTGATTCTATTCTATCCAAAAGCGGAGTGAAAAGAAGACGTGTATAGGCAGAATCTATTATATCTATCCTTTCTCTTATCTATTCTGCATTAATATTATTCTGAAGAATGAATTTTAATTCTATTTTTCTGACACAAATTTGAGGCTGGAAAATTGTTTTTCCTTTTGTCTACCCATTCTATATTACTTTCCAGTACCCTGGAAGCAAAGTAAAGAGCTATGCCGCTGCTCTTTCTTGAATGCTGTAAATTTCTTGAAGAAAAAGAGCCCATTTAGAACTGTGTACAGCGCCATCTTGTGACAAAAGAAGTAATTTTTTTTTTTTTTTTTTTTTTTTTTTTTTTTTTAGTGAATAGAGCATCTGCACATTACAATCTGATGCTTTGCAAAATACACACAAAAATTTAGAGGTTTTCTAAGCCAGCAGGCAATGAGGAATGGATACGGGGATAGTGACATTTTCACACTAATTTTTTTCCGTGAAAATTTGAGGTCAGAAATTAAAAATAATGACTCTTACATCATTCAATTTGAAAAATCTTCTCCAGAAAGTTATATCCTGCCAACTAAAAAACACTAAAAAAATATGCTAGGTCAATGCGAAGGTGCACTAGAGGTTACATGATGGGCTTACATATTTAGCATCTCCCCAGGGTAAAAGTTTCTAGATACTGAATTAAAATTCTCCTCTGCTGGATTAAGTGCTGGTGACAAACATTTCCAAAAGACCCCCTGCAGCAGCAAGCCAAGAAATCACACTCTTGATCTTTCAGAATATAATTCATAGTTAGTACACCATTACTCTGGACTAAACACACACAATCCTTTATGGAATAAAGGCATTTCCTGAAGATGTGAGTTTGAACAGAGTTCTGATTCAATTGTTATCATGGGCCTTACTCCACTTAGCACTTTTGTCTAGAAAACACATTCTAGAAGTTTGAATTCTACAGAAGAGAAATATTTTCTTTTCAAATAGTGGGAAACAGTTTTTTGCTAACTATTATTGAATGTAACCATTATGTGAAACATGATCTTCCCGGTTTAGCCATTTGAGTCAAAAAAGTTCTCAAACGTTGTTGTAAGAATCCAGCCTGTCTTGGCCTCCTGGATGGAATAGGATGGCACTCTGTACTTAGTAATTCTTGAGTATGTCTATGAGTAGACTCAACGAGGGAGAGACAGCAGTGTATTAAAAAATGTTGACCATGAAAGCAGAGAACAGAGCATTTCTTTTTCCCCTTTCTAATGAAGTAGAAAAAATCCTTGATTAAATAAATTCAACTTATGGCATTCTAATATACAGTTAAATGTTTTAATTTTGTAGATATATTTTTACAAAAATAATACTTTAGTAGTCTAAAACTCTGAAGGAGACACCAGAAGAAACTGCAGGAAACAGGAATAAAATGGATTTTTTAAAAGGGAATTTAGATCTTAACATCAAGAAAATGACGTAAATTAATGTTGATCTACCACAACCATTCCCATTAGTTGCTTGGGCCCTGATTACTTTTTCTAGACTCAGAAAAAGTGATATATATGCATTAAAAAGTTCCTTAATTTCTACTCTTACTCTGTTTGTGGAATGGAATTTTTCTATACAAATAAATGTGGGTTCTGCTCTAGGAATTGAACAAAAGAGCTCATTTTTCTAAAGAACTGCTTACTTATGAAGTCTTTTGATAATTCAGACATCTGGACAGCTGTGTTTAATCTCCACTTAGTTTAACTACTTGCATTCAAAGTTGCCATAAAAAATCAAAATGTAAAGCATGGATACTCAATTTCATCTTTAAACAATTTAATATTTTAATGAATCAGCTAATTTGGACACAAGTATGAGACCTAGGCTCAATTCTCAGGATTGCTCCAGGCACTACCATCGTTCCTGGGGAATAAAAAACATTAAGATGGCATCCATAATTTTAACCAGGCCACTAAATCTACTGCTAAAGCACCTTCAAAGGAGAAGAGAAATATCAAACCAATGGGAAAAAACCCATGTAAGTTTGGTACAGAAAAATCATTTTGTACTAACATTTCCACAAAATGTAATTTTAAAAGAACAGCAAACCATGGACCACCCACCCCCCCCAAATATCTTTGCTTAAAAGCAACCATCAGGAGAGAGCTTGCTTTCCTGCCTCTACTCGCCGCCACGTGAGGGTTTAACAAGAAGTTGGTAGTATGTGACCTGAAAGAGGGTACTCACCAGAACAGGACCATGTTCTCTGACTTCTAGGTTCTAGCACTGTGAAAAATCAATGTATGTTGTTTATAAGCTGCTCAGTCTACAGTAATTTGTTACAGCAGTCTGAATGGACTAAAACAATACCCAACCGTTTTTGCTAAAAAACAAACCAAACAAACACGCCCTAACATTAATTTCAGCGAAAGTTGTAAGCACTCTAAATGAATTCAGAAGACACTGTTATTGGAATTAAAAGCCAAGATAAACTGTTAGGGTTTCCCCTAAACTTAGCATGCTTTCTCTTACCTGCATGATAAGATCTTCTCCAAGATCTTTCTCTGGAAGGAACATGTCCCAAAGCCCTTCATTTCCTTCACCTGGTCAGTTCTACATCGTTTGAGACATCAGCATAAACAACACTTAGTCCAGATGACTTCTCTGAACCACTCCAAATGAAAAGAAAAAAGAAAAAAAGAAAAGGTTTGGCATTCGTCTTATGTAGAGCCTTA
This sequence comes from Puma concolor, assembly GCF_028749965.1. Lineage (NCBI taxonomy): Eukaryota > Metazoa > Chordata > Mammalia > Carnivora > Felidae > Puma > Puma concolor. Next base: position 82,784,773 of record NC_141668.1, on the reverse strand, counting down.
GTGTACTCGCGTCCTCAAAATACGTTAACACATGTGTATCTCGTTACAAAAGGCAAGGGCTCTGCCTTTTTAAATCTTTACGACCAGCACCTCCCATCTTGTGTAAGTGCTAAAGTAGCCAACCTTACCCAGTCTAAGACCCCATCCGAAAGATGCCAAAAGCAGAAACAGGTTGAAGCTGTTTTATCCCTAATGAAAAGCTAAAGGCTTATCTACGTAATGATTGGTTCAGCTGTTCATCAACCCAATTCAGCTGTTATGCCAGACTAAGGTTGGAATATGTGCGAGCCATATTGCTATTATGTATTCACTTGACCGGAGTCTCACAAAATCCAGATAAATATAGGAAAGGGGAACAGACTAGGAAAGTTCAGAAATCCAGATCAATGTAGGAAAGAGGAACAGAACTAGGAAAGTTCAGAACGCAAGCTGTCATATTTTTAATTTTTTTTAAGTTCATTTACTTATTTTGAGATAGAGACACTGTGAGCGGGGGAGGGGCAGAGAGAAAGGGACAGACAATCCCAAGCAGGCTCTGCATTGCCAACACAGAGCTCGGACGCAGGGCTCAAATTTACAAAACCGTGAAATCATGACCTGAACCGAAATTGAGAGTTGGATGCTTAACCGACTGAGCCACCCAGACACCCCATCAAACTGTCATGTTTTCAACACTATGTGCTTGACAAGGGGGAGTAGTGGAGTGTTTGAAAAGCTACCTTGAACCAAGCCTCTTTCTAAAAATTTAGGAAAACTAAGAAAAAGAAAGTATGAGTAACTAACCTATCTTGAGAAAACCTAACAATTGTCTTATCTCTCTATTTGAACTCAAAGTAAATGATAGATGAGCAAAGGAGTCCCTTTATAGAGGTTTCCCAGCTAATAACTTAAAAAGAAATAATAGGATTTAAATAGCATCACTTTGCTACGTCTTACTGGATGTAGGCCCTGAGCATCAACGTCTACTCTCATGAAAAGAGAGACAATCAGTGTTCCTGATGAAAAAATATAACAACATCTGTAGTCTTGTCAAAAGGATAGAATCTGGGTCGAATCAAGACTTCAGATTCAGCTGCCAATTATCAAGAAGTACAGGGGCCTCGTCAACATCTAGACGCATATGGTGAGTCTCCAATCTGTTAAAATCTAGTCTGTGGGAAGTTCTAAGATCAACTGGCCCAGTTTATCCCCAGATAAATTGTAAGGAAATGAAGGGATGAAGAGAGAAATTAATATGAAAGGAGAATGAAAAGACATATCAAACTTTCAACATGGACAACACTAAACTGTAATGTTCAGGGTGGCCTAGAGAGTGACAAAATGTAAAAGAAAACAAGGAAGTGATTTTTTTTAATGTTTATTTATTTTTGAGACAGATAGAAACAGACCATGAGTGGGGGAGGGGCAGAAAGAGAGGGAGACACAGAATCTGAAGCAGACTCCAGGCTCTGAGATGTCAGAACACAGCCGAACACGGGGCTTGAACCTGCAAACTGTGAGATCGTGACCAAAGCTGAAGGACGCTTAACCAACTGAGCCACCCAGGCGCCCCAGGAAGTAATTACTGTAAAAAGGCTAGTGGTTTCATTGGGGAGAGCAAGTACTTGTGATTGAGTTAGGCCACAAGGGCAGACTTGCTGGCAAAATTTAATTTCTTGAACTGGTTGATAATTACAAGGATGTTTGCTTTATAATAATTCATTAACTTTATACATTTACTTATGTACTTGAAAGGAAGACACTTTTAATATGCTATTATATGTTAAGATGAAAGGGGAGAATGAGAAAATGAGAGAAGCATTAATTGTATTGTGTTAGGATTGTGAATTACTGCCTGGTTAGAAAAAGCCTCTGGAACACTTACATCTTTTATGAAAACATAGTTTAACTTAAACATTCTCTACTACTGTGAAGGTTTTAAAAAAGATTCTGTTTTTTTAAAAAAAATTCTATTGTATTCTATTTTACATATTCTATTCTATATCTATGGTCTTGGTTAACTGATTAGTACTGTAAAAAAGAGTAAATCTGTTAAGGTTACACAGTTTTTGTTCTGTGTATTGTTTGCTGTGTGAAGCAGCAACAATGGAGAAGACGAAAATTCAATTCAGACTACTGACCAGGCAATATACGTCTTTCCGTGGTGATCTGAAATAAATAAATTGAATATAGGTTGGATCAATTTAAGATTCTTTCCATTTCAAATGCCATATTTCTAATTAAAGGTGGCTCAAACAATGCAAGTTTAATATGTGACATAATAAGAAATCCAGAGTAGATGGTTCTGGAGCTAATTCAGTGATGTCAGCTCCTTGGCCTGGCGTCTCTCAACATTCATTTGGTGTCCATAAAATGAGTACTAAAGCACCAAGCACCATAATTTACACAAAACATTTGAATGAGAAAGAGATTCTCCTCCTATATGTCTTTATATCACATTAACTCTCCAGAAGAATTCTCAATATCCCTGATCCAAATCAGGCTGAAAGTAGAGAAAATGAATCTCTGGCATTGTTAGCCTTTAGTAAGGTAGGGTTTGGGGTGGGGAGTTTCTCTACCAGGGAGGAATTAAAGTGGCTGAAAATAACATTTGCTAGGCAACTACTAGAATCTGGAGTAATAGTTCTTTGTCTAAAATACAGAACTTCCATAATCAAACCCTATGGATTGATTATACAATTTTCTACATGCTGTAAAAATATAAGAAACAAGATTTAAACTAGTCTAAATATGCAGTGTGATGAGTCCCTTTGTCTACACCAGTCATTTCTCAAACCTCACACACATAAAAACACATGGGGCACTTGTTAAATGTTCCAGTCTGAAAGATCCTAGGGTATCTTTACTCTCTATATAGAATTGAACTCAAAAAAAAGAATTGAACTCAAAGACAAGAACCAGATGGTCGTTTGTCCTGAGCCCATACTCTGGAAAACATTCTACATTAGTGACTATTAATAATCTCAAAATAATTAATCATAATGTTCTTAACCAGTGTCTCAAGGTGCTGAAAACCTCCAGAACCATGCTTATTCCAACCCCACAGCATCATTAGATGGTCTCTGAGGTTGTCTTCCCTTGCTGTTAGACTTTGCCATAATTAGTTAACCTGGCTCACCACAGACACTCGGTCATCATTATTCAGCCAAATCTCTTAAGTTGGACATAGGTCCCTGAATGCTTCTGGCCTAATGCCCTCCTGCTATAAACAAAAATTGGCCAGTGCCTCACCCTCTCACTAGTTTTAATTAATTAAAAGCTCCCAAGTTACCAGGAAGTCATAACGCTCAGCATGCTCCTGTGACAGCACAACTTATCAGATTACCCTCTTCCTTAGGAAAGCTAATACCCCATATTGCTAAATTATTTCCTGTCTTTGTTTCACATGCCAAGGTTTTACTTTTCTCCCCCACCCTGCCTTATTTAGGATGCCTTAAAGCTCTCAAATCTTTTTCTGTAGTAGCATAGTCCATGACACATAGACAGTGTCTTTTGATATTAAAAGAAATCACGATTTTCTTATAATGACCAAATGAAATCACATCATCGATATAACAAAAGGATACCATAATAAGTGCAATCAATTTCCAGTAGCACACTGGTTTTACCATTGTGGCCTCTGGCACTGGCTCCATCTCAATGTCAGCTGTTTTTCCCCTTTATGTCTTTCACCCCAAAGAATGCTCATAGGCTGCATATACTATGCATCCATTATTCAACCAGTTGTAAATGCAAATAGAAATTTTTAAAAAGTCAATACTTTAGTGCCCCACACTCCCATCAAAGAGACAAATGCCCAGAAAGAAAATGTGGTTTAATGATGTAAATCCATAAAGAAGAAGTTTTTTCATTCGTTTGTTTTTAGATTTTAAGTAATCTCTATACCCAACATGGGACTCAAACTCACAACCCCAAGATCGAGAGTCACACGCTGTACCGACTGAGCCAGCTGCGTGCCCCGGGGAGGAATCTTATGCCTTCTAAGGATCTATGATTCTACAACACCCTATGCTGATACCTACAGTAGCATTTCCAGAACTATATGCTTTTTGGTTCTCAAGGCTGATAATGGGTGCTACTTTATGTGAGGGCACCAACTGTCATCTTTCACCTTTGTAATTCAACATGTAGCACAATACCTGTGCCCAACATATATACTCAGCAGATCATTCTCTTTCCTCCTACCTTTTCTTCCACAATGCAAAAAAAAAATTATATTTTATAGAATATATTATAAATATTACTGACTCACTTCTCTTGAGCTCTACTCTGACTCATACGATGAATTTGATATCACTTTACAGAAATGATCCAATATTAAGAAGACAAAAAGTTCAATTTTTGTCTGATTGATTTTATTTGTTGCTGATTCGTGCAATTTGATCTAGTCTTTGCACACCAGTTCCCTAAAGTTAACTCAATCATAACTCCCCAAATGCCAAATTCAGGTGAACTTTTAGTTTTGAAGAGTCTTGAATGTATCACCACAAGATTTTCTACATATTATATTTATAATTAACTTTAATATTCTCATCTGGCTGATGACCAAGAAATGGCAGTCTCGCTCAGCCACGAGAATACTATTCTCTGTCAGTTTTTCAAGTTCCCTGCCAGTGTTTCCTAGACCACTCACAGAAGGTTCAACAGTGAAAAGAAAGGTTAAGTTGTCAAATGTGTGAAATAAATTTTGGCTACACAAAAACTAGACACTTAAAAACCTGCAGGACTTCATAGTTGAAAACGTGTGGATGTACATGTTCAAATTCTAACGTGGTCGGAGTGTATGGATGTGTAGGGATAATATCATTTGAGCACGAGCCGCATTTTGTATGATTTTACTTCAAAAAATTATTTCCAGCTGTTCTGGAAAAAAAAATTGGAAAATTCCCTTTGCCATTGAAACGCGGTCTGGAAAACACAACATTCCCAAGTCTGGGGCGTGAGGAGCTTCTCAGCTGCGAGCGCAGGTGGGCACACTGCAATGATGGTTGGAAATTTGCTGTTACTATGCTGGTGCAGCAGGATGATGGTCAAGGTGGGAGCTGGTTCACAGCAGGAAAGATGGGATCTTCTGATCCAGGCAACCACAGAGATGAGAGATGTGGAGAGCCAGGATGCATGTAGAATTACTCAGGAGGGCAGAGGCTAAAAAAGGAACTGTCTGTGCCCCGAATGTAGGGAATTCCAAAGACGTGGAGTTCTGTGACTTTGAGAAAACCAGTTTTAACATGAGGCCATATAGTATGTATGCAGCCAGGATACTATTTTTCCAAAGTAAAGGTCTAAAAGAAACAATTCTTCATCTTGTAGATAACTGCTAAGGGCGAAAGGCATAGGAAAGCAATTGTGAACTGAAATATTTGTAACTGTGGATTTTTTACCTGACCTCTTCTGGATGCACATAATTTGTCTTTGAGATTCCTTTATTAGAGTTTCTCAAAGTACAATTCCAAAACCACCTGCAACAGAATCAGTTTTTAAGAGGACTTTTAAAAAAAATGCCAATTCCCAGCTTAGTTCTGGTCCAAGATGGCGACACAGGAAGACCCTGAACTCACCTCCTCCATGGCCACACCAAATTCACACCTATTTTATAGAGCAGTTTCTCCTGAAGAGAAACTGAGGACTCACTTAACTGCTTCTGTAACACAAAAAGTAGAGAAACCACACAGAGAATAGCAAGAAAGAGAGAGAAACAGTATTAAAAGGAATTCCCACCCCACATGCTGAAAACTACAGCAGGGAGGGGTAGTACTGAGGCACTGTGAGTAGATTCATATACCCTGGGGCACAGGAAAAAAGCCACCACTGAATATAGGATCTAGCCCAAGAACTCCGCCAAACTGTTGGGGAACTGCTGGAACCCTCTAGTTCAGAGGGGCAGTTGAGCACCATGGTTTATGTACCCCCCTCCACCCAGATAGTGCAGATGGATCTCCCCATCATAGCTGGCCTACCACCTCAGTGAGCCCCAGGCCCCTGGCCCATACCAGCTCTGGACACACTGGAGCCTAGAAAAATAAAAAAAGCCATGGTGTAAAAGGGCACCTAGAATATAAGGGATCCAGCTCTAGAAACCTACCAAACGGCAGGGGATGTGCTGGAACTCTTTCCAGATTGGAGGTGCTGTCAAGTGCCATGGGTGCCACTTCTCCACCTTGAGAGCACGGGTGGGAACAGGGTTCCATCCTCCAGAGGTGGCCTGCTGCCTCAGTGAGACCTGGGCACCTGGCCCACACCAGCCCTGGATGCCTGGGGTACAGAATACAAGCCAAGTTTGACAAGAGCAAGTCGAACATAAACAATTCAGCCCTAGAACTCTGCCAAACTGTGAGGGATCTGCTGAAAGTCTTCTCTCTCCAGATCAGAGAGGCTGTTGAGCACCACTGTTTACATTCCCACTCCACCTTGATAGTGTAGACAGGGGCAGAGGCTCAGTGCTACCGCCAGCCCACATCCCCAGGCATAGCCCAAGTCAGCCCCAGCCAACCCACCAAGGCTGCCCCAGTGCACACACACGGGGACACACCTACTCAGTGCTCACTACAGCTCTAGCTGTCTCACCAAAGTGACACAGGGGCAAAGAGTCCAGGCCCGCACCACTTTGTCTCCAGTTTGCCAGGTGAGCACCCCTGAACCCCTAGCTCATGCCTTCTTCAGCTCCAGACGCCCTACCAGGGTGCATGCAACACCCTGGGCACCCCAGCTCGCATTCACTTCAGCCTCAGCTGTCCTGCTAAGGTGGCCTCTGCATGGAGAGCCCTGGGACCCCTCAGCTTACACCCACTTCAGCTTCAGCTATCCTGCCAGGGTGCTCTCTGCACAGAGAGCCCAGGGACCACCCCAGCCCACATCTACTTCAGCTCTGGCCATCCCACCAAGGCAACTTCAGCACAGAGCGCCCCAGGAGCCCTGGCTACTTGATATTTAGAATGACAGATCTTGAATCCCTTAAGGTTACTCAGTGCCATGTACCGATTCATAATGAAGTGTGTGTGTCTATGGTGGGCTTCGGGAGCAATGGATGGGCCAGGAAGAGTGTTGAAGTTTGATAGACCTAATAGTCTGGGAAATGGTTATGAAAATGGTAATTTTCTTGAGGCTGGGGAGCGTGGCCATCAGATAGAGGGTCAGAGAAAAGGTAGAGGAATGAGTACCAGTGACTGACATGACTTATGTTCATGGGTGCCTGATGGCTATGCTTCACTACATAATTCCCTCTGGAAAATCAACCCTTTATGGAGATCCTATGTTCAGGAACTACTATGAAAAGTAAACTACACAGAGGGAAACATAATGTAAAATGTACGTTTAAATTTAAATAAAAAGTTAGTATTTTTAGAAGTGTGGTATCCTTTTAGAGCCCAAATATCTTGTGGCTCGGTATTTTGGATTATTTATCACCACCATTCACTCTCAAACTGATATATAACTGTAACTGAACAAGCTGTAATCACCAGGTTAAGCAATTTGAATAAACTAGCAGTTAACCTAATTTCTTAAAATTTCTTATCTTCGGTGCACATTAGTCTTGGAACTTCTCTCTTCAGAAACATAAATAAAATCTAACCGGAGACAGTATATAGTGAAGGCTTTCTACTCTATTAAAATTTGCCTCCAATGTTAAGCTTATCTGTTAAAGAGAATGTTGAGAGGAGGTATGATTTTTGACACTTCTTTGATTTCACAAAACATGGTAATATTTTTCTGTTCTAAAGTTAAAATTTTAGGGGCGCCTGGGTGGCGCAGTCGGTTAAGCGTCCGACTTCAGCCAGGTCCCGATCTCGCGGTCCGTGAGTTCGAGCCCCCCGTCAGGCTCTGGGCTGATGGCTCAGAGCCTGGAGCCTGTTTCCGATTCTGTGTCTTCCTCTCTCTCTGCCCCTCCCCCGTTCATGCTCTGTCTCTCTCTGTCCCAAAAATAAATAAACGTTGAAAAAAAAAATAAATAAAAATAAAGTTAAAATTTTAATTAGGAGATAAAAAAGATTTTTTTACTAATTATATTGCTCATTATATTTACTCCTCAGAAGATTCCTAAAATGGGGAGGGGGGGGGAGGAAACATAGACTTTAAACACAATTACATAAACAGCAAGGACTTATTTACCAATATGTGTTATTTCCATGCTTTTCTTTTCTTTCTTCCTTCCTTCCTTTCTTTCTTTTTATACAAAATTTTATATAAGTATTACTTCCAAATGGATCAAGAATAGCAAGGAATAAAATAGAAGAGTGAAAACGTTTCTTATTGCCTATTACTCAGTTCCCTTTCCTAGAGGAAACAACAAATATATATAAATCTTTCCAGAGACACTTTTATATGTTCTTATTAATTTATTATTTTCTAAAATATATGTAAACATAAATACAGATGCATATTGTATATATATATATATATTTTTCTTCTTTATTACACAATTGGTTATATATATATTTTAGGTGTCATTTTAAAATCAACTCATTCCTCTACCAAATTTAAGCAAAGTTTTATTGTAGAAACAAGCATACATTATAAAGTTTATAAGTACAAGTAGCATGTGGAGAAATTTTGAGTCATAAAACCAATTTCATTGATTTTCCCATGTTTCTTAGATTGTGTAGCCCCTCTTCCTAACTTACTCTGATTCATTGACAGTTTTTAGTAGGAGTGCTCAGATTTATGAAAACTTCTTTGTGTGAGCTTAAAAATGAAATTCTGCCTAATATTCTCATTTAAAAAAATTTTTTTTAATGTTTATTTATTTTTGAGAGAGACAGAGACAGAATGCGAGTGGGTTGGGACAGAGAGAGAGGGAGACACAGAATCTGAAACAGGCTCCAGGCTCTGAGCTGTCAGTACAGAGCCCAATGTGGGGCTCGAACTCACGAGCTGTGAGATCATGACCTGAGCTGAAGTCATACGCTCAACCAACTGAGCTACCCAGGCATCCCCATAATATTCTCATTTTATTTCCATATCAAATTTATCTTCTCTTTGCATCCTGTTGATCAGCCTTTTCTTGGAGCTAATAACTTAGGAATTTCAGTTGACCTGAGTCATTTTATAGTTGAAAGACTAAAACCATTTGTGTTAGTAAATCAGGCCCAAGATATTCTTAGGTATCACACAAGGAAATTAAGATTTCTACCAGGCTGAAAAACTAAACTTCTTCTCTTCCTCTTTAATACACAGTAAATGATCCAACAAATATTGGTGAAAGTAAATTTACAGTCTTTTTTTATTTTTTTTTATTTATTATTATTTTTTTTTATTAAATTTTTTTTCAACGTTTTATTTATTTTTGGGACAGAGAGAGACAGAGCATGAACGGGGGAGGGGCAGAGAGAGAGGAAGACACAGAATCGGAAACAGGCTCCAGGCTCTGAGCCATCAGCCCAGAGCCTGACGCGGGGCTCGAACTCACGGACCGCGAGATCGGGACCTGGCTGAAGTCGGACGCTTAACCGACTGCGCCACCCAGGCGCCCCTACAGTCTTTTTTTAAAAGAATCAGTTGAATTTTCAAATTGCATAAGGAATATTGATGTAAAAAAAGAGGTGAGACTGCTTTATTAAAAAAAAAAAATACTGGCTCCTACTCAAGTATCATTGTAACTCATTATATCTACTTGTACCTGTTTCTTATTTCTCATATAACAAAGGGTGTTTTGCTAGCTCAGCAGAAATTTCTCCTATTCCCTTCACCAAATCTATAAACCTACTTGAGCCTATCTTCTATTACAACTGGAATAGTGTTCAGGTTCCTGTCAAATGTGAATCTCTCCAGACATCTCTGCATTCCTTTTAACTCTTCACTGCCTTGCTCTCTGCTTTGTCTTAAATCATCAGACTCTTCCTCGCCATTGGATTAGCTAATCAACATATTCCCATTTTTTAAAAGTGTGTACAGAACGCATCTCTGCTCCCACCCCCCAAACACCACATCCTAATCCAGCAATTACTCAATTTTTCTTCTCCCTAGAGGGAAACATGGTACTTGACCTTCTTTGAATCTGGTTTCATTTCCTTCTAAGAAACCCCCCCCCCCGGTCCTGACCCAGAATACCTGTTTTCTTTCTGTTCTTGAGTTCACCCAGACTTTATCTCCTATAGCACGTTGCCCTCTCCTTAGAATGTTCTTTCTTCAGCTGTTTCCAAAGTTTCATCTTTAGAACATTTTCTCAGAGATCATCCTTCCTTGATCACATTATGCAAATAAGTTGTACCTCCTTCTCCAGCTCTCTGCTGACAAATATTCTTTTTTTTTTTAAATATGTTTATCTATTTTTGAGAGGGAGAGAGAGAGAGAGCACTCACAAGCAGGGAAGGAGCAGAGAGAAGAAGACACAGAATCCAAAGCAAGCTCCAGGCTCTGAGCTGCCAGCACAGAGCCTGACCCGTGGCTCCAACTCACCGACCGCGAGATCGTGACCCAAGTCGAAGTTAGACTTTTAACCGGCTGAGCCACCCAGGCGCCCCTAAATATTCTTACCTTGCCATTAACACTGCCTCCAACTCTCAAATGCATGTATTTCCTTCCTTATTTATGTTGTCTTTCCTTCTAGAATATAAACTACATGAGGGTAAGTTCCATCACCTACCTAGTATCTAGGAGATAACAGTCACCTGCAATAAACAATGGATAAATGAATAGATTGCTGGAGGTTCACTGGAGAAATTGATATAGATATGGTTTCTATCTTGTCTGGTCTCATGGACTGAACTTGAGCTTTTGTGGCTAAAGGAGAGAAATCCAGATTTTCATGTGAGTCTTCGGAAGCAATCTGGTAAGATATGATTAGAAGCTAGGACAAAAAAATATATGAGAATCTCAAACTATAAACAAAAAACAAAAAACCTGTTTTAAGGTCCAGGAGACAGAAGCATAGTTATGACTGGGGAAGAAAAAGCTTGACACTTCAGGTCTAGAGAGCATCCGAAATCAGTCACAGACAGGCAGTAGTTACTGGTTATTATCCAGTGGCTTTATAGCCAGAGAAGTGTACAAGTGAGAAAGGGAAAACTGGGGTGGATATAGCAGAGTGATCACAGTTGATAGACTGATTCTGCACATATATGCAAACCCCCTTAAACAACTCTTAAAAACAATGGGCTGACACTTTGAGTAGAAATAATTTCTAACAGTGAGATTAGTATGGGTGAAATTTGCCATAATTTATTCATATATATTTATACATTTATAAATATATTTATTGATAAATATATTTATTTATGATTTATTCATATATACAGATATATACTAGACTTTTACTTTTACTCGATATATATATATATATATATACACACATACATGTATACATATACACATACATATGTATATATGTATATGTGTGTGTATGTATATATATGTGTGTGTGTGTGTGTGTGTGTGTGTGTATATATATATATATATATATATATATATATATATATATAAAACTACCTAAAAGTAAAAGTCTAGTAGAAGTCTAGGACATCTGGGACATCTGGAGTCCACTGGTTAGGACCACAAGTGAGGATCAATTTTCATCTTGGAGCATCATAACCATTTCTTCACCATTTTTTAGTGTATTTTGTGCTATCAGTTTCCTTGATCAACGTGTCGCTGTTTTATTTTTTTTTTATTTTTTTTTTTAAATTTTTTTTTTTTTTCAACATTTATTTATTTTAGGGACCGAGAGAGACAGAGCATGAATGGGGGAGGAGCAGAGAGAGAGGGAGACACAGAATTGGAAACAGGCTCCAGGCTCTGAGCCATCAGCCCAGAGCCTGACGCGGGGCTCGAACCCACTGACCGCGAGATCGTGACCTGGCTGAAGTCGGAGGCTTAACCGACTGCGCCACCCAGGCGCCCCAACGTGTCGCTGTTTTAGTACTACTTAATCAGGAAAGGCTGTGTCTAAGGTTATCAACCAGGCCAAGGAACAGTTGAAAGCAGAATTGCTTGAACTGCAGAATGTGTTACATGTGGGCCCCGATGAAAACTGTAAGGAAGCTCACCCTTCTCCCCATAGATCATGTCCTTTCCTTTCCATGGAATCTATGTATAGCCTCCCAAATCTAATTTTGTAATATTTCCAGTTACGTCAAGAGTGATTTGAATTCAGTTAGAATTTTAATATGATCTAAATAAATAGCATAACAAAGGCAGTTTTTCTGGGAACAAAGAAGAGCCTGACAGTGACAACAAAGTTAGAAGACAGATATGTAGAAATCTAATTTTCATATTCTCCTTGAAGTTGGAATAATTATAGTTTGAAGTGTTTAACTTCTGTGATATTTATTAGGGTTAGAGTACATGGAACAAAGCAAACATCATGTACTCACAATGCATAATTATGGCCAAAAAATGATCTTTCTTAGGCAGTGCATAGAATAAAATTAATTCATACCCAGAAAAAAAATCCGTATTGACAATTCAAGCGCAGTTCATCCATCTCAATAATGATGTAGAGAAAAGAATGACCATCTTCTTTAACTAGAAAACAAACGTAAATTATGAAGAATGCTCACAGGTTTGGTTTTAAATTGCAGTGGATTTACAAAGATCTGCTCTAATCTAGGACTAACCAGTCCTTCGCTTAGAAAAAATGTAAACCATAGGATTCTCAGAGGAAGAATGCTTTGATGTTTTTAATAAGATTGTCTGAAAAACTATAAAGAAGAAGGAAAGGAGATATATTATCAGCCACAGTGAGTAGAGAAGAAAATGAGTGGGCCTCCTACCTCTCCTTATTAAAAATTTTGCTTAGTCAAGTTTTTACTGTTTTCCACAGTATGGTGGACAAGATCTCTTGAAAAAATCTGAAAATAAAAGGATAAAACACCAAGAGACTCAAAGGAAATGTCAGTGTACTCACAAAGGGAGTAATAGTATACAGTATTTATTACACTGGCTGGTGGGCTTGGGAGTATTTATTTTACTACACGCTTTATTTCAAATAAACATGCTTATGTGTATCTGGGTACATTTTTCTTGCATTTTTGTTTGTAACAACAATTATTTCATAATAATAGAGAAAAAATTGGAATGCAAATTTCATTTACATATTATAATCATAACTGTTTATAAACAACAATAAGAATATTACTCATAGAAAAAAACTACAAAAAACAATACCAAAATAGCAATGGTAATTGACTTGCATTTGTGGGAATGTAGATGATTGTTTTTCCTCCCTTTAAACATTGTTTGTAGTTTCGAATTTTCTCCGGTGAATATCTTTTCATACAATTTTTTACTTATTTCATAAATATAAATACAAATAATAAAAACTTGCATCTGGATAAAAATGGAGATGAAAGGGGCACCTGGGTGGCTCAGTCAGTTGAGCTTTTGATTTCAGCTCAGGTCATGATCTCATGGTTCGGCTCGTGGGTTTGAACCCTGCATTGGGCTCCACGCAGACAGTGAGGAGCCCGCTTGGAATTCTCTCTCCCTCTCTCTCTGCCCCTTCCCCACTTGCTTTCAGTAAATAAATAAACAAATTACTTAGTCTTTAAAAAATGGAGATGAAAACTATGTTTACACAAAGACCTTCACATACTTGTTCATATGCTTTATTTGTAATAGCTAAACACTGGAAACAGCCCCCATGTCCTTAATGGGTAAATGATTAAATCAATTGCGTTAGACAGTGGAATACTCCTCCACAATAAAAAGAAACAAACTGTTGATATGTGCAACAGTCTGGATTCATCTCAAGGTCATTATGGTAAGGGAAAAAGCCAGTCTCAAAATGTTATAGACTCTATGGTTTTATTTATATAACATTCTCAAAATAACCATATTATGGGGATGGAGAACATATGACTGGTTGCTGGGATTAGGGATGGCAGTGAGATGGAAAGTGAGGGAGACTGGCCTATACAAAAGGGCAGCATGAGGAAGATCTTTGTCGTAATAGAATAGTGGCATTAGCCATATGAATCTACACATGGAATAGCATGATACAGGACAATTCCCACACATTTTACCAGCATCGATTTCCCGAGTTTGATGTACTGTAATTACGTACAATGTAAAAATTGGGGGAAAGGAGGAAGGGAACAAGAGACCACTTTATAACATCTTTGCCATTTCCTATGAATCTACAATTATTTCAAGATAAAAAAGTTTCTAATTTTCTAAAATGAGTATTTTTTATAGGGAATAAAGTTTTGTCTATTTTGTTATTTTATTTTATTTTTTAATTAAAAAAATTTTTTTTAGATTTCTTTATTTTTGAGACACAGAGAGAGACGGAGCACAAGTGGGGGAGGGGCAGAGAGAATGAGACACTGAATCTGAAGCAGGCTCCAGGCTCTGAGCTGTCAGCACAAAGCCCAAGGCAGGGCTCGAACCCACGAACTGTGAGATCATGACCTGAGCCGAAGTTGGACGCTCAACCGACTGAGCCACCCAGGTTCTCCTATTCTTTTATTCTTTTTAAGCTTATTTATTTATTTTGAGAGAGAGAGAGAGAGAGAGAGAGAGAGAGAGCAGGGGAGGAGGAGAAAGAGAGTGAGAGAGAATCCCAAGCAGGCTCCTCAATGCCAGCATGGCATGGACCGTGGGATCACAACCTGAGCCGAAACCAAGAGTCAGATGTTTAACTGACTGAGCCACCCAGGCACCCCTAATTTGTTATTTTAAAAGAGAAAGCACGTAGACACCTTTTACAGACATTATCTTGCTTCCTTCCTTACTACTCTGGCTGTGATGCAGTACAAGTGAAATAAAAGTTAACTTAGAAATCCATCATGGTATTATAAAATTGAAATATAATACCATGGTCAAGACTAAAATTGTGTTGGAACTTTAAGTGAAAACAAAATAAACTTGCTTCTGGGACGACACAGAGCTAAATGTGAGTTACGCTGGTAAATACACGGATGCAGGAAACTTACAATATGGTGAGTAGACAGAAAATGAAAGGCAAAATTGAAATTAAATACATACCTGACAGTACCAATCCCCTCTATGAAGGAAACAGGAAACTAACACAATCAACAACAGCAGAGTCCTAATTTATGAGGGTTGGTCAGACAGAGAAGGCCTCTCTGGGGAGATATTTAAGCTGAGGTTGAAGTAGGTGTCCACACTTGAATTAAGAGGCTCTCTAGGACATTAAAAAGAATTCTGACTTTGTATGATGTGGCTTTGCCATAAGCAGGAGCACAAGAATATTTGACACCTGTTTCTACAGGACATTGCTCTATACCCCCTCAACTGGAAGACTTCCTGGCGCCCAGGAGGCACGTGAAGTGTGTTACATCAATTCCTCAGGATGAATTCCATTTGTAGGACATCATGGCCAAGTCCTGTGCAGATGGAAAAGGTAATGAGTATGAACAACAACTAATAAAGTATTTAAAATAGGACCTATATTTCATCTCAAAATACTGAAATCCAAAATTCAAAAACATTTGAAATAATGTCCTCACAGAATTGTTTTATGACTTTACTTCAATTCTTTACCCCATCTTGGCTTTATTATTCTTCTTTAAACAGAATTCTATTCCTTTATCTTTGGGTCTTGCACTTCAAATATTCCCTTGTAAAGAAAGCTGTAATACCTACTACAAATGGTGCACCACTTTTAGTGGATTTCAGTCTGCCTGATTCAAAGAATTTTTTTAATGCTTTTGTATTAAATGTGTTATATGTGTTAAATAATGTTAAGTAAATAATATTATTTAACACTGAAAACATAGTCCAATAATATTAGTAAAGTTAATTTTGTGCTATATATGCTGTGAGAAAGTTACATGCTAGGTTGGATGGGTACCTTCGTACGCCCCCTTCCCCGCCAGTCACTCTTTGTGGCCACTTCTGAGTCATCTGGTCCAAGTTTCAGAATCTAGAGTGATGATAAATCACTGGGGTTCAAAAATGCTCACTCAGCTTCTGGCTTCAATTAAAGTGAGGAGGATTTTCAGGCTCAGCTTTAAGGCCAACATTTAAAAATAATAGGTCCTTGCTCTCACTGTTGCTGGTGGATATTTTTCTCAGTTTTACAATTCTCAGTGAATGCGGGCCTATTGTATAACTCTATTTAACAGGTAGAAGTGCATAAAGCAGATTAAAATTCAATAAACCTCAAGGAAGTTGTGTATCTACCTAGAGTAATAGCCTGACCTATATTCATAATAGAATTACAAGCCTTGTTAGCTCTGAGGGCTTATCTCATGGAGGTATTCACATGTTCTGGAGTTTCATTTCACAAGGTAGTGAGCCTGCCCCCCATCACCACCATTCCTTCTGTCTCCCCCGTTGTCAACTACAGCGGGAAATGCGAATAAAAATGTCAGAATGGGAAAACTCAACGTGCTTAGAAAAAGCCGTGGGTTAGGGGGCTTTGTCTCAGTTTTGAAGTCTTCAATCTGTTGTGGCCAAAAGTATTTCTTTATGCTTGAATTTTTATAGATCAGGGTGATTTTCATTAGGTAATAAAGCTGTAGCAGTGCTAACCCTCTGGATCGTTCTGAAAGCACAAGCACTTTGGGGAAATTCCTAATAAAACATAAAAGCCGAAACAAACTGGAAACTCCAGGAAAAAAAAAATTGAAAAAAGATAAAGAACAATTAAATGGTCCTCTTCCTCAGATACAGTATTTAAGCCACACAGCAATGACCGTTTTCTACATTCGTTTAGTGTACTTACTAAAGCCTTGCTTGCCAGTTGCACATCTCTGTGTCAGGCAGAAGCACAAAGGAAAGAGGAGGAGGGGATGAATATTGGCAGTATTCTCCCTAGTGTAACAGATTATAAGTTCTAAAATTAACCATTTCTGTCAAATATGAATCCATGCATTTCCAAATAATACCATGCATTCCCATCGTTAGCTCCACAAATAATTGAGGATATAGTGATTTTGCAATTTCAGTTTAAAATCAGCATTTTTCTACAGGTTTCTGTTTTAGCAGTAATTTTTATAACAAAAATAAATCGAAGAAAAAAAGGGGGGGTTACTTTTTCTTTATTTCAGTAAATGACTTACAGGCTACTGAGTGGATCAGCGCGAGTAAAATACCCATCTGTCTTTCTTAAGCATTTCACAGAGTACACTTTTAAAAGTTAAACAAATTTTTTTTAAATTTATTTATTTTGAGAGAGACAGACAGCATGTAAGTAGGGTAGGGGCAGAGGGAGAAGGGAGAGAGAGAGAATCCCAAGCAGGCTGTCAGCACAGAACCCTATGTGGGGCTCAAACCAACGAACCGTGAGATCATGACTTGAGCCAAAATCAAGAGTCAGATGCATAACCGACTGAGCCACCCACGTGCCCCTAAAAAAGTTTTTCTTTCAATTCAAGTGTAGTTGATACACAATGTTACATTAGTTTCAAGTGTAAAACATAGTGATTGGACTAGTCTGTGTTATGTTGTGTTCTCCACAAGTATAGCTACCGTCTGTCACCATACAAGGCAATTACAACACTTTGACTAAATTCCACATATTGTGCCTTCCATCCCCATGACTTATACATTCCATAACTGGAAACCTGTGTCTCCCACTCCCCTTCACCCATTTCGCCCATCCCCCCACCCTCCTTCCTTCTGGCAACCCTGTTGCTCTCTGCATTTATGGGTCTAACAAAGGACACTTTTAAAGACAAACTACTGATCTATTAAAGTCGCCCAAGTACAGATAAAATGCTCTCTTTCCTAACTTTCCTGTTTTATAGCCAGTTGATAACTGGTTATGGTCAATTAGTACAAATACACGGAGAGATGAAAAGTGTGTGTGTATGTGTGTGTGTGCAATTCTTTTTTATAGCTTTTTATGTTCTTTGAGATAAAGGACAATCTAAAACCTACTGACTAAAGATCATAGGAAACACATCTGCTTAAAAAACAGAAAGAGATGCTGATTTACTGCCAGCATGAGAAACACATAGCTTAGGAAATAGACATTATAATGTCTCTTATGGGTTTTGGACTTGATCTAGATTCTTCTAAGGAGGGATAAGGACTAATTTTGGATTGGATGCTATCCTCAATTGGGAGCAATTCAGCAATTCAATATTTAATTTATGTTTATAAGGTGGAGAAATAAAGAGGAACTGGGGCTACCTCTTTGGTAAAAAGACAGTAATTACTCAGAAAAAAAGGTGGTTAGTCATTCTGTACTTCGGAGGTGGCCTTGGGTACATTCTTTTAAAAACATTATGATCTGTTGTCCTTGCCCCTGTCCTTTCAGAATCATTGTTGATATTCTCTTAGGTATATTATAATCTCAACAATTACAATGTTACAGAACAACTCATTTTTATCACAGGACTTGTGACTCATGGAGAATATGGACAAGGGTATAACAAGAAAAATACTAACAATTGCAGGTTATATAACTGACTTTGGAAAACAGGAACCAAGTAAAATGTTTCTTAATGTTAAAGTAAGCCCTCTACATGCATTGCTTGCACCAAACTATGCAAAAAATTAAAATATCTTTTTTCTAATTCCATTTGCTGATCCAAAGAAAATCACTTTTGAAGACTCACTGTTCCATTTTAGAAAATTAAGATGATGAATACACTGACTCATACATCACAGGATTAATGAATCAAAGATATAAAGAATACATTAATTACATATATATATACACACACACATACTTAATGAAACAATAGCAATAATCACATATATGTTATTGTAGGTATTTTACATATATGAATTCACTTAATATATATATATGTATTATATATATACATATATTTATTATATATATATTTTTTCTTTTTTTCCCAGTGAAAGACTAAGTAACTTGCAAGATCACACATCTAAGTGACAGACATGCTATTCAGACCAAAATTGTCTGTCTCAAGAGTCTGCTTATAGAGGTTACAGATAAATGAAGTTCACCTTTCAAAGAGTCTTAAAAGCACTTGTGTCTAGCGTCCAGGGCTTCTGTCTTGGTGATTCATTTCTATTGATGGATATGGTGCTGAAGTCATAAAGTCTGCCTTAGTTTTTGGAGCACAGAAAAATCTCCAACTATTTGCTCAGATTCCTCTACAACAAAACTTACTTAAGTCTATGAATCAAATAATGGTCTATTAATAGTCATAGAGTCAGAAAATTTGTTGTAGTTCTTCTGGAACTTGCAGATAAAGTATATGAGTGAAATAGTAGACTTCTTTTTTTTAAAGTTATTTATGTATTTTGAGAGAGAGAGCATAAGCAGGGGAAGGGCAGAGAGAGAGGGAGAGAAAGAGAATCCCAAGCAGTCTCTTTGCTACCAGCGCAGAGCCCAATGCGGGGCTCGAACTCATGAACCGTGAGATCATGACCTAAGCCAAAACTAAGAGTTGATGCTTAACTGACTGAGCTACTCCAGTGCCTTTCTTTCTTTCTTTCTTTCTTTCTTTCTTTCTTTCTTTCTTTCTTTCTTTCTTTCTTTCTTTCTTTCTTTCTTCTTTCTTTCTTTCTTTCTTCTTTCTTTCTTTCTTTCTTCTTTCTTTCTTTTTCTTCAAATACCTTCTGTCCACAATCTTTTTCAAAAATTAATTTTTTTATTAAATTTTAGAGAGAGAGAGCACTTGCAAGTGTGAAAGTGGGGGAGAGGCAGAGGTAGGGAGAGAGAGAGAGAGAGAGAGAGAGAGAGAGAGAGAGACTTAAGCAGCCTCCAGGCTCAGCACAGAGCTAAGCCAATTCAGGATGAGATCCTATGACTCTGGGATCATGACCTAAGCTGAAACCAAGAGTCAGATGCTCAATCGAGTGAACCACCCAGGCACACTGCCACAATCCTTTTTATTCAGCC
The DNA here is from genome assembly GCF_028749965.1 of Puma concolor. NCBI lineage: Eukaryota > Metazoa > Chordata > Mammalia > Carnivora > Felidae > Puma > Puma concolor. The sequence goes on along the minus strand of NC_141668.1, from coordinate 82,765,047 downwards.
CATTCTATTTCATACTTTGAATAGAATTTCATAGATCTTTTTTTCTTATAATTATATTTTCTTAAAAAAGATTCAAATTCGAAATAATATGATACTGCATTATGACCATAATAGGTATTTAATCATTCTTTTATCAACACAAAGTAACTCAATACATTTTTTCAAAAATAAAGAAAATTAGGATAATAGGGTACTATTCCATAACAAATGCTTGCTGAGCACCTGGTAAGTGTTGCAGAACGTGGTCCAGATTCAGTAGATTTATTTTTTTTATTTTAACAAATTTTTTTTTTTAATTTTTTTTTTCAACGTTTATTTACTTTTGGGACAGAGAGAGACAGAGCATGAACGGGGGAGGGGCAGAGAGAGAGGGAGACACAGAATCGGAAGCAGGCTCCAGGCTCTGAGCCATCAGCCCAGAGCCCGACGCGGGGCTCGAACTCACTGACCGCAAGATCGTGACCTGGCTGAAGTCGGACGCTTAACCGACTGCGCCACCCAGGCACCCCAGATTCAGTAGATTTAGTTACACGCAAACCTTACCTTATTACACACTGGGTTTGGGGAAAGGAAAAAAAAAAAAACTATACGAATATGAAATAAAATTTGACATAAATATAAAATAAAAAATAATATATACTGAATACATTTCTACTGAAATGATAAAGATCTGATCACTTACGATAAAATATATTTTTTTGAATATGTCTCCATCAGTGAGGCTGTCCCTTCGCTGGCTGTAAAGTGAGGATCCACTGGTCTCTAAAGGAAGACATGGGGAACAAAATGGTTTTCCTAGGGTATCTGACACCGAGAGGAGCAGATGATTTTTAGATAACCCCTCTTTATGACAAAATTATGTTCAGCAGCAATCATTAGAAATTAATAAAATAATGGCTAGAAAAAAAGACAGTAAAGAATTTCTTTTATTGAAATATATGTGTGTATATAAAATCATGCCCTAATAAGACAAATAAACAAATAAATAGTATCAGTACCATGGAAAATAAAGTACTGGATTAATACTTTTTAATTACCTGAATGTATTTTTTACAAGATGGGGAAGACTTATACCTATATACTGCTTTGTTGTCATTATGAACAATAATAGTATGGTTTAATAATGAATAAGAATAACAATTTTTGAAGAGTTAGATTTTAATTTCAAAGATATTATTCAAATATAATAAAATATCTTATTATTGAAATAGAATTTCCAGTTACCAAACAAAAGTATTACACCTTGAATTCTGGGCTCTGTTTCATTGTTTTAACTATACATAAAAACAAAACCAAACTCCAAGTGGTCACATAGAATGACAGAATGGAAGTGACTTAAGTTCTTTTCTTCATTAAAAAAATTTTTTTTAGCATTTATTTATTTTTGAGAGGTAGAGAGAACAAAGGACAGAGAGAGAGGGAGAGAGAATCTGAAGCAGGCTCGAACGCGGGGCTCAAACTCACAAACTGTGAGATCATGACCTGAGTCTAAGTCAGACACTTAACCAACTGAGCCACCCAGGTGCCCCTCCATTCTTTTCTTCATCTTTACAATGACTCCACTGTTACTACTTGTTTTTGAGAGAGAAAGGGAGGTAGAGTGCAAACATGGCTAAGGGCAGAAGAGAGAGAGAATCTTTTTTTTTTTTTTTAAATATTTATTTATTTTAAGAAAGAGAGAGACAGAGAAAGGAAATCGCAAGCCAGCTCCTTGCTGTCAGCGCAGAGCCCCATGCAGTGCTCAATCCCATGAACTGTGAAACCATGACCTGAGCGAAAACCAACCTACTGAGTCATGACTGAGCCACCCAGGCACCCTGTCACTGTTTTGAATCTAATGTTTAAATGTAGAACTGTATAATGTCCACTGGGGGTGGAGACAGAAATCTCAACCAAATTTAACTTAAGTAATTCTAAACCTTTAAAAGCTTACTTTCCAAATGAACCCATGTAGCTGAGTCCATATATATACATATGTGTGTGTGTGTGTATAAAACTGGGAGTTCTCCAAATTAGCTACCCTATAAAATATAATGTTTTTAAAAGACAGATAATAAATTGTACTAATTTGGAGTTTGTATTTATATTATTAAAACCACCATCATTTAGAGCATAGGCCAACAAAAGCTTTTATCAGAGAGGAATGATTTAATCATTGCTTCAGAATTTATCAAATTTTTTTCGAATTGTTGATGCATTGTGACAATAAAAATCAGACTGACTTTTACTTGGTTTTCTTACTGATTTTATATTACAATACATACCCTCTTGCTTGTACACAGGCAGACTCAACTTTTAGCCTTTGGTAAGCCACTGGAGGGAAGTAGGATAAGAAAGAAGATATAACAAAAGGAAATAATTTTGATTAGTCTACTCTGATGGACTGAAATCACAGAGCAAAATGAATGCTGTTCACTCTAATTGAATCTGAAAGAAATCTGAATTTTAAAATTAATTCAAATTAGTTTACATTTGAGATAAATTAAAATTCTAAATTGAAATTGGAAAGCATCTAAATCAAGGATTTAAATTAAATACAATTTAAAATCTAACAATTTGATTTCAATTATTTTAATTTAAATTAAATTAAAATTCAGAAGCATCTGAAATGAAACAGAATTAGCCATAACACTCACCTCAAATATGAAATGCTGAAATTTTGATTTCCGATAAATCTGAATCAAGCTCTACTGACTTGGTAACATTTTGCAGAATGGTTTGACACAAGAAAACAGCCCAAAATCAGGGAACAAAAGTAAAGATGCTTGGCAGGAATTATAATATGCCATATGATGAATGTCTCAAATCAGATTTACATTAGCTTCACATATGAAATTGTAGGATTGTAGATGAAGATCATAAAATGATATAAACTGAATATATTTCTTCTGAAGTGATAAAAATCTGATCACTTAGAAAAAAAATGTTTTTCTGAATGTCTCCATCAGTGGGTGTCCCCCTGCTGGATGTGAAGTGAAGATCCACAGGCCTCTAAATGCTCCTGGTGCAGTTCCCTAGGCCCATACTATCTGCCTCACCATTAGACATTTCTTGAGAGAGGAGTTTGGCAAGGACGTTGCAATCAGAACCTATCACTTACGCCTTTTTAAGAGATCATCAAGAAAACTCCATTTATCAGTCACTATCCAAAAGCCAAGCCTCCCAGACCTCAGCCTCTCAGCTCTTCCCTCTGAGGCCTCCATGTGTGTAACCTGGAATCTGACTCAAGCCCCACACAGCTTTAATTTCTCAAAATTAATGTATTCTCTCTAAATGTATGGTCAGAAATAAAGTTCCCAAATGACCAACCTCTTCCCTGATCCCGAGCACCTTCTTGCTCTGAGAAACCCCTAACCCATGGGGCTAGACACATTTGGAGGATTGTCTGCCCCAATGACTACAGACCTCTCCCGGCATAGAGTGGACAGGGCTCAGGGACGTTAAATGATCCTGATGCTTCAAGTCCTGCGGAAGATTCGTCTCACCTGATGTGCCGAAGGTCCATACTGAGGAACACTGTGCGACTTGCAGTCAGTAAAGACCCTGTCTCCCCAGCATCCCTCTCATCTCGTGTTGTCTTATTACTGCTTTGTTTGTTCATACCCAGAACCACTGGAGAATTTTGTTTCATTCTGTTCTTCATTGCCAATCCTTGGTGATTATGCCTCACTCCTACCTTTAATTTTTTTTTTTTTCTAAAGAAAGAATATATATATTATGTATATATGAAGAGAGAGAAAGAGTACCTATTCTATGCCATTAATCTCTTTATTTCTTTGCTCCAATATATTTTTATTACACAGATTAGCAATATTCACTAATCTTTCATTCACACTTTCTTTTCTAGAACAATTTCAGAATCAGATATTTTATGGATTATGGTAGTTTAAGTCATTTTTCATAGGACCTAAATATTTCTAGATTCAAATAATGACAAATTTTTCTTTTCAAAAACATAGCTTATTTTTTCCTCTTGACTGATGGAATTGACTTTAATCTTTATAATAATGTTAAATTGTAGCCAGTATAGCAACTTCCTGGTCTTGCTCTGGACTTTAAAAGTAATTATTCTAATTAGTGTTAATTGATGATGCCTTTATAGACAATTCTTTTTTTCTTTCTTTCTTTTTTTTTTTAATCAGTATTAGGACAATATCTGTTTCCTTTAACTTGTTTAAAGGCTTGTATAAGAAATGAATGCTGGGGTGCTGGAAGCCGAGCTACCCAGCCTGAGTGGCAAAGCCCGGGCCGTGGACGGATTGGTGACTGCAGGGCGGCCCGCCGACAGTGGAGCTTCTTGGACTCCTGCTTTTAGGTAATTTGGCCTTAAAAGTACTGGGAATTGCCCTCGGCAGGCCCCCTGGGAAAAGAACCATTAGGGAAGAAAATAAGGTTCCGCAAGAAATTGTGCGGCCTTAGGCCTTACGTGTAGCCCTTGCCATTCCCCGTGGAGACTCCTCTACTTGCAGGAAGGACAGCCTCGTGCAGTTGCCAGCAAAGGCGGCCAACGAAGGAGAGACATAGGGATCCGAAAGCCCCACTCCGGTAACTAAGGAGTGTATCTACGGACACAGGTCACTCTGACCCCTGGGCCCACCTGGCCCCCAGGAGGCATTCCAGATGATGACTGAACTTAGTCGGTTAAAGTACAGAACGGTTCATTGGTTCCCAGGTGCATTGTCTCTCTGAGAATGTATAAGGCGTGGGTTTCTAAGGCCCTCTTGGCCCCCTTCTTGGCACCTCGGACTCAGGCAAACACTTTTGTTCTTCAAAACCACGAATGGTTCAGGGAAACAACTAAGAGGTCATGTCCCTGTAACTGTTGCACTTGAGATGTTGAGAGATAAATGACCTTTCGTGAAAACAGCAAAGCAAATACTTTATAAATTATAGATAAACGTAGATACATAATAAAACAATAAAAAAATTAATCAATAAGCAAAGGGCAAGAGGGAACGTTATGACAAAACAATCATGTTATTCCTTATTGGGTGATTATACAAAAGAACAATTTTAGACTTAGGTAATGTTAGAAAAACACAGATGACGTATGTTACAAGGAAATCACTAGCAAATATAATGCCACGTTTACTGCAATAGATCGGCCAGTTCAACACACTGCTGTTGTCTGTGTCCATTTTTATTTTTGTTTTGTTTTATTTTCACTTTTTCGCCGGCGCCGTTCATCCTTCGGGAACCCCTGGACCTGCTGGAGCTGGACTCAAGCACTGGGGGGCCTGGGTACTTCATTCAGTCAGTTAAACGTCAAACTTCACCTCAGGTCATAATGTCACTGTTTGTGAGTTCGAGCCCCGAATTGGGCTCTGTGCTGATGGCTCGGAGCCTGGAGCCTGCTTCGGATTCTGTGTCTCCCTCTCTCTCTCTGCCCCTCCCCCACTTGTGTGCACATGCATATTCTCTCTCTCTCAAAAAATATATAAACACCAAAAAAAAAAAAAAATGAACGCTCTAGTTGACCAATTCAAACTGGTCACTCCTGAACCGAATATCCAACCCCTAGATCTAAGACATTAAAAATAAATTCCATCAATTCACACTTTCTTTATCTATCCTCCTGCCTTTCTTAGAGGCAGCTAGGCAGCTAACTACTATCCTAATTTCTATGTTTATCATTTTCTTGCCTAAACATGTGCATGTGTTCACAATCTGCACAGTTTACAATCTGAACTATGATTTTTTTATATTAAAAGTGTTTTAAATTTTATAAAAAGTCTCTAAGCAGAATGTAATCTTCTGTGGGCCACTCACTTCTTGTGCTCTAGTGCAATCTAACCAGGCTGTTATAGGTATTGGTAGTTACGCGTTTCTTACATTGTGTATTACTTCACAGTGTAAATATACCATTTTCTCCTGTTTTTCCAGCATATGGTAGGTTCCAGTTTTCTACTACTATTAACAGTAGTGCTGTGCACATTTCTGTTTACATCTCCTGACAAAAATGTGCAAGGGTTTCTCTTGAGAATGCACCCAGAAGGGAATGACTAGGTCTTAGGTTAGGTCACCTTTACAAGGCAAAAGCAAATTGTCTTCCAATGTACACTTTGACCTGCCTTATTTATTTATTTTAAATGTTTATTTCTGAGAGAGAGAGAGCGACAGAGACAGAGACAGAGCGTGAGCAGGGGAGGGGTAGAGAGAGAGAGAGAGAGGGAGACACAGGTCTCCACAAAGCCCAGCTCAGGGCTCAAACTCATGGACTGTGAGACCACGACCTGAGCCGAAGTCAGACACTTGACCGACTGAGCCACCCAGGCACCCCTGACCTGTCATATTTAAAATACTCTTTCAGCCCACATCATCTGTCACAGTATCATAATTTTATGATTTGCCAAATGAGTATAAAATGGTATTTAATTTCATGCCTTTTATTATTTGATCATTTACTTTGTTTCTTCCACTAGAATATAATCTCCATAAAGTCTGGGACTCTGTACTTCTTACTGTTTTATCCTCAGACCTCATCATCGTGTTTGGTACACACATATTCTCAATGAATGGTTAAATTAATTAATATGAAATTAGGCATAACTGATTAGAAACGCAATTTTTGGTATCCACTTGGTATTGAAATATAAAAAATAAACAGAGAAGTAAATTCCTAAAAATAAGTATTATAATAAAAGTCTACTTTTTCATCTTAATGTTGACATTCATACATTTATCAGAACTCTTACAAAATAATCTTTTTAGTTCCTGATCTATAAGTTTTGATGCAGTTAACACAGAATGAAATATTGCCATATCAATTTTAGTGAGATTTGAGTACAGATTCTCTGAAGCAGTGATTCTCCAAGTATAGCTGAAGAAATGTGAGAGCCTCTCATAAAATTTAGAAGGCTCAAAGATCTCTTTTCTAACTACATATCTATGTGAGGCCAGATTGTTTTCAGATACTTTATTTAAAGTAAAATATTGCAACAGATTGAGTGCCAAAGCAGATATAAGAATTTGTGTTCTATAAGCCAGATATTAGGAAGATTTGCAAAAAATATAAAAGGATGTCACTCTTCTCACTATTACTTACTTTAGAAAATATAATTATTTCCATAAAAACATATTTTGTTAAACTTTAATGAGTTTATTATTTTTATTATTATTTTTTTAATTTTAATATTATTTTTGAGAGAGAGAGAGATAGAGAGTGTGAGCAGGGGAGGGCAGAGAGAGGGAAACACCGAGTCTGAAACAGGCTCTGGGCTCTGAACTGTCAGCACAGAGCCCGATACAGGGCTCAAACTCACGAACCGAACGTGAGATCATGACTTGAGCCGAAGTCAAACACTTAACCCAGTGACCCACCTAGGCGCCCCGAGTTTTTTTTTTTTTTTCAACGTTTATTTATTTTGGGGACAGAGAGAGACAGAGCATGAACGGGGGAGGGGCAGAGAGAGAGGGAGACAGAATCGGAAACAGGCTCCAGGCTCTGAGCCATCAGCCCAGAGCCCGACGCGGGGCTCGAACTCACGGACCGTGAGATCGTGACCTGGCTGAAGTCGGACGCTTAACCGACTGCGCCACCCAGGCACCCCCCCGAGTTTATTTTTAAATGAATGTTTTTTTAAAAATGAATGCTTAATTTGACCAATTCAGCCATCTTTAAGATGATTTTTTTTTTCTCTCCATTAGTGTATTACTTTTGGTAAATTATATTAACAGAATTTCTAGTGTTTCAATCCTTATTCACTAAGATATTATCTTGATAGGATTCTGGGATAAAGTCTAACTGGCCATTGTTTTATTTTTGTCATAGCCTGCTGGATTTGATTTACTGGTATCTTACTTAGATGTGAGCAGCTTAATTTCTGTTGATGATCTCTTCTCACCCAGGCAGCGGGGTGGATGAAATATAAAGGAAAGGAGTCAAGGAACATGGAGAACCTACTCACCCTTTTTGACATCCACTCCCGTGCTACTGTCCTCGAGGAGAGGAGAGCTGCCGGGTCCCTGGTACGTGAGATCTGTCAGGAATTTTCTCTGACTCAGAATTCCTTTACCTAAGTTACTGACCTGAAAGATTGGGATGGGAGAGCTCAAGTGTGATAAGCAGGACTTTCCGAGGTGGGGCAGGAGTTTGTTCTAGCTTCTAACCCTTTCTGTTCTCACAGTGCTGAACACAGACCATAGGCACAGAGTTGAGCATTCTTTGCATGAGGGTCACTATCCCTTAGGTACAAGCTTAGTGTCCATGGGCTCTGAGTTAAGAATGTTTTCTCTCAGGGGCCCCTGGGTGGCTCAGTTAAGTGTCTGACTTTGGCTCAGGTCATGATCTTACGGTTCATGGGTTAGAGCCTCGCATCAGTCTGCACTGACAGCTCCGAGCCTGGAGTCTGCTTCTGATTCTGTGTCTCCCCCTTTCTCTGCCCCTCCCCTGCTCTCGCTCTGTCTCTGTCTCTCAAAAATAAATAAATAAATGTAAGAAAATAAAAATTAAAAAAAAAAAAAAAAAGAATGTTTTCTTTCCACTCCACCTAGGCATCTGGGTAAAGAATTTGTGTCCTGGAAACTATTCACTGATTAAAAAAAAAAAACAAAAAAAAAAACAAAAAAAAAAACCCTTTATTAACAAAAGAAAATAATCGAGTTGTCAGGAGGTGGGGGATGGAGTGTTACTGTAAAAGGTAGCTGGAATTTGAGGAGTTACTTTAAGAGGCAAGCAACAATCCTCTTAGGAAGAGAACTCTGGGTTTTTGTTGTTGTTTTTTTAAATTGTTCCTAATGTTTATTCATTTTTGAGAGAGAGAGAGAGAGAGAGAGAGAGAGCACGAGAGAGGGAGAGGCAGAGAGAGAGGGAGACACAGAATCTGAAGCAGGCTCCAGGCTCTGACCTCATCACAGAGCCTGACACAGGGCTTGAACTCACAAATGGAGAGATCAATGACCTGAGCTGAAGCTGGATGCTTAACCAACTGAATCACCTAGGTGTCCAGAGAATTCTGTTGTTTTTTTATGTGAGGTCAGTCCTCCTTGGGGACAGCTGACAGAAAAAAAATTCTAGACACAGAATAGTTAAATTGCTCTGTACAATAACATAACTAGGATGTTAAACTGATAGACTGAGAGACAAAGGATTTCAGGGGAACTAGTCTAGTGAGGGAGCTTCTCTTGAAAAGAGGGGATTCTGAATAAGTTGGCAATCTTAGGAGTCCCAAGGGAAGGTCCAAGTGTCAGGGAGAATGACAGAGATGACAGATGATACATATCTTGTTTGGGTCACAAAATGACTTTGAACAGTTAGATTAAATGTGAGTTCTAAGCTGTTTTCAGGTCTGGGCTCTTATTACCCAAACAAAAAGGCCAAGAATGTGCTTAGAGTAGTCTTCAAAGACATGTATTCAAAGAACATAATTTTAAAGAACATTTGCTATTTTCAAAATCTTCAAGTATAGATTATCTCCGGAAAAATAAACAAGAAAAAGAAAATGGGGGTTACCTCTGGGAAATAGGATTGTAGTTGTCTGGGAAATGGGATGGGAAGAATTGCTCTTTATATTATGTCCTTGCTCATCTTTAAATTGTACCCATATGCTTTCACTGTCAGTTCAAAACGGAAATAATTTAAAATAAAAATCCAAATAAATAATCATACCGTGAAATCGGTGCTTTGTAGGACTGCACTTACTTATTTACTTTCTTCCCCCTATTTTAAAATGCCAGATTTTAAAATCAAAACATTTTCAGTGTTTTGAACACTGAATTATCTTCAATCCCTCAGAAAAAGAGGCCGTTGCACAAAACAACTTTGTGTTAATGGTGCTTGGGGGAATTACGGAGAAGGGGTAATAGACATAGGGCAACAGGTTAAAGAATAGGATAAGAAAATCACAAAACCAGAAATGGGAACGTACAATTGAGGGGAAAAGCAAGAATTTGGAGTAAGGGATAACCAGGGAAATAAAAAGTCCCTCAGGAAAACTCAAAAATCTCAGGAAATCTGAAGGATTTTCATCGCTCGCTGGAAGTGAAGCTTGAGTCAGTTTATTATGTTATCAAAAATGATACCATGAGGCTGAATGACTTGGAGACATTCAGGTTTCCTTTCTCTTTCAGTTACTTTAAAATCCTGCTTTACTTTCTTCTGAATGTACACCGTTTTGCTGATGCCTCTAATTTCTGTCTACCAGACTTACCAATAAATGATAATAAGGATGTTCAACTAGGACAGAGCACAAGGGGAATTTTACACATTTGGCTTACACATTACATTTTTAATGTTGCTGTTATATGTTATCTGTAACCCCGCGTAGCACATTTAACACAATTTAGCTTTGTCTTTGGTTTAACAATGAACTCCCATTGTTAGCTTCTGTTCAATACTTGGTCTACTAACTCGACCATGTCTTTTCATTGGAATTTCCGGTAGTAAGATCACTCCAACTGGATACTTGTGCGGAATTATGTTCCTACAGACATAGAAAATTGTTTATTTAACCTTCTCACATATATTCTCTTGTGTATCATTAGTCTATGGAAGTCATTTTCTGGGATCTTGCTGCCAGTTTACCTCAAAGGGTTGCTACGAAGACCAAATGGAATAATGAATGCAACACATTTAAATCAATGCCCGGCATAGAATAAGCGCTCCAGAAGTTACCTGTTGTTATACGTTTCTCCATTACCTATGGGGAAATTTTTAAGGCAGATTACAAATTCATCAGATAATTTGTTATCAGCAGCAAAACACTGCTAGCTGATGTCTTTATGGCTGAAATCTGCTAATATGACTACAACTGGCTCATTCAAGAGTCACATATACCCAAATATTGTCATCTAGACTCTTGTTACCCCCTAAACCAGCACATCGGTGACACTGGGGGAATTGGTTAGAAATGCAGCATCTCAGGGGCGCCTGGGTGGCGCAGTCGGTTAAGCGTCCGACTTCAGCCAGGTCACGATCTCGCGGTCCGTGAGTTCGAGCCCCGCATCAGGCTCTGGGCTGATGGCTCAGAGCCTGGAGCCTGTTTCCGAAGAAACTTCAGAAACTGTACTATGTATCCAGCAAGTGGAAGGTTCATTGCCTTCATGCTCAGAATTAGATCTGTGTTATATAGATTTTGTATTTTAGACAATTACAAGGCTGTGGAATTATTTGTAAATTTAGGAAGTTTGAAAAACCTCTGCTGTACTATTTATCTGGGAATAAATTTAAGCCAGTGTAATCCTGATAAATATTTAGTATGAAGCTCTTTGAATATTTATTTATTTATTTGTTAAATTTTTTTAATGTTCACTTATTTTTGAGAGACAGAGCATGAGTGGGAGAGGGGCAGAGAGAGAGGAAGACAGAATCTGAAGCAGGCTCCAGGCTCTGAGCTATTGGCACAGAGCCCGATGTGGGGCTCGAACCCCCACGCTGTGAGATCATGACCTGAAGTTGGATGCTTAACCAACAGAGCCCACCAGGCTCTTCTCTTCGTTATTTTCTTCATAACTCACGCAATAACAATAATTTAGAAGTCAGTTGTTATGAGAAACATGATTCTGTATTTTATGTTTTGTTTTTGTGTTTTTTGTTTTTTGTTTTTTTTTACTTAGGAAAAAACAATCTTCATATATTACACAGTAATTCTCTTATTTCATATTATGATGCCTTGGGTGATAGAGGAAAAGAATATAAATATCTTTTGTAGTGTATCATAAAAAAGGATGACAAAAAAATCCATTAAATTTTTTTTTCATTCTTTTATACAAATGGATAAACCAGCATTCTTTCCATTGTCCTCAGCACTTATGCCGGTAAAAACACAGCACACAAAATGATGGTGTTGGATGAGCTGGTTTCTAAAGTGCTTTGCAAGTGTGTAAAATGGTGAAAGTTCTACATATTTTCACTAACAATGTTTCACAAAATCAAATCCTACGGGTGACAAATGTTAAACTATCAGTCTCCTTTTCTGAAATTAAGATAAAATGAAGGAATGCCAAATACCATTCTTTCTATCATTTTTTTTTCCTTCACATACACTTAAGTCCGTACTATTAAAATCCAATACATGCCACGCTAATCTTTAACCTCCCACACATGGTCTAGACAACACAACTACACTTCGAAGCACATGAAAGCTTCTCTGAGCTTTTGCTCACACATGTGCTCCATCTGGATGATTCCCCACTCCCACACCTACCTCACCGCAAATGTCAATTAGAATAGTACTTCTAGGTCCTATTCAAATGTTTGCCTTCTCTCTGCTGCAGTGTGTAATCATAAGCGTTCTGAAAATGAAAAGGTGTCAGAGGTACAAATCGACAAAAGGGATCTAAGTCTCATATAATACTTGCAGAAGGCTGCTACTCCAGGGAACAAAAGGCTGCCCTCGCTGTTATGATAGCAGATTCTGTATCACATCTGCTGTATGTGCTCGACACAGCTCTCCCAACAGGTGCTCACGTCGCTATTCGCTTTCCCCATGTGATGAGTCCCGATTAAATCGATAAGTCAGTGCCCGGAGAGAGAGATGTCTTACCTTCTCGGGATGAACAACGCTGTCAGCATGACTGTGAGTTTTAAGTGAAGTGCAAAATTATGTTTAAATACTTGTCAGAAAAGGGTACCTGCTATAAATATAACATGCGATCACAATTTGTCAGGGCCAAGCATGTTGGGTCCTTGGAGACAGAGGGTGCATGTTTGCTTTACACTAACAATAACACCAATCAAAGGCAGCTTGTAAGACTTGTAAATCAAGTGAAGGTTACTGAGCAGGTGTGCAGGGAAGAGGCGATGTTGAGGAAAATGCTTGGAAGCCACTGCTGAGAGATACAGAGGTATTTAAAAGGATTCCAAGAGGGGACATCTTACTAATGTGTACAGTGTACACTCTCAGGGGTCTGGGTTGACTACAGGTGACAGATTACTGAGCCGTGCAAATCTTTTTTAAATGAAAAACAGAATTTTTAAGAGTCAGAACTTGCTATGACTCTCTCTCTTTCTGCGTGTGTGTGTATGTGTGTGTGTGTGTGTGATGTAACACAGCTTTATGTCAATACCTCCTCCCCTGTAGTGCTGTTTGATTATCCACTACTGGCAAAGCCAAACTACATGTGATTCCATCTAGACACATGCTGGGGACAGTCTCACCTACAAATGTCCACCAAAACTGACTTAGATGGGTTTCCTCTAATAGTGAGGTTTCCCAGAGCCCTGACTGCTTATTATATTACCTTGTCTCCTTCTCATTCGTTTCCTTGAGAAACATCCTTAAAATTCTTAGAATCTAGGTCTTTCAGGTTCTTCCCCATCATCAGGTCTTGCCTTTGTTTTGAACCCTTCAGCAGCAGCCAATGTCTATAACATAGGGATCTTTGCCACCTGGCCCCAGCTGACTTTTTCATTCTCAGCTCTATTTTTACACACGTGCATGTTGTATTCTAGCCACACTTAATTACTAAAGAAACTTCAAAGTATATAAACTTCCACTTTTCAATTACTTCTGCATAACTTCTTCAGATATTCCTAGTACACTTGCCATGATCAAGTTATTATTCCAATCTCACTTCCATAGATTTTCCAGAAAGGATCAACATAAGTGGCACATCATATATGTAGCAACTGTGTACATATGGATGTATATACTGTGCACATTGCAATGATGACTACTGGTCTACCCCTAGGATGGAGTTCTTGTCCCTGGATGCTATAGTGTATCTCATTTATTTTACAAAGTCCTTTCCAAAGTGCCCGGCACATAGCAAATGCTCTCTGAAAATATGTCTATAAATAGCTATTTCTCAAATTCTTCTAGTTTGTTAAGCTAAACATACATATCTGCATTTTTTGAATCCATTATTAAAATGGTTATTAATAATGCATGTGGCACTCTCCACATTACTGTTGCTGGATTACAACGCTACAAAGAGAAAGCTAACTCACACCTGGAGAAGCAGACAGCTGAAGCACAGGAACATTAAATACCATTTTTAGCTTCAGGCACCTCCAGATGCTTATGGGCTTCACTCAAATTTCAAGCCCACCTTCCCCTGATAAGACAGAAAAGAGGGGCGATAGGGAATGCATTTCACAGTAAACAGGCAGAGGGAGAAAAAAATGGATTTTTGTGACAATCGCTTGAAGCTCAAACCACCTTCCCCACAACATATGTTCTATCTTGGAGACGGGGAACAGAGATTCCATCATAAAACGACAGAGCCTGGAGGCAAAGGGGGTCCTTCCGCCCTGCTCTCTACATGAGAGAGCTGAGACCCACAGCATTTGGCGCTTTCTGCCACAGAATGGCCACTGCGGTTAAAGAATAAAGGAAATATTGGTCCATAGAGGCTAAAGGTCATGCCGACTCATTTCCCCCTGCTGGCGGGACTTGGGGAGGACCCAACCTCCAGCGTGGACTGGGCTGGCCCAGCGTGTTGCTGGGGTTCAAGTGAACAGTGGTGGCAACAGCCTCGTCACAGCTACGGGGAGTCCTGTAGGTTCACAAGTTTTCCTAACAAATTAGACTTCGTGATTTTGGTGTGGAAAAGGCTGTAAAGAGGACAGAGGGAAATAAAACGTCATGCACTATTATTCGAACCCTTAGTTTTCAAATGCCCAAATCCACATGGAAAAAAAAAAAAAAGAAAATCTTAGGGGTTCAAAATCTTTTTAGTTAATGATGGGCCAAAATCTGTATTTAAAAAGACTGTCTTGATAGTTTATAGACAGATTATAGATCAGGTTAAATTATATTATAAATGAATGGTCTAAGAAATTAATTGGTCTTGTGAAAAGCCATCCTCTTTCCTTAGAAAAAACACGTTTTGTGCACAAAATAAAAATCCCTTTACAGCCATCATAGCGTGGGGAGAGCCCTTGAGAGTGGATGGGCGGAAACCATTATGTAAAGACAATTTTCTTTGATGGGTAATTTTGACTCAAGACTTCCACATTCACCTGCGTGACACTTTCTTGGAACTACTTGCAATCTGAGACTCTGCATATCCAGCTCCCCTCCTTACTCTTTTCTTCACAGAAGTAGGGGTTCTCCTCACCTTTTCTGACTTCCCTTTTCATTCATAGGTATTTTCCCAACAAATCTCTTACAGATCTAATTCCTCTAATTCTTTTGGCTCCCTCTTAGAGGACCTGAACTGAGTCATCAAGTGACTTTATCCCCACCTGAGATTTTCTGTATAAACAACATTTCTCCCAGGGTAGAAAAATATATACATTCTTTAGTCCTTGGACTTTAAACATACATAGAGAGTTCTTCTTTTTAATGTTTATTTATTTTTGAGAGAGAGACAGAGTGCAAGCAGGGGAGGAGCAGAGAGAGGGAGACACAGAATCGGAAGCAGACTCCAGGCTCTGAGCTGTCAGCACAGAGCCCGACACGGGGTTTGAACTCACAAACTGCGAGATCATGACCTGAGTGAAAGTTGGACACTCAACTGACTGAACCACCCAGGTGCCCCTAGAGAGTTCTTTTTTAACACAAACAAGATTAAATCCCTATATAATGGGTTCCATGGTGGTTCCCCCCAAAAAGATACCTTACCCTCCAGAAACTGTGACTATGACCTTATTTGGAAAAAGTTTTTTTCAGATGTAATTACATTAAGGTTTTCAAGATGAGATCAGACTTGATTATCTGGCTGGACCCTAAATTCAATTCCTTATAGGGTATAGAAGAAAAGACACACACACACAGAAGCGAGGGCCATGGGAAGATGGAGACAGAGAATGGAGTTATGTAGCCAAAAGTCAAGGAATATGGGATCCACCCGAAGCTGGGAGACTCAAGGAAAGCTTCTCTCCCACAGCCTTCAGAGTGAGCTCAAGACCGCTGACACCTTGATTTAGACTTCTGGCCTGGAGAAACTGTGACAGAATAAATTTCTGTTATTTTAAGCCACCAAGTTCAAGTTTGTGATAATTTTTTTACATTACCCTAGCAACTGATACACCCTGCCAAGTGAGAACAGGGAGATGAACAGCTTTTCATCTCCTCTGAGTACTGAAGAGGTAGCTAGGACTAAAGTAAGACAGAGTATAAACCTCATAGCAAAACCCACAATAACATTAAAACGAAAGGAAAATTACAAACAAATATTACTAATAAACATGCTGAAAAATCTGCTACAAAATGTAACCAAAGTGAGTCTGGAATATACCAACCCACTATACATCAGAAAGAATGCAAGTTTACTGTGATGATCACTTTGTAATATATACAAATACTGAATCATTATGTTGTGCATCTAAAACTAAAATAATGTTATGTGGCAATCATTTCCAAAAAAAAAAGAACAAAATATTTGGTTCAACATTCAAAAATGAATAAGGATAACTTATCATACTAACAAATTAAAGAGGAAATGCTGTATGATCAACTCAATAGATGAAGAAGGACATGTGACTCAAATAAATGGAGAAACATGCCATGTTCATGGATATAAAGAGTCAATATTATTAAGATATCAGTTCTCCCCAGTTTGGCCGATAGATTCAACAAAATATCAGTCAATATCCTAGTAGTTTATATGGAGGATTTGACCATGGAATTCTAAAATTTATATGGAAATGCCAAGGACTTTGCAAAAATAATTTTGAAAAGATCATTATACTCATGCTGCCTGGTTTTACTTATCCTCTCTGATTGTAATCCTCACTGTACAGCTACAGTTACCAAAATGTTGTATAAATGTCATGAAGATAAAGAGATCTGTGAAACAGAAAACAGGCAGACCATGACTAGACCCAAATATATATATGTTTAATTGTTGTTTGGCAAAAGCACCAAAGTAAATTAATGAGCAAGAGATCATCTTTTCAACAATAGTGTTGGAACTGGATGTTTGTAGAGATTAAAATGAACATGAACTCTTACCTCACACATGTGCAAAAACTAATTCAGGATGGATCATAGACCTAAACGTAAACACTAACACGATAAAACTTCTGGAATAAAATGGAGGGGAACATCTTTGTAAAGATGGAGGAGACAAACATTCCTCTTACAGGACCCAAAAAGCTAACAATAAAAGAAAAAGATGAGAAGTGGGCCTTATTAAAATTAATAACTTTGGCCCTTCAAATGGTATTATTGAAAAATGGAAAATCAAGACACGGACTAGAAGAGATTATTTGCCAGAAACATATTTGAAAAAAGACTTGTATGGGACGCCTGGGTGGCTCAGTCGGTTAAGCGTCTGACTTCAGCTTAGGTCATGATTTCGCAGTCCGTGAGTTTGAGCCCCGCGTCAGGCTCTGTGCTGACAGCTCAGAGCCTGGAGCCTGTTTCGGATTCTGTGTCTCCCTCTCTCTCTGACCCTCTCCCATTCATGCTCTGTCACTCTCAGTCTCAAAAATAAATAAACGTTAAAAACAATTAAAAAAAGAAAAAGAGGGGCGCCTGGGTGGCGCAGTCGGTTAAGCGTCCGACTTCAGCCAGGTCACGATCTCGCGGTCCGGGAGTTCGAGCCCCGCGTCAGGCTCTGGGCTGATGGCTCAGAGCCTGGAGCCTGTTTCCGATTCTGTGTCTCCCTCTCTCTCTGCCCCTCCCCCGTTCATGCTCTGTCTCTCTCTGTCCCAAAAATAAATAAAAAAAAGAAAAAAAGAAAAAGAAAAAAGACTTGTATTCACAATATATTAATGGAAAAACACTCCTGTAACTCAGTATCAAGTCAAACAAGGTAATAAATATAAACAGATATGTGAAAGACACCTTATTGAGAAATATATACCAATGCTCAAGTGCATGAAAACTTCTCAGAACCCTTAAATATGAGGAAAATGCAAATTTATAACATAAAATGCCATTATATATCATAATTTTTAAAGGTTTACAAAATATCAAGTGTTGGCAGGCTATTAAGTAGGTGGAATTTTCATACTTTGCTCATGAGAGTGTAAAATAATACTACCACTTTGGAAAAGCAGGTTCTAAAATGTGAAACGCATAACAACTCTGTGACCCAATAATTCCACACCTGGGATTTTCTCCCAAATAAATCCAAACCCAGGTCCACAGAAAACTTGTGCAAGAATGTTTTCCTGAAAACTACCCAAACTGGAAGGAACTCAAATGTCCATCAAAAGATAAATGAATAAATAAATCTTGGTATATTCTTGAAAATGGATCACTATTTGGCTACAAAAAGGAGTGAACTACTGATAAATATAACAATGTGGATAAATCTTAAAACATTTTTTAGTGAAAGAAACCAAATACCATAGAGTATTCCACTTATTAGAAGTTCCAGAACACGTTAAATCAATTGTAATGACTTAGGTCATTTATTGCTATAATTAGAGGGAAGATGGGGGAGAAATGATTAGAAAGGACATTAGGCAACTTTCTGGAGTTATTTATTATTATTATTATTATTTTTATTTTATTTTATTTTTTTTTAGAGAAAGAGAGCACGTGTGTGTGTGGTGCACATGGGGGAGGGGCAGAGGGAGAGAGAGAACCTTAGCGCAGGGCTTGATGTCACCACTGTTAGATCCTGACCGGAGCTAAAATCAAGAGTCAGATGCTCAACTGACTGAGCGATCCAGACACCCCTATTCTTTCTTGATTTGGATTACAAACCATGTATAATTTATCAATGTTTCCTATATGAGACACTTAAAATCTGTGTATACAATGGGATAGACTTTTACCTCATTAAAAAGAAAAAGAAATAGAAATTAATGCTAAAATTAAAGAGAAATCAAGGTAGGATACATTTTTAAATAGGTATATTTAAAAAAAGACATACTTAACATGAAATCATAGGGACTCATAAAGGGTGGACTACAATTTTGCCTCCTAAGTTTTATAGCTGTGAATGATAAATATTGAGCTAAAACCCTTATGAAACACTTTAAGGAAGGTAGCAATGAACCACATTTGAAATGGGAACATAGTTTGGGAGAGCAGGGATATATATTTTTTTAATTTGTTTATTTATTTTGACAGAGAGAGGAGAGAGAGAGAGAGAGAGAGAGAGAGCCTGCAGGCAGAGATTTTGATGTATCAGTTAGTAGAGTGTATTTTCATATCCAGGACCTCTAGTCTCTCTTTCTGAGTACAAAAGAAAAAAAAATCAGGGGACTGATTAATCAAGCATTCAAAAGATTCAAAGAGGCAGAGTAAAGCTGACTTATTAACGTCACCCTTCACCCTTACTCCCCTTGGTGACTACCATCACCTTTTCTTAGTTAATTGGCCTCAATTGATCATCTATAAAAAGAAATTTAATTAAACTGAAGACCAACTTTTTTTTTTTTTTTTTTTTTTTTTTGAGAAAATACTGCTTACCCACTAATATCATGACCAACAAGACAAATACATAGCATGGTCATATGTGCATCCAATTCCGGTGGGGCTACCAGAAAACCACCGAGAAGGGGCATGTGAATGAGGATTAAATGGTGTCCTCTGTCATAGACCATAAGGCTTTCAGGTTTAACATCTACTGATAGGTCGTGATCTACTTTTTATAGTCTCTTAGACTAGATATTTAAACGGAGTGCTGCTTTCAAAATTTGTAAATTGGTTTTCCCTTCATTAAACACTAAGATGATACATGGAGGAAAGAAGGAAACCTAGCAATGTATTTAATACCCTTTATTTATGTCATTATTCCTTCCACATTTATTTACTATATTTGAGGTAAAAATGATAGTTGCAGACTGCACAAACCAGCAATAACTCCATTATAACGAAATCAAACATTTTCATGTCTGTAACCTTTGCCAGCTATTTCCCTTAATTATACCTTGCAGGAATATAAAAAGCTCTTCAGTAGCCATAAAAATAATTTAACAGCTTTGAGTATCAGTAGCAACAAAAAACAACAGCAAAAATTTTGTGGTGAGTTAATGAAGGCCTACTCTCTGCATCTCAACCAAAAATGTATCTTGAAGCATAAAAAAGCGACATTTACTCATTTCTCAGATAGAGAAACAAAAAGCAAATAATCCTAAAAGAAAGGAATTAATCATAAATTTATTCACTCATGCAGGTCATCTTTGCAACCTGGGAGTTTCAACTTCTCATGTACGTATGTGTGTGTGTGTATAATATTTTATCATTCACAAGGAAAGGGCAGGAAGAGAAGGAGAGAGAGAGAATCCCAAGCGGGCTCCGTGCTGTCAGCGCAGAGCCCAATTCAGGGCTGGAACTCATGAACCCTGAGATCATGACCTGAGCCAAAATCAAGAGTTGGACACTTAATCGACTGAGCCACCCAAGCGTCCCATCCTTATGTCTTTTGAAAGGAAATACTGTCAGGTTATTTCTCTCAAATTTAGAGTATCTAATTCTGGGTGTAGAGATTCTTTTTCATGTTTATTTATTTTTGAGACAGAGAGAGACAGAGCATGAGCGGGGAAGGGGCAGAGAGAGAGGCAGACGCAGAATCCGAAGCAGGCTCCAGGCTCTGAGCTGCCAGCATAGAGCCCGATGCGGGGCTCGAACTCACGAACTGGGAGATCATGACCTGAGCCGAAGTCGGCCGCTTAACCGACTGAGCCACCCAGGCGCCCCTAGAGATTCTTAAACTTTAAAAACATAAAATAGGCAAGGGTGTAGAAGTAGGCAGTGGCATGATGGTCTCCAGAGAAGGTGAGGAGAAGGTGATATGGGGGATCTGTAGTTCAAGGGTGTCAAGTCACAGTTGTACAAGGTACATTCCAAAGATCAGCTGTACAATTAACTGCAGTGCCTACAGCTAGCAGTAAGTTATGGCATACTTAAAATTTTATTTGTGAAGAGGGAGACCTCATGAGTGCCATTACCGCAAACAAACAAAGGGACACAGGAAAATTTGGGAAGTGAGGGATAGGTTTATTACCTGGATTGTGGTACAATAACATGTGTATACATATGTCCAAACTCACTGTATGCAATTTTTTTCTATATCGACTACACCTCAAAAAAGCTGGAAAAAAAAAAGGCTCTTCTTGGCTAAGCAATGAAGTCAACTAGGAGACTTCCTAAAGTTTCCATATCTTACCAAGACTACTTAACTAATGAGCTGTGAAGAACCATTTGAAGACAGGTAGTTTTCGGGGCGCCTGGGTGGCGCAGTCGGTTAAGCGTCCGACGTCAGCCAGGTCACGATCTCGCAGTCTGTGAGTTCGAGCCCCGCATCGGGCTCTGGGCTGATGGCTCAGAGCCTGGAGCCTGTTTCCGATTCTGTGTCTCCCTCTCTCTCTGCCCCTCCCCCGTTCATGCTCTGTCTCTCTCTGTCCCAAAAATAAATAAACGTTGAAAAAAAAAAATTAAAAAAAAAAAAAAAAAGACAGGTAGTTTTCAACATTCTAACAAGGTATCTTCATTCTAACAAATCAAAGACACACCTGACGTGTCCTTAGAACATGTAGATTTCTTCCTCTTTCCCTCACCAATCTTGCATTTAGATACACTTTTCTCTGTTCTGAGGCTACTCTCTTTCAAGCTAAAAATTTATACAAAAGACTTTGCTAGTGGTGTTCCAAGTTATCTTCTCAGAGACTTTCAAAATGGGACCATCTTGGCCACTAACTTCAAAACAAAGTACTGGAAACCCAAACTGTGTCTGGTAGATTATGAACAGAGCTACAATTAGTTCCGGAACATAAAAACAGCAGCCAGAGGAAGAAAGATTTTATAATAAAGCACATCCAAGTAAACTATATTAAATTCAATTATGGGCCTGGAGCTAAGCTCTTAGAAAGGAGCAACTAAAAAACAAAACAAAACAAGCAAACAAACGTTAAATAGAATTAATTCCCACACGTGAGACTATGCCACAAAAATCTGGCATTTTGCATCATTTTTTATGCTTTGGTTCCTTCTTCACTTTTTACAAATCATTCAGATGGCATATGGATCTACAACAGGTTTTTCTCCCGACCATAGACTCATCGGTTTTTTCTATTTGTTTCTCTTCTGGGGATTAATAGTGTTATCATCCTCCCACTTAGTTCAGTGAGAAACTTCAGTCATGTTTGATTTTCGCTGTCCTTCATGATGAAATTCAATCAGCCACTAAACCCTGGGATTCTGTATTGGGTCCACGATTACAATCTCATTCTAGGTCCTAATCATATCTGCCCTGCATTATAGCTTGGCCTCCTATTGCCCATCTTTCTTCACTCTGACCAAACCAGTGATGCGTTATTACTGAACACACTGATCCTGCTGTCTTTCTACGACAAAATGGAGTATATTCTTCTAGGCGTTATGTTTAAGACCTTTCTAAGTTCTTGTGTCTTACAAACAACCTTTCTTGTTTCCCTCCCATTACTCCTGCACGTGCCTCCTATGCTCTGGACACAATGCCTTTCATTGCTGCTGAATCCTGCTGGGCTTTAATAAAAAATCCCACACCTCCATTTCTGCACTTACTACATTATGCATTTGTTTATACCCCTGTATTTCCCATGAGAACATGGATCCTTCAAATTTAGAGACCTGTTTTGATCACATTTTGATTATCCAGTTAGTTCAATGCCTTGTATACAATTTGTTCAAAGTACATAAGACCAAAATTTTTGATTTGGTGCTGCAAATACTAGGCCTTCATTATCCTGTTTTATAACAAGCTTATCATTGACTATTTCCTTTTTTCCTTTCATAACACTCTATTTCACCGTGATTGACGTAAGGAAGTACAGCAAGGAGGAGGTAGTCAGTAAAAAACTAGCTGTGGGTGATGCTTTGGAGACAGGGTATTCTTGGATAAAAACTGTAGAATTTGACTGTGAGCTCTGGAGTTAAGCTCCCCAACTTTGGGCCCCAGCTCTAAATGTGACATTATGTGACTTGAGCAAGTTATTTGGACAATCAATACCTCACTTTTTTTCTTTAATTGGGGACCATACAACACATAGGAAATATTTCTTTTTAAAAACATTTTTTAAACTGTTTATTGATTTTTGAGAGAGAGAGAGAGAGTGAGCGGGGAAGGGGCAGAGAGAGAGGGAGACACAGAATCTGAAGCAGGATCCAGTCTCTGAGTGTCAGCACAGAGGCCGACGCAGGGCTTGAACTCATGAGCTGTGAGATCATGACCTGAGCCACCCAGGCATCCCCTGAAATACTTCTTAAGCACCAGGTCCTATTCTAAGTATTGTGGGTGGAGTGGTGAAGAAAACAAATTCCATGCCCGTCAGGATTTTATTTTCCAGCAATTATCTCAAAGATTTGTGGGAGAATTACATGATCTAATGGATGTTAAGCACTTAATAGAGTGCTAGGCGCATAGAAAATGCCAACACAGTAAATATTATCATTATTACTACTACTACTATTAATTACTGGCATCCTTATTATTTAATTGACAGGCATGGATACCAAAAAGCTAAGGCATCATTCATTTCCTCCATTCTAATCTTCGCAACCCCTATTTCTAGGTGTAATCATGTCCCTGTTTCTGCAGGTGGCTCAGCCTCCTCTCTCTCCCCTAAAACCTAGGTTTAGTTAGCACCAATGGAAAGCTTGTGACAGAGACAGGGGAATTACTCAGAGTAAGTTTCCTTGATGCTGGTTGCATGCATGTGCCTTGTCTGCTTTGCTTCCTCAATGCTTCTGTAAACCTCTTGGTTCCTATCTGCAAAGCCTTTTGGTCTAGTGGATTGCCTGGTCCTTCACTTTTATGTGTCCTCATTCTCATGCACCTGCTCACCTGGTATCATTCTCACAGCTGGCCCTGGCCTCTATGATCTATGGCACCTGAGCTCTGTCACTGCCTCCATCTACAGTTTGATTACTTGTGAATTTGGCTCACTGAATTACAACCCAGTTGGTGATTCCTAGCCAGCCGAATTGAGCCACCTCCTGGGTCTCGTGACTCCCCATGTTCAACCCTACACTCTTGTCACTTTAAAACCAACGTAAGTGAGGGTTTACTAACTGCTGTGCATGTAACAATACAAGTAATCATTATAG
Source organism: Puma concolor (assembly GCF_028749965.1). Classification (NCBI taxonomy): domain Eukaryota; kingdom Metazoa; phylum Chordata; class Mammalia; order Carnivora; family Felidae; genus Puma; species Puma concolor. Next base: position 82,741,174 of record NC_141668.1, on the reverse strand, counting down.
CATCCCCTTGAGGTAATTTGTCAAAGCGTTATCATTATGAAGCAACAGAGTTGGGATTTGAGTCTATTCCGTCTGACTCTAGAGGCTGTGTTCTCAGAGACCAGGAAATACCACTTTTCATCTGACCTGAGGGTGATGGCCCAGAATTTCACAGCCTAGCTCTTACAAATAGCTCAAGTGGGTTTCTTTCTGTCAACTCCACGTGCAAAAATTATACGAGGTCGATATTTGTTGTTTTAAGCCATCCTATATCCTTTTCTACTTCCTGCTGCATGTGCAGCCTTGGAAGGAAAGCCAATGAAGCCAGAATGCTCAGCCCAACTTCTCAGGAGCTTCTTAAACAAGGAACCAGTCTCTTAAATCATCATTTATTTAGTTATTATTTTTTTTTTGCTTCATTGATAAAAACAAAGGTATGCCCAGCTGACCTATGTTCCCCTACTCAAATTCTCTCTCAGAACTTTGAAATTTGAGAAATTTGAAATTTAAATGACCCAAATGGAGAGGAAAACAAAAACAAAAGCTGTATTCATTATTCATGTATTTATTCATTCCAGCAGTGGTGCCTGAAGACGATCCAGAGGTCCTCACTATGGAGACCCTGTCCTTCCAGGTGCAAGTTTCCTTTCCTTTCAGGTCTGCATTTCAGTTCTCTCCTCAGTCCTGAATGCCTTCATATCCTTCTAAGCAATTCTCTTTTTTGCTTATATTACAGTGTTGGTTTCTGTTGCTTTTCAGCTGTTATGTATAATAGATAATGAATAATTATCCTAGGATGGCAATTTTTCAGGAAGAAGTATTTTTCATTAGCTAATAACTTTGTCCTTCCTTACTTGATTTGCTGTCATTGGCTTCTTCAAAGACAATGTGAATATTTTGAAAGATTAATTTAGGTGAAAATATGATGCCAGATGAGAAGAAAATCAATGTGGAAAAAATACGCAGTATTTTATCAGCTGCTATTTCACACATGGGAAGGGAAGGAAGAATGGGAGAGGAGGCTTGAATGAGGGAGAGAAGAAAGGGAGAAAGGAGGAGAAAAAGGAATAGAGAGAGGAGAGAGAAGGAAGGAGAGGAGGACAGAGAGGAAGAAAGATAAAGAAAGAAAGGAAAAGAAGGGGGGGAAGGAGGAAAGAAGGGAAAAAAGAAAGAAGCTCCATGGTTATTTGCAAATAACAATCCTTTTTCACGCAGTCCCAGACAGGAAATTCAGAACTCAGCTAAGATAGCATGTCACAGACTTAGATCTATATATGTGTTGAAGAGTGGGTGTTAAAGTGGATTTCTTTTCTGAAATGTGAACTCCAAATTCCACACTTGGAAGCAAATAAGGAACCTTCTGTCTGTGATTAGAAAATCCGTCTCCACAAAATAGAAATGGTAAAGCCTCAACACTCAGACCAGCCTCCTCGCAGCCTTTCTCAAAACTCCTGTGAACACTCGGACATTCATTATTCAAGTTAAAGGCTGAGTGGCCATTATCACTGAATGGGACTGTTATGCTCTCTGTATATGATGTGAGAGAGAAATTAGACCATACAGATAGGAGCCAATTTCCGTGTGCCAGGTACTGCATTGGATGGTTTGCATAGATTTTCCCATTTCCACAATCCTAGCTGGTGGGTAGTTCAGTCTTCCTTTTAGACATACAGAAACAGAGGTCAGGGTGGCATACAATAATTTTCCATAGTTCACCTACCTAGTGAGTCACCAAGATAATATATGTGTATGTATCCATGTGTTATGTTTCTAATTTGATGAATCATTTGGATATCTTAAAAGTTAAGTATAATTGTCACTGGAATGGATCATATTCATAAATATTACGCACAATATTTAAGGATAAGTAAAAAAGAATTCCCACTATGATGGACTATGTCTCGGGAGTTGTTCTGATTGAATTGTTATAAAGCGCTCACTTTTGTTGTACTTATTTACTTCACCTGAGTCTTAAAATCTTGATTAAGCAAACAGATGCCTGTGGTCAGGAATCTAATCTGCCTTCCTTTGATTCAGCGATCCTAAGACTCTCTTTCCCACTTATCTCTCCACTATCGTATTTCACAGCTAAAATCTTTACTTTCAACCCTAGGAAATAGTAATTTGTATTGGTCATCCCTTGCTGTATAATAAATTAGCACAAAATGCGGTAGTTTAAAGTAACTTACATTTCCTGGTTCAGGAGTAGTTGCTCTGAGTGAGGTATCCAGTGCAGCTGACCTTGGTCCTCTGACTCAGGGTCTCTCACCAGAGGCAGCCATGCTATCGTCCGAGGCGACAGGCGTCTCAAGGTTCAGCTGGGACAGGATCTGCTCCCAGGCTCACACACCAGTTATTGGTGAGACTCAGCTCCCTATGGGATGGTGCACTGACTGTTGGCTTGAGGCTGCCCTTGGTTCCTTACTCTTTGGGACTCTCCAAAGGGTAGCCCACATCTGGCAGCTGGTTTCATCAGCGTATGCAAAGGAGAGACCAAGAGAGAGAGTACCACCACCATTTTTATAACCCACTCTTGAAACTGACATCACTTTTACTGTGTTCTCTTTTTTAGAAGCAAGCCACTAGAGGAGGGGATTTCCCGAAGGTGTGAATTCTAGGAGGCAGGGAGCATTGAAAGCCATTTTAGAAGCAGCCCATGACACTAGGACAGAAATAACCAGCTTCTCCCCCGCTTAGTAAAAGGCTCACTTGCCACCGGTGCAAATATAGCAGGCGTGTCTCAGCCTTTGGAGCATCACACAGGCCTCCACCTCCATTACTTATAAGATGGGATGCTCAGAGATTCACTCGAGCGCTCTTTTAAATGGCTTTGAAGAGAAGGCAGTAAGAGTGAGTTAGCACTAGTTAGTACTTCTCTGTGAACTCTTTTGCCTTGTATTTTTGATCTCTTAAAGGCCCCCTCAAGTAAAAGGAGTATTTGGTTCCTGAACCATTTTCCTCACTTAGACACAGGCTTAGAAATGAAAGACCTGGCCATAATGAAGCAACTTAAACCTCCGAGTAACAAACACAAGTTTAGGCCAAAGTTACTTAGAAGTTAAGTCGTAATAATAGGCGAAAAGAACTTTCTTTGACCAGTAAATGAGAGCTCAAATCATTAGAGAATGACTACATAACTTAAGGATGTAAGTGACAGAAATATATGCACAGTGGATGTTCATCTTTTTGTAATTCCTGGAGATGATGTAGATAGAGCACGTTATTCATGACTGCGTCCCCACTGTCAGTGATCTGCACACTTCTACCCCCATGCTGGGCATGTAGCAAATTCTTGTTAAGTGGATGGGTGAGGATTTTATATATTACCCTGCAGTAAGAGTTATGATTTTAATATTTACACAGTCAACTAACCAAAAGCAAAATAATTCTTTGCATTATCCTTGCATTCAAACTAGCTCTGCTTTTACAAATTTCCCAGAATAACATAAAAGTAAGTCTAGGTGCTAAGTAGTATCTTATTACACTGTGGAACATAAACCAGCACATAAATATATTTCTTATGGAAACAGAGAGTTTATGTGTTTAGAGAGGTACATTCAGGGACCTGTAGTCTGAAGCTCCTATCACAGAAATTCAAATCGGGTTTTAAATGTAACATACAGTTCCCATTAAGTTACATTTGTGAATGTAACTTTCATTTGATAGTTTAGGAGTGTCCTGATTTGGGGAAACTTGAGCTGAACCATAGACATTGTTGCTTTTGTAGGTCATAAGTGATCAAATACAATCAATTTCACGAAGTAGTCTAAAATCAGCGAGCAAGAGAATAACACGGAAAAGTAAAGGGAAAATTCTTCAGAATACCAAAAAGAATGAGAGGAATCCTTCTGCCTCATATTCAGTGAGTGTACTCACATTTGTGTGCAAAACACTAATCTCAGGGATATACAAATATGACGCAGAAAACCTTGAGAAACTGAATTCAACAGAGAACATAACAATTACTGACCAACAGCTATACTGTGAGGCTCAGTATGGCCTCACAGTGGTTAGTTTCATGAAGACAGCACAACCAAATTTGTACAGTTCAGAGGAGAGAGAAATCACAATGAGCTAGGTGCCACATGTGCAACCAAAGAATCTTGTTATCCCACAGAAATCTACAGGACCATAAATTGTGCTAATCTCAGTATCATAATAAACTAAAGACTTCAACCCATTCTTATCTAGACCGGTAGCTGGCATCCCTTCAGTATAAGGAGAGTGTTCAATACTGAGAATCCTCCACTAAGAGACTTTAAGAGATTTCTCATTCTGCCACTTTATCTAGGGGCCGGATGTTGGTGAATTTCACAGAGCTGAGTCACAGGCTCTCTTTGCAAAGCAACTCCTCCTCTTATCTGACAGTCACGAGGCCCTCCCTCTGGAACCAGTCTCTGGTTCATGCCCTTTCTATTATGATAACTGAGAAAATAAGCAGCTCATTACAGACGCTACTCACTTGAAAAATTCACAGCCAGACCCACTGATTAAATCACAGCCAAGGGAGGCTGCACTGGTTCCTGTGCTCAGGTCATTCCAGGTTTTCTTCATACTTCAAATTCAAATGATCTCTAAATGGGAAAAAAAAAAAAAGATATATTTAGAAGAGGTGTAGGGAATAGCTATCTAAAAACTTTAAAAGAGCACATTTTCAAAGGGAAGGGAAATGATCCTAAAACGGGATTTGGCATGATTTGTATTAAGAAACATCAACCTGGTTTATAACTAACGAAATGATACAGGTTAGGCTCAGGTATTTTTAGAAAGTGCCTATAATTTTGATCTGAGAAACATCTATCAAACTTTGGTTGTACTACACATGTATTTCCTTCTTATAATTGGGTTTCCAGGGTTAGGAATAGTAGCAGTCCCGACGAAAATTGCATATTGCTCTGCTATATAAAGTCGCCTGTTCGCAGATGGAGAATTAATGCCCATGCTATCCTGAGAGGCAAGGGTAAGTTGTACACAGCTCCTCATAGGAGCCACAAAATGTTGAGGCAGTATAGTGGCCATGTTAAGCCCAGGGCTGTGGAGTCAGTCTTACTGGGACTGAACATCAGTTCTACCACTGACTGTGACCTTGGGCAAGTCCCTGAAACTTGCCAGACAAGGGTCCTCATCTGTGAAATGGGTGGTCAAGAGTCTTTCCTCTTAGGGTTGCTGGAAACATGAGAGAAGAGAATACTTGCGTAGGGCCTTGCCCATTTTAAGTGTGAGCCTTTGACAATGAACTTCTGCTAACACTCTTCTCACCACCTTCTTTGCTGGGAAGAAGGCCTCATCTAGTAAAACCCCTAGGAAAAATTAATTATTTTGTACCCACTTTTCTGACATTTTCTAAGTGACAACTTCCAATTTACCTTATAGTAAATAGCAAATAGTTATAGTAGAAGATTCTGGTCTTTTCTCTCTTTTAGGCATTTTATGAACATTAACAATGCTTTAATTTAAATACCGAAGGGAAGGGCTAAGAACTACTCTGGTGGAAACATAAAAGAGGTATTTTGTGTAGAGCTGAACAGCAAATCAAAAAATGACTATCTGCTTGCCCTGCTGCTGAAGGTCACACTGAAAGGCAATATTACTGTGCCAAAGCCAATTAGTTTTCTAAAAGATACCGTCGATCAAGCTCAGTGAGAAGGAAGAAGACATGTCTCTGCTGGATGTATTTATGTGAATATGCTATTGGCCAGAGAAAGAACTGTGAGACTTATCCTGGCATCAGTGCTCCTTTGGGCTTGAACACTCTTCATGATAGTCTTTACTTGGTCATTGGTAGAATTTTTGGCATAGCAACCCTGACTTTCCATTCAAAATTTACTCCAAAGTCCTCAAAGCTCTTTACTGATAAAGATGTAACTTTGTGTAAATAGGGAATCCCCAAACAGACACATGGATGTGATATAAGTTTATTGCCTTCTTCCATAAAAGTGCAAAGGTCCGAGACTGATGGCGTATCCTTGCCATTCTCAACACGAATACCATCTTGGGGTCCAAGGCAGCAGATCCAATGTTTGCTGATTTCTGCCAGCACAAAAAGGAAAGACAAAGGACAGACAACTTCCTTTGTAAGGGATTTTCCCCACCAATTACATACAATGCATTTGGCCGGAGTGTGGTGACTAGCTGTAAGGGAGTCTAGGTTGGTGGTTAGATGTCCAGTTGTATGTGAAAAGACTCTATAGTTGCCAGAAGAAATACAATGTAAATTGGGAGTGATCAGCAATCTGTAGCATAGTCTCCTTCCCTAATCAAAGGCAACACTTTAGTTCCTAATGCATCCATGTCTGCTTTGCTAAATAGGCTCTCCATGAGCCATTCTGGCTACAGTGGTCACAACGGGCATCTTGAAGTTTCTTGAATTCATTTTGCCCTTTGCATTTTTTGCTATTGGTTTTTCTTTTTCCTATTTTATTTGTCTCTCAATAGCCTATCTTTCCTTTGAGACCTGAGAAGAATTATGTCTAGGTGTGAAATAATCCATAACCTTGACATAACAGAAACAGTATAGAGGAGAAACAAGCCAAATGCAGATCTTCTTATTAAGGCAAAGGTTTTGTTTACCACAGTGAGGGAGGGCATACAGTTCTACCAGTTACACAAAGCTCAGGATCATCTGTCCTAGTAGGACATATATTAGGAGAGGTCAACATTGTGGCTGTTGGCCAATTAAGAAATAAGGCGGCGTGTCTGGTAACATCATAAGATTTGTTCTTAAATGATGAACCATGATAGACTATTAGGGACAAAGGGTCTAGTGCTGGGATAAAAGAGGATATCAGTACCTACAATATATTAGGCAGTTACAGCAAATGGCTGAAGCATGAGGCATGATAAGTTATCAGAAATTAGGATATGGGAAGTTAATGAGAAACTCAGGGATTTGGGCTAGATACCCAGGAAATTATAAAGCAAAGACATAAACTTCAAGGTGTAAGGCGCCAGAAGGACTGAAAATTTACTACTGCATCTTCCTTATGTCTTTGCTGCTTCTCTCATCCCCTCTTGGCCATGATCTCATCCCCTATATCTTTCTCTCCATTCCAATGGTTACTAATCCACAAGAGTATTCCCTTCCTCTTCTGAGAACCATTTTGTCTGACTATTTCTGATAGCAGTGGATTTCAGCTGATACCTTCTGCTAAAGCACTATAAATTTCCACTCGTTTTCTGGGACAGAACACTCCTTCTGAGCCTTTTAAACTCAGAGTTTGAAATAACTTAAGACATGGTGTTTTGAATGATTCTTCTACATTGATTATACAGATAACTAGGACTTAACCATAGCTCAGAGAATTTTTGTTACTACTGCAAGAAGAGATTGAGAGAGGAACGTGGTTTTAAAGAGAGAGAAACAGAGATAGAGAGAGACAAAGAGACAGAGAGAAACATCTTGTTACATACAGGGGAGTCCCTGTAAGATTATCAGCAGATTTTTCAGCAAAAGTCTTTCAAGACAAAACGGACTGGCATGATATATTTAAAGTGCTGAAAGAAAAGCAAACAAAAAAAAGCTTCCAACCAGGATACTCTACCCAGCAAAGTTATCATTCAGATTTAAAGGGGAGATACAGAGTTTTCCAGACAAGCAAAAGCTAAGGAGCTCAGACAACTAAAATGGCCTTAAAAGAAAAAAAAAAAAAAAAAAAGACCTTACAAGAAATGTTAAAGAAACTTTTTTTTTTTTTTAAGCTGAAAAGAAAGGGCACTAATTGGAAAACATATGGAAGAATCAATCTCACTGGAGAGGTGAATATACAGTAAAGGTAGTAGAATAGTCACCTATAAATCTAGTATGAAGGTTAAAAGATAAAAGTTGTAAAAGTAATTATGATTATAATAATTAATTGATACACAAATAAAATTTGACATCAAAAATATAAAACTGAGTGGGTACATTGGTGGTTTGGTCAGTTGATTATCTGACTTTGGCTCAGGTCATGATCTCACAGTTCATGAGTTCAAGCCCCATGTCAACTCCCCTGCTTGTTTCTCTCTCTCTCTCTCTCAAATATAAACAAATATTTAAAAACTGGGGCTAAATATAAACTGGCTAAATAAAAAGCTGGGCTAAAATTGTCAAGCTTTAGGGGCGCCTGGGTGGCGCAGTCGGTTAAGCGTCCGACTTCAGCCAGGTCGCGATCTCGCGGTCCGTGAGTTCGAGCCCCGCATCGGGCTCTGGGCTGATGGCTCAGAGCCTGGAGCCTGTTTCTGATTCTGTGTCTCCCTCTCTCTCTGCCCCTCGCCCGTTCATGCTCTGTCTCTCTCTGTCCCAAAAATAAATAAACGTTGAAAAAAAAAAATTTAAAAAAAAAATAAAAAAAAAATAAAATTGTCAAGCTTTAGAATAGGATCAAATGTAAATTGCTATCAACTTAAAATAGACTGTTACTAAGTTGTTATATATAAGAAAAAAACCTATAGTCAATACACCAAAGAGAAAAAGAATTTAAGTATACCACTAAAGAAAAATATCAATCCACACAGGAAAAGAATAAGAGAAGAAGAAAGAAACAGAGAGGAACCACAAAACAGCCAGTAAACAATTAATAAAATGGCAATAAGTACATACCAATTAATAATTACATAGAATGTAAAAAGACTAAATGCTCCAATCAAGAGACACAGAGTAACTGAATAGGTAAAAACAACAACAACAACAAGGAGGATGCATCTCTATGCTGCCTACAAGAGACTCACTTTAGCTATAAGAACACACACAAACTGAAAGGGAAGGTATATAAAAAGATATTCCCAGCAAATGGAAGTCAAAAGATAGCAGGAGTAGCTTATACTTGTATCAAACAAAATAGACTTTGAAACAAAGAATGTAATAAGAGACAAATATGGGTGTTGCATAGTGATAAAGAGGTCAAACCAACAAGAGGATGTACCATGTGTAAATATCCATGCACCCAACATAGGAGGACCTAAATATATAAAGCAAATATTAACACCCCTAAAGGGAGAAATAGACAGCAGTACAATACTAGTAGGTAATTTTAATACCCCACTTAAATTAAAGGATAGATCATCCAACCAGAATATCAATAAGGAAACATAGGCTTTAAATGACACATTAGAAAAAATGGATGTAATAAATACATACAGAACATTCCATCCAAAAGCAACAGAATACACATTTTACTCAAATACACATGGAATATTTTCTAGGATAGATTATATATTTGGCCACAAAACAGATCCTAAAAAATTTAAGAGGATTGAAACTCGTTTCTGGCCACAATGGTTTGAAACCACAATGGTATGTAATTAGAAAAGAACTACCTGATGGCACCTGGGTGGCTCAATCAGTTGGGTGTTCAACTTCCACTCAGGTCATGATCTCATGGTTTGTGAGTTCCGGGCCCGCATCAGGCCCTCTGCTGTCAATGCAGAGCCCACTTCCGATCCTCTGTCTCTCCTCTCCCTCTCTCCCTGCCCCTCCCCCGCTCTCTCCCTCTCTTGCTCTCAAAAATAAAAAGAAACATAAAAAAAAAAAAGAATTACATGAAGAAAATAGAAAAATTCACAAATATGTGGAGAGTAAGCAACATGTTACTGAACAACGAACAACCTTGTGGTCCTTGTGGTCAAGGAAGAAATCAAAAAAGAAATTTCAAAAATACCTTGTGACAAATTAAAATGGAAATATAATATACCAAAATTGGCGGGACACAGCAAAAGGAGTTCTTTTTATTTTTTTATTTTTTTAATGTTTACTTATTTTTGAGAGAGACAGAGACAGAGTGTGAGCGGGGGTGGGGCAGAGAGAGAGGGAGACACAGAATCCAAACCAGGCTCCAGGCTCTGAGGTGCCAGCACAGAGCCTGATGCAGGGCTTGAATTTGCAGACCATGAGATCATGACCTGAGCCAAGTCAGTCGCTCAACCGAATGAGCCACCCAGGGTCCCAGCAACAAAAACAGTTCTAAGAGGAAAGTTCATAGTTATAAATACCTACCTCAAGAAACAAAATCTCATATAAACAACCTAACTTTATACACCATCGAACTAAAAGAAAAGAAGAAATGAAGAACAAAGTTAACAGAAGAAAGGAAACAAAGATTAGAGCAGAAATGAAATGGGAACTAAAAATGAAAAGGAAATAGGAAAGATCAAAGAAACTAAGAGTTGGTTCTTTGAAAAGATTAACGATAATGAGAAGCCTTTAGCTAGACTCACTGAGTTATGGCTCCAAGGCAGACAAGGCAGATAGATCTGAGTTCTGTAGTTTGATGACAAGTTTTAAAACAAACCATAATGAAAAGAGAGGACATATGTAATTCCTTTGGCTCCTACGGCAGCCAAGAAAGGACACTACTCAGGATTCCCATAAGAAAGAGCCAGCTGCAAGTTGTGTAGTCAGCTGATGGTCTTTAGCTGATGCTCTCTCCCAGGGCAACTTGATGGGTGGGTGTGGTAGGGATACTTAGGTCTGGTCATTTCTTCCCAACGCTGAACTCACCCACCTTTGCATCTGCTTTCCAGAAGACTTGAACTGATGCAGCTCCAACTGAATTTTTCCAGAGCCAGATATGGAGGGACATCTTAAAAAACTTCTTCCATAGTGTAGGGAAAATATTCCTATCTTTTACAACGTCTTAGCATACGGCATCAATGATAAAGAAAGAGGATGTTACTTAGAGTAAGAAGAAGAAAAGCTCACCTTTTCTGGTCTGGAAGATTGTGGACAGGAGTGAGATGTAGGAAAGCCTAAGTGTAAGAAATGCATATGAACGTTCTGCTAAGAGAAGCACTCTGCCATAGAACTTAAGCGTTCCTGCATTTTCTTGCTAGGTATGGCAAAAATGCAAAGACTTGACTGCATTTACCTGGGCCATTTCTCAGTGTTGTACTGGTAGGAAACAACCTTAAGGGATGATACAATGTTTCCTTCCAGAACAAAGACGAGGCGTAATGTAAAAGCAGCAGATTTCCCAAGATCAATGTTCTTCAGCATTGAATCAAACTCATTATAGGCTCAGTGATCACCTGGGCCATTTTTTATCACCTCCGTGGAAATTGGGGTCAAAGGTAACCAGTGCCGACATCATACTCGTGCTGCTTGCTGTGTTAAAATAAAGTCCTTTGTCTCTGACCCAGAGACCTTGTGTCTTCTACCAGCATCTATGAAACAATAACAGGCTACCCTGTTAACTTCAAAGTAGGGTACAATCTCAGGCCTTGACACGTTCTCTCTCCCAGTTGTTTTGAATCTCTAAACCATAGAAAAATGGGTGACAAGAAGAGGTCTCTGGAAGTAGAAGAACCCATATCCCACCTGGAAGAGTTAGAGCAGACTGCTTTATAGATGATCCATATACGGACTTGGAACTAGGTCTCACCAAAGAAACCTTGTGGCACAGTGGTAGATTAGGTTGACAGAGTCCTGGACATTAACTTACAAAGTATACCTGAGTTTCCCTGAGTTGAATGGAATTCTAGAATTTCTTGTGCTCCTTGTGAAAAGAAATTAAAGATAGTCAAGCGTGCTGGCCAGTTAGCTTATGGGAAGAGGAATAGTGATAGTGCAGATGGACCATCTGGGCTAAGCATTTCATGGGTGGCATAGCCAGATGCCAGTGAAACTAAACACCAGAGATTTGGGAGGTGAGGCTGAAATATCAAGGCCTTGAGACAAAATAAAATTTTTTAATGGCATTATAATTCAACTTACGACCCTAGGTGCCTTAGGACTCTAGGACTTAATTTAGCTTAAGACTCTAGGACACTCTAGTGCCCTCTAAAGGACACTCTAAGGCATGGCTTGGATGTGAAGACACATTAACAGTAACACAAGATCACAGAGGTTTCCCTTCCTACAACCCTGGGAACCCTCTTCCTGAGAGAACTTGGGGGAGAAAGCACTTAGCCACTTAAAACACTGTTGGTGTCCAAAGAGAACTGTGGACTGCCTGAAAGGACTGTCAAACTCACTTCATCATACCTAATTGAAATCAGAAGGGCTAAAGTGCTTTTCCTGCTATCTGGATTCTGAGAGCTTGTGGCAAAGAACCAAGTGATGATAAAGACAGTAAAGACACAGGGTCTCCTGGGTGGCTCGGTTATGTGTCCGACTTCAGCTCAGGTCCTGATACCACAGTTTGAGAGTCTGAGCCTCGTGTTGGGTTGTGTGCTGACAGCTCAGAGCCTGGAGCCTGCTTCCGATTCTGTGTCTCCCTCGCTCTCTGCCCCTCCCCCCGCTAGTTCTCTCTCTCTCTCTCTCTCTCTCTCTCAAAAATAAATAAACATTTAAAAAGTTCTAAAAAAAGACAGTAAAGAACCATAGTTCCTCTGCTGAGTTGCAAAGGGAGTGGCTTTTGTGGCTCCATTTTATAACATGCCAACAGATGAGGGTAGAAGGTAAAAAATTTAAAACGCTAGGTGTACTTGGTCAGTTTTCTCAGTTGGTGTATAGTGTAGAATGTGTAAGAGATAATGCAGTTGCCTTGAATATCCTATTAAGGAGTTTTAGCTCTATTCTGTGCAAAGAGTAGGGTCTTTGGAGGGGATTTTTATGAGGGTAATAAGAGCTTGTTTGGAGGTTCTAGCAAGGGAGCACAGCTACTCCTATACCCTTGACCAAAGAACGCTCCTCCTCTATCCGGGAAGGTCATCCTCTTCCACCGAGCGCGCAGCTTCCAGAGGGACGCACATGCAGCGGTGAGGGAGGAAGGGGACACCCGCCTAGCCAGCCAGATCAGCCAAATCAACCCTGGCGATCAATTGGGTGACATGTCGTAGCCAGATCACCCTCACATCCTAGGAGGGTAATAAGAGAATTCGTGATGTAATTTGCAGAAGTTCCTTCAATTAAAAAATATGCATCCATTACTGGGTTCTACTCCTAAAGCCAAGACTAGACTATATGTTAGTGAACTTGAATATACATAAAAAGAAAAAAATAATAATAAAAGGAAAAAATAAAAAAGACATGTATATGTATACATATATATATGTGTGTGTGTGTATATATATATACACACACACACACATATATATATATATATATATATATATGTCTCCAGACATATAAGTATAAAGAATTGGAAGAAGAATGACACGAGGCAGTAGACTGGTATTAAAAGCCTGAATTGGGGCAGTCCCTTGGTGCAGAGAAAATTTTTACTTAACACAGAGAGAACTTTGCCCTGTAGCAAATACAGCATCTACCACATCCCTCAAATGTGATAGATGAACTGATGTATGTAGCAAATGAAATAGTGATCTCCTCAGGAAAGTGCTTCAGTATTTCATATATGGATTTTCTGAAATCATTTTGTAGTATTTTTTCTGCTATGGCGAGCTATATCATAAAATGCGGTAAAAATGAATGCAGTTTTAAAGTCTCCCGTTTAGAAATGCTTTGACTGCTGGTCTACATATAGATGTGACAAACCGGAATAAATAAATTTACAGAGTTCCAATGTGTGTCCTTTTTAAATAGAATTAATTAGTTGAAGAAATGAGACATTCTCACATTTAAAAATAAACTCCAAGCTAATTTTCAGATTGTTACCAAGAATATATCTGCAATCTCACTCCTGATAGAGTAAAAATGATACAGTAAATATTCATTTATGCACAAATTTTAGGGATTAATTTATTTTTGACATATTGTTCTACTTATTGTAATAGTCTGGTTAATAAAAAAAAACAACAAGATACTCACATAAGCATTTCATATTTAAGAAGATGGCATTCCAAAAAAATATATATTAGCACTAAGATTATTCTGCATGTACTTAAATCTTTGAGCATTTAGATGGCGTTTTATGATGACGTCACATAGAAAACTGTGCTCAAAGGGACAGGCTGCATTGCTTTGCAAACTAATTTGGCAACTCAAAAAAGTATTCTACCTAAGGAAATCGTGTTGTAAACTGCTATTAGATTATTTTGAGAATCCGTAAGAATCTTGGCAACCAGTGTGTCCCAGAAAGACTTCACCCGTGTTAGCCAGCCTGCGTTCTGCTCCCTGAGAGTTAAGTATCCCCAGTGAGGAAAGGAAGAGACAGAAGGCACTGGCATCTGAGAACTCAAGAAGTGAACAATAGAAGCGAGCAACTGACCAGAAGTATTCAACTGACAGGAACGGCATTAGAAGAAGCTTTTTAAAACTAACTCTTGTCCTGAATAAACGGCAAAAAACTATAGGGAAAATGGCATAAAAAATCATTTTATTGCTTATTTGCCTTTTTCTTATGCCTGAGGACACATTCTTCTTTATTATTCTAAGTCTCTCAACCAAGGGCTGAACTTTCCCCTTAAAGTATTCCTTTCTAAAAACCCTAATAGCTTCTTCCCTCCCCTGGTTTCCTTTTTCCACCTCCACCCCATCAAAAATGTCATTTGAACAGTTCAGGTGACCCCAAATGGCTTTTAGCTGGTTGACGAATTGATACTGCTTATGTGAATTCTAGCCCACTTAATTCTACAAGAGTTAGTAGCGTTTTAAAGAAGGTTACTTGATAAATCAAAGACATCTTTATTATATTAAAATTTTTTTTTAAGTTTATTTATCCATTTTGAGAGAGAGAGAGAGAGAGAGGAGGGGCAGAGAGAGAGGGGGGAAGAGAATCCCAAGCAGTCTCTGTGCTGTCAGAGCGGAGTCTGACAGGACTCAAACTCATGAACTTGGAGATCATGACCTGAGCCGAAATCTAGAGTTGGATGTGGAACCGACTCAGCCACCTAGGCACTGCTACTTGACAGAATTTTTAAGATGAGACTGAAAGACTTTCTTCATACGTGCAAATGTTGCACATGCGAAATTATACCATTAAGTCTGGTAGGTCATCTTGATTCAGCTAAACTAAGATTTCTACAGTTGATTTTATTCATCAAAAGTTTCCATGGCAATTCCATGGGGGGAATAATTTTTTCAACAAATGGTTGAAATGGTTGGGAATAGATGAGTAGCCATATGTAAAGAAATAAATCCTGGCACATACTTCACAGCATACACAAAACTAATTTCAAATGGGTATACATCCAAATGTAAGAGCTAAGGCTATAAAAGTTCTTGAAGAAAAAAAATTGAAAAAAATCTTAGTAATCTTATGTTTGACAAGAATTTCTTAAATTCAACACAAAAAACTGAAATGTCAAAAATTGGACTTAGTAAAAATGTTTGCTGCTAAGACATTGTTACCAAAATAAACGGAAACATGAAGACAGAGAAATATTTACAAAATCTGTATCTAACAAAGACTCTGTATCTAAAATATATAAAGAGCTCCTGAAACTTAATAATGAGAAGATAAACAGCCAAATAAAAATAGGCAAAATATTTGAGCAATCATATCCCCGAAAAAGACATATAACAAGCACATGAAAAGATGCTCAACATCATCGGTCATTGGGCTAACGTAAATGAAAAACCAAGATGAGATAGTAGTGCACACCTAGTATTTATGACCAAAATTGGAAAGACTGAACATACCAAGTGCTAGTATGGGTATGGAAGAAATTGAACTCTCATACGCTGCTCATGGAAAGGTAAAATTGTACAATTACTTTGGAAAACAATTTAACAGTTTCTTCAAAAATTAAATATACACCAACTACACAAGCTGGAAACTCCATTCCGAGGTTTCTACCCAGGAAAAATAAATGGCTATATCTATCAAAGACTCGTGCATGAGTGTTCAAAGCAATTTTATTTGTAATAGATGAAAAGAAAAAAAAAAGTCCATCACAGATTTATATACCCATCACAATGGTAATAAAAAGGAAGAAATTACTGAGACGTTCAACAACTGGGCAGAATCTGAAAATAATTATGTTTAGTGGAAGAAACTAGACACACAGAGAATATACTGTATTTTTCCACTTGCATACAGTTTAGAAAACACAAACTACTCTACAGTATCATAAACAGATGAGGGGTTCCCCAGGCATGGGGAGGGGTGAGGAGAAAGAAAGAAATTAACAAGGGGAATGAGGATATTTTGGGGCATAATAGATATATTCAGTATCTTGATTGTAGTAGTTTCACAGATGTACATATATATGAAAACTCAGAAAATTGCACATTTTAAATATGTACAGTTTATTTTACATCAACTTTGTGTCAATAAAGCTTTAAAAATAACAGTTTAAAGATAAAGTATTTTGGCCTCCATACTAAAGAGTTTGATTTTTCTCTGTAAGTACTTGAACATAGTCTTTGGATCCCTTTTTATAGGATCAAACAATGTTATAAATGGTAAGTATTCCAAATTCATCTGGTCCAATCACTTCATTTTACATATTTGGTAGCCAAAATATATTTTACATATTTGGAAGCAGAGAAACTAAATGGGTTTTCTAAGTTATCTGTCAACATGACAACTAGAATTGCATTCTGCTGGCTTCAGCTAAGATACCTTTCACACATTTCTGGAGTTTTTTGCTGTACTGTCCATGAGACCAAATTTCCTAATATGAACAGTGACAAAACTGACAAGGAACAGACATTCCAAGAAAGCTCCAAAAGTGTCTCTGCTTCTGCCATCTGTTCCTTAAGAATTGCATGATGAGAAAAAAAAAAAATGTGCTGTCCTTTTATGTCTTATAAAATGTAAATCCTGAATACTCCTTTTGGTATCAATATTTTGCCCTTTTGCTTCAATTATGTAAAATGACTTTTTTTTTTTTTTTTTGGTAAAATGACTCTTTATCCACAGTTAACATATTTTCAGAAAGCTTGCCCAAATACGACTTTCTTATAAACTATTGTGGCAAAAATTAAAATGTGTAGACTTTACCAACAAAATAATAGATTTTTTTTACATTGCCTGAATATAATGTTTTGCCAAAATTTGGATTTTTAAGCAGAGTGTTAAATCTCTGAATTATCAGTTCAGGAGGATGGATGAGTTCCTTGCCTATACCACACGAGTGTTACTAATTTTAATTTAAACTTTTCAATTTACTTGTTGCCTCAACAGATGATGTCTGTAGCAGATGATGCCTTTTTCTACTCAATCTCTCTCTCTCCCACTTTTTTTTTTTTCTGATAGCTATGTTCGTCTCCTAGTGTAGGGTTAGAAACTACCTTTCCTGGATTCCCTGATGTAGGTGCTGACATGATCCTGATGTGGAAGTCTTCTGGAGGCTTTGGTTTGGTTGGGATGGACAGATAATCTTTCCTTGAGCACTGTCCTTAGCACATTTTGTGGAAAAAAAAAAAAAAAAAAAAAGATACCTAGACCATCTGCTCAAGGACAAAGTCAATGCCCAGGATAGCAGAAGGAAAGATAAAAATTACCTGAGCCATTTAGGAATCCAGGGGGTGGGATGGAGAGCCCAGAGGGCAAAATGTAAACTCAGAGAGGGCAAAGGCAAGAGTCATAGAATATCCCTAGGCCTTGAAACCTAATATGGAGATTTCAAACCTAATCCTGCTGAATTATTAAACTACTTTGGATGGTGACTCCATTTTACCTACTCGTTTTCCCTGTTCGAACCAGAATATCTAGAAACTATTAACCTATGTCTGTCCCATCATTGTATGTTGGAATCAGATAAATTCCTTTAGTTTCAGAGAGCCACACAGAGAAAAAAATTGTGCCCTAGTGGGTATTTGATAGATTATACCAAGAGCCTCATCTGCACCTGATGTAGAAGACAGATGATGAGATTCGGGATTTTTCAGCTGATGCCATAACAGAATGAGAACTTTGGGGACCTTAAGATGGGATAAACATAATTTGCATTTGCGAAGAATGTAAATTTTGGGAGGCCAGGGTATGGATTGCGATGCTCCAAATATGGCCACATCCTAATCCCCAGAACCTGAAAATATGTTGTGTTGCATGGCAAAAGGGACTTTGCTGTTGTATTTAAGGTAATAAATCTTTAAAGAGAGAGATTAGTCTAGATTATCTGGGTGGGTCCAGTCTCATCACACAAACATGAAAAGCAGAGAAGTTTCTCCAGTTGGAGGCACAGAAATGTTGTGGAGAAAGTCAGAGATGCCAAGCCTGAGAAGGACTCGACTGTCCATTGTTGACATTCAATATGGAGGGCAGGGCGCAGGGATCTCAGTCCTAGAACCACAAGAACCAGAATTTTCCCAATTACCTGGATTCTTTCCCAAGGCCCAGGCAGCTGGTGCATTGACATTGGTCTGCTGAGATCTTAAGCAGAGAATCCAGCTAAGACATGTGCCTTGACTTTGGACTTACAAAATTCACAACATGATAAACTTGAGTTGTTTTGTGCTGCTTAAAACAAACAAATGTGTAAAATAAGAAACTCTTTTTTAACGATTCTTTCAAATTAGATAGAATTCATGGAATAATCTCCAAGAGATCATTTCACTTGTCACTAATTTTTTTTTTTTTGGTTGATAATTGAGTTTATAATTTTGTATTCTCCTTCCCCAGAAACCTAATACTGATCCACAGAGAAGAAATCAGCTACAGTTTGGAAACACCTACAATTTGCAAACTGATATAAGCCAGCAGTCATCTTTGCCGAGAGGCCACCTTTCCCACATATCACTGTTTATTTAACTTGAGGTATTTTCCGATGTTTTGGAAATGTATCTATTGGCTTATTTTGCATGTTTCTGTGTATGCTTAACCTCTGCACTTTTCTTTCCTTTCCTTCAAGTATCAGTCTGCTAAGGCTGCTGTAAGAAAATACCATAGGGGCGCCTGGGTGGCTCAGTCAGTTGAGCGTCTGACTTTGGCTCAGGTCATGGTTCCAAAGTTGGAGCCCTGCACTGGGCTCTGTGCTGACAGCTCAGAGCCTGGAGCCTGTTTTGGATTCTGTGACTCCCCCTCTCTCTGTGTGTCTCTCCCCTCATCTCTCTCTCAAAAATAAACAAACATTAAAAAAAATATTTATTTATTTTGAAAGGGACAGAGTGTGGGCGGGGGAAGAGCAGAGATAGAGGGAGACAGAGAATCCCAAACAGGCTCTGTGAGGTCCGGGCACAGAGCCCCGACACAGGGCTCCAACTCATAAAACCCTGAGATCATGACCTGAGCTGAAATCAAGAGGTGGAAGCTTAAGCAACTGAGCCACTGCGGCACCCCAAATGCATTTGAAAAGCTAAGCTTTTATAAGGCTTCAAGCTGCATCAAGTGAAAAATAGGATTTGGAATTTTTTTCAATAAAAGCTGTAGACACATTCTAAGAACAAATACAACTCAATTTTTCTTTATTGATCTAACTTAATGGCATTATTAACACTTCTATGCTTTAGGAAACACCTGGTCCAGTGCCTGGCATATAGTTTTTGAATAAAAAAAAAATGGGTGCATGTTTTGGTTCCCTTGAATAACAGGCAAGAAAGTACTATGACCATAACCATTTCTCTACTTTCCCTGGACCAATGACTGTTTATCAAAACAGCAGTTTCCTTGGGTTCCTCAAATACTACAGAAGTAGGCCCTGTATTATAAATGAGTGCGAGCTTGAAACAAGTATAAACCGTTACCATTAATGGCGTCCTATCATAAAGCTGCCAGAAACACTGTCTGGAAGCTGCCGCCAGATTCTTGCTTTAAAGCTTTGTAACTAATTACTGACCAAAACAACAATTTTCCTTAAAAAGAGAACTCCCAAAGAGAGTTTCATTTAACACCAAATCTCATTTAAATGACCTCTCCAAGGTCTAATAAAAATAGCAGAGAAAATGGCAATTTACATACATTAAGGTAAATGTTGCGGACTGCAAAAATTGTCAATATGCTACTTGTTACCATTTCAAAAGCATTCATTCCCCATATCTCTTATCTGGATGATGCAGCTTCGAAAGGAATTTCAGGCTGCTGGTTCTAGAAACAAGATGTGGCAGAAAGAGACCCACACGCTTAACGTAATGAGACCAATGGACTTTTTCCTTCTTAAGAAAGTTGACTGACATTTTCAAGGAAAGAGAAGTGAATTCTTTTCTAACTTCTTAAAGAAAACGAACACTAGTCTAGCATTGAATGTTTACATTTAGGCTTGACACGTTAGGAAACTTGAGTTTAACGGGCAAAAACTTAGGAAACATTCCTCAGACAGCACTTAAGGGTTCAGTAAATATTTATTTCTTTAGCATCTAAGTTGAGCTAAATACAAATTGTACATAATAGTACAGGCAAATGATGCAGTGCATAGCGGCAAATCCATAGGATAGTCAAAGGGACACACTGTCCATGGTCTTTGCACCTTACCACTAGATGATAATAAGTCTCATGGCTTATAATCAGTGAAAGAAATAAGAAAGCACATGCTGTTATGGGCCCAGGCAACTAAAAGGAAGCCATATAGGCCAGAACACCCCAATACAGTACTCTAGCTATAAGCCACTTAAACACAAACAGAACACATTCAATTATAATGAGAGCCAAAATATAACGCTACCTTCCCAAGAAAAAATAAACATACCAGCTTAAATAACACACTCCAATCAAAACAGCGTTCGTGAAAAATCTATTATTTATACCTGATTCAAATGCAACAGGTGTTGGCCTGAAAAATGAGCACTGCTTTCGAAAAAGCAACTTGATGTGATGATACTCTGCTGTAAGAGCAAGCACATGGCCTCCTTATTGTCATCATAACTGCAAGCACTTTCTCCCGGGATCTCAAGTTTCCACACGAGGCTAAGCAGTTCTCTTAATGTCCCTGTCAGGCTAAAGACAACTCACTTTTAAGGTCAACAGCTGTTGTGTTTGTTTCATGCTTAACACCAACAGGCAGAACTATGTATCATAGTTTACAAATTGTACAAATGCTCATAATCGCTACGAAGATTTACAAAGCCCTACACCCTATTGCGAATATTAAACACTCAATAAAAACATCCTAACTGTTCAGCTAATTTGGGGAAGCACAAAAACTCCAAAATATATACAGAATTGCCGCTTACTAAACAGACAAAGACTTTCTGCTCCCTTTTATGTAGATTTCTTACTCGCGTTTATTTCTAGTTTAATCCCTGTTTCTCCAAGTTAATAGCTTTGCATTGAAATTTTCAGTGATAAACACATAGGAAAAAAATTAGCAATGTAGAATGTTAGACATGGAAGAGACCTCACAGATCATGAAGTGAACCCTCTTGGAGTTGTAATCCTACTTGCTAACAAATCTTCATCTCTGTATAGCTGACAGAACTGAACGAGGAGGTGTGCACGGCTTGACCTCAAGGCTCATCCTATACACCGGGCCTCTGCTTACAGAGAATGTCCTAGCATTGGTCTGAAAAAGCAGGAGACCGATCCTGCATGGAGGTGCCTATTTGAACCTAGGATGGGCAGTTACGATTCTTTCTCAGCTTAATGTTTGTTCCTAGAGGGCATGATTTCTCTTCACCAGGTCTCTGGGGAAAATACGGTGAGTCAGGAACGACTCTTAATTCCCCCAAGTCTTGTAGGTAGCTAAGTACATGCCCTTCCTGAGTTCAAGAAAAAGAGGATAAAGCTGATCAACACATTAGTGATTTTCTAAGCCTGGACATTTCTCAAAGGAGACCCTGAATTTGAATTCTGACGCCAGACCGAATAAAAGACTGGGAAGGCGTTCTGTGGTAGGTTTCAGATTCTCAAGGACAGCCACATAGGTTGTTGGTTTGTCTTTTGAGAGGGCAATACAGCTTTATCTTAAAGTACATCATGATGTGTTCCTGTGGTGCAACACATCTGCACACATTTGGGGGAAGAAATGGGGAGACAGAGTAAGAAAAGGGGAAAAAGTATATATGTATGGAAATTTAGTGCTCTTACCCAATTGTGGACTTGAGTGGTCAACATTTTCTTATCAAGATGCTCTTAAATTAGCATTTTAAAAAGCTCCCTCTCCTTAATGGTCATCTCATATTCCTTGAACAGCTTCAAGGTATATTTAATTCTTAAGACTTATTATCAAAGTTATTTTCCTCAGTCTTATCTCTTCAGTTACGAAATATTTTAGCTCATAAAGGACATTACTGTTATCCTTGTTAACAACTGCTTATATGCGCTATTGGGATTAAAATGTCAATTAAGTAGGTGCTATATGCCTTACTTAAAAAAAAAAAAAAAAAAAAAATCTGAAGAGAAAATCCTGCTTTCCTTTTTCTTGTATTAATGGAAGAATATTTTCAATAAATCGTGCTTTACTGACTTATCTGTTCACTTCGAGTATTTCAGACATAAACTTTGCTAAGGACCCCTGTGATCTGTGGTTACGGTTCTACTTCTCCACACTGGGTGGGATTTTATTGAAAAACACGCTGTTTCCAGTTAATACTGGTGGGCGGCAATGACCTCCGGTGGATTCTTGAGGAAACAGCAACTGGGTTTTTCAGAGAACGTTCTTTTTCAAAATATTTCTATCCTTCAGAACTTTTGGAGCTTCATGGCTTAACAAACGAACTTCTTAGACTTTCTTAAAACACTTTTGTATTTGTTAATTTTCAAATGAAAGTATAAGCTATTCCAAGTTCTCCACACCTTAACTTTCTTAATTATATACTCTGCAAGCTAGCTTTGAAAGTTGAAAGGAATATCTAAGTATTTAAATAAACATTCGTAATTGTTTTCACGTATAATTCACTTGTTTTTAATTTTTATTTAAATGAAAAATCTCAACAAAACTTCCTATATTAGAAAGGTAATCACTACATTAAAAGGGGAAGGACGGACTTCAAGAAATACGCATTCTCAAAAACCTTGGATCCTATTTGTAAAAGTAAACGTGCTCTGGATATCTCGGTAGTTAAGTGACCCCGTGAAACAATTTTGTTATTTGTTAACATAAAATAGCGAGGAAAATTAGATATCTGAGCACAAATTGCTTTAATATTTTAAAGACAATAAACATGTTTCTGGAGTGTCCTTTATATTTGAGGGAAGATTATTTAGAAGGCGTAAAATTTAAGTTTTAATAGAGCTTCAGGGCTATAATATCTTCATTTTTGGCCTGTGAGGTAATAAATTATTCATAAACACATTATTTCCATCTTAGAGCATGACTTAAGCAGTGAGACATTTTTAAGTTTTTCTTTTTCTTCTGAAAATGGACAGGATGTATTAACAGAAACTGCTTTCAAATCTTTACTAGACAATCTGTAAAAAGAGAAAAAAGAGAATACACTTTTTCTACCACAAGAGGGTAGCAAAAACTTTTTCAGTTAGATTTCTAACTGTAACTTCATCTGTTTTTGGCATATTTTGCTATCTTTCTGAGAAGTTATCTTAATGTCATTCTTTCTGCACTGGAGTGAAATTCAAAGGATGTGTTTTCATCATGAAATGTAACTGTAGAGAATGTGGCTTATTGAATGTTTTATGAAGGGCATGAGCCTCAAGGTGACCATAATTTTTCTTTCATGGTTTACAATAATTTCAACACACCTGGCTTCATAAAACTCATGGTTTAGATACTAATACAAGTTTTGTTTTGTTTTGTTTTTTTTTCCCACTAATACAATTCTTAAAAAGTACAGACAGTTCATGTGAGAATGATAAAGTATTTGGTATTCTTTACCTTTTACATCGTAGTGGAAAGGTAGAATTCAGAAAGATTAAAATATATATTTAATTTTCACATGATTATTAACATCTCTAATTTTTCAATATTCCAATAACCATAAGTCTTCCAAGAGAAAATAATAATTGCCATGGAAAAGCAGCCAGGTACTCAAAACTACAGACAAGGTCACTTTTTGATAAATATTGTTTAGAAAAGTTAGTTAACTTTATGTGATTTTTTAACCAGTCAAATGAGTACATATAATAATTTATCATAATACCTTCACAGTCATTTCTGTATTACAGAAACCTGTTAAGCGATACGAAGCTGGATGGTTTCTCATTTTGTTTTCGGTTCCAAACATAAATTCTTCAGAAGCCAGGAGACGGTGTCATGCCGTCAGGAGTCCAGCGTGTGCCTGGGCAGGCGATAGTGCTCAGCTTTGGGACGAAGCTTCTTCTCCTGTGGGTTGGCGTACTTCCACTTGGAAGGTGACATTTTAAGCTTTTTCCTCTTCTTATCTGTGCACCAGACCTTTTCACAGTATTCTTCCACTCTCTGGAAGTTGCTATAACCAATCAGCTGTAAGAATTCCTTGTACCATGGTTTTGCCCCCTGTGGGATGATACTCTGGGCAGGACAAGGCATCTTGGGAGGCCCGTCCTCTTCCAAGTCTTTGTGAAACATCTCCTCTACTCTCTCCTCTTCTACTACCTCCAGGGTAATTTTGCGGACGGTATGGACAAAACCATGCTCTACTGTCTGGCAAAAATAGGTCCCAGCATCCATTTTTCGTACCCTAAGGAAGAGTAAGCCGAGGTCCATCTTGACCACTCTGTCATCTGTCTTCACCTGCAAGAACAAGAAAATCAATGGCACTGGAGTATTATCTAGGAGAGAACACCAGCCTATAACCCTTTTATTATCATCAGATTTTTAATTTTTGTTATTACATGATGAAATCCTGAGAGTCATACATACATATGAGAGAGAGCAAGAGAGTGAGAGTGACTGGGAGAGGGGGAATGACTAATTAAATCAGGTGTGTGTGTTGAACTTACTTGAGATCACTTCATATAATGATTTTTGACGTCATTTCACATCAATATTATTAAAAGGCGAGTGAAAGAGCTTTCTCCCTAATGATTTCAATTAATCATTAGAAAAAAATATCTACTTCAGTACAGCACTCAAAGTTAGACTAAAATGAAGATCTATCAAATTTATTTTTTTTCTTAGTAGACAGCACAAATGCCATTTCTCCCGTCAGTAGATCAAGGGTTCTTCCCTGATCATAAAGACCTGGGTCTTCCCCAGATCATAAAGACCAACATTTCCATAAGGATCTCTCTTAAGAGAGGTGAGAAACCTTCACTCTCTTTCTTTACAAAAAAAAAAAAAAAAAAAAAAAAAAAAAAATCATCCACTAAGTGAGCATGCTTATATTTCTACAAGGCTTTCTACTTAACAGAGACTTAAAATCAAGCCAGAAACATCCATATTCTTCTCGGAAGAATTTCACACTCTAATAATTTTAAGTTTGAATATAACTTCAGGACTCAAATACCTTATATTTGTGAAATAATAGGTTATGCACATTATTTCTATAAATTATTACAATTCAAGGTAAGAAGAGCCCAATAAAGCTTTTGATAAACAGCTCGTATCTTATTACCGATAGTTGTACTAGTGAGTATATGATTGCACATTAGACAAATCTAAATTGAAATTTTGGCACTAACTGTGTGATCTGGGGCATTTATGTATATTCTCTTAGTTTTCTTTGTAAAAATGCAGATAATCCAAATGTCACTTGAATGTTGTGACGTTTCCATAAAATAATGTATAAGTGAGAACACTTTGTACAGGGCTATCAACACCGACCTCTACCTTTCCTGTATACAATCTTCTAGCTAAAAACAAACTGGTTTTTGTTTTCAGATGACCCCAGATCATGCCATGATGGTATAAAGGTGACTCACACCTTACTGGCTGATTTCTCCCTTGAGAATACAAAACAAAAGCGATATTCTCCTTTACCAGTATAAAAGGGGCATACGGACAACCAGAACCACTTTGGCAGCAAAGACCATTAAGACAAGCACACTTTTGCCCCAGTGGCAGGTATTGGCAAGACCTGCTGGGCTCACCTTTCCTGAACCTTAATCAGTTCCGGCACGTCCAAAGTTGCAATGTAATTACTCATGTGGACTCATTTATATAATCTGTGAATAATGTGACAAAATGGCATTAGCAGTGTAGTAAGAGATGCACCTCAAATAGGAATGTTAAAGACAAATTATGAGACACTCAGAGGGTTTTTTTTTTCTTCAGCCACGTAGGTAAATAAATTACTCAGCAGCTTTAGAGTGACACAGTTGGGTGAAGGGGCTCCATATATCCTTGATACAGGCTTCATTTAACTTGATAGGACTATGTCCAAGTAGGCAAAACGTTAGCTCCACTAACTCAGGAAGTTCTCCCGTGAGGGATCAGGAAGAGCTGTCATGCCATAAAACACACTACATACGTCACTACATAAAACAGTTGCTTACTTGGTGACAGGTTTTGCTGAGAAAGTATCCTTGGCAACTGCCACAGCCAATACCTCTTAAATGACCTGGAGTCACTGCTCACATTTACCCCTACTTAATCCATAAATTCACCACCATGCCTTGGATGCTTCTGACTCTGAAACACAACCTCCATTGTTTTTAAACTTATGGCTGCATTTGACATAGAGGGACCCACCTTCTTAAACTTTTTTCTGTGTGGTACCTGCCATTTTACTATCTTGGCTCTCCTCTTGGTTCTTTCTTGGTCTCTTAGTGTAGATTTCTCATTCTCTCTAAGGCACAATCCTCTACCCTTCCCTGATCTCATGTTTTATTTGCATTCATTTGGTAAGTCTTGTGTTTCCTCATTTCAACCAGCTTCCCTAAGACAGATCTCACACACAGATTATCCACTGTTTTGTATTTCCTGTTAATTACAAAACACTGACCGAAACTTACACCATCCTTCATTATTTACAATCCAGTGTCTCTCCACACAAACTGCACCTCCCCATTTACTAACTTCCCTATTCCTGACAATTACATTATTCTTCTTCTAGTTCCTCTGTCCTCATGTGTTGTCATACTTCTTACTCATTATTATGCCTTCATAGCCAACACATCACAAATTCCTATCAACATCTCTTCTGTGGTGATGGTGGGAAACATTCATTCCATTTCACCATTTTCCCACGTTAGACTTTCCCATGTTAGGCTCTTCTATTTTGTGACTGATTCTTTGACTTTATCTCCCGGTAGATTCCTCCCAAATCTTCCTGCTTTCTGTGTCTGCTGCTATGCCCAGCTTGATTCTGTTTCGGGACCTATGCTGTTGTACCTGCCTGTAGGGACTTCCCCACTGCTGGTTCCTTATTGGAAAAGACTGAATGAAAATGTCATCTCTTCAAACAGGCCTCCCTCACAGCACTGTAAGATTGTACTCCTTCCCTTATTACCACCATGTCATCTGTTAACCTTTCTACAAGTTATGCAAAATTACCTGCAAAAAAGAACAAGTCCTTCAAGTAAGTTTCTTTTGACTAATACCTTTCCCCTTTATTTCAACAAATGTGTATTATTTTACTCTGTTTCAAATTTCACTTCCTTTTATCATGCTTATTCAGATTCTATTGCTTGCCCAAGCAAGTGAAAATTGTTCAGTTAACCAGATCCTGCTTTTTCTTTTTTTAGAGAGAGAGAGCAAGCAAAAGAAAGAGAAAGCAGGGCAGAGGTGCACAGGGAGAGAGAATCTTAAACAGGCTCCATGCTTAGCGTGGAACCTGACACGGGGCTTGATCCCATGACCCTGGGATCATGACAGCCGAAATCACGCGTTGGACACTCAACTGACTGAGCCACCAGGTGCTCCCAAATCCTGCCTTTCTAAATCCGTATTCCAAAACAGCTTACTGCAGTGTTTCTCATAGGTTTGGTGGAATAGGTACGTTTCTGGTGATCAATCAGTTTTATACAAAGACTTCGACTATTGTGTTTAGTTTTCATGATAATGTAAATTAATAAACTGTATTTGGGATCGTGGGGAAGATCAACTTCATTGTTAGTATTGGTGTTTATCATAGATTCTGAACTATTTTCAAAGCTTTAACAGTTTCCAGCTGCTGAGAACAAAGATGAATGTAGTATGTTAATGATACGTTCCAGCCAGATGAAAACCAAACAACATCCCGATGTAGTAACGTACATAAAAAGTTTTGAAGTCACTTGTATCAAGTGTTAGGGGGATTGAGTCATCACACAGCAAAAAGTGCTCCAGGCAGATGTTTTATACACTCATGGACACACACACATATATAGTTGTCTGTGTCCCATGTTATGTTCATGGAGATGCCTTATTTCAGTGAAAAAAAAAAAAACACATTAGATAAAGATTAAAAAATGCAAGTATTTATATCTTATTCGTGAATTTATTTTGTTTCTACATTTGAATAAAAGTTACAAGCAAAAATATGCACTCGTTTTATTCTTGTGCATATTTAATAAACATTTTAATATAAATTTTGCCAGCAGCACAGGACGTTTTACATTCAATGGCACAAGGTGGGAACAACCTGTAGATACACCAGAGTCAAATCTTCCTCTTTGTAACTCCTGTACTCATTTCCTTGTAGTGCCCCTTTATCGCTTCCATGTCTTATTCTAGTCTTACCCTTTCTTTCTGATAGCGAACTCCCTTATACTGTCTACCAATCCACTTTTTAAAATTTCTTTCCAAGTTTACATTTTCATTTCTTAATGAATATTTTCTTTTCAGCCAGATAGATCTCATTTCTTTTTGTAATTCACTAAGCTTTCACATTTGTAGCACACAAGCTGGTATTTGCTCCTCTTCAAATAATTTTGTGATGCAAGTTTTTTCCTTTAACCATATGACAAGTTTCATAAGAACAAAGGTCTATCTCTTATTCTAAATAGTCCATAATGAGTAGTGTGCTCAGAATACAGAGAAATGACAACATACTGATTAGTCCAGAGTGTGCAAGAATGCAAGACAATGGGATATCCCAGTAACGATATATCCAGAAGTTATTCACTTGTGGATTTACTCCAGAAGTAAATCCAATAAGGATTTAGACAGGAAGGAAGCAAAGATGATTTGAGGAGCAGTTAGTAACTATTGAAAGGGCTATGCTTTGGAGATATAAATAGGAAAACCACTTGTAGGACACTGTTTTCACCTGAAAGGAATCTGTATACCAACACCCTCACTGAATACGATCCTTTATCTTCTCCCTACTCTATATCCTGTGCGAATGCAAATATGAAAATAGGAAAGTCATCTATCCTAGTTTCTGGCATATACCAACCAGTTTATGAAAGTGTTCTAAAATAAAACAAAAAGCAGAAATGAAGATAAATACAAATCCTTGACCACTGGATTAGGAGTGCTTATTTTTTCAAGCATGTATTTCTTTCAAAATCAGAAACCCAACTTGAGAAACACCGCACTGTGTATATATAAAGTCCACACTGGTTCAAAGATGTGGAGGCATGACAATTACAATGGGAGGTGTCCTACATCATTTATTTGCACATTGGAGATAGTTCCTGTCTCAGAATGTAGGTCTCCCCTCTTGGTTATGGTGTTAGAAATTGAGAAATAAAAGACACTTCAATTCTGAAATCTGGACGGCTGTATGCTATATGGACGTTAAATCGCCTTGAAAGTTAAATGTATCTTCCATAGCCTATGGATACCCAAAAATAAAAAAATGACTTAGAAATTTGTATTTGAAATCCTTCCATGATTTAATCTTTCCACTTGAGTCCACATGGGCACCTTCGACAGCAAATCTTGATTACACAATTTTTTTCATCAGCTGTGCTTTCTCTATGTCTGAAGACCTGATTTCCTTGTTCATGAAGATGATACATAATACATCCCTTTATCAAATATTCCTATAGGCAATCTACAAAAATAAAGCATTTCTTACTCAAAGTGGTTTTAATATTCTGAGTTATAAAGATTGATTCAGTATGTTTCGTAATGTCTAACAAAAAAAAAAAAGGTAATTGAACAAAGAACTCTGCACATCTGGTAGCTGGTCAGGAAGAAGGAGTGATTTCCATGTGTATCAACCATATGGTTCTACACTTTTCATAGGAAAAGAACAGACACAGGCCTTGAATTGGTTTCTTTCGGAATATATTTAACAATGAAATTAGTTTTAGTCAAGAAATAAAGGCCAACAATTTATATAATTGTTTGCTTATCCGGCCTACCTTCAATACAAAAAAAATATTGGTTGACTTACAAAAAATATGTCATAATACAGCATAAAAATTAAGCAAAACTTCTTTTATAAAAACACTTTCTAAATCTGCTTTATGATAGAGAGTATTACCCAACAGAAACAGAGTGAATTACTTGATGGCACATTTAGGGAAACCTATCACACTATATAAAGAAATAAAGTTGTAGGTATATACTTCAGATTAAAGACCCAAATGTGGAAAACCTATTTCTTTTAAGTTTATTCATTTATTTATTTAAAGAGAGAGCTTGAGTGAGAGAGAGAGAGAGAGAGAGAGAGAACGCATGCATACGTGTGAGTGGGGAAGGGGCAGAGAGAGGAGGCGAGAGAATCCCCATCAGGCTCCGTGCAGTCATGAACCATGAGATCATGACCTGAGCCAAAATCAAGAGCCAGACTCTTAACCACCCAGGTGCCTCAATTAAAACGTATTTCTTTTTTTTTAAAAAATTTTTTTTTTCAACGTTTATTTATTTTTGGGACAGAGAGAGACAGAGCATGAATGGGAGAGGGGCAGAGAGAGAGGGAGACACAGAATCGGAAACAGGCTCCAGGCTCTGAGCCATCAGCCCAGAGCCCGACGCGGGCTCAAACTCACGGACCGCGAGATCGTGACCTGGCTGAAGTCGGACGCTTAACCGACTGCGCCACCCAGGCGCCCCTTAAAACGTATTTCTAATACAAAAAGATGCTGAGAGGTCATAAATATGAACTCAAAACCATACTGTAAAAACAATGTTACACTGAAAAACATCAACTATATCAGAGAAAAGCTTGAACATTTATATTCAAGAACTAATTAATGTACAGAAGATTCAAAGGACTCTAACGAGAAAAATAGGGAAAAAATACATAAACAGGCAAATCAGAGAAAAAACAACCCAAATGTTTAATAAGTATGCAAGTTAATGTTCAATCTTACTAGTAATTTTAGAAATACGAATTTAAATAACACAGCACCTTATCCCCATAAGAGAGGCACAAATTAGAAAATACCAAAATTGGTGAGAGTGTGGGAAAATGAGAATCCACATAAACGGCTTTGATGGTACAGATGATGCCAAAATTCCGGAAAGCAAGCTGACAAAACTGTAGAAATGAAGGCTGTCAGAAGGCAAGAATGCAGAGATTTGCACTCACATCTGTAGGAGGTTATGTGAAGAGATGATCTTTAAAGATGTCATAGTGGGAATTAATTGGTCCACTCTTAGGGGTGTTGATCAACTAAGAGCAATGAATGAATGCTATGGGATATGGGATATTGAGTTGCAGTCAGAAACAATGAAATAAAGACACACACGGCAACAGTGATAAACTATAAAAACACAGTGTTGAGTTATAAAGAGAAACAGAGTAAGATCTCTAACTCAATAGCTTTATTTTTACAGTTCATGAATACTCAAAATGCTATATTCTTGTTCAATATAGTACAAATGATGTAGTATTGGACTTAATCCAATCATTACAATGCATGCATATGGCAAAGCAAAGATGAAAGTGGAGAAGGGTGGTCCAGGAAAAATTAAGTCAAACAAGAAAGGAGATCTGTGTGAACCCATTACGACAATGTGCTATGAACTAAATAATATGACTATAGTGATTATCTTGGTTTGGCAACCAATAAACCAGGTCTATAAGATCTGTTCAAGCTATGGTATACTGTTCAAGCTATAGAAATCATATGATTTCAGAAATAATGCTAAAAAAATAAACAGCAGTGTAAGGGTAATGTTTTATTAAAAATTTCCAAAGATGAGAATAATCAGGACAATCAAGATGAAGGGAAAATAGGGAGAGGATCAAAGAAAGATAATGTTTGGACACATAAATGCTTATCATAAGGCACTAAACAACTACCATATTTGGAGTAGAAAGTCAACACTAAATTACCTAGTGACCAAAGCAAAGGGGAGAGTATGATAAATTCTAAGACCTGAATGTCTCTAAAGTATATTTTTGAAGTTATTCTTTATCATAGGGAATATAGTCAATGATATTGTAATAGCCTTGTATAGGGACAGATGGCAGCAAGCATAGCACAGCATATACAGAAGTTGAATCACTATGCTGTACATCTGAAGATAATGCGACATTGTGTGTCAACTATACTCAAATAAAAAATTATTATTAAAAAGTAAAGGTACTCTTTACGTCAAGTACACCTTTCTCTGGCAATGAGGTCTGAGAAAACAATCTCTTCTGTGTTTTCATAAAATGGGATATAGGTGTCCAAACAGCAGCACGACAGTAAACACAGTAAATGCAAGTACAGTTCAGTATAAGCTATTCTTTGGGACTAACACGATGTGGTACGGATACACAGTTCTATGCTCTTGTATCTTCATGCAGATGTACCCTTTTTATTATCTAGAAGACTATGTGAACTATAACTTTCATTGGAACAAAAGAAATTAAAAAGAGAATTCCTATGTTTGCTATTTTTGAAGGTCTACCATGTGCTTGACACCAGCCTTGCTGCATTACCATGTTAGTGTTATCAGAAGCTTCGAGTCAGAGTAATCTTAGTGGGATAAAACATAGATCTGCATTTGATTCCAAAGATATGGGAATTTTAATTTTCAAAGATGTTAAGTATTCTCTTGGAAAATTAACCAGAGAGGGTTCTATCTAAACCACTAGATCAACTTCCATCCTTAAGACCACAAACTTGCTCTATGTTTTCCTTTTACAGGAACTGTGTCTTTACCACTGTGAAGGAAAAAATGAAACTAATGGGCTCTACTGCTAATTATTTCAGAACTAAAATATGGAGCAAATGACATTATAACAATATGCTTGTCAAGGCTGAAAATGTGAATTATGAATATCTACTTGTAAAGAATTGTTAGTTTAAAAAAGATGAACCGAGTTTTTTTTAAAGACTGAAATGGAAACACCAAAACGGCTAAGCAGATGTTTCAAATGAGGCAGAGTTCATGCACT
The DNA here is from genome assembly GCF_028749965.1 of Puma concolor. Taxonomy (NCBI): domain Eukaryota; kingdom Metazoa; phylum Chordata; class Mammalia; order Carnivora; family Felidae; genus Puma; species Puma concolor. The sequence continues at coordinate 82,708,476 of NC_141668.1, read as the reverse complement.
TTATGTTATGACAACAAGAAAAACAAATAATATTCATGTAGAACAAACCTCATGCTTTCAGTACATGTATATAAAGACAAAATCGTAAACTTATGGCTGTCATTGATCCCCTAGGCTTCCTGTCATGGGTTACCATTGGGAAGGTCAAGAAAATATGGGTCATCTAGCAAACAAGATAGAATAAGGATGAAATTTCACATCATATCTCTCTCAGTTTTGATGACATAATAAATGTGCAACATCAAGAGATGTAACTTGTATACTCCATTTTTCTTTGTTCTGTTTTTACAAGAGAAGCTGTCTCCACAATGCGATGAATCATCAATAAAATTATGTTTTACTTAAAGCTGTACAAATTCTGTGTGGATGCAGTGAACTCTGGAAAGGACTGCTGGCGGATAAGATAACCATGCCTCTTAGATTTCTCAGCAGTAATTAGATGACTCTGATGAATTTATCCTACTCAGTAGGTGGTCTGAAAGCAGAGTTCAAAGTGACAACTTGTGCCATCCAGTTAACAAACAGAATTGAGAGAGTGGGGTGAAACTGAAGTCTTGGGGTTTTGATGTCAACTTACATTCTCTCTTGGATTTTTTATAATAAACATGAACATGCGCATTTGTGCATTATTTAAGCAGTCTGCACAATACATATAATCAGCTATTTTAAAGTGAGAGATTTTATTTTTAAGACACACAGGCAGACACACAAAATATTTTCCCTTAAATAAAGAATCTACAATGGAAAGATCAATGAGGATTAAGGGGAAAATGAAACTTCCATGCTTACCAAAGAATAGATTGTGATGCTGATCTTATGGGCCAGCAACTTTCTTGCCTTTTACCACTTTGGAGAATATTTTATATGTTTTGGGATTGCCCCCCCCCCCCCCCGCCCCATTTCTTCACTTGGACTTTACGTACATTTATTCAATTTCTTTGTGGAACTCTACCTTGTTTACAGTGTCTTTGGGATACACATTGGTTTTATCAGTAAAGGTCTAATGAACAAAGTCTGAAACACACACTCCAAGAAACTATTCATATAGTTTGGTTTTAATGAAAACTCATTCCAATGACATTATAGTGCTCAGCACAAAATGGTGGCTTAGTTATTCATGAAAATATTTTTTCTCCAAAATACAGAGATATTTTTCAGAATAATACTTATTTAATAAAGCTTCACTCTACCTCAAATCAGAGGCCAAAAAACTTCCTGTAAAGAGCTATATAGTAAAGGTTTTTGGGCTTTGTAGGTCATATGGTCTCTGTTATAAGTACTCAACTTTGTGGTTATAGGATGGAAACATCCACAGATTCTAGGTAAACACATGGGTGTGGCAGTTTTCAAATAAAATTTTATTTACAGAAGAGGTGGGAGACCAGATTTGGTCTCCAGACTGTAGTTTGCCAAACTTCTGCTTTAAATCGTCATCAGGTTCAAAGACATACTCTATCTTCAGGTTAAAATCATATACTCCAAACTTACAACATTCAAAGTGAGTAATGTATTAAGGTAAAAAGTTATTTACTTATGTTATGAGTAGCTTGAACAAACTAAGGTTTTCTTTATCATGATTACTGAGAAGTACACATACTGAATAAACATTTAAAACTAAGCAATAAATACATAAGTAAATTTTCCCTCATTTACTTAGTTTTAAAATGTAGTGTTTGTGCATTCTAGAGAAAGAGAAATGTACAGAGAAATACTTCAATTGTCCAACCAGTGTCGTAACAAGTATGAATTCCTTTCCTTTGGAATGTTACTCATGATGAAATTTTTGCATTTTGGGAGCTTATAAATTCAAGTATATGGAACTGAGAATTCATAAACTAGCATGTATTATTTCCAGTGCTTTAGTTATGTTTATAACAGTTTTGTCCTCTGAAATTACAAAAATATAATTTATATATCCTTATACATATAAAGAAGATTTGAACTGATATTCCAAACTTAAATGATTATGGAATGAATTTGGAACAGCTAAACTTGGATTTTGTGGACGAAATTATCTTCCTTATCCACATACATAAAATCTTTATTTTCTTTTTTCCCCCTTCAGAAAATGAGTGGTTTTTCTCTTCCTTCTTGAAACTCACTCCTTAACTTTTCTCTATATTGTCTCCCACAAACTCTTTCTCTTGCTTCATCAATTAGCTTCACATTTTCTTCTTTATGGCTTCTTCCCTTCAACCTATAAACATGACTAAGTCACATTTTTTCTTAAGTCAAAAAAACCTGGAAGTTCTCTCTACTCTTGTCTCTCTCTGTTGACCTCTTTCTCACTCAAACCTTTAGGTAAAATACACGGCACTAGCTGTTTCTAATTCCCCACAGCCTCATTCATCAGCTAACCTATTGTTAGATGGCTCCTAGCTTAACCATTCCACTGAGCACATTCTCACTGGACACTAGGTACTTATGTTCTAAAAATTTCAAAGTTTTCACTTTGTCTTATAGAATTTGTCTTCTAATTTTTCCTGGGATGTGGGTTTTCGCCTTGCTTCTAGGCTTTGCTCAAAATCACTTCTTATTTGGGCCGCCTGGGTGGCGCAGTCGGTTAAGCGTCCAACTTCAGCCAGGTCACGATCTCGCGGTCTGTGAGTTCGAGCCCCGCGTCAGGCTCTGGGCTGATGGCTCAGAGCCTGGAGCCTGTTTCTGATTCTGTGTGTCTCCTTCTCTCTCTGCCCCTCCCCCATTCATGCTCTGTCTCTCTCTGTCCCAAAAATAAATACACGTTGGAAAAAAAAATTAAAAAAAAATCACTTCTTATTTAGTCATTCTCCAAGGTAACCTACACAGTTGGAGGTACCATGACATTGTGACTAAGGGTCTAGACTTGAAAATAGAGTATCTGGTCTGAAACTCAAACTCATTTCACAGGCTATGTAATACTGTGAAAGTAACTCAATCTCTTTGTGCTTCAGTTTCTCTATCTATTAATTGGGGACAACAATACCAGGTATTTCATAAGACTCTTGCAAGGATTAAAAGTATTAAAATATGTAAAATTCACAGAACAGTGCCAGGAACACCGTAAGTGATATTGAAGAATGACTGCTGCTATACTATTCTTACTTTTATTACCTCCATGAATTTAATTACTACCTCTTTGCTGATGTCTCTCACATATCTCTTACCATTCCAAATCTTTCCTTTGAATTCTATATTCCTGAACATACATACACCACAGGAAAGCTCTACCTAAATGCTTTACCGAAGACCTCGGTTCAACATGGCCAAAAATGAATTCAACATCTTCTAAACTTTGTATTCCTCCCTGTGTTCTTTAAATCATTGTTATTGCACCACCTACTACCAAAACACCCAAAGAACATGTCAATCATTATGACTGCTTCTCTTGTATCTCACAAATTAAATGCACAGCGTCTTCTCTTATAAAAATGAAAAGCTTTTTTTTTTTTTTTTTTTCCCCATTCCTACTACTATTGTTCAGTTCTGGTCAAAAGTCTTCCATGTGACTACTGAAATACCTTCTTAAACAGTCTTCGTGACACCCACTTATCCTCAAAGCTTACAAACAAGATTCAAGAGTAATGTGTCTAAAAGTTTGTCTAAGGTGTTCTCATTGGCTTATAAATAAAGTGAAATGGTTCCTTGATCTGTGTACTCATTTGTGTATCCTCATTCCAGCCACAGATCTACACATACCACATTGTTTCTCATCCCCATCACATATGCTCATCCTATTCTCTCTGGTAGTTAACTTCTACTTATCCATTAAGACCTAGCTCACATGTCACCTCTGCCTTGAATATTTTCCTGATTGTCTATCATGCAACCTCCATAGCCAACCTTTTGGGTGACAGTTTTTCTTTTCTCGTAGTTTCTTTTTTTTTAATGTTCATTTTATGATTTTGAGAGAGAGCGAGCAAGCGAGCAAGCGAGCAAGCAGGGGAGGAGCAGAGAGCAAAAGGGAGACACAGACTCTGAAACAGGCTCCAGGCTCTGGGCTATCAGCACAGAGCCCGATGTGGGTCTTGAAGTCACAAACTGTGAGATCATGACCTGAGCCAAAGTCAGACACTTAACCGACAGCCACCCAGGTACCCCATCTTTTCTCATCTTCCAACATAACTTTTATTATATTTATTATATATACAATATACTCAACAATATAATTATCAGTTTACATTCTTGTGTTCACTTTAAGACTATAGGCTTCTAAAGGGCTAAGGCCTTTATTCATTACCAATTAAGGTATCCTCTGTGTATTTTTTATTTAAAATTGTTTTTCAATGTTTTATTTTATTAAAATTTTTTTAACATCTATTTATTTTTGAGAGCCAGAGAGAGACAAAGCGTGACTGGGGAGGAGCAGAGAGAGAGGGAGACACAGAATCTGAAGCAGGCTCCAGGCTCTGAGCTGTCAGCACAGAGCCTGATGTTGGGCTCAAACCCACAAACTGTGAGATCACGACCTGAGCTGAAGTTGGACACTCAACCGACTAAGCCACCCAGGCACCCTTTCTCTGAGTATTTATTGAGCTCAAAACACTAATTGCAGACACTTTAAACAGAGAGGAGACCAGAAAGTTGAAAAAGTATTCATTTCACCTGAGAAGTTACATAGCCTTCAGGATTCTGAATAATAACAGAGGGCATGTGAAAATCCCATTGCTATTATGTGTATGAGGCAGCCACATGTACATTATTTGACCTTGAATATAAAGGCACACTGAGTTAATGCTGCATCACATAATATGAAAGCTTATGTCCCTAACACCTCAATGATTACCAGCTTCTGTCTTTCTCCCCACCTCCACATACTATATTCTTAATACAATAACTAAAACAATCATTTTTTTTTAAATTTTTTTAACGTTTATTTATTTTTGAGACAGAGAGAGACAGAGCATGAACGGGGGAAGGTCAGAGAGAGAGGGAGACACAGAATCTGGAACAGGCTCCAGGCTCTGAGCTGTCAGCACAGAGCCCAACGCGGGGCTCAAACTCACGGACCGCGAGATCATGACCTGAGCCGAAGTCGGACGCTTAACCGACTGAGCCACCCAGGCACCCCTAAAACAATCATTTTAAAACCGAATTTTGATCATGTCATGGCTCCACTGGAAACAACCCAATGGCTATCTATTTAATTCAGAGCAAACACCACAGCCTTTAATAAGAGCCTAAAAGCCCTGCATGAGCGGGTCCTTTACCTTACTTTTTGACTCATAGTGTCTTATTCTCCCTACTGCTCATTTCTCTCTGGCCACACTGCCCTTCATTCTGGTGTTCCTTGAATATATCAGGTGCATCGCATCTCAAGGGCCTTTACACTTACTGTTCCTACTGTCTAGAAAGTTCTCCAACGCTGCCATATGGCCTACTACCTCAGTTCTTTCAAGTCCTTTTTCAAATGTCACTTAGTGAACTTCTTAGTAAGACTTTCTATGAACACCCTTTTAAAATTGCAACCTCCCCTTGCAGGTAATCTCTCTTGTATTTGTCTTCTTATCATCATCTGATACATTAAATATGGTTCTTATTTAGTTGTATTACTATTATTTTCATGATTCTCATTATCTTCCTCTGTTCTTCAGAATACCCATTCTATGAAAACAAGACATATTGGGTGCTCTTTAGATAAATTGCAAAATAATTAATGATTAATAATTAATTGCAAAATAATTAATTATTTTAGTCAAAAACCTAAGAAAATGAAGTGGAATGCTCTAGGTTTTCTATCTACATTGCTCAAATGATTGAGGACTCTTATTTTGTTTTTTTTTTTTTGTTTTTGTTTTTTTTTTTTAAATTTTTTTTTTTTCAACGTTTATTTATTTTTGGGACAGAGAGAGACAGAGCATGAACGGGGGAGGGGCAGAGAGAGAGGGAGACACAGAATCGGAAACAGGCTCCAGGCTCTGAGCCATCAGCCCAGAGCCTGACGCGGGGCTCGAACTCCCGGACCGCGAGATCGTGACCTGGCTGAAGTCGGACGCTTAACCGACTGCGCCACCCAGGTGCCCCTGAGGACTCTTATTTTGATATAGTCCTCTTCTACCAACAGGCATAGAGTAGAAGCCTTGAAGGGCAATTGACAATGAAAATACACTGATGCATATATTGTATAATAAGGATTCTTGGTATCCTTAATATATAATATATATATATATATATATATAACATATATTATAAAAATATATTTATATTTAATGTATGTTTATATTTAGTTATATATTTTTATAAAATAAAACTTTTATAAATTTTTATATATTTTATATTATATATTTTATATTTTATGACTACATTTTATATATTTTATATTTACATTTTATATTTATATTTAACATGTTATATTTATAATATATATTATAAAAATATATATTTTTATATATATGTATATATACATATCAAGCAGTATCAAGCAGTATAAGGGTCATTTTTCAGGTGTCATATTCTAGAATCTCTGCTATATAAGGTTTTCCATGTGCTCCATGTCCCAGGGCATCTGAAACTGTATTTAGCATTCCAATTTAAGAAGGCTGTGTGGTTTAGTAGAAAGAACATAGACAGCTGGATTTGAGATGACTTTACTAGCAGTCAGTAACCAGGAAAGGTATTAAACATTCTGTGTTTCAATTATGTCACATGTAAATCATGTCAAATAAAACGGTACAATCTATAAAATGCACATAGCAAATCGCTCGGTACTTAGACAATGATTAAATGTGAAGCATCTCAGCTATGGAGTCAGGAATATCTGAGTCCAAACCTTGGGTCTGTCACAGATTTTGTTTATGGCCTATACCTCTCTCACATTCCACATTTTTAAGATCAGGTTGATTACTTCTAATGTGCATTTGTGAGATATAAAAACAAAAGGTAAGTCACCTACCCACTATTGCAGCTCCTGTGGTCAGTAGATGCACACAGAATGGACTTACCTATAAAGCCTCTTCTATTAAATCTTTTCCCTCAGGATATTATAGTAACTGATGCACATCTTAACTAACTAGGTCATTGAGTCTAGGGAAAATACTTCCTTATTAAGTACCTACACAACAGGCTTTCAATAAACATTTATGGAATTCATAAAATGTACAGAGATTGTGTTTCTTGCGTGGAATTTAAGAAAGCAGGAGACCATAAAGTGCATCTTTGAGAAAACAGCAGTAATCCAGTCTGGAACTAGGTAATTGAATTTCTAGATGCTTTCTAGAAATTCAGCTATGTAGCATTTCAAAAACTTCATTTGAGCAAAATTTTTATCTACCTCAATATGTGGTTTCCAGATAACTTGAGAGGGCTGAGTCTGAATTTGCAGACAGAAGTTCCAGACTCAAAAATTTTGGTTCCAGAAAAGGAATACACACACACACACACACACACACACACACACACACACACACACAGTTTTTTACAATCCAAATTTTTTACAAAGCTTATGGTCTGACTGCAAAGCAATGACTTATGGATTGTAGTGTCTGTGATGGATCTTGATGGCTACTGTCAGGTGTAGTCTAAAAGCACTTCCATATGAGGAAATAAATGGAGTGGATAAACTTAAATATATTATACAATGGTCAAGATTTGATAATAAAATAACTATCTGTCCATAGTAACTACCATCTATACATAAATGGTCTTTAAAAAAATTCTAAAAGCTTCAAAAATAGACTCTAAAATTTAGGACTTTTAAAAAACCCTCAGAGGACACACAAAGTTATTCTGCTTTGTGTATTAAGCATACACATCCATCTTTTTAAGAAGGTAGCAATTTTGTGCTTTGTTCTAGCTTGTGAATAAATCAATATATATTGCTATGTATACAGAAACCAAGTATTATATTATTATTACATCTAATGCAGAGTAAATTCAAAATTTCAAATATCACTATACATCAGTCATGGAAATCTGAAAAACAGGGACTAAAATTTGGGGAAAGGAGAAGCAGATTATATTAACAATATGAGAAAGAAGCTTATAATTGAACATTGATGGATGCAGCATGTCAAAATGATTTGGAAAGGATTTCCAAATGAGGCAGATTATGGTGAGTTCCAAATTAGAAACAGAACATACTAAGGGAAGAAAACCACTGATGAAAGAATTACTTCTCTGTCTTCTGAAGCCATTCAACCAGAGGAGCTATAGAATATTCCCAGGTCCTCTCCTGCCAAGTGAGTTATGATGGAATTTAAAAATCAAGTTCACATCAGATTTGTGGAATGGAAAATATTTTAGTAGCAAATCAACAATGTATTTTAGAGCAATAGGCTATAACATTTTTGGACAGATGTTTATTCTTATGACGTCATGAAAATTTAGGGGAATTTTCCTGTCTCTGAATGCCTTACTATATTATCTCTAAAAGCCTTTGTTGAGTGCCTTCCTCTGTAATAACTATCCCAGGAAACTGGGATTTATAAATTTAATCATCTTCCAGGATGTATTATATAATTTTGGACCAAAAACATGTGATACTTTTAGTTTCACAGTAGACTAGAAAAAAAAAAGGCATCAAAAGTCAATGTGCTGTACATTTGGAATCTATAGTTGATGACTTCATTGATTCACTTTCTATCTACTATGCACGTATTAACTTCTCTCTGGGTCCAAAGACAGGTGTCTAACATTTATTTCCCTAATTCAATTTGCAACCTTCTTTTCACTATGGAACATTTTGCTAGAATTCACCAATATCTATTTCCTTTTAACCAAATTTCATTCTATTTTCATAATTCTACTTTTGTGAAAATTGAGTTCAAAGCCCACATTAGCATCAACAATGCTTTATCTGCCTTCACTAATTGCTTCATGCCCTTGACTGTGCCAATGTACAAGCAGATTTCTAGACTTGCATAAAAAGATTAGCCAGTAACTGCCTCTACAGTATTCCTTATGTGTAATTTAAATGCTAGGGTGCTGAGGTGGCTCAGTGGTTGGGCATCTGACTCTTGATTTCGGGTCATGATCTCACGGTTCATGAGTTTGAGCCCCATATCAGGCTCTGTGCTGACAGTGAGGGGCCTGCTTGGAATTCTCTCTCTTCCTCTCTCTCTGCCCCTCCCCCATTCATGAGCATGCATGTTCTCTCAAAATAAACAAACTTAAAAAAAAAAAACAGATTTTAAATGCTTCCTATTCTTACATCTACAAAAGCAGCCCAACTGATTCCTCTCTCATTTAGATCATAATAAAAATATAACCTCTATCAGTCAATCCACCTAAAAGGACAAACAGATGCCTTTCTTTTATTTCCAGTGGGCAATAATGGGACCCCTATGTTGAATTTTCATATGTGATTCAACTGCTTTATCAAACAAATGTTGCTGGTGTTGTTTTAATTCTATTATCCATATGTCTAAGATATACATGTTAATGGTGTTTGAATTTGTTATTTTTCTAGAACATTACCTTGGGTGATACAATTTAAGACTATCATTTTGACATGATACTAAAACCATGAAACTATGAGTACCTCCTGAATAAAAATCCAATTGTCAGAATCCAAGTTTATTTTATACACACACACACACACACACACACACACACACACACACACACATATACATATATGTAATTTATTTACATGTGTAGGCACTTTATATTTGATATATATACATATGTATATATATTTACATGCCTATTTATATACATTTGAACATTTTAAATATACACATAGGTTTTTATAGCATTTATAAATTGTATATACATAGAAATCAATGTGTGTATTTAAAAATATTTATATGTATATAAATCACACACAATAAACAAATCCACTCTTTAAATAACACATATATAGCATAATAGACTAATTCATTTTTAAATACCAATAAATCATCATCTATTTACTATCACACACCATATGCAAGACAGCATGGTGTGAATTCGCAGCTATGAATTACCTCCTCTTTTCTTGTGTCACGTCCTTTCTGCACAAACCAGATAACTTTGGCTTGCAACGATCGTGGGGTACATTCCAGCAAAGTACTGTTGTTCTCTATGCCATAGGCCAGTCGCTCTTCAGTCTTATCCAAAGCATCCCCTACAATATACATGTTAATATTAACCTTAAGACTTAAATTTTACCAGTAATATGTTTAAAAGATTATTTATATCTTTGCAGCAAAGTATCTTTCATTACTTACTGCTAATTTCTATGCACAGTCACTTAAAGTAGTTATTTAGAGACAATGGCATACCAAAATCTAGGCTTTAAAAAGGTAGTGCAGGCTATGGAGAGGACCAGAAGGAAGTAACTGGGAGTGTGGGTCCAAAGGACAGGCAGTCAGTCAGAAAGTACGTCAGTGTTAAATGCATGGAGAATCAGTGACAATATCCACTGATAAAGCAGGCAAGAGAAGGGGGGCACCAAACATTCATGTAAGACACAGGATAAACAAAATTCATGGTAACAAACAAAAATAGAAGGCAGAAATTGAGGTGATACAGCATTACATAAACACAAGCTTGAGTGAGATTTTGTCAAGGGATTGCACTTTATCTAGATATTGGGTTCCTGCATTAAGAAAACAGTACAAAACTGAACTACAGACTTCATGACCCACAGCTTCTTGATTATAATCTGTATCTTGGTCCAGAGAGGCTCTCACTGGACTTGAACTCTAATGTGCATATGGGCAAGTACACTTAACTGCAGTGGGGAATAAAACCAAGTGGACATATTCACTGGTGTTTTAACCAGTATCAAATTTATTAACCACAACCTGGGATTTTTTCCCTTATGCTGGAGTCCTCCTCACTTTCAAAACTGACCCCTAAGTCTTCCTAGATGAAGATCTTACCTTCCTCCAGACAATGTTCTCAGAGGCTTACATTCTGAACCAAACCCTCAGTCAGCCTTGGGTCTAGCGAACTGAGGCTGTGTAACCTCTGCACTGTGCATAAGCAATGCTGGTCTCCCAGTCATGATTCTTCATCTCTCTGTCACCTCCTGGTAAAACTGGTGATGCAAATCACAGCCTGTTCCAACCACCAACATGGTGTGAGGAGTCAAGAGCGTAGTTTTCTGTGTTGTCTGACTTCCTTACATTTGCTGGAGTTGCAATTTCCTCTCATCCTTTACTCATCAGACCACCTATTACCTTCCCTCAGAAACTCACATATGCACCATCAGCCTGAGCTCTAGGCTTCCTTACTCTAGTGGAAGAGTTAAAGCTTTTCATTTTGTTTTATCCCAAAGCTTAGTGGTGACTTGATATAAGCTGGATCACTCTTGAAAAGATTATTGTAGGTTATGTAACATGGTAAAGATATTCCCAGGGTTGGTTGAGATGGAGACAGAGGTCCTACAAATCACTGTGGCAGAATCTTTTCTAAGATTCCCCTGTTGTGAGGTCCAACAGCAAGGTTTCGTGGTGGCATACAGAACTTACTTTCCTAAGTAATTAAAAATTCTATGTCCACATATAGTTAAAAATTTTGTTTTACAATTCCACTATGTGGAAGAAAAAAGGAATACTTGCAGTAACACTGTTCTAGTACATATCAATCACAAAGAAAGTAAAGACCCTTTTAAAGAGTTTCCAGTGTCTCTTCACCGTACACCCTGAGTAACCCATAGCAATTGATTTTCTATGGATTACCGACAAACTGCTGTCCAAAGCATTGCTGAGCTGCGTTGCCATGCCGAACATCTTGTCTGCGGAACCGCCTGGAAGAAAGTAAATGTGCTGAGGAGATGTTCAGATTTCAATTTTCCAGACTTTAAAATACAGCCAACCACATAAAAGATACAAGTAGTATTCTGCTACTGAAAAAAATTGATCAGTCATACAAAACAAGGGTAAAATTCAAGTTTCATAGTTTCCCATATTTTCATTGAATGTTATTCAATGGATAAGATCTACATTCAACTTCTCTTTAAGTGTCCATGTAAGTTTGAATTCTGGATCCTGAAACAATTATTATTTTTTTAAAGTTCGTTTTTTTTTTTTTTTTTTTTTTTTTTTTTTTTTTTTTTTTTTTTTTTCAGAAAGAGAGAGCAGGGGAGAGGCAGAGAGAGAGAGAGAGGGAAAGAGAGAATCCCAAGCAGGCTCCATTGCTGTCAGCACAGAACCTGATGCAGGGTTCAAACTCATGAACCATGAGATCATGACCTGAGCTGGAAACAAGAGTCAGATGCTTAACCAATTGAGCCACCCAGGAACCCCCTCCAACAATAATTAAAGAAAGCTCTCTTTATGTTTTGTTAAAAATCTAGTGCCACAAGAATTCTTCTGTTTCACATGGGTGTTTTGGGTGGTAGGGAAGGTATGCCAAAAAGACAATGGGATTTGAGGCAGACTATTTGAATAAAAAATCATAAAACTCCTTCATATAATGGAAATGCATACAAAAAAGGTAAGGGTAATTGAACCCAAATATTTTGTTCGATTCTCATCATAATCACATAGCAAAAATATACTTAATAAAAAGAGATACACTAATAATATATTCAACTTACTCTTTTATTCAGATATTATGTGTAGAGATTATTTGCCTCTATTCAATGTGATTGTGTGTTATACATATTTGATAGGCTGTCTTTCAAAACTGCCTATTAGATTTAGGATCACTTCTGGTGTATTGTCATATTTTATAGATTGCTTATAAATATAATAAAAAAAATAACATTCTTTATCCCTGGAGAAAAAGTTTATAATACAGATCTTGTTTTAAATTTGCAAGCACCTTTCTGAGGGATTAAACAATAGAAATTATTATTAGTACTGAAATTCTAAACTCAAAATTCTCAGTATATTTAGATTAGAGATAAAAATAGAAGTATTACATAAAGGCAAAAAATACCACTTGCTTTTCTAAATCATGGCATTTCTTCAAGATTGAGGGAAAAACAGAAGGCAAAGCAGAAGTTTCACCACAGAGGGAGATGGCGAGGCTTCCAAAGTGACAATGAGATGCTTTAACCATATGCAATGATGAAATTTGAAAAAGGAACCAGATTCAAATCCCAATGCCATCACTCACGTGTTGTTTGATCTTATACATATCTTGTCTGTTTCTTGGTTCTTTCTGTCCCCTTTGTAAAATGAAATTTATCTAAATGACATCTAAAATCTAGTCCAGTCTCATTTTTTTTTTTTTTTTTTTTTCATTCTAGGCTCTCCTCACTGCTCCAAATGATGATAATGGAACATCATTTCAAGAGATGGAGTGCTTTCTCACATATAAGTTCAAATCTTAGTTAACTTAAATAATAATAATACTTAAAAAAAACTGGTTTAGGGGCACCTGAGTAGCTCAGTTGGTTAAGCATCCAACTTTTGATTTTGGCTCAGGTCATGATCTCACAGTTTGTGGGATCTAGGTTCGAGCCCTGTTGGGCTCTGCGCTAACAATGGGAAACCTGCTTGGGATTCTTTCTCCCTCCTCCTTCTGCTCCTCCCCTATGAGCACGTGCATGTGCTCTTTTAGAAAACAAAACAGAAAAACAATGGCTTAAGTATTTCCTTATATTATAAGCTAAAGCAGATGAATATTTCCAATCAATTTTTAGAATTATGACCTGTGTGCAAAAGCATGCTGTTTCAAAATCGAGATTGTAGAAGAATTTATCTTAAAAACATGGTATTTTATAAAGATTAAAACTGCTGTATGAATCATTCTATTGATTTAAATTGAAAAAACAACTTGACAAAAAAGGAGCTAAAATTAAAAGTTTTACGCTTCTTTATCGTGTTACACTAGCATGTACACAGCTATGTATAACTGAGAGCAGATCTGGGTAAGAATTATACCACTGTTGTTGATCTCTCACTCCATTAAGTATTGTTTTGGTCCTGGGAATGTAAAGTCTACTGAGCATTAAAGAATAATGGAGCAGGGGTAAATCTGTGAAATGGGAAATAGTTTCTACTTTGAAGAAATGTTGTATCAGGTTTATTACACAAATGATGTGAGAGTGAGGGGAGATGGAATCGGATAGTTCTAGATAAGAGATGTGGATAAGAAGCATGCAAAAGTTTTGTTTAAATTCACTGAAAGAGAATGCATTTTAAAAAAAGGTATCACATCCCCCAACAAGGTTTCAGTTCATTTTATGCTATCTTAATATAACTGTCTTTTATTTCAGGGTTTTAAAAAGACTATAAGTGTTCAGGACTTTTAGAAAGGTTAATCAAAGTGGCCTTTTATTCTCAAAGTCACATATTTTTCTTATATCTCTTGCCACTTAGAAACTTTTTAAGAGAACACCGGAAATAGACAAAATGCGAGAGCAAGGGGAAGTAAAAGATTTAGCTCTATAACTTATAGTGTATTTTGGAAGACTATTTTAAACAAGTGGTTTGGATTGTGAATTAATGTTTTTTCTCTGTTGACTCATTTTCACTCTGTGAACAGAAAAGTATTTATTTTAATGACTAGTTTTCGATTTCTGCTGCTCGTCAGGTCTGAAGCAAAAACGAGCTGCTATAAAAGCAAACTATTTTCCCTTAGTGTGCTGGAGCCTATCCAAAATGTTCTCCTCCAGGGGTGGATGATGGTTCAAAAGAATCTGACACCATGGAAAGATCTCCATTACATGTCACTGAACTGAACTAATTCATTTATGAGCACAGCTCCTGACTCAAACATTGTGCTCCTTCCTAAGATTTTGCCCCTTCATTTAACTTGTACTAAATAACTTTTTGTCCACCCTTTATAAATATATCATCAAGCTTGTGGATATCTACTCTAATAAGATGCACCATGTATCAAGAAATATTTAGCTTTGGAAACTGCTCAGTTAGAATTCATCACCCCTACTGCATGTTATTACAATAACAAAATACAAAACTTGTAATTCATAAGTATTTGATTCAAGTCTTGCAAACATTGTTATTGTTGCTAATAACAATAAAATAATTAATTGTATTATTTTTGGTGAAATGACCTTTCCACCCTTCAAACCAGCTACTTTACTCCTAACCTATGGAAATACATGGTTTTCCGTGACCATTCTATGCCTTTTATATAAATTCCCTTTAACTAGACTCATATTTCTAACTACAAGACTGAGCTCAAAGGTTATTTTGAAAATCAAATACTATATAATGGATATTGCACTTAGTTCAGTACCTTATGCGTGGTAAGTGCTCAGTAGTGACCTGCTATCATTCTTATTTCCAATTCCATTCTCCACTTTAGGTTCTGATCCTGCAGCCAAGGAGTACTGACTTCTTCTTCATACTCCTCGCACATAGTACAGTAGTTAGCATAATGGGTGAATAAATCATTGAACAGTATTTTTACGTAGTAACATGGCTATATTCCTTAACAAGAGTTTTTAAATATTAATAAGCATTTGTACAAGATCAATTAATTTGCTCACTGTTTTTTTTTTTTTTAACTTTTACCTATTTTTGAGAGACAGAGAGAGAGCATGAATGAGGGAGGAACAGAGAGAGGGGAGACACAGAATCTGAAACAGGCTCCAGGCTCTGAGCTGTCAGCACAGAGCCTGACATGGGGCTCGAACCCACGACCACGAGATCATGACCTGAGCTGAAGTCAGACGCTTAACCAACTAAGCCACCCAGGTGCTCCTTGCTCAGTTCTTTAAAATGGTTGGTAAGTTTAGTTTACAAATGTCCCCTCAAAGTTTCTTTTCACTATGTGTTTATTACGTACTTTCATTAAGTATATAATGATTTCATTAAGTATATAATATATAACATTGGAGTGAATGTTAATGTAACCAATGTCAAGTTAACAAAACTTCTGAATTAGTGGCTACATTTATTAAAAATGAGATTCTACTATATATGTGAACTTATAAAAATAACAACTATATTAAGGTGGGTTAGATTTTTAAAAAGGTTTGAAGTAACCCACAGTGGAAGAATCAAAATTACTGAAATTAATAAAAATTAATTTTCAGTAAGGAAACTATACACAATCCTATGTTTTTGCTTTATATTGTCTTCTGTCACTTGACTAGGAGAAAAAAAAATTGCTTATTCTATAATAAATAAAAATATCTTCCTTTATGTTGTCCCCCAAAGAATGAACAATTTCATACGGCTCAAGTGAGGGAAGATCTCCAACCTTCAAAATACTTTCTGGACTTCAAGATTTCCTGTTCAAAGTATACCGGGATTTACCTTCTCTTACAAGTGGCAATGACCTCGCTGAATTGTAGACATTAGAGTTTGGAAGTCTTTAAGTACCTTTCATTTGTGTTGACTTAAATCACACATTTCATTAATTATACAGGTCATGCATTTGCCTAGGAGTTAAAATATTCACTTTCAAAATGAAATAAATGAAGACCAGCTGGTTGAGAGGACACGGGGCGAATGCAGGATGTATTTTAGAATTTATTTATTTATTTTTCTTTTAAGTCTTTGAATCCCTCATGTGTGGTGCCTTGCCATTTCCACATTTTAAGTTTATCCAAACTGGTTTCATGTCTTGCAGGAAAACCGTCAGGCGGGAGAAGAGTCGATTCAAACATGAGTAAAGAAAAAGGACTCAGCAGCATGCTCCACTCCAATCTCCACACAGTAATTGACAGGAGTTATTTTCAGGGAAAATTCAACTTTCAAAGCTTGTATTATGAACAAAACATTACTATGACGGATTTTTTAAACAAAAATAACATGGGTATTTTCATGGAACGTGTGCAAAAAGAAAAATATTTTAAGAAATATTATGGGTTTTCTAAACAAGGTAAATATCCCTTCGAGGACTCTCTCACCTTTTTGCATGAGTGCCCGTTGGGTAATACCGGGAACAGGATATGCCATCCCAGGCACAGTATGGGTCTCGAGCCAGGCAGCAATCCGCACAAGCACTTCCATACATGTCGCACTGATGGAATCTCACTTGGGCCACGGCAGAAGCAGATCCGATATACAGCTGTTGCTAGAGACATCAAAGAACAGAGAGGCCACTAGTAGAAACGGACAGAACTTTCAGTGATCTTCACCTCTGTGAATATTCATTTAAATTACTGCAGTTACTGAGGATGGATAATGGAACACCGAAACTTCCATTTTTTCTAAGATGGGAAATACTCCTACAGACCTGGAAGCTCGAGCAACAAAACTGCTTAACTGAGCTTGACAAAATCTTAGGAAGCTGACTCTTCTTTTGTTACCTAAATAGAAAGACTCATCAATTAACGCTGTAGGCCTTTTTAAAAGACCTGGGGGAACGTCCAATAACAGACTGGATAAGTAAATGCTCTTTTGTTGTTGCATCTTTTTTTTTTTTTAATTTTCTTAATGTTTTTTTAAATTTATTTTTGGGAGAGAGAGAGAGAGAGAGAGAGAGAGAGAGAGAGAGAGAATGAATGAATATGACTGTGAGAGGGGCAGAGAGAGACAGTGCGACAAAGAATCTGAACCAGGCTCCAGTCTCTGAGCTGTCAGCAGAGAGCCCGATGTGGGGCTCGAACTCACAAACTGCGAGATCATGACCTGAGCCGAAGGCAGATGCTCAACCGACTGAGCCACCAGGCGCATATTTTCATGTTTCATATTTTAAACTGAGATGTAATTAACAAATAACATTATATTAGTTTCAGTGTATACATAATGATTCCATATTTGCATATTGGGAAATGATCAACATAATAAGTCTGGTTAACACTCTACAACACACAGGTAGAATTGTTCTTGTGTGGTGAAAACTTTTCAAATAAGTATTAGGGTTTTTATTTAGTATAATCACCATGGCATACATTACATCCCCAGGTCTTCCTTTGTAACTGGAAGTTTGTACCTTAGGATCACCTGCACATTTTGCCCACTTCCCATCCCCTGCCTCTGGGAGCTGCCAAACTGTCCTATTCATGAATTCGTTTTCTGTTGTTGCTTTGTGTGTTTTAATTCCACATATCAGTAGGTTTGTATGGTTTTTGTATTTCTTCGACTTATTTCACTTAGCATAATGCCCTCAAGGTCCATTCACATTGTCACAAATGGAAGGATTTCCTTCTTTTTTGTGGCTGAATAATGTTCCAATATTCCACATATATACATCATTTTCTCTATCCATTCATCCATTGATGGCACTTAAGGTTGTTTCCATGTCTTGGCCATGGTAAATAATACTGCAATAAACATGGGTGCAGATGGCTTCCAGAGTGAGTACTTTGTTTCCTTTGGATAAATACCCAGAAATGACACTGCTTAATCATATGCTGGTTCTATTTTTAATAAATTGAGGAAACTCTGCACTGTTTTCCATATTGGCTGTAGCAATCTACACTCCAACCAATAGTGCACATTAACACTAAACATTTAAAAGAGTAACGAAGATACATACAGAGAGAATGACATGGAATCAACTGTAAGATCTGTTGTGAAGTAAATACAAGTAGCAGAGCAATGAACGTTGCATGTTCTTGTTCGCCTAAACATAAAAGGTTATTTATAAATAAATTTGAGGGAATATATGTACCAACTACTTCTGGAAAAAGTTTCACCAGTAACTGGTTCTAGTAAAGCGGAGAGGCGTTTGTGTTTCACTGCACATTCTTTTGTGTTACCATCATTACCGTTATTTTTGCCCTTAAAAATGTTAACAAAAAAATTACAGAATAACATCCTATCATGATTATAGAGGTAAATCTACTCTCATGTACTTTCCTCCAATAAGAGAAAATAAAGAAACCTATTACATGTAAACCACTATGTATTTTTACTAGAATACAACTGTAACTTGTTTATGTATAAACACATGTACTTATGCTCTTCATTCTTGCCTTTATTCACATATAGAACACAAACACATACACACAACTTACTCTCTTTGAAGAAATCTCCATAGAAATAATAGGAACTGGATCCTGCAAGACATTTTTTAAAGTTGTTATTAAAGAAACATAGGAATATACCTTAATATGGTTGCAATCATCTGAACTCCTATTAGGTATGTGAGTGGTTCTATGCTAGTCCATAGCTTTCATTTTAGCAAATCAATAGGAAAACATAATTACATTAAAATATAGCTTTCTTTAAAAAAAATCTTTTTAATGGAGTAGAACAGATATGTAAGATGAAAAAAGTAGTGGCTAATCTAAGTAGCTTACCATTTGTTTCTGAAATGTAATTTTTGTATTTGGGTTTGAATATTAGTCTTGTTTGGGAAACCCAAATATCTCTAAATAAAATAATAAAGGCACAGCATTCTTTCTTACAATTTGAACCAGTAGAAGTGAAACAGTTATGTCTTTCAATTGGTGTTATTATTAGGAAACCATGTGACCTTTAATTGTTTTAATCCAAGTCTATCAGAATACTTTTCTGTTGGGAGTTATTGTGGTCAAACACTATGAACCCAGGATGCTCTGAGAAAGATGAATAACTTCATTGCCTCAGAAGTGCACCAGAGGAAAGAAAATCTATCACAACGTTTTGAGAGCCTGTGTGTTATTTTACGGTTGGTGATTAAAACTAGAGGGTCTCTAATGAGTACCACAACTCAGAAGGGTTCTGCAAGCAGACAAGCAAGAGGCAGGTGAGATCTACACGATGGATGATTATCCTTCAAAGAATTATTTTTTGAAAGAGAAAATTTGATCCCGTGTCAATATTTTTTTCAATATTTTAAACTATAGAACACTTTATTAATGCATACATGCACTTATTTATTCATTCAAGTGATAATGTTTTTTAGTGTTGATATAAACAAGATACTGTGGGGGAAGGCTCCTAATATAGTAGCTATGGTCACTATTGTGAAATGAAATCTTACAGAGAAATCCAATATGCAAGATAGACAAAAACATAGCTGCTCTGGTTGAGATAGGAACATGGTCAGTTTTGGGTGCAGCTATGGGGAATCTAATCTCTAGACAGCTAAGATGAAATGAACTGTTTTTTATCAATAAAAATATTTTCATACATATTCATTACATACACATACAGTCAATCTTAATAATTTACAGACTTTTTTTTTTTTTTTTTTGCAAATTTTCTGAATTGCTTAAATTTATTTGTAATCCCTTCATTAATACTTATGGTATCCTGTGGTCATTCATGGACATGTGCAGGCACACAGAAGCAATACATTTTAGTTGCCTTATAAGTATGACCCCAACAGAGGTCAATCATTGCAACACTCTGCCTTCTTGTTTCAGCTTTTGTATTGTAAACAAGTGTCCTTTCGATGGTCTATTTCGTGCTTTGTGTTGGCAATTGTGATGTTTAAAACAGCCTTTATGCAAAGTGTTGAAGCACTGTATAGTGTTTCTAAGCTTCCAAAGGCTGTGATGTGCATTGTGGGAAAATACATGTGTTAAATAAGATTTGTTCAGGCATGAGTTATAGTGCTGTGGAACAAAGTTCAATGTTAGTTAATAAACTATATGTGAAATAAAGTGTCTTTAAATAAAAACACAAAAAGAACAATGCTGTATATTGATCAGTTGACAAAACTGTTGTGACTAGAGGCCCACAGGAACGTAACCTTCTATTTCCCATAGGAGCATCAGTCAGTATTCACTAATTTAGTGTTCATGGTGATTCTAAAGACCATAACTGCCTTAAATATTGAGACTTGAGTCTGTGTGTGTGTGTGTGTGTGTGTGTGTGTATGCATACAATTGCTTTTGTCATGTCTAATCCTTCCATTATCATTTTGCAGTTTTCTCTTTTTTAGTAAATTCTTTGTGTAATTGCTATGTTATAATAAAAGGCGATATGCTTATCATATCCCAACGTGCACAATATGAAACCTACTGCTTTGTCTGTGTTGACAGTACATTTGTAAAATGAGACCCTGCGATAATGATTCTGGAATTCGTATGTGGTATGTGTTATTTCTTTAAGTCACAGTTCATGCTAGCTAGGTTAATATTAGCATTTTCATTTGAAAAGTCTACAATAATCAAACAGATGCATCAGGATTTTAAACCATTTCTCTCTTCAGATTCACTCTGAATTCACAACATACCTGTTAGAAGAAAAATAAAAGTGAGCCAGCATCTTTAATATTTGCAACTCATTGGCAATTGTTAATACATAAATGTTGGCTATTTCATTTCATTTTATTTTTTTACTAAAAATACCTTGAATATCTGAAGTTCTTCTAGAATTACTTCTTCCATTGATTCTGTTTCTTGGTTATAAATCGTGATTACTTTCAGTACAATTCCATTATCTGTAAGAAAGCAAAAGAAGAGATAAACCAGAAGCTTATCACAATCTGGTTTTCAAACAATTAAAAACCATGCAGCACCTATGAATTTGAATAAGATTTGAGATCTAGATGTATTAAAATTTTACTCATTGTTAGTTAAAACAATATGACCACTCATACATTCATATTTTAAAATGGCAAAAAAATAAAAATAAAAAGGGCAAAAAAAACTGTATGTCTGGCTAAGAAATAAGACCAAATAATATGTAATTATTTTTCAAATAATGTGATTCAGAAACTCAATTAAAGACTGAGAAACCAAAATATATTAATATATATACAATTATATCTGGTACTATATTACATATATATACACTTTTAATAAGAAAAATGTCAGTATATACTACCGAGAGAACAGCATAAGTCCTCCCGTACTAATCATTTAACTTCTGTAATTATGAATAATTTTATAAATTTAAATTCATAATTTAAAATTTCACCTAATTTTTATTATACTTGATATTCTGAGCTTGTTCTTTCCAATAAAAATTTTAATAAGACACTAATTTGCTTGTAAGAATAATGTGGTGTAGTGCTAAAAATAGCTCAGGAAAATAAGCACTTTGAAGGTGCTGGTCTAAGAATTTCTATGGTATGTAAGCAGTTTGTTTAAAAATTACCAAATCATGAGGGTGGGTTAATAAAATTTGATTAAAATAAAATGAGTAAAAATTACCTATATAATACATGAAAAGGAATCCAAACTATAATTTTTAAGCCAAGAATACATAGCACCTTAAAATTATTATATCAAGCAAAACACAAAGATGAAACTCAAATTATTAATTTGCAACTAGTGACTTGCAATAAAGACCCTTCCTATATACAGTATTTTATACACACCCATACAATATTAAAGCACAGGGAAAAATCATTATCATTTGTGAGATTTTCCAATGTACTCACCACACATTCATCAAATATCTTCTTTTGTGTTGAAAAGCTGTGGCTCAATATGATGGTATCTTTGAGTTAAAAATCATTTACATGATAGCATAAATATTTATCTGATATTTCTGGAATTCTCTCAAATAGCTTTGGTCAATCTAACAAGAAAGTATTTCTAAAAACAGTCTTGGACTGATATACTGTTTATGACCGGTACTTTTCCAGGTCATAAATATGTTAAAAATAACATACCTTTTCCCATGATTAATTTTTATCAAATATTTTTCTTACTTATGACTCTTGAAAAGAAAAAGCTCTATTAATGTCACTATGAGTGAATTCATGGCCAAGTAATTTGAAGTCTGTTAAAGAAATGTGACACTTTGTTAATCTTGAATCTGCAGTGCAGAGAATATCATGAACATTAACCTCCTAAAATAAGGATAAAATACAGCCTACACCAGAGATCAATTTCTGCAAATCAGATGAAGGTTTCCTTACTGAAATCTTTACTTTTTAAAAAAGTGTGAGTGGGGGCGCCTGGGTGGCGCAGTCGGTTAAGCGTCCGACTTCAGCCAGGTCACGATCTCGCGGTCCGTGAGTTCGAGCCCCGCGTCGGGCTCTGGGCTGATAGCTCAGAGCCTGGAGCCTGTTTCTGATTCTGTGTCTCCCTCTCTCTCTGCCCCTCTCCCGTTCATGCTATGTCTCTCTCTGTCCCAAAAATAAAATAAACGTTGAAAAAAAAAAAATTTAAAAAAAAAATAAAAAAGTGTGAGTGGAGAGGCCCAAGCACCAATATTAGTATCATATTCTGGTTCCTGATCTAAGTATATGCAATGTCTCTGTAGAATTATGTCTGTGATTAAAGTTACGTATGGTAGGATGCTTACTCTTCTAAATACCAACTGCTATAGCAATGATTATAATGTATATAAAAAAAAAGAAATGATAATTTAAAAGATTTTTTAAATGTCTATAGATTTTTAAAGTACTTGACAGAATTTTTATCTATTATCCAGATGCCAAAAGGTTCAAAGATTTCAAATTCTTTTCCACAAGCTATATGTATGGAATTGAAGTTATATATTTATTTGAAAATGTCCCTTTTCAGCATATTTATTGTTTTATTAATGCAGGATATTATAGCTTTGCTCTAAAAGTTTGCCTCCATTATGGGTAACAAATGGCCCATTTTTGTACAAATGGATGATTCTGATGGGGCCTGATAAGCAGTGTTATGATTATAGACTCAGGTGAAGTTACTGTCCCAAGCTGTTTAACAAATCTTGAGACCTTACTTAACAGCCAAAGGCGGGAAGGGATCTGGGGACTGAGTGCAGAACCATCCTTGCTATGGCAGCCTACTTTCTCTAGGAGAAGTTCTGTCTGGAACCAATGCTGTTTATGAAAATTAATTAATCCTAATCCATTTATTCAAGGATATTGACTGTGTATCAGGAATTATGGGCTGTAACCGCCTCAAATCCTCTCTTCCACTGCAGAGAAAAAGCAGTGTGCAGGGGCACTTGGGTGGCTCAGTTGGTTAAGTGTCTGACCTTGGCTGAGGTCATGATCTTGTGGTTTGTGATCTGAGCCCCATGTTGGGCTCTGTGCTGATAGCTCAGAGCCTGGAGCCTGCTTTAGATTCTGTGTCTTTCTCTCTCTCTCAAAAATAAATAAAAGCATTAAAAAAAAGCAGTGTACAAATAGGCTAATGGATTAATAGATTTGTTGATAGGTTTTAAAAATATTAATAATGTTAATGATTTTAAGATTCAGTACATGCGTCTCAGTACTTTGTAATCTCTTTACCTGTCCCAATAAACAAGACATCATATTGGCCATCCTCAGCTTCCACTCGATCCACTGCTATTTGTTTCAGGTTATATCTTCCATCTGTTTTTACCAGGATTGGTTTTTTATGGGCAGGTTTTATGGGCTGGTACATAAGTGGATGGCTTCTTGCAAATCGGATGGCTTCATCAGGATAGTCTTTGGTAGTTCCGTACCTCCCACCATTAACTTTGCTGGCACACTGCAATACAAGTGGATATTTTTGTCTTATGCATAAAGAGCAAATTTGCAATCAATTATGAAAACAATCAGAAAACTGGATGTGTTCAATGAATTAACTGCAGTTAGAAATACTTAGTAACCACATATCCTTCATTAGAGAAATAAAATCTGCATTAACAATTGCAAATAAAGACTGAATCATCCCAAACATGCAGCACTAGAAAAATACAGAAAGCAGTGATATCTTGGGAAAGTGAAGTATATTTAATACTGTACAATTTGAAGGTGGTAAAAATGAATATCATCATAAATACTGTTATTATTTCCCATTTTCTGAAAGTTTTAAATTTTTTCACATTGTAATTTAAGTTTTGAAGATAAACCATGTATTGTTTATAACAGAGCAAAAGCCTCTTTGTTGTGCTAAATCCTCCTCCCGAATTAAGGATCACAACTGCACAAAATAGTTTTCCCATTATTGAGACTAAGATAATATGATTGGTGATGGTTTCAGCAGACTCACTGACTATACAATCTTGGTGCCGTAACAAAGAAAACTATTTAAATTCTGTCAGTGTTAATTAAGAAAAAAAAAAAACCCTCTCCATTCTACTGTAATCTGCATGAATTTATATTATTTCTGTATGGATTCAACACAATAAATTGAGAAAGTGAGAAATATTTGCAAAAACATGCTTAAATTCTTAATTTATTGACTCTAAAAATAAATGTTCAACAGCACCTAAGTAACTTCTTGGAATACCTTTAAGTGTGTTGATTCATGCTTGTTATTAAGCACTCCCTTATTTCGTATATTTCCCTCCAGAATCAGCAGCAATTGCATTGATTATGTTGATAAAGAATTTTCCACTTTAGAGTATAAATACAGTAGTGTAGTAATCAGATTCTGCAAAGAGGGCATTTTTAATGGTCTGTTTTAAAATTCAGGTCATATTTCTTAATTTGGCCTGAATTTTTCACTGGAGTGTACTTACATGATACATAATTGGAAACATTCTGGACCAGCCTGGAAGCAGTTCAGTAACCAGTCACTTCCTCCAAATCTCCTTTAATACCATGTGGTTTCAAGAAGCATTTCCAGCAAAGCCACAGGAGTGGGTTTTCTCCATTTAAATTGTAATTTCAATCAATAGAGTGAAATAAAGTATACTTTATGTCTTACTGGAAGTAATAATTTTAAGCTAGTGAGAATGATTGAAATGGTAAAGCTTTACACTTGTTAATGGAGGTAAGGTTTGTTTCCACTTTGAATTGTGGCTCTGCAAAAATGGTTTCTACTTGACTTGCAAGTACTTGTGGAATGAGCACAGCGATGGGTTTTCACCAGCTGCTCAAGACAAAGTGTAGACTTTTGACTTGTATGACAAGTTAAATGTTTGTTCTCCGTGGTCTGTGAGCACATACAATGAGCTGACATTTTTCCAACATAGTTTTGCACAGGACACATGACACAAATTCATCATCATTGTCATCGGCATCATCGTTTTTAGATACACATGTAAGTAAAAGCACAAAAGCTTGGCTAATCAGGGAGAATGTCAGCAGCATGAGTTCACAGGTGAGTGGTGAAACTTCTGGAACTCTAGGAGCACTTTTGTATTGGCATTTTCCTTCTAAAAGCCAGGAAGGATGCTGAATGAGATAACTTACAGAACCAGGTCTTGGGTAAGGGACTTTTCCTTCATAGAGTGACCAGTGGTATTCAGGTCCTTCCTTATGTGCATATGGTCCATTAAAGGCTGCCCGGATGCTAGACATATGATAGACACATATTGCATGCCCCCTAAATATGTTACTGGAAAAAAAAAAAGATAATTACTATACTGGAGCTGACTAGCAGTCATCTAATCAAATCCTTCAGACTACAGAAATAAGGATAAAGTCTTTTGGATAAAACAGTTGCAACATCTTAAGTATAGGATATTCTACAAAAATGAACTACTGCAATATTTCAAGTACTGGAACTCTAAAACTTACCGTTTCTTTACCTTATTACAAGAAACTGAAAATGGCACTGTTAGACTAAAAAAAGTGACACTTGTCACCTCACTTTATTTCTAAATCTTACATTATGTCTTTATATTTTTTATTAAGGAAAATATCGCCTGAATATTTAAAAAGATTCATTCCCAAGTTGAATTACTCATTTTTTTAAAGTTTATTTATTTTGAGACAGGGAGAGAGCATGAGCAGGGGAGGGGCAGAGGGAGAGGGAGAGAGAGAATCCCAAGCAGGCTCCGTGCTGTCAGCACAGAGCCCCATGCAGGGCTCCATCTCAGGAACCGTGAGATCATGACCTGAGCCAAAATCAAAAGTCAGATGCTTACGTGACTGAACCACCCAGGTGCCCCTGAATTATTCATTTTAAGCTTTATCTCCTTGTATGCTGTTTCATATTCTGAGTAGACAGTGCTCACCTAATCACTACGCTGTTAGTATTGCTAATTCCGTTCAAATTTTATTTGATTTCTCAATGTATATGATTAAATAACAAGTAAAAGTCTCATGAAACTTTGGGACTTTGTTCCATTCTTTATGTTAGGTCATACAGGCATTAATAAGCTTGCTGTATGTTCCCTTCTCCAGTGACTTCCAGGTCACTGAAACTGCACTAGAGTGGAAAGATGACTGGATTACACTAGATTAATTTTGGGAAAATGACTTAAATTGTATAAAACTCAGAATCTTTACCTCCAGAACTATCAGCAATTAGAATCATTTTTTTAAATAAAAAGTTCTACTTATAAAGGATAAAGACACCAGTTGACTACAATGGGTTTTACTGGGGACATTTGTGATAAATTTCTGCAAAAAGGAAATTTTTAAATAATTTGTTTTAAAAACCTGGCCACATCTCTTAATTTGGTATTATCTGAACAAATTCAAACATTTCCCCAGCCTCCTCACTGTGAGAAGCAAAATAATTAATGTTTGTGAAAGTGCTTTCAACACATAGTTTCAACAACACATAGTTCTTTATAAACGTAAAAGTTCCTATACTCTGAGACACCTGTAGAGCAGCAGTTATGTTACTGTCTTAGGACATCAATTCACACATCTTATAACACACCTTGAAGCAATTGGAAATGCCTCCGATAGTGAGAAAACCAGAGATAGTCTCCCAACTAAAGTGGCAATAAACCTTTGATCACTATGCTACAAATATCAACCTTTAAGTCAGGTAACAGCTGGGACACCTTTTCCTCAGATTTATGTAAAAAATGAACAGTCAAAATTGAAATTATGGGAAAAAATAATGTGTTGTCTTTGAAATCTAGACAGTTCCATTATGCTATCATTTAGGAAAGTACCGTACAAAGTGATCATACTAACCTGTGGAAAAACTATTCTGGTTATCCCATAGCTTTTATTTATTATAAAACCATGGGATTAGACTGCAACGTCTAAATTCCTTACAGGCATGAAAGCGAAGATGAAGTTAAAAAAAAAAAAAGTGAGGACTGTGGACTGTGACAACTTCCAATCTACATTCACTAATTTTCTTTGCATCAAGGAAGAACTGATAGCAAAATTGTTTCCATATTTCTCTGCTGAAGAGAAGGTCTCCTTACAATTGCACAATATTTATCAAAAGAACTTTATTATTTTTTTTTCAAAGTGACCATAAGAAATCACCTGCTGAAAAAAATAAACAACTTTGTGGAGAGATCGAGAACAAACAAGGTAAAAATTACAACATAGCTGAAGACCAGTGCAGTGCAAAAGAGGAAGTGAGTTCTGGCATTCTATACTTGTCTAGAGAATTGAGGGATATTCTTTACTTCTCATTCCATTCATTTCGGCTCCAGTCTCTCCTATCTGGAAAGACACACTCAAGAAATTATATGTGTAAACTTTCAGCCAAAACTGATGCTAGTAATATTTTTTCATTCATGTACTGCCACACATGAAGTAGTATTTCATTTTTACCAACACTCCTCAATGGACATAAAATAAAACATGTTAAAGAGAAAAGTAATAGATTCTCGGCCCTAAACTTAAACATCTTATTTAAAACATGGAAAGCAAATCATAAATACATGTTCTCTGTGAATCCACATAGGACTGGGACAGCCTGAGTAAGAGAGTGAGCATAAGAGAGAGTGCTCTATTTAAGAGCTCTTGATTAAGGAATCAAGGAGTATTTCTTATAGATGGCAACTGACAAGTACTGGTGAACTGATATAAACCAGTGTTGGAAGACAGTCATTTAAAGCAAGAGAGGTGGGTAAATAAAATCATAGTGATGGGAACCATGGATTCTGTCAAGGTATAATCTAAAAGCATAACATCAGAGAGCCAGAGGAAAAACTTCCAAAACTGAGTAACAGTTGACAAAGACGTTTGAAAACCTGACTCGGAAAAGTATATGACAATTAAAGTAATTATTCTACCCTCTATAACCCAAAACTCGGATCTTATAAACTATATGAGAAGAAAATCATCCTATTGTAGGTCAGAGAGGGAGGAAATTAGGATACTGAGCACAGAAGGATGCTGGGGTGCTTCAAACAGACACGCAGATCTGAACTGAGATCCTGGCTTTAAAAATGAAAGAAAACTAGCAAACATGAGAACAAAGAGAAATTGGTGACATAAAAAAGAGACAATGACAATGACAATGGGTCAACAGTATTTCCAACTTACAGACAGCATGAAAGGGTAAGGCATATTTTGTTTCATAATGTTTTTATTGACCATATGCATTTCTCACCTGGTAGTGTTAAAGAGTCCAAATATCACTGGGTTCTTAGGATCTCTGGTATGTAGCAAGAAAATATCCTCTGAAAATTAAAGTCCATTACATTAGTATTTGTAGTCCTCTTTGCATGTAAAGAAAATATATTGACATAAAGTAGCTAAGAATCCATTACAGATATAAGATATCAATGTCTTTCCATACACGGTCATACGACCCTGACCAAATCACAAAAAAGCGAAATACTTGGCTATTCAGGATGACTCTGAGCTGGGCCTTACGGAAGGAACGAGGTGCTGACTGTCAACTACACAGAGGGATCTCCTGTTCCTGCAACTCCTTTGACCCCACCTTGTGGACCTGGCCAAAATGAGAAGAACGGAAACTTGCACACTGCAGGAAGCAAGTCTCCATAAGTGAGATAGTGAGGGTTTATTGAGGGGAACAAACATCAAAGAGTAACATTTAATTCTTTCAATTCAGTAAGATTTACCTAATTCATCAAAATACGTGTCAATTCCATTCATTCCTGGTACTGAGCAAACGAGTCTTGCTTTGAGGAATGTGCTCCACTTATTGACCAGTATTCTCTGTCCTCCCACATCATTCTGTGACAAACAAAATCATGCAAATGAGTACCAAAAAGAACTTTTTAACAACAAATTTTGCAAAATTAAACAGGCAGATGGCAAGAGTTGTAGCTTTTTTATTTAATCTGGAAACTGGAGCCTAATACTCAAATAATACCACAGATGCATTTCCCCATAAACATTCTTTGAGATTTCCACCTTCCGCCTGGTTAGTATACTTTTACTCTGTCCATTAAATATACTTTCCAGGTGTTAAAGAATGCTAATAGACTGGTGTTTCTTATATAAAGCACTGGTAACGGTAACCTTCAATATTATTTTATTGATAAATAATCTGCTTATCTCAGAAAAAGCACCATTATTTTTTTCTCTTAGAAAAATCTTGAATTACATACACATACATATGCACACACCATACCTATATGTTTGCACACATATATACACACAAATGTACATCCATGGCTATACATATGTATTTATAACTTTCTTCTTCAATTTATTCTGAAATATCAAAGTAACTTAACAGCTGTAATATTATTAGCAATCTGTCAATATATATTGCTCCTTCAGTTGATTTTGAATGTCTCCCAACAGCCTATCTGTTGGTTAAGCGTCCAACTCTTGATTTCAGCTCAGGTCATGATCTCATGGTTTATGGGACTGAGCCCCACATCAGGCTCTGTGATGACAGTGCAGAACTTGCTTGGGATTCTCTCTCTCTCTTTCTCTCTCTCTCTCCCCCCACCCTCAAAAATAAATGAATTTAAAAAAAAAAAAAACAATATCAAACCTTCAGGAGATGTGAAGTATAATTATTAGACGGCAAATACTGATTTTAGGCAGCCTACAGAATACTAGAAAGTATTTTATAGTAGAAAGCCTACTGGGACACCTAGGTGGCTCAGTCCATTAAACATCTATCTCTGGATTTTGGCTCAAGTCATTATCTCGCAGTTCGTGAGTTCAAGTCCCGTGTCAAGCTCTGTGCTAACAGTGCAGAGCCTGCTTGGAATTCTCTCTCTCCCTCTCTCTGTGGCCCTCCCCTGCTCACGCTCTCTCTCTCTTGCTCTATCAAGTAAATCAACTTACAAAACTTAAAAAGAAACTTAAAAAATAAAGGAAAAAAAAACGAACAAATGACCAAGGCCTGACCATAAATTGTGAGCTAAGCACATGGATGAGAGAGAAAGGCGGTCCTCACCACACAGAGTCTCCCCACTCTGGTGTAAATTGCATGGGCACTGTTTTCTGCCTCTAGGGCCTTCTCGGTAAAAAAGAAATACACTTTGTTGTCATCTCGGTCTTCATTGTCAGGAATCATATATGAACCTACAAATTTTGGTTCTACAGGTATAAAAAGGTAGAAGAAAAGTAAAACAGCTATTACAAGAAAATGACAAGGTTATTCTAATATATTACATATCACACAAACACTTCAGCGTAACTTTCAACATTTCATGAAGAAATAAAGTTATTTCCTTTAAATGTTGTATGCACACTAAAATCATGTAGATATCTCCATTCTCTTTGCAAACTAACATTTTGTTTGGAACTATTAGAGGCAATTTTAATAGGAAAATAAGAGTCACGAAAGGAAAAATCAGTTTGAAACAGCATACCTTAAAATTCATTCAAAGAACAGATTAGGGGCATGAGGGTGATCATCTGCATAAATTTCCTCCCAAATATATAAAAAGTCAACATAAATACCTAATAGAGAAGTTTTAATAGAGAAGTTTATCAATTTTTTAAGTTCATAGATTATCTATCAGGGTAGCTCACAGAAGACCATTTTAAGGTAGCAAATGTATTTTAAGTCTTTCTGTTTGTAGTCTAAGGGATCTGAGTGAACCCCCTTGACTGATATGGTATGTCAAATATTTTAATGGTAACATGCTGCCAGTAATGACTAAAGGTTAATAAAAAGGCTAAAAATAACAAAAACACTATTAAATGATACTTTAATCTCTGGATAGGTCAGGGTGCCCAAATATAAACATTATTCCTTATAAAGAATTCTACCAATGAATGGCTACTGATTTTCCTAGGGTTTAATTTGTCTCTAAACACAATGTGATCCTATTAAAACAAGTAAAACAATGGAATCAATTCATCCAAAATTATACCAACTGACAAGAGAAAACAAAGCTACTTACTAGATGAAAGGATTTTTTTGCTTTTCATGTATTTAGTTGGTTTTCTCCATTTAAATTCTGATTTCTACGTATTGTTATGGGGGTAACATGGTTTTATAATAATGTCAATCCATTGTGATATAAAATGTTATATGTATATTGCAGATTTTCAAGAACACTACTAATAAAAAATGCTGAAATTTGTAAAACACTATCAATGGCATTTGTATTATTACTATTATCAAAACATGGCAAGTTTCTCATGAGTTCTAGACTTGTTTTCAGTTCTGATTTACATACTCTTTTCTCCTCAACCCCACCTTTTAACAGGCGCTCGTCGTCATGCTCGGTGCGAATATGAGCCAATCGACCCATGCTCCGGAAGATCGCGGCATCTCTGCCCCAGTAGTCACTGTAGAGGCCAGCAAACAATTCACTACCTACAGGGAAACGTCAGTTAAAAAGAAGTCAGTATTTGTTTCTGGATCTGACGGCCATATATAAGCCACAATTACAGTAAACATATCCAGGTTTACTGCACATACAACCTATGGAATTAACATAAGAGCATGGATGGTATATTCATATTGCCAGGCTTGGAATCCTGATTTGACCACTTACTAGCTGTGTGAAATTGGGCTAGGTGCTTAACCTACCTGTGTCTCAGTTTCCTCACATACAAATAGGAATAGCACTCAAAAGTATTATAAAGAGTAAAGCACTTCAAAGAATAGCTGACATATACTAAGACCTATATGAGTATTTGATAAGTAATGTGATTCATCTTATTTTATTAAACTTCTTTTAGCCTTCATATGAAGGTATTATTATTATTGGTACTATATGCAAGTCAGCTCACTCGAATCCTTGGAACAAGAAATTGCTTCCATTGACATAATTTTATTTTTCAAATTTTTTTTAATGTTTACTTTTGAGAGACAGAGTGTGAGCAGGAGAGGGACAGAGATAGGGGGAGACGCAGAATCCAAAGCAGGCTCCAGGCTCAGAGCTGTCAGCACAGAGTCTACCCGGGGCTCGAACTCCTGAACTGTGAGATCATGACCTGAGCTGAAGTTGGACACCTAATTGACTGAGCCACCCAGGTGCCCCTCTTATAACATGATTTTAATGTAGGAACCACAAAGTCTGACAAAGTCACATATAATATGATTAGTTATCATTTAATTTTAAGTTTGTGGCTTAGATAGGAATGGCATAAAGAATTTATAACTTAATCAGTCAGAATGAATGAAGTTGGCTCTAACATGTGGTGGAGGTCCCAGACTAAAATCAGACCAAGGAACCAGAAATGTATGGTTCCTTGAAATGACAACGTGTCCTTGGTTTCAAGAAATGACAATGTGTCCTTGCAGACAGCCAGCAAGAAAAACATTAAAATAGCTTATGAGAAGGGAATAAAAATAACAAATAGAAAAATAACATAAAGATACAGGGAACTGAGGAAGACCAGCACGTATCAGGGACTTGGAGTTCTCTTTTGTCAAAGGGACAACAAAAGATAATCAGTGTGCCCATGAGTGATGCCAGAAGGATTGTCCCGGGCCTATGCCTGGCAAATAGCTCTGAAAAGAAGCAAATGAGAGTAGCAGAGAGAAGCAGTAACCTCAATTTAGGGTGGTAAAATTCTTATAAAGAATATAACTCTGGTAAGGTTTAAAAATATATAACTGATGACTATACTGAACTCAACATACTAATGTTTTTCTGTGAAATAAGGAATGTGTACAGATATGTGTACACATGGTATTTAAAGTGCTTTACATGTAAGAGAATTGAAATGAATTGTATTTTTATTTAATGAATTTAATTGAATATTTAATTTTAGAATTAGAATTATTAAACTTACAGGTATAAAGATTTAACCAAGTATATAAACAGAATTTAAGAGAACTTGATATCATGTTTATACATTTTATTAATTCAATTTAAAAAATTATTTCAGCATTTATAAAGGGCTTTTTCTATGTTAAGGCCTTTAAAAGTCTGAAAAATCTTGAGTAGACTATCTTTGTATGGTTGAAAATTTGGAAGAGCAATCAAATATGTTGTAAACAGGACACTTTACAAAGGAGTTTATTTTCAACTTGAGTTAACTGAAATTTTTAAAAAGTGAAAATAATTGCTTTTGTTTTACCAGATTTAAAAAATAGAATAAGGAGATACAAATTGAATTTGAAGGCTTGAGAAAAATAAGTTTTCAGGTATGTTATAATTATAAATTAATTTTCATTTATACAGAGGCAAGGAAATAGTTTTTTGTTGTTTTTGTTGTTGTTGGTTCACAAAATACACTATGAATACTTAAATAAATATAGGAAATACATAAATAAAATCCAGGTTTCCCACAAAGGAATTCACCTTTAAACTATACATAAATATAAAAAGAAAGAAGAGAGACAGAGGCAAATGTGGGAGAATATTAATAATTAATGAATCAAGGTAAATGGTATAAAGGTGTAAATTTTATTCCTCTTTCAATTCTTCTTTGTATTTGAAAATTTTCAAGATAACAAGTTTAAAGAAAGCTGTATTTACTGAGTTCATCTCATATACTCAAATGTATACTAAGTGAGAGGTGTGATAGAGAAAATAATAGAAACTGAAAAAACAAAGATGCTTTATATCTGGACTTAAAATATAATTGGATAGGGGAAAGTATTATCAGAACTCTTATTTAAACATAGTCTTTGGTAACAGGGAAAAAAAACGACACAATTTATATCAAAGTCAGTTAGTGGTATATTCAGCCAAAAGTTATATCTGTATGTAGAGAAGGCATATTTTGAGATAAAATGGTATCAATAGTTAGGAATAGGAACCACAGGTGGGATGCATTCTGCACTACTTGAGCATGGATAAAATGTTAAATTCATTAAAAGGCCTTGGGGAACATTATGGCCTAAATGAATGAGTTGATCCATAAAAGGGTTAACTGACTACTGAACCACCAGAGTGAGGATTTTTCTGAAATATTTTTGTTGTTAATTATTAAACTTCATGATATTCCCCATATAAAATATAAAGTCCATTTTATATAGTTATTCTAAGCAAAACTTATTTTCCTAATATGGGCTTGGCTGAATGCTTTATGCATAATGGGTACAAAATTAGAATTCTTAAAAATCATGATCGTTTTCTATTCCTTAAGCTTTTAATATTTGATTTAACTTAGTTTCTCAAGCTATTTCTAGAACTCTGATATTTGAAAACGCTATTATATGAATATAATCTTATTATTTCACATCAATTTCATTTCATTCACCCAGTCTGAAACACTGTGTCAAAGTTTTACTTGTTTTAATCAGTTTTACCAACTTAACAAACACGTACCCCTTGGAGCCACTAGATGGCAACCTTAGGATAGCAAACACTACTATATCCAAGGCAGGTTATCTGCACAACGGAAAAGATGATAGATTACCAATTTTACCCAATTTCCCTTTTTGTATTCAGATAAAAGAAAACAGTTTGTGAGCAATCCAAATAACACAATATGAACTGTATGACTTGAACTTCAAAGAAACCAGACAGGTGCTAAAAAACTATGCTGTGTAAAACTGAACCAAATGTGTTTCTGTTGGAAATGTTAGGTTTTCCTCAGAAGGGAAAGATTCTCCTTTCATAGCTTATTATCATTGTAAAGAACAAAATAAATCCAGAGCAATAGATAGTAATTATGCTTGATAAAATACTTTCCAAAGGAAAACACTTTAATGAAAAACCATAAAGTAGAATAAGGCTTTAGGCACAAATATTACCTAATAGTAATTAAATGAGCCAAAATATTCAGCATCATTATAATTGATACTGTTTACAACAAATATGTAAACTACATATCACAATATTTTAATCGACAACTTTACTTTAAAATTATAACAATTTGACATAATTAAGATAAATTTGTGAATCAATAGTTTGGTATTTTACAGAGTGCAAAAAATTTCTGGATAAATCATATTTTCATGGATTAAAAAGAAACATGTCTATAGAGACATGATATTCAATAAACACATTAACTTAGCCAGAAATTTAACTAGTATCTTATCTCTTGTGATATACTGAATATAAATAACCAACTTGATCTTTATGCCATACATTACTTTTCATTTGTTATAGCACTGACTTATATTGGAAACTGATGTTATGTTAATTTTAGATGGTCATGTGTGGTTATAATTAGACAATAGAACATCTGCAGGGTATTCTGACAGGTGAATGAAACTTATTATTGTCATGCTCAATGTACTCTCTTTGTACAGATACAACAATAGTTCTGTCTGCACTGGAAATCTGTCATACTAAGTCTCCAGCTCGAAATCTGCTGTTTGGCTGTGGCCAAACTGTTCAATAGCTCATGGTCTTGGTTACCTGTAAAATCAGAGACCAACATGTAACTTCTTGAGCCTGCCAAGCTTTTATGTTCTCTCTGCCTGGGAATGTTTTGCCTGGAACTCTGCATCTCCTTTCCTGTTTTACCTCCCATACCCAGCGACTGCCCATTCCCTCCATGAAGCCTTCCTTGGCTAAACTTTTGTTAGTTGAGTGATTCCTAGTACCACCACAGCCCTGGTGCCTATTTCTATCATACTGCTCATCCTACTATATTTTAACTGCTTATATGTTTGGCATTATGTCTCAGTAGAATGTAGGCTTCTTGATATGTCTTGTATATTCTCTTGCACAGCATCTGGAATACAGGAAATGCTCAATCAGCATTTGTTGAATCAGTGAAGAGCATAATGAATTAATAAGTGAGCATATTTAAAAATTATTTTAGGGGGCGCCTGGGTGGCGCAGTCGGTTAAGCGTCCGGCTTCAGCCAGGTCACGATCTCGCGGTCCGTGAGTTCGAGCCCCGCGTCAGGCTCTGGGCTGATGGCTCGGAGCCTGGAGCCTGTTTCCGATTCTGTGTCTCCCTCTCTCTCTGCCCCTCCCCCGTTCATGCTCTGTCTCTCTCTGTCCCAAAAAAAATAAATAAAAACGTTGAGAAAAAAAAAAAAAATTTAAAAAAAAAAAATTATTTTAGGTGTTTAAATTAAGCTCTGAAAATACAATAAGAACACTGAGGACAATATCCTGATTTCTCACAAATCTTCAGGAAAAAAAAAATGATTAGGCATTTATATGAAAAACAGAGTTCCTTGAATTTCTGTTCCTTAAAAAGCTATATTTAATCATTTTAATTCATGAACACAGGGCTCTATTTTCTTCCAGTATTTGTCCCTTATAGTTTCAGCCCCCAAAACTGTGTCTACACTAAATTGCTTATATGAAAGAAAATAAGACAATCATTTGACTCTTCGCAGGATACAAAGTAAATCCAGTGTAAATAATTCCAAGTTACAATGCATCATTGAAATAGTTTTCTACCTAATTCCTTTTTTTACAATACAAACTCTAATTGAAGTTTCAGTTAAACATATTGCATTGCCTTTGTATTTTATGAAAGTTATCAACAGCTTTGCTCATGGGCTGTATACTTACTAATTGATTCAAGATTTTATTCACCATGTTTGAAATACAGATTTTAATTATTTGGTAAGAAAAAATACACAGTTTATCTTCTTAAGATTTACTCAAGCATTTCTCCTATTTATGCTGGAAATGTCTACACATCTAAATAATGTAAAGTATATTTTATATTTGCCTTATGGATAGCACATGGCTGGAGACTGATTTAACGGCCTCATTTTATAACTGAATTCTATAATTCTTTTAGGAAATCATTCTGATATCAGATGCATCATTTTGCAGAATGACTAAAACAGGCATCACGGCAAACAGAAACCAAATGCACTTGAGGGGAGAGGAAGGATACGAATGATCCGTATGTTCCAATATCCACAACCCAGGTCCCACTCACTCTCTGCTTAGGATGCTAAAAGAAATCAGGCAGAAAGTATCCCCCTATTAGTTACAGTTGTTTGGACTTTTTTTTTTTTCTTCTATCCTTATGATTTTTTTGTTTGTTTGTTTTGAGGAATCCATAAACAAAATATTCAAAGAGCCCCTTAGAAACTCGTAGTTACAGCCAGAAGCAACAGTAAGCAAGTGGATAATTGGCATTTTGCCAAATGTGAGAGAGCAACAGACTTGGATAAGAAATTATAAAAATTCTTGAGGTGCCTGGGTGGCTCAGTTCGTTGAGCGTCCAGCTTCGGCTTAGGTCACAATCTCATGGTTTGTGAGTTCGAGCCTCGCATTGGGCTCTGTGCTGACAGCTCAGAGCCTGGAGCCTGGTTCAGATTCTGTGTCTCCCTCTC
The DNA here is from genome assembly GCF_028749965.1 of Puma concolor. Lineage (NCBI taxonomy): Eukaryota > Metazoa > Chordata > Mammalia > Carnivora > Felidae > Puma > Puma concolor. The sequence goes on along the minus strand of NC_141668.1, from coordinate 82,670,715 downwards.
TCTCTGCTCCTCTCCTGCTCATGCTCTGTCTCTGTCTCTCTCTCTCAAAAAAATAAACATTTTAAAAAATTTAAAAAAATTATATTCTTTAGGGACAGATGTTATATAAATGGAATGCCTTCAAGAAATAAGCCAATACACTTCACTTGCTATATTTATAGAGGATGCAATTTTAAAGACACACATTTTACCTTCATTTAGATGGTTTCATTTATTTTTCTAATATTTATGAAGTCATATTTTGTGCCAGAACTCATAACTCTGTCCTGAATACAATTAATTTAAAAGGAAAATTTATTTAAAAAAAATTTTCATGCTATTAAGAGCTTGAAATAATCACTTAAATTTCCCCATGCATATATTCCAACCTCCTTTCATTCAATCAGCACTGACCTCCAATTCACAGAATATACAATGAGGAAATATATTCACAAAGATCTCATTATTATGAATAAAAGTGCAGGAAGAAAATTTCAGTGGCTATAAACTTTTTAAATTTATTTGCTGAAAAAGGTAATATAGGACCAAAAAAAAAAAAAAAAAGCATAGAAAGAAAATTTCAGTGAGTAAAATATCTTATTCACGGTTATTTGTTGAAATAAAATTTAGTCAGTCTTTAATTTCAGAAATATTCTAAAAATAGCCTAACAACAAAGTGAACACTATGAAAGCAAAGAAAAAGTACATGACAAATTAGAATGATACCCTCCAAATGCTAGTAACATGCATGTTAGCATACTTTAGTCGCATCAGGTATGGTAAATATTAAATGGCACCTGTGACTAGTGATACAAATCTGAGTCAGAATGAAATGTTAAAAAAATGGCAACAGAACTGAGAGGACAAAATATAAGGAAAATCCTGCAGTTGCTGAAGGTGTTATCAACTTATTAAGAGTATTGCAATATTACACCCAACACAGGTGATGAAAAAGAGTCAGCCAGTATTTTCCTTCTGGGCCAAAATGATATATGACATAAAATATTTCTTGCATTTTTTGGGTTATTTATTTTGAGAGAGAGACAAAGAGAGCAGGGGAGGGGCACAGAGAGAGGAAGAGAGAGAGATTCCCAAGCAGGCTCCACACTGTGAGAGCAGAGCTTGATGTGGGGATTGAACCCGTGAAATGTGAAATCATGACCTGAGCTGAAGTCAAAAGTTGGACGCTTAACCGAATGAGCCACCCAGGTGCCCCAAGAACCTTGACTTTTTATTTGGTAGCAAGGTAAGTACTAAGTATCTTTGGATGAAAGGTAGAGGCAAGTAATGTAGCAATTTATTTTACTAAATAATTCATTGTTTCAATAAAGTGTTTTTAAAATCAGGGTGTGATGTCTTATATTCTTCACACAGTTACTTAAGACCATTTAAAATACAGTATTACTAATCACGGGGGGGGGGGGGGGCAGGAAATGTGGCTAAACATGTAGAAATTTTGCACCTGCAATATGAATTTATATGCTACCAAGATAACATATTAATACCAAGTGGCATTTGAAGAGCAACCTAATTAATATAAGATTTGATATCAAATGATTTCTGAACATAGAGAACATAGCTTGCTTTACTCCTAAAAACCTGTTTTACATGGAACCACTGCACGATACAGCATTTCATTTCTACATCAGATTATAAAACATGGTCATCAACTTATCTTTTACCTAGCAAATACTCTTTCTTTAGTTTTTCCATAAGATTTTACTTTATGTGATCTTCAGCTAACTGAATTTAAGTGACTGAAACGAAAACTGTATATAAAGTTGAGAAATTAAAGACGTTCTTTGATTTGCCAGCACATTTTTTTTTCCCTTTGGGGGCCTTGTTAGTTTTATGAGTATTGTTACAAATTTGAATTCCTTATCATGACAGCACATCTTAAGGTGAGCAGGCCCTAAACAGGTAGTGCGACCTATAATTAACAAGGAAACGAAGAAGTATCAGGGCCTAAAGATGGTCATCATTTTGCTGAAGTCTTGTCCTAACCCATCAACAGAGAACACGTGTGGCCATAAAATACCACATTAACGCATTCTTTCCCTGTCAGTAAGTTACATCAAGCTTGCCAAACTCCAACTCAGGTAGCTCCATTTTTCCAGCCCAAATTCTTGCTGTGTTTTCAATTGGGTGAATTACTTCTACTTCCTCTCTTTTAGAGTTGCTGGCTCACACAGGTTATCAGGTTTCTATCTCAGTGGCTGCTTCATATCTACAGTGAGTGAGTGATCTTTCAGAGGTACTTGGGGATGAAAGCTAGTGGATAAATGTCAAGAATTATATTTTTATTTCTTCTCTTTGGAGGGATTATTCCTCTAACTTTTGTGTTTGGTTTGGAGGGCTCTTAGGATTTGATTTCTCTTCTGAATAAGCGAAACAGCCACCCAGATGGCAAGCACTTCACATTTCGGCACAGTGTAATTTGATTTGGAAGTTCAATGAAACTCACTTGGAAATGTCCCTCCAGTAATATTTCCCCTCTTAAAAAATTCAGTTTTAAGTTCCTGGTTTCATGCATAAATAAGCTCCAGGGAGGCTTAGTGGTGAGTGGCAGGGTGACTGAATAAAGTATTTCAACCTTTTAAATGAAATGTTAAAAATAAATGGAGTTCTAACCTTCTTGGGATTTCTCTACAGATGTAGTGTTCACTCTGTAATTTTCAACTTTCAATATCATTTATAACATTCTTACGAATATTCCAAAATTTGTTTGTTTGTTGAAGGATATTGACTCTATTCAGTGAATATTTATAGAAGTCTCATTCTGTGCAAGATGTACAGAAAAAGGAATAAGAAAATCTATTCCAAACATATTCCAATTTTCAATCTATGAACTTGTCTCCCACAAAGCACTGAAAGCATTAGAAACAAAAACTGTTTAACAAATACATGTATTTTAATTCATACGCTGCCATTTCTAACATTTATGGATCTGGCATTCATCAAAAGTATCACCCCCCAAATTTTGATTCTTACTAAAGTTTAAACTTACTTAGCAATCTTATTTTAATATTTAAATTCTCCTTTCCTCATATCTTGTTCATACACACACACACACACACACACACACACACACACAAATAGGTTAGCAGAGGAACACAGCTACCTTAAAATACTATTTTTCTTTAAAATTTTATATTCTTTAAGAATATTACATATCTTTATTCAACCTTCTGAAGAACTTCATTACTATGTGAAATCTCATCTCAGAACTGTACTGTATTTATTTTTTAAAAATCTGCATACACCTGGACTTATTAAGTTCAAACCTATGTTGTTCAAGGGTCAACTGTATGTATCAACAAAGCTCTGCTTGCTTGGACTTAAGTACCGTGACTGGGCTGGGGAAGCACAGAGAGTGGGATTGGGATCCAAGGCCCATCAAAATCAAATGTCTAGAATAAGTTCAGGGACTATAAAGTTCTTAGAATACACAGGAATATCTTTATTAACACAAAATCAATGATATGGTATTTCGATTATTTCTCAGTGGGGAGTTTTAAGTCTTAACCCTTTAGTTTGAATCTGATGTCCCTACATGTTATTTTACACTTTCCCATTTTCTGCAAACATGATCACCTAATAACAGCATACAACTCTAAGCAGTGCACGTGTAATAATAGAAATTTGTACGTCTGTGCCATACCTGTAACAGAACCTCACAACACTGGGGGGGGGGAACAGATTTCTAATGGCACCCAGTTAAATGTCAGGGATAGTTCTCTTCAATTTTACACTCGGAAACTCCTCCATTGTATCTTCACAGTGCTGGAGTACTTTGACAAGTGGGCTATTTAAAATTTTTTTTTAATGTTTATTTTTGAGACAGAGAGAGAGAGACAGCATGAGTGGGGGAGGGCAGAGAGAGAGGGAGACAAAGAATCTGACACAGGCTCCAGGCTTTGAACTGTCAGCACAGAGCCCAACACGGGGCTCTAACCCACAAACCGTGAGATCATGACCTGAGCTGAAGCCGGATGCTTAACTGACTGAGACACCCAGGCACCCAACAAGTGTGCCATTTTTAAACCCCAAGAATATAAGAGAAAAAGAAAAAGAAGAAAGAGACAAAAATAAAAAGAAAGAAAAATTTCACTGTCTCTTAAGTGAGATATTCAGGTACCTCATCTAATTAAATGGAATCAAATGGATATCTAGATCAGACATGCCAGCTTTTTCTATTATTTCAATATGGACATTTAGTACAAGGTTTATTTTATTTTATTTTATTTTTTTATTTTTAAAAATTTTTTTAACGTTTATTTATTTTTGAAACAGAGATAGACACAGCATGAACGGGGGAGGGGCAGAGAGAGAGGGAAACACAGAATTGGAAGCAGGATCCAGGCTCTGAGCCATCAGCCCAGAGCCCGACGCGGGGCTCGAACTCGCGGACCGCGAGATCGTGACCTGAGCTGAAGTCGGACGCTTAACCGACTGAGCCACCCAGGCGCCCCTAGTACAAAGTTTAAACTGGTCAACCTCTGTAGTTTATATTCTAGATTAACAGGAGTTTAGATAAATAACATTAATTCTCAATTGAGATGACTTTCTACTGATACAGAGAAAGACACCAAGAAGAGAATCTAAGCTCCCCGGAAACCAGAGAGTAAAATATAAGTAACTAACTTATGTTAAAACAGTTCAGTTTCTCTAGCTGGCGATGTTTTTATAAAGTGTTACTATAACTGCATTTTTTGGACGATAAATGGCACACTGCAAGGTGTTTTATATCAGGTATTAAGTAGAAATTTGTGTTTTCAGAATGACACGCATACTTTATAGCAGCTGCACTTATTTTAGAGTTAAATTGGCTCAATTTAGCATGGTTTGAAATTTAACATTCTCGTTCTTAGAACCAATAAATAAATATGACAAGGCAACACATATTAAGAAATGCCAAAAGAATCGGACTGACGTTTCAAAATCAATATGATGACCAACTGATTGTGGCGACAATAATTACCGATTAAGGTAGAGATGAAGGATGAGCTGGGATCAAAAGGGCACCTGCCCCTTCCTCTCTCTGACCTGTGTGGTTCCAGATGAAACAGGGGATCCTAGAAAGAAAACCAGACATGCCGTTATGTATTTGCCAACTTTAATAAGAATCTAACTGCTCAGAGAAAACATAAACATCTTGACCTTGTACAGAACTGCTATCGGAAACAGGGCACCAGAGAGTAACATCAAGTTATTTAGGAGCAAACTCGGTTTTGTAAATAAATAGATGGGTTTTCAGGCCCACATGGATTCTCTCCCTCCTTCCTAGCAGGTATACAGGTGATGAAATGAAAGAAGTTATTAGCAGTTTTTATCACTTGAGCGGAGAGTATTAATTACCTTGAGATGTGTCAGTTAAATACTCCAAAGAAATGAAAACTTGCAGAAGAAAGGTTACTAAAAGGGAGGTTCAGCGATAAATACAGAAATGGTCTTTTATTCCAGAAAGGCCACTATTGATTTTTTTTGAAGCATCCGTAAAAGAAAAAGATGAAATTTTCTATCAATTTTGATTATTTATTTCCATTTTAATTCTTCATCACATATTCTTTGTATAGACACTTAACTTTAATAATTTAGAGAATGATGGCTGCATAAATAATTACTGGAATATAGATGCATAAATGTCACATTACGAGCAATATGTCAGACTCATGTCACGTAAATGAAACTGGAAAATAAGTATTTCTGTGAAGAACCACTACTACATTGGTTCCTACTGCAAACCCATAACCACAGAATATTCTCTGAATATTCTCGGAATTCAAAACTCTCAGCACATTTTTGTAATTATTATTAAGTGTGCTATAAATGTTTTGGGTAAAAAAAAAAGTACTTTGGAAAAGTGACAATAGGAATCAATATGTAAAATTTTGTAGGAAAAAAAAGCCCACTACTTTGCAACAGAATATTGTTGATACTGCCCATCGGTATCTATGAATAGCCCTGCGCATCTGTAAACTAGGAACCTAAAAACAATCCTAATGTCCTCAATAACCTTTGAGAATTGTCAGCACTTTTTTCAAGCTTGATTTTGACTTTCTTAGCCACACTCCTTACTCCATGTTACCTGTTCTGTCCTTCTCTTGCATTGTTATTTGACACATTTTTCTTACTGTCTCTGATTTTCTAATATCACCATTCTGATCCTGTTGTTCTAAAACCTTTCCAGTAAATGCAGAGTTCACCTGACTTCTATAACCTTCCAGACTTATCCTTGGAATTGACCTGTGGGAATTGACAGCCTATAGAGCAAATGTACGCTCCCGACCCAGAGGTGGCTAAAAGCCATAGAAAATTTTTTTAAGTCCAATTTTTTTCCCTACTCCTACATTTTACACAAATTAGCAGAGAGCAAGAATACCAATAAATAATTGGAGACATTTTTGTTTTTGCTCCTCAGAGGTGAGCAATTTGCAATGACATGAGAAAAAAAAAAAAGTTTGTTAAAATGAGACCGAATTCTTGGTCCTCCCACCTAACAGCTGTGCTGAACAGTTTTCATCTATTTGAAAAACTGACCCACAGCACTATATGAAGGAGAAAGAGATCATGTGTGTGAATGTAATACTCATCTGACCTTTGGTCACACTGCCACTTTGTGGATTATTTGAGAAAAGTAGGTAGGACATACATTTTACATTTTTTCTAACACAGTCAAAAGTCCCAATATTTGGTTATAGAAAACCAGTAAAGAGACTGAAGTGCTTTCTTAAATCAAGACTTTCTATAACTTCAAAATTCTGAAACTCAACTTTTTATCACTAATGACAGGTAAAGGTGATTTACCTAATGGATAAAATTAGATACCTTCAGCACTAAAATTGAAGAGAAAAACAAATATGTTGCTTATTTATTCAAGTCAGCACAATATATTAAGTTTAAACTGTCAAGTAGATGAAACATAGAAAATGCAAACGAAGAATTCTAAGATTGAGAGAATCTCAAACTTCAAAGAAGGGTAGTCAGGTGATGGGGATGAAGTCACAGTTTCTTAGAGAGATCACAGGTTTCTTAAGTATAAATCATGACTAGGTTCCTGAGGCTGTTGCTGACTGCTGAATTTCAGCACATGTCTGAGGTATCAATTACCTGGCATATCAGTGTTTTCAGCTTTGAAGAGAAGTAGACTGAATTGACAGAAACCTACATTCAAAAAGATGCCTACCACCCTAACATTTGGCAAACAACTAAGTGGAACCCAGGCTCATGTGGAATTTTTCATTCGATGTGAGTCTGTAAAAGGACATACTCTTTTACAAAACCTCAAATTTAAACCTGAGAACAAATGAGTGCCGGACACTCAAATATTTGTATGCCTTATGTCCAAACTTGGATGTACCTTGACAGATCGCTTCTTCTTTTATGCAGAAGATTTCAAATATGTATCTCATTTTATGATTAATGGCTAAGACTGTATCAACATATAGTCATTGTAAAATAAGTTAAAACTTTTTTGCCTGCTTTTACATCACTATTAAAAATGCATATTTTTGAATAGTTTAAGGGACAGACGTATCATTTTAATTTAAAAAATGCATGTACTCGCATGTACTCTTTAGTTTCTAATTGTTTAGCCCACTAGTGAATAAAAAGAAAAAAACCCCGATATACTCCTGGAAGACCTTTGCTTTGGACAAACACCATCATCTTTATGTACAGAGAGAAGGAAGGTCCAAATCTTTAGAGGACATAGTCATTTCTTCCATACATAGCACTTGGTTAACAATACTCCAGGAGTCAAATAATGTAAAACTAAAAGACAATGACAAACTGGATTGTAGAGCACGATACTTCTTAAATTTTAAAACTACTGAAATGTGCATTTTGAAGACTATAATATTTGTAACAAGCGAATGAAGAGCTGTTTTGAACACTTGAAGGTTCTGTAACTGCTCTCACAGTGTGGGTACCTGCCATTCTGAACTACTGGCAGGTTTCTGAATATCTCTTTCCCAGGTTCCTCAATGTGTTCTGGGTAATAATGCCCATATAATATTAAAAATTCAGCAGAGACTTTATGACCCTTGGGAATCCTGATCTGATCTCTTTGACTACTGTCAAATCTCTTCCTTTTCCTTTTTGTGTCCCTGCAAGCATCATATGAATCCCTCTTTTATACCATGTATTTTTCTGTATTATAATTGTCTATGTGTTTAACTCTCCTTCCTACTGGATTGCTGGGTTTTCTTGAGGAAATTGCTCATGTGATGTTAATCTCCAATCCCCTGTATCAAATAAATGAACAACTGTTCATGATGTTTGAAAAAATACCACTTTTCTAGAAACATTTTTTTGCCCATGCTTATTTTCTTTTATATCTAAAAGAACTCACAGAACTGCTGTATATAGGCATATTGATTCAAAACTAGATAATATGTACAAGTTATTATGCTGTCCTATATTGTATATGGTTTCTGAGGGCTACGCATATAGAAACATCATGGTCCTATTTTTTCACTGTATTTTGATTGCTATTGGTTTAGTAAAACTATTACATTGTTCAAAAAACTAAAGAAAAGATATATTCTTTATTTCCCCAGCTACTATTTAATGAAGATAATACACTTACATATATACCTTTATGATTTATGATGAATTCTTGCCAGTACTAATGTATTAAGGGTTAGGATAAATATAACATAATTGAATATTCCACTGCATTTATTAAAAGTAAAATCAAATACTTAAGAATAATGGTATTTGTTTTATTCCCAATGACCCTATTATTATTTTTTATAATGTTGGTTTATTTTTGAGAAAGAGAGAGAGAACGAACATGAGTAGAGCAGGGACAGGGTGGAGGGGAGACAGAGGATCAAAAGAGGGCTCTGTGCTGACAGCAGAGAGCCCGATGTGGGCTTTGAATTCAAGAAATGTGAGATCGTGACCTGAGCTGAACTGAGACCCTTAACCTACTGAGCCACTCAGGCACCCTCTCCACCATGACTTTATTAATGACAATATGTAATTTGAAGTAATAGGGAGGTGTGACATGAAGGTATAATCATTTTTTAGTTAAGGCTTCCCTGTCCCACATGACTGATTTATTTTTATTTTTATTTTTTACTGAATATCTTTTGATACTGCGGTGTGTGGACATGAAACTGCAACACTGAGCTGGGTGTAAAGACTGAGTTCTGAATTCTTATCAAATAACTGACTTGACAGTAGTTTTTAATAATTTACCTGATATTTTGTTTCATGCTTTTAGAGCGGAGGCTTTCTTTACCTTGTTAAGCCACATATGACAGAACGATACATTGGTTCAATTCATCTTAGTTCCTCAGGACGCAATATATTATTTTTGCAATTTCATACAACAGAGATGTTGAAATTGTTGAGAAGAGGTAAAAAGAAAAAAATTATCCTAGACTGGATAATGCTGATGTTGTAACACAATGCAGGCAAATTCCAAACTTCTATAGCTTTGTTCTGCACAGATCAGGCTGACTTCAAATTAAGTAGTTCCTCCCATTATCTTGAGAGTTCACTATAATCTTAAATGCAGTGTTTAATTTAGTGCACAATCCAATAAAATACTAAAAAGTGAGTAATATCATTTTCTTCCATGAAGTGGAATTCAGCAACCAAACCAACCAGAAAACTTGAGGCACGGTGACACTGTCAATGACCCCAAAGCAACTGCGCTTATGGTTCAAGGAATACGTAACGTTGGTGTTTAACCTTATTGAGAATGTTGGCCAGTGCTTCCACTGGCTTTCCATTATCTGTGTTTTAACAGCTGGAATTTCTACGTGAGAAATGTGGCTTAAATTTACAAGACATCACTAGCATTAGAAGTGTGAGCTACACATTTTGTTTCAGTGTGGCAGGAAGTTTTTCAATGGGTTCTCTTATGCTCGAGAGAAAGCAGGGCCTATAGTTTGCAAATGCGTGAGCAGATGTACATGCTATTCAAAAAACATTTAAAGAATAAATGGTAAGTCTTTCCAGGACAGTTTTTCCCTTTAGGCCTTGAGGGGGGAGCGCTCAGGATCCAGCAAGCCTGCTGTAAACTATTTTCAATATGTGAGTTACTGCACATATCATGTGTTAAATGTCATGCCCATTAAATGAAATGATTTTCCCATTAATAAGTCAGTTTGATGAACTATTTGTGCCCTTAGTGTCAATAGTATATTCTGAAAGATGTCAGAGAAAAAAAGAACATTATAAATACTCTAAAACAAATCAAATAATTCCCTATTTTATTAACTATTTCTAATGGTTAGAGAAAAAGTAGTAAAATATACAAGGCATACATACATGTACTCATCAACAATGAAAAATAAAAGATGCAGTTTGGATATGTAAATGTCTAGAATAACCATATCATGTAGTTTAATTCTTTACATAATAGCTATCTAATAATCTGCATCAAATTAACTTTAAATATGACTATATAATTTTTCCTTTCTTCTGCCAATCAATAAAAACATGTATTAAAGTATATTGGAAACATTTCCCAAAGGCTCAATAAACTAGCAGAAAAAATATGAAAAGGGACTGAAATTTTAAGTAAATGTTTTGACACCAAGGCTAACAGCTTTGCATTTTAATTTTTTTTTTTTTACATTTTTATCTCTAAAAAAATAATGTCATATTTGTATAGTGCTTTAAAATTTAGGAACCATTTTTGCCTACATTATTTTGTTTCACCCTCAAAATAAGTCTATGAAGTATAAAAGCGTCAATAATATTGTTCACAAATATTATTTTCCTTTTATAGATGAGAAATCAGAGGCAGGGTGGTGCTTTGCAAATCTAGAAGAGTATCTTCTAACTTCTAGTGCCATATTCATTCTACAATATTATCTACCCTACCTACCACTGTAGATGGAGAAGGCATTACAGATGTGCTGCGGGCATGGCTGAGTGTCTGTTACGAGGTAATTCATGCATAATCAAGGTTTGAATATGTATATGAAGAATTATTTAAAGAAAAAAATACCGTAATGTAGTTATTAAATTACATATTTAAATGTTTTGTTTCCTTTAACATTATTGGAATAGCTTGCAAATGCGACCAAACATTTTTAAAAGGCATATAATACATCTAAGGTAAAATTCTAACTGACTTTTCTTATGCTGAATTTGTAAATAAACATTTGTTTAACCTGTATTTTTAAGTAAAATAATCTTTCCCCCCCTTCTGTGTTTCCTTTAATTGTTACTTCATGATTCCATTCTCCTCACCCTCATCTTATTCCAACAGTCTCTTAAATTCCACACTATTAGCACTGTCTACCAGTAATGTATGCCTGGTGGAGTAAGAGTACTAGAAATAAATACTCTTCCAACTTTGATTATGTTGTCCTGAAGCCTACTTTTATTAGAAAACAGCATCAACCTCTTCTTTATCACCCTCAAATACAACCATGTTTCTCTCTTAGGTACCTCCTCACTGTTAAAAAGTCTCATCTCCAGAACGGCAGTTCAGAATCTTCACAGGTTGATTTTAGGTTTTTTCTCCCTCCAGAAACCCACCCTCCAATCAAAACTCTAGCATCACAAGCTGACTGACTTTCTTTAAAGTTGTAGGTATGATAATATCCACAGCTCTTCTATTACATTTTCCCTTGGGGAAAAAAGGAATTCAATTCTTCCTTTTCTCTACAACACAAAAACCCTGTGTAATGAGGAAATACTGTTGAAAGATGCCTTCTTGCTGATATTCTCCAAGACTTCTCTAAGCAAACCTTCTTCCACAGACTGTGCTACATATCTCTTGTATCATTATTTCCAATGTATTGTGATTATGCATACAAATGGGTAATTCAACCAACATTTAAGAAGCCTATGACAGCGCAAGCATTCAGTCAATATTCAATTTAGGAAACATGATGCATGCTACTCCTTTTAAACCCTATAAAATTAAGCAAAGCATCCTCTCTAATTGTAAATTTAACAAACAGAAACGCTAAAATGAACAGGTGACTACCACTAACATATTAGTTAATTTTTTATTAATATGTTAAATATAGTTCAATAACTAATAACTATATTTTAATACTTGAATCATATTAGGCAAATATACCACTTCAATGGCAGAAATAAAGTCTCTAATGTTATCTTATAAACTACTAGGAAAAAGAAGAAGGAAGAGAATGAAAACAGGAATAGGAATAAGAAGTCAAATAAGAGTCAAAAAATGTTTTTCCAAAGAGAGCTAATCTAACATGGAGATAAAAAAGCCTCTGATTTGATCTATGGCTCAAGTCCCATAACCCCATTCAACCTCAATTTCAACACTTGTGAAAAAGAAGAAATAATATTTCCATGCTGCTGTCTCCTATGACTGTTGTGAGAATCAGAGGAAGGAATTTAATATAAAAGAAACTAAAAGAATCAGAAAATCTGAACGTGAAATAACTATATATGGGAAGAAAACTGAGCCCTTACTATATCCAAGGGTTTGCAACCAGATTTCATATTAAACCTGATGGTGCATAATGCTGATTTCATTCAGTATTATTTTATTTTTGTTTTCTGATGTTTTGCAGTTAACTTTAAAACCTTATTCTATCTTATGAGAAGCCGTAAGTGTAAGAATGCACATTAATATGGATAGTATTTCAAAGCACTGTGGATAAATGATGGATTATTCGATAAATGGTGTTTGGACAACTGGAGTGCCATATGGAAAAAAATAAAGTTTGATTACTACCTCATGTCCTATAGCCCTATAGCCAAATTCCAGATTGATCAACAATTTAAACATAGGAAATAGGATTATACAAAGGAATAGAAAAAGACATAAAAATTTGGTATGTATCCTTCAGTGTGGTGTGGGAAAGACCTTTTAAAACAAGACACAAAATCCAGGAGGCATAAAAGAAAGATGGATAAATAATGTAACTTAATGATTTTGGGAAAAAAATCTTAAAATGGGAAAACCATAAACATTATTTCACTCAAATAAAAAAGGGTTTCTTCTTTCCTTATTATATAATGAACTCATACATATCAATAAAGACCACAAAATAAATTAAAAAAAAATAGTCTGGTGCCATAAATGTACAAAGTGGCCTTAGAATATCTTTTTATTCTACAAAGCGAAGAAGCTAAGAAAACTATTAGAGTTATATCACAAGGCTTAGAAGAGGGATGTCGACTTGAAGAGGTATCTACTGGACAAAGATGAAACAATTTATTTATCAATAAGGGGAATAACAGCAATAGACTGAAATAAACCTAAGAAAATAAAGATCTGGATGCTGACTATTTGCTGGACATATAAGGCCACATTAGGAAATGTCATATTACAATTAAATATCTAGTTCTGAGCTTAAGAAATTTGGTATTTTAATTACGTGAAAAATAAGCAGAGCCAGTCTTGTAAAAAGGACATTACTGGTTGTAATTTGTTTCATTTACCTCAAGTTCATCTGTGTTTGCTTTTGGAAAAAGTCAAATTTAATGTGATAGAAAATCTATCACAGTATTTCTAGCCAATCCTTGCCTGGACCACCCAGTCAATCTGCTCCTAAATTTACCACTCATACTGAAACTGAAGCACCATTCTGTAATAAACTACTAAGTCACTCACTTGGAATCTCTTTACATCAACAAATTATACAATGTTCAAAGCAGGTCTACATATAAAAAGGCTGAAGGAAATACAGTTTTGCGGTAATGGACATCATGACCTACCAGATTTCTTAATCTCAGCTGCTTAATAAAATGCCAAGAATTCTAGGGAATGTGAGTACAATCAGCTATCTTTTAAGCAAGTAGGGACTTCTATCCTGTGTAGATATTTTAGGGCAAATTTAGTAGGAAAAAAATCGTGGTAGTAAATATTTGTTCAGCATAAACAGGGTTTAACTTCTGATACTCTCTATACACTGTATAAAATAATTGCTATACCATAAATGAGCAATTATAGTCTGTTTCTTAGAATACATGGTACATATATGATAATTTTTATATATGTTTACATAATAATCTACATATTTGACAATATAAGAATTTATATATTTTAACATGTAAAATATTAAGAGATATTAGTATTAAAATACTCCTTATTATAAACATTAATATTAATATCAACATGCAACAGAGAATGCTAGAAAAAATCATGAAGAAAACTTCATGTATATCTTAAAAAATTTAACTGAAGGATGGAGGTAATTATTTAGACATTTACACATAAAAAGAAAAGATCCATCTTAACTCCAGTTAGCTTTAAGATCTGGACTTCTTTTCAACACTATTTTTCCTGTCCACCTCTGGATTTGACTACTCTCACTGTTATTCTGACCACACACAATGAAGCAAAAAGCAAGATTCTTTTTTGAGGACAAAGATGCTTTTTATAAAACTATGAATATCTACTTTTCATGGGAAGGAAGTCATAGTCCCTTTTTAGCATACATACAGCCTTTGGAGCAAGTCCTGATTTCTGAATCTCTGTTCCCTTTCCCTTGGACACATTTGAAAACTCCTCAATCTTATGAGTGTTCCTACTGCTGACTGAGTCATACATGATCACAAAGGATCACAGTCCTGTGTGGAGAAGAAAGAAAAGAATTGCTGGTAAAAGAAAAAAAATAAATTCACCATCTGCACAGTAAGAGCAGGACAGCTGCAAGGGAAGGGACACTTTCTTTAACAGCTGATTTGTCACTCAGTCCTGGCTGGACCCATACAGCTCTTGGAGTTAATGGTGTCATCAAAGGCAATTTTGGAAAATAGAGTGAATGGGTAAAGTCTTCCATGGTTAGGAGAGTCTAGGTTAAGAGATTCCTGGCTTTCTCTTGGGGAAAGAGGAAATCTACATATGAGGAATTGATTCTCTACTGTAGAAATCTTATACAGTTAGAGAAGAGTATTCCAAAATCATTTTCAAAGGTGATAATATTAAAACCCTTTCTGATTTGATATTTCCTGGGCCACGGCCTACTTTGCCATATACTTGAAGTGGGAAGGCCTGTTCCATGACCTTGAGAGTGAGGGTGTATGTTCCACCCTTCTTCTGGCATCTCATCCCTTCCTTTATCAAACCACAAACATCAGCTTATTACACAAACATAAAAGGGATGTGAGCATATTCTTAACATGTTTCTTGTTTTGAATGATTACTTTGGAGGTCCATGCCTGTAGATACAGATGAGACAGAGATATAATACAATTGAAAGAGACAACAAGCATGTTTCACTAAGATCACATCATCAGTGATAACGGAATGGAGAATAAACACGGTACCTAACATACATTAAGATATCTTTTCAATGTATATTTCATTCAATGTGCACTTCACAACTCTGCAAAACACTGTGCAAGGTGCTACAAAAGTAATAAAAGTTCACTTCTGCAGAGCACTTAAAATACAAAACACTTTCACCTAACTATTCTCCTGTATTGCTTATTACAAATCTCTAAGATAGGTATTTAAATGTATAGTGATTCCCCAAAAACATCACAGGACAGGAGCTACATCTTTCAGGCTCTATAGAGGGGGAATATAATTACTATAATGAGTGCTTCAGTGTGAAAAGTCCTAGAACAAGGTACTAACTATGATGAGAACAAGAACTTGGAACCTAATTTTAGTACTGGAGGTAGAGTGGTCTAGGCTGAGGGAAGGAGGGGTGATACCCTGAAATGTTTTTCTCAGCGAAACAAAAAACAAAAAAACTAAAGTTAGTGAAGATTTCTATTAGGAACTCTCTACATGTCAGTTACTGTTTTAAGAACATAGCTTATTTGTGTATTTCATTGTTACTGCAACCTAATGAGACATATATATTAAGTTTTATTTTCATTATTTATTTTGAGAGAGAGAGAGAGAGAGAGAGAGAGCGAGCATGCGTGAGCTCAGGTACATGAGTTGGGGAGGGGTAGGGAGAGAGAAGGAGAGGGAGAATCCCATGCAAGAATCCATGCACTCTCACTATGGAGCTTGATATGGGGCTTGATCTCATGAACGCTGAGATTATGGCCTGAGCCAAAATCAAGAGTCAGACACTTAACAGACTGAGCCATCCAAGTGCCCATAATAACACTGCTTATTTGTTTATTCCACAGTTACTACAACCTGATAAGATAGATATCTGTTTCCTATTTTATAAATAAAGTTCCTGAGGCTCAGAGATATAAAGAAACTTACCCAGATTTATATAGCTATTAACAGGAAGATCTAATTCCCAACCTTCCTAATCATTCTTCTAAAGGAAGATATTCTGGAAAGAGAAACAAAACAAAACAAAACAAAAAACACTTCATGATGAAGGGATGGGTAAGAAAGGAGTAAGCAGTCCTGATTGATCGTAACCAAACTTGTACAGGGAAAGTTTAATGAGCAAAGGAGAGAAGATAGAGTGTAGGTGAGAGATACAATGAAGAACATGGGCTGTCTGAGATAAGGCACTCAGACCTCCTTCACTCGATGTGCAATGGTAAATCATGAATGTTCTGAAAAGACTTATTGTTTAGTGAAGTTAATTTGACAGCAGAGATAAAGCCAGAGTGAAGAGCCAGTGAGACTGTAAGGAAACTCGTGGGAGCGGTTAGGGATAATAATAGTTCTGGCAGAAGGAACAGAAAGAGGAATGAATTGGAAAGGTACTTTAAAGATACAGCTATAAAAAAGCATTGCTCCTAATTCAACTTGGGGGAAAGCTAGGCTGACAACAAAACACTGAGGTTTTAAGCTTGAGTGAAAAAGAAAAGAGTAATATCTTACTCTTTTCAATTACTCTTTTCATAGTAGAAGAGAATGAAATAATTGATTTTTAAGGAAACATGGTAAATTTCATACTAGGAATGTGTCTGATTTACCGATTTTGATACTTTAAAAAATGTTTATTTATTTTGAGATTTTGAGAGAGAGAGAACATGAGCAAGGGAGGAGCAGAGAGAGAGAGGGAGAGGGAGAGAGAAACTTAAGCAGGTTCCATGCTTAGTGCAGAGCCTGGCACGGGGCTCTATTTCATGACCCTGGGATCATGACCTAGCTGAAATCAAGAGTCAGATGCCCAACTGACTGAGCCACACAGGTGCCCCAGATTTGGAAACTTTAAATGACAGGAAGTCATTTATAAGATATCAGATATAAAATATCAAAAGCTATGTGAGAGCTGGGAATTCAAATTTGTGAACGAACATGTGATGGCAATGACTGACACCAACCATTGAAGAGCGTAAAGGAATGAGATGCTCTGGCTGGTGGTGACCGTGAGAGTTGGTGATCCCTGGCATTCACTATTTGTCCAGCACTATTCTAGGTGCTTTACTGACATTACTCCAATCCTCACGATGACTCTATACATGGAATACTACTATAAGCTCATTTTATGGAGGAGGACACTGAAGGACACTGACATTGCCTCGAGTTAGCCAAAAGGAGACTGGGATTTTAAGCCTACAGGTCTAGAATATAAACACATACACACACATTGAACCAGTATTATCAGTTTGGGTTGAGCACTTCCATAGAGAACATAAGAGGTGAGAGAGCCACAACCCAAATCAGGGGTGGTGGTTTCGTCTGGAGAAGGGAATGAGACTGAAGAGATGTTGAAAAACTGCTCTCAATTTGACTCAGTTCTTTAATTTCCTTAAAAGGAGTGGGCAGTGACTTGTAGGACTATAAAGGACTGAAACAGTATCATTAATATGAAATCAATTTATAATTATGGAGGAAAATATAGAATATTATAAACAAAGGCTGAAAATAATGATTCTTCATAATCCTAACTAGAGAACTAATGCTGAAGCTGTGTTCTACTTGTGTCCAGTCTTTATAGCATCTTTGATATCTTATTTCCTAGAGCTCACGTTTGGCTGAGTTTACCTGGAGGTCAGACAAAAACTACATTCTATCTCCATTCCTTTAATAAATACTTTTCGATCTCCAGTTCTACAATATTTTAGGTTCATAACTTTTCTTTAAGAGCCGCGGTTCATGGATTCTTATGTACACATCACTGGAGTGAAAAGGTGTCTACCAGCCTGGTAGGGCTTGAAACGAGGTGAGCGATTTCTCCATTTAACTATCTCAGTGTCCTCTTGACTCCTGTTACTTCTGTCCTCTCACATATTTAACTGGGGTATAAGTGTTGTATTATCTGATCAGTGATTCGGCCACCTGAGAGGAAGGGAATGCGAGTCCTGCGGGAAGTCCGGAAAGGGAGACAACCTGGGTGCAAGGTTCAATGACTTGTGTTTCTCCCTTCCTGCGTTTCCTACGGCTGTTAGCCTGCAGGCCAGTTGTGTGTGTTTGTGTTTTTGTTCTGTGTTATAGGCTTTCTGTATACAGCTTTATGTTTAGGCCAGTCTCTACTTCATGTAAGCAATGTGTTTCACCTAGCCCCTCTCCAGATGTTCCTAGCAAGGTCTGGAGAGTTTGCCCGAAAATCTCTCTGCTTTCCATAAGGAAGCACTGCTCTGTCAAGTAGTACTACTTGACCCTTAGTGCCTTCCTCCAATCTGATTCTGCATCATAGCTAATAAAATGTCCTTGGACTTTCTAGCATATGGTAGCACTCACTCCTCCTTAGGAGCATATGCTGATGCACGTTTTCTCCTTTGGTAAAATCCTTTCAGTAATTTCAATAGAAAATCAGCAAATATGTGGTTCCTAAGTGGTAGAAAAAGTAGGCCATTTTTTGTATCAGTCTGGAGCCAATCAATGACAAAAAAAAAAAAAAAAGATACAGTGAGTTAAACAGGAGATGTTTAATGTAAACAATGATTAAGTGATGACAAGAGAGCAAGTATGATGAAAGGAAGGCTAAGGAAGGAAAAACCTGGGAGGAGGCTCTCACACCTCACTAGAGAAGGTGTGGTTTCATGCCACTGGAGGGTGGAGTAGCTTGCACTATTGCCAGGGCTGACTGTCATTGTCCCCAGGCAAGAGCAACAACTCCCAGGCACACAGAGGAAGTCCTGCGTGCAAAGGCCATTAGGGGAACCTGGAGTTGGAGAGGCCTCCCTCTGTAGAACCTAGCATGCTGGTGTGGTGTGAACTGGGTGGCTCCCCAGATGGCCATCCCCATGGGCCCACAGTGTGTAAATGGTGAGGAAAGGGAGCAGGAGAAGCAGCAATCTGCATGTGCTCTTGGGCTCCCATGCTGCCTCTGCTGGAATTGAGAACTGAAGCCAAGTACTGTAAGAGATGTGTATCCAGTGGACAGTTCACACTTAGAAAATCACCTGGTCTGGGGAGGGGAATAAAAAGAGCACTCTCTAGAAACCTGGTGAAGGAGCCATACCAGAACAAAGAGGACAGCCTCCACCTTCTGGAATGTCTCTCAGTGCCATCTACTGACAATGTTTAGTAACTGCCAGCTTAAAGAAAACTAATTAGGGACTAATTACACCAGCATACTCCCTTCTCCTTTTTAATACAATACACCCTGATCATGGGTGTGATATCACATCACCTTTGCTATATTCGATTGGGTAGAAGCAAGTTACAAGTCCCCCTCACTCAAGAGGAGGGGATTAGATAAGGCATGACTCCCTAGGCTTATCTTAGAATTTGACCTACCATAAGCTGCATTATTCATAATCACCCAAAACTGGAAAGGACCTCATTGCCGCTCACTATGTAAATGGATAAACAAACCATGATACATCCATGCTATGGAATATGCCTCAGTAATGTAAAGGAACAAATTACTGATATACACACTACTGGATACAATCTCAAATGCTTTACGCTAAGTGACAGAAGCCAATCTCAAAGTCTGACTACTGTATGATTCCACTTAAATCACATTCTCAAAATTATCAAACTATTGGGACAGATCACAGGTCAGTGGCTGCCAAGGGCTCAAGAGGGGCCAAAGAGTTCACCTCCAAACCTGTCAGTGGGGGTAATTTCTAGAATCTATGCATGTGTTCAAAATTCATAAGACAAATTTAGAATAGATTTGTCAAACAAAAGTGTGATTATACTGGATATAAAATTGACTCTTAATAATACTTTAAAAGAAACAAACAAAAAAAGCACGTATATTTTGTTGTTTGCACCAGAAAGAAGAGTTCCTGTTCCATGTTTTTAGTGAACGGTTTCAATGACTACTGCCAGGATTACGTTGGACCCTAAAGGAATAGAGATAGAAATGACAGTCTCTTCCCTAGACACACTCTGGCATTCATAGAGAAATCATTATTTATAATTAGGTTTGTCTTAAGTACAATGGAAATCCAAAGGAGAAGTAATTAACTTCACCAGGTGGAGGTCGAGATAAATATCACGGAGAAGGTGATGTATAAACTTAGACTTGCAAGAGGATTTAGGATTTTCAAAGGAGAGAAAAAAGATAAAAGTTGTTCAAGTAAAGAGATCAGCATGAACAAAGCCAGGAGCCAAGGGACTGAATGCACATGATGTTGTGATTGCCTCCTTGGTCTTTTAGGATAAGGTGAGTCTTAAAGGTGGTGTAGGATCCACCTCCTCCTTCATCAGGGAGATTCTCCATCCTTTTCAAACTGAATTTTCAGAGTTTTAGTATTAAAACAACTCTTTCCTCGCAATGTCTCTAGGACATTATTTCATGGGCATCTAACAGGCATAGGAAATGCAGATTTAGAGTTCTGGACAGAGGTCAAGCTTGGGAAGTAATAATGAGAGCCAACAATAGATAATATAGCCATGTGAATTCATCAGGATGTCAAGAAAGCCTGAAATATAGAAAAACACATACCAAGGACAGAGCTCCTACAGTCACCCGCATTTAAAGGACTAGGAAGCTAGAATATTCAGAATTTCACAACTATGAAAAAAATTATGGTCCTCAAAACTACAAGAGGAAAGCTTTTATACAAAAAACACAAATGTTCTAGAATGCAATAGAGAAGAAACATAAAACAAGGTATTAAAGAGATACTTATTTGACATCCAGAAGGTCATAAGTAACTAACAGAATCAGTTTTTAAAAAGTGATAAATGTAGCCTGGATTGAAGAACCAATGGAATTTGAGAAAGTAGAGATGGTAAATCCAGACTATAGGCAGTTTTTTTCCCCACATATGATCTCAGAAAATCCATACAATCTGTCAAGCAAGGTATTACAAGAGAGACTTATATTTACAGGTAAAGAAACCAAAGTTCAAACATGTTAAGTAATGACCCAAAGTCATACAGGTAGTGAGGTGCAGAACCTAGATTTGAAATTTCATCTGTCTAGTCCAAAGTCAATATTCTTCTCGTGCTATCACTTTACCTCCATCTCACCTCCAGAACTGTAGAGACTGCACAATGCCAAGACAGTTAATTAAGGACTAACAATGACTGACTAGATGTGCATGGGCTCATTTAAATAACAATGGTGATAACCAACATCCTCCAATTGTCTCTAATGATATTCAGAAGTTTCGGAGTCCCAGTGGAGAAAACAAAAGGTTCAAAAGAACCAGGATTAATAAAGAACAAAGAAACAAAGAACAAAGTCATTTGTGGTCGTGTTTTGTCACTTCAGTGAGGTCTACAGTGTTACCAAGAAGGTAGTAAAACCTGGAGATAAAGGATGAGAGAAAATGGAAAATGTCTACAGAAAGCAGATGATACAAGTCAAGAGTGTGGGAGAGCAGTGAGGAGCACAAATTCACACAGACGATGCCTGCTCACATACAATTATTACTACCATCACTGAACTCTTTATATGACACTTCATAGTTCACAAAATGCCTTCATGCAGTATGTCATGAAGGGAAGCAGCACAGCATAATGGCAAAAACTTGATCTTAGACCATGAAACCCAAGTTTGGCCACTTAACTGTGTTGTGTTAAGAAGCAACTTTACCCTCTTTTTACTTTCCTCATTTGTTATTTGAGAGCAATAACTCCACCCTTGTGAGAAGTTATGAGTATCAAAGCAAATGAACTAAAACATCTGTCACAAGCATGTAATCAATACATGATGATTACATTTATTAAGATTCTTAGTGGGATAATTTGATTCTCACAATAAGACTGTGAGCTGCACAGTGTTATTTCACTGATATGCAAATTTTAGATAACAAGATACCTTCTTATCTCATCTTACAAATGAGAAAATGAGGAATTAGAGAAGAAAGCAAACTTTCTTGAGGTTGTGGTATTAGGATGAAACTGTACCTTGTCAGTGTTGCTCCAGAATTTAATTCAGGAAATAAAACTGAATCTACGTGTTGATCAATCAATCTACAGAGATGACCATAATCTGACAAATGTTTCAGGCATGAGAATATTGATGGACACATAAAAGCATATTTAACATTTTAATATTGGTTAAGTCTGTTACTTTTTTCTTCATTCTCTTGTTGGAAAATGATGGTGGTAAGCAACACGTCAAGAATCCTGTATTCCTATTGAACTCCACTTTTTCTTACCTTTCTCTGCCTACCTGTTTCATCTATACCAACAAGTCTTCAAGAAAATATATCCACAACATTAAAGAATTTTGAAAGTTAACACAATAAGGGGTGCCTGGGTAGCTCTCGGTTAAATGTCTGACTCTTGATTTCGTCTCAGGTCATGATCTCACAGTTTGTGGGATTGAGCCCTGCATCGGACTCTGTGCTGACAGTGCAGAACCTGCTCAGGATTCTATCTCTCCCTCTTTCTCTGCCCCTCCTCTGCTCATGCAGGTGCATTTTCACTCCCTCTCTTCCCCTCTCTCTCTCTCTCTCTCTCTCCCCCCCTCTCTCTCAAAAATAAAGATGAAAAAAAGTTAACACAATAAATGAGTAAAATTAGAGTTTACTTACTTTAAATGTATCTCCCTTTAGAAGTAAAACCTGACAAAATTCAGTTTGCCAGACTGGAATAAGCAAGTCATTTTAATTAAGCCAGTATTTTAATGAGACTACCAAATTTAACTCTATGTACATCTGTTCTATATCATGTTCATGAATTAGCAATATAGAAAGTGATTGAATTTGTAACTAATTTAACTTGACTACACTAATAAAATTCAAGTTGGTTGTAAGGAGCCAACATATCACTTAATCACCTAATGTTACTCAAACGTCTTAGTGAAAACATTCTTGAAAACAAGAAAAACCCACCACGTTAGCATGTTTTCCTCCTTACAGTTACTAAATTTTGATGAATATCAAATGTATCTTTAGAGTGAGATTATTTTATTAATATCCTAAGGTATACATTTTCAAAATTTCTTCAGATACTTTTAGGAGAATATTTAAAAACTGAATCCATTTCACATCACTGCCAACCTAGAGCTACTACAAAACATCTACCATTATTCAGTAGTCCACACAGAAGCATGCAAAGAGATCATCTGTCACGGTATGAGAGATGTGAAAAGGGATAAACTATGATAACATTAAGTTTTTGGCATGAGGTACAAAAGTCCACATCTAGAAAGTCTCTTTTTCTGTGTAAAAGACTTAGATTGTGGACATGGTTCATTATGTTGTTAATGTCCCCTATATAAACAATTATGTCATAATTATATCTCAAAGCTCAACTATGGAAAATGTGATATAAAGTAGCTACTTTCTGTTGAGTACTTCACTATTGGCTGTATTTCTTATTTATATGTGACTTTTATTATAATTTTATACTTAAAATGTTTTTATGTTTAATTTTTAATGTATTTATTTAATTCTCACTACTGATGCTGAAGACAGTATAACTGATAAGCCTGTAAAATATCTAGTTAAGTTACAGGGAAAAAATCAGAACTCAGGTATTCTTGATTCCAAAGCTCATGCCATTAATCTCTAGACTGTTCCTTGTCATGAGAACTATGTAACTCTTTTTTCAAAGACTTGTCTTGATTGAAAAAAAAGTCAGTATCATAATAAGAAAACAGAAGTTTTACCTCCCTCTCTGTTCCTTCTTTCTCATCTCTTTCTATATAATCTGTTATCTTTCACCAATTCCCCCCAATTTTGTTTCTAACCCTTATTTTAAACTTTCTATCAGTTTTGAAAAGCAAAGGAGTTATACTAGAAATCATCTATCAACAGTAGATAATTATTTTCCCCAAAACTGACCGGGATGCTTGATATTTGCTCCCTCACAAAATCCCCCAACAAACCTATGTGGCAAATGTCAAACACATCTTCAATGGACAATCAGAAACTTCAAGAGTGATTCAAAAATTCTAAGCCTCAATAAAAAGAAAAATGCTCAACTTTATTAGTCATCAGGAAAACAAAAACTGAAACCACTATGTGATACCACTACATACCCACCAAAATGGCTACAAAAGAGACATACAAAGCTAAGTACTGTCCGTGGAGTGTGGAGTAACTGAAACACTCTCATCGCTGGAGGGCATTCCAGTACAATGACTGGAAACCAGTTTGGTAGTATTTCCTCAAGTGAGGCAAATGCATCCTCCACAATACATGAATTCCACTCTCAGAAAATACTAAGCAAAAACATATGCATATGTTTACCAAAAGGCATGCACAAGACTGATCAGAGTAGCACAATAACAGCACAAAGCTATAAACAACTCAAGCAGTCATTAAAAGGAGAATGGGTAAATAAATGGAGGTAAATGGAGGTATATCTATACAAAGAAATACTACCCAGCCATGAGAACACATGAACTACAACTACACGTGACACAGATTATCTTACAGCTTTTTAAGCGAAAAAAAAAAAAAAATCTGGACACAACAAATACATGCTATGTGATTCTATCTACATAAAATTCTAAAATCGCCAACACTAATCTCTGGTGACAGAAGTCAGAATAGTGGTTATTTGCAGGGAATATATATTCACTGGAAAAGTACACAGCAGAGATTTTGGGGAGCTGGCGATGTTTTATTTCTTGACCTGGATACTGGTTAGGCAGATGGGTTCAATTTGTAAAAACAAATCAGGGGTACATTTTGTTTTTCGATCTATACACTTTTCTGTATGCATTTTATAAGTTAACAAAAAAAAGTATACCTAAAGAATGTCTCTGCTGTGTATATCACGCTGGCTAATTTATATTCTTAGGACCAGAAAAGTAAAAACATATACCTGTTATTATCATTTCATCATCAAACCTTTTCAAGAATGGACAAAATCTACATAATTAAAAGAAAAACAATGTGTCGGGGAGGGTACTCAAAAATTCTAACTTATAAAAACTTCCACTAATTTCTCAAATTGGACTTCATAGTACCTTAAACAAAGTTTTACATCAAAGCAGAAATGTAACAAAACCCATTCATTCATTAATTCACACTCATTCATTCACTCCAAAGTTATTTCAGTGACTACTAGATTCGAGCACTTGAGGATCTGGGGGAAGTTCATAATTATTCTGGTGCTTGGGGAACAAAGGCAAATGCCTGTCAGCACCAGGTGGAGATGACAAACCAGAAAAGAGCCTGGTGTAAGTGAGAGGGATGGGGACTGTGCAACACTGTTAATAACATGCCCCTATGTAAAGAGTCCAGCAGCAACTACTCAGCACCAACAGATTCTTTTCATGTCACTTCAATGGAAATCACAATGTACAATGTGAAACCAACCAGTTTTCAAATGTAGGCTCTTGAAAAGAGAACAAACAAGAAACACTGTGACAAACAAAGCACATCTGTGAGCCCAATCCAGCATATGGCTGCCAGTTTGTAACATCTGATTAAACTCCAGAGACATGAATGCTTAACTGGTCGACAGCCATGAGGGGCTCATTTGCACGTTAGGTGCCCAACCCCTCAAGCACCATGCTCATTCTCTGCTTCACTGTAGGCTTAGGATTGACAGTTTAAAAATAAAATGCTTCATTACATACATTATGATTCGTTCTCACAATGAAATACTATGCAGCCATTTAAATGAATGAGACAGAATTACTGTGTCCTAACATATAATGCATTTCCATGAAATATTTTTGAGTTAAAACCAATGAAATCAGGACTTCAAGTGGAGTTTCACATTTTTTATTTTTATACAGACACGCACCCATGTTTAGAAAACTAAACATCAAACTCTAATCAGAGGAGTGCCACGGAAGAGGTGGGCAGAAGTTTGGGTGGGAACAATTTCACTTTTTATTTTATTTTCATTTCACTTTTTATCATTTCATATTATCTTTTGACTTCTTCCATGTATTCATATGTTTTAGGTGAACAAAAGCCCTAGAGCAGAACTCCCAGTTCCCCGAGGATATGGCCTGCTACTTCTTTCATTAGTTCCAGTTCAGAACCAGTATCAGCCCCGCCTGATCTGGCCTCCAGGGGAAGTTGCCCTGCAACATGGCATCACCCAGTTTTTCTCGGTACCTTCCTCCTGCTCACATACACAGAGCTGGAGAGAGGGGCTTCTTGTTAACTGCCTCACACTCAGCACGCAAAAGGGAGTCGTTAAGTCAAGTGTGTCAAACGGTTTCTATACGAAACCAAGAGGTTTCATATAGTCATTCTCAGACAAAGAATCCTGTTTTCCTGCTCACCAGATCACGTAACCTGCTTTCACTGTTAAAAGTGACATAAGAGAGGACCTGAAGGAACAGTTCCTCTGTGGAGACATTTTAAAATAACCTTAGGGGTTTTAAAAACCACACAAATAACAGACTGTGAGCTCCTGATTGAAAGCACCATACTCCCTTTTGATTTCCAGCAAAGAAGGCAGAAGAAACAATGCAGACAATGACTAAGGACCCAGTTGACAAACCATATAATTTCTTTTAAAATATCGGTTCTATTTAAATCTTCTAATGCTAATTTCTAAATCATAAGTCTTGATACAATGTAATATAAAATGTAAAAGAGCCTTGTTTACCTTTTCACAACATTTTTGTCTTCTTTTTTAAAAGAACTATCAACATATTTTCTTTGGTTGCTACTGTGTTAGTATAAATAACTTCTCCTTCCACATTTAATTTTCAATATCCATTTTAATACATATTTCCATTCTCCTTGCTTAAAAATAAAAAAAAAAGTATTATTGTAAGGTAATGTCTATTTTCATTGCCCATAATTTCAATGACATTTTCAGTCAAAAATACATAAACAACATCTGGTCTACAGAATGAAAAATATATAGAGTGAGGCCAAAACGAAACCTAAACCTGATTTCATAAGGTGATACGTATTGCCTTTTAATCACTTATTTTAAGGAGGATATAAAAAATTGCCATGATTTTTAAATCAGTAAGACATTTCTATACCCTTTCACATAAATGGATCAGGAAATTACAACCAGGGTTGCCCTATAAAACATGTGACCAATAAGATGGACATTTGTGTTAACTAAAGGCTAGTTTAATTTATTAAAATTATCTGAAACTATGCATGTTCCCAAATACTTGATGCAACTCTTCATATATCTATTCAATTCAAATGGGTAATGCACACCCTTGACTGTTACAAAATTATTTTAAAATTATCACCCTTACATTTTTTCACCTACTGTTATGATCATTGCAGTTAAACAAGTGGAAATAAACAGAGGCCTAAAGAAGCCCAGTGAAAGAACAAATTTAAAAATCTTTGTAATATTGTGGGTTTAGAAGCTGGGTGTGGCAAGAATGGGTATTAAACAAAATAATTTGTGAAATAAAAATATACAGATCTCTTTGTGAAAAGCACAAGGAATATTAAATGCATGGGTATACTGATCACAGCTGTGTAAAACAAAACACTAATATCAGTTACACAACTCTAATGGGTAACAGTTTTAAGCCACAAGAAGCTGTTACTGGTTTTGTTGGCTAGCCAATGGAATTTTACTCTGTACTTTAAACAGGAAAATTTAACTGACCAAGAAACCAATATTAATTAAGTACCTGTTAAAAACCATACGTCATTAAAAAATCCACATATTCATAACATGTATTTTGATCTCTTTTGAATATTTAAAAATTATTGCTTGAAATGATATTTTTAGTATTTACTGAAAATACAGAGTTCAAACTCTAAAGGGCCAATATGTAAAACATATGGCTCCAAAAGGCAAGAGTCCTGTTGTGTCTAAATTGTAACCTCTTACTGGCATATTATAAAATGTTTAACTACAGAATTAAAAATTTCCACTCTATGAAATATAAACATGGGCTAATTGTTAGGATCATTACTTGAATACAGTTTCTGACACACTTTCAAAGAGATTTATACTAGATCGAAGGATATGTATAACTCTTATGATTTTGAAGCTGATAATATCCCAACTTAAATAGCTGAGCTGCATTAGAGGAAATGTGTCAAAACCATACACTGAAAATCAAAAAGTGCATTATTGATTGTATTTGGAGCCAAGCATAGTTGCATGACTAATTTAGTCTGCATACTTAAAAAGTGATATAAATAGGCTTAAAATAAAAATACACTGAGAAAATATACCCTACATTAATGAAATATGACAGCAATGTATATTCAAATGTTCATGCCTGCAAGAATAAACCTATTTTCCCATGTTTGGGAAGACAAATTTTGGAGATGGCCCACATATTCATCCCTTAATCCTATGGTTCTTGCAAAAAGGAATGCAGACTTCTTTTAAGAGGAGAGCCACAAAGTTTAGAAACAAATGACTCTTTTCTCACCCTTTATCCTATGCCTTTGCTTTGTTTCCCCCCAGAAAGAGCCTGTGAAAACATCTGTGCTAATACAACCTTTCTTTCATATGTAAGACATGGTAGGCAGAGTGTCAAGGGCACCCAAGATTTCGAGCCCCGCACAAAGATGTCCTGGCTAATCCCGCCCCTTCAGTGTGGCCAGAAAGCACAAATATGGTGGCAACCACTCTCTACTCTATAGCACTTTCTATGGTTATGGATGGTACAGCAATTCTCATGACTAGATTATATTGTATCACCCCCTCTTGGTAAACTAAACAGGAATATTCTCCTGCTGGCCTTGAAGAAGTATGCTGCCATGTTGTGATAGGGCCGTGTGGCAAGGAACAGCAGGTAGAACTCTGTGAGTTGAGAGCTGCCCCTGGGGGACAGACGCCAAGAAAATGGACACTTGAGTCCCACAGCTCAGCAAGAACTGAATTCTGTCAACAATCACAAGAACCTAGAATATGACCTTGCACTCCAGAAAGATACGTGAAGTCTTGAAGACACCTCCAGCAGTGAGGCCAGCTGAGTAGCACCCTGGACTCCTATCCCACAGAAAATGTGAGATAATAAATATATGTTATTTTAAGCTGCCCAATTTTTGATTTTTTTTTCTTGCTCATAGAAAAGTAATACAAATAGTAACATGCTAATATGATTTGCTAAAGTCTTTGTGTTCTAAGAGAAACTTAGGTTGTGCAGTAACAAAAACACTTTTAATTTTGCGGCAGTTCAAAGCCTTTTCCAGTTCTCTAGAAATACATGTTTTATACCTGAACTGATGGGTTTCTTTTTATCTGAACCTCTACATTTCAACACCTAACTTCCATTTTCTTTGGAAGGTGTGTAAAATTAGAAGTAAACACAAATGCATAGTATTTCATGTAGTACTCTATATTTGTAGAGCAGTGTGCTATTTAAAAGGTGCTGTGAGTTTCTGCAAGGATACCAGCAGAGGCATATATTCTACCCTCTATAAATTCTCCCAGAAAAAACAGATGGATCAACTAGGGATGCAAAACCAAAAGCTCATTGGCAACACTTAGAGCAAAACTGGCTGTTGAGACATCTCCATGAGTAACCAAGTACAAGCTGGTGTGGATGAAACACCATGAGCTATAAACCTCACAGGGTATTCATATATTTCAGGAAGAAGCGGACAGAAGCAACCAGGTTTTGATATACCACAGAAAAAAAGAACTCTCCAATTTCCAAGGGCTCACAGAGAGTGTAGCATTGCTTTAGAACATCAGTTGAACCTGGTGGGAATTTTTGTGGATTTGATCTCTGAGTGACTGCAAGAAGTCTGTGGGAAAAATGAAGCTCTGTGAACCTTCAGAATTCACCAGTGCACCCCCCCTTCCAAGAAGAAACTGCTGAAAGTAGAATATCATTTGTCCAAGAAAAAGATAAAGAAGGCCAAAGAAAAAGCAATATCCTGATAAAAGATGAAAAGATGATAGCCCCGAGAAGATGTGTATACGTACCTCTCCATACTTTTTTTAACACTTCAATGAACAAAACAGAATGGTGAGTTCTAGAACATGAAGGTACTAGAAATCTATTCTGACCCACACTTCCCTTTTAAAAACTTAGGAAGACTAATTCTATATAAAAATGAATAACAGAGAAAGATCCAGCTAAATCTAGTACAATGTTCTTATAAGAAACAAGAATAAGGAACAGAGTAATATTTACCACAAACCATTAAGGTCTGTCAAAAAAAAATGCACAAAACAGATAAGAACCCAACCATAACTTAGTATTTCAATGGAATTTAGAATTAAGAAGAAGAAATAAACATAAATCGCCAATAAAAATTAGAAAAACTAAAAAATGAGGTGACAGTATTAAGGGTTTTGAAATAAAAAAAAACAATTTTAAGAAAGAATACTAAACTAGAAGGAGCATATGAGCAAAAAATATCCCCAAAGTTTATGATATATGAGGGGGGAAAAAAGGTGAAAATAAAAACAAAAAAATAAATCACTGAATCTAGGAAAATGATCTAGCCATTCATTTATATCCTGTATACTCCTTGTATTTATATTACACTTCAGTAAAAAAAAAAAAGAAAAAAGAAAAAAAAAAGAAAAGAAAATAGAGCACTGTGAAAAAGATAAAAGTGCTTCAAGAGAAAGTTGGCCTTAATCTTTAATGCCAGAAGACTATGATCTGCATCCACATTTTAATGAAACTCCTCTCACAAAAGCCTCCAAAGACTTTCTAGGTCCAATGACAGTTTGACTCTTCAAAACTTTTAACCTCGACGATCACTCCTTTATTTCTGCGCTGTCTCACTCTCTGATTTCCCTTCTAAACTTCTTGGTCACTCACTTTTAATCTCTTTGTGGGTTTTTCTTCCTCCACAAGCCTTTCAAGAATTGGTATTTCCAGGCTCCATATTTGGCTATTTTCCCCTCTTACTCAAATTCTCTTCCTAGGCAATGATATCATGCCTAAAGATCTCAGCTTTCACACACACACACACACACACACACACACACACACACACGCATGCACGCACGCATGCACACATCCACACACATGCTACTGATTCTCAAATCCGTATTTCTACCTTAGGTCTCTCTCTCCTGATATCCGCTTAAATCAAACTGCTGATGAGATCTATTAAATAGCTCACTGTTCCCCTCAGAAAACTTACTTCCCACCTGGCTCACCTTATCTGCAAGAAGTGGCCATTTCCTCTTACTGGATAACTGCTTTTACTCTATCTGCTATCCTAAGAAAAAACTTCTTTCAACACTCCTATACTTCCCTTATTTTTTTTTCATTAAGGAAATATAAGGAATCTACTTCTGGATTAAATAGGCAATATTACTATCTTTACTTTGTCACTATTCAGTCACTTCTTAATCTCCTACATTCTAATTATTCATCCCTTTAGCAAACTGTCCTCTCTGTAGAATTGATGATGCTATCATTTTATAATAATTTTTATTATATTTATAATATACATAAATATATATTATTTTACTTATAATAAATTATATTATGTACAATATAATTATATTATGTACAATATAATTATATTATATTACGTACAATATAATTTTATTATATTATGTATAATATAATTTTATTTTATTATGTATAATATAATTTTATTTTATTATAAATAATTTATTTACAATAATTTTCCCTTTCAAGTGTGATTATAAATTCTTTACTACCTGATTTGCCTTATACTACTCTGTCTGCTCAGTCTCTGTTTACACTCATACTCCCTAGACATTCACTGTCACCTATATCATAGAATTTCCAAGTACTTGGATAAAGTGAGAGGGAGAGAAGGCGTAAGATGGAGGGGTGGATGGAGGGAGGGAGGAAGAGAAGGAGAAAGAGAGAGGAGACACATTATGGAACAATTAACTACCTAGGCTTCAATAATTCAACTTATTCTGGTAACACCCTCTCCTAGTACACAGATCAATGTTTCAAATATCTATACACAGAAATGAAAAAGTTACAACTGAGAAATACTGAGCATTTTTAAATGTTTTCACAAAACCTACTCTGCTTTCTTAGCTCCCTCTTGTTTTTCTTCTGAATCATCAAGAAATAAATTTGGAATGGTTTCTAATTCCCTTTAATCAGCAACCTCCAATAAAATGTTGTTATATAACCTCTTGACCACTAAACAGCTTCTCACATTGGTTCCACACTTCCTTTCCTTTGCTATTGTGACCATACTGTTAAATATCTTCATGATCTTACAGACTCTTATAATAGCCTTCTTTAATTTCTGTCTTTCATCTCTCTCTGCTTGAATCAATTCTAAATATTACTAATGTCATGTCATTCAATCTGCTCAATTCCTTTATGTTCTCTATGCTGTCTTTAGAAGTAACAACAAAATGCCACTGCCTGGCATTAAAAAATCTTGTGCCAATTTGCTCCCAGGGTTATCTCCTGACATTCCACAACCTATTCTACTAATGTCTGCAAACCTATCTCTTATGTGTGGGCCTCTGTGTTTTTTAAACAAAGTATTTTCCGGAGTGCCTGGGTGGCTCAGTCAGCTGGCCAGCCGACTTTGGCTCAGGTTATGATCTCAGGGTCCATTACTCTGTGAGTTCGAGCCCTGCGTCGGGCTCTGTGCTGACAGCTCAGAGCCGGGAGCCTGCCTTGAATTCTGTGTCTCCCTCTCTCTCTGCACCTCCTCCACTTGCACTCTGTCTCTCTCTCTCTCAAAAATAAATAAACATTAAAAAAAAATAGTCTTTTCCTTGCCTATAATAATTTGTAATTTCTCATTCTCTCATATAAAATGTTATCAAGCCTCCAAATGGAGTTTGGGGAATCAATTTCTCACTATTCTTATTATCATATCCCACAAGATCCTCTTATGCAATGTACAGAATTTTTCAAAATGTGTTTTCAATCATATTGTTACTTAGAAAATTACACAAGAAAAAATGTTCACTACCATGTCTATATAGGTGACTTATAATAGAGATCCATCTCTGCTAATGACAATCCGCTAGTCTGGACTCTCACACAGATAATAATGACAAACTGGTCATTTTTTTTTTTTAGTGATCTTAAGAAAACGGAGATAGTTAAGAGCAAAGACAAGAAAGTTTTTCACTCAAGGAAATCCCCTAATCTATGTGATGAGGAATGGCTAGAACTCAAGCAGAAAGCTCCAGACTTAATAGCCTGGAGAGTAAAAAAAAAAAAAAAAAAGAAAAAAGAAAAAAAAGAAATTGAAAGTACCAGGTCAGCTGAAATGCAAGAGGAGATATCCAAAAACTGAGGGAGGAGGCACCTTGAAATCCATGTTTACATTCTTTCCCAAATTCTTGGCGGACACCTGACTACACGTGCAAGCAGAGCATAAAAAGCACCGTCTGGAAAGTTGAAAGAGATTTTTGGCTGCCATCCATCACAAGAGATTTGTGAGTTTGAGTCCAGACAAGTAAGCTGCCTACTAGAATAAAAATCAACTCTCTTTAAAAGATAATCAAACTCACAATCTTGAAAACATCTGATGTATAATGTCTGGTACACAATAAAAATTACTAGACATGCAGAGAAACAAGAAAATCTGACCTACAGGTAAGAGAAAAAAATCAATCAATGCAAACTTACCTTAAGTTGACCCAGATGTTTAAATTAGCACAGAGGGATTTTAAAACAGCTGTTAAAAATATGTTCAAGAGCTTAAAGAAAAAGATAGTCATGATGAATAAAAATATGGGGAAATGCTCATTAAAGAAATGAAATATAAACAAAATGAAAGTTTTAGAACTGCAAAGTACAATATCTGTATTGACCATTAGCGGGGTTAGCTTAACAGCCCACTGGAGATGTCAGGAGAAAGGATTAGTAAACTTGAAAATAAATCAAGAGAATGTATCCAATTTGCAAAGCAGAGAAAACAGAAACAATAAAAATGAGCAGAATCTCAGTCATTTGTGGCACAATGCCCCCCCGCCCCCCACGAAACCCTGAAGAAGAGGAGGGCATAAAGCAGTAATATTATTTGGAATTATAAGGGCCAAAAATGTGTGAAATTAGATGCAAAACATAAGCTTTTGTGTTAAAAAATGTATTTCAAGAAATGTAAACACCAATCTCCCACCACCACCACACACAAATAGGCACACTATGGAGAAACTGGTGAAAATCAAACAGGAAGAGAAAATCCTCAAATACAAAGCAACTGCAAACCGGGTAGTATCAGTATGAATGAAACCGGAATTTACATCAGAAAAAGATCAGAAGACATTTGAAGCATTTTGAAATGCTAAACAAACAAACAAAACAAAACAAAACAAAACATACCAACCCTGTGAACCCAAAATTCTATATCCAGGGAATATTTCCTTCATAAATAAAAATGAAATCAAGGCATTTTCAGATAATGAAAACTGAGAGGATCTGTTGCCAATAGATCTGCACCACAAAATGTATATATTCTGGCTTTATATACATGCATACATGACTGTCAGTATACTTTTTTTAATGTTTATTTATTTTTGAGGGAGGGGGAGGGGGAGGGAGAGAGAGACAGAGACAGAGCGAGAGAGCAAGAGAGCGAGAGAGCGAGAATGAGCAGGGGAGGGGCAGAGAGAGAGGGAGATAAAAGATCCAAAGCAAGCTCTACTCTGAAAGTCAGCGCTTAACATTGAGCCACCCAGGTGCCTCTGTCTGTATACTTTGTATACATGTAAATATTCTGACTCTGCACAGGGCAGATTTGCCTTATACATCTCTGTTTAAAGTTCTTCCAATAGATCAGCTGTCTTTTCTCTTTAAAATAATTCAGTGAATACACTTGATGTGTTTGTGTATGCTACTTAGCTTTAATCTACAAGGAGAGGTGGTTACCATTTAAAATAGACTAATCAAAAATCCCGCCTATAAGGACACTTACCAGCTGAAGTATCTCAAATCAGAGGCTCTCTCAAAAGGCAGCTAAAGTAAGCACTTCAGATATTGCTAATTATACGTGCACCTGAGTGTTAACTAGTATAAGGAATATCAGAAATAATTTTTCACTAGTGAAATGAATGTTATTCTTTATATGTGGTGACTGAAAATATTTTAGGGTCACTGCAGCCCTTTCATAAATACAGTATGAGAATCAAGAGACTATAGACTATCTACATGTATGTTTTATCTGCATCCTGTCTTCATGTAGGATCTGCCTTCTAACCTAAAAAAAGGGAGCAGATTCTGACGTCAGAATAGCGTTTAATATATTTCAGAGTGAAAGTGTGACGTAAGGTGCTTGAAAATGTGCCTTATAAAATAAGTGAGAGTTGAGAGTTCATCTGACTTGTCAAAACAGGTTATACGACTGATCTTCAAGCCAACTTGTTGGTCAGTATTATATATGTGACAGAACTCACCTAAGATTTGTTTTCTTTCACCTAGTAGTGGGTCTGGGGCATACAGCTTTCACTCTTTAAAACTTAGCTTCAGTTTGTAATCTCCCTTACCGCTCCCAACTCTACCTCCCTCACTTCACCTGCCTAAAAATAAGAGTAATTACAAAATCAACGTCTTTGCATACCCTTTATAAAATATATGTAGTAACTTTGTTTGTATAAATTTTTTTTTAATTTTTTTTCAACATTTATTTATTTTTGGGACAGAGAGAGACAGAGCATGAATGGGGGAGGGGCAGAGAGAGAGGGAGACACAGAATCAGAAACAGGCTCCAGGCTCTGAGCCATCAGCCCAGAGCCTGACGCGGGGCTCGAACTCACGGACCGGGAGATCGTGACCTGGCTGAAGTCGGACGCTTAACCGACTGCGCCACCCAGGCGCCCCTATAAATTTATTTTTACATATATTCATGGTTGCATTCTAGTTTGGCAGTTTACATTAATAAAATTTACATAAGAACACAACAGAGAACACAGTTTGATATGAAGTAATATTTTTAAGTGTACAATTAAGTAAATGAATTTGTTCAGGGAATGAATACATAAAGAATTTATTGATTCACTGATTTTATAGCTGATGAGGATTTTAAAGGTCCAGAGAGATCCTTTCTCTGACTTAGGAAAATTTTACCAGTACATCACAAATGTTTTTGTTTTTCACCAAAGAAAATACCACAAACTTTTTTTTTTCTTTTATTTTTCATTCATTCATTCATTCATTCATCCATTCATTCAATCATTTATTTTTTAGAACATGAGCAGGGAAGAGGCAGTGAGAGAGAGAGAGAGAGAGACAATCCCAAGCAGGGTTCTATGCTCTCAGTGTGGAGCCTGACGCAGGGCTTTCTCAGGAACCATTAGATCATGACCTGAGCCAAACCCACTCGGGTGCTTGGCTGACTAAGCCACCCAGGCACCCCACCCACTACTTTTCTTTTAAAATAAAGTTCTTTTAAGCATGACTTTTATTGATATGAGTGAACTTATCTTACCTCCAAATGGTATCCAACCCTGATGAAGGCACAAAGTGGGTCAAAAGCTCCAGTACCACAGGTCAGAAGATGTGTCCTATTATAGTGATGCAAAACTCGAACATAATTTGCACATTCACTCTATAGCAGGGAAAAAAAAAAAAAAAAGGAAGATACTGGTTAATATAAAAAAAAAAGTTTAGCCCTTTTTAATTTTTGTATTTCCTAACGTACAAATCTCATGTTTAAGCCTCCCATGGCTAGTGGGGGCATGTGGGACAGATGACAGAGGGCAAGGAACAGTGGAAGAACAGACTGAGGTGGCCAAAGCACACTGCAGTTAGCCACACTGTGTGAATTACACTTATAATGGGATTCGGTCACTTTTCAGGTATTCTAGAAATGTATTCAATATAAAGATTTGCATGGCAATATGTTCCACTAGGTAATTAAGTTATTCCCAATGCTGTTATTTTTTTAAAGTACATGTAAACAGTCAGTAAGTACAAAGTCAGAAAACCAACAATTAGAGAAAGCTTCATTACTCTCAAGGAAACATATACAGACTTTAAGGCATTACTGAGTTTTTTAATGGTTAGGGAAAATAAGTCATATATTCATATTCATACATTCACATACAGCACTTTTATAGAGAACTTTCAAAGAAATATATAGAAAGCTAACCAAGAGAAATACTTATTTTATACCTATAAGACTGCTGTCCAGGAATCAGCAAAAATTTCTTATAATGGACCAGGGAATAAATATATTTAGTTGAATGGTCTCTGTTCCAACTACTTACCTCTGTAGATAAGGCATGAAAGCATCCAGAGATAATACAAAAATGATTGTGGACAACTGGCTTCCAATGAAATGTTATTTACAAAAATAGAATATTTACAAAAATAGAAACTTTATTTACAAAAAAATTTACAAAAATAAAAAACTTTAAAACTTTATTTACAAGTATATTTGGCCAAGAAGCTCTAGTTTGCCTATACCTGGATCCAAATCTAAGTTTTTTGAGGACATAGTATTTATTTTACACACCTTTTATTCCCTGCTTAATCAAACACAGTACCAAATATATTGTATATGCTTATGAAATTTTACTACATAAATCACTAGGTGAGTTTTATGACCAATAGGCTGAATGAAAAGAAGTCTAAAACTGCTCAAACCAACTTGTCTAAGTTAATTACAGCAAACACCTTCTTGGTAAATTAGGTACTGCTATTTCATTCAAAAATTTTTTTAATGTTAATTTGTGTTTGAGAGAGAGAGAGAGCAAGCGATCAGGGGAGGGACAGAGAGAGAGAGGGGGAGACACAGAATCAGAAGCAGTCTCCAGGCTCTGAGCTGGCAGCACAGAGCCCAACACGGGGCTCGAACCCACGAACCATGAGATCATGACCTGAGCCGAAGTTGGACGCTCAACCAACTGAGCCACCCAGGCCCCGGATACTGTTATTTCATTTAAAATAAGTTACAAAATACTACTTTAATGCTAAATATTACTCTAATATCAATACATGCAATAGTCAGGAAATATAATGTTGTATAAGGACGGTTTGTCCTTATAAAGTCTCTCATATAACAGTATCGAATGAAAAAGTCACCAGAACTATCTTACCATAAATGATTCATATTATGGCATTTTCTTGGTAAGAATGAGGAATGTACTACTACCCTGATTATCCACAGCATGTAGATATATTTTCTTCAATTTCCAACTCATAGCATTTTATTATGAGAGTGACCCATATCACTGGAAAAATCTAATCATTCAGACATGTAGAAAATATTCTATCACTAGAAGCACCTGCTTTTCATGTCATCAGACGCTGACACACCTTGAATGAAACGAACAACATTTGGCTCTGCTGGGCTGACAATGACATAGCCTAAGAGTGTGTTCAATTAGTCTGCATCATGCTACGAACTAAGGCAGCAAGAATGTCTTGACTCACTCCTTGGCTGTGACCCAGTTGCTACAGAGACTCAGGAGTTGGTGTAACGTGTGTTAGCCTTTTACATGTTTTTGTTTTTGTTTTTCTCTCATTATAAAAAAGAGGAAAAAAAAGGATAAGTTAACTTTCAAAAGGAGATGTGCATGCCTTCTTCCAAACACGTGTACTGTGTCATCAGCAGCTACTCCAGGCACAGGGAAGTCCCTTCGTACATGTTTTAGTGTGCTCAGAACTGGGTCGGGGCCACTGCTCCTGCACAATCTCACACGCTGCAGGGAAGTTATGGAGAGATGGAATGTTAATTCTTCCAATAAGAGAGACCCTAAGCACATCGTGGAAGAGGTAAAGCATGCATACTGCCTTTGCCTTCTCCTTTCTTTTCATTTTCTCTCCTTTTGTTTCTTTAGTAGGTTCTAATGGACTCATCAAAGCAAAATGAAATCTCACAAAGAATGTACTTCGCTTTCCCTTGAATTAAAATTTGACCCGAAATTATTTTTTCCACAAATATGTAGGAAATAAGCATTAGTATAAGAAATTCTTAAATCTGAGTGGATAAAAATAAAACAAAAACCAAGACCCGCTTTACTCGCTTTACTCTAACCCTTCGTTGAAATTAACTTGTAAATAACTATGTCTAAATGTATATGTATATATGGGTACATGTACATATATTTTTTTTCTTCCTGAATCAACTGCATATATGCCTTTTGGGAGCAAATAAAAGGTTAGGGAGTCAGTCCCTTGTGACTGACCAGGGATATAATTGATGATGTGTTTAATTTACAATGAGTAATACTTACTGCGTCTTTTCCTTTCATTATGCATTCTTCTATTTTTAGTGCTGTGCTAGGCCAGTGTATCTGAAATAAAAGACAATGCACTATTATGCAAATGCATACAAAAATAAACCATACTGAAAAACCATTTCATTTTTTCTGGAATTCCAATATGTTCATTTTTTTCTATTTCCTCAGAAGATAAATTAAGACTTTATCTTCTTTCCATCATTATTCGTGTAATGAAGGCACTTTCATTTGAGCTTTTATTACAGGCTAAAACTTAGTTAAAAAAAAAAAAAGTCTTTCTTAAGGCTCCTTCAAGTCTCAGCCTTTCAGAAGCCACCCACAATTCAAGCAGCCCTGCTCTGTACTTAACCTGCCCTGAATTCTGCAGTCCAGTCTCTCCACTGAACCTGACTGTCTGCTCCTCCTGGTCAGGCACCACCTTGAGTTCCCTTTGCATTTTTACCACTGAGCCCAGAGCTTGGCGTATGGGGACTTGGTAGTGTTTGCTAAGTGATGGGATGAAAGGATGCATGACTCCTACATCCTGGATGGACACCCAGACTGCCTCCAAACCTCTAGCACAACAAGCATGGCACATCTTTGTACATGTCCCTCTGAGATCTATAAAAGTGCATCATTGCTATCATATGGTACCAATGGAGTGGGATTGGTATACATGACTCAGTAGTAGAAATACTGGGTCTTAGGCAAACACAAATTTAATCTGTTAACATAGCGCCACACTGTTCTCTAGAATGGCAACATGTTCATACTCCACCAGCAATATCCCGTATCCTCACTGACACCTGCATTACCAGCTTTCTAATTTTTGTACTAAACACCTCAAATTCAGTATTTAATTTAATCCTTACTACAACTTTATCAAAGATATGGTATTACTTCAGGACCTCATTTTTTTTTTTTTAATTTATTTTAACGTTTATTTATTTTTGAGACAGAGAGACAGAGCATGAATGGGGGAGGGGCAGCGAGAAATGGAGACACAGAATCAGAAGCAGGCTCCAGGCTCTGAGCAAGCGGTCAGCACAGAGCCTGATGCGGGGCTTGAACCCACAAACGGTGAGATCATGACCTGAGCCGAAGTCGGACACTTAACCCACTGAGCCACCCAGGCGCCCCAGGACCTCCTTTTTTAAAACAAATTTTTTTTTATGTTTATTTACCTTTTGAGAGAGAGAGAGAGAGAGCGAGAGAGAGAGAGAGAGAGAGAGAGAGAGAGAGAGAGAGACTGGGCGCAAGTCAAAGGGAGACAAAGAGGAAGGAGACACAGAATCCAAAGCAGGCTCCAGGCTCTGAGCTGTCAGCACTGAGGCCTGATGACGGGCTCAAACATAGGGACTGCGAGATCATGACCTGAGCCAAAGTCAGAGGCTCAACTGACTGAACCACCCAGGTGCCCGAGGGGCCTCCTTTTAAAAACAAAAAAATGTGTGTTTCTCTGTCTAGCTCCACAACACATTAGATCTATGGTTTGGAACTCAAATGTGATCCATATAAGTGTAACAAGTGGTAAGTTTATCCCCACATCTGCTCGATCAATCACCCACCCCCTCCCAGACTGAAAAAGCTCAACTGAGCCCTTTTCTTATGTCTCTCAGAATTCTGGGGAGCATCATCTCATGCTAATGTGTCATCTTCATGGTTTCTGCTGACCAAGTGATAGTAAATTCTGTTTTGGGAGATGCTGGCTCTCATGAGAATACTCTAATTTTTTCTTGATTGCCTTCAAAGGTTTTCTCCTTAGATCCACAAGTACTGGGGTACAGGACTGCTAAGAAGTTCTACTTTTTCTACTTCATGGCACTTTGAGCTAGGCTACATCAGTATTTCTTTGGTTCTCTTCTGTTTTAGCCAATCACTTTCTGTTCCCAAGTTAACATTCTGGTGAAGGAATGGAAACTTTCCAGTAGAGTAGCCTGGGGCTCTTAAGGTATTAATATTTCTACACATAACTTTCTCCTCCTCAGGGTGCTCATGAGTCCCCAGAGGAAGGGTTCAGGGATATCTTTCTACAACTCAGGGTCAATGTTTCCTGTCATTAGAGTATAGTTTAGGCCTGGGCCAGTCAGCCAGACTCTTTTCCTATCTATGGCAA
This sequence comes from Puma concolor, assembly GCF_028749965.1. Classification (NCBI taxonomy): domain Eukaryota; kingdom Metazoa; phylum Chordata; class Mammalia; order Carnivora; family Felidae; genus Puma; species Puma concolor. Next base: position 82,629,478 of record NC_141668.1, on the reverse strand, counting down.
TTTGTCCCTGTAAGGTCCCTATTATCTCTCCCTGATTTCTCCCCTCTCTCCACCTACCACCTACCACCATCCCATTCTGTGCTCTGCTAGCCTAAGAAAAAACTCTGGTTATCAAACTCAATATTCGATGTTGCTGATTGGAGGTATTTTTTTATTTAGTGAGCACACTGTTTAATTATTTTTTAATTAGTCGCCAACGTTTACAAATGAGAACTTTTGCATAAAAATCAAAACTTTGTGATTTGCTTCAGATTTTTCTTTTACCTAATTGACCCCTGCAGTCATTTGAGTTTTTGAAAACTGATTTTCTATATGCATATATATGTGTGTGTGTATATAACTGATTACATGTAACTGATTATAAAACATATATATATATATTTGAATCCCACATATGGTCAAGATTTAATTTTTTTTAAAGCTATGTCCCATAAAAGTAATAGGTTAGGCATGTAGAAGAGGCTTATCACATACTATGTAGCCAAATCCAATCTGATACATGAATAATATCAGGAATTTATAAAAGTAGGGTCAATGGCATTTTATTCTGATGCTTTTTACATAGCTACATGTATTATCATAGAAACAAGCATTCTATGGCTTGAATTACAGGTGTAACATCTTACTTTGATATTCTTATTAGTGTAACAGGTCCGACCAGGTTTCTTACTAACAGTACTCAACACCAGGTGTTCTCTTGCTTTCCTAATGCAGTATATAAACTTTAAAAAAAATCATGTATGTATATTTGTTTTACAACATAGCAAAATGACAAAGGAAAAAAGTAGGAGTGTGAAAGAAAACCAACTAAAAAGCCAAAGGCACAACACATAAAATCCTAGAATCGATGTGTATGATGGAAGCGGTGGATCCCGCAGTGAATCACACATGAATCAGGAAGACATCACATAAACACATCAGTGTCAGGGACAGATACACGCTTGCATCAGCTTCAACAGAGTCACTAATACCATTACAGGGTAAACCTCCTAGAAGTGAAGTTGAATAAAAATTTTAGTGATCCATTATTTTGCAAAACATTTTTGCACCTGGGGTGAGATTTTTTTCAGATGATTTCTAAGACCCATTTTCACTTGAGATTCAATTTAGTTTTGGAATTAAGACTTTACTGTAGATGTGTGAACTATTCAAAAGGATATGCTAGAACATGTGCATATATATATATATATACACAAATATGTGGAATGTATACATAGCATATATTATATATACGCTGTATATTATATATACACAAGTATAAATACAAATTTATTTTAGGATCGTCTATCACTGGATATATTTTCATGACTAATTAATTATCAGCATCAATAAATCAGAAAATACATTTATAATGCTTTATATTCTTTTTTTTTTATTTATATATGAAATTTATTGTCAAATTGGTTTCCATACAACACCCAGTGCTCATCCCAAAAGGTGCCCTCCTCAATACCCATCACCCACCCTCTCCTCCCTCCCACCCCCCATCAACCCTTAGTTTCTTCTCAGTTCTCAACAGTCTCTTATGCTTTGGCTCTCTCCCACTCTAACCTCTTTTTTTTTTTTTTTTTTCCTTCCCCTCCCCCATGGGTTCCTGTTAAGTTTCTCAGGATCCACATAAGAGTGAAACCATATGGTATCTGTCTTTCTCTGTATGGCTTATTTCACTTAGCATCACACTCTCCAGTTCCATCCACGTTGCTACAAAAGGCCATATTTCATTTTTTCTCATTGCCACGTAGTACTCCATTGTGTATATAAACCACAATTTCTTTATCCATTCATCAGTTGATGGACATTTAGGCTCTTTCCATAATTTGGCTATTGTTGAGAGTGCTGCTATGAACATTGGGGTACAAGTGCCCCTATGCATCAGTACTCCTGTGTCCCTTGGATAAATTCCTAGCAGTGCTATTGCTGGGTCATAGGGTAGGTCTATTTTTAATTTTCTGAGGAACCTCCACACTGCTTTCCAGAGCGGCTGCACCAATTTGCATTCCCACCAACAGTGCAAGAGGGTTCCCGTTTCTCCACATCCTCTCCAGCATCTATAGTCTCCTGATTTGTTCATTTTGGCCACTCTGACTGGCGTGAGGTGATACCTGAGTGTGGTTTTGATTTGTATTTCCCTGATAAGGAGCGACGCTGAACATCTTTCCATGTGCCTGTTGGCCATCCGGATGTCTTCTTTAGAGAAGTGTCTATTCATGTTTTCTGCCCATTTCTTCGCTGGGTTATTTGCTTTTCGGGTGTGGAGTTTGGTGAGCTCTTTATAGATTTTGGATACTAGCCCTTTGTCCGATATGTCATTTGCAAATATCTTTTCCCATTCCGTTGGTTGCCTTTTAGTTTTTCTGGTTGTTTCCTTTGCTGTGCAGAAGCTTTTTATCTTCATAAGGTCCCAGTAATTCACTTTTGCTTTTAATTCCCTTGCCTTTGGGGATGTGTCGAATAAGAGATTGCTACGGCTGAGGTCAGAGAGGTCTTTTCCTGCTTTCTCCTCTAGGGTTTTGATGGTTTCCTGTCTCACATTCAGGTCCTTTATCCATTTTGAGTTTATTTTTGTGAATGGTGTGAGAAAGTGGTCTAGTTTCAACCTTCTGCATGTTGCTGTCCAGTTCTCCCAGCACCATTTGTTAAAGAGACTGTCTTTTTTCCATTGGATGTTCTTTCCTGCTTTGTCAAAGATGAGTTGGCCATACGTTTGTGGGTCTAGTTCTGGGGTTTCTATTCTATTCCATTGGTCTATGTGTCTATTTTTGTGCCAATACCATGCTGTCTTGATGATGACAGCTTTGTAGTAGAGGCTAAAGTCTGGGATTGTGATGCCTCCTGCTTTGGTCTTCTTCTTCAAAATTACTTTGGCTATTCGGGGCCTTTTGTGGTTCCATATGAATTTTAGGATTGCTTGTTCTAGTTTCGAGAAGAATGCTGGTGCAATTTTGATTGGGATTGCATTGAATGTGTAGATAGCTTTGGGTAGTATTGACATTTTGACAATATTTATTCTTCCAATCCATGAGCAGGGAATGTCTTTCCATTTCTTTAAATCTTCTTCAATTACCTTCATAAGCTTTCTATAGTTTTCAGCATACAGATCCTTTACATCTTTGGTTAGATTTATTCCTAGGTATTTTATGCTTCTTGGTGCAATTGTGAATGGGATCAGTTTCTTTATTTGTCTTTCTGTTGCTTCATTGTTAGTATATAAGAATGCAACTGATTTCTGTACATTGATTTTGTATCCTGCAACTTTGCTGAATTCTATAATGCTTTATATTCTTAACACACTTAGGAGAAGCAGGGCGATTCTTAAAATATTAGCATCCCTTATCGCTTTTTCATCATGTAAAATGATGACTTATTTGCACTGTATTTACACAATTTCAAAGTATGAGATAACCAGTTCTTTAGAAAAATATACCAAATTCAGCTTTTCAGTGTTGAAATAGTATCCAGAACAGTAAAACAACCTCAATGTATTACATCCTATATTCCCCTAAATGACTGCTTCATAATGATTATTTATTTCTAGGACTACTTAAATACACTGTTTAAGAAGCAATTTCCTACAAAATTTCTACTCATCTTTTGACACCTTTTGTTCTACATTATCTGCTCAAACAGGCTTAAAGATTGGGATACAACCTCCCCCCACGGCAAATGAAAGACTAGTTTCCTAGTCTTCCTGACCAAGATAATAAAGATAATGTCTCCCTCTGGACAAAGGCTGAATACATTTGCTAACAGACACCTTAAGAGAGTTCATATTTCCCAAGCTTGAGGTTCATCGGGGATAACACATACTCCCTGTATGTAGCATCTACCCGGGATGCTATGCATTACCCGCTGTGGGACTTAATGGGGACAAAGAAAATTACTGGAAACATGACAGCCATGCTGTATGCTATGCTGTGGCTAACAGAGTTCTTTGTCTCTGACCCATGCATCTCATAACTTCTGGCAGCATCTAGGAAACAGTGACAGGTTAACTTGTCTCACAAGTAAGATAAAATCTCAGACCCTTTACAGTTTTGACACCAACAAAAGATACTGTATTTTGTGACAGTGAATACAATAAATGGCTTGCCTAAGGATGGTCAGAATATGTACTGTTTTTAGAAACAAATGTAATAATGTCAATTGCTCTAAGAACGAAACTTTTCCTGATAGCTTCTTATATGGTATCTCTCCCTCCTTTGATCCTCTATAGTGTTCTTCTTACTTTCCCTACCTAAGATTATAACTGATTTATGCACGTAACTTTAGCTCCTATATTACACTGTAAGTTATAGAGAACAAGGCATTATCTTATTTCAGTATTCTTACCAATGCACAATCCCAACTAGGCACAATGCCTTCAATGCAGTCACTGCTTATTCAAGGTCTACTGATGGACTTGTATCAATCAGTATACCTTTATCACATTCTTTGTAAAATCCATTCACTAAAAGAGTTAGTTTACAGTAAAATTTGAGAGATAAGCTTGAATAACCTAAAACTGCTGTAACCAGTGGCAAAGAAATGAGACAATTTTCACTTTAATCAGGAAGAAATTCTGTAGGATGTTAACAAAAATCTAGGCTTTGAAAGACTTGTAGGATTTCTGAAGGAAATCACTCCGAGAGGATGGAAGGGAGAGATGCAGAAGACTGAATTATGAACACTTCCTAAAATAAAGTGATACGGAGAACTCTGCAAAGGAGCAATGTAATGATAGATTTACTCAAGTTTTTTTTTTGTTTTGTTTTGTTTTTTTAATTTAATAGGCTTAGGATGGCACTCAAATGTTCATTCATGTGACAAAAGATGACAGATCAAGACCTCACTGAAAATGGAGTTATTTTAAAGCCATCATGTACAAAGTAAGGGAAATGACTGTCTTCATTTACTGTAGAAGTCTGGATGGCCTTTGGTTCTGTTCCAGAGTTTAGCATCAACAAAAACCCATACAATTAATCTGTTTTTCTGCACAAAACATTTTTTAAAGGCAGTTAAACTACAGGGTGTAATGCTATTTCCAACTTTTCTGTTCCAAAAAGAGGCATAAAAAGCAAAAGGTTAAAAATATATCATTTCATCACAATACTCCTATAATACAATTTAATTGTTCCAATACACATTAATGGACTATTTACTATTCTTGCATATCTTAAAGGGGAAAAAAATAAAGTAAAAATTAAATTACAAGGCTATTTTTTCTGGACTCCCTATTGAGTCTCGTAATTATGCTACGATTAAGGATTTAACAGCTTACTGTTACAAGACGTTATGACACTAAGAGATTTAGAAAAGCAAAAACAAATGCACAAAGAGGGAATAATTTAACTATCTAAAAAAAGACTTCCATTTTTATTTAAATAAATAAATAAGAAATAAAGTGATCCAGTGAATCTTTTTTCATGGGATATATTTAAATGGCTAAGTCACTATTATAATTTCATCTAATATTATTTTTCTAAATTTTATTATTCTAAACAAATTTTTATTTATATTTTGCCTATCCACATTTTACATCTATGTACAGTACCAGTGTCCATCGATGTATATTTTAACTATTTGTCCTATAAATAGCATGAAAAGAAAATAGATATAACACATTAAAAAAGTCCTAATGGTTTATAAATGATACTCTTTAACCTGACATATTACCGTTCTCAGTGTTTATGCTTCTATACTTAATCATAACCACTGTCATTATTCAAGTAGTTTATATGCCAAAATTATAATCTTTTGAACTATAAACAAGATTTGTATTTGAAATGTTTATACTCCAAAGCATTTGAACTAGAACAATATTATTACTACAGGAACATTATCGGCCTGCTTCATGCCCTTTTTAATGGATGAATTTACTCAAATGCTATCATTAATGTGAAATATCATGTGCCATTTATATGCAAATTATTTTTAATGCCTGTTCCACCCAGTAAAAAAATTAAATTCTAAAATACAAGAACTTCCTTTACTTTTGATGCGGTAAAGTCAAATAAATGGGAAAAGTATAAAACTTAGAAAAACCAAGTGTCTAAAAGAGTTCTCTGTACAGATATTCCAATTAACTAGTGTAATGTTAGCTAAGAATAATAGTGGTGAGAATAATTTTAGAAAAAAACCCTTAAATTTAGAAACTTAGAGAAAAACTGCCGATGAATGTTTGTTAAATTTAAATACTAATATGGGATAGTCTACGAAGTCTCATAAAATATAGCTTACATAAATGTATCTACTTTTGATTTCTTTGGGAAATGGAAAAGAAGAAAAGAAAATGTTGTACCTCAAACCAGTATTGCAATCTTCCAGAGAAAAGTTTTTCTTTGTTTTTCAGGAAATTTCAGTAATCCTCAAATGAGCACAGATTGCATGGGTCTATAAAGACTAAATACAGTCAAGCTAATCACTTACCATGGCTGAATACTGGAGTTGGCTTGGCTCTCAATCTCCGCCATAAGTAAACAGGTGGAGTAGAGTTCTTTCTTACACTTATCAGTGTTTTTTCTCCACTCCATTCCTGTCACCAACAACTAACTATTCCACTAGTTCTTCACCATTTCGAAGGTAAAATACAGTCATGCTAAGGAAGTAAGAACCAAGGGAAAACAAACACCACGTAACAAAAGGCAGGGCTCATGGTATACTGAAGACTGGTTTGGGGGACATGAAGTTCACACCAAAGCAGTAATTTGCTTCTCAGTGGTGTGTAACAGTGGGAAGAGCATAGGCTTCTCGGACAGACACACTTGGTTTTAAATTCTAACTACGACTTACTGGCTTCATGGCTTTATTTTCCTCTTCCTTCCATTCATCCAACATACTAATGCTCAAGTGATCACACATACTATAATAGCAGTTATGTTATGCACATCTTTAGAGACTCTCTCACTGGCTCATACGTTGAGTAGATTAGGTTTCAACAGCACAGTGGTCAATATTCTCCATGATCTTATCTCAACCACATTTCCATCTTTAACTCTCACTCCGTACCCTGTTCCCACCCACATCCCCCCACTTCACCTGTATGTGTTAGCCATGGTTATTAGTTATTGTTTTAAACTACTCTAAAATTTCTGTTCTTTCCTCACTCTGTTCCCACTACCAATCTGTACAAATTAAAATTCCAAGTATCATTAAAAGTCCAATTTAGGGGCGCCTGGGTGGCGCAGTCGGTTAAGCGTCCGACTTCAGCCAGGTCACGATCTTGCGGTCCGTGAGTTCGAGCCCCGCGTCGGGCTCTGGGCTGATGGCTCAGAGCCTGGAGCCTGTTTCCGATTCTGTGTCTCCCTCTCTCTCTGCCCCTCCCCGGTTCGTGCTCTGTCTCTCTCTGTCACAAAAATAAATAAACGTTGAAAAAAAAAAAAATTAAAAAAAAAAAAAAAAGTCCAATTTAAATTATATCCACTCCAGGAACCCCTACCTCCTAGATTTTGTATACTTTCTTAGCATTTTATTTAGACACTTATTATAGTTTCATTTAAACTGTGCTATATATGACAAATGTGTGTGTATGTATCTTCATTATATTACAAATATCTTATGGTAGGGATTGTTCTGTTCATTTCTTCATTTTTCATATCCCTATGTGTCTTTCTAAAATGTAGTTGAGGGGTGTCTGGGTGGCTCAGTTGCTTGGGTGTTCAACTCTTGATTTTGGTGGTCATAATCTCGTGGTTCATGGGATCAAGCCCTGCATTAGTCTCTACACTGACAGCACAGAGCCTGCTTGGGATTCTCTCTCCCTCTCTCTCTGCCCCTCCCCCACTCGTGCTCTCTCACTCTCTTTCAACATAAATACATAAACATTAAAAAAAATTAGAATATAGTTGAATGGCCCTAAAATTATGTAGGACTCTTTCACCTTACTTAGAAATGGTAGCACATTAGAATCATGTTCTGATTCTATGTCTAGTTTACAAAATAAATTTTTCTCATGGAACATAGAAAACAGTATAAAAGTATTTTATTTTTATTATTTTTTTAAATGTATATTTATTTTTGAGAGAGACACACACACAGAGTGCAAGGGGGTAGGGGCAGAAAAAGAGGGAAACACAGTAGCAAATATTTAGATGGCACTTAGTATGTTCTAGGCACTGCTTAGGCATTTAATAACTCAATGAATTGTCTCAGAAAAGCTGTGAGATAAGTATTATGATTACCTCTCTGTCACGGATGTGGAATAAGTTGCCCTAGCTCACTCATCTTATAAGTGGCAGACTGGATATGGGAGCCCACAGCAGTGTGAGTATGTACTCTGTGTTCTTGCTACCACATTCTAGTACTTTTCAAAAAGTGTAGTAATATCTGTGAGGGGCCCCTGGCTGGCATCCGACTTCAGCTCAGGTCATGATCTCACGGTTTGTGGGTTTGAGTCCCACACTGGGCTCCATGCTGACAGCTCAGAGTCTGGAGCTTGGAGCCTGGTTGGGATTTGCATTCTCCCCTCGCACTCTGCCCCTCCCCCGCTCACACTCTGTCTCTCAAAAATAAATGTTAAAAAAATCTTTTAAAAAAATCTGTGAGGGGCGCCTGGGTGGCGCAGTCGGTTAAGCGTCCGACTTCAGCCAGGTCACGATCTCGCGGTCCGTGAGTTCGAGCCCCGCGTCAGGCTCTGGGCTGATGGCTCAGAGCCTGGAGCCTGTTTCCGATTCTGTGTCTCCCTCTCTCTCTGCCCCTCGCCCGTTCATGCTCTGTCTCTCTCTGTCCCAAAAATAAATAAACGTTGAAAAAAAAAATTTAAAAAAAAATCTGTGAGTTAAAACAGTTAAAATGAAATAAAATGGAAAATTAGTATGTTGGCTATTTTTGCTAACTTTCAAAAAAATATTAACTGTTGGTTAGCTAAACCTTATTCTAGAAATAAAATACTGATCAGAAAAAATGAGGACAAACTTTCAACCAGTAAAGAAACACAAGAAAATATACCAGACCTAACACTTCTTTAATGGTAAATTTAAATAAATGTGATAAACACAAATAAGGAAATAAATTTTTCTCATGGAACATAGAAAATAGTATAAAAGTATTTTATTTTTATTATTTTTTTAAATATATATTATTTTTCAGAGAGAGACACACACAGAGTGCAAGCAGGTAGGGGCAGAGAAAGAGGGAAACACAGAATCCAAAGTAGGCTCCAGGCTCTGAGCTGTCAGCACAGAGCCCGATGCGGGGCTTGAACCCACAAACTGCATGATCATGACCTGAGCAGAACTGGATGCTTAACTGACTGAGTCACCCAGGCACCGCCAAAATATTTTCAATAATTCTTAGATGCTATATGAAAAAATTTACCTTGTGTAATATCAAGACGGATTTTTATTTTGATTATTACTAGTTTTAGGTTACTAATGAATTTTATCATCACTCATCATTTTGAAATGATATACATTATTAAAATGTTTTAAAGTCACATGAAAAGTTTTTTTTTAAACCTATTTTAAAGGATTGAATTACTACATAATTGTGTAAATACAGGGTTGATTCTTAAATGCTAAGAAGATACCAGCATAATTGTAGCTATTTCTTTTTTTTTCCTTTCTTGAGCATATTTTTGATATATCTAACATATTGAGAGGTTTTTTTTTTCAAATTGTTTAACTCTAAAAAAAACCTTAACTCATTAATCTTGCGTGTATCTATATAAATCTTCTTAGATTTAAGTCCAATTATATCACTGATTAAAGTTCAAAAAACTATGAGTTATGGAAAAGTAAAATTTAATTCTTCTGAGTGTCAAGTTGCTCACCAGAGAATTTAATAGTAACACAATAAACTATAATTCTCCCTGATGGCCACATCTCGACTTCTCAAGAGGTACAAACAAATTGAAGGTGGAACATGTGAGAAGAATCATACACATTTCTTTCCAAATGATCTACATTCGAAGTGCTTCCTCAATACAAAACTATAATTTTAAAACTAAGTACTAAATAAAAGAAAATTTAATGACGAATGTTTTAACAGATGAAAAACAAAAGCCAGTTTAAACATGAATAGCCCTGGATTCCCATGGTTAGAATCCTATCCCAAGTTAGACACTGTGGTATTTCATCATAAACAGTTTTTAAAAGATCCAGGTTGCATCTACAGGAAATCACGTGAAAAGCATCTGCCAGGATGTTATGTCTTCCCCCTTCCACATTTTCTATTCATACTAATGTCCTGGTACTGTCACAATGTAATCAGAACATCTCAAGATGCTTTAATTTTTCACTCATATAATGGTTTCCTCTAATTCATTCAAAACTTTTTATACCAAAGGATTTCAAATTTTTTTTTTCAACGTTTATTTATTTTTGGGACAGAGAGAGACAGAGCATGAACGGGCGAGGGGCAGAGAGAGAGGGAGACACAGAATCGGAAACAGGCTCCAGGCTCTGAGCCATCAGCCCAGAGCCCGACGCGGGGCTCGAACTCACGGACCGCGAGATCGTGACCTGGCTGAAGTCGGACGCTTAACCGACTGCGCCACCCAGGCGCCCCTATACCAAAGGATTTCAGAAAAAGATAAAAGGAGGGGCGGCGCCCCTATACCAAAGGATTTCAGAAAAAGATAAAAGGAGGGGCGGCGCCCCTATACCAAAGGATTTCAGAAAAAGATAAAAGGAGGGGCGCCTGGGTGGCGCAGTCGGTTAAGCGTCCGACTTCAGCCAGGTCACGATCTCGCGGTCCGTGAGTTCGAGCCCCGCGTCGGGCTCTGGGCTGATGGCTCAGAGCCTGGAGCCTGTTTCCGATTCTGTGTCTCCCTCTCTCTCTGCCCCTCGCCCGTTCATGCTCTGTCTCTCTCTGTCCCAAAAATAAATAAACGTTGAAAAAAAAAATTAAAAAAAAAAAAAGAAAAAGATAAAAGGAAAAAAATTAATTTCATGGGAAGTTCTTGATGAAATCAGTTTCACCTAAGAAGTCTCACATTATCTGTAGATTATATACACGTTTGAAGAGAGCAACTGGCAGAAGCCACCCTTTTATGGCAGGTGTGAGGTTCTCATTAAATAAAATACAACATGAGATAAAATAAATGGAATTATAAAATTGAAATTTTCACAGCAAAGGGTATGATTTAACACGAGGAGTAACTTTTTTCAGTGTGAGTCATAGGGCTTTTATGAATGTAATACAAATACAATAGAGCAGAATTTCATTGCAAAAGACTATTATTACAAAGTCTGGGAAATGCTATGAATGAAAGAAATCATAAAGCAAAACCAGTAACTAAAAAGACTATTAAAAACAGTAAGTCTATTAAATAGTAAGTTCTTATCTATTTCAAAACTGCATAGAAAAAATCAGTCTCACGTGCATATATACCCATATAAATTCTGATTATTATATATAAAAAAATTATTTATTTGCATCACATATCGGACCACTATTTCCTAGTGCTTACAGGAGCACATAATCCTTCCGCATTTCACAATCCTGGATGCACATACAATCACCTGAGAGAATTTTTAAAATCCTCACTTCAGCCAAGGGGGAGATGCATCACAGCATACATATTATTTACAAAGTCCTCAGGCATTATTAATGTGCAGCTGAAGTAAAAACTACTGTCACACTGTAAACAGGATGCAACTTTGTTTGCCAGTGGGGAAGTGGGTAGGTGGTTGGTGGGGTTGGGGATGGAGGCAGAAGGCAGACAAAATTAACCTTAAAGAAAGTAGAGAATAATTAGTTTTTTTATGTGGTTCTGGCAACAAGTACAGTGGGATTTACAAGAAGGCAGACAATGAAGAAAACGTATTTACTGGGTGATGTCAGGATTAACAAGAGATACATTTTTCATTCTTTTACTGTCTACATTCTTTGAGTTCCTGTAACTTCAAACCAGAATATAACATAATACTCACTCTAAAGAAGCTATCTTATAAAGTACACTGGCAAGTAAACAGTCACTTTTAATCAAATGTAAGAATCAAAATCAGACCAAGGTTTAAGAAAGGGTTGGGAGAATCTTCAAATCTAGTTTAGAAATGAAAGGAAATAGTTTTTTAAAAAGTGGGTGTGTTGAAGGTTAGTCTGGGGAAGGAGAGTGTGTAAGGACAAGGAGTTATTCAAGGACAAATAGAGGTGCTCAACATCAATAGTCATCATCAAACCGCAATAAGGTATCACTTCGCAACCATTAAAATGGCTATTAAAAAATAAGAAATAATGTGTTGGTGAAGATATGGAGTAAAGGAAACTCTTATGCAATGTTGGTCGAAATATCAACTGGTATAGCTACTGTGGAAAACAGCACGGAAATTCCTCAAAAATTAAAACTAGAACGATCAAATGATCCAGCAATTTCACTTTTAGGTATATATCCAAAGGAAATAAAAAGAGAATCTCAAAGAGATATCTGCATTCCCATGTGGCCTTATTCACAGTAGCCAAGAAATGAAACCAAGTTAAGTGTCTGTCAAAGGACGAATGGATTAAGAAGATGTGGTGTCCATATACACAATGGAATATTATTCAGTCATGAGATAAAAGGAAATCCTGTCATTTACAACAACATGGATAGACCATAAGAGCGTTATGCTAAGTGATATAAGTCAAAGACAAAATACTATGCGGTATCACTTAAATGTAGCGTCTCCAACAGTCAGACTCATAGTAACAGAGAGTAGACCAGTGGCTGCCAGAAACGGGGAGTGGGGGGGTGGTGGTGGGCAGGGATGGACATGGGAAGATGTTAATCCAATTTCCAGTTATAAGATGAATATAAGATGAGTAAGTTCTGAGGACCTAATGTACATGGTGTTGATAGTGATGAATACTGTAATATACACTTAAAAGTTGCTAACAGAGTAAATCATAAATGTTCTCACTACAAAATAGAAATGGTAACCATGTGACATGATGGAGGTGTTACCTAACGCTGTGGTGGTAAATCATTTTGCAACATATAAATTTATCACATCAACATGTTATTTAAACTTACATAATCGTACATGCCATTATAACTCAATAAAATTGGAAAAAGTGAAAACAGAAGTGATGAGTTAGCAATGTGTTGGTGTGGACACGTGGAGATTACACTAAAAAGGTAGGTAAGAGTAGATCATAAGAACCTATAACTGCTAAACTGAGAACTTGATGTTTATTTTTACTTAAAATTTTTAATGTTTTATAAGATAAAAGTTACGGAGCAAGAGCTGTTAACTATGGCCTGAGAAATCAGGAAATGCATAGCCTTCAATGAGAAAAAAAATACATCATTAAGTATTTGCATAATCTCCAGTGGAAACTTGACATTTCTATCATATAAATGCAGGAAATAAATCAAAGGAGTATTAATATGGAGCTTCATAACCAAGAGAAATAACAGGTATTTAATATTACTTTAGAATTGTTATAGGTAGCTCATATTATTAATATTCATCAGTAATTTGGAATTACAGTACTGAAAAGACCAGCTGCTAGGTATTATTATTGTTGTTATTATGTTTTAAAGTTAATATTTACTTTTATTTATTTTTATTTTTTAGAGAGAGACAGAGCGAGAGCAGGAGAGGGGAGGGGGGCAGAGGGAGAAGGAGGAGAATCCTAAGCTGTCTCCAAGTTCAGTGCAGAACCCAATGTGGGGCTTGAACTCACGACCCTGGGATCATGACCTGAGCCAAAATCAAGAGGTGGATGCTCAACCAACTGAGCCACCCAGGAGCCCCTCTAGGCCTTTTTTTTTTTTTTTTTTAACGTTTATTTATTTTTGAGACAGAGAGAGACAGAGCACGAACGGGGGGAGGGCAGAGAGAGAGGGAAACACAGAATCTGAAACAGGCTCCAGGCTCTGAACTGTCAGCACAGAGCCCGACGCGGGGCTCGAACTCAAGGACCGCAAGATCATGACCTGAGCCGAAGTCGGACACTTAACCGACTGAGCCACCCAGGTGCCCCTAGGTCTTTTTATTTAATATACAATTAAGAAACTACATGTTTTCGTACTATAAAATGTTATTTTTTTTTTAATTTTCTTTTTTAAAGTTTATTTATTTTTGACAGAGAGAGAGCAAGTGTGAGCTAGGGAGGAGCAGACACAGAGGGAGACACAGAATTCAAAGTGGGCTCCAGGTTCCGAGCCATCAGCACAGAGCCCGACGTGGGGCTCGAACTCACAGACCATGAGATCATGACCTGGGCTGAATTCGGATGCTTAACAGAATGAGCCACCCAGGTGCCCCCAAAATGTTATTCTTGTAGTGTGGTAGCTGTATTTCAATATATTCATGATTTGATAACTCTTTTCAATATTTTATTTTGTAATCCTACATAATGATTTAACATATTTAAGGGTCCACAGACTTCCCCAGACTGCCAAATGGATCAATGACACACAAAAAAGGTTGAGAACCCCTATACAAAACTATTATTTGTTGCTGATGTTATAGAAAGAGAGGATATGATATTGTAGAAAAGACAGAAAATAACCAATCCTTAAGGAAAGTCAACAGGGTGCACTACAGAGCACGGGAAGAAAGAATGGCACTTCATGAAAGGAAAAAGAGCACCTGCCCCCCCTCCCCCCCCCCCCATAACAAGGAGGGAGGTATAAAAGTCACACAGAAGCAGCAGACTTGGTGATGGGACAGAGAGGATCCACCTGTTTGATGGTTAGTAAAAATAAAGGTTAGTAATCTTCCTGAAGAGATCATCAGGGCTAATCCATTGGAACATAACCCTAGATAGTGGCTGCAGGCCCCATGGGAAGTACTGACACCCCCAACCCCACCCCAAGAGATCAACAATCAAGAGCTGGACTCATATCCCCATAAAATGCTCTGTGCAGCTCCCAATCTGACTCCACCCTTCCAAACTTTTCAAACACTTCAATTAAATCATCTCAAATGCCTGGTGTGTCTAGCAAAATCCACTGTAACTTCCACCTCTTTTTCCAGTGTTCTTTTACCTCCTTGCTTTAATTACACCCAGCATGTCCCTTGAAACTACTGTTTCTCAACCAGCCCTTTCTATTGGTAATGGCTTTTTTACTGTAAACCTACATGTTAAGGAAGATGATTTAATTGACCTTTCTTGTCAACTAATTAATCTTCACTCTCTCTAAATTCATCTACCCAACAGAAATTTAAAATTAAAGAGTAGGGGCACTTGAGTGGCTCAGTCAGTTAAGCATCTGACTCTGGCTCGGGTCATATTTCATAGATCGTGAGTTCGAGCCCCGCAGTGGGCTCTGTACTGACAATGTGGAGCCTGCTTGGGATTCCCTATCTCTCTGCTCCTCCCCTGCTCGCTCGCTCTCTCTCTCTCCTCAAAATAAATTAATTAAGAAAATAAAACAAAATAATAAATGTAAAACCCTTGCTATTTTGAAGCTCATGTGATCACAATACTTGTTATCTTTCCTTGTAGTCGTCCACCATCATTTTTTGTCACATGCTCATTAGTTGAAAAATTTTTTTTCACCTAGATTACTGTTTTTCTCTTCATAAGGATAAATCATTAGCTATTACCCATGCCAACTGGTGCCTTATCCTCTGATCATTCAATGATCTGGCCCTTGGAATCAACCTCAGCTATACACTCTGATGTTACTTCTCTAGCCCTCCATAGCCCAATATGGGAGCCATTAGTCACAACTGGCTATTGAGCCTTGGAATATGGCTACAAGCCAGGTGGCTTATCAAGTATCACTTCCCTGGAAAATCTTTCCCTGACCACCCTATCTAATGTAGCAACCTTGTAACTCTTGTCTCCCTAACTCTCTTTATTTTTCTTCACAGCACTTATCCCTATCTGATACTACAGTATGGTATTTTCTTTCTCTGTATTTTCTTTTTCCTTTTTTTTTTTTTTAATGTTTATTTATTTTTGAGAGAGAGAGAGAGAGAGAGAGAGAGAGAGAGAGAAAAGCAGGAAGGGGCAGACAGACAGGGAGATACAGAATCCCAAGCAGGCTCCAGGCTCTGAGCTGTCAGCACACAGTCACATGTGGGGCTCCAGCTCATGAACTGCGAGATAATGACCTGAGCCAAAGTCGGATGCCCAACCAACTGAGCCACCCAGGCATCCCATTCTTTATTTTATTTAATATAATCTTTTATAATATATACATCCTGCTTCCGAAATAAAAATTGGGTTATGAAAATTATCATGAAAAAATAAAATCAAAAATAAATAAAAATGCTACTGTAGTTGCAAAGACAGTGAGGTATAAGGTGGGGGTAAACAAATGAATCAAGGGAAGACTAATGAAAAATACGTGGATGAAACAGACCAGTGGAAGGTCTGCAGAGTTTGTGGATCACTAGGAGCTCAGACACTGCTAGAGGGAAGAGGCCTTTGTAAAACCACTTTCTACTTTGGAAAAATATTAGGCATTATCTTGTGCAGGTGAACATCAACAGTAATTAACCTATAACCAGCCATTTCACTCCAGAATATACGCCCTGGGGATATTCCTGCAGGAATGTATATTAGGAGATGTTTACAACAGTGATCACAGAAACATCAGTAAAACAAAATACTGGGTACCACCCAACTATCCTTTGACAGGTAATGAGTAAATTGTGCTATATTCATATGATGTAATACATTACATACAAGTCCAAGTGAATAACAAGAGCTTGTAACATAGTATCTAATGTGTGCCAAACATAGCTCTTGGTCCTTTACTTCCATTAACTCATTTTCATCCTCAGAGAAGACTAACACTTTTCCTTTTCCAAATGAGGAAACAGAGGCATAACAGGGTAAAGGAATTTACCAAATGTTATAAATGCAGAGCCAGGATATGAACCTAGAAATCTAATTTGTGTTCCTAATTCACTATTCTATTTCTACAACAAATGGACTACATCAACAAATATGATAACTGAATCTAAGAAATAATACTGAATAAAACAAAAACAAAATAATCCCACAAGACTGTAATATACTATTGTGTATCATTTTTACATAGCTCAAAATAAGTAACTCTAAACAGTATACTATACAGGAAAAATTATTATGATAAAATGTTTTAAAATAAAAATAAAAACAAAAACAGCCATAAAATACAGGGTAGTAATTGCCTCTATGTAGCAGAGGCACGCAGAGGGAAAGATGGAGGAAGGTAAAGCAGCCTCTACAATGGGACTGGAGATAACTCTCATTCTTGACTTGGGTGGTGGGTTTACAGGTGTTAGCTTCAATATTATACTTTATAACATGTTTATATTATTCATATGTTTTAAGTATAAAATATTGCATTTCAAAAGACATTAAAAGCTAAGAAATAAATACAAAGTGACAAAATAGAGAAAATGGGCTTTGGATATCCTCAAGGTGCTTGATCTCATGGGAAGAAGGAGGGATTTCATACTACATGGATACATATTTAAGGGTAGTTTTTTGTTTTTTTTTTTTTTTTCATGGTGGAGTCTGGATCCTGCTTATAGAATGATGGGCTAGACTTAGTGGTTTGACCCTCAGCAATTTTGCCTCTGAAGGGGGATCTGGTAATGTCTGGAGACTTTTAGATTGTCATGACTATGGGGAGAGTTTTATTGGCATCTTGGAGGGAGGCCAGGGAGAGCTAAATAGTCTACAATCCACAGGATGCCCTCTTCCCCAACTTAAACTTGTTTATAGTATCAATAGTACTGAGGTTGAGAAACCCACAGATATATAAAGCAAAACAGAAAAGATTAAAAATATAGTACCAGGTAAATAATCGAGGGAGCAAGGTCCAGAAAAGATGAGAGGAAAGCTTGGCCCAGAGACTGACACACTACACCTTCAGAGCCTGGAAAGTACTGAAGCACCTTCATTCTCAAGTCCACTTCATTCAACAGAGGGTGCATGACATAGACCTAGCTCTAATTCTGCTGTTACTGAAAACAAACACTCAAGTCCTAACTGAAGTTTCACCGCTAATCATTCTGTGGAAACAGGCGGGGAAGGTACAATATAACAAATGCAGCAGGGGTGAAGTTACCTCAGAGCTAATGAAGCTTAAGCCTCAGGACTCCTTGCTGGTACTTGGCCCTTGTGGGACCCAGGGAAGGACCTTAGCAACTTTGAAACTTATGTTTGAACAAGTCTATTTCCTGAAGAGGTCTGCTAAACCATATACACTTCAGGCCCCACAAAACGAGACTTTACCCTTGAATGTAACAAAGTTATTGAATTTAATAATTTGTGTAGCTACTTTCCTTGACATCCTTGTGAGATGGCACCCTGAAGCTTCAACAGCCACGTACTAGTCTGTTTAGTTCCCTAAGACACAGTTTATAAAATCCTACCACTCTCCTGCCTAAGGGTACAGTTAGGCCAAAACAATAAAGGAGAATAAGTACATGATTCAATTTCCTCTGCTCTAAAAGGGGGATCACATTAATGTGGCAAGCTGATACCTCTTGATCTTAGTTCTAAGTAGGAAACAACAGCTGAGGAAAATCATTAGGAGATTCTATGTACATAGCAATCATTTAGAAAGCCTGCTTAAATATGGATTCCAAGGACCATCTCCATGAGGGTTACATGATCCTGACCCAAGGATAACAATTTAAGAACCAGTTCCATAATGCAAAGATTCTTAATCTTCTGGGGTTAAGATCCCTTGAAGGATCTTTCCATATGTACATACTTAAAATGTTAATACAGGGGTTGTATTAGTTTATGATGGCTGTGGTATAACAAAACACCATGGATTGGGTGGCTGAAACAAAAGAAATTTGTTTTATCTTAGTTCTAGAGGCTGGAAGTCCAAGATCAAGATGTTGGCAAGACTGGTTCCTTCAGAGGCCACTCTTCTTGGCCTATAGACGCCTGCCTTCATGCTGTGACTCACATGGTATTTCCTTTCTAGGAATGTACCCCTAATGTTTCTTTGTGTAACCAAATTTCCTCATTTTATAAGGATAAAAATCATATTGCATCAGGGTCCATCCTAATGGCCTCATGTTAATTTAACCACATCTTTAAGACCTTATTTCCAAATACAGTCATATTTGAGGTACTGGGGGTTAGGGCTTAAATATATGAATTTTTAGGGGACATTCAATCCACAACAGAGATTGTTCTATGGATCCCATACTTAGGATCCCTAGCTTAGATATTCCTTCACAGGAAATCAGAGCACGTAGATGATCTGAGAGAAAAAGAAGAGGGCCATATGGTGAACACCACAGTTAGTGGGGGAAAGACATCCAAGCAGAGAGAGAGAGAAAAACCACTGAATTTGACTGGAAAGAGGAGGTCATAGATAGTCTTAGAAACATTTGCGTGTGTGTGTGCGCGCGTGGGTGTATGTGTGTGTGTAATATAAATACTATACATATGTTACATATATAAAGAGAGAGCATTTCTTTTAAGAACTACTGAGAAAATAAAATTAAAGATGATAGTAAAAAGCAAAGAGTATGTGCTTCCACTCCCTGTTACAACTACTAAAATGACAGTAAAGGACACAGTCCAAAAAGGACAAACAGAACTTGAGTAGAGAAGCCAAAGAAATGTCAGCAACATTTTGGAAGTTCTACGACATATGGAAAAGTGTTGACTGGCTTTGCACACTAGAAAAGCTGAAATCTAAATGCTTGCAAGGTGAAGGGAGCCAATAAGCAAGCTGATTCATGAAAAAGAACTTTAGAAATGCTCAGGAATTCAAAGTCTACGGTCTCTCTGAGAATAGGGATGGTGGGTGTGGCTGAAATCAGGAGAAATGGTCCAAAGTTTGTACAATAAATAGGCCAGAAAACCGAGGGAAAGAGAATCAAGAGGAAAATAAAAAGAAGGAAAAACATTTAACAAATAATGAACATTTTCCAGAGCTGAAGGCCATGAGGCCTCCTGTAGAAGGCTCAATGTGGATGAGAAAGATCAACTCTAAGAGAAATTTGAGAAAAAATTGAAACACAGAGGTGCTTGGGGTCAAAATTCAGGGTTAGGTTGCAGGAAACAGGTTACATACAAAACTTAGAAATTAAAAAGGCATCAACTTCTCAGAAGCTATACTGAAAATCTGAAAACAATGGAACGATATCCTCAAACTTCTAAAGCCAATGATTTTCATTGGAGAATTTTATACTCACCTATCAATTGTATGTGAAGTTTGAATAATATTATTTTGAAACATAAAAAACTCAACATTTTACTTTGACTCCTTATTCAAGAAGTTACCAGAAGGCACACTTCCCCAAAAGGTCATAATAAACTCAGAAAGAAGACTCTACAAATGAGAGGGAGAGTGGATGCTCCAGGATAATGGTGAAGTTAAACCCTGGGATGCTAAAAGAACCAGAAAGGATATGTCTAATTTAAAAACTGGTGGGGGGGTGGGGCGCCTGGGTGGCTCAGTCGGTTAAGCGCCCAACTTCGGCTCAGGTCATGAACTCGCGGTCGGTGAGTTCGAGCCCCACGTCAGGCTCCGTGCTGACAGCTCAGAGCCTGGAGCCTGTTTCAGATTCTGTATCTCCCTCTCTCTCTGCCCCTCCCCTGCTCATGCTCTATCTCTCTGTCTCAAAACTAAATAAACATTGAAATAAAAAAAAAAACTGGTGGGGGGATGGGCTAGATAGGTGATGGGCATTAAGGAGGGCACTTGCTGTGATGAGCACTGGGTGTTATATATAAG
Source organism: Puma concolor (assembly GCF_028749965.1). Lineage (NCBI taxonomy): Eukaryota > Metazoa > Chordata > Mammalia > Carnivora > Felidae > Puma > Puma concolor. The sequence goes on along the minus strand of NC_141668.1, from coordinate 82,608,918 downwards.
CGATGAATCACTAAATTCTACTCCTGAAATTTAAAAAAATCTTGAAACTAATGAAAACTGAGAGATGGAGAACAAGTCTGGTAGAGAGTTTGGTGAAAAATTAGTGAAAGTAATATAAAAATCTAAGTGAATAGAAAAGAAAGGGTGGGGATAATATTTAATCTCGGGATAAAAAAGAAGTGGGATCGATTTTCCTAATTATACTAATCTAAATGGTTATTACTTACTCAAAATTGTGCTACAGCTAAATGAGGGGACAGATAACTGGGGGATGTTGGTATAGTGCAGAGACATTTTAGATACAGTACTGGAAGAAAAGAACGCTAAAGTCTTCATCTTTCTTAATAGAAAGTGAACAGATACTGTCTAAAATCAATGGTGTCAAGTAAGAACAGTATTAGAAATGTTATTTAGAAAATGGAGGTTAAGAATGAGAAGAAACAACAAAAGAGTTTGAAATAATTTTCTCTAGGGTTTAGGAACTGGCAGAGATGAAGGGATGCTGTTTTTCATCATAAATTCTTTTAAGTGACTTTAAAAACTACGGACATTGATCATTTTGACAAACATAAAAGTAAATGTGTATTATAAAGAAAATGTATTATGTAATATTTTTATGCCAAAAAATACTATTGTCTAAATATTTCTGCATGTTTTAAGATTGATTTGGGTCAGAAAAAAATTCAGCTCAACTCAACTCTGTATAAACACAGACTCAAAGTGCTATCTTTCTCATCACAGTTAACCTTTGCTTGAAAATGCTGGGCACTTGCCTATTTTAATATACTTCAATCCACCGAGTTTAAGGAGCATCCACCTGAATCAATGATATTACCAACAGAACATCAAGGGTTAGCTATATCAAGTTCACACAGCCATTCGTTAGGCTAGGGTTTTTGTAGTATAAATCCTAGATGGATTGCTGGTAAAAGCATGTTCGAACCAAATTCAGATCTCAGGACAGTGGGTGTGGTGACAAGGACCATTATGCAAAGACTAATGTCAAACACACTAATCCAAAGTCTTCTGGGAATACAGAGATCAGTGATGTGCTAGAAAAGTTCATTCTTGATAATTTATAAATTTCTCTCAAAATGATTTCATTTTCTTTTTTTAAAATTTTTTTTTTCAACGTTTTTTATTTATTTTTGGGACAGAGATTTATTTTTGGCCCCAGTCAAAATGATTTCATTTTCAATGATTACTTTATTTCTTTCAAAAAGTAATCACTCAGAATATTAAAATGGCTGACAACTGGGGCGCCTGGGTGGCGCAGTCGGTTAAGCGTCTGACTTCAGCCAGGTCACGATCTCGCGGTCCGGGAGTTCGAGCCCCGCATCAGGCTCTGGGCTGATGGCTCAGAACCTGGAGCCTGTTTCCGATTCTGTGTCTCCCTCTCTCTCTGCCCCTCCCCCGTTCATGCTCTGTTTCTCTCTGTCCCAAAAATAAATAAACGTTGAAAAAAAAAAAATAAAAAAAAAAAGTCTGACAATCAAAAAACTAATTCAAGTAACACCATGCAATAAGTTATCTCCCTCACCCCTTTTCTCTCCCTCCTGATACAGTCTGATGTTTCCATACCTCTCGATAGCCATTGCTGATTTGTTCCAAACTGAGAGAATATACAAGATCCTTGCCTCCCACAAAGAGTCTCTCTTGATATTCATCCAGAAGCATTGCGTGGAGATCAAGAAACCCAAAAGGACTATGAAAGATTGATGTTCGATTTAGATCCAAGAGTTCTGAAAGGCAAAAGAAAATGTTCACTCAATAAGTCATAATACCAATACCTTTGTAACACTTTTATCACAGCTCTATTGTCATGCCTATTGGAACTATATAGTTAACATTCATTTTATGACAAATGTAAAGCCTTTAGAATTTATTAATCAAAGGATTAAAAATACGCAGTGCTTTACAATACCATATTGAACACTTGAAAGTTGCTAAGAGAATAGATCTTGAAAGTTCTTATCACAAGAAAAAAATTTGACGTGGTGTTATGGATGTTAACTAAACTTGCTGCAGTAGTGTATCCATAATATGTACGTATATCAAATCACGTTGTGCACTTCAAATTTATACAATGCTACATATTAATATTTTCTTGATAAAACTAGAAAAACTAAAAAAAAAATTGTTCAACCAGTAAAAAAAGTGTAACTGGGAATAAATTTTAATGTGCACAAAGTAAAATCTTTTATAATTTTGTGACTCTAAAATAAGGTAAATAGTTCATGTTTTTACATAAAGAAAGAATTATCTTTCACAATCTTTATGTAAAGTGCTATGTGGAAGAATCATTCTACTGTGACTTTTATACTTACTTTTCTATGTGTAACAAAAATTCTAAATATACAAAAAATATTCTATTTTTTTTCACAAAAAAATCTTCTAAAAGTGTGTCCATTTAATTCCAGATGAACACCAACTCACAAAAAAATGTATCTACTTGAAACTAGTTTTGAAAGTCACATCCATAATCAATTAATTACTACTGACCTTTATTTTACTGATAGAGAAACTCAGGTGCCCAGAAATTAAATGACTACCCTATACCCCTATACATACATTATTACAACAAAAGATCACTCAAATTATATATATACACATACCATGAGGATTAAAGTACAACCGATGTGTATGTCATCACAGAAAGTCCTGTAGACTGAGAATCTGAAGAGCCACATTCAAGTCTTTGCTTTGCCATTAACTGCCTGAGTCACCTTGAACAATCACTTAGCCTCTTTATTGACTGATGGTGAGGCTGGCTTCTTCACATGTTAATCGCCCTTCTATATTCAAAATTATTAATTCTTTGACTAAATTGCATTTCTAGAGTGGAGGTCATAAAAATACTGTAAAAAAAAAATAAACCCAACACCCTGATATTTTAGAGAGTCTTTCAAAGTACAGTATAAAACCTATATTTTTGGAAGTTTAACAAATTGAAGGAGTGTAATTAATAAGTGTAAATATTACATGTGCCATATTTAAGCTTACTTAAAGGGAAGTAGTTAAAATATTCATTTATGACTTTTCATATATTTTAATTATTATAGGGTCTAAGAATACTTTTTTTTTAAGTTGTAAGGAATTTTGGATCTTATTTTGATTTATTTATATTGCCTCAGAGAAATTGCTGCCAAGATACATTTGGATACATTAAATTGAGTATCACACACATGATTTAGGCAAAAAGTCAAGAAATTTCATCACTTATGAAGACACTTCTAGAATAATTCCTCAAGTCACATTAAGCTTTTGAATTTAGAGGACCCAAAGAATAGACTGACATTTTCTTTAAACATTTTCACAAAATGAGAGAAGCCTCCTGAGTTGCTTCTTCAATTCTCCACTTTGACCATCACCATACAACAGAATAGTGCCAAGGACTGATTCCTAAGATGTTCAAGCATGTCACTAGATACATTATTTCAGAATCATGACACTGACCAAAACGTATCAATGCGACAATTTATATTTTTCTTATCAATTTCCACAGGCATAAATCCTTAGTGTGATCCTCAGTTTTTGCTAAGACACAAACTGCCCTTCTTATCTGTCTGTGATTCTCTGACAATCTTGACTTTAAGTCAGAAAAGGTCACAAGTATCCATTATGGGTAAATATTTGCATTTTAAACGTATATCTACATATATCAGGAATAATGGACACAGAGGCATTCTACAATAGAAACATTTTTTTTAAAGGCTGTACATATTTTATGCTCTAAGATTAACTCTACTTTTCTACTCGTTTGATTATTTAACATGCCTCTTCCCAAAAGGATCTGAGATGACTTATACATTCAACTGAACCAACAAATTTAATGCTAGAGGTATCAAGATGAAGGGAGAAAATAAAATAAGACTGGAATTGATTTTATTAACTGAAAGTTTTTATTTAATATCCCTATACATTGTTAAAGAAAATAACAAAACGGAACCCAGACTTCCTAAACTTCAAAGTAAAAGTCACCATAAAACAATAGAAAAACTGTATCAGATGCTTAGGAATGTTGCTTGGTGTGATGGTTAATCTTATGTATCAACTTGAGTGGATCAGGACTGCCCAAATACTTGGCTAAATGTTACTTCTGGGTGTATCTGTTAAGGTGTTTCTGGATGAGATTAGCATTTAATTGATGGACTAACTAAAGCAATATGGGAGGACATCATCCAATGTGTTGAGGGTATCAGAAGAACAAAAGGTAGAGGAAGGAAGAACCCACTCTTTTTTTGTTTGTTTGTTTTGTTTTTCTACCTGTCTGATTGAGCCAGAGTATCAGTTCTCTCCTGCCTCAGACTGAGACTTACATCATCAACTCCCCTGGTGCTTAGGTCTTCAGACTCCAACTAAACCATCATCTTTCCTGTCTCTCTACCTTGTTGACAGAAGCCTGTGTGACTTTTCAGCTTCTGTAATTGCATAAGCCAGTTTCTCATTACATATCAATCAATCTCTCTCTCTCTCTCTCTCTCTCTCTCTCTCTCTCTCTCCCTCCCTCACTCCCTCCCTCTCTCCCTCTCATTGGTTCTGTTTCTTTGGGGGAACCCTGGCTAATATACCTGGTACTAAGGACTAACAGAAACTTCTCCTGAGGTCCTCTAAATGAATGTGGTGGGAAACACTATGATGAACACCCAACGTCACTGAAGAAAATAAGGTATCAAGAGCCATACCTGTGTTTATAATTACATGCTTCAATGCAAGTCAACTGAATTCATATCAAAGTGCAATCTACCAAAAGTGACTTTATGGCCATGATAGCCATGTTAGTAAGGATGTCAATGATTTCAATTAACAGAGATTAATTAAATCAGGCCAACACAGATTCAAGGACAGAAAGTTAAGCCTCATAGTACTGGAAAACCAACAGTAGCACAAGGAATTTGCTTCTTGAGAAATGGTATATCTTTGCTTCTTGCTTTTCTTAATGCCACTTCTTCACTGAACTGATTCTAAAGGGTTTATTCATTAGTTTGTTCATGCTAAATAGGTATGCATTAGCCCCCAAATGTATAACCATCCAGCACTCACCCCACCCCAGCATGACAATAATTTTTGCATCTTTCAAGTCAAGTTTCCAAGGAAAAGAATGTAATTGGCTTAGCCAGTGTTCACAATTCATAAATTTTTGGCTTCCTATAGACTGGCTGCTTTGGGATGATCAATTAACCATCCATGGTTAAATGTAGAAGACATGTGCCAAATAGTGTGTTCCCTATAATTATGGGGGGTCAGGACCATCACCACAGCCAAGCCTATCTAGTCTGTCTTTATTCATGAATAAATGTATAGTAACAGATTCATTACAAGCTATATTTCCTGTAGACTGAATAAGTTGAGCTGCAGTTTATATATGTTTGATATAATCTTACTAAATTTTGAAGAACATCTTCAAATATGAACATCTGGGTCTTCATTATCCAATCTGAATCCATCCTTCCTAATAATAACTGAAATGTTAAAATTCTTCACTCAATTGGAGAATAAACCTCACGGTCTGCACAGAAAATACTACCTCCATTTTTGTTCTCTTTTGGGATAGGGAAACATTCATCTATCTAATCCAAATGAAATTTTTAGGAATTAAAGTATGATTTATAAAAAGAGCACTGTAAAAATTTTAAAAAATTAATAAAAGCAAAGCAGTACACTTGGATAAATTATGCAATTCAAAAATTAAAAAAAACAGAAAAATATTTATTAAGGAAAAAGTTAGGGAAATATATTTATCAGAGCATAGATATAAAAAACGTATTGGGGCGCCTGGGTGGCTCAGTTGGTTAAGCGTCCGACTCTTGGTTTTGGCTCAGGTCATTATCTCACAGTTCATGAGTTCAAGCCCCGCATCAGGCTCCATACTGTCAGTGAGGAGCCTGCTTGAAATTCTCTCTCTCTCTCTTTCTCTCTATGTGTCCCTCTGCCACTCTCTCTCTCTCAAAATAAATAAACTTTAAAAATTTTTAAAAACAAATTACTGATCTTTCAGCATGTTGAAAAAAATTTTAAATAAAGGAAAACATCTATTGTCAACTCTTTTTGTAAACAGACATGTCATAATGAGAGACTGACAAAAACAAATTCATACAAAAAAGAATTTACCTTCATTAAATACGCAAGGAAATAAATGTGAAAATATCATTTTAAATGGTATTCTAAAAAATTACAATAAGCATTAAAAATGAGGCTCACAGTATTACTATTAGGACTCTTTTGGAGGCCAGTGTAACATTTCTATTATTTCCAAACTTTTCCCAGTGAACATGTATCACTTTATTAAAAACACAATTACATCCTTAAAAAAAGGGAAACAAAAGGGAAAGGGATTTTCTCTTATGTTCTGATAGTGTTCCTTTCAGCCCTGACTCTCAAGGTAGTAATGACAGTTAATATTCATTGAGTAGTTATATGTCACATATTGTCTAGGGGCTTGGCATTTACTGTCTCATTTAATCATGTGGCACTTCCATAAAGGAGGACCTACAACTATTCCCATTTTCTAGATGTTGACAGAGGTCTGAAGAGATCTGGTGCACAGCTAGGGTTATATGGTCATTGTTAGTACCAAAATTTGTACAAGAGAAGTTGAATGAAGACCTTTGCCTTGAAAAATACATGTGAACTAGTGTGTCTATCACCACTATGAACTCACACAGCTTAGTCATCTCCCGTCCTGGTCCCCGAAGACAAAGGTCAAAAAGACTGACTTATTAAAAGCTCGTTCCTTACTAACACCAATTCCAGAACCCATGATATATAAAACTCTTCAAGAAACAACTGAGAAAAATCTAGCCATTAAGGAATTATAATATGTCTGAAATATAAAGCATTTTTACAGAGCCTGATATAAATAGATAAAATGGAAGGTTTTCCCAACACTGAAGAGTTGGTATTAATACAAAATAATTCAACAGTGGCAACATCAACATGAAAATTCACTTTCATATCAATTTTAGTTTTAATTTCCTTTAATATATGTTTTATAAACTCAAATAACTACAGAATTTTCCATGTTGCCTTGACTTGTAAATTTGTGACATTTTTGGCATCAGTCATCTTTTTTGAAAAAAGGATAATGTTTTTAATTTACCATAGAGTTTCAAAATGTATTGAAGTTTTAAGGTATGTATTAGCGAAAGAAATTCAAGCAAGAAGCTTCCCTCCCTCAGAACTTTTTCCTCTTTTTAGTTTTCAAGCCAGCACTTTGTCATATTAATGATTTTAGCTCCAAATTATAGTCTGTGGACTTGTCATATTTACCAAGCAATGGCTAACTTCTTTATCCATCTGCACTGTTTCAAGCTGCCTAGATGAAAGAATTAGAAAACATACAGGAAGAGGGGGGACAAAAGAAACTCTAATCTCAGGTAATCTCCAGACAACACAGTGCAAATAATGGACAGTGCTGACTCGGTTAAAAGGAGAGAGCTCATCTTGAGTTCTTCCTACTCTAAAAATAACATGAATTACTTGGGGGAGGGACTGGACAAAGAAACAAGACTAAACTGAGATGCACCAACTCAGAGTTCATCCGGAAATTTTCTCAAGAGGCAACTAATTATTACTGCTAAGCTGCATGCTAATTATCAGCTGTCAATGAAGATATACACAACGGATTTAGTCACTTCCTCTCACGGTCTTTCTTTTTTAACCTGTAAGGGAAATAGTTTTAAAAATCATTGACATCAGTATGTTACATAAACGGTTCTCTACACTCTGTCAAAATATATTTAAATTCCACACACCCATGTGTAGTAAGAAGGGGGAGGAGGGAGGACACATTTTTCAGTTCTCAAACAAAAACAGATTCCCAAGGGAGGAGTGTTTTCTTCCTCTACTGTCACCTGCAAAGTAGCAACTTCCTGAGACCCAGAAATTTAAACTTGTCATTATTTTCTGAATCAATTATTTTATTCATTGCATGTCTTAAAGTTACTTTAACAATACTGAATTCCATACATAGTAAGCACTGCTAACAAAAATGAAATATAGAAATGAAGTAACTATTAGAAATTTTCTTAAACTTAATGGTCCCAAAAAGAAAAGGTTTCTTACAAAATGATGATTTTGACAGTTCCAATCAATGATAGCTAATGGCTGGTAAGAATGTTGAAACAAAGTGGTAAAGAAATAAGCAATTAACTTTTTTAAAAACTTTTTTGAAGTTTATTTATTTTTGAGAGAGACAGGCAGAGAGAGAAACCCAAGCAGACTCCACACTATCAATGAAGAGCCCAATGGGGAGTTTGAGCTCACAAACCATGAGATCGTGACCTGAGCCTAAATCAAGAGTCAGACACTTAACCGACTAAGCCACCCAAGTGCCCCTAGCTGGTTTTTGTTGTTGTTGTTGTTGTTGTTGTTTTTTAAGTGTAAACAGGGGATAGCTCAGTGGTTTGCTAATTCCTCTTTCTAGCAATGGAGTGGCTGGCCTTCATGCATTCTCTGAACTTTTAGATTCTATCTTACAAGGCAAAGGTTCACTACAGGCACGGTGGTATCCCACGTTTTTAACTATTAACCACTTCCAACAAAAGCAAAAAGAGCTCAAATGCACATATAAATAGCCAGACATTAAAGAGATTTTTATTTCCTTGGTGAAGGAAAACAAAATAGTGTCAGAATTATAAGATTCCTTGTCTTCCTATCTTTTGTAAATTATTTAGTATTAAACATGCTATTCTAGATTACTGGTGTCAGAATTCTACAAACACAAGGTCACAAAAGGGCAAGGTTACAAAGAATCATTGTCCATGAGCTATACATGTATTTCTATACATGTATTTGTATGCATGTATTTACTTATTTTCATTGAAGTTTATTTATTTTGAGAGAGGGAGAGAGAGAGAGGGAGAGAGAGAGAGAGAGAGAGAGAGAGAGAGAGAGAGAATGCAAGCAGGGCAGGGGCAGAAAGGAGAGACAGAATCTCAAGTAGGCTTAGCACTGATAATGCGGAGCCCCATGTGGGGCTCGAACCCACTAACCATGAGATTGTGACCTGAGCCGAAACCAGGAATTAGACACTTAACCCAGTGAGCCACCAGGCGCCCCTCCATGTATTTAAATTATTGAACAAAATCATAAAATACAAAGTGCTACTCTCTAAAAGTGAGTAACTAAACAATTTATTTTTGATTGCCTCCTGAATGTTTAATTATGATTACATTTCATGGGAGGCCAAAAGAGCAAGTTCTTGGTCAATTAGTTTCCTAAACTGAACCTGTGTGCCAGGGGTATTCTGGACTAGGATCCTAGTAGGTCATTCATTCCACATTCTTTTAAGGATGTTGTAAACTAGGGCATGTTATTCTAAGTGTAACAGGAGGGCCATCAAAGGTTTGAAGAGCAATTATATGACCAGATTTACTTAAAAAATACAAATGGCTTTTAATGTGAATAATGAGCAGAAGGGAGCACAAGTTAGATGAAAGTAGTTTTTTGTTTGTTTGTTTTAATCAGCAAGTGAGGAAATGGTAGTAGGAAAGCAAATTACCTTGTAAATGCAGAGACCTGAACAACTATGTGGAAGAAAGCTGGGCATCAAATTTTATACAACAAGGTAAAGTATTTTTCAAATATGTATTTATTTTGAGAGAGAGAGAGAGAAAGCGTGAACAGGGAAGGGGCAGAGAAGGAGAGAGAATCACAAGGAGACTCCACACTGTCAGAGCAGAGCCCAATACGGGGCTTGGTCTCACAAAGTGTGAGATCACGACCTGAGGCGAAATCAGGAGTTGCACAGTCAACCAACTGAGCCATCCAGGCACCCCAAAAACAATTTTTTTAAATATTTAAGTTATTTAGGACTAGGATAACACCATCACTCAATTTGTTGAAAAATTCACTACATATGGACCTCTAGGCACTATCTGGGGGATTTCAGAGAGATATTAAAGATCAACCTAATTCTGTAAAAATAACACAAGTCAGATTTTGGTATCCCTCATTCTATTTCTCTAAAATAATTTTAGATGTGAGGTTTTCCAAGGTTACGTACTTGATATAATTGGGCCCTTTTATTTTATTTTATTCTATTCTATTTTATTTTTAAGGAAATGCACTTTATAGTTCAAAACCAGAAAGAATGCAGAAGGTTATGATGATAAACTCCCTCCTATCTGGACTTCCTCTTCCTCTGCAGTTCTCAATCCTTTAACCTCAATGGCTTAACCATGTCTAGTTTCTTGGATATTCTTCCAGAGTTTCTAATACATATACAACAAATAAGGTAGACAGGTCTTTAATACCTTCCCAACTTCATGCACAAAAAAATCATAATATAAACTCTGTTCTTTACTTTTTGTTCACTTAATACACCTTGGAAATTTTTCTGTTCAAAACTTAGAGAGGTTATAGTTGCATGGTATTCTATTTTAGGAATCACCTATTGGCATACATTTGAACTCTTTCAAATTTTTGCTATTAAGAACAGCACAATAATGTATATGCATATGTCAACCAGCATATGTTAAAATGTATTTGTAAGATACATTTTTACAAGTGGAATTACCAGGTCAAAAAAAACCTCCATGAACTTGTAATTTTTTTTTGCAGATACTGCCAATTTGTCTCAGTGACGATTTTATCAGTTTAAGATTCTACTGCTATATGTACACGTGACTGTTTCCTTGCAGCCTTGACAATATTGTATTATTAAAGTTCAGGATTTTTGCTGATCTGATTGGGGAATTATTATGGGCAAAATAAGGCATCTTTTCACATAGAATACTGTGTCTTTATTTTTATCATTTTTCTCTTTAGTCCATCCATAGCCTATTCTTCCACAAGATTAAAGGTGCTTTGTCAACATCTGAATTTAAGGACTTTTCAAACTTAAAGTTTTATGTGACATGAAGTTATGGTTAGGAGATGGAGGTTAAACCCTTAAACACACGTGTGCTTCAGCCACATTAGAAATATATTTTTAATGTGTTATGTTTTTGCTTTAGTAAATAGAGTTAATTTTTGACTGGGGTAATTAACCAGTTTGCCAATAACAGTACACACACACACAATGTTATGAATCAGAAGTGGCCAGAGAAAATGCTCAGTCTCCCAGAGGCTGAATTTGCATGTGAACAAACTCCTACACACAAATGTTCAGCTGGGGAGTTATGTACAAACAGGCAATGAGTGGCCTTGCCCACAGTGGAAGTGCTTTAGTCACCATGGTGACAATGGTTTTACAACCAGAGGCCTTGGTGAGATGCCTTTCCTAGGACACTGCTAATGATCCAGACTTTTGGGTCCTCTCATTCATCCTCCCTGCCTTCAGGGCCATGTTTTCCATCTGGCCTCTTCAGATTCCAATTCCCTTAGACTTCTCTGGACTTTTCCTACAGCTCCATTTCTGAAGCTCCCTACTGAATCCATTTTGATTCTCTGGGTTTTAACAATTATTTTTAATCACCCATGATTTTCCAAATCTACTACCCTTCCTTAGACAGATTAACTAGGAGTTCTATTAAGAGCAACAATCTAATATTTTCTTAGTAACTTAATCATGCCAATGAAATACAGAAAATCTGCTCACTATATAATTTCCCAAGGCCAATGCTGTGAAGGTCAATTTTTATTTATGGCCAAGCTTTTACTGAACAGTAACCAATGAGAAAGGCTCTTTCATATGGAGGAAAAAATGATTCACCCAAAACTGACCTTTAAGCCCTACTCTTAACTCTATAGAGATTTTGGGACACTTGTTTATAAGAAATTCAGAATTCCAAGCAACAAATATTTTAGAAAATATGTGAAATATTCAGTCAAAGCAGAAGCTAAGAAAGCCAAGAATATATGTGAAATACTGTAATGTTTTCTGTATGGTTAGTCACTGAAAATTTATGTTTGGGGTGGGATACATTTCTACAAGTCCTACAAAATGCTCTTGGTTTTCTAAGTGTACTACAGGTCTGATCACCATGAGAACACTTTCTTCGAAAATATTTTCATACAGTTTATGATACTGTCTCCAGCAACAAATCTTTGATTTCATTCATTCATTCATGTGTTACCTATTTTTTAATGTTAGACATATATAAATGCATTCATTCACAGTAATATTTTAAAAGACAGTTTTTCTGGATTATGCCATTTCACTATGGCTCGGCTCTTGTTTAATATTTAAAACTTACAGCATAATAAAATACAATTGCTCTATAAATTTACATCACATTCTGTCAGAATTAGATTTAAAATAAATGAACGATAGCACTGTGTAATTCATTCCCTCTAACATATATTTAACAATCTTGACTTCTGAGGCTCAGTCTATATCTGCACCAAAAAAAAACATTTTGTAAGATGTTTTCTGTATTTTGGAAGTTGGCTAATACATACACAGTTGTAATTAGCTTAACTAGCTATTAAACTATGAATATATTTCAATATTAACTCAGAAATGTTTTATGCTATAAAATTAATGTGTTTTCTATAATCTGTATGTTTAATTGAATTTAAGTCCTGCTAAGAAGGTAAAAAGGTCTATTTTTTCATGTTGTATTTGGTCATTTTAGTGTTAGAGTAATATAACTGGTTAATACATAGTATAATTCTTTTTTCAGTTTTACTGGGATATAACATTATATTACTTTAAGGTATACAACATAATGATTTGGTGTACATGTATATTAAGAAGTGATTACCACAGTAAATTAATAGCAATCACTTCACATAATTACAATTTTTTTGTGGTAAGAACTTTTATAATCTACTCTTTTAGCAATTTTCAAATACACAATACATTATTGTTAACTACAGTCACCATGCTGTACATTACATCCTTAGGGTTTATTTATTTTATAACTGGAAGACTGTGCCTTTTGAACATCTTCATCCATTTCCATTACCAAACATTTTTCTATTTTGTTGAAATTATGTATCTTCCTCTAGCAACAATTTTTATTGACCTTTGGCCTATCACATAAAATATTTTATCTAATAAATAACCATCACATAACAAAAAACAAACAAATTAAAATCTGAATCGTGTTTTTACTTGACCATATACTGGTTCAAATATTTGATATCTGAAGTTCTTGAAAGAAACATGACTCTATTTTTAGGTCCTATATTGACCCCCAAATCCATACTTGTTAGCTGGTGTCCACTTGCTATTTTCTCTTAGAGTCTAACAGTCTTCTCTGACTTAGCAAATGAAGAATAAACTCTTGATTTCCACCTATAAACAAATTCCTCTTCCAGTCTTCCACTCTCAGTAAATGGCACTTTGAGTCTTGTGAAGTACTTGTGATTTGTCCTGATTCTTGTGTCTCTGAATACCACATCATGTATCCTCAATATTTCTACTTTCACTCCATGGTTAGACCAGTGAAAGAACCTCCTCTTTTCTACCCTCCAATGCTTCTACCCTCCCTTAGGTCCCCTCCTACTGTTTACCTTGAAGTAGCCAGTGACTCTCCCAAAATATTAACTTGAGTCATGAAGTTCCTTCCTCTGAATGAAACCTTGCAACTGTTTCCCAATATCCTTAGATTAAAATCTTAGTTCAAAGTCTGTCACAACCTTATCTGTCAGGCCAGATCACATCAGGTCAGATGTGGCTCCCACTTCTCCTTTGCTCAGGGAGCTCCAGGGCACAGGCTTTAGAGTTTTTCCCTGACTCTCCCCTCTGCCTGATGTGTGCCTCCTGTCCTCTGTGTAGTTAGCTGGTTCCTCACTCTGTGAAGTCTCCCCCATCTGAGGAGTTTCAAGTTCCCACCCAGGCACTTGGTGCGGCATCACTGTCTTGCAACATAATCCTACACTGTGTAAATGTTACTTAGTTTTGTTTTCTGTTTGTATTTTTCCTTACTTGTGTATCTTTTTCCTTCTCTGACAAGAAACAAGTTGCACCAGAGGAGAGACTTTTTCCATCACGGTCACTATGATGACCCCAGAGCCTAGTCCAGGGCTAGCCACTTGTTTAGTAGGCACTGGATAAAGATGTGTGAGACAAACAGAATCTCTCTGAATCTCAACTTTTCATGTATGAAATGGTGATAACGATAACTAATTAGTAGGGTTGCTGTAAGAATCATATAATTCATAATGGATGGTCAATATATACGGATTTCTTTCTCCTTTCTTTGATGTTGATAAATTATTGGGCACTGAATGAAAATTTCCCCTGAAGAAATAGGCCTTTCTTAATTATATTCTGTCAAGTGGACATAGTTGCTCTCTAGGCTTCTTGTATAGGCTTAGAGTGAAATAAGAAATTTTGCAAGTACATGATTACTATGATCAGTGTAAACAGCTAGTCTGTATTTTAAGTTAAAACCTTGCTTTGCTCCCAACAGTACTTTGGAATAATTTTCTATTCCTCCTTTTAGTCTACATTTACCTCAGCTGGCAAGAGAAAATTTATGTTTTTTTTTTTTTTTAAATCTGCTTCCTTTCTTCATCATTTATATGTTCAATCTATATTATACAAAACTATCTCTACCCTTGAAATTTAAAGTTTAAGTACCAAAAGAGCAGGTAAATAAATATTCTTTCATCACTTTTGCTATTACTATCAAAACTTGAATTTCTAGGAGTTTTCCAGCATTTAATTAGGTAGTTGTTTTTATTAAGAAGAGAGTTGTCAATTTCTAGACAGGTGCATGTTTGACTTCGTGTTAAAACATCACAGCGAAACAGCCTGCGCATTCTCATTTCTTGACCTCTAATAAAGAGCTTCAGTCTCATCTTTAGAAATAACAGAGCTTTCTCTAAAGCCATATAATTTAATACTATAAAACATTCTTTCTAAAAAAATGACTTCCAGACATACCATCTGACCATCTAACACACTGAACATTCGCACCTTTAAAAATACGTAGTTTGCAGACTCCTATCACCATAAAGTAATGACTACTGTGTATCTCTATTAACATCACATTTCATCATGGCTTCAATTCTTACAGAATAATAACTGAATTTCAAATCCAAGCAGGATAAAAAGCAATTTTATAATCTTTTGGTATCCCATTAATTAAATGGAAATTGAATCTACTCATTCGCATTATAAGACAAAGAAAATAACACCAATAATACCATTGGTAGATATACATCTGAATACAGAAATGAGGCTATGTGTTCTCTGCCATCATTTGATAGGTTTGGGAAAGCTACACAACCACTAAAAGCTCATTTGCTCTTAAATTACATGCCTCAATTACTGTAGCTGCTGCCATGTGAACCGGATGCCTCTTAATAGGTAATAGGCCCCCTGGGTAGATGAGTTCTCTTCAGATGTGGCCGAGGAACGTGAAGAGAGGAGACAAACCACTGCTATGTGTACAATTCACTGATGACTTTCTTTCACAAAAACCTGCCTTAGTGACTAAGCTGCTAACAAATTCTTCTTCTGTTTTCCTTTTCTGGCAATCCTCAACAAGCATTGATTCAGTTCCCATAAACCCCTGTTGTTTATAACCTGTCACAAGACAAACAGTACCTTAAAAGACCACCTGTGTTTTCTCTGAAAACTAGGAAGGGAAGAGAACACACATTCACAGAAAGGCTCTTGTGTGGCAGGTCCTGCATGAAATATCCAATGTATATAACTTCATTTGCCCTTCATAGCACTCCAACAATGGATGCATAATGTTCCTCCTTTTACAGATCAAGAAACAGAAGCTCACAGAAAAACTTAAAACCTCCTAGGGTCATACACCAGTTGAATGTCAATACCTCTGGATTGCTTAGTTTGTTATTTGACTATAACGGAAGAATTTGCATAATTACCATAGTTTCTTCATAAACAGATTAGTCACAGGTTTTCAGTATGGTAAATCTCTCAGGAATACGTTACAGGTTTTTTCCATATGTCATGTGTGTATCAAGTAATATTTACCCATAGTAAATGGCCATGGACACCTTTGGAGCGGCATTTCTTTTCAACCTGTACCTCAGCCTTTTCTCATAATGTGCCTCGTGCATCCTGAAAGTTACTGCACGGCAGTCCTGTTTACCTTGCACGATCCAATCAAAACAGACGAAAACGGGATGCAGAGGACCAGACAATGCAGAGATCAGAAATAAATGAAATAAAAACCTATAACCTACTGACTTCAAATAAGCAAGAGGAGAAAGTGTTCTTAAAAGCAAAAATCTAAAAAAATAAGCACAGATATCTGTGATTGGTTCCCGACTCTGCCACTGAATATTCCACTTACAGGAGATTTAAATTCCCCATTTGCAGGATGAGAAGAATAGATGAAATCATCATTGAGGTTTGTTCACAAATCCTATCACATCATGAACTAGATCATCTCCAGTTAGGGAAAATATAGATCAGAAGCGTCCAAAAGATCATCTCTGGAATTTTTAGATTTGTTAGTTTTTACAAACTATGAGAACTGCAGAATTAATTCTAGTTATGTTAATTAGTATTAACATAAAGATAAGAATTAGTGCTAAAGGTGCCATTTTATATCAGACAAGTTATTGTGTCATAAAGTATACCACTATCAGTATAAAAAGCAACAGTTTTATTGCTAGTGATCAGTCTTTTTTTTTTTTTTTTAACGTTTATTTATTTTTGAGACAGAGCATGAATGGGGGAGGGGCAGAGAGAGAGGGAGACACAGAACTGGAAGCAGGCTCCAGGCTCTGAGCCATCAGCCCAGAGCCCGACGCGGGGCTCGAACTCACAGACTGCGAGATCGTGACCTGAGCTGAAGTCGGCTGCTTAACCAACTGAGCCACCCAGGAGCCCCTAGTGATCAGTCTTCCTGTAATTTTTGATAGGCTTTACATATTAAGGGGAGAATATAAATAAAATATTCTCTAACCTCACCATGGTATAACATATGTATTAAAAAAATGAGAAAATATGTATAGGTCATGCTACATTAGAACTAGAGACCTGACAATACTTTTATAAATCATAAGACAATCACCTAAACCAAAACCTTAATACTCAGGAAACAACTTGGCAAATGTGAATACCCTTCCACATGCCAAGAACAAGAGAATGGATAAGTTAGAAAAACCATGGAAAACCTGGAAGACATTTTTATAGGCAAATTAAAATGTCTTTTGTAGAACTCACTAGAGAAACTTCAAAGTATAAAATTAGCTATAGACAAGCAATTTATTAGTAGAGCAAGTTGAAAGATTGAAACCTAAGTTTTGCCATGAAATTCAAGATCAGGTCCTTATTCCATAGTTTATGATGGGACTGTCAATCATCTCCTTTGAGATTCAACTGAATTTATGAAAATATCATTCCTGCCAGCTGGAGGCAAGAGTAAAATGCAGCTAAAAAGAGTAACATGTAGCTACCCTGTCCCCAGCCCCTGACTTTATCAGAACAGATGCCTGTACCCAGGTAACTGGCCATCCATCATCAAGTCAAATATGATTTTACATGTACTTGGATCCTTCTGGCAAGGTCACTGCCCCTATCGGAGAAAAAAATCCCATATAAAATTGGGAACAGGAGGTCAATTTTCTTTTCCTGCTATGGCCAAGAAGAGATAGCCTCTGTCACTGGAAAGGGGCAAATGCATTAACCTTCATGACTAGCAGACAACTTTCATAGTGATAATGCAATTTTTTAGAATGTTTGTGGTTGGTAACTGCTAGGATTTATCACCTTCAGAGCTGTGTGTGTGTTTGAGAGAGAGAGAGAGAGAGAGAGAGAGAGAGAGAGAGAGAAGACATTTAAAGAATGTTAATGTACTGGGGGTGGCAAGCAGGTAGCATAAAAGTTTTCACTTCAACATTTCCACTCACTTTGCAGCAGGTGAAAAAAAAAAGAAAAATGGTACCTAAAACTGATATAATAATATCAAGAAACAATCATTTGGGCTATAGTTCATATTGCTAAAAATAATGCAAATTAACAGACATGATTCTGAGGTGTTTAAAGCTATCAAGTCCCAGCCTGCTTTTGTAGAACTTCTCAATGCCAGACCCCTTACAGCCTCCTGATGTCCTATATGAGGAATAAAAACATATAATACTGTACCTAACTTATTACACACTTTCAAATTTGCTAAAATGTTTAGAGGAACAACATTCAAGAACATGGAAAAATGAACGAAATGACTGGTGACATAATTTTCTTTGGCAAAGGCAAGATTACTAACAGAGGCTATAATTCCTACAAAGTCAATTACTTTATTAAAAATTCTATAGTCACCTCATTCATGTCTTTAATGGTCACTGATAAAGCACAGTATATATGACATCTTATAAGGTATTTATGATAAATTATCTAGAATAAATTAAAATTTTGGAAGGCAAGTAATTTGGGGTAAATAAAGTTTTTTTAGTGTATCAGTGGCAAATTACTGTGGTCAAAATAAGTGACTTTTAACGAAACTGACTACCCTACTTCTGTGACCAATAAGACACCATATTTGAGGGGGAAAATAGACACCATATTGGGAACCAAAAAGACAAAAATTATTATTTTTTTTGATTAGGTAATGGTGAGTCCTCTGAACTTACTATGAACAGAAGCTTAACGTTTTCCAGAGGGACTAACCTAATGAGCAAGACTGCCTCCGTGGTATAATTTAAAGACAGGTAATGTAGAGAGGCCTCTGAGTCCAATTATTTAATCCCCCTCCTGGTTTCTCCAGTTATTAAAATTTTACAACTTTGATATCTCTGGCTTTCAAAAGACCCTATTAAAATTTTGGGACCTCTGGGAGGGATTATACCTTAAACCTTTATCAACTAATAACTTGGCCTTGTCTGAATACTTGAACTGGGTCTCCTGTAAATATACATTTGATGAGCCTAGAGGAGGGGTGTTTGTCAAGGGGAAAAAAAGGATAATATTAGGTTAGGAGTGTGTGGGGGCTTTGGGGGCACGTGGAGGTTGACACCAATACATTGTTCATGATGTTGCCCGAACAGGCCAGGTTTCAGGTCCTGGCACACAGCTTTGCTATGTCGCCAAAATAGGGAGTCTAGAGCCAACTAAATTGTTCACTTTTGGCCTTGTTTTCTGGAGGCAATCAGACACTCTCCATGACACATGAGGGTATGTCTGAACGATGTCACAAAAGTTGATGTAATCTGGCCAAGAATTTACTTTGGCACCCATCAACCTGACAGAAAAAAAACATTATTTTCATGGTAAATTCAGGGCTCAGTAAGGGAGATTTTCTTCTTGCCGATTTGAATCTGTTTTTTCCTAGAACTTTGGTTGCATGTTGAAATCTCCTGGAAGCTCTAAAAAAGGCTGAAACCCGTTTCCCTCGCCAAGACATGTGGGTATATTTGGTCTGCAACTAGTATTTGTTTTTAAATATCCCCAGGTAATTTTAATATGACAGAAAAACAGAGAACCTCTGCTGTAGAATGATTCTGGTGAAGCTCAGCTATTAGACAAGATTCAACAACTATATGCACACGATCACAGGTGTGCAACTTATGGATCACTTACAAAGAATTGCCAGAATACCAAATTTACCAAAATGTTCCAGTCATCATCCAATCCTGAGTGAACAAAAGCAGGAAAATCAACTGATCACTGCTTGACATTACAGACAGACCAAGAAGAGATGAGAAAAAAATCTTAGTTGACAATTCTATAGACATGATGTGGCTGCTCCAAGGTGTTTATGAACGTATTCCATGATGTGATTAATCAACACTTAGTGGAACGTCCTTCATCTGCCCCAGAAGACACCTCTGAGGTGATGAATCTGTTTGGTACAATGTTCAAGAAGCTAATTATATTTAAGATATCACACGTCTTGTATGATGGCTAACTCTTGAATATTTGAACTGTTAATAAAGTTTATTTTTAAAAGATGGCGCTTCAGCATTCTGATTAATGGCAAAAGAATAAACTCAAAACGAAATGTCTGTGTTGAGTTCTGAGAGTTTGATTTTGAGCAGCTTTCAACACTCCAGATTTCTTAATAAATTCTGTTTCCTGTCATCTGCAGGTTTTTAAGGAATTGAGGTAAAAAAAAGCTGGTTAGTCTAAAAAATGTTAGGCCACATCTAACTCATACACTGCAAAACTGTGGTGGAACAATGTACACAGTGCTTACCAATATTGGAAGTGAATCGTTTCTTTGGGTCAGGCTTAAATTTGTTTATTAAATAGTGAGAAATAAAACAGACATTTTAGGACACCAACAAACAGAGACTTGTCAAAGGGTTCTAATGTCAAGAATACGAAAACAACGTTCATGATTATTCCGAATGATTGCACTCCTTTGCTCGATAAATGAGCATCCTGTAAAGGTCTGAGCAGATCTAGTCCCTACCTACCAGCAGCTGGAATGCTTCTAAGCGGGGAAGAATTTGGACAAATGAGATCTCCATTCATCCAATGAGGTTAGAGTCAAGGGGAACGTCCCTCTCTCTTCTCTAATAGCAACAATTAAAATAGCAAGAGATCATTGTGTGTTCTAGTTGCTGCAGTATGTGAACAGTATTTTCTGAGAAAAGAGCATACAATGTCATTGTTGCCTCTGTACAGGAGAGAAAGATCACAATTTGCTGATGTTATTTGTTTATCCCCTCAAAAATAGAAAAAAAAAAAATTGATTAGAAGGTGAACAGTACAAACTGTTTATGCCCATAAAGGTAAACTCCAGAAATATCCTAGGGCTGACATTTTCATTCATTTGATTCCCATGGTTAATTTAACTGAAGTGGTCATCCAAGTGGCTGCTCTCCCAAGTCTGTCCTGGTACTGTTCCTTTAAAATTGTGTGCTTGAGGAAAGCAAACACCCTTGCCAGACAAAAAAGAAAAAAAAAAGAAAGAAAAAGAAAAAGAAGAAGAGTCTTTGCAGAGGGAGATACAATTAGCAGATAGGCTGGCAAGTCCAAAGAAACTGTGTGTACACTGTTAAATTACTTATGGCAGAAACTTTTGTTCTGTTTTCATTTCTAGGGCCTCCCAAATCACAGAACTCTTGAAATACAAGCTGTGGATCAGCTGTATTCATTTTATTGTGTCCATAGACATTGGATAAAACAAGGTAGAGGGATGGGCATTATATGTTATTCTGATGTTCTGTGGCTTCCAAAAGAAGGAAACAGGGGGGGAAATTAATTAATTGTATTTCAGAGACAGTTGTAGTTAATATTAATTTTGAGCTTAACAAATAGAAACACAATATATGCCAGATTTCCTTGTAAGTGCAAACTATTTTGCAATTACAAAAACTAGTCTTAAGAATTAGTATCTGAAGTTAGTAATTTATCATCTGAGGTCTGAAACTACAAGGGAGTGTGCTGAAAAGGAACCGGAGCCATAACAAAAGCAATTATATGAAATTAGGTAAATAAGTGTGTTATAAATATCCTAGCATGTGCTGCCTCTGTACTTTGAATATGACAACATAAATTGTACCTGCTTTTTAATTTTGGCTTAACACAGAAATAAAAATAGTAGGGTATATTAATACTACAATTTTAAAAACTTTATTTAATAATCTATAAAACCAAAAATGCTCTGAAAATCAAAGCTTCACCACGAATGCAACGCATTTTTCTCAGTGCCTCACTAAAGCCAGAATAGAGGCTAAACTTACTTGTATTCTTCAAAATGCATTTATACTTTTAAAATATCAAAGGAAGGGTACACATCAATTATAAAAGTCTCTGTCTGCGTTTTTGTTTTAATGAACTGCCATTCATATTTGGTTGTTCTGGTTCTTTGTTTTTGGAGTTGTTAAGCCCCATGCTCACTCATTTCCAATTAGCTTGGTGTGTCCTCCCCGGTAATAGGTGGCTACTACATCACAGCTTTCTAGTTTTCAGACTCAATTAAAAAAGTGATAGTGAGTCTTGGCTCAAAATCAAGGCTGTGACCCCTGCACCCATCACATCTCCTTTAATCTCCAACAGTGCTGTTCCCTGACAAATTCCCTGGACAGCATAATTACCCCTTCCCATAACACTTCCAAATGCTCAGCTCAAAGTTCCCAGGGGAATCAGCAGAGAGGTGCCATAAAACCTTTTAGATTAGAAGCAAAAAGTACACATTTCCCTCAAAACAAATTAATACAATGATTGTCTAGTGTTGATCGCATAAATGTTAAAATTTTATAAATCTGATTACACCATTGATAGTTAAGGTTAACTTGCTACAAAATGGAAAGTCTATGAGACCATATTTAGGTTATCTTTTACCATTAAGAGAAAGGTACTTGTGGGTCTCCTTTAAAAAATGCACCTATATATATACCTTCATATTATAAGAGAAACCATTTGGCTGGGTGACTTCTGCACGTACATTTAGGAAAACAGTAACAACACTGTGTTCTTAGAACTTAGAAAACTAGGTTTTCAAGTGTCATTAACCAATTATATATGTTTCAAATAAATGCCACACTATTTGATCAAGCTGTCAAAATCTCTTTAACGTTTTTGGTATAAATGTACCAAAGGTACAAATTCAAGATCTAACAAGCTTCCAGTAGATCTCTATAATTTGTTTTTCCTAAAGACTTTTTTGTTTTCTTAAAAATGACAGAAAATAAAAACTTTATTTATTGTCCAATATGACTGCATGCTAAACTTGACATTAAATATACATTTTATAAACTTTACTGGCTGATGGAATACCATGGTTAATGCGCAATCTAGGGTCTATTTCTCTAATTGGAAACTACTCGGCAGCATAGTGTAACATTCCTATTCTTAATCTAAGGAGGAAGAAAGACTAATGAAGTCAAGTTAGATTTTCACGGTCATTATTAACTAGACATTCGGTAACAAATTCTGAATAAATAGAAATAGGCTGCTTTCACCTGCATTTGTCAAGATAGATTTTAAAAGAATCAGGAGACTTAGTAAGAGGGACAGGGAATAGGGGAATACCTGCATCTTAATTAGGTAATTATTAGTATCATATTTACTTAGATGCTTCACCTGCCTACAGGCATACTCTTCTTTCCTATAGGTGTATATACGTGGTAAGTAAAAAAATGAAAAAATTATTTTTCCCACGCATGATTCTCTCCTCCCCCTTGAAACAGCAACCACCTTCAGCAGCAGAAGCTTGACTAATTGAAGTGTGCTTTGTCCTTGCCAGGGCAAATAAGAGATTAAATTTAAACAAAGCAGGGGCCTTGGTCAGATGGGAGATGGGGAAACAATCAGTCCACCGGGGGCGTCCCCCACCCAAGGCCTCATCTCCTTTTCCTTCTAGCCACTCCAGGCAGGGGGCAGAGGCCTCCTGGCAACCTCCTGCCCTGCAGGTGTTTTACTTTGTGTAGAGCTTTTGAAACTCAAGAAAGGACTTTCTTATGAAAAGTAGAAATGTCTTCAATTCCTATTAAATGTTGTTACAAAGTACTTGGGGTCTTAAGCATGAATTGTTCTTTTATATTAAAGGTGATCTGATTTCTCAGCACAAATTATCAAGAGAACTAGCAGAAAATGACCCTGATTTCTTTAACGTACTGTCTCCTTGTCAAGAAAGCACTGCTTGGAAGAGGGGAGAGTGTGAGTATTCCTCATGTGCATCACCTTCCCATCACAAAATACTGGAAAAGTCCAAGATGTACCTGTACTATGACTGTTTGTCCATCTCCTTAATCCTCAGAGTGTACTATGGAAATAATTATTACCAGGGATCTTTGATGAGAGACTGCTCACCTAGAAATGGCAGGACTTACAGAATGTAAGTAAAAATAGGATTTTATCTTTTTCACAAATACTGAGGTGTTTTTTGTTTGTTTTTTTTTTTAACATTTATTTATTTTTGAGACAGAGAGAGCATGAACAGGGGAGGGTCAGAGAAAGAGGGAGACACAGAAGCTGAAACAGGCTCCAGGCTCTGAGCTGTCAGCACAGAGCCCGACGCGGGGCTCGAACCCACGGACCGTGAGATCATGACCTGAGCCGAAGTCGGATGATTAACCGACTGAGCCACCCAGGCGCCCCCACAAATACTGAGTTTTTACATGAAACAACGAGCTGTCATTATGTTGATGTTTTTATATAACATATCACAATCAACTATCAATTAATTTTCTTCCCTGGAAAGTTAGTTTTACTCACTAATTAAGTATTCTTAGGCACAATACTAATTGCCATGTATAGTAAAGTATAAAATAGTCAGGAAGTCATGGCTTCACAGGTACCCTCCTCTAAATGAAATGTTTTTTTCTATTCTTTTTTTTAATTTAAATATTTGAGAGGGAGAGAGAGAGACAGAGAGGCAGAAAGAGCAGGAGAGAGAGAATCCCAACCAGACTCAGTGCTGTCAGCACAGAGCCCTACATGGGACTTGATCCCATGAACCCCAAGATCATGACCTCAGCCTAAGTCAAGAGTTGGAACTGACTGAGCCTCCCAGACACCCCTATTTTCTATTTTAAAGAGGAAATGTTTTCTTTCCAAATAGCCATTTAGACAGTTACATTAATTTTTAAACGTTGTTTGACAGATACACAAAAATCATGTAAAGATATTTTGGTCTACTTTTTTCAACACTGATTTTACTTAGAAAAAAATTCACGGTAAGGCTTATTTAAGGAAAAAATATACAGTAAAACTGTGATTTGCAAGCATAATTCATTATGGAAACATGCTTGTAATCCAAAGCACTTGTATAACAAAGCGAATTTCAAGAATCATTAGCTCAGTTGTGATCTGTGACTTTCGGCATCACACGTTACTCGTGTTGCAAGACATTGCTTCTTTATCAAGTTAAAATTTATTAGAAATGTTTGCTCATCTTGAGGAACACTCGCAGAACAAGTTATTCACAATCCAAGGTTTTACCTTAATTCCATTATAAATAAAGATAATGCAAATCTGAAATCTTTCAGAATGCAAACAATACTCAGAAAATCTTAACATGAAAGGGCACCTGGGTGGCTCAGTCAGCTAAGTGTCTGACTTCAGCTCGGGTCATGATCTTTGTGTGTTTGTGTGTTCGAGCCCTGCGCTGGACTCTTTACTGACAGCTCAGAGCCTGCAGATTGCTTTGGAGTCTGTGTCTGCCTCTCTCTCTGTCCCTCCCCTACTTGTGCTCTGTCTCTCTCTGTCCCTCAAAAATAAATAAAATCATCAAAAAAAATTTTTTAATATATAAAAAATAAAATCTTAACATGAAAACTATTTTCTATTACTTGATTCTGACACTGCTAAGAGATAATATTTGCTTGGATACCTAAATAGAATAAGTCAGCATTATGTCAACTCAATAATTACAAATAAATGTATATAAATGCTTATAACAGAATACATTTATAATCATCATTAAAGCCAATGTATTCTGATGTTTTCACAGCACCTAATTTTAAGAGTTAACATGAATGGACACAACATGGTGTGTTTTAGTATTAGGGAATTAAGAGTTTCTTCACCTGCTACGTTGTTTTGAACTGTACCAGACATGCTTCAGAGAGTTTGGTTCTTAACAGTGCCTTCCAGTGAAACTACAGTAATAAATTTTAGTGAAAGTAAGGATGAACAATCAATCAAAGACATCATATATGCCTGTCAGGAGTATATATAGCATATAGTATATATAAAGAGAAGTTGCTACTATGAGAATCCTATATCCATTCAATACAATGTTTTGCTTCTTGAAATACAATTTTAAACTCAATGTACTCTTGTGACCATCAAAATGAAAGAACCGCCACACATCTTTAGAGTTCCTGTGGCACATCGACCCTATTCCTTTCAGGGTCTACAAGCACATGCATTGAAGTTACACATCTGCCTTGACAAGGAAAGACTTCAGCCATGGCCTTGATGCTCCAAATCATGTGTTTTTGCAGCTGCCTTATGCTAGACAGAGCATGAAAGACTGCTCCATGGCCTTTCCACACTCTATTCTGTAAATAACAAGCTGGCTTTGTAGAGGCAGAGGAAGAGTAAGCGATGAAGCACTGACACTTGCAGAGCTCATTCTAAATACATGGACAACTCCGCGAGTTTTATTTATCCAAAAGTTTAGGGAAAGAAAAACTATTCCTATTTTGGAATTTAATTGCATTTATATTACTGGAAATGCTGCTTTTGCTAAACTCCAAGCTCACATAAGGAAAACATATTAAATAATCATTAAGATTTTGCAATGCACTGCCTACTAGCTTCCTCATTATCACCCACTCTGTTCTAAGGAGAGAGATTATTTTTCCTGAATATCTATTCCATTACCATAGCATGAAGAATGTCATGAGGATTAGGGAGAACAAGAGCAGAAGCCTGAAGAAGCAAAATTACCATTAAACACACGAGAGGAAAAAGGAAAGTAGGGGATGAGGAAAAGAGAACATGTAAGCAAAAATACCTTTTGTTCAGGTGCTAGCAAGATACTCCATATACTTACCATGTAATGAGATTTTTTAGCTTTCAACCACTATTGGGATCTGAAGCAAGAGCCATTTGAAAGAGAAGGGACAAAGGTAAAATTTTAGGGGTATCTGAGGTAAATAAGGACGTGTTTATACAGGCATAGTAAATGAGGACCATGATGAAGAAGAGTGGTTTGGGGATCCTGAGTGAGAAAAGTAATTAGTCGAGTTAATTCCATTGGGAGCTTGAAAATCCCAAAGCCACTGTTTGCCTTAGAAGCACATAAATGTGTGAGGGGTGTAAGAAGTGGACAGAAAGAATCTACAGAAGGAATAGAAATGTGAGCAAGTGTGCGAAATGGCCTTGGTTTTTCTCATGAAAGGAAAAATAAATAGGACATCTTTCGAGTTGGAGATGGGGTTGTAATCGGTACATAAGAATTATAGTCTCAATTTGGAGGTATTTATGGGAACACGCACAGAATGGACCAGATACATGAGGAAAATTGTCTGGAGAACACTACAAGGATTCAGCTGAAGTTGAACGTGCATTAACAAGTTTGTGTTTTGCCAAAAATGTTCATTTGTCCAGAAATAAGAGACAGCAGATGAGTGAACACTTAATAAACCATAGGTAAAGAAAGGAAAAGGTACAAGAAAATCTACGATGATGGTAATGCCAGTGGGTGAAACTGGAGTCTGGAAAAAGTTAAGAGAACATATAACTAGGAAAGAGGCTCACAGACTGGAAAAGCTGTGTAAAAATCAACTCTGGTTTCACCCTGAGTTTAAGCCTAAGCTTCTCGCAAGTATATCATTCTCACTCCCACATGTGCCAGACACAATCTGCACATCCACCCCACAGAGATATTTCTTCATTGCCATTTTATCGAAGAAAAAACCAAGGCACAGAGAGGTTAAATAACTTCCTTAAGATCACAAATCTTGAGGTTCAGAACTAAGACATGAGGTAAGTTGCTTGGTCTGTCCAATCCTCCTAGGCACCACATTTGCCTCTCTCTCCCCAAACTTGCCACATAGTAGGTGCTCAATAAACATGTGAAGGATGAACAAACATATAAGGTATAGTTGAAGAAGGCTTATAATAAAAGCAATCCTGGTATTCATTTGTCATTGGCACTGCTAAGATGTGACCTTTCTTCAGGCAATTTTCTGATCTCTCATGGTAGAATAAGACCCAAACTGTTCTGATCTGGACAGCCTGCATTCATTTAAATATTTACTGAGTGCCATTCACAATTCTCCTTTCAAGTTCTGCCTAGGAGGGTAGAGTTAGTGAATTACATTCATTAGGGGACTGGGGAATCTCAGGAACGGGCTAGCCAGACAGCTGCTGCCGTCTCAGTTACCCAGCCCCTTCGACAACAAAAGGACCTTGGAGAGAAGGGTTTGGCAACAGAATCAATGTTAGCTTTCTCCCTTATCCTCTTTTTTATCAACACCTCCCACCCCTATCATCCCTACAGCTCTACCAGTGGGGAATGGGGCTAACAGCGAATGTGGGCTCAGTGGAAGGAAGGCTGGTGAGGAGCAATGAGAACATGCTCAACACCAGCCATGCCGCAGTAAGGGGGCCAAAGCCTCCTAAGGAATGAAACCCACCTCTCTCATCAGCACCAGAATGTTAACCTCTCTTTCATTTAAGAAAAACATGCAAATATAGCATTTCCAATTCAAATACTGTTTGGAGGACAGACAGGATGGAAGTTACCATTTAAAGACATAGCCACTCTGAGAGAATTTTTAGCCAAACTCAGCCTTGCTGATCACAGCAAATTGGCAAGTTCAAATTCTTTGTAACTGGCCTGTTATAAACACCCGTCCCAGAGAATAAGGTGGAACGCTGCCAGGTCTTGCTGGCTGACTCCCAAGAGCAACCTGCCTTTGCTCTGTTTGGGGCTCTTTGAGTACGGGACATTAGGTTGTAGGGTGAGTAAGATGTCAGCCACATGGCTAACTCCCACTTCTGCAGTCTGCCTGTAAATAGAATATTTTCATTGCAGTTAATAGATGCTTTGGTCCTGTTCTGGGAAGCACCTGGACTTTTTAAGATTTTTTTAAGATCCTGCATAGAGATGCACAAAATGCCAGTGGAGATTTTATAGGGACTTATGTAGCAGTTCATGCCAAGGCACATTTTGTTTTCAAATCACAGTCCCTCCCCGTAGTGTCTTAGAGACCAGCCTCTGCCAGGATGTGGGTTCTGACTTTCTAAACAGAAAAAAAAAAACAAAAACAAAAACAAAAAACCTTTACCAAGACAAATAGGCAACATTTAGGTCTAGCTGGAGAGGTCTGAGAGCAAATTTAGGCACCACTGTATTCCAATCTTGTACAATCTATAACAATGAATATATGAAAATTACTTAGTCGCTAAGCAACTGAATTATTTCTCATCAGTTAGGAAAAAGATGGTGCTAAAAGTAAAACGATTCTTTCTGGAATTTTGCTTTAAGTTGTATCTTTCCCTTAAGAAAATAAAACATGTCTAAAATGAGTACAGATATGCAGCATTGTATTAGTCTAGCTGTTACAACAAAATACCACAGACTGGGTAGCTTACACAACAGAAACTTCTTTCTCACAGCTCTGGAGGATGGGAGTACAAAATCAAAGTGTCAAAGAATTCGGTTCCTGATGATGACAGCTCTCTTTCTGGCTTGCAGACGGCTACCTTCCTGATCCATATTCAAGTGATAGAGAACAGAATAAAGGAGCCCTTGGGTATGTCTTGTAAGGACACCAATGACCTTTATGACCTCATTTAACCTTAATTACTTTCTTACTCCACATACAATGACATTAAGGGTTAGGGTTTCAACATACAAATTTGGGGGGACAGAATTCGGTCTATGGCAGATATCTTAACAAAAACTTAATCATTTGTTATCTAATTAATGCCACAAAGTCACTCAGAGAAGAGACAAGAATTCGCCAGATGCATTCTATGAAGGTGTTCTAAAGATGTTTATACAGGAGCACTACACAGAAATGTCATACAAATGTATCAGACAGGAGCATTATGGTTAATTTGTGAGAAATAAGAAATCAGCTTTCTCTTAAATTTTACCTTAAGCAAAAATTTTAGCCAAAGATAATTTTTAGTGCCTCATCTAGAACCCCTCAAATAATTTTGTTTTCCATTTTTTGTTTCTTTTTGTGTGCTTCTTTAAGTCGGTGGGTTTTTATTTTTTAACATCCTGTATTCACAGCTGCTTTTAGATCACTGCCCTCAGCTACTGGAACTTTCCTGCCAAGAAGTGCCTGGCAATTTATTTATTCAGCCATCCACTGACCAATTATGTGACAGTTGCAACAATATAAAAACCTTTGTTTCAGTCAGGGCACCTCAAGGGGTTAATTTGCAACCTAAAGTCCCCCTATGAGATCAAGTTCAAGCTATTCTTGTCTTTCCCCTAATTCTTTGTCTTGAGCCCCACTCCAGGACCCTTACAAACTTCCCCTGGGAGCACTACTTAAATAAATCATTTGCACACCAATACTCTTTTTTTTTTTTAATATTTTTGAGAGAGAGAGAGAGAGCATACCCACTTGAGAGCTGCGGAGGGGCAGAGAGAGAGGGAGACAGAGGATCTGAAGCAGGCTCTGCACTGAGAGCTGAGGGCCTGATGCAGGGCTCAAACTCACCAGCTGTGAGATCATGACCGGAGCCAAAGTCAGACACTTAACTGAATAAGCCAGCCAGGCGCCCCTCACACCAATACACATCTTAGGATCTTCCATGGAATGCAATGTAAGACAGCACTTGAGATAACATCTATGACATTATCAAGAGATACGATGGCATAGACGAGATATGTTAAGCATTACTGTCTTTTAATATAACATCCTTCTAGTGGTCTTTCTGTTACTAATTCAAATTTAATCTGTCATTCGTTGGTTCACTGTCTCATCTAGAACTTTTATCCCCTTATGCCGTGTTCAACTTCCTTGAGACACTTAGCGTCACCTGATTTCTCACCTTTTTCCTAACACTCCTATTATCCTTAATGAACCACAGAGACAAGTTTCAAGATTGACGGAAATACAGTCAGGAAGGCAAAAAAAAAAAAAAAAAAAGTCATGTTCAGTCAATAACTCAAGCGACTTGAATGGCACAGGGTAACAAAAAACCACTAGCATAGAGAGTAGGTGAATCCAAGGAAACACACAGGAGGTTGGCAGACAGCAGTGGCAAAAGAGCTGGTGGGATGTGACAGAGGAAATGAGCCTCAACGATACCTGTTCAGTGCTGCACACACTATGCACTCAGTTAGTGGTGGTTCTGTCTTTTCTTTATAATTCATGGTATTAGGTACTAAGAAGGCTAACTGCCATCTAATTAACCTCAACTTTTCGTGAGTTAGAAACTGAACAGTTTCGGCTTGTGATTTTCACAAAGAGTGAGTCCAAGAGAAAAAGAGCTTTTGGTTAAGTCAAGAAGGAGAGAGATTATTCAGGAAAGATGCTAGAAAGTGGCGGTGGGATGGAATCAGAGGGTAGTGTTTAATCCATATCAATAGACAAATTTTACTCCAAGTGCTTCCACCTCACCAATCCATGTAAGTTTCATTCAAGAAAATAATCAAACATCTCTGCCCCGTCAAATTTACTAACTTTCCTGTTATTATCTTTTTTCTCTCTCAGTGGCAGTTTCCCTCGTAGCCATTCTGCCATCTTGAACTCCATCTGTCCCTGGTTTTCCCGATACTTCCTGTTTTTTTCTCACTCTGGACCGTCACTCTGTCTCCTTAATCTTAAGGATTCCTCAGCTTTTCTTAACCATGGATATTATTCAGACATTTGCCAGTGTATAAATTTTCTTCTGGTGTTCCTACATTACATCTATGATTTCATATGAATTTTACCAAATTATAAGGAATATTGATGTGTTTTTCTTTTTTAAGACTAAATACGCCATTATTAGGGCAAGATCATGCCTTGTCTTTGCAATTCCATCACCTGAGACCTAGATGATAACTAGTAACTGACTTTCTTTTTTTTTTTTTTAATTTTTTTTTTCAACGTTTATTTATTTTGGGGACAGAGAGAGACAGAGCATGAACGGGGGAGGGGCAGAGAGAGAGGGAGACACAGAATCGGAAACAGGCTCCAGGCTCTGAGCCATCAGCCCAGAGCCCGACGCGGGGCTCGAACTCACGGACCGCGAGATCGTGACCTGGCTGAAGTCGGACACTCAACCGACTGCGCCACCCAGGCGCCCCTAGTAACTGACTTTTAAATGAATAAAAAACAGACAATAAAAAAAAATTTTACACTCTTCTTTGGGAAAACACTTTAAAATCTCATTTAAAAATTCCATAAAAGAGGAAACTTATATTTGCCTAATCTTGAGTGAACTCTGAAACCATTTATTTCTGTATTAACTAAAACTAAGACTTCATAAACTATAACTGTCTAAGCAGAAATTAATTTTTTACTTGTACTTGGTCAAGTGTGCCTTATAAAACTTGCAAGGATAGCTCTCCCCTCCCCTCAACAGAGAAGTCATATCAGTAGAGAAGTTTACAACATCCTGAATGCATTAGTATTCTATGCATCTACCTGAAGTACCTTAGTGGACACGAGGTTCTCAAATCTTCTGCATCAGAATAAAATAAAAGGGCCAAACCATCTCTAGGAAACCTGGACCCAATGTTCTCAAGCAAAGACACTTCTGATATCTCTTTGAGTACTTCATCAAAAGAAAAAGAAATTCCAAGTTGTTTCATTACTCACTAAGTTAGCACTTCCGGGAATGCAGAGAACACAATCTGGGCAGGGGCCAGGCCACATTCCTAGAAGCAGGTGGTGTGTTTTATCAATTTATTCAGTCACTGTACATAGCACAGAACTGTGGGTTCTTGAGCTAATACTGTCACTTTTTAAAAGCTTGTCTTTGCATAAAGTGATACATGATAGGAATATGCTTTTTCTCTTCCTGGTCTTCTTCTTAATCATGAGATTTAATATTCTATGGGTTTTTTTTCCCCCTTAGTTTTCTATATGTGTATCACAAATTCAACCCCAAGCTCTGCAGCAGTTGTCTAAATACCTTCTCGAAACTCCAGATGCATTTGGCAGTCCGTCAGCGTCACTGCCCTGGGGAACTCTCTCGGAGCCTCGGCCCAGCAGCAGAGTGGACTGGCTACACTGTTGGGGCACACTCTCATTATAAAATGATCCATCACTTTTATCCTAGTGATTCATTTTGCTCTTTCCTCTCCTGAATCCCTTCATCCCGGATCTCTCTTTTGTTTTGTGCTCTTGTTTTGGCGGACACACCCTCCAACAGTTTCCTAATACTGCATCAAGGTTAACTGAGGACTTGCATGTCTGAAATGTATTCATTCAGCCCCCTAGGTTAATTGATATTTTGGCTAGAGAATTCTACATTGGAAATCATTTCTCTTTGAAATATGAAAGCATTTTTCTGTTGCCTCCTGGCTTTTAGAACTCAATCTACGAACAAAGCATTCTAATCCCTGTAAAGTGCATAACTTACTTATCTTCTCTGGAACTTCACAGAGCCTCCTACTATTCTCCATGTTCTAAAATGTTATAACCTGCTTTGGTATGAATTTGTTTTCATCCATTGTAATGGACTCTCTCAATCTGGAAATAAATTTAAGTACTAAGAAATTTTCTTCAATGACTTTATTGATGACTTCCCTCACACATTCCCTATTTTCTCTATATTCAACGCTTTATTTTTTGAACTTCTGAGTTGGTCCCAAATTTTCTTATTTTCTCTTTTTTATATCCTTTTTTTTTCTCCACTTCTGGGATATTAGCACAAATTTAACTTCTAAAACTTCTCTTGTGATTTTTATTCCTCTTAAATTCATGGAGCTGTTTTATTTTCTGCTTTTTTAAAAAACAGCACCTAGTTGGAGCTGCCTGGCTAGCTTAGTCAGTAGAGCATAAAACTCTTGATCCTGGAGTCGTGGGTTCAAGTTCCACATTGGGTGCAGAGCTTACTTAAAAAAAATGCACCCGATCTTGTTTCATGGATGTAAAAATTATTATAAAGATCTTTTCTTTCTTCAACCATAGTTTTTGCTCTCTTCAAGTTCTTTTATTTTACTGGTCTCTACTTTTTATTTTATAGCTTTCCTCAGCTGCCCAGTGCTGTCACATTGAATGCTCATATTTAAGACAGAGTTTAAGAATGGAAGCTCTAAGACATGAGTAGGCTTTGCCACTTGAGACCTTTGCTCTAGAGAGGGTTGGAAGACTCTTTGAGGAAGTCAGGCATCAGTTGTTTCTTAGATTGGTCATATTCCTCTATGAATATTTTAACTGTGTCCCCAGAGAGAAGCCAGCATTTTAAGGCCATAAAAGGATAGGCAGTTTTCAATCAGTAATGTGATGGAGCTGATATGAACCCGATCATAAGAAATGAGTGTGTACGTATTTTTCCAATTTTCAATTCAGGGACATCAAGTTAAAAGCTTGAAAATGGGGTTAGTGGTGCTATCTACACCAGGGAAATCAGCTACAAAACAAGGTAGAGAACTAGCTGTTAAACATACATGTGCACACTGCTGGTGTCAATATTTTTTATGTACGTATGTATTTATCCTTCTGCAGTTTCAAGTTTTTATTTAAATTCCAGTGGTTCAACATTCAGTGTATTTTATGTTTCAGGCGTAGACTTTAGTGATTCATCACTTATATACAACACCCAGTGCTCATCACAAGTGCCCTCCTTAATACCCATCACCCATTCAACCTATCTCCACGCCCCCTCACTTACAGCAACGCTCAGATTGTTTTCTACGGTTAAAAGTCTGTTTTACCGTTTGTCTCTTTTTTCCCCTCTATGTTCATTTGTTTTGTTTGTTCAATTCTGCAAGAGTGAAATCCTATGGTATTTGTCTTTCTCTGACTTATTTCGCTTAGCATAAAAGGCTCTAGACTTTGTGGGTATACATGTGTATACAGATACATGTGTATACATACACACACACACACACCTCACAACTTCTTTATCACACATGTATCACAACTTTTTTTTTACCCATTCATCAACTGATAGACATTTGGGCTCTTTCCCATAATTTGGCTGTTGTTGATAGTGCTGCTATAAACATTGGGGTGCATGTGGCCCTTCAAATCAGTTGTTTTTTATCCTTTGGGTAAATACCTAGTAGTGCAATTGCTGGGTCATAGGGTAGTTCTATTTTTAACTTTTTGTAGCACCTCCATACTGTTTTCCAGAATGGCTACAGGAGTTTGCATTCCCACCAACAGTGTTAGAGGATTCCCCTTTCTCTGCATCCTCACCAACACCTGTTGTTTCTTGTGTTGTTGATTTTAGTCATTCTGATGGATGTGAAGTGGTATGTCATTGTAGTTTTGATTTGGATTTCCCTGACGATGAGTGACGCTGACCATCTTTTCATGTGTTGTTAGCCCTCCAGATGTCTTCTCTGGAAAAATGTCTGTTCATGTCTTCTGCCCATTTTTTACACTGGATTGTTCTGGGCTGTGTAACTTGGTAAGTTCTTTATAAATTTTGGATACTAACCCTCTGTCAGAATGAGAGTCAATATTTGTCATTTAGTCTTTCACCTGGTTCCACTATTTGCAGCCTAGTTCTTCCAATGCAGAGATGATCTGTTTTACCAGTCCAAAGGAAAAACCTCCCATCTTTGCAGAGATGTGTGAGAAGTAGTAGCATAGTCTTGCTGGATGAGGTAGATGGTCTAGGGGTTATGAACAGTCTATTATTAAACAGATTTTCAATCAAAGTTCTGAATCCAACCTTCCCCCTCACTTCCATAGGTATGCGATGTTTCTAATTCCTGAGGCTTTGGGGGGATTCTAAGGAACAGTCAGGTTGTTTCTTGATTTGTGAGCCTTTGGGCTTAGGATTTGGCTCTCTTGGTTTTGCTAAGTCAATTACACTCACTCATATGCTATCCATTTCCCAAAAATAAGTTGCTATTTTCGGTCCCTTTCTTTTTGTGTAGTGATTTGTACATTTAAAGTCCCTTTACCATCATTTTTAGAAGGACTGGGGAGAAAATGATTATGTAAATAAATGTACATATATGAAGCATTATCTTCATCCAACTTTTTAATTAATTATTCGTATTGAAAGTATGGTAGGGGTGCCTGGATAGCTCAGTCGGTTAAGCATCCGACTTTGGCTTAGAACATGATCTCTGGGGCGCCTGGGTGGCGCAGTCGGTTAAGCGTCCGACTTCAGCCAGGTCACGATCTCGCGGTCCGGGAGTTCGAGCCCCGCATCAGGCTCTGGGCTGATGGCTCAGAGCCTGGAGCCTGTTTCTGATTCTGTGTCTCCTTCTCTCTCTGCCCCTCCCCCATTCATGCTCTGTCTCTCTCTGTCCCAAAAATAAATAAACGTTGA
Organism: Puma concolor; assembly: GCF_028749965.1. NCBI lineage: Eukaryota > Metazoa > Chordata > Mammalia > Carnivora > Felidae > Puma > Puma concolor. The sequence continues at coordinate 82,573,280 of NC_141668.1, read as the reverse complement.
AAAAAAAAATTAAAAAAAAAAAAAAAAAAAAAAAGAACATGATCTCATGGTTCATGAGTTTGAGCCCTGTATCAGGCTCCATGCCGACTGCTCAGAGCCTGGAGCCTGCTTCAGATTCTGTATCTCCCTCTCTCTGCCCCCTGCCCACTCACACTCTGTCTTGCTCTCTCAAAAATAAATAAGCATTAATTTTTTTTTTTTAATATGGCAGAATCCTGTGTTACCTCATGATATGGCTTCCAGGGGATCAGCTCTGGCCACTTCCATACCCACATTGTGACTCCCGAAAAGATGTGCCTAAGTCTCAACCATTAGTACCTGTGAATGTGACCTTGTGAGAAACTGAGGTTTTGTAAATGTAATCAAGGTAAGGTGAGGTCGTATTGGTAGGCTCTCATCCAATGACTAGTGTCCTTCTAGGGGATACATTTCTGTTGTTTAAAGCCACTCCATGTGTGGTACTTTGTTAAGGCAGCTCTAGAGAATTAATATAACCCCCAACAATCCACTTCCAAGGTCTGGGTTTTGCGCTTTCTTTGGAGTCGGGTGGGCCAAGAGGGAAAAAGGAAGGCTAAGCAGTCAGAATTCATGTAACTCTTTCATCACTAAGCCCTGATCCTGTGGAATACACGTTTAGGTTCTTGCTCTGCCTACATATTCCCAACTCCCTTTGGTATTCAAGCAACAATGTTGTAATGGCATTATAGTACAAAGGCCTCAGATATATAGGTTCAGATGTATTTGTACTTCAACACTGAAAAGCAACAAGTGACAGAGACAGAATAGCAACATTTTGGTTTAAATATTTCACTTCCCAAATTTAGAAAGTTCAATTTTAGTTGGTAGCAAGACCAGTAATTTCAATGATTTCCTGAACTAAGACAGTATTTTCATTGTAAGTTTCTCTGAAAATCAGATACATCATGAATTACAGAGCCCTTTTAATGAGTTCTTATTTTTTTCTTACTTTTGGTCATTAGTGAAGGATGCAAAGCATATCATTTGCAGCAATTATTATAAAAACATCTGCACAGTGAGCACATCTAGAACCTAATGTTTCTACTACAGAAATTGAGTGAAAAAAGATATGAGTGGTTAAAAATAGAATATAAATGAAAGAAAGTTGGCAGACACAATTCATAACCCCTGCTTATGCATATTATGATAATGAATCTCTAATTTATATTTATTACTGCACTTATATAATTACATGCTTACAGTTTTGGTTATAATTTTTGCATAATGCCCTTTCTGGTGAAACATAAGTAATTGTCATCTCGGTTAGCATAAGGAAGGTTTGGAGTATAAACAAAGTATAAATAGTCTCCAAATAGTATTAGTGGTAAAAAATTAATCTTTAACAAGGGACCTATTAAGCATTTTTAACTTGGGGAATTCAAAAATTAAAATCTTGAATAATAGAGAGCTAAATATTAAAAATCCCAATTACAACATCCAATATTGTCATCTCTCTCTTTTGAAGATAGAAGAGCAATGAAATATGATCAAGAACTGAACAGCAGCTTTGTTGGAACTGACAATATGGTTTGTTTAAAACTAGCTGAAATGCACGACAGATTGCCAGGAGGATGGCTGAAGTAATAAAGTGCTAACTAAAAACTTAGAAGATATTCTCATTAAGAGTACAAAGTGTGGCACAAATAAAAACAATATGGTCGAACTTCCTTCATAATCACTTCAACTCACTATTATTCATTTTTATATTCAGTACTCCATTATCCATAGAGGCAAAAAAAGACTGAATGAATAAAATCCAAGATCTCATTCAAGAAGCTACTATCTAACCTTTATTCATTTTAACACTTTCACTTACTAACTCCGTTTGCGAAGTATGACCTGTAAAATAAAGTATCAACATGGCTACATTCTCAAGTTCTTCAAAAAAATCTTTAGAATACATTTTCAGAAACCATTACAAGAATTAAAAGATAGAATAAAATTTACATGACACTGTAGTGATTTGTCTTTTCTATCTTCAGAAAGTCTTTGAGAAATCTTTTTAATGAAATATACTGTAAAAGGCTTAAATATGTGAAAAATATGCTTAAGTGGACAAGTAAATACTTTTTAGATGATGAGAGTGCTGTATCTTTAGAAAAATCTTCCAGACAAGGTCTGAGATTAGAAGACCATTCAAGTTGCCTGCTCTACCCTCTAAGGATTATCTTTCAGGTAGAGTATTTTAAATCGTTCATGTAGTGATCCTTGGAATGTAACATAAGTGTTTTAAATAGTAACTAAAGAATTTTATGACTGCTTACAGAAGCAGCTCTTGAAATAACTAGAAAAATTATATTCTTGCTCAAAGAGGAAAAAGGCCATTTCTCTTCTTCCACATGGCATTGTAACTTGGCATATTCTTTACAGACAGCACCATGCCCTGAAACTACACCAGTAATTGCATCCATGTATTTGCCTTTGTTTTCCTGTGATTTTACTTTCTTGCTAAGGGGGATGGATTCAGAAAGACATTAACCAAGGTATAGAACAGTTAATAGCTATCTTTGTACACTCCAGATAATTGGTGGAAAACTGAGCTATCTCCATCAAAAGCCAGCAAATATGTCTTATAAAAACATGAGTAGATGGTAAAGAGATTCAATTTCTCATGAAGAAACAAGACCTTGCCTTCAAAAAAAAAAAAAAAATCACAAACATTTTGTAAATGCAGGCAGTCTCTGCATACAAACGTTTTTTAATCCTTGAATAGCTATGGTTAGGTAGGTGGTTGCTCAGGTGATCAGATCATCCACTAGTGACTCTAGCTAGGAGAGCTAGGATTTCCTATTACTTGAAAGGGTGTTGGTAAAAGGCTAAGCAGCAACATAGAAACCCCACCAACGTGTGCGGAATCCATGGAACAGAAACCTAGGCAGAAATACTTAAGCAGAAATCAAATATTAATATTTTCTCAGTGACAGAGACCCAACTCGCATCATACCAAGCATTTTTTAAGGATTCATGTGACTGATAAGTATACGAACGTATTTCACAGAGTCGAAGAATTTGAGCTTCAGGGATTGAAATCAGGGTCTTGACACTACTAATCTCTCCTCCCTTCACCACTTACTTACTCACTTTATTTGTTTGTTTGTTTGGATTATATTTTCCTCCCTCCATCTGTAGTCAGGTTCACTCAGTAGGTAAATAACCGCTTCCAGCAGGCCCAGGGCTGCAGTGTATCTGGACAGACCTCTTGCAACCCAGGGAAAACTACCCTTCTAGCACTACTTCAGAGAATTAAGGGTTGTTATTTTGATTATCCTGACATGCATCTCATGCCCAACCTTTGAACCTAATTTTGTATTCAGGGATATAGAATAGTGTCAACGACCACTATGCCAAGAATAGGTGAGTGATTTCTGATATTTTGATTGCCGGCCTCCCTAAAGCTACCTGGATTCAGGAGTAGATCCCTAAAGAAAAGGAATTACTCGGGGCGCCTGGGTGGCGCAGTCGGTTAAGCGTCCGACTTCAGCCAGGTCACGATCTCGCGGTCCGTGAGTTCGAGCCCCGCGTCGGGCTCTGGGCTGATGGCTCAGAGCCTGGAGCCTGTTTCCGATTCTGTGTCTGCCTCTCTCTCTGCCCCTCCCCTGTTCATGCTCTGTCTCTCTCTGTCCCAAAAATAAATAAACGTTGAAAAAAAAAATTTAAAAAAAAGAAAAGGAATTACTCTTAGCCAAAAAGGGAAATGAGACAAAAACTACCGCAGGCCAGCACGCTCAGACTATGCAATTAAAGAGGATGGGCAAAGTGGACAGTCAGTTTGAGATTATCTAGGCTCTCTTTGGATTATTAGCAACCAGCAATATGACAAAGGTAAATTTCACCTCTGGTTGGTGTAATAAATATCTTCAAATATCTTTTTCTCTCATGTTTGTATGACATTTATTTACTCATCTAAAATTTACTTTCCAATTTAGAACAGATACTAAGTATGAAAATGCATTCTTTTAAGGTGCCAAGATATTTTACTTAATATTTGACTCCATCTTTTATTGTAAAAATTATGGGGGAAATACTTGTTTATTTTCTCTTGATCAATTCGAACCATCTTAAGACATAAGATAGACACCTATGAAAATAATTTCAATATAAATATTTGCATTCCATTGTTGCATGTGGCCACCCTCAGGAGATGGGACGTTTGGCTTTTGGCTCTGAAACCAACACATGGTAAGTGTGACTTTTTAAAAATTAGCATGTGTTGCTGATTGTTATTTCTCCTGGGTAAAAACATGTACAAATTAAGGAAATATACAGTTTCAATGCAATTTCCGCAATTTCAATGCAAATTTTAAGACATTTAAAAAAACAAACCAGGGATTTGTTTTAGAATTCGAGGTTTCTTTATATCATCACACGTTTATTTTTCTTACTATAGTCTTTGCCTTTTTTTTAAATTTAAAGACATAAACTGAAGCTAGGAAGCTGTATTCACATTCTAAAGAATAGGATTTAAAGAAGAGTGACAGACGGGCAAATGTAGGAAACCCATATTCAAGTATCTTTTCTCTCCAGAACTGAGTATTTTCAAAGTATCTCTCTCATTTTCAAGGAGTCTGACACACCGTGTGGCTCAATGTCATCAGGCATGAGCTTCAAGAAGGCAGAGACACCAAGTCGGCCTCATTCTACTTTTAGAGACAGGCACTGAGTAGAGTGGCACATAACAAGAATTCAGTAAACAGTTTCTCAAAGTGTGAAATGCACGAATGGACTGCATAATAACCTATAGCAAGATGTAACCTTTTCTTTATGAACAGAAAGAAGTTTGCTATAATGGAAACTATCTAACCAGGAATCTAGACACCTGGGATCTACGCTGTCTACACTTACAATCTCTGACTTATTCTCAATACTATTCTCAATAGTAATAAAAAGGGGATGGATGACTGTGCATGATTCTGAACTCCTTTACAGTTTTTACATATAATCTAAGTGAGATTATTACCCATTTCAAAAAAAAAAAAGAAAAGAAATGTAAATACAGTCTTGCTTTGCCTGTTTGTGTTAACTCATTAATAAGCACCACACAACCTGTAAGGTAAGGGATGCTCACCAGAGCTTCTGTTCTGTATTTTTAATACAGATGAATTAATTTTCACATGGTTTTCTCCTTCACTCCATGCAAACCTCTAGGATTTCCCAATTCCCAGAAGAAGTATCTAAACTACACTATTCTAGAGTAACTTCCTTCTGTACCTTTCCCTCTTTTTCCTCCTCCCCCTTGACAGGACATTACCTGAATTTCCTTAGGTAACATATGGACTCCTAGAGTTTACAATCTAAAAGAAAACCTTTTAGAAAACCTTTTTTCCTAAACACCTGAAAGAGAACCTAAAAGAAAACCTTTTTCACCTCCCTTTATGTGTGAGTCACACGTGGAAAGAAAAAAACAAGCAAGATCCTTTATCTGAGACAAAACAGGGTGGTGAGGGGTTTCAAGACCCTCTTTTGCCTAATCAGGATTTTTCCACCCTAGAACAAACTACCTTCATCCAAAACTCCCTTCCCTTTTCATATTCTGCTTAACTGAGATCTGAATAACTAGAAAGGAAGAGGAAGAGTAGTGTGCTACTGGAAGTGTGGTCAGTAAGATGGCCTGGGCACCGCGGATGGGGAAGGTCCTCTGCTGCCTGCCTCCCAGCTGTGTTGCAGGCCACTGTCCCAAAGAAGAGCTCACTCTCCTTGCTAATATCCACCACTGCATTTCTGCAAGGGCTTCTTGCCGCTGGAGTTCTCGTCTTCACCCAAAGTGCTTTCAACAATTCAAGTATCATTCCATGTAACCTATTTCAAAGGAAGTCAGCGTAGCTCCCATGTTAAGCCTATGCAGATTCTAGGTCATTTACCGCAGCTTTCAAAGTTTTTACACCATGCCCGCAGGTAGCGAATAGCTTTCACTTCACAGCCAGTACACGCATCGATGTAAAATATGCCATCTGAAAACAAAGTGTCACAAAACTGTACGTACTCGGGGCACCTGGGTGGCTCCGTCGGCTGAACATGGGACTTTGGCTCAGGTCATGATCTCACCGTTCGTGAGTTCGAGCTCCACATCGGGCTCGCTGTTGTTAGCACAGAACTTGCTTGGGATCCTCTGCCAACCCCCCCCCATTGCTCACTCTCTAACAAAAATAATAAATCGACTTTTGTAAAAATAAATAAATAAAAAAAATAAATAAAATAAAAATGAAAAACATAACAGTACATACTTTTACTACATGCATACATGTAATATATACACACTGATATTTTTCTGATTTTTTTTAATCCCCGATCTAAAAATAAATAAATGAAACACTGGCTAGCCCAATTAAATCACCATATTTTTAGGGTGAGGGGCAGGCGTCACGCTTTTTTTTTTTTTTTATGGTGTTCTCCAGGTGATTCCCATGTGTAACTTTGGGACTCTTTTCAGATGGTTCTTTTCGATTTTGGAGCAATACCGTCTTACCACTTGTAAATAAGTTTTTATGTTTTCACTTACAGTTATATTTCTTCTTCTTTTTTTTTTTTTTTTTTTAAATGGTACTTCCCCAAAGTTTTAAAACTTCCTGGACTAGTAACCGAAGCAAGCATGTATTAGAAAAGAAAACCAGGGGCGCCTGGGTGGCGCAGTCGGTTAAGCGTCCGACTTCAGCCAGGTCACGATCTCGCGCTCCGTGAGTTCGAGCCCCGCGTCAGGCTCTGGGCTGATGGCTCAGAGCCTGGAGCCTGTTTCCGATTCTGTGTCTCCCTCTCTCTCTGCCCCTCCCCCGTTCATGCTCTGTCTCTCTCTGTCCCAAAAATAAATAAACGTTGAAAAAAAAAAATTAAAAAAAAAAAAAAAGAAAAGAAAACCAAACAAAAACTGGCCTTTTCCAGCTGCGGAGCCGCAGGGAGAAGAGCTGTTGTCTGTGCCGGCAGCCACATGTCCCGAGGGCCTTGTGTCCTCTGCGCAGGTCATCAGACACCTCGCAGCCGCCGCCACTGCCCAACGCAAAAGCCACAAGGGCCTCCTCAAAACAAACGCGTGACCCCTAACCTAGCCGCACTCGCTCCAGTAGAACCTACTGCTTCTGCGCGAGGAGCTGCACATGCGTGGAACGCCACATCTGCGTGAGGGGGGGTCACGTGACCCGGATCGCCTCAATTGCCGGAGTGTCTCAGAAGCCCTAGTCGCCCAGTATTAGAAACACGTGGATGAGGCTTCTGAGAAAGATTATCAAAGACATGCTCATCCAGCATGACCAGACCCTGCTGGTAGCTGATGCCTGTTGCCGCTAATCCAGAAAGTTCGGAGGCCCTGGTGCCCTTGCTTGCTACCAGAAATCGTACAAATAAATCCATCATGAGGATCAGAGTTCACCTTTATAATAAACAGGGGTTGCAGAACTTAAGGTTATGCAAATAAATAAAAGATTAGCTGTGGCCTATAAATTGATTGCATATTCTATTAAACAGTCACAACTCCCAGTTTGTAAATCCATTGATTTAGAACTGGAGTCATCAAACTATGGCCCATGGGCCAAATGCAGTCTGCCACCTGTTTTTGTAAATGAAATGGTACTGACACACAACCACACCGCTTTTTTGTGCATCATCTATGACTGCTTTCCTACCAGTGGGGTGGCAGAGTTGAAAGTAGCTGTGACAGAGATTATATGGCCCACAGAGTCTAACCTGTTTCTTACCTGGCCTTAGAGAAAGTTGGCCTATCCCCCTTGTTAAAGTAAGTATTTTGTTTTAGGAGGATAGAATTAGGATAAAATCAAAGAGGTTAGAAAATGAATTAGAATCCAAAATTTGAAAGGTCTTGTACTCAAAGCTAGGGATTGGATTTTATCTCAGGGGCAATAATGAACCATCCCCAGGTAGGAGTAAAACTCTTTTCTGATCAACAGTCTCCAGCTGGGTTCTAGACCATGAATATAAAGCACAATAGGTAGGGATGAAATTATTATCTGGTTCCTTGGGTATATCTTCTGCCATAGAAAATGTTGCCTATGAATCCCCTATGCACAGCTATGTGCCTTGCTTTGAATGTGAAACTCTTGAATTTATAACTCCCTTCCTATTTTTAGATAAAGGTTTCTATCTGGGTCTCATAACTGAGTTTCATAACTTTAGACTATATTTAGTGAGCATTAAAGGTAGATTACCCTTATTCTCTCAGGAGCAGTGGTGTTGGGGATCAACTATGCATCCTACCTGAAGCTATTGTGGTTTTGATAGGACATAAAATAAGCAGCAAGCCCATTAAATTAAAGGTGGTCAAAAGAACAATAAAAAAAAAGCTCCTTTTTTTTTTTTTTCAAGCAGGTAATGCTTAATTAATTCATTAAGCTGACATGGTGAACATTGACACTATTCATCTATCTATGAAATATATTTGCTTTTCAGTTATCACAGCAACCATAGAGCTCTTAAAAGCAACTTAGATTCTAGTCACACTTGGTTCAAAGATAGCATTAAAGACCTGTCAATGAACTTGAGAATCACTACTAAAGCCACATTGTTCTGGTGTTATAATCTAAAGCTGCCTTTATGTATCTTTTCATATTCTAAAAGGTATGGTAAGAAAATATGCAGGAGGCAAAAGGTCTCAATTAATTACTGTGTGTTTTCTCTGCCAGGTGGGTTTTATTAACAAAGGTTAGAAAAATAGATCTTCACAACATGCAATAGAGTAGATAAATATATTTAACTTACAAATAAAGGTCCTATAAATGGTTTATGAAAAGATTCCTAAAAGAAAACAAAATTCCAAACTTAAATTATGATTAAATCCGCATTAAACATAAAGAAAATGACGGTGGTTTCCAAAGAGAATGGTTATGTGTCAAAGAGAGATGTGAAGAATGCAGAAAGATTAATAAAACCAAGCAGGATCTCATTAATCAAACATCCCCAAGTGGAACGAATGATTTGATTTGAATTTGCTTCTATATACACCAACGATAGAATCTGCTTTTTTTGTGAAGCAGCCAAAATGTCAGCTTGATAAATGGGGTAAGTTTTTCAAAAGTACCTACACTGTAGTTTCTTAATATGTTGATGAATGTAATAGTAAAACTAAGATAAATTGTTTGCTAAAAAAAAAAAAAAAATCTAAAGCTTTGATCACTGACTAAAAAGATTTGATTTTTTTTTTAATGACTAGACCAAATAAAACCTTTAAATTGCTGTTTAAAGGATTGAACATACCAGGAAACAACCACATCAAATGATTTCAGTTGGCCTGGAGAACATCGTAGATCAACTAAGACAAATATCTGTTACTAATATCATAGTTAGGGTTTTGAATAATTAATAACAATTTATAAAATTGGAGTAATTGCCTATATATTTCTAGTGTGATATGTACATGCTTGAGGATATTAGTTGTTTCTTTTCTTTTCTCCTGAATCACATGAAAAATGCGGTAAAAATGTATGTCCAAGTCTACCTAAAATAAAACAAGGAAGCAAAGAAGCAAAACAATCTTGCCTATAAAACAGCCCACTTGGGTTTTTTTTTTTCAATAGACCGATATATTTTGATAGTTTTGAAAAACACTGCAAACTTTACAATAACAATTTGACACTATTGCTAAGTGAATATAACTATCCAAAACAAAATAACAACAGTAAGACACTATTCCTTGTCTTGTTAATAACATCCCCAGTGACAGTGACCTCACTGATAATCTAGGAAAGGAACAACTTTTGTGACTAATTTTATTATAGATTTTCTGTGAAAACATTCAGTATTTAGTTTCTATTTTATTCAATGGACATTGCTACGGGCCAAACTTTGTACCCCCAAATTCATATGTTGAATCCCTAACCCCCAATGCGTATTTGGAGATAGGGCTCTTGGGAGGTTATTAAGGTTAAACGAGCTCATAGGGGTGGGACCTAATCCAATAGGATTGGTGGCCTTGTAAGAGGAAGAGAGCAAGATCTTCCTTCCCATCCTCTTGCCATCTAAACACTCAGAAGGAAAGCAGCCAACTAAAAGCCAGGAAGATAATGCTCGCTAGAAACGAAATCTTGATCTTGGACTCCCCAGCCTCCAGAACTGTGAAAAATAAACAAATTTCTGTTGCTTAATCAATTCTGTCTGTGGTATCTTGTTAGAGCAGCCCAGGAGTAAACACACAAGTTCACACTTTATTCTTTTTTTTTTTTTTTTTTTTTTTAGTTTTTAAATGTTTTTTATTTATTCTTGGGACAGAGAGAGACAGAGCATGAGCAGGAGAGGGGCAGAGAGAGAGGGAGACACAGAATCCGAAAGCAGGCTGGAGGCTCTGAGCTGACAGCAGAGTCCAATGCGGGGCTTGAACTCAGGAACCAGGAGACCATGACCTGAGCCAAAGTTCGATGCTTAACTGACTGAGCCACCCAGGCACCCCACACATTCACACTTTAAATAGACAAGTACTTCTTCAATGTTTCTTATGAAAAATAGCCATGCCTCCACATTGCAGCTCTCCCCATGCTCCAATTCCCAATCACCAGAGCAGTGGTTCTTGACTAGGGAAAAACAACCTTCCCTCCACTGTCAACCCGCACACTGGGCCATTTGGCAATGTTCTGAGACATTTTGGTTATCACTAATGGAAGAAAGGAGAGAGAGTTGCTATTGACATCTGGTGGGTAGAAACCATGATGCTCTTTTTTTTTTTTTTTTAATTTTTTAATGTTTATTTAGTTTTGAGAGAGAGAGATACGGAGTGCAAATGGGGAGAGGCAAAGAGAGAGGGAGACACAGAAGCTGAAACAGGCTCCAGGCTCTGAGCTGTCAGCACAGAGCCTGACGTGGGGCTCTAACCCACGGACCGAGATCATAACCTGAGCGAAGTCGGACGCTGAACCGAATCACCCAGATGCCCCAAGGCCATGGCACCCTTCTGCAATGTGCTCTGCACAACAGTGATCTGACCCCAAATGTCAGTCATGCCCACGTTGAGGAACATTGACTTATAGGCACTTTTTTTTTTAAGATTTTATTTTTAAGTAATCTCTACACACAACATAAGGTTCAAACTCAATCTCGAGATCTAGAGTCTCATGCTTCGCTGACTGAGCCTGCTAAGCGTCCCAATCTAGGCAATCTCTTTTAAGCTATAACTTTTTAATGTTTGTCTTCAAATCTGTAAATAAGATGGTTGTTTTCCTGTTGCCTAATTTTCCTTTTAAAAATAGTGTAATCATTAAGGGACAATTCACATACACAACTGTGTATGTATATACATATGTATACTAAGGGTATAATTAAATGGTTTTTAGTATATTCCCAGAAAAGTACAACTATCACCATGGTCAATTTTCGAACATATTCATCACCTCAGAAAGAAACCCCTTACACTTTAGCTATCACTCTCTACCACTGCCCCTTCCTTTGTTGCCCCTCTGTCCAAGCCCTAAACAACTACAAATCTACTATCTGGTTCTATCAATTTCCCAATTCTTATTTTTAAGTTTATTTATTTATTTTAAGAGAGAGAGAGAGAGAGAATCCTATGCAGGCTCTGCACCGTCAGCACAGAGCCCAACGCAGGGCTCAAACTCATGAACCCCAAGATCACGACCTGAGCCAAAATCAGACGCTTAACGGAGGAAGCTCAATTTCCCAGTTCTCACGAATGGAATCATGAAATATGTGGACTCCTGTGACTGGCTTTTTTGACCTAGCATGTTTTCAAGGTTTATCCAGACAGCAACATGTTTCAATACTTCATTCCATTGTACAAATACGCCACATTTTGTTTATCCAATTCTTCCAGTGATGGACATTTGGGATGTGTTTTCATTTTTTGGCTATTATGGACAACGCTGCTATAAACATTTGTGTACAAGTTTCTGTGCGGACATATGCCTCCATTTCTCTTGGTTATATACCTAGAAGTACTGGGTCATATGGTAATTCTATGTTGAATCATTTGAGGAACTGTCAGCTGTTTTCCAGAGAACCTGCACCATTTTGCATTCCCACCAGTGTAGGTAAGAGTTCTGATTTCTCCACATCTTGGCCAGCACTTATCTTTTTGATCCTGGCCATCCGAGTGGGAGTGAAGTATTATCTTATTGTACTTTTAATTTGCATTTCCCTGATGATTAATGATGTTGAGTATCTATTCAAGTTCTTACTGGCCATTTGTGTATCTTTCTCGGAGAAATGCCTATTAAGATTTCTGTCTCTCGTCCTACCACAGCAATCCCCTTCAAGAACCTGCACACATAATGGAAGAGAATACAAACTGTACTCTTGTTAAATCAATGTTTTGTTGATACATTATTAGATTATAACTATGTAAACATTTATGACAGCTGAATCATCTAGTATATTATAATGTCATAACTGACCCCATCCCCCAGAATCATTAGCTTCTTGTTTTCTTCTCTGTACTTCTCAATACCACATCTCAGAACTCTTACTAAGTTGTTACTAATCTCAGGTCAATACATTAAAATCAATTTTGCCTTCTTGAATAAATCTCTCCTGGAGCCATCTGAAATACTATCTGGGAAACTCTGTTCACAATCACCTAGGATTTCCCTTCACTCTCTTATGTTGAAAACTGGTTTCTTGGGTCTCCTGACTTTGACTTCCTTGGCTTTCTCTCTTGCACTGGAAGAATGCATCTTCAGGACCTTCCCGAGCAAGTGTACACGGGAAACAAAACTGTTGAGAGTTTACTTCATTCTACCCTTCTATTTATTTGATAATTTGGCTGGGAAGAGACTTCAGCGTTGGAAATTATTTTGCCTCGGAGCTTGGAAGAAATGGGTTACTGCCTTCTAGTTTAGTACTGTTATTGCATAGTTCTGTGCCATTCTGACACTTGTCCTTTGTATGAAACTATTCTTTTTTTCTGAAAGTGTTTGGGATCTTCTCTTGGTCCTGGTACTGTAAAATTTAATAATTTAGTTTGAAACTTTTCATCCTTTTCCCTAGTCTTTCAATTCTAGAAAATATTATTTATTTTATTAATTTTTTCCTCTTCTTTGTTTTTTGTCTCCATCTGTTTGTCTTTTTGTTCTTTCACTGGAATTTACTTCACCCTATGTCCAACTCATCTAGTGATTTTTTTTTCTACATCACGTGTTTAACATAGACAACTCTTTTTCCTCTGATTTTTTTTTTTTTAAAGTTGTTTCATGACTGCCGTGAATCCTCTTATCTCTGAGGATATCAGCAAGTTTGTTGGTTTATTTATTTATCTTCAAGTTTTAAAATTTTAGTTAGTTAACATATGTGGTAAAATTGGGTTCAGGTGTAGAATTCAGTGATTAATCGCTTACATATAACACCCAGTGCTAAATATTTATTTATCCATCCATTTGTTGGTTTGGTGTCCTTGCTTCCATATAACCTCTGTTTTCTCTAAATTGCTTGTAATATGAAAACCTGGATTCTTCAATTTGAAATTTTTAAGTTTATTTATTTATTTTGAGAGAGAGAGAGAGCGTGCCCACCTGTCTATGAGTGAGGGGACCAATACGAGAGGGAGAGAGAGAATTCCAAGCAGGCTCCACACTGTCAGCACAGAGCTGGACTCAGGGCTGGAACCCATGAACTGTGAGAACATGACCTGAGCCAAATTCAAGAGTCGCATGCTTAACCGGCTGAGCCACCCAGGCACCCCTGAATTCTTTATGAAAGTCTTTCCTCAAATACTTGGTGAGACTTACAACTGTCTTTTCATATGTGAGACTGGGACACTAGAAGTTGACTAGAAACTCTAACTGGGAGTGGCTTCTCAACGATGGCCCTGCAGGGTGGTTTCGTTTGGCAGCTTTCTAAGAAAGTATAGCATCTTTCCTTTGGGCTGCTCTCACTCATTGCAGGACTTCTAATCTTTTTGTTAGGTCTAGCCTAGTGCCAGCCTCTGTGAGTGCAGAGCGAAAGTGAGCTGGAATTTCAACCTGCTCTAGTAACATTTCTGTTCATCTCCAGATTTTTTAGAAGTTACCCTTCCTTTCAACTGTGCCTGATATGCCACAGTCAGAAAGCCTGTGTGTTATCCTCTACAAATAATACACTTTAACTGTTCTTATGATATAGAAAGCGGCAGACATCTAGTTGTAAAGAAGGGCAAGGAGTCTGCCGTTGACTTCTTAAACAGTCTTTCGACAAATCTTCCTGTATTAAATATATGTATTTGTGTTTTTGTATAATAGACAATTTGATAGAATTTTGTAGTGTTTCAATAGTTGAATGGGCAAAATAAAATCCACAGAGAAAAATCTGACCTTTTGAAAGCATCACTTGAAATAACATATGATAACTCACCCTAGAAAGGAGACAGAAGATACAGGATTTTTGTTCCTGTCACAGATTGTGTCCATAACTTTTCATTATAGTTATTTGATCTTATAATCAACTTAAATGCCTGTCTCTCTCACTTGACTGTAAATTCCTAAAGAGCAAGGTTTAGGTGGTAATTTATGTTTTCATATGTATTTCTGCCTCTACACCACTATAACTGATCTATGGTGGATGTTCAAAAACTTTTGACCAAGTTACTAAATTATAAATTCATATTATAACCAGATAAATAATGGAGAAATTTAAACAATAGCCTTTTTGTGCTTTATAAGTCCAAAAATGAGCGAGGCTTTATGTATGTACAAACAATAAAAAAGTTAACCAGTCCTGAGGCTTCGGGAAGGTTATTTCCCATGTTAATATGGGTCACAGTGTTTCCCAATTGTATCTACTTGTAGGACTGGTAGAAGAGACTATATACAAATTATTTTTGCATAGTCTGTGCTTAATAAGCAGTAGTTATTATTATTGATGGTCTTGCACTGATAAAACACATGGATGGAGTGACATTGGGTGTGCGGAAACTGAGACAAATAGATGTAAAGTGATCTGGACAAGTCAACCAAAAAGAAAAAAAAAAAAATTTCGTCTTATATGCCGTAGTTAATTCCCATGGATACTCCAACATACTGACCTTATTATTCCAAAAGCAATGATAAGATAAAGTTAAATAGGTTTTTCTTTGTGTCTTAGGAAAGATAAAAAGTCAAATCCATTAGTAGCTACAAGTACTAAAATACTTTGTGATTCTAAGGAGGTTGTGTATGTGTCTGGACTAATGTAAACTCAAGTTTGTATTTTGGGTCACTCAGTTTGATAGAGTTCCAACTCCTATCAACCTCTTAACAAGCTCCTTTGTAAAGAGAAGTTTGTGATTTAATGGCTCTAGAAATTTAAGGTGATAGATATGTAAAAATGCTTGTGGGGAATCAACAAGCCAAGACCTTCTATTGTAACTTAATAGTAAAATGAATTCCAGGGCACCTGTGTGGCTTAGTCGGTTGGACGTCAGACTTCAGCTCAGGTCATGATCTTGCGGTTTGTGAGTTTGAATCCCGCATTGGGCTCTGTGCTGACAGCTCGGAGCCTGGAGCCTGCTTTGGATTCTGTGTGTGTGTCTCTCTCTCTCTGCCCCTCCCCTGCTTGTGCTCTGTCTCTCAAAAATGAATAAATGTAAAAAAAAAAAAAAAAAATTTTTAAATAGTAAAATGAACTCCTTTTGGCAAAAGACGACAGAAATGGGAAGAGGTGGGGGAAATTGGTTAAGTAAGGCTCTTTCCCTAAGCATGTGAATAACTTTTTTTCCCTGGACTTGTCCTTTACGCCTATAAAATGGTGCACTAAACAATGTTGACTTCAGAATTGTAAATAACACCCCCATTTTTGCTAGGCTATCATAGAAATAAAAACACAAGCTGAAACTTCAGGATCAGGATATTTATACCACTCTTGTTTCAAACTTTTTGATCAGTTTCAACTTTCAACTTTAATTAGGTCAATAATTCTTTAGTCATTATATTTTCCATTTAGCCTTCCTTCTTAAAAATCTTTAAATTGTTGCTTTCTCTTTCCTCTTTCATTGAGTAGGTTCCTTTCAGAATAAAGACATTAATAAAAACAATCCTATAGAGTACCAATTAAATTATTTCCTAAGGCTTCATAAGACATTTTGGAAATAGGCACTGCATAATTGGCTTATAGAAGACACTAACACTTTAAGGGCCTTTAATGGCAGGCAGCTGGTTAAAGTATGTTTAAATGGACTCTACAAATTCCTTATATTGTTTCCTTCCTTACCTCACCATTTATTTAAAACCCTAATTACAGATAACTGAGAACTATAGTGCTTAAATAAATCCAGTGTGTGTCCTATCAAATAATATTGTTCAGAAATGGTGTTACTTCTTCATTCGAGCACTGACATACATAAATAATAATCAGTTTTAAACCCCACAGTGATGAATATTTACTGGTATGATTTCTAAGATACTACAGAGGTGCATTTGGGAGGCATGAGAGGTTCCTCGATGAGAGAAAGCATTCTGCTGTACTGAGTTCACAATTCACAGTTAACGTAATAAGTGCCAGATACCAAGCTCCTACATGTGTACTTTGTCCTAAGTGCTTTATGTGCATTACCTTATTTAACCATGACAACAATTCAATATGGTGTATACTAATTATTTTTCTCCATTTTACTCATGGGAACACTGAGACTTAAGGTTTACTGCCTATACACAGGTAGAGCTGATGTTCTAAGACGAGGGCCTCTGAATCTAAGCCCTGAAGATGGTTTTCTTCAACTAAGCCAGTAGGGTCTCATGCTGTGGTTTCATACATGTACCACATGGCTACCATGTGCTTTCATGGCTCCTTAGAGTAGTTATGTGTTTTTCAATCCATGATTCAATAGTTTCCTTGACTTGGACCAAAGATGTTAACTGATCAAATCAAAAGCTTTACTTTTTTTTCTAATTACATGCAAAATTAGTCTACTAGATAAAATCATTTTCAAACTTAAATTGGTGCTAGCTAATAATACTACCAGTTGAAAAAATTTAATGAGCTTGTATCATAAATACACTAATAGGAAACTCACGATCCACTGACTTTGCTAAATCCAACAACTTACTATGACTTGCTGCGCCAGAAATGCATATTTGAAGATGTGCTTTTATCACACATCATCTACCCAATTTCATGTTTGGAAATGGGATCCCCGACTGAGTAAAGTCTACAGGGGGCATGATCCAAATAGAATTAC
Organism: Puma concolor; assembly: GCF_028749965.1. Taxonomy (NCBI): domain Eukaryota; kingdom Metazoa; phylum Chordata; class Mammalia; order Carnivora; family Felidae; genus Puma; species Puma concolor. The sequence continues at coordinate 82,556,194 of NC_141668.1, read as the reverse complement.
ATTCATTTGCTAAAATGGCAAATGTTCATTTTTCTTAAAACTTTTGAAGTCAGGATAACCCCCTTGGGGCTATGGCTTCACCCAGTTTCCAGTCCTATCCAATTTGGGTCCATCCCCCCAGGCTGCAGAGATGTGTATCAGGCCCTCCATAATGACAGAAGTCTCCCTCCAACCTCCAAATGCCCATTGATTTTTCTTGAAAGCTTTTCAAGCCTCTATTAAACCTGTAGTTTTATTTCCAGTATGATACCCCTTCTTAGGCAAAAATTTTTGTTCAGCCCTTCTGGGTCAAAACAGTTCAAGAAAAGCAGAAGCAAAAAATGGTAGAAAGAGGGACCATAGTGGAGAAAATAAACACACGGGCCAACAAGAGTCAAAGTGGGGCCAGTATAGAACAGTGCTGACTTCTAGGTATTAAGGACTTATGACACAGTTCCCTTCCTTCCCTTTAGTGCAGATAGGCTAGGAGAAAACTATGTTAAAAAACCATTTTCTAGTAATACACCAGATATATACATATAAGTATTTCTAAGATGGCCAGTGTTATATGTATCAACTTTGGACATTGGATGGTACAGAACTACATGCTTATATTTTATGTTTTACGTTTTCATTTTAGAAACAAAAGTTCCAATGTCAGCCAATGGAATTAACTGTATTAGTATTTTATACTATTCCACAAAAGCACCAACATTTATGGGTGTCTGTCACCCGAACAATACAGGCTTACTGGATAATTTGATAACTTAGGTATATGAATACTAGGTATTTGATGGAATATGTTAAAGATGCATTGCTGTATGTGCGTGTTGGGAGGGTGGAAGGAAGGAGAATGTAGTGACAGCAGAACTAGAGTAGGGTTAGTAGCAGAGTAGGGTGTGGGAAGAGGCAGGGAGGGTGTCTCGTAAAGAGACAGGTGTCAGTTTCTTGGAGGGAAGAGAGTAAGAACTGGCAAGATGAAGACCAAAACAAAAAAGACCAACGATTCCTGAGACAATTTTACTCACAAGTCTCAAACATGCATTTCTGTTTTCTCCATTTGCTCATTTAGATTTCACTTTAGTGTCAATATCCAGTATGTTACTTTGTATCAATATCGTTGTGTACTTTGAAATCACTCTTCATCAGTGTCCCTCAAGCTTTTCAGTGCTGCTCTCTGAGGCCAGAGAAAGATCTCATTATCCTATATAGTGTCACATTCTGATGAAGAATAAACCAGTGATAAATTAATACAGTGCACATTCAAGTTATATGGGATGTATCTCCTTAGCAACAAAGATATGGCAGGTGTGTGTTCAAAACACAAAACACATTAGTTAAGGTAAATGTTACTGAATCCTAAGTCAAAATTCTATTAATGGAGATGTTTATATCACTCAAAGTTGTTTGAACAAAAAGTGCATGACAAAATAAATTGAAAATGAAATTAGGGAAGCATAATGTCTGATTATGAAACAACAATGGCAGCAATTGAAAACTATAAGCAACCCAAAAAGAGGCTGAGAGCTGTCCTACCTAAAATTTTAACCACCTGCCCATGTGAGTATACCCTAAGAGTTTGTAAAAAAAGTTTCAAATGTTAATTGGAGTCAAATGTTCTTCTTAGAATACTGAATTAGAGTCCTGAGTATATTCTAATAGATATTATAATTTTATTCATGAATAAATAATGTATACAAATATAGTTTTATTGTGAATAAATTTGTAATATTTATGACTTTTATTTATTTTATTCATGAATAATTTATATAGTTTACTTTTTTGTAAACTTCAACAAGTCATATTTTAAGTTATTTTTAATGTTTATTTATTTATTTTGAGAGACAGAGAGAGGAAGAGAGAGCATGTGTGTTTGAGTGGGGGAGGGGCTGACAGAGAGAGCAAGAGAGAGAATTCCAAGCAGGCTCAGCGCTGTCAGCACGGAGCCTAACGTGGGGCTCCATTTCATGAAATGTGACATCATGACCTGAGCTGGAATCAAGAGTTGGACCCTGAAACGAATGAGTCACCCAGGTACCCTATATTTGAGGTTTTTTATTTGATTTATTTTTTAAATATTTCTTTTTGAGAGAGAGAGACAGAGAGAGCACAAGCAGAAGAGGGGAGGAGAGAGAGGGAGACACAGAATCCGAAGCAGGCTCCAGGCTCTGAGCTGTCAGCACAGTTGGATGCTTAACTGACTGAGCTACCCAGGTGCCCCAGAGGTTATTTTTAATTAACATTTAAACAAAGTCAAAAATCACAGTACATTATGTACCCACAGGTACCACATAAGGTTTGAGATGCTAAGACCAGTTCATCGTCAGTGATCTATAACCTTCCCTGGTTTTCTTCATTTGCAAAATTGTTGCTAAAATTTTAGCAAAAAGCCTAGACTTCATGCAAAAATATCATCAATCCAATTTTTGTATGAATGTGACTTCTCATCAAAATAGAATCACCTATTATGTTATTTTCACAGCCTAACTAAGGAAGGTGACTCATGGTAGTTTGGTTTGACTGGTCTACTATAGTCAGACACACTTTGCTACAACCACCCCCAAAATGAAGAATGTATGGTATTATTATATTCTTATCAAATTATGTCTAAAGATTTATGTTTAACCTTAGAAAACTGGCTACTTGCCAAAATCTCTTGGTTGTTGCTAGAGGTGGTTATTAGGTTTGTCTAACACAGACCCAGGCCAAGGCAAATTTTCTTCCACCCACAAAATTTCAGAGGGGTATATCCTGCCTTTTAGTTGCCAGGTGAGGCAAACTGCCAGACTCCAGTAGGCTTACTCAGGCAGACGTATGAAAAACTTCGCCCACTCTGATGCTAGAGTAATCATCAATCTTTCAACAGAAAATAAAACACGTAAGAAGGAGGAATTGGTAGCATTTCCCAGTCTGGATGAGGCTGCCAGATCCACATGGGTGAACTCTCCTCCCCTCGGTAGAATATCTTCTTCCATTTCTGGCTCCAGTGAGTCCAAGATGGGCTCACAAGCCAGAACTTTAGTTTCCTTTACTTCCTGTCTTTGTTCCAGGATTAATCTTTCTCTACTCCTCCTTTAACATATCATGTCTATTCCCCAGGTTTTTCCTTTCTCCATTTTCTTACCTATGTTTAAGAGCTTTTGGAGGAATGGAGAACTAGGATGGACTTGATACGTTCTCACACCCACACTGATGCTGTAAATCTGCAGGTAATTACAAACATTTAATTAATTTAAGTTTGCTACACCTTAGAGCCCTACTTTAAGTTCTTCATTGCTTGCTAGAAACAAGTCAATGTATAAAGGTTTGTGATTTACTCCTTTCCAAGATTTTGTTTTTATTTTTATTTTTTAGAAATTATGAGTATTACAGTACTCTATTTAGGCACACAAAATCTCATTATTTATCTAACTAAAATTATATATGACTACACTTTCACTAAAAAGGAAGGAGGAGCTTCAGTTTAATGCACTACTGAGACTCCTTTCCTCTCTACAGAGTCTTGAGAGGATCCTTTCGGTCTTTCATATCCAGACATATTATTTAGTCTTTGATCCACACTTACCGCTTCTAAAATAATTGTGGTTCCAAGCTGCAGAGTTCCTTAATAGGCTGTCCTTCCTTCTGGTGTTTCTGAAACTTGGGCATTAAAAATTCTTACTGAGGCTGAGAATCCTACTGCCTAGAACACTAAGCGCTCTCTCTCTAAGTTAACCACACAGCCTATTTCTCTTACAACTGATCACCTCCCCAGAGACAGAAAAATGAGGCAAGTATGTGTCCCCACTATTCCTAGGATGCCCTAACTCCCTGGACCTTCTAAGCTAAGGACTCTTCTCACTCATAAGTTCAACCCCTACCTCTCTCAGTCTAGACATTAACCCTCAGTATTTTAGGTTTGGGAAAACACAAGCCAGGAAGAGGGCTGACCTTTGTCTGGTAACTTCTTTAATTCCTAAGACAAAGGAATATAAAAGTGTGGCTACCTTCTGGGAATTTAGGAATATAAAAATAGAACAAAACAGAAACTGTATCTCATTTTAAGCTGTATTTATTTTCTCACCAAATAATGGAAATTGTCAATAATGGAATTTACATTCTACCACCTAAAGAATCAATTTTCCAGGCATGTGGAAGCATTGTAATCAATATCCACACCCCACCAACGTGTCTTTGTAAACTTCTTTCATTTATGATGTATTTTATCATGCTATCTTATTTAATCACTCAACGAACCAGTACTACCCTCATTATCTCTAAATATTCAGGTATTGTGGTTACATAGTCTACAGGATACAGCTAAGTATAAGACTATCAGATGTACCTGAGTTAGAACCCTGATTCTACCACTTATTAGTCTGATAATCAAATCAAATTATTCTTTTCCAATTTTTGACATTTGTCACTATTTACTTTCCTTGACACACAGTCTAATACAACCTCTTTAATGATGTATTTTTACATTTTTACCTGTTTGATTTTTATCCCATTTCTATCAGTAAAAATTAATGCACATTGTGCTTTAACTATTTCATCAATTCCCACTGAATCATAATTTCCCTGTTTGTATATCTAATCTATCTTATCTATCGTATCTTTCTTTAATCCCATATCCATAGAACATTTCCCCCAATATCACTATCAAACATAAAACAATATTTAAAAATGAGTTAATCCACTTTTTTCCCCATCTTCTGCTAGATCCCAGACAAACGTCTTATAAGTTCTAAGTTTCCCTTTAGTGTCAACAAAGTGAATGTTTTCTCATTTTCCTAGAATATGATCTTCATGAGGTCAAATTCAATTCTCTTCCCCCGTTTTGTTCTCTGCATTCCTTGCTTTACCAATTTCACCTCAACAATGAATGGTAAATAATCAGATTTAGTAGCAGTTTTCATATTCAAAATCAATGTCTTTTTAGTTTAATCCAAATGAACTCAATCATCCACACTATTAATATTGACATGTCTGGACACCCTCCCTCTATTCTGCAGAGATTTACTCTAGCCCATTATCTTTGTAAAGCAAAGACCACAGTTTTATTTACACTATTTGAGGTTACACTTGAGTCAACCCATAGAAAATATGTTAAAGAAATATCCAGAGCCAAGAAAACCAACTGTCTGCATTTATCCAATCCCCCTTCAAAGTTAAACAAATATGGTATTGAATATGAAGGTCAATGATCACTTAGAGAAGGGGCAACACCCACATTCACAGTTGTATAAGATAGATGATACTTTGATCACTGCTTTGAAGGACTGATCAAATTGTTAATATCTTCAAATGGTAATTCTATTCAATTCCCATAGGCTAACTTCTGAATCCCTGTGCATATGTGATATATATAATGTACACAAGCACGATCAGGCAACACTTCACTTTAGCATTTTATATTTATCCTTTCAAAATCGGGGAAAGTAGAGCGCTCTTGCTCTTTCTTCTCCTTTTGTTGATTCTTTATAAATTGGGGCGAATCTTTTCCAAAAAGTAAATATAATAACATATTCTAAGGGTGAACAAGAAGTTACTATTGGACATTCCATTCATTCCGTTCATTTATTCAGGAAACATATGATCTTTTAAGTGATTTTTTTGGTTTGTTTTGTATTATAGAATAGCCACCAGCTTCAGTACCTCACACTCTCTATTATTACATTCTGAGAGATTCTAATGAGAAAATACTTAAAAGGGCAAAAATAAAATATCTCAAAATATAATTCCTTTACTTAACATTCCTTTATCATCTACCATCAGAGATTCATTTTTTAATCAGGTAGTTTGGAGGAGTTGACTAGGAGAAACTCCAACTATTTCTTAGGATCAATAATCCTCAACATTCCACAAAAGAACTGGAAAATATATACAAAGACAAATTGACAACAACAAAAAAATGTAAACAGCCCAACAGAAAACCAGCGTAAAAGATGATTGGACTTTCACCAAAGAGGAAATAAAAGCATCAATACATAAGAAAAGTTTTCAGCCTTATTACTGACAAAATTATAACAATTCAGAGGTTCAATGAGTCTTCATTTTAGACTCACCATATCGGAAAAAATAAAGATATAAGATAATGCTACTGTTGATGAATATGTGAATCAAAAGGAATGCTCTGGAACCATCAAAGACCCTGAATAGCCAAAGTAATGTTTTGAAAAGCAAAGCAAAGTGAGACGCATCACAATTTCGTCTGTATTACGAAGCTGTAATCATCAAGATAGTGTGGTACTGGCACAAAAACAGACACAAAAACAATGGTACAGAATAGAGAACTCAGAAATGGACCCACACCTGTATGGTCAACTAATCTTCAACAAAGTTGTAAAGAATATCCAATAGAAAAAAAAAAAAAACAACAGTCTCTTCAAATGGTGCTGGGAAAACTGGACACTGACATGCAGAAAAATGAAACTGGACAGCTTTCTTACACCATGCACAAAAATAAATGCAAAATGGATGAAAGATCTAAATGTGAGATGTAAAACCCATCAAAATCCTAGAGGAGAACCCAGGTGGCAACCTCTTTGACCTTGATTGTAGCAACTTCTTACTAGACACAGCTCTAGAGGCAAGGGAAACAAAAGCGAAAATGAACTCTTGGGACTTTTTTTGTTTTTGTTTTTGTTTTTTTTTATCAAGATAAAAAGCTTCTGCACAGCAAAGGAAACAATCAACAAAACTAAAAGGCAACTGACAGAATGGGAGAAGATGTTTGCAAATGACATATTGGATAAAGGGCTGGTATCAGAAATCTCTAAAGAACTTACCAAACTCAACACCCAAAACACAAAAATCCAATGAAGAAATGAGCAGAAGACATGAACAGACATTTCTCCAAAGAAGACATACAAATGGCTAACAGACACATGAAAAAATGTTCACCCTCACTCATCATCAGGGAAATACAAATCAAAACCACAATGAGATACCACTTCACACCTGTCAGAAGAGCTAAAATTTAACAACTCAGGAAACAACAGATGTCAAGGATGTGGAGAAAGGGGAACTCTCTTACACTGTTTGTGGGAATACATACTGGTGCAGCCACTCTGGAAAACAGTATGGAGGTTCCTCAAAAAGTTAAAAATAGAACTAACCTACGAACCAGCAATTACACTACTTGGTATTTATCCAAAGGATACAAAAACACTGATTCAAAGGGGCACATGTACCCCAATGTTTACAGCAGCACCTTCGACAATAGCCAAGTTATAGAAAGAGCTGAAATGTCTATCAACTGATGGATGGATAAAGAAGATGTGGTAAATATTTATACAATGGAATATTATTCGACCATCAAAAAAGAATGAAATTTTACCATTAGCAATGATGCGGATAGAACTAGAGTATATTACACTAGGTGAAATAAGTCAGTCAGAGAAAGAAAAATACCATATGATTTCACTCATATGTGGAATTTAAGAAACAAAACAGATGAACTTAGGGGAAAGGAAGGAAAAATAAAATAAGATAAAACAAAGTGGGAGGCATAAGAGACTCTTAACCATAGAGAACAAACTGAAGGTTGCTGGAGGGGAGGCAGGAGGAGGGATGGGCTAAATGGGTGATGGGAATTAAGAAGGGCACTTGTTGTGATGAACACAGGGTATTCTATGTAAGTGATTAATCACTAAATTCTATTCCTGCAACCAATACTACACTATATGTAAACTAACTTGAATTTAAATAAAAATTTGGAAGAAATTTAAAAAAAAAGTTTGTGGCTAAGTGTGTTCCTTTTTCCTTTTTTTCCCCCCAGTCACTTAAATGGGTTTGAAAGAACAAACTACCTGATAAAAGTCACAGCATCTTTTCCCCACTATAGAGATAAATGTATGTGTTTTATCAGCTAAAATGATCTATAACTGAATTATATCTATCTTCTTTGCTATTTACTACCCATCTCTCTCACCAGAGGCAGATAGGTTCCCCATATAAGAAGCTGAGGTTCTCCATATAAGAATACTGAGCTCACAACAGTACAGTCATGAGTTGCCCAGGTTGCAGTGCAAATCCATGAAAGAATCAGCTCATATGACTTTTACAGATGCGAAGACCCCTAGAGATACCTAGGCTTACCCGTTTTACACATGAGGAGACTGGATCTCCTTCTTGCATCCTTATGATGCGTTCTCATTTTTTTTTTTTTTTTCTGGGATATACTAACTTCTCCTACCATGTGTTAGCAAATTCTATTTGATTTTCATTACTAAATTTATGTAACAATTATATTTATGATTCTTCAATTATACGTATTTGAATTAAAATGAATCGGGGCGCCTGGGTGGCGCAGTCGGTTAAGCGTCCGACTTCAGCCAGGTCACGATCTCGCGCTCGGTGAGTTCGAGCCCCGCGTCAGGCTCTGGGCTGATGGCTCAGAGCGTGGAGCCTGTTTCCGATTCTGTGTCTCCCTCTCTCTCTGCCCCTCCCCCGTTCATGCTCTGTCTCTCTCTGTCCCCAAAATAAATAAACGTTGAAAAAAAAAAATTAAAAAAAAAAAAATGAATCTTACCTAATTTTCACTGGGCAAGTAAAGTAATTTTTGTTAATCTATAATTAAGACATAAAATCAAAACAATCACTACTATACATTTTAATAGAAGTATTAATAGTTTATATTAATATAGCTCAATCAATTAGCAAAGCACATTAAAATAGGATTGTATTATAATAAACGTTCTTATTATGGGAAAACAATTTAATTTAATTTATTATTATTTTTTTAACGTTAGGGGAACCTGGATGGCTCAGTCAGTTAAATGTCCAACTTCAGCTCAGGTCATGAAGTCTCGGTTTGTGAGTTCGAGCCCCACATTGGGCACTGTGCTGACAGCTCAGAGCCTGGAGCCTGCTTTGGATTCTGTGTCTCTCTCTCTGCCCCTCCCCATTCACACTCTGTCTTTCTTGCCAGCCAGGGAGGGTCGGAGAGAGAGGTAGACAGAATCCGATGCAGGATCCAGGCTCTGAGCTGTCAGCACACAGCCAGACATGGGGTTCGAACTCGCGAACCATGAGATTATGACCTGAGCCAAAGTCGGACGCTAAACAGACTGAGCCACCCAGACGCCCCTAAGAAAATGATTTAAAATAAATACTAATTCACTATATAATTTCAATGCTCATTATTACTTCCAATTCAAAAATATTAAACAGTGTTCAATAATTATCATGTCAATTATTAAAGAACTCCCAAGGGATACAATTATTTTAAACAAACATTAGCTAATATTTGACAGATTATTCAAGAAAGTTATTTCACAAGTTTCTATAAATTAAAATAAGTTAAGTTCTATACTTTATGTCAGTAAGATGCTAACAGTTGTACGATGGGAAAAATATATTCCTATTTCCTCCTATTCTTCTGAAAAATAAATTACTATGGCTGGTCGCTGGCTGTCTCTTTAGAATAAAGTTTAGCTAATTAAATGTACACTCTTCTATTCTCTGTCTTCCTCAATTAAAAACTATTCTGGAAGGAAGCTGTGAGGCAAACTCTAGCTTAATTCTAGGGAACAAAGCATTATCACTTCATTCAAAATGTATAAAGTAGTATTCAAAAATAATTAGTTTATTTTTACATCTACATAAAGTTGTTAAACTCAGTAAGATGGCTTTTCTATACCAACATCATTTAGAGGGATAACCTTTTTTTTTTTCTGTGAACCCAAGTTATACGAAAAATTGAGGTTCTTGTCCAAATAAGCCCTCCATTTAAGTAGTTACGTAAGATATATTTCTATTAACTTTCATAATATTTGTAATTTAACAATCTGGGAAGGTAGATGTATTGTAAACAATGTTAATAAATGGTGGGGGGGGGGGGAGCCTTGAGGTAAATTAAGCCATTGAAAAAGAAAAAGACAAACATTTGAAGATATTATCAGTGATGGTTAATTCTGTGTGTCAGCTTGACTGGGCCATGGGATGGGCAGACATTTGGTCAAACATTATCCTGCCTCTGTCTATGAGGGTATTTCTGGATAAGATTAACATTTGAATTGGTAGACCTAGTAAAGCAGATTGTTCTCCTTAATGAGAGTGGGCCTCATCCAATTAATTAAAAACCAGAATAGAACAAAGATGCTGAGTAAGAGAGACTTCACTGATCTCACGAGTTGAGCTGAGATATGATCTGACTCTACGTATGTTTTTTGCCTTTGGACTTGAACTGAAAAATTGGCGCTTCTTGAGTCTCAAGCCTACTGATTTTCAGACTGAAATTATATCATCTCTCTCCTGGGTCTCCAGCTTGCCAACTGCAGATCTTGAGACTTCTCAGCTTCCATAATTACATGAGCCAATTCCTTATAATAACTCTCTGTCTTTCCTTCTATCCATCCAATTGGATCTGTTTCTCTGGAGAACCCTAACCAATATATCACCAAAGGTGTCCTCTTATACCATAAGTAATAACTCAGGTAGTAAAGTTGAAAAAATACCAGCCTTGATTTTTCAAAACAACATATTTTCCACATTGTTTTAATTTATAGGACTAGCACCAAGATTTTACTGAATAACTTTTTTGTGGTCTTCTGTGCTACTGGTATATGGTTTCAAAAGACACATATAGGACTATTTAAAGAGCATTTCTTTAGCAGTTTCCCTTTAAAATATAAAATGTGGCATTTGGGGAGGGAAAGATAGTTATAAAAATATACATTTATCCACTTTTCAAAAATTGCAGTTGTCAAATTATAAAGCAGGAAAACAATAATAGAACCACACTAATATTAGAAGAGATGTATTCCAGATGGGTTTCTTAAATTATGACTATATTTCAGAACTGAACTCACAATTTTAATACATTTTAAATAAAATTATAGTTGGGAATCAATGCTATCATGATAAGCCACAATAAAATGAATAATCCTTCTATTTTAGCATTCTACAAATGGAAGATCAAAACTCTTACCTTTAGTATTATTGCTAATGACTAATAATGTGTCGTGTCTACCTTATTTTGGCTTACAGGTTTCAAATAAAGTGTAAATTTAGCCAGCTACATGGTTAGTTGATGATTGAAGCCCGTTTTGGTTTAATAATCACAAGTAAGCATCAATAATTATTGCTGTTCTTTGTATCAATTTTGATGTAGCAAAACAGTATTAGACTTGGAACCAGAGAACCTTGGAACAAGAGAACCAAATCTTCACTGGAACAGTTGCTGGCTATGATACTACAGAAAGGTCATACTTTTGAGTCTTAGTTTCCTCTTCTATATGATGATTCTTCTCTCTGATGGTATTTGATAGAATTATAAGACAAACTGTATATATTTTACATATTTATATACATTTATAATATATATAAATACATATACATATATTCAATTTACATATACACCTATATGCATACATATATTTGGATATAAAAGACTCTAGTATTGTGCCAAGATAAAAAGCAATCATTAATGGAAACTCAGTCTTAATGGTTTAGTTAATCCATATTTGCTTTAACATTATAAAAATTATTACTTTTAGAAAACAGCATTTTCAAAGTAGGAAAAACTGTGGTGTCCTGCTTAGCTCACCTAATTGTCTTTCATGTAAAACAACTGATAATAATAAAAATGAATCTTGTCCATAGAAATGCAATTTCATTGTGAGAGTTGGTATGCAATTGATTATTGCCTTAAGGAGAGATGCTTTGCATGTAATCCTAAATTCATGTCAAAGTTCCTTATTGTCCATACATGTATGGTTCTTAGAATTTCCTTTTGAACTAGTAAGATAATATCTTATTAGATCTCTCTTAAAAAATGAGTTGAATTAATCTTTGATACATATTGATTTAATACTTACATGAGAGAGACTATAAGTTAAAAAAATGTTGTTTAAAACTCCTCTGCATTTTAAAGAAATTGTATTATCTATATACCAATGAAATTTGCACTGTAGAAAATAATTTTTCAGAAGTCTATTTTGAGCATAAAATTTTGTTCCTATTGTATCTTTTTAACTCTCACATTTGATCTTTTCTGAAGTGTGTAATAGAGTGTCAAACATATGGACTGGGGTAAACTAATATTGTCAATTGCATAATATGCTTCCAAAGCATAGTTTTCTAAAAATGATGTAAAGACACATGATAAACTATGATTTAATTTACTAGAAATTACTAATCTAAAAATCCTAAAGAAAGTATTATATATTATATATGATATGGACATTTTCATGTCCTTTAATTGTATCCATTAATTGTTCTAAGGAAGTAGAAATATTCTCATAGAAGTAACAAAACCAACAATGAATGTGTATTTGCCAAACTGTACAAAATGGACAGTGTGAAAATACAGGATAAATTGAGAGTTAACCATACTTTTTCAACATGACAGGTGTGAGAACTCACCTTGATCTTCAAAATAACAATCCATTTTAAATGGGTTTTAATATTCCACAAATTAAACGAGAAGGTTTACTCACAGGAAACATCATTCATTCCTTTATTGTTTCTTTATGATAAAAACATTGTTTTCTGATTCCCTTGGGATTTTGACTGCCTACCTCTCTGTTGAGCTTCTAAAATAATTTCACAGTAGAATTTTCAGGTTTTTGCAAACGCTTCAATTTTCTCTTTCCTGTTTTTCAACCTTGCCTGCCTCCTAATCCCTGATCATATTCTTCCCTCTGGCAGGCAACTTCCTTCTTAACACCCTGTCCCTCAAGGAATCAATTGACGCTTTGAATTAAGCTGCTTTTTTTAAGCATATGCCCTTTGCGAGAGCACCCTATTACAATCTCATGAGCTCTCACAATAACGAGATGATAGCGTTTTCAATTCACTCTGGAAATTGTGTGTCAATCTTACCTGCAGCTGCATAATGACAAACTGATTTTAAAAGTTCAGCTATTCGTTTGGGGAAAGTATTCCATCAGTACACTAACAAATGATATTTTGAGATATCCTACTGCTTGTGTGCATAGCATCACTGATTTTATAGTAAAAAAAAAAATTTAAAAATGGATATTTTAGCTTAGATAAGTGGAGAAGCATACTAATTAGAATCTAAGGATTGAATTTTCCACCAGGTTTCAGCCAAAAAACCCCTCTTGGGAGAAAACTATAGACAAAGTCCCCACTAAGGTCACTATTAACATGGAGCCCTGGTGGGGAGGGGGCATGTGGTCCATGGCTTCTATCAGACTCCTACGTACACATTAGGAAAATGCAGTGCCACAGGATAACCAAGCATATGATGCATAATTCATCAGTCTGATATTCAGCATTTTAGTTAGAATTGAATATGCACATTTGAAATGAAAGCCTTTCAGAGGAAATAGTTGAAAAAGAACATTTTCAAAAGAATAATATAAAACCACAGAGTTTTCTTAATCTTAAAGTTGAAAACAATCTTGGAGGATGATTTCTGGTTACATTTGGTATCATTTTTGGTGATTTTTTTTTTTTGGTTGAACATTTTAAATTGAAAAGGGCCTGATTTTTCCAAACATGGACTCTAAACTGCATTTCTACAATGTGTGAGATGATTGTGTAAACATATTTGCCCACAGGGCTCTGGCTTCTGCCCAGAACCATTCTGAATCCCAGGTACGCAGCCAGGGCGGCAGGTAGTAGTAGGCAGAGTGGACTTTCTAAAATCTCCTTTTCCTGTCAAATGTATAAAATGACCACTACAGCAGGAGCAGTATCTTAGAAAGGCATATTCTATCCAAACTATTCCTTGAGACTGGCAGACATTGACTGTTAAAACGGGATACCTTATTCCAGAGGACCCTTCTTATAGAACACAGCTTGTCTGTAGCAAAGGGCATTTGGTTTCAGGTGACAAAAGGGCCTTCTTCAACCTTTAGGAAAGCCTATTATTTGCAACTGACTGCATGGAAATATGTCCTTAGGTTCTAGTGTGGGTTTTTGGTAGCATGAAGCAAAGACATAACCCATCTCTCTCCAAAAAATAGAGGGGAAAGTTATTCGATAGATCCTGGAAAATCTTAGAATACTCCCAGAAGAGGAAGTAATGTAGAGCTAATTTCACGGACACAGGAAAGTCATCTGAAACAGAGGAGCTGCTCTCAAGGATGGTATTACACATCTTCTGAGCTCTCCTCTCTACCTACTGACTTGCTTGTTTACTCGTGGTTTCCACTTCCTTGTGATTTTGGTGGAATCAGTTCCCTTCAGAGCTCCAGTGTTCACTGCGGACAGGCATCCTTCTATGCCTCAGTTCAGATTCCTGAGAATCAGAATCTGGTCCTTAGACAGCTTGTGAATTGAGTAAACTTGCAATCAGGGACAGTGTTACAGATACAGTGATGAACAAGACAAAGTCCTTCATGTGAACCGCATGGAGCTTACAGTGTTATGATTATCACTTGTAATGGGACATAGTCTTTTAAAGGTCATAGGACTGTGGAAAGGAAAACTTTTCCATGAATGGGCTATAGACAAACAAGCAATGAAATAAATCCCTAGTAGAAGTTGCCCGCAGCTATTTCTCTTGCCATTGGTTTACCTCTGCCACTACTGTTTTTGCTTGTATTGTTGTGTTGACTTTTTTACTCAAAACCTCTTACTCATAACCAGGTACACTCAACGCCAGTGTGGTTTCCAGACCAGCAGCTGCAGTAGCAGCTAGGAATTTATTAAAAATGCAAATTTTAGGGTCCTAGCCCAGACCCACCTAATTAAAAAACTCAAGAGTGGGGCCCAGCACTCTGGGTTTTAACAATGTTCTGATGTGTGCCAAAATTGAGAACCAGTGCTTCACGCTTTCAATCCAAATATGTCAATTTTTCCTATTTTTCCTTATTTTACCTATTTTTCCTCAATACTGGAGCCAGGTGAAAACAAGCATACATAACTGTATGATTCTCCTATCCCCAGTTAGCCTTCCTTTCTCTAAGTTAAACAAAACCTTTTCACATTATTCTTCCTCTTGCCCCCAGGAGTCAAAGCTGTTAATCAACTCCTATTTGCTATCTGTCTGGAATACTGCCTAAAATTCAACTCACCAAAAAAGAAATATAATCAATCAATTTTAAATTTAAGATGACAACAATTCAACCACACTGACTAGGTCTCCATTCATTTTTCAACCAGTTCAACCTATCATGTATGAAAACACTGGCAAATAGGAGCTGTCAAACTTCCTAAAATTCCATATGGAAGCCAATTTTAGAAATATAATAAAATACAGAATTAAAATATTATCTCTTAGTGGGTACTAAGCTCACTTTCTCTAAAAAGTCACTGCATTATATAGCCTTTCAAAACATATTTTGCAAATAAAGCCATTTAAAAAAAATGAACCATAATTTGGGAAAGCTATATTGCAAGGAATTAAAGAAAAAGAGCTTTAAGTATTACACACACACACACACACACACACACACACACACAAAATTAAATTACATTCCTGGAATGCCAAGTCCTGGTCTTTCAGGGTCAATGTTCTCCACACACATTCTTACTAATATGTTTTAAAGAGTTTTCAATCAATATATCACTTTCATCTTTGCTAAAATATTCTTACTAAATTATATTGTTCTTCAGGCACTATTATTGTTTAACAATTATTAATCATTTTTCCATAATCTTTCCTCGAATGAACTGTCAGTTCTATGAGGGGAGAAAATTGTCTTTGTAATGGCTAGAACTTCAGCACTTGACTCAGTCCCTGGTTCATTTTTGCTGATCAATATATGTTTGCAGGGATGATGTAATAGAAAGATGGCAGTTATGTGGTTGGCAAAAAAGAATAAAAATATTTTAAAAAGAGAAAATAATGATTAGCTTAGAAATTCTTATGAGCTGAAAATGTTTCCTGGGAATAGACAGCAAATGCAATGAAGATTTCATGTGTTCTGTGATTTATCAATTTTTATATGGGTATCCAGGATATATATTTGATGTCTAAATTTTAATATTATAAGAGCTTTTCTGCTCCACTTTAAAGAAACTAGGACTACAGACTATGTAAACAGAAAAAAAAAGGCTGTCCATGGTTTTCTCTCTTTACAGAGGTGGAAATTTTATGACCTTTGGAATTCTTGCATTTTATCATACTGACAATAAAAAAGTATCCCCTCTGCCGCCATAAGACAGCTTCTTCATACCAAATGCCTCTTCTGAAGAGTCCTTCTCAGAGGTTTTTAAATCTTACCATTGTTCAGTTTTTAAATACATTTTAAAGTGATTTATATACTTCCTTTAATGTTTTCACTTTTCTGTGCTAAAAACACCTAACTCATTTAGCTTCTCTCATAGGCTATATTTGCAACCTTACTCAATGATCGAATCTTCTTTGAACTTCTCTTGTATTCCTCAAATTCTATTTCACGTGTGTGATTACAATTTCAGCGTACTCCATACATATTAACTCTTGGCTTCATCCTCTTACACAAGTTCTAATATGACCTAATGTGGTATCAGCTTTTTCTTACTTCAAGAGCAGCCTATAGGTCCAAGGCAATCTTACTCCATTATACCTTAATGGCTGTCCCCCAGTCTAGGCCAGTAGTGTTGACTATTTGTCCCAACATACTTACCTTTTCTAAATTCTAACATGGGTTGAAGAACTACTTCTTTCCCTTGCCTATTCTGTCTACACCATTTTATACATTATCTTTGTTATCTGGAATATTGACACCTATATACGTGTAATCATTGCCTAAAAATTTTCTTACAGAAATCTTATTTCTCCATCCAAGAAATAATTAGAGAAAAAATGTGGCACAGTAACTTTGAACTCTTCTAATTTTGGACTTAGTAGCTATTTGATATTGGACAAGTTAATTTCTCCCTATCAACCTCATTGTAAAGGAATGTGGGCAATATTGTCACAACTATGGAGGACATATCCTGAGCACATAAAGAGATAGTCAGTATATACTAGTTATTTTATTTGTAGAATTGTTTAAAAATTATAAAGACTTCAAAATTGGTTTCTAAAGGATACTTATATTGAAGAAAGTCATCAATTTTTATTCAGTCTTTGAGCATCTTTTTTTAAATTTTTTTTAACATTTATTTATTTTTAAGACAAAGAGAGACAGAGCATGAACAGGGGAGGGGCAGAGAGAGAGGGAGACACAGAATCTGAAACAGGCTCCAGGCTCTGAGCTGTCAGCACAGAGCCTGACGCGGGGCTCGAACTCACCGACCGCGAGATCATGACCTGAGCCGAAGTCAGCCGCTTAACCGACTGAGCCACCCAGGCGCCCCTGAGCATCGTTTTTTAAACTAACCTAAAATTAATCAAATTTACACTATCATATTTAATAAAAATAAAATTCATACCACATGTGTCAGTGTAGGGACATATACACAAACGTTTAATTTGTCTTAAGATAAAATTTTTCATAGGAAAAACTGATATTTTGTGGCAAAAGTTGACATCCTGGGAATGGAAGGGAATATCTAGTTTGTTATGATCACTATTCTGAAATTGGTCAGTTTTAAAAATAACAGGAGGATAGAGACATTTTGATTTACACATAAATAATGACCATATGCTTATAATTTTCTATGACCATTGCAATTAAAGATAACCTTCAAAATTAGCAAGTTAAGTTACTTAATATCAATTATTTTAGCTTCCTTACCTTACCTTTTTAAGGTAAGTAATTCATCACAGAGAAATGTATATTTTCATTTTAACCTTTTTAATTTTGGAGATAAAAATAGCTGTTTTACTATATATCAGATACTCCACTCTTAGGTTCTTATTTATCTTATATAATACTGTTTTCTTTATCATTTTATAGAATGTAATAATTTTAAAAATAACTATAAGCAGTCTTGTTACTGTCTCCTGGAAGCCTGTTTAAAAACAAAAAAACAACAAAAAAAAAAAAGGAATTTTAAAGTTTTGAGTAAAGCTTTAAATGGATTAAGACTGTAAATTTTAGAGTTATAAGCTCTCTTTCCCCTGATCAATGCTCAATGTTTTATATGTAAATACTAGGACTGCAGCTTAATCTTCAAATATTAACCTTGACTTCTCCTCCCAGTTCTTTACTAAATAGAAACACAAACCAAATCCTCAGGGACTTTGTGCAGAATTTTTATTGCTCAGGTCTCCCTCTGCCTGAAGGACATCTCAAGTTTGTTCCCATGACTATTTACAGTTTAAAAACAAATGGAAATAGTTCTGTTTTTTCTAGTAAAAAAGTTTAGTAGAAGTGGGAAATAAAATTAATTTTTAATTTGTTTGATGCTTATTTATGTTTGAGAGAGAGAGAGGGACAGAGTGTGAGTGGGGGAGGGACAGAGAGGAGACATAGAATCTGAAGCAGGCTCCAGTCTTTGAGCTGTTCACACAGAGCCCAACGCGGGGCTCGTACTCACAGACCGGCAGATCATGACCTGAGCCGAAGTCGGATGCTCAAGTGACTAAGCCACCCAGGCACCCCTAATATTAATTTTTAAAGAGCAAAAAGAAAATGGAAAGGCATGGAGTCATGGAAGAGAAGACTCTGTCATGGAAAAGAGATTCCAAAACCTTAACACGTACATTGACAAAGAGGCCATATTCTTAGTATGAGAGAAGAAAAAGAAAGAACCAGAAGGTTTTTTTTTTCTTTTTAAAGAGAGAGAGATGAGAGTGAAGCAGATTGCTAGCAATAATAACTCCCTTCCCTGTGTCAGCATCTTTGGGTAATCCTCACCCACATAATCTATGTTAAACTATGTGATTCTCTGGCCAATGAGATGAGAGCAAACGTTATACAAGTGGGACTTTAACAGTGTTCACCTACTGAGCTTTTTTCTCTCTTGCTGTACTTGTAACCTGTAGACCACTAAGTGAGCAAGCCTGTACTAACCTGCTGGAGAATGACGGCTCATGTGAGAAGTGAAGAGCCTTAGCCAATATCCACCAGCTGACCCTCTGCCAACAGCCAGACATTCTGGAGACCATTCTAGACCATTCAGTAGCCAGCCAACCTGGCAGCTGACTAGACACACCAGCGAGCCTTGCGGAGATCAGCCAACCGATCACAGACCAGAAGCACTGCCCATTCCAACCACAGAATCATGAACTAAAGAAACTGGTGTGTTTTAAACCAGTTTGGGTGTTGTTTGATACACAGCAAAAGCTAACTGATATAAGGAACAATAAATAGAAATGGGAGCAGTAGATTTTCCTGAGGAGTAAAATAAACTCTCCACGGGGTGGTTCATTTTAGTTGTTGGCTTTGAAACAGATTATTATGTCACTTCCCTTTGAAATGTGCATTTGTTTGATAAGTCTGATTCATCATAATATGGGGTGCCTGAGTGGCTCAGTCCGTTAAGCGTCCAACTCTTGGTTTCAGCTCGGGTCATGAACTCATAGTCTGTGACTTCGAGCTCCACGTCGAGCTCTGCACTGACAGTGTGAGCCTGCTTGGGATTCTCTGTCTGCCTCTCTCTCTCTCAAAATAAATAATAAACACTTAAAAATAAGTCTGATTCATCATAATTTAAGTTTGTTTTTGCTGAAAAAGTGAAAAATAACAGCATACTACTATTTCCCTATTTCTAGATGGAGAAGAGGGGCAGGAGACATGGAATATATTGAAATTGTTCTTTGGATAGACAGAGGCAGATCACAGTATTATCACCTGATTCCAAGACAGAATCAAACCAAAGATCGGATCTGGGTTATATTCCAAGGACTATGATATCTTTAACACAATATCATTTAGAGACAAGTAAAAAGCACTAATTTTTTAATAGTAAGACTTGATAATACAAATATTATTGATTAATTTCATTAACACATACTATTGGATGCGAGTTTTATTTGGTTCCACCATAAATTCAACCGGTATTTATGAAAAGTTACTTTCAATGTGTCTGACATTCTACTCATATTTATGCTTTCTACTCTTTTTGAGATTTAAGAAAGCAAACTTTCATGCAAAAGGGTTTGGTTTCTTTTATTTTTTATGCCAGCCCTTGGGCTTATAATTATCTGGAACAGCTGCAACGCAGTCTGCTCTCGGTGATAATTAAATGTTATTGTAAGCTGTGGGTCATTTTCTTTCTGAACATCAAAGATCTACCAAAGATACACCATCTCCTTTCTTTGATTTTTCTAATCTTTGAATAATTGAAAGAGGAAAAATTGTTTAACATTTTTTCCTTGCATTTGGGGGGAAAAGTGCCAATTTAAAAATCTTTAATAGGACAAGACTACATGCTATGACCTTCACAGTATAATTTCATCAAACCCACAAACAACTAGATAGATTCATCTATTTACAACACCATGAAGAAAGTTTTATTCACATAGTTAAGCATGTGGGTGGTTAAATATTTATTTAGTTGTATAGCTTCAAGCCTTGAACAGTGCACTCATTTATATTAGTTTACAAAGAAAGGAAAATTTCAAGTGAATGGTGTCACATTACTATCAAAGAATATGTACTGGAATATATATTGGAATATAAATCTATTGAAGAGACATGTATAAAAGTAAATTTCACTGTAAGAATATTATATAAATTTTAATGAACTAAAAGTATGTTTCTCATAACAAGCATCTTATTAAAATAATTTAAATTTTCATTTGCATATGCTAATGTATTGGTCATTCATTTTTCAATTTACCTGAGTACTCTTTAGAAGCTTATCTATCTACTGAATTATGATGGTTAATATTTTCCAACTTTTATTGGAAAATTTCGGATATATGCAAATGTTAGGTAAATAGTATATAAACTGTAAGGAACGATGGGAAATGTAAAGTTTAAAATTCAAGCCCAGCTGAAAATTGGTGTTCTGTTTCGAAAGAGGGAAAGGAAAATGCCACAGCTTAGACAACCATAAAATGGCTAATGCTTACCAAGGAGTTTCTAATGAATGCTCTTTTTATGTAAGTAAATTTGCTATACAAATGTGTGTTTTTTAGTATCCCACATGAATGTGTAAAATGTCTTACACTGAAAGAACATGACAAAACTGTAGTTCGTGATCTTCATTGTAGCTAAAATTCCAATTTTCATGATAGTTATGTTTGTTTTATATGATTTCAAAATCTATAAGCTGGATTTAACATTCTCTCACTTAGGTGATACATTTTATACTCACTTCAACTAAATGTATTATCCATTTAATAACTATTCAAAGCACCAAAGAGTTAGGCCTAAACTTAAAAATAGTTACATTAAAATTTATGTATAAATGGGTAGATATCACATAATGATGGATATATATGGATGAGTTTAGATAGGTAGAGAGAGCGAGAGAGAAAGAGAGAGAAATACATTGATTGGATAGCACTACTTAGTCTCTAACAAGAGAGTTGGGACATATTTTATGTAAAACTCAAGAAATCCAAAAGCGAAAGAATAAATTAGTGGACACGGGAAGAATATACAGCTCCTTTTGTCCCATGGGACCAAAACTTGGCACAAAGTGTTAAAAACTGTAAATTGTATCCTAGCCCTTTGTTGCATAGTTTGTATTTTCCATACTCATTACTATTTTACCTTAAGTTAGAATTTGAACAATAGGATGTTAGTAACTTTCCACGATTCAAAATGTTACTCTAATAATTTAGGGGATAATGCAGTATCTAAGACACACTCTAGTAGTTAAAGAAATCACAGAAGTTTTGCAAGCAGCCACTTGATTAGTACTGTTATTTATTTTACAGATAGTACTGCATTTATTTTACACTTTAAGGTAATATATGGATATGTAATGCTTTGCCTAAATAAGTCTCTAAGAATGCAAACTAGACAAAACTGAAACACATTTTGAAAAGTGTTTTAAGATATCCACTCATTTTAATTCTAGATGAAACGTGATAGATGGCAGAGGGTTTAGAGCAAAGAATAGAGGAATATTGGCTCTACAAGAGAGAATGTAGGATAATTTGTTTAGATTATAAAAAGGTCAAAATAAATATATCTCAATTCAGAGGCTTGGAAATAATGTAATGTTTTGTTATTCCATCATCTTTGTTATAAGTGGAATAATCTTTCAGCATTTATATTTTAACAAATCATAAGGGAAGAGTAAAAATGTCATCCTATAAAATTTTATCTCAATTTTGACACTGTTCTTTTTTATTTTGAAATAAACTAACCTGAAATACATTAATTTGAGGAATCTGTGCAATCTAAGTGCTGCCAGATTTTGAAAAATATCTAAGTATTAACTTGTAATATTGGCACATGTAAGAAAAGGGATGTCTCATCATTTCTACATTTCTAAGGTTTTTGTGAAAGAACAGTTTGCATCCAGTTATGATTGTGACAACTTTCTCATAAGAAAATACTGCAATACAACAACAACAAGTGTTTCACATATTCCCCAAGAACATTTCTTTGGTTTCACATATTCCCCAAGAAACATAATTTGGTTTCGTGGCTATATAGTTTAACATTGCTCTGTCAATTACCTTTTCTACTGTTGTAGCCATTAAAAGATAGAACCCAGAACTTGGACTATTAAAAGGCATCATCCACTACAGAAAAATGTTTTAAGCATTCCTTGCAATTCATAAAACAAATGAAAGATTAATTATTAAAATAAAGATAGAGAATTTCTTTTCTTCCACGACTATTCCAAAGCAAATTCCCTCTTACAGTAGAATCACTTGTAACTAAGAAGAGAACACCTAGAAATGTAGGACTCACTATAATAAAAAGCAGATGACTTCAGAATAAAAATGCATTATGCCTAAATTTGATTAAATGTAGACATAACAAAAGACAGCTTATTCAAATATTGGCCCTTTAGACCTGTAGAGCTTTGTTAAGTCCTTGAATAATAAAAGACACAGAAGTTACGGAATCAGTTAGTACCAATATTTGAATTAATCAGAATGTGTAGAAATTCAATTAATGACTACTCATATTGTAGTATTGAAGAGTTAAGTTTGGTCACATTTTATCGAGACAGATAGATTCTAAAAGATATAATACAACTTTTCCCATTATAAAATTTAAGTATTACGGATATACACTGAATTTAAGTTTTGTTAGACTTTTCATAGTTGAACGACATATTTAATTATCCTTAACTTTACTAGGACAGAGATTAAAAAAACAACTAATAGGGGAGCCTGGGTAGCTCAGACGGTTGAGAGTCCAACTTTGGCTCAGGTCACTATCTAATGGTTCATGAGTTTGAGCCCCGCGTCGGGCTCTGTGCTGACAGCTCGGAGCCTGGAGCCTGCTTCAGATTCCGTGTCTCCTTCTCTCTCTGCTCCTTCCCTGCTCACACGCTGTCTCTCTCTCAAAAATAAAGATTAAAAAAAAAACAAAACAACTAATAGCTGTTGGTTATTTATTATGCATAAACTGTATATTGTATAACAAATTATATAAATGCAATCCACTTGTATGGTTTCATTGTTTTAGTGTGGTAACCTCGGTTTGAATAAGCAAACAATACTGAATATTCTTTTTAACTATTACAACCAATTTTTAAATTCAAATTTAAAAATTGAAATTAAAAAATCTTTAAAAAAACTTTTTTAAATCAATTTATCACTTGTAACATACACAAAGAAATCGAATTTAGAGTTGTGTAGCTGTCTAATATATTTTGAGTTGGATTAGAGTAAATCAAATTATGACTAAAACTGGCCCACTACATTGGCAGATATTTCTACATAACACTCTAACAATACAACCATTAGTATATGCTAAGAAAAATGGTAAAAAGAAAACATGGTTAATAGGAATACTGGTGGGGCGCCTGGGTGGCGCAGTCGGTTAAGCGTCCGACTTCAGCCAGGTCACGATCTCGTGGTCCGTGAGTTCGAGCCCCGCGTCGGGCTCTGGGCTGATAGCTCAGAGCCTGGAGCCTGTTTCCGATTCTGTGTCTCCCTCTCTCTCTGCCCCTCCCCCGTTCATGCTCTGTCTCTCTCTGTCCCAAAAATAAATAAACGTTGAAAAAAAAAATTTAATAGGAATACTGGTTCAATGCAAAATGTTTTGTATAATTTTCTAGTCAATAAATACAATGTAGATTTGAATAAAAACTCTAGGAACAAGTTTGTCAACTTCCACAATTAATTATTTTCCTTTCTTAAATTCGTATTTACCATAGTCAATTTAAGATTGTCTAGTTAGAAAAGGAGCTGACACTAGTCCATAAACCTATCTTGTTAAATTTGATTTTGAAAGATTAGCAGGGAATGAACTCACTGAAGAGTAAGTCATTCTTAGAAATATGATGAAGATTCTTGCTTTTACCAAGTTTAGTTAAATAAAGCACACTCCACTCTGTGCCTAAACAACCAGTCAATTCAGTTTTATGAATCAATTGCATTAAAAAAAAATACATGCATTGGGTGCCTGGGTGACTCAGTCAGTTAAGGATCTGACTCTTGATTTTGGCTCAGCTCATGATTTCATGGTTCCTGGGAACCATGTTGGGCTTTGTGCTGACAGCATGGAGCCTGCTAGGAATTTTCTCTCCCTTTCTCTCTCTGCCCCTCCCCCACTCACATGTGTCTGAGCTCTCTCTCTCTCTGATATAACTTTAAAAAAATGCACAACAATCTAGACTTTAGTAAGAGGATGAACTTCATATCATCTTAAGTGTCTACGACATTCTTGCTAAAACTCACAGGAATAATCACAAATAGACAAAATATACTAATCTATTTCTTATTTTAAAATAGGAAATTTCTTGACTGCTCAAGAAATTCTACAATTTATTGATGCTTTACACCTCTCCATATACCTAATTCCCACTCTTCCATCAAACATACTTCATGAATTATCCCTAGGAGGCCTTCTTTAACTTGGCAATCTGATAAATTTCATTTCTGTCCTTCCTTAATCCTCTCTATCTTAGTAATTTTGCCAGTGAACTATAATTGTCAATTTATATAACCCTCTACTCTTTGCTTTGATGGCAAAGCCTGTATTATTTTAATTTTTAAACTCCTATTCGAAGCAAATATCAGGTGCTAAATGCTGTGAATATTTGTTCATTGAATATAGGTGCCAAAACTATTAACACATTGAATTCCATGTCAAAATGGTAATATCAAATCTTCATTATTGTATAGTTTATTATATTCCCTATGCTGGGGTGCCTGGGTGGCTCAGTTGGTTAAGCGTCTGACTTTGGCTCAGGTCACATCTCACGGTTCATGAGTTCAAGCCCCACATTAGGCTCTGTGCTAATGGGTCAGAACCTGGAGCCTGCTTCAGATTCTGTGTCTCCCTCTCTCTGCCCCTCCCCCACTCCCACTGTCTCTCTCTCTCTCTCTCTCTCTCTCTCAAAAATAAATAAACATTAAAAGAATTATATTCCCTAGGTGATGAATTTGGGTTTTAAGAACAAAATTAAATTAATTTTAACTAGTTTAAATGTTTCATAAATTAAGACTTGTACATGTCTACTCTGAAAATTTATTATCCTAGTCTTTCAAAAGTAGTATCAGAATGCTAAAGTCATTCTATATGGTAACTGGAGTTAAGACTTAAAATTTCATAAGATTCAGCATTGTTCAAGGATCCATATCATGGCTGAAGTTCTTAACTTCTCACATATCTTTAAAAATACAATTCAACACATATTTTCTTTTTTTTTTTTTTAATTTTTTTAACGTTTATTTATTTTTGAGACAGAGAAAGACAGAGCATGAACAGGGGAGGGGCAGAGAGAGAGGGAGACACAGAATCTGAAGCAGGCTCCAGGTTCTGAGCTGTCAGCACAGAGCCCGACGCGGGGCTCAAACTCACGGACCGTGAGATCATGACCTAAGCCGAAGTCGGATGCTCAACCGACCAAGCCACCCAGGCGCCCCACAACACATATTTTCTAAGTCCTTACCATTGTGTATTATTTTACCATTAAAGATTCAAAACTGTTTTTTAAAATGTTCCATATATAGTCTATGCAATATATTGCTGCACTGCTAATAGTAATATTTACAGGCTGGACCTGAAATTATTTTTCTTGTAACTTAAACTCCCATGTTGCAACAAAAGGAAAAAAAAAGTGAATTCTATCAATTTTCCTATCTGGAAGACCTGTCCTAATGAATAATAATACCACTGGGTTTTAAACTACAAATACTATTTTATTTTGTTTTTTTTTATGGTATGTTTATTTGTTCAAACTATATAGAATTTTAAAAACTAAAATTTCAAACTATTCTTTTTAATGTTTTCAACTTAATAAATTAAAATTTTCACTATGAAAAAGAAATTTTGCACACGTTAGAGTAAATCTAAAGACAAATGTGGCATAAAATGACATATAACTTCATCAGTACAAGTGATAATTTAATTTGGAATTTGATGAAAGCTATTAACTAAACAGTTAATCATTAAACCGCAACCAAAGTCAGAGTATTAGAAAATTGACTCAAACTCCATGTGAAACACTCTGTCAGAGTATGTAGGTGGCGATGTATTGGAAATGTTTTTATTTCATTCACAAGAAGTTTTGTCCACATTGCCAATCAAGGGTAGTGGTTCGGGGACTTTTCTTAACAATAGGAAATCCTGTCACCGTTTTTACTATTGGAAAGTAATTAAATTAACTGCAAAATACCAACATTATTCCTCTCCACATAATGTGAGAAGAAATAGAATTATACATCTTAAGAATTCTAAAGTTGTTTAAAGCAAGCCTAATAAGGGGCCATGACTACACTACCCCTTTACTTCCGAGTCATGGAGAGAAATCTGGTTTCTACTGCAGTCAAAAATGGAAGTATTTTTCCCATGTATACAAGGAAGAAAGAATATAATCTCAGTTTTAAAACATAATGATTAGCTGTTTGGACTCATAATTAAAAACATAATTGGAAACTAACTGCAATAGAGTTTTCCTGAGACATATATTACAATTCCATTTTTAGACTGGTTCAGGTCCAAATACATGAAAGTGTAGACAATATACAATATACTTCCATTTTCCATCGGTTGAATGAAGTTCAAAAGTGAAATCTCTGGGAGCAATCACTGGTGAGACCAAAGTTGTACAGAAGCACAGACCAGGTAAATAATGATCACGATTTATCAATAATAGACTAATTTCTATTTGGGCAGCCAGATGCTGGTGAGATGGGATTGCCATCTCATCACTTGCTTGAGAGACATTATTTTGAGATCAATATTCTCCTTTACGTTAACAATGAAATAAATATGTCTACCCTACAATACATATAATAATATAGATAATAGGGGCACCTGGGTGGTTCAGTCAGTTAAGCGTCCGACTTTAGCTCAGGTCATGATCTCACGGTCAGTGAGTTTGTGCCCTGCATCAGGCTCTGTGCTGACAGCTCAGAGACTGGAGCCTGCTTTGGATCCTGTGTCTCCCTCTCTCTCTGCCCCTCTCCTGTTCGTGCTCTCTCTCTCTCTCTCTGTCTCAAAAATAAATGAATTAAAAAAATATAGATAATATATTCCACATTTATGGAGTAAAAGAATTGGTACTAGGTAATTGATATATATATATATATATATATATATATATATATATATATGCCAAGTGTTGACTGTATATATAAACTATTTTTTAAAAGTAGAGTGTACTCTTCATATACTCCAGACACAGACCATCTTTTAAGTAAACTCTGAATAGTGACAGATAATTTTTAAGTTCTCAAAGTCCCTTCACTGGTCCCTCTTCCTACACTCTTGCCACACTCCAATCCATACTCCATGGAACAACAAAAGCAATCTTCCCAAAAGGAACTCAGTTACATCATTTCCCTACTTAAGCCCAGAGGTGTTTTCCCAGGACACCCAGGAAATATCTTCACTCCTTGCCTTGCCTTGGGCAAGAGTCTTCATCCTCTGGCCCCTGCCTGTTTCACCGTGTGTGATATTCCCACACTAATCATTGTTTCCAGTTCTCTGAAGATGCTAAGCATTCTCTGGTCTCTGGTGCTTTGCACCAGCTGTTCCCTGAGTCTGCAATGCTCTTCCACTGCTCTTCTCATGGGTAAATCTTTCTCTATGCTTACACTTCAACAGCAATGCCCCATTCACAGAGAGGCCTCCCCTGACCACCTCACCTAAACTAGGATCCCTTCCATTGTTCTCTAATAGAGCCTCTCACTGCTTTCATAGCACTCACTAAAGATAGCGATCAGTTTATGTATTTGCCTTCTCTTTTCTTTTCTGTTTATCTCTTTCACTAGCATATACATGGTGACAGGGAGACTTATCCTTTTTTTTTTTTAAACCATTATATCTTGAATATTTAACACAATTCTCTGGCAATCCATAAATGCTGAAGAAGTGAATGACTGAATGCCAATTAAGACAGTGTTGATTTGGAATATAAGTATTAAAGTAATGAGATAGAATGTCACAGAAGCCATTTATAATCAGCCTTATTGTATTAGGGTACTAAGACAGCATAAATTGATAAACGGCTGGGTAAATCCGCTCCTTCCGAACACGCTTAACAATTTATACCTATTTCTCTTCACTATATGTGTCTTCTATTCTGTATCTCAGCTTATTTGTGTTCATACAGTTTCTATTTTATTAAATAACAAATTCCAAGAGGACTTTAAAAACTTTGTTTTTTTTTACTTTGGGCAACTCATTGAGCTATCCTTATTAAGCCGTGAGCAGTGAGGATATAAGCCAATCAAGAACTCCACCCCTGACTAAACTATGTGAAGTCTGGAAAGATATTTTTCTGTAGGTCCTAAGTTCCTCATCTGTGCCACCTACTTTGTAGAATTTTGGTACTATCAAAAGAAATAGCATATTCAATGCCATATACCTAACAAATGATTAATAATGGTAACTATGATGGGTTGAATGGTAGCCTGTCGACATCCCAGAACATGTGGATATAATCTTATTAGGAAATAAGGCTTCCTTATTTGGAAAAGAGTCTTTTGTGGATATAATTAAGGATCTCAAAATGAAATCTCTTTGGTGGACATTGAATCCAATGACAAGTATCCTCATATAAGTAACACAAGGACGGAAGAGAAGGAAGCCATGTTAAAATGGAGGTAAAGATTGGGGTCACTTAAGTTCAACTTACGTATATTACAAAAAGCTAAAATATCACTGTACATGTACATGCAAGTAGAGATACATACATATCCCCATGTATCATCTTCATCTTATCAAGTCATTTTTATTTTCTATGAAACAATGGCATTGGGCCAGAGTAGAAGTTGTGAATCTGATATTAGGGGATCTTGTGGGGTACCTCAGGAGTCGTGAACCCCTGCCAATCAAGCAAATGTTGCAGGTACAGTCAAACATATCTTTGTCCTAAGTAGAACATGTATAGTTTTCATCAGAACTCAGATGGGTTTGGGACCACCAAAAGAGTAATAATCTCAAATTTGGAGAATCTTGAAGATCCTTTCTAGCTGTTACATTGATATAATGTTTCAGTTTTATATCACTTTAAAGCAGCCAAAGAGGTTTGGCAGGCTATTTTAATCAGTAAGAACCTATCTTTGAAGACCAAGAACAAGCCAAAGAAGAGACTATAATAGAGGCTGTTTTAAGTAAACTTATCTTCTTCCAAACATTATAATAAAACTCTACAGGTTTCCGTTTCCTCATGTGCAGTCTGTCATTACCCACCATTCTCCAGCAAGGAAATAATCTCTTATAGTCAACAATATAAATACAGACTCCAAGTTTCCTTGAGCTCTGAAATTGCTATATTCAAGTTAAAGGGTCATAGTACCCTTTAAAAGACAGAGAAGAGAAAGTAAATGAAACATACAGAGTTTCCTTATTTCTTCCTGTACAGGAAACTTCAAGGTCATTCTGACTGGACAGGCATATTTCTGCATTTTGTACATGGAAGGTTATGAAATAAAGGTTAGTGTGAACAAGTATCTGAGAAGAAGTGGATACTATGAAGTTCTTAAAATACACTGTTTTTCTTTTATTCCTCTCTCAAGTTTACCAAACAGAAACTGAAGAATTTTCTACAGAATATCATCACATGAAAAAATTTCAGAAGTATAAACATAAAAAATCTTATGTCAAGCAATTTCTTGTAAAGAAATTACGTGTCCCACTTCTTTCAAGTTAACAGAATTCCAAATCAGTTGAAGCTTGCAAGGAATATATTATGGATTATGAGACAATGTCTCTTGATAATTAAAGCAAACTTAGTTTTCAATTCATTCACTATGTATTTATATAAAGAATATGGGGAATACAAATGAAATATTAGATTATAACAAGGTGTTGTAGATCTGGCATAACAGCTCCTTTTATATGGTATAGGCAGAATAAGTGTCCCTTTATTATTTGAAAAGCACAGAAGTAATTAGGTGGGTAAAAGTCTTCCAGGTAAAAGTCATCAAATTGGTTTTAAAAGTTATGCTTTTGAAGAGTGATCGATTTCCCCTAAAACTGAACTTTTATGTGGCTTTGAAAAATAGCCTGGATGAACCACTGGGTGAGACAATGGTAAGCATTGGTTAAGAGCGTAAGCTCTTTCACCAGATCTCCTGCATTCTAGGTTGTTTCCACCACTTAAGAGTTGGGTGACCTTGGCAATTGTTTAACTTATGCACATCTCAGTTTTCTTTTCTCTAAAATGCAGGTAATAATAGTAATTAACTTAGAGTTGTTTGAGAATCAAATGAGTTAATACTATAAATTCACGGAATAAGTAAGTGTCCAGTGTTAGCTATAATTTTATTTAAAGTTTTATTTTAAAAAAGCTTTTTTTTTTTAAATTAATGAATACTTTCATGAGTTTAAGGCTCATAGGTTATTCTATATATCAATATCACAGTACTGTAGTTGTTAATAGGCATGTTGATCATTCATTCTTGTATTTAACTTTCATATATTTGGAGTATGCAATTAAAAAATACACAGCATATACTACTAATTCCATTTTGCATTTAATAATTCTTAAAGGAGTTAATCGGAGTGAGACCAGAAATGCAATCATGTGTCTGTTATCTATTGGGTTAAAATGTTAGTATTTAATTGTGTCTGTAGAAAACAGTTAACGCTTTATCATTTAATGACACCTGTTTCCCATTAGTACATTCCAATACAGTTTTTATCTCTCTTCAGTTGCATCTATCTTGCACCTTAAGATCTAAAAGACCTAAAAGATTCACCTTTTGGGGGCCCTTGGGTGGCTCAGTCCGTTAAGCATCCAACTCTTGGTTTTGGTTCTGGTCATGATCTCACGGTCTTGTGACATGGTAAGTGAGTTCAAGACCCACGTCAGGCTCCGTGTCAGAGCTGACAGTGTGGAGCCTGCTAGGGATTCTCTCTCTCTCCCTCTCTCTTTGCCTGTCCCTTGCTTGCATTCCCTCTCTCAAAATAAATAAATAAAATTTAAAAGACTCACCTTTTTTGCAATTCAATTTTCATCATATGTCCTATTTCTTTCATGTTGAAATATTTTGAGAAATCATTACTCTCAACTGACATTCCTCAGCCTTGTATTTATTTTAGGTCTTCTTGAACAACTATGTAATGTATTTGTATTTCTCTTTCCAATACTTCTTTTTTTAAGATTTTATTTTTTAAGTAACCTTTACACCCAACACAGGACTCAAACCCACAACCCCTGAGATCAAGAGTCACCTGTTCCGTGGACTGAGCCAGCCCCACTTCCAATACTTTGTATCTCCATCCTTACTATTTCGTTCATTCCAGTTGTTTCCTTCAACTTTCTACACATAACAGTACCCTTTATATGGCTTGCTAACTGTTTTTTTGTCACACTAAATCTATTATTTTAAATGTTTATTTTTGAGAGAGACAGAGAGAGAGAGCAGGGAAGGGTCAGAGAAAGAGGAAGACAGAGGATCTGAAGCAGGCTCCACAGTGATAGTAGAAAGCCCGATGTGGGGGTTGAACCCACAAACCATGAGATCATGACCTGAGCCAAAGTCAGACAGCCAAACAACTGAATGCATGTATACTAAACCTATGTTTTCAAATTATTCTTTAATCATTTTAATTTTATAATTGAAAATCGTAACAAGTTTACTACAATATTTACTAAGGTGTTTTTCTTTTTTGTAATGGCAAAAGGAGATGCCATTCATAATGTAAGCAAAAACCCCTCCTTGTTTCATTCACACAGAAACTGGCCACAAAAATCTGGTTTTTCTCCCAATGTCCAAAAACTTTTCTCCTTTCCTTCCTTTACAAATATATTACTTTTCTCTTCCAGAAATAAAGCTGTCCTTTCCAATTCAATCTATTATTTCTGGCATCTACTTTTTTCCTACCCATTACCCTGATTAAGCTTAGCAAAGGACCAGGAGCCAAGCCGGCAGACTCCGAATTTTTTTTAGCAGGCAAGAAGGTAAAGAACTGTGGATATACATATGCTACTTCTTTTTTTTTTTTTTTGGGGGGGGGCGGGTGCTGCAGAGTTCTAAAATGTGTTTTCAGATATTAATCATAGGGAATTAAAAAGAGTTCATTGTAATTCTCAGTAGATTTGTTGAGTTCAGTCCTCTGCAAAAGGAATACAGAGCACTTAAATAAATTTTATATATATAAATAATATAAGATTATTTTGCCATTAAAATGCTTCTAAAATTTGCCACTAAAATGCTAATTCATCCAAGCAAAGTATCTGCACATATGTCCGGTATTTGCTGTCTTTCTGCCATAGTCACTTAGAGTTTCAGGATGCAATTTTATTTTAATACCGATCACAACCTATAGTCCATAATATCTATTGGGTGTTTGTTGTGTTTTCCCCCCTCAATCAGAAATACTGCTTTATCACAACTATATATTTAGTTCAGAAGTCCCCTTTTATACCATCCTTAGTGCAGTAAAATTTATCCTCACATCACCAACATAAATGGGAAGCTGTCAACTGTTCACCACACAACGTATTGTTTGACCTTTGGGTATGTTTCTTATGTTTTCTAGATATGTTTTCTTCACATGTAAATGAACATGGTGATTCTAAGTCAAGCTCTCACAGATATACTGCTTTTTTTTTTTTTTTTTTTTAAATAACCTCTGTGCCCAATGTGGGGCTTGAGCTCACGACCCTGAAACCAAGAGTCCCATACCCTACCAACTAAGCCAGCCAGACACCCCAAGAATCTCAGATATACTGTTGATTGAAAATCAAATTCCCCAATGTTCTATTTTTATATGGTATGAGTTCATTTATGTAGAAGTTAAAAACCATACATACATATATAAAAACATGCCTATATGGTCATGTAAATATATATTATGTACACAAATATATATGTACACAAAAAATAAATAGCACATTTATAAATACATGAGCTTCTACAGAAAAATGTTTAAAAGTATACTGCAAAGCTTTTAAAGATAATGATTATATAAAAGGAGTGGAAATAAATATGGGTTGTAAAATTTGCATCTGTGTTACATTTTTTTAACTCAAACACGTATTTGAGAATTTCTTATGTAATAAAAATATTTAAATGCTGCTGTAAGCAGTAGCTTCTCTATTTCTATAACCTTTTATACTTCAGCTATCAGTAGATTAATTTGATTTTCATCTATATGATTTAATTAGATTTGATTGGTATAAAACTGATAATATACTAATAGCTCTTTCGTAGCTTTTTTTTAATGTTAAAAGCCTCTCAGTTATAATGCTGTGTACAATGTATTCTCATATGTTCAAAGAAGCTGAAGAGTTGTTTATTTAAAGAATAAAAAGAATCATGAAAACCTCTGTCGATGAATGCAGGCGCAGATGCACATTTACAAGCGGTGAGGTATTTCTCTGGGTAAGGAGCGAAAGGGTATGCCCAGCTAATGTGAAGAGTCTCTAGTAATTAAGTTGAATATTAAATCAATGTCACCTATTTGTACTACCAGCCAGTGAAGCAGATGACAAAAGTCCCACATTATTATAGACGCATTTGCTAATAGCTCTAAGCTTAAAAGTGTTAGACCTTTTTTCCTCTATCTTAATGGTCTTTAAATGCCCTAATCTTGTTTCTGAATGTTCTAAATTGTAGTCCGTATTTGCCTTAGAGCACATTAGCATTTAAAGTAAACAAAGGTCATAATAATAATAATAATAATAATAATAAAAACAGTGAAATATGTCATTTTAGCCACAGCTCCTCTAGTGTAATCTCTGGAAATCTTGTCCACAAATCCCTATGGCTACTTTCTAAAGCTCCTGGGGGATTTTTCAGTTTCAGCATCTTGCACCTCACTTCCCAGCAGACACTGACAAGCCCATGTCTCTGTGGTGACATCCTCTGGACTTCCAAAGGTCACTTCCCATCTTTAATGGTTCACTCCCTGTTCGCTATCATGTTCAATTCCATTATCAAGTTAGAATCAAATATATTCTCAGCTCTCAGTGAGTTGAGTTATGGTTTCAAAGTGCCATAACATACTTCATTGACTCAGTCAATTATCATTTTCTTAAATTGATTGTAATTTTACTCAGTCTTTATTCTGATGAGGCCAGAAGGTAACCTGATTAACAAGATTTTCTATTACTCTCAACACTATTCTTATCCTCTGACTTTAAAAAAATAATCATTCCTTATTAGGTTGATACTCTTCTCTTGTTTCTTCCGAGCAAGTTTCTTTCCCGTCCAATATCACTATTTATCTAGATTTGCCTATTACATACATCTAGATTTTTTCTTTGAGAGAGAGACAAAGAAAGAGAGACAGAATCTTAGGCAGGCTCCATGCCCTGTGTGGAGCTCAACCTGGGGCTTGATTCCACGACCCTGGGATCATGACCTGAGCTGAAATCAAGAGTCCGATGCTCAACCAACTGAGCCACCCAGGTGCCCCTATACATCTAGATTATAACTTACGATGAGATTCAACAGTGCTCTTGTTCCTGAAAGATTTAAAGATTTGAGTTGCGTAAGTTTAAAGGTTGAGTTTCATAAAGTGGCTGGGCTTTCATGGAGGCTGCTTAGTTCTCACACAACTGAAATCTAACTAGCCCTCTTCAAAAGACATCTAGACAGTGCTGTGCAATAGAAGTACAATACAAGCCACAAATGTGAGTCACATAGGTATCTTTTAGGAGATATGGTTTTAGAAATATAACTAAGAATACGATGAAAATAAGTTTAATGGTTTTATTAGCCTACTATATTAAAATGTAATTTGAATATATAATCAATATAAAACGTATTGAGATATTTTATACTTATTGAAACTGAGTATGTATTTTACACTTAGAGCACATCTCATTTTGGACTAGCAATGCTTCAAGTGCTCAATAACTACATGTGGTTAGTGGCTATTTCATTGGAAGCTAGAGATCTGGATAGTTCTGAAATGCCAGGTTTCAAAGTGCCATAACAGTTTAAACTTGGTCTAACAACATGTTTCACATTAACACCTTCCTTAAATACCAAACTTTGGTATACGTCCAATGATGGGCTTCTCACAGCTTGAAAAATGGTTTCCTCAGATCAATACGTAATAGTATGCTACCTGGATGCATATACTCCATTCTGCCTTTCCAAATTACAGAAAAAAATATTTCCTTTAATATAATCATTTTTGTAATTTACTGCCTAAGCTAGGAAGCCCTATTTTCTGTTTTTCAATTAAAGGATTGTGCTCGTTTCGGCAGCACATGTACTAAAGGATTAACAATATATCCTCACTATAAAAAAATCTAACACCATAGAAACATAAATTAAAAAGTAAGTGGTCTCTTCTCATATTCCCTATTTCATTCCATAGAGTTACTTGAGGTTTACTGTGTATCATTCTAGACATCTTTCTATATCAAAGGGAATTTTAAAACGAGGTATTAAATACCCAAATTTGTTTCCAACATTTTATATAGATTTTCTTCCCCTAAAGGAGGACGAATCATTCATTAGCAAGGTCTAGTGCACAAACATGTTTGGTGACTACTGGAAGTGTTATGTTGCCAAACAACAACGAAGAAAAGCATTGCACTGTTTCTTGCTGTCTGAGCCCCTATTTTGTCTGAGGGCTCACTGTCACCTTTACCATGTGTTCAGAGAAGCGCTAAAAAGTGGGATATTGATTAGTGTTAAGTCCATTAGGTAATTCCCTCCTCCTAGCCAATGACTGACTTTGCCAGAGGTGTGTGATGTAATTTGGTCCAAGGAACAAGGAAGGGAATTTCTTCTTCATGAAAACATGAAGGTGCATGAAAAGGAACAGTCGTCTTTTTTCTCCTGGACCTTACTGCCTACCTGTCATGCCTGTGATGACGGGAGCCGTGCAGGGGCTCTGAAGGGAATCACCTTAAGGGCAGAAGTGAAAATATCAAGAAGCAGCAGATGAAATGATAAACCAGATCCTTGATATCAGTGCAGAACTGGTGTCTTCCTGGGATGGGACACAATAACCTTCTTAATGCCAACCACTGTCAGTTGTGTTTTCTGTTACATGCAACTTAAAGCATCTGAATTTATGCAAACATCAAAAACATGTTTATAGACTTTAGTCAAAATGAGATAGAATCTGTTTTCGTTAGTGAAATGAGAATTTAAGCCACCAGCTCTTGATGAGGAAGTTATTCACTTTGTGAATTTATTTCCATATGGCATCCACACATTATAACTTTATCTTAGATTTACTTGCAAAGAGTAATCCTCCAAAGAATAGATAAATAAATGTTTAGTTTTACTGCCAGGAGAAATAAAATTGACACAATTTAGATAAGCAAAATGTAAACACACCATCAGAACTGCTTATTTTAGAAATTTTTTATATGTGTGAAAATCTTTATTGGATTATAAGATATCATGGGACATACTGTCAGTAGCAAGCTATAATTGTTATTTTACAGTGTGGTGGTTTTCTTCTTACAGAGGAAGAGGTAATTACTACAGTCTGCAGATCATTTAAGGAGTGTGTCTCGTGTTCCATACATCTTGAAGGAGGGGCTAAATATAAACGTATGCATTATATTTGTGAATCCATACACATTTATCACATATAACATTAACAAAAATAGTTTTAGTTACCATTTGGTAAAGCTGAAATCAAATATCCCTTCAACATTTCTATTTAATGTACAGGTTTTAAACACAGAAATAAAGCAAATAGTTCGGGTAGATTTTTAAAAATATTTATTTATTAATTTTGAGAGCAAGGGTGAGTGCAAGCGGAGCGGGGGAGGGGCAAAGAGAGAGGGACAGAGAGAATCCCAAGCAGGCTCGGCACTGTCTTGAACTCACAAACCATGAGATCATGACCTGAGCCAAAATCAAGAGTCAGATACTTAATCGACTGAGCCACCCAGGCTCCCCAATTTGGGTAGATTCAATGGGATGGGATCAAACCATACAAGGAATCAAACAGTGGCAACTTAACATCGTTTGAATTAAAATAAACAGCTAAAACTTTTTCAGAAAATACTAAAAAACTGGTATTGTTTTGTATTTCAAAGTTGTTTTTCTTTTTATAATGAGCGCCTAAGTGCAAAATGCTTAACTCAATTAAAGAATCCAGAACTAGAGTTCTCCTTGATGTAACAACTATAATATTGCAAATGGGACAAGGATCAAATGAAGATTTTATTTTTGTTGATGTACATCAATTCACCCTATGTAATTCTAAATCTAACATTTTTGAACCACTTATAACGTTAAATCCATCTTGCAAATTCAGTCATACAAAAAAAAATGCAACCACAACACTGCTTTGTAAGTGTAATGCTCTGTTCTAATAGTGAGAATAAAACTATTTATAAGTACTTGTATGTTAACATACCCTGGTACTCATATGTTAGTGAGTATTTTTAACAGTTTATAGAAAACATAATGAAAAAAATCTTTGCCATAAACCTTAAAAATACTGTATATGGTAATACTTCTATTTTTAAAATATTGTATACATGTAAAAGGATGAAATTGGAACTTACAAATTTTTCTACAGCTCTGAGGATCACTATTCGATATCAGACTTATGCTTTGTGCTAAATGTAGAGTGAAGCTAAATAAAATGAATAAATACATACTTAGGGTTAGGCTAATGGATATGTTGGGGGTAATATTTTGCTTGCTATATTTACAAAGCATTAATTATTTCTAGGATTTAAAGTTCAATTGAATCTATCTTGTATTTTTTTATTTTTTTAAATTTTTAATGTTTATTTTTGAGAGACAGAAAGAGACAGAGCATGAGTGGGGGAGGGGCAGAGAGATGGGGAAACACAGAATCCAAAGTAGACTCCAGGCTCTGAGTTGTCAGCACAGAACCTGATGCAGGGTTCGAACTCACGAGCCATGAGATCATGACACGAGCCGAGTCAGACGCTTAACCGACTGAGCCACCCAGGCACCCCAGGGGCTATCTTGTATTTTTAGCATTTTCTCTGGTTCATATAATTTTAAAATAACAGATCCAGATTTACATCTTTTTTCTATCTACCCCACCCTCCCACCACCAATGGCCATTATCCAGATTAAGCCCAAAGGCTTAGAGCTTTCCTAACATCACAGTAATATTTAGAAGTAAAATTATCAATACCTAACGATTGAATATACAGGGACATAGTGAAAGTGGAGAGGAAAGTAATAGGTTCAATTTGTTCTCCAGGAGGATATATAAAGTAGTAGGCAATTGATATGCAGTTTTCAGAGTCAGGAAAGCATCTCAACAGAAGGTGCTAAACTTGGGTGTTACCGCCATAGAGGTGCTAGTTAAAATAAAGGGAGTGGGTCAAACAACTGAAGAAAACCCGGTCAGAGAGTGCAATGAACTGAATGTTAAGTCTCTTCCAAATTTATATGTTGGAAACCTAATACCCCAGGTAATGGTCTCGGGGGAGGGGTCTTTGGGAAGTACTTAGGTCATAACGGTGGAGTCCTTGTGAAAAGGATTCACACTCTTATAACTGTGACTCCAGAGAACTTTCTTGCCCTCTCTAAGCCATGTAAAGATACAACAAGAATTCAGCGGTCTGCAACACCAAAGAGGGTCCTCACCAGAATCTGGTCAAACTGGCACCATGATCTCAGACTTCCAGCCTCCAGAACTGTGGGAAATAAATTTCTATTGTTTATAAGCACCCCGTCTATGGTACTTTGATACAGTAGCCCAAACTAAGACAAGGAGGGAAGAGAAACAGGAGAGAAAGGTGTCTTGAAGGATGAGAGAAGCAAGGATATTTTAAATGGAGGACATGAATAAAGTCAATTAGGTTGACGCCCAAGAAGGGTTCACTGAAGTAGACTGCTAAGGTAGTGTGTGGCCAAATTACGGACAGCCTTGTTTAAAAAACCTTAATTACTGGATAGCCACCAAATATTTTGAAGCAGGGAGTGACAAGATCATGAAATCAAATCCATGTGGTAATATTTATCTCTGAAAGCTGTGTGAGAGTATGTCTATTTGTGTGTGTTGGGGGAGGGGAAGCTGATGGGACAGGGAGAGAATTTGGGGCCAGGTAGAAAATAGATCCTCTGGGGGCGCCTGGGTGGCTTGGTCGGTTGGGCGTCCGACTTTGGCTCAGGTCATGATCTCACGGTCGTGAGTTTGAGCCCCGCATCAGGCTCTGTGCTGACAGCTCAGAGCCTGGAGCCTGTTTCAGATTCTGTGTCTCCCTCTCTCTCTGCCCCTCCCCTGTTCATGCTCTGTCTCTCTCTGTCTCAAAAATAAATAAACGTTTCAAAAAAAATTAAAAAAAAAAAAAAGAAAATAGATCCTCTGTTGTAACAAGATGGCCATTGTGGGAATAGAAAGGAAAGCAAAGATCTAAAAAACACTTAGGTATAAAATCAAGAGCTGGGGCGCCTGGGTGGCTCAGTCGGTTAAGCGTCCGACTTCGGCTCAGGTCATGATCTCACGGTCTGTGAGTTTGAGCCCCGCGTCAGGCTCTGTGCTGACAGCTCAGAGCCTGGAGCCTGTTTCGGATTCTGTGTCTCCCTCTCTCTCTGCCCGTCCCCTGTTCATGCTCTGTCTCTCTCTGTCTCAAAAATAAATAAACGTTAAAAAAAAAATTAAAAAATAAAATAAAATCAAGAGCACTTAGAAACTCCACGTGGAGGCTAAAAAGCAGCTAGGAGGAACTGGAGTGGCAATGGAACGGCAATGGGAGTTGAACACGAAGCTCACCAGGGGGCTCTCATCTCCCAAGGGCTCTCGACTCTAAGCAGACATGCTTGGAGGAGGACAGGTTCAGGATGTCGTCGAATGGATTCCCTCTTGAACAGACGGAGCAGTCAAGGTTTATCAACATTGACAGAGCCATCAAGCAATGAGATACCTGGGTCTAGACATAAAAAAGAGCTCAGATCTACAGATGTGGATCCAATTGATCCTCAGTGTAAGGGCATTTTATCCCCATATTTTTTAATGTATTTAAATACATTAAAGAAATATGTAAGAAAATGTGCACTGCAAACACTCGTTTCCACTGATGGCATTTGCAAAAGTATAGTTACGTGTAAATAGGTAATAATTTGTAAAACTGTAACTGAAAGCTAAAAAGTGGAAAATACTTGATTTCACATTTGCTACAAGTTACGCGTATGTCTGAAGGTCCACAAACCCGTTGTGTCCTGTGTTTACAATACACTACTGTCACTGTGGCTGAGGTTTTTCCATAGAGTGAACAGGGCCAACACAGAGAACTTTGCCAGCTTACTCCAATTAAAGATTGTTTCTCTCTAGAGAGCAGGGAATATTTTTACCTTCTCCGTCAGAAGACACTCTTTTGTTTTGCTTCTCACATAACATTTTGTGTGTAAGAAGGTGAGGAGCTTCTGTGAGAACAATTTAAATTTGTTCAGCCAGCAGGAAGCTTACGTAATGCTTTGTTCCTTAATGAGGGCACCTGAATCTTCAAATAAAATTACCCATTTTTCCAGGTGCAGGTGATCAAATTAGGGATGGGAAATTCGCCAAACGTACGTAAACAAAGGAACCATTTCCAAGATGCTGACTGAAACAAGTGGAAACGGATCAGACTAAGCAGTGATGGAATGTAAAGGACTAATAAGTGAACCTACTGGCTCTCACCAGATTGCTGAAATAATTATAGCACGGCTATAGAGGGGACGGGTGCAGACTTTCCCAGTTTTTCTAGAAGGGTGTAAATTGCACATATTCTTTCTATTGTTTCCATATTAGAATATTGACGTATTAGTACCAAATCAAGCATACAACTTTTACTTTGAAAAATTCATTATATCAGACAGTTTCTTTCCTTCCTAATAATCATTTCTCCTTCCTAAGAACTTGAGTTTTGTTCACCTACTTAAACAGCTCCACGCAGCTCAACACCCCATCCTCAGCTCCAGGGCAGGCAGAGTAGGTGAAATCCCCCCGGCCAGTGACTGCATTTAGAAACCAGGCCCACGACAAATGGTCTGAATGATTTCCTTTGCACCTGCCGTTGGATTAGTAATGAGCATCCAATCCAATTTATTCCAGTTAGGTCTTTGGAGGATGAAGTTTCCTGGGAACTTCTAGGAAAGCAGTCCCTTAGTTACTTTTTTAAGAAAGTCACTGCAATTGGCAGACCTCTTGCTCTGGACACCAGCTCTCAGCCTTGAACTGCTGCAGCTCTCTCGTTACCAGGGTAAGGAT
The DNA here is from genome assembly GCF_028749965.1 of Puma concolor. NCBI lineage: Eukaryota > Metazoa > Chordata > Mammalia > Carnivora > Felidae > Puma > Puma concolor. Next base: position 82,514,789 of record NC_141668.1, on the reverse strand, counting down.
AAAGTGGCTTGTGAAGGAAAACTAAAGAGAATCTGAATTCAAAGCCAGAGTCCTGACTGAACATCTTGATCCAGCACCCTTTTATGTCCAGTTAAATAAGCAACTGTTTAAGACAATTAACTTGGTTTCTCTGTTACTTGCAACCAAAAGCTTTCAAATAGCAGTGTGCTTAAATAACAGTGCTTTCACAATTCCAAGACATACAAAATGGTTGCTGTTTTCCTTATGAGTCTTAGATTTCCTTTTACTTGATTTTGAGACGATTGTGCATTCACAGAAGAGTTGTGAAAACAGCACAGAGTTTTTATTCATCACACTTTTCACTCGCTTTCCCTAATGTTAAAAACGGACTGTGGTACAATTATCAAAACTAAGAACTTAACATCGGTACAATGCTATTAACTAAATTATAGACTTCCTTCAGATTTCACCAGTTTTCCCACTAATGCTATTTTTTTTGTCTCAGGATCCAATTCAGGATCCCAGATTGCAAGTACTTGTCACTTCCTCTTGGTCTCTCTTTTCTATTCTGTGGTATTTGTTCATTCATTTCTGGTCTTTGGTGACCCTGACACATTTAAAATTACTAGTCAGTTGTTTTGCACGATGTCATTAGATTTGGGTTTGTCTGATGTTTTCCCCAAAAAAGATTGAAGTTATGTGTTATTAGGAAGGACACCACAGAGGCGTATCACATCTACACGCATCACACAGAGGGTCATGATCCAGTAAGTCTGGAGCTGTTTACCCTGATCCCTTGGTTAAGATGGTTGCCACGTTTCTCCACTGTGAAGTTACTATGTTTTGTTTTTTTTTTCTTTGTAATTAATGTACTTTAGGAAGGGATATTTTGTGACTATGCAAATATCCTGTTTCTCCTTAAACTTCTGTCCACTAATCTCAGCATCTATCATTGTGTCTTGTCCACAGCAGTTATCACTATTGTGTTCTAATGATTTTCTATTTCCTTCATTTCTTCTGCATTTTTAAATTAGAATCCTCTATAAGGGACAGTTGTCCCTTCTCCCATTTACTTACTTAACAAGTTATTTATGTTAGTATGGACTCATAGATATGTCTGTTGTTCTTTTGGTTTCAATACACTACGTCATAATTCATTTGTTATTCAAACTGTTCCAGCATTGACCATTGTGAGCTATTTCAGGTTGGCTTCTGTGTCCTTTTAATATTCAACCGTTCTTTTCTTTTCCTTCTATCCTTCCTTCCTTCTCTCCTCTCCTCTCCTCTCCTCTCCTCTCCTCTCCTCTCCTCTCCTCTTCCTTTTCTTTATAACTCATGCATGATCCTGGTTCACCTTGTATTTCCCTGCTCTGCTCTAACCACTTCTCCAAGGAACCCTGGCTCCTTTTAATGGAGAATGCCGTGTGCTGGATATGCTTATTGCTGCCTGGGTGTCACCGGTTCCAGGTTCTCTCGGTGGATAAAGACAAGAGATATAGGTGTGTATATTAACAGATGCATGTGCACTATTGTAGTTTAACTGTATAATAAATATATAGCTAACTAAACATGGAAGAGTTTACTTCCATATCTATTTGTATATATATCTTAACAACCCATGAGAATAGCCTGTTAATCTTTCCTTTCCAGACTGCTACCTTCATCTGCTTTTCTACTCCCTGGGAAGAAGATGTTGTTCACCAGCTCTAGGTACCATTTCCCATTCTTATTTGCTGTTCTACCTGACATGGGATCTTGTGCCATGGGTGTCCCCACATCCTTCCCATGCCTTTCCTGTGCCCTCTGATCTCTTGATGGCATCTGGGGCATTTCTATATTTATAGGAACTTGTGTGAATCTTTTGGCTGCTCCCTAAAATTTTCCTAGGTACAGAGAAACAATATTAATAATATTAATATTAACTATTAATTGTTGGGGTCAAATAATCTAATTGAAAATGAGAACTTCTTATGTCAGGGATTTAGAAAGCTCTCTTACCTGACAGTTCCATTAAAGGTCCTTTGATTTACATCAATTACTGCTTGCCCATTTAAACCTTAAAACGATGACCATGCTAGTCTCAATAAATCTGCAGAATGATGGCTAGACCAACAGGACAGGTGATTGCCTAACACTTCTAGAAAGAACACTGATACTCAGCCTATAGAACCATCAGTGCAATCACCTATGGATAGCACCTACATACTTTATACTCCTGGCAAGGCACAGACCTATAGAAGTATCTCTTCTGACACAAACACTGTGATTCACGAAGTCTAGGCAGACTAGACAAGCAGCAGAAAAACAAACCAAAACACTTGAAATCATGATCTAGGCCTACCAAAACCTTGGTCATAGAAGTATCTGGTCACTGTAAGCCTCGGGCCTTATTAAAAAACAAAAAACAAAAAAACAAAAACCCTTGATATTATTTTTTTAAATATGAAATTTAGTGTCAAATTGGTTTCCATACAACCCCCAGTGCTCATCCCAACAGGTGCCCTCCTCAATACCCATCACCCACCCTTCCCTCCCTCCCACCCCCATCAACCCTTGATATTATTTCATGGTAGGTATTTTTGCTAACTGAAATGTGTCACTGCCAAAAAGAGTCTTTAGTGATTTTCATTGTCTTAGCACTCAGTTTTTTGTGTTTATCCATTTTACTATCTTGTCTGCTTGCTCTAAACATGTTCCTGTATGGTAGCTTTCACTCATTAGCTATGGTTTCTGTGAGCTGTCCTACCTATTAGGAAGTGTCCTATGAACATGTTCATTACATTGTCATAATTTAGCAAGCTCTCTAATTCTCTTGCCCATTTCCAATCAGTAAGTGATGCTACATTTCACTGTACCATGTTCAACAATTTTGTCCAAACACAGCTTAAATGTATATAAGACAATAACACACATCTGTACTCTTTCTTGGTGATTATTGCGGTAAGTAGTATGAATTCATGAAATATTCACTCTGTAGATAATATAGGGTCAAGTTGCTGCCAACTCAATTCTAATGCCCCACCTCTCTGGTGTTTTGATAGAATGAATAGACCATACTTTGATATAACAAAAGAACTTAATTATCCTAATGGAAAAAATATTTATGTGTGTGTGTGTGTGTATATGTACATGTACATATAGTTACAGAGGAATACAAGAGACAAGGAATTAGATATTATAAAGATTTTAAAAATGGTCAGGTCATTTTGGTATTGCATTCCTGGAAATTGAGAGGAAGATAAATTTTTGGAAGGCATTGAAACCAACTTTGTACTGTTATTATACTCATATTAATGTATCACTTGTGGTTCCAAAAGGCTCTCACATATACTATGTTATCTCACAAATATGGAGATTAATGGCAGTTGGCTCCAAAGAAACTGAGAACGCCAGAGCAGAGGTGAGTTAGACCCACCTGTGGCAGCAGGATGGCTCACCCAGGTCCCAGGTGGTACAAGGACTGTGACAGAACTTAAATGCAGTAAGATCTTGGATCCAGCCATTTTTTTCAGTATCTTTCTGTGTACTTCAAGTTTTCACAATATCAAATGTAATTGTTTTAGAAAGCCTTTAAAAGACGATAAGAATGACACCCATGATAAATGAGGTCATTATATTCTATTGGTCAACTTTAGTAAATGAGTTAGTGAGGCAACACGCTGAAATAATTAAATAATATATATTGAATACTAGTGGCTTTTATAAATTGATCTTGGGTTTTATTTATCCATTCTTTGTTTGCCCTTATAGATAACCAAGTCAGTGTTTATATATAAAAATCAATGGTGAGTCGATGCTATTATACAGGCCAGAGTCTCCCTTTGGGAATACACGGCATTGATAATGCTTGCAGTTTGCTGTTGTGTGCATTTGCAGAGCTCAAGCTGGGAGAATTCCAATCTTCTCTTAAAGGGACCGAATCCTCATAATCAACAAGGCTCCTAAGACTTAGCCATAATATAAATTACCTCCAGAAAACCTGTTGTGACACTCTTGGTGCTCCTGGAGCATCTCTACATGTCTTTATCAGCATTTATCCCATTACATGCTACACCCTTAACTCCATATCTGTTTTCTCCTTGGAACAAAATCTATCTGGTATGCATTTTTATATCTCTAAGACTCCCTATGTCTAAAAGACTATATGTCTCGGGGCGCCTGGGTGGCGCAGTCGGTTAAGAGTCCGACTTCAGCCAGGTCACGATCTCGCGGTCCGTGAGTTCGAGCCCCGCGTCGGGCTCTGGGCTGATGGCTCAGAGCCTGGAGCCTGTTTCCGATTCTGTGTCTCCCTCTCTCTCTGCCCCTCGCCCGTTCATGCTCTGTCTCTCTCTGTCCCAAAAATAAATAAATGTTGAAAAAAAAAATTTAAAAAAAAAATAAAAAATAAAAGACTATATGTCTAAATATGTGGCACTTGGTATAATTAAATAAGCGAATAAGCAGTAAACATTAGGACATTTTTCTTTATAAACACAGACACTAGGACATTTTTTTGTAGGAAAAGCAGTTCTAAGTGAAATCGACTTAAATATGTGTATTTATCATTTATCACCCCTTAGAAAATTAATGTCAAATATGAAAGTTATAAGAACTCTAGTTTTTAAAAGGAAAAAATAAAATTAGATAAAGCTCTATGGTTTTGAAAGCCTCAGTGAAGCATTAAGGACACATTTTAATTAAATACAGAATGATGTCATTGTAAGCCACAAGTGTCTAATATTTTCCAGTTCTAGCCCTTTCGAAAATAGTAAATCTAGAGGAAACATTAAGTTACACATAACACAATGTCCCTTTCATTAAAAAGCTATGGGATTATTTTTTTTCCCTTCTAGAGGGTAAAGTATTTTGTGGTTAAGCAAAAGTACAAAACTTCCTATGTGAATATGAGACACAGGAGAGAAGCAATTTAATCATTTTAATCTAATGGGTGCCAAAATCGTTCATTTATACTGCGAGCTTACATTCAATAACCCACTTTTCCTCCAGGGCTGATTTATAGCTATTAAATACTTTCATAGTTGGTCCTTAATGACTGTAAAATTAAGTTGGCTTTTGTTAACATAAACATGAACAGTTTTACCCAAGATGAACACAATAGAAATAAGTATTATATATATATGTGTGTATATATCTATCTATATATATATATATACACACATATATACATAATAAGTATATATATATATATATATATATATATATATATATATATATATATAAGTATCAATCTGTATACCTACCTATCTATAAATCTATCTATCTATCTATCTATCTAGGTACTTACTACCTAATGGCTATATATTAGACCAATTCCCACATTCAGGAAACCATTCAATACCATTAAAAACCATTAGAACTGCAGAATGAGATAAGTAGAATAAACAAAAGTAGATGCCTATAGTGTCCCAGTCCTGTTGTACAGCCAGCATTGCATGAGGTCTTGCTACAGTGTTGGTGTATTTATGCATGGGGTGTGTGTGTGTGTGTGTGTGTGTGTGTGTGTGTACCTGTTTCTAAATAATAAATAATATAATTGTTCTTGAAAGACCTTTTTGGAATTTTAAATGTAGACCCCATGTATATGTAAAGAATGGAAAGCTTTTTAAAATATGGGCATTCTCCACACAATAAATACATTTTAAAATTAATGGATTTGTAAAAAAATTAATTTTGAGGTAACAATCGTTTGTCCATCAATCATATTACATAATATATTAATTTAAAAGCTTCCAAAATACAGCTCCCAATCCACGTTCCCTGTCTCAACCTTCCATCAAACATTCCCTACAAACTAAACAGACTATTTCTTGTGGCTATACCATGTATATCTTCATCTGGGCCTTTGTTCATTAAAATCCTTCCCTCTGCTCCCATCTCTGGGAAATGCCCTTCCTTCATTTTCATCTCTGTCAACATTAAAACTTTGCATCACATTCCACCCCATAAATGGATGGATTACATTAAAAATTAAGGATCTAGAAATTACCAAGACCAAGAAATATTCACTATTGCAAGCATGGAAGAATCTCAAGCAATATAAAGATGAAACAAATAAAAAGAGTACTTTTTACGCCAAACAGAGTCAGAACCTTAGAGAAATATAAAAACTAGAAATGCATGGAAAATGAGATCGTAAAAAGATTAAAGGATAGATTCCAATGGCAGCACTAAATAGGAATGGACTAGATTCTAGAAAGTTGTGGTAGGCTCTAGATAGTTGTGGTAGGTGGAATAATGGACTCCCCAAAGATGTTCACACCCTAATTCCTGGAACTTGTGAATATGGTACCTTACATGGCAAAAGAGGATACAGCAATGCAAAGAAGTTCAGGATTATGAGATGAAGAGATGATCCTGGATTATCTGGGTGGATCCAATGCAATCACAAGGGCCCTCCTAAGAAGGAGGTAGGAGGGTCAGAGTGAGAGAAAAAAAAGAAGACGAGGAGAGCAGGGGTTGGGAGGGGGAAAGGAAGGGGCCCCTCCAAATTATAAAAGGTAAGGAAATGGATTCCTCCTAAGGTATCTAGGAGGAAGAAGGCACCCTCCAACATATTTAAGTCATCTGCCCTCTTGAAATGTTAAGATAATAAATTTGTGTAGTTTAAAGAAACTATCTTTATAATCATTTATTATAGTATCAGCAGGAAACCGATACAAAAGTCAACACAATTCAATGAAAGCTATTTGGGCTTTAAATTCACAATCTGTTCTGAAATCCCATTTTGCCATTTATTTCCTATGTGAACCTGGGTAAACTACTTACCCTCTTTGATTTATCCTCACACTAGGGAATGCACACAAGATCCCTTTTTCTTCTCCTGTCTATATTCCAAGTAAACCTGACTCTCCAGCTAAAGGTTTTTGGATCAGTTTGGGATAGTTAGGAAAGTCTTTTTTTTTTTTTTTCCCCCTGAGAATTTGGACTTGGTCTTGAGAGATAGTCGTTAATGTCAGCTGGTCTCCTGAAATTGTTGCATGACCACCTTTCTCTTGTCCTGTGTACCCATAGAGAAAATCAAGCTAGAGATATAGATAAAACCAAACGTAAAAAACTGAGATCTTCCTTCCTGCACTCCTAATATATTTTTAGATCTTGATTTTTCTTTCTTGAAGCCTGTTTACATACAGTGCTCTGGTTCATGAACTGTCCCTTATCTTCTAAAGAAATCTGCTCTGTTTGTTTAATCTCATACATGTTATTTTCTTTTACTAGAAAAAAAAATCTGACATAAAATATACCTTGAAGTGGAGATGTAAGGACAAATGATAATGTAACTAATGTTTTAGCATAATTTTTGACATATACTAAGAGTTCAGAAGACGGTGACTATGCTTATTTCTATACTACTGTTACTGCTGGCACCACTACGAGAAGGAAGGGGAGGTGGAAGAGGGCAAGAAGGAGAGAGAAGAGGGAGAAAGAAGGAGAATGTTTTTTTATGAACTCTCTACTATTGAGTAGAGAGGATTCCAATATGCTCCCGGTTACATTGGGAATGGGGTGGGTGGGAATTTTGTCTCTTTAATTCTGTTTCAGGGTAGGAGCAATGCAGTGTTTGTTTCCATCCCTGCCTAATCATGAGGCGACACAATGAAGCCAATAACACCAATAAGGTAAAGTAGAGAACGTGAGAAAAACAACAATATTATGTGAAGTTTTGAGGTAGTCACACATCACGAGTCACTGTTACCGTATTAACTACCACTGCCTTCATACAACCTTTCTTGATATTTTATCAAAAGATCCTTTTTCAGGATACCTGGGTGGCTCAGAGTCAGTTAAGTCTCCCACTGTTGGTTTGGGCTCAGGTCCTGAACTGTGGTTTTGTGGGCTTGCGCCCTTTGTTGGGCTCTGCGCTGGCAATGCAAAGCCTGCTTGGGATTCTCTCTCTTCCTCTCTCTCTGCCCCTCCCTGACTTGTGCTATCCCTGTCTCTCTCAAAATAAATAAATCAAAATTTAAAAATGATAAAAAATAAAATAAATAAAAATGTTTTTCACATAGGCAATGTTCAATTAATTCCGATAAGCATGTCCCTCTCCATAGCCCCTCCCCCTCCCAAAAATGATGTGCCCTCATGTTCCTTTCAGAGGTCAAAGGCACCTGACACCTAGGAGTATGCTTTTTTTTTCTAGATGAGTCCTTAAGTTTGACAGATTCTAATCTTATGACATAATTGAAAGGGTGCCAGGACTAATATCTTTTTGTGTGTGCATCCAGGAGCCAACTAAAGCATTTGAAGCAAAGAAAAATGCTTTTAACTCTATCAACTTTAACCCTCAAATGTAAAACTATTAAAATTGCTTGTCCCAACTTACCATACACTTTAAGCGCTCTTAAAAATTGGTTTCATTTTTCCTGCTCTGATTCCTCCCACCTTTTGTCTGTAATGTCCGTCTGCTGCTCTATTTTGCCCATGCTATTCATATTTGTTTAACACGGATGACTATTCCTGTTGTATTATAATTCCCTCAATAGCTGAAAGTACACTTGATCCCTCAGAGCACAAAACTTGTATATAGTAGGTCTTCAATAGATATTTGCTAAGTGAAATTGAAATGTAGCCCACCAAAATTGTGTAATTTTATATTGCTTTATGCGTAGGCCCAAGAAAAAGTAGTTATATAACACTTCTTCAATAAGCTTTTAACCCAACGCCGTATTTCTCCAAGAAATACTATTAACCCACTGCTCAAAGCCCTCTACTTCTGGGAATAATACAGAACTTAGAAGTGGTAGGAATGTATACATCATTAGCTCCTACCCCCAAAACATCCCCAACATTCATGTGTTAATATGAGGGCTATTTCAGTTCTTGCTGTGTTAAGGAGGTGAAACATAAAAGAGAAAAGGGAGTAAAAACATGAAATATTGTGGCTGATCCTCTCTTGCTTTAAGTGCGAACAGGGATATCTCTAAGTTACTACCGGACAGAAGGAGTGGAGTTTTATACTCTTATGACTTACATTCTAACACTATTTCAGTAACTTAGAACTACTCAATATAGAAAAATGGAGTATCATTTCAGCATAAAACTAAATGCAGCTGAGGCATTTTTTAAGGAGATCAGAAGCTACTCTACCACTAACATTGGTTTAAAGGTAGTGGTTTAACAAATTAATTCTAATGCCAGCAGTGAGGTGGGTACAATTCTATTTAAAGTGTAAAGAAAAAGACCAAAAGCTTAAAGATTTTCTCACAAAGCAAATGTCTTCTCATCTTTTAAGCCACATTCTTCTTCTATTTTTTTTTTTTTTTCTGCCTGCTATAGACCTTTGCATTCTTTTAAAAAGATATGTATAAAATCCTATTCATTTAATCTTTGGAGCTGCCTATGCGACACAACAATACTTATAACAAGTATTTATATAAACACTTGCATACGCCTTTATTTAGATTTGGCCACTCCTTTTGCACATGAAAGTATTTTTTAAAGGCTGTAAGAAGGAAATTAAGGCGCTAAGAAACTGAATAGGAAGTTAAATGCGCATAGAGTTTATCTCTTCTTTTAATGTTTATTTATTTATTTTTACAAGAGACAAAGTGTGAGCCGGGGAGGGGCAGAGAGAGGGAGACACAAAATCCGAAGCAGGCTCCCCAGGCTCCCAGCTGTCAGTACAGAGACCGACATTGGGCTTGAACCCACAAACCATGAGATCATGACCTGAGCCAAAGTCGGACACTTAACCAACTGAGCCGCCCAGGTGCCTGGTGTGTAGAGTTTATTTTGCCAGATCATCCTCTGTCAGAAATGTCTTCAGATCAGAGAGTAGAGATTCATATCCCTAATTGAATGGTTCACCTAATGGGCCTGAGGATAACCACATTTCTGGAAAGCAAAACCTGTTCCAACAACTCATAAAGAGCTTCTTCGCTGGAATAAAGTGTATTAGTGCATTTGCAAAGCAAACAGATTAAAAGAGGACAGAGGAATTTCATCCTTCCCCCCAAAAAAGTGAAGCGGAATTAGTTTAATAAGGAATAAGTGTATATAAAGGCAACTCCTCTCTTCGGATACTTTGTTCCATTTAAGTCCTATGTGTATACTCTGAATCAAGCTGTCTACAGTTTATGAAAAACTGCCTGGCTGTTAGGGCTTTTAGACCAAATTCGAGCAGAAGTGATACAATTTTTTGGATTTGGTTTTAAACCTAAGTGGTTTTCTCTTTAGATATGCATAGAAATCTGTTATTATATGAACCCTTAAATTTGTAAGGAGATACAATTTTGAAATGAAAAACATCTGAAACAAATAATAAAATTTTGACATCTGAAGTATTCTATCAAACATTTTGAGACCCAGAGTTCTAACTGCCCTTTGGAGAACAGGAATCATTACGTATCTGGTTGGCATTCAGCAGCCTCAGGTAACTATTCGTGATGCGAAAATTGAAAACTTGCAAAACTGCTGCCTTTTTGCATCTCAAGCTGAAGAATCTTGGAAAGGCTTGATTTACAGAACGAGGAGACAAAATGGTCAGTGGTTTTTCCTGTCAGTGTGATCTACAAAAGACCAGCAGGTTGATGATTTGGTAGCCTTAATATATTAACAGTTCATCCATTTGCTGGGCAATCTCGTGAGATTTAAAAAAAAAAAATCAGGTTAGATATTACTGTTTTAAGCAAATACACACATTTTTTCTATTTGCATATTACATTGTGACCAATATTAGATTACAGAATAAGATCTAGTGAAGTGAAACTTCCAAGAAATATTTGAAGTTAAAGCTAAAAATAGTATAATTTCACAATGTTTGTGTTGCATTTAGGCTACTTACTCAGGATATGATATAGACTCCCATTCCTAAAATGTTACATCCACAGGAATATTATGTCAAGCTGTACCAACAACACTTTCTGATTAGTGCAACTAGAAATAGTTCAGAAAGACTAAACTTCTAAATGAGCACTCAAAAGTGTTATTCCAACCACTGAGATGATGCTGAGATTAGCTCCCACTGAGCTAATTTGCCTTTCCTTTTGAAACCACCAGGATGAAATGCCCTAAGGCAGTAGTCACATAACTTTAGAAAAGGACAGATTCCAACTGTCAGCTTTTGAATCCACGTGACAACAAATAACACGTTCAACTCTTTTTTTCAACTTAACTGACTTTTCTCTGAATGTATGAAAATCACTGGCTATTTTGCGATTGGGTTATCAGCCTGATTCTCAAGAAATAAACTATAAATGTTGTCAATATCTTCTGTACACAAGAAGTACATTCTTTCCCCTTATAATTTCACTACTGTAGTATCTTGGAGAGAACTTGCCTTACATATATATTAACCTTAAGGGAAACAGGCTGCCATATTGATTAGTCAGACCATTACAGGGTTTCACCCTCAGTTTTATCTACCTTGAAAAAACTCCCGTTTTCAAATATTTTTAATATTTCATAAAAATATGAACTGGTTTGTGAGTTTAATTTTCACTTATTCTATTTTTAAAAAGCTACAGAATAAAAAATCAGAACGTCGTTAAGTGTGACCGATGCAGTACTCCACTCCAGTTGGAGAATCAATAGGACCCTTCCTGAAGAAGTGATATTGGAGCTGAAATCCAAAGGATGAGTAAGGTTTGGGAGAGGGGAAGCAGGAGGACAAGGGAGTGAATGTGCAAAGTCACGTGTAGAGGCAGAGAGGCAAGGAGGGTGGGCTAGTCCTGGGAAAGGCTGGCGTACTGGGAAAAATGGTTGGAAGATGGGCACAGACCGCTTCATGAAAAGGAGCCTTAGAAACCATTTTCATTATTTATACCCTCAGAACAATTAGAAGCCATTGAGGAGTTTTAATTAGAGTGTGGTATCACCACATTGGAATTTTTAAAAGATTATTTTAGCTTTATCCAAGAGAATAAAAAGGAAAGAAGAATGGATATTCAGTGAACGCTTAAGGGATGATTGCATTTGTTCAGGTCCTGCTATTTGTTTTCAAGGTGCCTCATATTACTATATTATGTTTAATACAAACCAATGTAGCATTAAAAGGAATATTTAAAAAGAAGGAAATACTGATCTGTAATCTCATTACCCTTACAAAACTACTTTCATTTTACATGAGTTTCAAAAATTTTTGTCCAGAGCATGCACATTTTCTCCCATTGTAATCATAGTACACACATAAGTTTGTGTTTTGCTTTTTTCATACTTTTTCATAAACACTCCCTCTGTTCTCTGAATATATTATATTCCATCAACATGGTAAGTCACAGTTGGTACAACCAGGCTTTCACTGTGAGTCTGAAAGCATTGTAATATGAAGCCCGTGGAAACCATGGGTTTGTCTTATGGGAATCCATGAGCTATTTGACATACATATTTAAAATTTTTTTTTTAATTTTCATTTATTTTTGTGAGAGACAGAGAGACAGAGTATTGGCCGGGGAGGGACAGAGATAGAGGGAGACACAGAATTTGAAGCAGACTCCAGGCTCTGAGCTGTCAACACAGAATCTGATGCAGGGTGTGAACTCACGGACTGTGTGAAATCATGACCTGAGCCGAAGTCGATCAATTAACTGACTGTTCCCCTCCATGAGTTGTTTCAATTTGCATACAACATTCAGAATGCACATGCAAAGTTTTGTATTTTTCCAGAGAATCCACAGTATTCTTCAGGTTTCAAATGGCATGTAATCCAAAATGAGCACATTTAAGCTGTCATAGTTGGTAAAAGCCCAACTCTCATTGTTTGAGAGAGCTAAGTGAAAGAAAAGCAGACTGTGGTAAATTTGTAGCATAAAGTTTCATTCATTTTAAGGATTCAAAGGTTGACTATCAAGAATTAAAAGAAAAGTCATTTGACAAAGTACTAAGTATTGAGAAAGAGAGAGAAATATCTGGCAAATAACTATGTGTTGAGAAGGGTAATTTAAACATTATGCTCTACATCATTTATTGTTACACATACATTGTATCTCTCTTTAAAATTTTTTTGAATAATACTTTAACCACTGCTGTATATTTGATCACATAGCATAACCATGCAAGTTCAAAAAGGCTCCATCAATAATACAAAAAAAATATATGTTGAGATCATGTTAGTCTCCTACTTAAATAATGTGCTATATTTTTTTCTGATTTTCCAGTGTATTTTAAATATTGCAATAATAAAACTAAATACTGCACATTGTTATGGACAGTACATTTTTAAAAATTCAAAGAGACTCCCCTTTAACTGGATAGAAAATATAACTATATGCTACAATGAACTGCAGAAAGAAATCAAAATAGTTATAGAACATAGTAAAACTTGAGGGGCTCCTGGATGGCTCAGTTGGTTAAGCATCTGACTCTTCATTTCGGCTCACGTCATGATCTCACGGTTCCTGAGTTCAAGCCCTGTGTCAGGCTCTACTCTGATAGTGCATAGCCTGCTTGGGATCCTCTCTCTCCCTCTCTCTGCCTCTCCCCAGCACAGACCCACACCTGCACTCTCTCATAGATAGATAGCTAGCTAGATAAATAAATAAATAAATAAATAAATAAATAAATAAATAAATAAATAAAGAATCTAAGAAACTAGAAATTATCAAGAGAGAAATTCCAAGGTCTCCCACCCACCATCAGTTTTGTTGACCACCTGTGTCAGTCCTCCTATACTCAGTCATCCCTGTGCATTTCTGTGGCAGCCCGGCCTCTGCTCTGCTTCAGTCAATCCTAGAGGACTTCAGTCCCACTTTTGCATCATCAGTTGTCTCTTCCTGCCAGATCATTTCATCACCAGGCAATCATAGTGTGGATGATGAATGATCATTCATAGTGTGATGATGAATGATCCACATGATGAATGATAACCATCATTCTCCTTGACCTCGGCCTCCATCCAGCGGTCCACATAATTTCTCTGCATTGCCGCAGTTGCCTATCCTGCAACCTTCCCCATGGAAGTGGTTACTATACTGTTCCAGTTGTTCAGGACAAAACCCTTGGAATCATCCTTGGCTTCTCTGTACCCTTATAACCTGATACCATCTATCAGCAAATTATATAGCTCTACCTTTAATATTCATAATATCTTTCCTTTCTGCCTCCATCAACACCATGCTCACCCATGCTACCAAATTCTCTTACCTGAACTATCAAAATAGCCTCTGAATTGGTTTTTCTGTTTCAAACCTAAAATCTATCATTGCTTAACCAGCAGTTGGTGTGACCTCTTCAACGTGAAAGTCAGACCAAACCACTTTTAATTCAAAACTCCCCAATGGTTTCCCATTCATACAGCCTAAATCCACTCTTTAGTATGGCAGACAAGGCCAACAGATCAGTTCTCCACGGTACCTCACTGATTTCATCTCTCACTATTTTTCTTGCTCCCTTCACTGTTAGAATGGACAGATGATGCTTCAGTTTCAATGCTTCTGTATTTGCCAATATCTCTGTCCATAATGTTTCCTCCCAGGTTCCCATATTCCTTTAGGTCTCTAATATCACCCAATCAGAGACACTCTCTCTGGCCACCCTCTGTAAAAAGGAACCCCTAATACATTCTATCCTTAACCTGTTTCATCTGCTTTATTTAGTTATATTCAGATTATTACTCACTACTAACAGATACACACACACACACACACACACACACACACACACACACACACACACGCATTTTCCCCAGAGCTAAAGCACAGTGATGACACAATTCTTTCTTCATGTGTTTTCTCATGTTTTCAGTAAATACTTATAATTTCAAGGTCTTACTATGACAGGCACTGTGATCTAAAGTTTAAATATAATATTCAAATGAATGCAGAAAGTAATCCTCAGCAGGAGATGGGTGTATTTTACAAATGGAGAAGTGAATCTTAGCCAGCAAAATACCCAAGGTCACACAGCCCAAATATGACTGTGTTTTCAACTGATGAGAAAAATAAGCAACCAAAGTAACTGCCCAGTCCCCAGTGCCTTCCTAATGCTGAGAGTATATTTTGATAATTGTATGTGTGCAGTGTAAGCCTACCTTGCCTAATTTTACCTCTGGACTCAGAGTGTTCCACTGTCACGAGGGATGAGGAAAAACACATAAATGTCTATTTCTGGGACGAACAAGCCCTTTGGAAGCCATGTTATTAGAGTTTATATAGTAAAGCTTCAACAAGATAGGTCCAACTTACAACATAAGTATTATAAAAGTTAATATTTCGTGTAGAAAAATACAATGAAGACTAATCTACGTACCATTGGGAAAGACAGTTTGATATCCTAAGCGGAAAGAGTCTTTCAAAACTATACCCATAACTCAGCCTGTTCTATCAGAAAGAACAGACAGACACTGGTTTGAATCCAGTTTTGTCACTTAACAGCTACATGGATTTACGTGGACAAGGCATTTAAATAATTGAGCCTCTTTTAGCTTGTGCATGAAATATGAATAATAATATAAAAATAATTGAAAGATGGTGCATCTACATCATCAAGCACATAGTAGATACTTAAAAACAGTAACTTGGGGCACCTGGGTGGCTCAGGCAGTTGAGCGCCCAATTTTGACTCGGGTCATGATCTCAAGGCTCGTGAGTTCGAGCCCCGCGTTGGGCTCTGTGCTAACAGCTCAGATCCTGGAGCCTGTTTCAGATTCTGTGTCTCCCTCTCTCTCTGACCCTCCCCCATTCATGCTCTGTCTCTCTTTGTCTCAAAAATAAATGTTAAAAAACAATTAAAAAAAAAACAGTAACTTTTATTCACATTGGAAGAAGCACCCTAACATCATAACTATCCTACAACCTGAAAGTAAAGGAAACTGCCTTTTAGTGTCTCAATAAATCCATTTAACCTACCCTGCCCCTCTCACCATCCTCCCATCAATAGGTAAATAACAAACAGAATTAAATCTGAGAGACACAGAAATAAAAAACATGGGAAGGAATTATCAATTCTCCTTTGTGAATCAGGCTGTATGACTGTTTAAAGTAAGCCTCACAATATCATGCTGTTTTTAACAGAGAGCTGTAAACCACAAAACAATATGAAATGACTACTGTTTTCAGAAAATACTCTGTCTTTACTCATTTCATCTAAAATTGAACTAACAAGGAGCTCTATTTATCATTTACATAGAAAAACAGGCTTACTCTGAGTACAAGAAGTCAGGCCTAAGAATATCTCATGTTAATGTAATTAACAAAGCTTTTGAATTAAGATTATTGGGTTTTTTATCTGCATTTGATATTCTTTTGTATTTTACAATCCACATTTCCATTTTTGTCATAATTTAAAAAATTTTTAAATACGAAGATGGTAAACTAATGTGAAAAATTAAGGATAAACTCAAGAATGGTATTCTCAAGGGTGGTACAAACAAAATTTAAAAGGCAGTTCTTTCCAAACAACATTTTTTTCACATATCTCTTAGTTCCCACTATAACTACACATTTCATCTTAATTTCTTACTCCTTCCCACTAGAGAATAAGCAATGTAATTTTCTTCATAATCATTTACTGAAAAAAGTACACCCAAAATGACTTCTAAAGATGAAATATCTTTTAAAGCATTTAACATAAAAAATAAAATTCACATATAAAAGCAGACAGAGAAGAATTCCAGAAATCTTGTTGAATCTCTCAGTGAAGAACCAAATATGTGGGGTAGGAGAATGAAAAGGAGGATTACTTTCTTCACCTTTGCGTCTTTCTTGTTATCACTAAGAGTTGCTCTGTTGGCACGGATAATCCCAAATGATTATTCAAAAGCTGTACCTGTCGCAAGTCACTGCATTCTATACTTTGTCTTATAAAGATGGGAGGCTAAAGAGGGTCAGATACAATGACACAGGTAAGCCGAGCTCCTCACATTGCGCCAAAGTGCTAAAAATTTGGGAGATAAACAGCCACCAGATCTTACTTCCAATTCAGCACTGTGGACAGCCAGCCAGAAGCAGTTTTCCGTTCAAATACAACAGCTGCTGTGTTTCTTCCTTGTAAGGAAAGAATTTCACCACATTTAGTGTCGAGAAAGTTGGCCTGGCACAATCAGTTATGCGGAGTGACACCTGAAGGTAATTTATGTGCGTGTGGAGAAAATAGTTTGCTTAGTCATGTCTAGGAGCAAAAATGTTTTCTTCACAAATAAATGTGTTGCCAATTGTCAGTCAAGAAAGGGCAGGCTGTTCTGCAATAAAAAAAAAAAAAAAAAAAAAAAACAAAAAAAAAAACAATGCTGGAAATCTCAAACTCAGTTTACACATCCAAGGCAAGTTTTCAAGTGGGACCCGGCTTAGCAAATAAGTCCGAGACCCAGGTAACAGAGGCCCCATCTTGGCAAGTGCATTTGTGACTGCTGAGGCAAGCAAAGGAAATGTGATAAATCACACTCTCGGTCTCACAGATTGCAGTTTCTGCACAGCACTGGCAATTGTCAATTCTGACCTCATTTAATTGGCCAGAGCGAGTCACAAAGCCATGCTAATTTCCAAGGGGAGGGAGGGATGGATGTGCAATTCTATCTTGTACCTGATGAAGAATTAAAAGATTAATAAACAGTTCAAATAGGACTTCACAACAATTTAAAGGCTTAAATAGCTTCCTACCTATTGTTCTTCAAGAATAGAACTAATTGAATATATGTAGGCATATATGTATTGAACCGATCAGTGAACAGAACAAAGCACTATATTCCCTGCAGGAGAGAAAAGCGAATAAGATACAGATCCTGCTGTGACGTATTTAGACACTACCATCACTGCCACTTTCACCCTAGCTAATAATAGCAGCTAATTTTAATTGAGCACTTTCTCTGTGCCCAGAACTTTTGGAAGAATTTCTGTGGCACCTGTCTACTTTTTATCTACTGAAATTACCATCACTGTTATCCTTAGTTTGAGATTTGATTCCTCTAAACTGTTCTAAAATGTTTGTACACTTTATGTTGTACATAGCATTCAATTCGCATCAGATTGTTTTTATACACCCTAGTTAACAGATAGTGTGGCACTGAGGGACCTGGAGACAGAATAAAATAACGATGATAAGAAAAATGTAGCAAAAATTTAAGAGCTTGGATTATGGCCCAGAGGTTAAAAAAAAAAACGGGGGGGGGGGGCGGGGCTCAGATGGGTTGTACCACAGTGTAGGCAACCATGGATGAATGGAGGGGCTTCTAGAAGCTGGCAGGGTGAGAATATTTGTATCTTTAAGAAAAGGCAATTTATAGGTTAAAACTACATAACACTTCTAAGGTCATAAGAAGACTAACACTAATAATACCATACTTTATACATCTCCATCATTGTTTTTACCACTAGAAGAGAGAGGTTTACACACATACACCCACACCTTCCCACCAGAAGGCAGATTATAGTAACTATAAAGCAATTCTACTGTTTTAAGTGAACCATACAACATTAGAGAGAATGGTCTTAAATGGAAGATGCATGGGTGAGCTACCTTAGATATAATAAAGAATTTGTTTTCAGTAAGCTTTCTGAGCACTAAGCTTTCCTAAATACTAAGAGCTGTTGTGCAATCTCTCTCCTGAAAGCTTTATTAAATGGAATTTTTTCATCAGAAAAGGTTTTAAACAATCCTGCCTAGCTAGAGTAAAATGGCTTAGGTTGATTAAGAAAGGAAAAGAAAAACATGTCTTAAGTAAGTACTTGTGTTGTGGCAGGTTCCATCTATGCCCTTAAAGAGATTAGACCATGAGTGAATGAGATAACCTATCAGGGTCCCTTCCAAATCTGTTTTTGTGATTTCAATAATGACATTCAGTTGGGGGTAAATAGCTGCTGTGAATTACATGTGAGTCTATTGCCTTAATCTTTTGACAAGTGTAGTATACAGACTGCAAATAAAATAGTATTTTGAACAATGGCATCATGATAAGCAAAAGAGAAATGTCTGGATTATTAGAAAGCATGATCTAGGTAGTTAGGGAAATTATCAGTCATGTTATGACGACTTTTACAAAAAACAGATCTTTTCTTTTGCATTTTTCTACTTTTTTGGTCCAAGTACATTCTAGAGCAAATAGAATTTCATTGTCTCTCTCATTTTGGAGATAACTAGTTCTGAGATGGGCTATTTTGCAGAATAGGAAAAGGAATTACATTTGAATGTTTACTTTTACAAAAATCATAATTTGCCATACTTTAGTAACTTTTAATAAAGAGAATATACCTAGCAAACTGGCCCCGATATACTTACTCAATGTCATTTACTTCTCTTTTGTTGAAAGTTTGGCTTTCTCCTAAATTTCACTACAACCTCCATCAGTCTTGCCTTTTTGCATCAGCCTGCAATGCCCATGTTTTTGTTCTCCCTTTAATGAACTCCTACCCATCCTTCAAGTTCCACATAAGATCCCACATCTGCCAGGAAACATTCGTCAAATATTCCAATTCATACTCTTTCTTCACTTAACAATTAAGTGGGTTAAAATTCTAAAATATATGTTAAGAATTATTATTTTATTTTGTTAATTTTAGTTAGTTAACATATAGCATAATATTGGTTTCAGGAGTAGGATTTAGTAATTCATCACTTACATATAAGGAATTCTTACTTTAAATAGCATAGACAAAGTCTAAAAAAATCTTAGCGTCATTTTTAGTAGTTTTGTGGGCAACTATTTCCTTTCCAGCATTAACTTTTATTTTTAATGTTTTATGTTCCTATACAATCCTCATTTTGCAGTAGTATTTTTATATAATCCTCCTTTGAGAATGACCAATTTCCATTTTCACATATGAGGGCTAATAAATGCCTTACAAAGGTTAAGTATAAAGGAATGAAAGTAACCCCACCAAATATTTTTCCATAACTATGTCACAGAGTATAAAGAAATTCCACTTCCTTTACTAGAATTTATAATTTGGATACATTGGTAACTAAGTGATTTTATGAAGGAGGAAATTGTAAATCACTGTTTGATGGGCTTTTTAAAAGGCTGTTTCATATACTAGATGTTACCAAAGATGCTGATCTGGAATTTATACAAAGCGGGGTAGTGCTTAAAAAGTATTCTTTCACAACACCGAAGAAATAATATCAACCTAAAAATGATGAATTTTATGGGTAACATATTTATGAATAATTTTGGAATTATCTGTGAACAGGCTATTTATGGCTCTCCTAAGTTAAAGAAAGATTCTTTTGTGCCACTGAAATGTAGCTTTTCCCATGTGTTTCTTGTACAGAATGAACACCCAGAGAAGACCAGTTGGCCATAGCACAACACATTCATCCATATATTTACTGATTTCCTACTCTTTGCTAGGTATGAAGATACATAGTTGTGATATAGTATTCAGTAAAATACGATCTCTATTCCCAACTAGTTTATCCTATAGAGCTTAATATACAAATAGACAATGTAAATCACTTATAAACTATGTATGGAGTGCTCCGGAGGCTAATGGAAGACTGGCAAAGGCATATCATGCCTAAATCGAGTCCTAAAAATGAGCAGTCGTTAAGAGTAAGCAGACGAGGAAGGGACGTTGGAGACAAAGGAGAAAGCCATTCGTGGAAGCAGAAGCAATGTACAAAGACTTGGAGGCAAGAAAAGGCTTGACAGGTGTCCAGAATGACATGGAGTTCAGAATCACTGGAGATCGAAACTCAAAAAAGATCTGTCACAAGAAAGAAAAGTAAACAGGGCTCAATCACGAAAAGCCTAGTGTACCACGTCAAGAAGGGTGCATTCTCTCTTAAAAGCCATGTATATTCTTCCATTAAAGATTTATTTGGGGGAATGAATGAGTAAGATTTGCATTTTTAATGATCACTCTGCTTATAGTATGACAAGTAGATTGGATTGACAGTAACATATTAGGAGGCTATTGTAATAAAGCAGATGGACCATAAATACATTAGTGGGACCAGAAAGATATAAATTGATTTAAGAAACAATGAATATGTAGTGTTCTTTGGACTTGGTGACCACCTGACTCAATACTATTCTCAGACTCATTCTTCCTCTACATTCAAAATTCCAAAAACGTGTGAGTAGCTCATAAACTAGTAATATAGGAAAAGGACATGCGATGAAGTTAATCCTATAACAAGAACAGAACAGACACCACAAATAAGTTTGATTAAAAAAATAGATTTTTAAAAATTTCATTTTAATGACACATACTTTTTAACATACAAAATCTCCAGTGAAATAATTTTTCTAGAGCTTACTATTGACTTACAAGGAGTTAATGAAAAAATTATTCTGAAAAATCATATGCCTCTTTTTTTTTTTAATTGCAGTACTTTCTACAAATACCCAGAGAGACTGGCAAATCTACAAAATGACAGCAAATTAAAGTTACAAAATTAAGCAATCACAGCTATGGTGGTATTTTAATTCTGCCATTCTGCCGTGGTGACCATTCCAGATTCTTTTTAAATAAAAATTGTTAAGACATTTAAAAAGTCTCCTATTTTAGCTGTGAAGAAAGGTTGTACTTTATTTCTCCATATTAAAGAATTTCAAGTTAACCTTTCCCTTACTATAGTTATATAAATTATCTTAACAATGTTTATGAAGAAAACCAGCAATAACATCTATTAGTCGACATCTTCCCTGAAAGCCAAAAGCATATTAGTTTATTTATGCTATAATTTAAAAATTGTCTTAAATGTGGGGTACCTGGATGGCTCAGTCGGTTGAGCTTCTGACTTCGGCTGAGGTCATGATCTCACAGTTCATGGGTTCGGGCCCCGCGTCGGGCTCTGTGCTGACAGCTCAGAGCCTGGACCCTGCTTCGGATTCTGTGTCTCCTTTCTCTGCCCCTCCCCTGCTCACACTCTGTCTCTGTCCCTCAAAAGTGAATGAACGTTAAAAAAAAATTGTCTTAAATGTGTGTTAAACTTCTTCCACACAGGCATTGTAGAGAAATCCACGCAATGTGTCTTTTAAATTTTTAAAAATACTTTAAAAGAAATTTCTATACTGAATATAAGTGTTATCATTTCTAACTAGCTAAATTTCCTACAGATAATAAATGTGGAAACTGAGGTTAAGAAAAATTAAACACAAGTGAAAACGGTCTTTGAATGTGGGCACGTCTCACTCCAGAGCTCATGTCCTTCTCCAGGACACCACACGCTGTTATTGTGCTTATGATTCACATTCGACATTAGAGAGAGTTTTCCTTAACGTCGACAAACAAACCACGCATGCGAAATAAAGGAAAGCATTGGCTTAGAGCCTATGTGAAAAACCTGACAGCAATCTCACCGTAAACCCACAGGTTGGCCTATGTGCCAAATGAGCTACTGTCACTCAGGTGGCTTTAATAAATAAAAGTCGCCAGTTAGCATAACCACTATTCTGTGAACAAGGGAGGCGTCTCTTGAGTATTGATTGTGGTGCTCCGTTTCGAGGGGGACATTAACAAAGGGGAGGATGATCAGAACCCTGACAGTACAGTCAGAATAACCATGGCATGAGAAATGTTCACCCCACACCACAAAAGTGCATGATAACTCTCTTTAAACATTTGGAGGTCTGCCATGACCTAGAATCTTACGGCAGGAGAGGAAAGAACTACAACAAAAAGTGAAAAATACAGGGGTTCCTGGGTGGCTCAGTTGGTTAAGCGTCCGACTCCTGATTTCGGCCCAGGTTATGATCTCATAGTTGTGAGTTCCAGCCCTGAATCAGGCTCCTGGTGACACCTGCTTGGGATTCTCTCTCTCCGCCCCTCCCCTGCTCATGCACTCTCTAACTTAAAAAAAAGTGGAAAATGCAGTAATATAGATTTGGATTGGGCATGCAAATGCTTTCTCATCATTAGAATATTCAAAAGTGGAATGGACTTGTGCCCGGCTGGCTCAGTGGGATCTCGTGAGTTTGAGCCCCATGCTGGATGTAGAGATTACTTAAAATAAAAATAAAAATTAAAAAAAAAAAAAATGGAATGGACTTCCTTACCAGGTAGCGAATTCCCTTTCCATGAAAATGTACAAATTCAAAATAACAAACTCATCTGACTACCTGTCTGGATGTCACGGCAGAGAAAATACTCTGATGTGGGTAAAATTCCACAAGTATTTTTAAACTCCAGTCTTCTTCTAATCATTTATTTGTATTTTGGTTGGAATAGGTATATGAAATTCTATGCATGTCACATGGGTCTTAACTGCATAAGCGTAATTATTGATTTTTCATATTCCACCAGTAAATTCTCCCTCCTCTCCTCCCTTTCTCCTCATCTTCTCTCCATTTTCTCTCTCCTCTCTCTTGCTCCACTCTTGCTTTCCAGGGCTCTCTACTGTTCTTTCCCTCTCCCTCTCTCCCTCTACTTTCCATCAAACACTTAGCATTGACTATGCATCGGGCACTATTCTAAATGAATTCCGATGGTCCTTCATTTAATCCTTATTGCAATCAGTGACATAGGTGCTATTTATTTTCCATCGATTTGAGTCAGAGAAGGGCTATGTGTCCGGTATCACATTAATAAATTTGTTTCTGTCACGTTTGTTTTCCAAACGGTGTTTCAGAGTGGAAAAAATAACAGCGTGCATTTCAACCAATCTGTCTGGAGCAGCCGGGTCTCAGAGTCACAGCCAGATGAAGGCAACGTTTTGGAAAAACATCGTTTACCTATTTTTTTTTAATTGCCGCAGCAGGAAAGATTATAAAATTAAATGAAATAATAAAGTTAGGAATGGACCCACCCCAAATTATTTAGATGCCAAAGTAAGCCAATCCCAGCTGTTATTCCTTACCCTGGCTGCCATCCTCAGCAAGAGCAGTATGGGGGAGTGTGGGCAACGGCTGCAGCAGCAGCTGGGTCTATTTGTTAGGAGGAAAAAAATAGTCAGTGAAGACAAAGGGAAATTTCAGGGGCTAGCAGTGTGAATGGAAACTTGGAGCCTGGCTGGGGGAACCTTAGAAGTGAAACGCCATGCTGGAGGCAACAACATTGCAATATTCCACAAGCATTTACAGGCACAGCACTGCCTCCAGCAAGCGCCTAGGCTGGCAAGAGTTTTATTCCACAACAGCAAAACTTCCCAATGATACATTGTGGGTAAATGTCCTCCTATTACAGCATTTTGGACACTGGAAAACAAAGCAACATCAAGATCTGTTCCAACGAGGCAGTGGGTATTTATGAGCAGACTAACAGGACAAATGGCATTCTAATCTAAACAAAATCTATTCCTAATTATTATATGTTCATTTATATAGGCATGCAAATGCCTAGTGAGCATAAGTATATATTCCAAAACGCAACTGCCTACAACAAAATCCTAGTATTCTATTTATTTGACCTCCCTTGAGACCAATATGCTAAAAGACATCTAATGTGTTTCTGAGTGATTACTGCCTTATTTGTGTGTAGACTTTCTCATTGTTATTAATTTCCTAATCTTTCATTTCTATTCTTGTCTAATTTTATTGCTTTTAAGCCTTAGAGACTTCTTTTTTTTTCCCCCTCCAGATATGAAAATTTTTTTCTACAATCTTAAAATACATCAGACTTCAGTTTGGGCATACATATTTTGGAGCAAGTAAAAAACATTTGGCAAAAAAATCTGTCAAAAGCAGTGCCCAGTACATAACTTTTATCTTATTTCTGAGAAATATAATGACAAAGATATAATTATATTCTTTTAATTAAGCATAATTAACTTAACTGTAATATTTTTCTTCTTGCTACGGTTATCTAAATATTACAAGGGAATTCTGCTTTGGGAAATTACTAGAAAATCAACGCATATTAATGTGTTGAAGTTTAAACATTAACTTCTCATAATTGTAACAATGTAGTAACAAAATTGATTTTTTGGGTGGCTTGTAATACCATTCCAGTATAGTCCTAGCTTCTTTCTTCTTTCTTCATTCTAGACAGATTAAAAAGAACTATTAACTTGTCCCTTATGAATAAGTAGATGCAATTATATGGATAATTGAGTACACCAACTAAAATGATAACATTTGACTTTGGAAAAAGGTTTTTTTTCTGTTTAATTTAAATTTTAAACATGGCTGGGATGGCTATTCTAAGAATACACCATATGGTTAACTCAAGTTTAAGCAGACCCTTAAATTGTCAGCAAGCTCAATATTCTAGTACTCATTCCAAGCAATTGTAAAGTTATCTGTCACATAATCACTCATCTGACCGGAAATATGTGTAGCATTTATGCATCATGATAATGTTGAACTTGAAGTTTCTTTTTCCCTTTCTTTTTTTTTGTTTCTGTTTTTGCTTTTGCTTTTGATAAAGAAAAATAGCTATATCAGTTTCATCAATAATGACAGAGCTATTTCAAAAGGAATCACTTTTATTTTCTGTATTTTACACATTTTACTTTAAAAGTATATTACTTTTACCTTGCTCAAAGTGATCAAAATGATCCTATTTTCTATATATTTATTTGACAACTTGACTTTGGCTTCTAAAAATAAGATAATCAGGTGCTTCCTGTTTCCATATTTATTTACTCCTTATAGTAGAAAGGGACAGTGACAAAATGTGTGCTTTCTCCTGAATTAACTTCACTTTTAACCTTTCTGTTTATGTCCATTAATTTCTGCTTTCACATTAGATGTATTATGTTGGAGTAATTAGTATGGTGTTAAAAAAAAACAACTCAAGTATACAATGATTTCAAAACATATTGTCAATTTTTGTAAGATAAAATCTTAAGGCAAATTTTTCATTGGTTCTTTCTCAATGAACTTGGGCTGGGAAATAAATTGAAAATAACTTGCATAAGCTAATTTAATTATAAAACTTGTACAGAGTGCTTATTCTTCTCACTACATTATTGCCTATAGCCATGCTTTTAGAGCAATAAATGCACGAAACAAAAGCAACATAGTCAAAATATTCATAAATCTTCCTTTCCACAGAGATGAACTGATAAAAACAAAAAACTGTTCTTGCTTTTGTTCATTGAGAATATTCTTTGGAAACAAAGGTGTTGAATAAGTTACTACCCTTTTATAGCCTTGCTTTTTTATGCTTTGTGGCTGATTTCATGCCTTAGTTCTTTGTCTCTCTTCATAGTTCATCACTCTAGAAATGAATCCGCTGTTACACTGGACACTGGAGATTATGACTGAAGAAAACGGAAAGGTGCTTGAAATGTGACATCTATCATGTAATGGCCCAGATGAATTCAAACCACCTCTGCCAAAGCCTTAAACTGTACCTTCCAATAATATACAGATATTTCCTGAATAATTTAAAAGCAGTTCTGGATTTCTCTTCAAAGCTTTCGTAACAGAAGACCTGAAGCCAAAGTGGGACCTAACATTTTGGAGCAGGGATAGAAGAGAATTATTCTCGTTTTTCCTGACTTCTCGAATGCTCCTCCTGCGAGGCCTATCATCTCATTTTGTGCCACCTGTATTAGGAACCTATTTAGATGTGGCATCCAGCTGAAGAATTCAGATCGGTAACATTAAAGTGAATAAATCTGGGGCGCCTGGGTGGCGCAGTCGGTTAAGCGTCCGACTTCAGCCAGGTCACGATCTCGCGGTCCGTGAGTTCGAGCCCCGCGTCGGGCTCTGGGCTGATGGCTCAGAGCCTGGAGCCTGTTTCCGATTCTGTGTCTCCCTCTCTCTCTGCCCCTCCCCCGTTCATGCTCTGTCTCTCTCTGTCCCAAAAATAAATAAAAAAACGTTTGAAAAAAAAAATTAAAAAAAAAAAAAGTAAAGTGAATAAATCTAACACTTACATTCATACATTAAATGCAACAGACGTAATAAATTTATCAAGTACATAAACCACATTAGCTTCTAAGGATCCAAACAATAAAACAATAAACCTGCCTTCAAAAATTTCAAAATTTACCTGTGAATTTGTATTAATCATATTACTCAAACAAGAAAAGTGAGAATGACTTAAAGTCATATTGAAATGGGGGCGATTTGACTGACCATGAACACAGAGCATTTGTCATACTATTGTGTGTAGGAAAGCTATGAACACAGTGGGATTCAGTTACTTAGATATTCAAGGGCAGCCGTGTTTGTAGGAGGACACAGGGCATTACATGCAGTAGGATGGCAGTCGGAGGGAGGCAGGAATGGTGGCAAGATGGGATTGGACCTGGATGATTTGCTCCATGCTTCTTGCCTAGACTTCTCATCCCCAAGACTGTGCTCTGGTTCTTCTTTCCAACTCCATGCTTCCACAAGCTCTTTGTGTTAACTTCAAGTATAGAAAAAAATCCTGCTTTATCACGACTTGTCTCTTCTTACAACTAGACCTTACAGCTTCACAGGAATACTGTTTGAGTAGAGGTGCTGTGTGTGTGTGTGTGTGTGTGTGTGTGTGTGTGTGTTTAATAAACTTCTTACTTTAGAATAGTTTTAGATTTACAGGAAAGTTGTAAAGATAGTGAAGGGAGTCCTCATAAAGCTACACCCAATTTCCCTATTATTAACACCTTACATTAGTATGGTACTTGGTCACAGTTAATAAGCCAATATGGATCCATTATTATTAACTAAAATAAGTTTTACTTTTAATGTTTCCAGGATCCCATCCAGGAAATGCATCGCACTTACAAAACTGTGTTTTTTTAATTATTCTTTTTATTTTTAATTATTTTAATGTTATTTTTGAGAGAGAGAGAGACAGACAGACAGATAGAGCACAAGCCAGGGAGGGGCAGAGAGAGAAGGAGACGCACAATCCAAAGCAGACTTCAGGCTGTGAGCTGTCAGCACAGAGCCCGACACAGGGCTTGAACTCCTGGGATTATGACCTGAGCCGAAGTCGGACACTTAACTGAGCCACCCAGGCGCCCTGTGTGTTTTTTATTCTTAAATCCCTAGCATGATGATCAGTCTCTAAAGATGGAAGAAGCTCACCAACTAGTCATGGAATAAGTGAATGACTGAATAAACAAATATTTCTTAAGAAGATACAGAAGCTTCTGAGTCCCTGAAGGAAAAGATCAGGATGTATAACAACAACAACAACAACAACAACAACAACAAAAAAAAAAAAAAAAAAAAAAAAAAAGAAGTGGACCTAATTTCATTAGTCTGAGAAAATATTTCACTGAGAGATGAAGGAGTTCTGGAATCTTATAAACTGCTTTTCCATAATCCACCAATATTCGAGGTTTCCTCATCTGAACTCAGTGATAGCATGACGTGTCCTAATTTACACCATCAATAATCATTAAAAACAGATTTCATTTACATGCTAAATTATTACCCATATGTCATCTAGTAAAAAAAAAATAATAGGTAGAAAATGGTATAGTATATAATAGACACTCAGGAATTTAAGTATATTTATTAGGATCAAGGGTGTGGTTTGGAAATTTGAATAAACAACACCCCGAACGTAGGCAATGGACCTAAAGGGGAAAAAATGAAAAAGGTAACATAAAAGTGAGGCTCCCCTGGAGCATCATCCCAAACACTTAGCCCAGCGTTTCTCATGCTCCAGTGTGCATGAAGTCACCTGCAGGACTTAAAACACAGCTTCCTAAGCGCCAGAATCACTGATGAAGAAGCTCCCAGGAGAGCTGGTGCTGCCAGTCTCTGACACTTTTCATAGCACCCCAGTGTCTATCTCCTCCGGATCCTAGCTTGGAAGAGGAACAGAAGAAAATCCCAAGCAGCTTCATCTCCTCTGCAATGAAATTCAACTAAGCCTTCTGTCACGCAAATTTTTTAGCAGTAGCTCTATCTCTTCAAAAAAATTAAAGAAGCCTTTATGATTTTGTCATTTTGACCGTAACATGGAAGCCAACGACAATAATAAAAAGTTTTGTTTTGTTTTTATCCCCTAGATGGTCAACACCCAGCCTGTAATTACTGGCTTTAGGAATGATCTGGTAAGTCATTTTATTCTATTCACAAGAGTCCTATCAAAAATATTTTTTAAAATTAAAAAAATTAAATGTTCCTTGCCCTCAAAAATCATAAAATGTTTAAAGACAATTCAATAGACAATATTTTAAGGCACAACAACAAAATGTACGTTTCCATGATACATGTACGTATTCTACAATATTGTATGAGATAGATAGTGTTCATCAGTCCCTTTATACTTGTGAGGAAGCTAACCCTTCGAAGTTCAATGATTTAGCAAGAATAACACAGCGTCAAATAGGATATACGTACTAAACATTCAGACTCAGGATTTTAAAATTGTGAGTCCTTACTTATTCTTTCCACCAGAACATAGTGTTTCCTAATAGGAATTTTTAAAGTATTTTGGAGAAGTTCTACACACTGGGAGGTCTAGTAAGGGAAGGAAAAGAGTCCTAGAATTTTAGAATTGGAAAGGATCTCAGGAATCACATGATGCATAATAAACTTTTGGAGTCGGGCTTAGGAAAAAAGCCATCAGGAGGCATGAATAGCTATGTGCAATGCTGTCAGCACATTTCCTCTTTGATTTTAGTTCTGTAGCGCATCTTGAGCTTTGAATTTAAAGCCCTCTTCATTTCCCATCATTTCCGGGAAGGGAATTGGTCAGAGGGGAAAAGGTCAGCGTCCCTAGCTGCCCTCTACTTTCTGCCTCTTTTATTCCCATTTTCTTTGCTGCTTTGCTGCTTTGCTTCTGGTTCTGGAATTAGTTTGGCTACCTAAACCCACCACTGAGACTTACTCTTAGGGACGCTGCTCCCCTTGCTCTATCTTGTGAATAAAACCCTCTTTTTATTCTGGTTCCAATGAATTAAAACTTAAAACTCAGAGAAAATGAACTGAAATGGCCTAGAAATAGATGGGCTTAACATGAAGAATATCCTAACTTACACTTAACCCAAGCCTAGCCAAGGTGTAGAGGCGGGGCATGGTCCCTCCTTCCAGGTACCCTAATTCCTTCCTGCTCCAGTCCCCACAGCGTTTACATAACTGGCAGCATGAACTGTCCATTAGAAACACAGGTGAGACTCAGGGAGCCTGGGTCGCTCTGTCGGCTAAGCGTCCGACTTCGGCTCAGGTCATGATATCAAGGTCTGTGAGTTCGAGCCCCGCGTCGGGCTCTGTGCCGACAGCTCAGAGCCTGGAGCCTGCTTCAGATTCTGTGACTTCCTCTCTCTCTGCCCCTCCCCCACTCACACTCTGTCTCTGTCTCTCTAAAAAATAAATAAAAAACGTTAAGAAGAAAAAAAAAAAAGAAACACAGGCGAGACAAAGAGGGTGAGTCGTCCAGGTGGCTGGTAAGTAACTTATTTCCTAAGTCATGAATTTCACCAACTTTTGAATGCCTAATGAGTATAATTAAACTTTGTTGTTTAATTCAAAGGTCCTGTCTTCTGTTGATTAAATTAGAGAATAAAAATGAAACAAATATTGAAGATAAATATACACCATTCACCAGAAATATGTTTTCATTCTACTTTTGGGCTAAGATGAGGGTGAAATAAAAATATCTATCTGGAACAAAAGCAGAGGAGGAGGAAAAAAGGGAGAGAGGGGTGGTGATAGCAACACAGGGGGTAATCAAAGAATGAAGTGGTAAGAGAAAAAAAGGGAGGTGCCTGGTGATCACCCAGGAAAGACAAATGCAGCAAAAAGTAGAGTAAAGAAGAAGACGTGGGAGAAGGGGGAGGAAGAAGAGGATGAGGAAGAAGAGGAGGAAAAGGAGAAGGAGAAGCAGAAGCAGAAACAGAAGGAGGAGCTGCTGCTTGGTTATAAATGAGCAAATATGGCTAACATGTCTGGAGGCCCTGGTTGCTTCACTACAATGCAGCCCCGAGAGGCCTGGGGGTGACTGGGGAGAGAAAGCCCTAGCCTTGCTCCTAATGCATGCCTCACCGAAGGAGCCATAAACAGTTCTTCAGGATTCCTTTGTTTCCTTGGCGTTCCTCATGCCAACCTCCATCAGACTCTCCTTTACAAAACACGACTCTAAATCGTTTTGTTTCATTTATATACCCACTCAATGCTCACTATTGAACACCTACTAAGAGGTCAGGAGCGGTGCCCCAGCCCGGTTATCTTACCTGTTTGTCCAAGGGAAGATAGAATGGAAAGCTTTCTTTCACTTTCAAAGCAAACAATACATGCTAGGCTGTTAGCTGCTTATAAGACCCTGTTTTGTTTAACTTTTGACTGTGTGGTTCGGTCCTGGTAATATTAGTTCTATGTGCTTTACAAAGCTGGGTCTACAATAACCTTTGTTAGTAACTTTTGTTTATGCTGTGGCTTTGGTCTGCTATCTCCAAGGTACCAATCAGAAAAGTTGCAACTTTCCTTTTCCTTGAAGTTCCAACTTCCTAATTAAGGATAAGTTAATTCCTTATACTATCAAAAAATAAATACATCTACAGTGACTTACAAACACGAGAGACCCCCAAAATCCCTTGTTCCTTCTAGTCATCTACTCCTATAAGAGCTGGATTTCATGAAATAAAATCTTGGCTTGCAAGTAAAAAACTCTAGTGATTAAGGATCCTCCCTTATTTTAAGTTATAAGTTAATAATCAACTCATGATTGCTTTTAGAATTAAAAAAAAAAAAAGGAACCAGGGTAGGCTAATTCTCACTGAACCTCTGATTCATTGAATAACCTCTGAAAAGCTTCCTACAGTAAAGTACTTGCTGCGCTAATTTGCATGATCTCATGTAATTCTTTCAGGATATTGCAAGTTACACATTACCCCATTTTACAGATGAGGAAATTCATAGTCAGAAAAGAAAGTAACTTGGGATCATACAGCCAGAAGCAAGATTCATATTAGGTATGCCTCCTTCAAAGTCTACAGAGATTTTAGGCCACTGAAGATACAATGTGAGACAGTTTTGCAATACCTGGGCCTAAACCACTCTTCTGTGTGTACTGTGCCAAGGCCATAAGCTGAGTCCTCAAACAGAGAGCAACAATGGCTGAGAATTTACTTACCAGGAACAGAAGCAGAAATACATTTCTAAGCCCCAGATATCAAGCAAATCATGGATTTCTCCTTTTCATTTCCACACTAGCTGTGGAGGCAAGATTACCAGGGCAATGGGGCCATTTGGTGGGCATGCCATGAACCAGGCATTAGAACTAAAGAAGGCTGAAAATTTCTTGAGTAATCAGTTGCCTTGGCCAACCCTAGGGCCATATGAAGTCAAGTTATTAGTTCTTCAGACTTTCTGTTCTTGAAATCAGCACATTCTTTGACAGAAAGTGTTCTCTCAATATCAGAGACTAAAACACTTTGTTCAAATGTGGTATTCACATATCTTTTCATTCATAGTCTAGAAAATCCAACCTATAAAATACCCAGTCTTGTCACTGTCATCCATATCATGAGTACAAAGAATAATGCTTGCTTAAGTCCAAGAAATAACTCATGACATTGATAGTTTCTCTTATGCTTCAAATGTTATTTAAAACCATGCTGTGAAAAAATCATTATTAAAATAACCATAATCCTTTGTATAATTTATATAATATTCTTAAGTGTCAGATGTTGGGCTAAAGACTATTACCAACATTTAGCCCTGCGTATTGAAACTAAGAAAATAATCTAAATCTTCACTGTGCACTTTTTGGAAAGTGTTTTAATGGTATAATTTTACTTTTGTTTTGTTTTAAATTCTCCGAGACTGAACTTGAAGACCACTTTAACACTGCAGTGGCTATGTATAAAGGGGCATGCATGCATGCAAAGTGCCATTTCTGGATTCCTGCAGACTAAATTCCTCTACTAAGCCACAGAAGAGTTTTACACACAAAGATAAAGGAGTAAATCTTTGCACGCTCTCCCACTAAGAACTCCCAATGATGATTCCAGTAGATATCTTTGATGAAATAAAACTGACTCTGCAGATTGCTAACAATAATAATTTTCACCAGCAATGACCAACTTGATGTTTGGTTCTTTATTATGTTGTCATAATAGAACTGAGGCCATCAAGTTGATCTCATCCCAGAGAGACCCTCTCTATGAAATAGTCTGAGGCTACAGGACAACTCTGACATAGACAGCAAAGTGACAATATGGCTACAGATTTTTGAAAGAATATTCCATTGGGACCACATGCCCACTGCATATATTTAAGAGTCAAGAACAAGTATCAGTTCTATATTACGTATAGGACACTCTCTTCATAAAGACTTAAGAAACGATTTTACTCAACTATGTTATTTTTCAGTCCAAATTGGCCCAGTTCATTTAAAAATTCCATTTACTGCTCATGCTAACTCTGACCTCCCTTCGCCCTATCTCTATATTAAAGCACAACGGCTTTACCAATGTAACACCCAATATCCAGGTAAGAAGTAAATAATTCATATTCATTCAGGGACTTCAATATATCCATATGCATTTCTGTGATATGTGAGCAGTATCTGTCTATAACAAATATCAAAACTACAAAGGATAGCACCATCTAAAATCCTTACACAGACTTCACCTACAGAAAATATATTCTGGGTAAACCAAACTCAACAAAACATACTGTCATTCCTTTCATCTTACCCAGTACTTTTAATTTCACATAAACTATTTCTTAATATATCTACCACTTAATTCTCACCGACTCTCCCTGTGGGAGAACTGGCACGAGGTTTGTATTTACTCCTGGGTCCTATTTAGCAACTTTCTTCATGAATCATGCCTTATGACCTCTTTTTATTTATTAACCACACAGGGATATGTGACTAATGTCACTATTGATAATACTTTGTTACTGGCTGAAAAACCAAAGCTATGAGCTGGGTCAGGAAAAACTGGCTCAGCCACTGCCTCTTTTTTGTATTTGCTCTGGATATGAAATGAATACAGCCTCCAGGATGATCATTTAAAACATTTCATTTTTTGTTATGCTCTTCTACAATTCTATCTCAATTTTCTTTCACATAAGTTAGAAAAAGAATCAGAAAGGTGTGGTGTGAGGTGAATACGTGTAATAAATAGATATACTACATACACGCCAATAGCAAAACTATTGGCCATGAATCTTGTAAAAATGCACAGATGCGACCATCTTCTAAATTATTATAACTAGAGATCAAAGGTATGGAAGACGGGATTTGGAGTGAATGCAACCTATCATGATAAACCATATATTTTATGCTAATTAAGACCAACTTCTTCTTTCTTCTGTGTTAACATCATCCTAGCATTTATTGATATCCAAACTCATGCCATTCCCCAAGATTTTTCTCCTTGGGACATGTTTCCATCTAACCTT
The DNA here is from genome assembly GCF_028749965.1 of Puma concolor. NCBI lineage: Eukaryota > Metazoa > Chordata > Mammalia > Carnivora > Felidae > Puma > Puma concolor. Next base: position 82,480,771 of record NC_141668.1, on the reverse strand, counting down.
CATTTATATCAGTCTTCACAAAACATTGATAAAATAATTTTTAGGTTATAAGGTACTTTCACAGTTTCGTCGTTCCATTTGATTCTCTCAAAAACCCAGTAAGATATACAGCGAAAGCACCATTACCATCTCTATTTTCAAATTAAGGAGACTGAGGCACAGACAGTTACCATTAGTATAAATGGAAGGAGAGACCTCTGACTCTACATCTGAAGCTATGACAACTCTGTATTTAATTGGTTATAATATCGAAATACAGATAGACTAACACTCTTTATCCCACTTTTTTATATTGATAGATATATATTCAATGCTCAAGTCTACATTTATAACATCAACATCTGCTAGGAATGATCTTCGGCCATATTTATGCCTTCACTTCTGTATCTCCTCACCAAACATCCTCTGATTACACAGCCATTCTCCTCGGCTTCTGTGACTGTGTCACTCTTTATTGGGTCTTTGAATACCTACCCCATCTGCCAAGCTCCCTTGACTGAATTTCTGGGGTTTTCCATGTACGTTGGGATTTCTTCTTTGACATGGGGCTTTGCTCATTTGTTTTTTCTTCTTTGAGCTCCATGAGCAAGAAGGTTATTTTTGCCTTCCCTGTAACCCCATTAATGCAGGATGGTGAGAGATAAGGAGAGAACAGACATCGACAGAGGGCAGAGGCTGCATCTAGCAGGACTCTTCTCCCTTTATTCTCTTTCCTTCACTTCTGTCATGAGAATCAGAGCTATTTTTCAAGGAAATCCTTGGGTAGAATATTATAAACTTGCAATAATCACACCAATATTATCCTCTTTAGAGTACTGGCTATAAAGTTGGCCATGATTTTTAACTATTCATAAACACTTAAACACTTGCCTGGTACCGTTAATCTCAACTCAAATCTTGACTGAAAAGTCTTACAAAGCAGAACAGCAACTTGCTATAATTTTATTTGTTAACACAATTTATCTTACACCTGTAGAACACGTTAAAGATACAGGCATTGCCTCAACAAGAGTAAATGTGTCATCACTTAATCCACTAAGCTTGCTTCTCAGGGAGAAATTCAATATTTTCCCACTGCAGGTGGAGCGCAGTGGGAAATCAGCAAGAAGATGCTCTATATCTGATAGCAATTTTCTACCTTGTCTCACTCCCTCTCTGCCTTCTCCCCCTTTTAGCTCTAATGATCTCTCCTCCTCTTAAACACTGTTTAAGGACATGCCACATCCAAAGATAGAGAAGGATAGAGGAAAAGGGAAAGTCATTGGCATTTTATGTAATTCAGCTCAAACTTTTTAGATGATGCTGCAACTTCTACCTCTTTTTGGGGAAGAGACATGAGACTTGTGGTCTCAGGTGCCATCTTGATAACGAAGGAGGTAAGAAAAATATTTGTCTATCTCCCATAGAACATAAACCACCGCTATGAAATGAATCCCTGGAATAATCCAGTAGGTCACCTCTAGAGAGCCCTCGAGATTTATCTGCTGGGGGTCAGGCAGCAGTTCAGAGGTGTTACAGTATTTATATACAGCACTGTTTATATTTTGAAGGACCATGTACTCACTTACAGTATCAATCAATTGATCCATTAGTAAAATTGTAGCATTTCTGGTATCATTTAAGGTAGCAAAAGATTATACTCTGAAATGCCCCACCCTTAGTTTTTGGATACCTCTAAGACGTCCACTGAATTTCAGAGTGTAAAGAGTAAACGGGCTGTTTAGAGTGTGAAGAGTAGATGGGGCTAAATATTCCTGCTCCAGCAGTCCTTCCCTTGCACTGAGTCACCTGCAGTGCCTACATTTGCTGCTTCTGGTTGCATCTCCGTGGTGACCTCTCAGCTGATTTTGCTGGCTAACATGCACAAGTGAGAACAGTCTATTTTCAGGTGACTGTATATCGTCTCTGTAGAAAAGCACAACATTGTGCATTTCAGCTAGTGCCATCACATCAAAAGGTTAAGAAAAACCAAAGGGAAATTTTGTGGTACTTTTCAGTCTAGAGTCCACATAGATAGAAGTTCTACTCCCACATCATCTAACACAACCCAAAAAATCCATTCCAGATTCCTCTGATTAAGAGAGGTAGTGGGGGGGAAAAAAAAGATGTAGTCAAGGTGAGTCTGAAAACAATAATATGCATAGCATTTAGTTGCATTAGAGAGTTTGGGTATGCTTTGACCAGATTACAAACTCTCTAATGAAATATTAATATGATATAGCTTCAAAAATATACTGATAGTGAACTACTGAAAACAAGTACCTAATAATGAGGTATAAAAGGTTGATACCAGGTGTAGTTAGAAGAGTGGCTCACCAAAACTGGCAGCTTATCCACTTGGCTACACAAGAAAAACAACCCATTTATTACATTCTTCTCCTGACATCCTTCTTTGTCCATAATTCATCACATCAACTTTTTTACATTTTGATACATTCGATCAAGCTTCTTAGAAATATGCATTTTGATACACACCATGATACATCTTCCCAATTCAAATAATTTGTGCTAATGTTAGGTACTGTATTTTAAATCCTTTACAGATACACTGTCCATGTGTCTCTTAAACTCATGTTATCTACCGGGGAGTACAGTAGGAAAACTATTTAAACGAAGAAAGTATTCATAGCTTGTTAACTAGTCTAAAAATGAGAAATTTCTATGGTCCAAATCAGCGGATGACTGTCCAATAAAAATAAACAAACAAAAAAAAAGGTCAATCATGACATCTAAATTTGAGGCTTCCCTTTGTGTTTCTCCCTCTGGTAAAGATTACACCTATACTTTAAAAATACAGGTTTCTGTAACCGGGACAATTTAAAATCTTACACAATGGAAAAGTGGTTCTTATGTAATTGTTGTTACTACAACTGTTATCTGTCTTAGTGACTAATGACAGATAATAAATACTTCGTTGCAGAAAATTTTTTCCAAATTACATTTGGGTCAGCAGTCACTTTCTCAATGTGTGGGTTTTGTTTGCTGTTTGTTTGTTTGTTTGTTTGTTTACAGAAGAATCACCAAATCTATTCATGACTGGCTTTTACTGGTCCTGATGCAAAAGCTATCTTTTGATCATTTATTTATGACCAAATGCTGCTTTACAAGACATAGCTCAGAATAAAATATTTAAGCACTTTCTCCTGGATCTTCAGTTAAGCAATATGAATTTACACAAAAAGAATCAATGCTAGTGAATAGTATCCTGATACTTGAATCGATATAAATCAGTTTACAAGGATTGCTAATAAACGCTGAACATTTTTTTTTTGCCAGACATAAAAGAAATTCTAATAATCAGTTCAACTAAAAAGCTAATTTGTATCAGTCGTTAGTCATTTTAATTACACGGTGATGACTTTGTCATCATGGGCAAGAAATCATTTTGCTTCTCAGGAATTTCATTTTCCCCTCCTCCTCTCATCCCCATTGTGGACAACACCAAACCTATACTGCACCTCTCTCTGAAGCCCTTCTCCAACATCCGTGTTTCCCATCATGCATAAATTGGTATTCAAATACCTACTGCTAACTTGGATTCAGCCCCTCCAGGCTATTTACAACCTGCTTCCTGTCCTCTTCTGTTGTGTCTGCTAGTGAGTGAACTTCTCATTAATAAAACCTAATATTTACAAGACAAAAATAACATCTCCAAGTTGGCATGCAATTTTGCACTATTCTCAGATGCGGTGAGTATGACATGCTAATCAGAGGCACTTAGAGTCTTAGGTCAGTTTGGCAATAATGTTTTTCAGCTGCATTTTAAGGGTCTGTGAAGACCAAAGATCTAGGTTAAAGGACTTTAATTTTTTTCTCTCTCTTTTTAACAAAAGGATCTAAAAAGGTGACCTACCTTTATGTGACAGACGTAGGCGGGGGTGAGGGGTATCTGCCGTGTGCCCTCCCGTCCAAAGCTCCAGTAAGTAACCCCACAGGAGCCAGGTGACCAGGTTCGCGGCCGATGCCATGCTGCCTGCTCACCGGGCAAGCCCTCCGATCCGCACTTGAAGGCGGGTCTGAGTTTTACTTAGGACTCCCCTCCAGGGGCAGCGCGTGAGAGGCTTTGTCACAAATCGAACGCGTTGTCATCAGAAAGCACGGTCCCAAAGTGCCATTTGCCAGGCTGTATTTGGCTATGTAAGACCTTTCTTCCCCGAGGACAGTTGTTTATAAGCCGGGAGCAGGAGGACATTCCAAGGAGTGAGTCTTTCGAGCCATGTCCTGTCCAGAGCTCTCTTCAGTAACTGTGCGGGTAGACTCGGGAGGAAACTGTGGGTTTTTTTTTTTTTTTTTTTGGTCACTTCTGCAAGCGGTTCATTGAGAAAAAAAAAAAAAAAAAAAAAAAAAAGCCCTGAGCACACGCACTGCCTTCCCCCCGTGGAGCTCTTCTCTTCTGGCTCCTTGAAGCCTCTCCGAAGTCAGCCTCTTGCACTGACTTGCCAAACAGCTAGTTTTAATTCACCTTTCACCTTGCTAATTAAAAACAAGAAGTGCCATTCCCTCCAGGAGTTGCAGGATCCACCCAGCAGGGATGCGTTCTGTCAGCGAGCTGTGTTTACAGGGAAAGTTCAGGCAGGGTTGAGCTGTTTCTAGGAAGTGTTTCTGGTCCACGTGCCCCGCTCCCACCCGCCCTCCCAGTATTACTGGCCCCACGTCACTCAGCGCAGGAGACAAGTCCGCGCTTTGATGGGGAGCGGGGATCAGGAGGGAGAACGGGGTATAATAGGCTGATTATTGAAGTACATACAACAGAAGAGGATGGAGCCTCAGGAAGGGCTTTTAAATGCTCGCTCACCAAGATTAACCCTTGAACACACGCAGATTCAGTTTAAATAATGGATGTGTCACCATCCAGCACCCACATTGATTTTTCTTCAGTTTCTGCTGAAATTGTATTTTTTTCACATTTATGGCTTTTTTTAATTGATTACATCTTACTAATGTATTTTCAACTCTTGTATGTTTCTTGTATGTTTCAAGAGCCTGAAAAACATGTCATCTGTGATTGTTTCATCTGTTAATGTGTTACTACTAACAAATTATTTTACCTAGGCAAATTCTTCAAACCTATTAAAAGCAAAACCTTTTTTTTTTTTTTAAAGCAAACCATAAATTTCAGCCCAAGTTTAAGAATACATTTTGAAGTAATTTTCTCCTAGATATGGTAACTATGGAAAAGTTGAGGTTTTCTATAGGACACATCCCAGTAAAGCAGGTATTGGAAAGCACAGGATGTGAAACACGTTAGGATTCCACTGCTATGCACTTTCCGAGTTTATTTTCCAAGAACTATGTTTGTGTAAATAAGCTTAACACAATAGGTCAACTTTACAATCTACTTTCAATCAATCTCAAAAACTAAACCAAACACTCTGCAGCGGTTGGCATGGAAATGAATGTTCCTATTTGAAGATACCAATAAACTTGAATAGGTATTTCATTTGATACTTGAGAGTTAAATGGTAAACAAATGATTTCAGCTATGATAACTTTTCTTAATTCTGTTTTTAAATGGTACTGTTAAGGGCACTTCTTGAGAATTATGTTCTTAAAATCATGTAATTATAACAAATAGATAACGCAGGTTACCCTGATACTTTGCGATACAAGCAAATGTAGAACCAGGCGTTATCTACCCATTTCCCTAAGCATGACATGTACTATTACAAGCAGAGTATATTTAGTAAAATGTAAATGTCACTGGATATTATAAATAATTAGATTTCCAAGGGCTACAAAAGATAACAAACTCTAAACATTATTTAACAGTAGAGCAACATGAAGTATTTAGAGACTTTTAACCTGGGGTGGTCTCTGTAGGCACATGCATATTTTAAAAGCCAGTCTGATGAGCCACAGACCGAACGGTAACTCTAAGGGTGATATAATGTACCTCTGGAATCCTCTTTTACTCTCTTCCAGAATTGAAGTAACTAGGAAGTAAATAGCAGCTTTTATATGTGTTATCTAATGGTGGGATTCCAGGAAAAGTAAAAGTAGTGTGTATAACTTTTATTACAAATACATGGTTAGTCTTATACAACTGATTTTCCACACAAGATTGTGCAGTGCCTGTTCTAACTCTATGATGGAGCTGAAGCAAGGTAAGGCATTATAACAATTTCATTAGGGTATGAAATTCATATCATTAATGTCCTTGAGACAATAAATGTTATGAATGTAAATTACGTAAGTACAAGCTACATGCAAAGATTCATCTTCAGTGTTACCATCCTTCAGATTACGTTAGGGTATTTTGAAGTACGTGCCAGAATAACGAACTCCTGTGGATTTCTCAAAATGTGCTCTGGTTTATCCTTCGGTTATCAATGAATGCCATTGCTTATTTCCTTTAACTCCTCTGTGTGTCCTTCTACCTTTCTTTCTAGTCTATAATCTAAAGATGATGCCAAAATTAAAAAAAAGACTATTAAAAATACTAAACATCCAGAACTAACCATTGCCTCGGCTGCTCCCATGTGGTTTTATCAATGGAATGAAGAGTCTTTGAGAACAAATCCATCATTTGCCTCATAAAATAAAACAGGAAGAACCCTCCGGGGCAGAGTAAACTTATTATTTATCATCCAAATAAGAAATGTTTTAGGGGCAAAAGAGTCTTCTGTTAATAATCACATATGGGGGCGCCTGGGTGGCTTGGTCGGTTGGGCGTCCGACTTCGGCTCAGGTCATGATCTCACGGTCCGTGAGTTCGAGCTCCGCGTCGGGCTCTGTGCTGACAGCTCAGAGCCTGGAGCCTGTTTCAGATTCTGCGTCTCCCTCTCTCTCTGCTCCTCCCCTGTTCATGCTCTGTCTCTCTCTGTCTCAAAAATAAATAAACGTTAAAAATAATCACATATGAGCCCAGACCATTATATTCAAATCAGGACATCATGGTAAGTCAGCCTTCATGGGAGAGATTTCTAGGTACCCTTGGGAAACACGGAAATAGAAAAAAAAAAATTAAAATACAAAACTGATTTGCCACCAATGGTGAGTGAATAGCTTCAGTGAGCCGAAGAGCTCTGGGACTAGCAACAGTATCTGCTGGTATTATTGTATTCGATGAGAAGAGCTAGGCTGCCAGTTTGAAGAGCCTTAGACAACATGGAAGACCAGGTAAGAAGGGAAATGGCAATTCTGCAGGTATTGCCTGCCAGGCCAAATGTCTCATTCCAAAACCTTAACCCTTTGTTGCTAGGGTCACACAATGAGATAGTGAGGGAGAAAGGGGGTGGGGGGGGGATTGAGTACTCACCAGGAGTTCTGTAGTGGATTCTCTCACTGGTTCTCCACTTAATAGTCAAAGACCAACTGGCCTCTGAAATAAGCTTTCCCAGTCTGTGGTCCCAGACAATCTGTGGCTGAATCACACAGGGTATGTGAGAAAAGAACCCATTCCTACATCCCACCTGATATTCCCAGTTTGTCTAAAGTTGTACCTACTAAAATTTGAGTTTTACAGTGATTCCTCTTAGGTCAGTGCTATTAAAACATTAGACATCTGTTTGCTACTTTCACCATTTTTATCCTAAGAGCATAGTATTTGCAGATCTTATATGAACATGAACTAAACATAGGTTATGTTACTCTACTTGGTTTGTTACTGTTGCATAACATAGCCTCTCCTAACTAAATGCACACTTTACCTACTGTGCTTTGGGAAACATCCTCTTGGGTGAACACAGAGCATCAATAAGTCACTGATACTGCATTCTTTCCTATCTGTCACTAAGACTTACTTCAGAACTTATGTATAGCCAGTAAGAGATGTGCATACTGAGGACTAAGATACAAAGTGAGTCCCATGTCACTTTTAGAATAAAGTGGGATATGCCCTGAGCTTCTCCCGTTGAACTCTGTACACATAAATGATGCCATAAACAGTATTTATAGGCGAATGAATAGCACATCTCAAGAACATTATGATTAAAATCATTAATACATCAACATATCACAATAGAGAGGATGATGAGTCTTTTAGGAACTAAAGATAAACTTTCCTGATGGTGGTCAGGGCACTTGAGGTTTCCTAATCCTCCTACTCTGGCTAACGCTGCTATCTGGAGCGTCTCAAATGTCCCACCAATATGACCTGCTGCTGCTGAAGCTGCCGCCATCACAATTACTGGGTTTTACAGGCCAAGATCCCTGATACATTCACTGGTTAGTCAGTCAAGATACCCTATATCACACACTCTGTGAGAGTTCCAGAAGTCTGGATTGACTGTTTCCCACATTCAGTGATTCAAGAAGATTGGAAAAAATTGACAAGTACATTATCTTGTACGTCGTCAAGAGTAGTCCAAAGAATGACATCCCATTAATGAGTCCCATCCAGGATCCATTCCAGTCGCTTGCCTGCAAGTGGTTTGGTTGATGCCATTTCTTACATCGTCATTTAGATAGCTAACAATTCAATACACTGGCTTTTTATCTTTCTATGTTGATCAGCTATTCAAAAAAAAAAAACCCTCAAAATTTGAACAAAAATTATATTTTATAAAATTTTGAATTCTTTGTTTCTGACTTACACTAGGTTTATTCTAATTTTGTTTTAGGTCTTTGATAGTGAAGAAAAGCAGGATAAGCATCGTGAGTTGAGTATCAGCTTTTAAGTGATTTTAATCAAAGAGTAGCAATATTCCTCGTGCCCTCTTTATGACAAAATAAAATTGTGTTTGCCATTAACTCTGAAATCCTTTATTTTTTTTTTTTATTTTCATTTTTATTTATTTTGAGAAAGAGAGAGAGCATGAGTGGGGGAGGGACAAAGAGAGAGGAAGAGAGGGAGAATCCCAAGCAAGCTCTGCGATCGGTCAGTGAGCAGACCCCGACTCGGGGCTCAAACTCACGAACCCTGAGACCATGACCTGCACAAAACCAAGAGTTATATGCTTAACTAACTGAGCCACCCAGGTGCCCTGAAAATCCTTTAATGTGTTGGTCTTGAGAGGTTTTCCTATATTCTTCCTTATGAGTTACAGAGAATTCTTTAAAAAGGTCAAGCTCCAATCAGGTGCTTTAAAAAAATGTAACAGAAACTTCTCGAATATATCATAATTTATTGGTTTATGTCTGTTGTAACATACATTGGTGAGTAACTGGTGGCACCAATGAGGAATTGTTAGTAATATGTGACTGATATCTGCACCATCTAGCACAGTACTTCAAACTGATTCCATTAATGGAATAAAATTAGCAATATAATTTAATAGTGTTAATTTGTTGTGTTCTATGTATTCTAGGCACCTTGTAAGGCACATTCATATATAATCCAATTTAATCCAGACAACAGCCCTATGCCATAGAAACCATCTTTACTGTCGTTTATGTGTAAGAATCTGGGATACAGATGTCAAGTAATTTACCTGAAGTGAAAGATGGTAAGTGACAGACCCACCGCTTCAAACCCAGACTCTAGGACCTGTGCTCCAACCATTATATTTGTCTTCTTGGAAAATATTATTTAGATAAGACTGCATAGTGACTCTTCCAAATCATTACACTAAAAGGAACTTACCTTTAATAAGTTGATAATGACCTAGGTAGACTATTAGAGGATAAAGTCAAGGCAGTTGGTGCTTCAGTTGACAGCAGCCTCTGTGACCGAACTCACCAGATGAAACTCTCCCCCTGAGGTTGTCGCAGATGGCACAGCGCACTCTGTTCATTCTGCTTCCAGTGTCCAGCTGCACAAATGTACTCAGTTTTTAGTTGTCTAGATCTAACTCTTGTAGGCTGTTAGCTTTGTCTTCTTACCTTGGTAATTAGGCACACCCTGGAGCTAAATAATATAGCGGGCAGAATTATTGAAGACTAAATCTGCAAGGGAACTAAGCAAATAGCTTTTATTCCTAATAATATTCTTTATTCTCTATTGAAAACTATAATAATTGTGTAATAAATAGGTATTTTAAAAAAATTGTCAGGTAATAATAGTTATTCTTATTTCTGGAAATATGTATGCATATATGTGCACACACATGTATTTTTAGTTACAATTCCAGGAGAACGACATTTCCAACAAAGTATTTAAGGGTAATAAATCACTTACAAATAGTTACTGATGTTTATATGATTTTGTCCAAAAGAGTCCAACATTTTCAAATGACATTACCACTAATGTACCTAAAACAAAGGCAACACTTTATACTCAGTCCTGTTAAGAAATGGACTCAGCATGAAACCAATAATAAGTGTCATAAACTACAGTAAAGAAGTTACCCCTCCACTGGCATCTGTAATCTCATTCTAGAATTTAAGACCATTTTATATTTTTAAGACCATTTATTTGTCTTCCAGGCAAGAAGTGATCTAATTTTTTCAAGGTCAGTTCCTGGAATATTTAGTTTTTTTAAAAAAGGAGGGAAGGAAAGAAAGAAGGGAAGAAAGTGATAATAACGGTAATTCAATGGAATTGAATTGATAATTCAGTATAATTTTAAAACATGTTTTCTTAGTTTCAATTCTTAAGTCCTCTTTCATTTTCTCTGTGCTCTGCATTGTTTTTTAACTACCACTGCTAAAGCCAGATCCAAACCAGTTGGCATGAAGTAATTTACTCAATAAATATTTAAATGGGTGAAATAAATGATAAAAGGCATGTTACAGGGCTTAATATGGAGACCCAAAATCAGTTTCTTTCTGTTAATTATTTGAATAATTTCTTTAATTGTCCACTTTCTCTTGACTGAATGACCGATATGTAAGCCTGAGTGAAGAAAACAGTTGGGTCCCATTATGAAAGAAGAATAGGAAGGAATCAGATAAAGCCAGTGCAATTATGCCTTAGTCAGCTGGCAAGAACCTGAACAAAAAGGCCAAATGTTTCATAATATTTTATAGTATCTTCAATTGTCATACAGTTGGCAAAAGGATAAAAAACTTTATGCCATCAACTCAATGTATATACCTGTTTCACATTAAAATAAATGGAAACAAAACACTAACTTTAAAGTTGTGAAGAATCTGACAGAAAATCAAAATATTCAAAATAAATCAGATTTTGGCTATGAAAGTGACTTTTAGAGTTCAAAGGAATCACAATGACGAAAGAAAAAACCTGGCAGAAATCCTACAAAATCTCTTTTCCAAGGATCTCCTTTCCTTAACACCATTCCAAGTAGCCATCTACGGAAGAGAGAAAACAATACATAGATAAAAAGAAAAAGTGATGTTGAGCCCATTCGTGAGATCCCCGAAGATGAAACAAGAATCTCTAAACTCATCATTTCATGTCATTTTTATTTAGCTTCACTATAATTTCCACAAGTGACTTGGCAAAATTATTATTGTGCACAAGCCAGCTTTTACATAAGGCAAAATTTCAGGTATAGCGCCTTTTTATTTGAATCAGTTGTTTCATTACTGTGATTAGTTTTGATTGGGCAGTAGGAGTGGTTATTTTGCATTACCAGGTAGTTTGGGCCGAGATCTCCCAGGACATAACACCAGCACCATGTGGAGGCCAAGACTGGTACTACATGTTTTCATTTGTAAATGAAACTACTTTACAAACCTGCTCCTGCTCGCAATTGGTTCCCTCTTACAAAATAAAAGAATGTGCTTTATCCAGTGATAATGTGACACTTTATATTCTGAGCATAGCCACTTTTCATGACTGATAAAAATGGGTCTTGCCAGTTAAGGGAAAATAATCTAAGTTTTCTTGGAGAACATTTAAGAAACATTAAGACTTCTGTTCAGAAAATATTTACGAAAAGGCTTTGAATTTTGAAGAGATGACCATAAATGTGTCAGAAAAAAGGTAATAAATAGGAAAATATGTCTTGTGAAGACATATCGGTTAGAATTTAGCAAACTCAGCAGAAAATTTCATAGTTTGTAGAACTCTAAATTTAATCATTCCTGATTTTACGACTATGGTGCCTCATACCTAAAGCATCTCTAACATTACAATTACTATGGGATAATATTATAATTGCATATAACTATCTTTTCTTTATATATCTCGTGTGTAATAGGTAATAAATTATGCAAAAATATGAACAGAAAATATCAACGGCTCTACACTCCAACCTCACTCTGCTTGCTGACCAAAACAAGCAAACCCGCCTTCCCCCAGAGATCTAAACAGAAAGAATATTTCAAGCTAGGATTTCACTTTGTATTAGATAAGACTAAGAAATTAGCATTTTTCCAAGGATAAATTAGTGTATGTGCATAGAGCTATGCCTAAAATCAATTACAGGGGAATTTTAATAAGTTGCCTAATGATGACGATGGATCACTTACCATTGTAAGGAAAAGTATAAAAGTGGAATTTTAATAAAAACTGTACACTTTGAATAAAATTTTATTTATTTTACTTTCTTAATGTTTATTTTTGAGAGAAAGAGGGGCAGAGAGAGAGGGGGACAGAAGATCCAAAGCGGGCACTCCGCTGACAGCAGCAAGCCCAACAAGGGGCTCAAAGTCACGAACTGCGAGATGACTGCGAGATGACGACCTGAGCCCAAGTCAGATGCTTAACCAATTGAGCCACCCAGGCATCCTTGAATGAAATTTTAATAGCTAAACATTAAAGCTAATTGGTGCAACGTATTATTACAGTAAATCTGATAAACTGTACCTTGGACTAAAATAAAAGAAACAACAATGTGTGTTAAAAATAAAGGTGAAAATTGAATTAGAGATTCACTGAGTGATGTAAGTTTTCAAATCAAAAGTCTGCCTTACCAATTATTTTCAGTGAAGTAATTTTTACAGCATTAAGAACATGACATACCGACTATTTCTTTCTGATTACCTGATTAGGGTGCCTGGGTGGCTCAGTTGGGTAAGTGTCCAACTTCGGCTCAGGTCATGATCTCGTGGTTCATGAGTTGTGAGCCCCGCATTGGGCTCTGTGCTGACAGCTCAGAGCCTGAAACCTGCTTTGGATTCTGTGTCTCCTTCTCTCTCTGCCCCTCCCTCGCTCGTGCTCAGTCTCTCTTCCTCTCTCTCTCAAAAATAAAAACATTAAAAAAAATTTAAAAATTATGTGAATTTGCTTCAATTCCCAGAATATTGTTTTTAACTACAGCAATATTAGTATCTGTATGAGAATAATGCAAATATAATTTCCCTAGTCTTGATAAGCAATCAAGTAAACTAAATGTTTTTCCTAGAATTTTCTGTTATTTCTATTATTCAGTTCATAATTCCTTGCATCAATTTAATTATTTTCTATAGGACCAAATAATTTCTCTCTATTGCATAATCCCCAACCTCATAAAAAATGTAGTAACATTTCCCACCATAAAAATAAATCTGCCCCTACCCTTACATATCCTCCAGCTGGAGATCCATTGCTGAGTTCGAAGTTAGAGTTAAATTCTGTCAAAATAGTATCTATACTTTGTCTTTATTTGTTCACCTCTCATTTTCTCTTGAATGTATCCTATGAGTTTGAATTAGGTTTTGTTGCAGGCAGCAGAAAAAAACCCAAATGACAGTGGTTTAAATATGACAAATCTGACTTCTCTTTTAAATACGGTCCAGGGGTATGCCTAGGGCTGGTGTTTCAGAACAATGAACATGATCTTATTATCCATCCTCAATAGGTGGTCTCCATCTCAGAGTCTAAGATCTGGAACTCACACCTCTTTGCAGCCAAAACTAAGTAGGAATTAATGAAGGACATGCCCTTTGCATTTAAAGGTACTTCCTGGAAACTCTCATATTCCTGACCTCTAAATTTTTAAGACCTATAGGATTTAGACCTACCACCTCATCTCTTCTGTACCTATATTCACCTTGTGTGGTGCATTTGTCACATGTGGATTTGGCTAAGCTGAACTACCTCTCCCAGAATTCCCTTTTTGTCTATTTCCAGTTAGGCTGGGCCATGCAGGAAACTCTTGGGAAATTTGCAGGGTGGAAAAAACAAACAAACAAAAAAAACCAAAACAACAACAAAAAACAACCAACCAACCAAACAAAAAACCAGCAATCATTTTGTAACACACATATTGTCTTTTATTTGCAACTACTCCACCTTCCCAAGAAACTCCTTCAGGTTTTCTGTCTCCAAGGTCAAGGGTGTATCTTTATCACCATAACTAAGAGGCTTGGCTTCTTCCAGACACCCACATCATGAAGGTCAGAAGCAACAAGTATGGACACTGAATTCAGCCCATCTTCGCTGGATTCAAGTTCTTATTTGGTTCCAGCTTGTTATTTGCCTCTACTTCTCTTCTGCCTGCCCACTGTACTTCAAATTCTAGCCTCAGCTATGAAGACACCAGCCTTACAAACACCTATTAACAAGCTTCGGCAAACGTGTAGGGTTAAATCCCTGTAACAAATCCATACATACCTCCTAAAAGGTCCTACTTCTTCCACTGAACACTTACTGGTACATCCTCTAGTAATCTCATCCAAGACCATGGCTTTTCACAAAATCTGTTCACTGAGGATGCTAAATTCACATAAAAACAAAAACAAAAACAAAACAAAAACCCTGAACCCCTTCAGTATACTCAAATAGATTTGTATATCTAATTACCTTCTAGATATTTCCACTTGGATGTTTAATAAACATGCTCAAAGCAGAATTTTTGGTTTCTGACTTGCTCTTTGCCCCTTCAGTCTGCAAACCTACTACCCCCATCTCAGTAACTGGAAATGTCTAGGTATCTTCCCACCAACGTTTTTCCAATCCATATCAACAAGAGTAAAAGTCAAATCCTTATAAGTGGTCTGTGAGGTTCTTCTGGGTCTGGCCCCTGCTACGTCTTCTACCTTATCTATCATTCCTCTCTCTCACCCCCCTGCAATCACACTGACCTTTTTTTTGACAGTTCTCAGCCTGGCTAAGCACACTCCATCTCATAGCCTTTGTACTTGCAATTTCCTCTGTGTATAAAGCTTTTCCCTCAAAAATCCAAGTCATTTACCATACTAACTCTACATTTGTATTACAAGCCAAAAAGTTAAAAAGTTGTAATTACTAAGAAATAAATGCTAAGCATAATTATGATTTATAATGTTAAACAACTAATTTCTTATATTTCAACCGTCTATAAATATCTAGCGTGATATGACAGAAGAATTTTTTTCAGACCAGTATTTAGGGTAAAAAGGCATATTTTGAACCCTGCTTTAATCCTGTGTGGCTGGCTGCCCTTATTACCTTTTACTGAGCATTATTTTCTAGGATCTGTAATAGAGACAAACAAAATGAATAAGTGTTTTGAAACCGATATAATTATATTTTAAGCTTTAACACAAAAAAATGCTATAATTTTCGATATTGTTTTTGCATTAACATTAGAACCTTAAAATATTTAAATAAGTTCCATTTCAATTTTGGGGG
The DNA here is from genome assembly GCF_028749965.1 of Puma concolor. Taxonomy (NCBI): domain Eukaryota; kingdom Metazoa; phylum Chordata; class Mammalia; order Carnivora; family Felidae; genus Puma; species Puma concolor. The sequence goes on along the minus strand of NC_141668.1, from coordinate 82,465,449 downwards.
TATGAAAAGATCTGCATAAAGGTCTATAAATATGTTTTTTTTTTAATTATTGCTAGCATTTGAACAATGGGTTAAAATATTTTTTTTTATTAAGAACTATCTCTTATTAGGTACTTCTGGAAATAACATTACAAAAAGGATGATTGATTTTTCAAGATTTAAATAACTTGGCTCTTGTGTCATTTCTAATGTTCTATATATTCAGAGGCACTACTGTAGATATGGAATGCCTCCTGTGTATTGTTGAAGAGATGTAGGTATGAGGCAACCCAATACCTCTCCATTCCCATTAATGAAATGAATGACCTTTGCAGAAAGACAATCTAGTCTCTCAGAATAAAAAGGAGCTCAAATCCTACAATCAATATTGGAATAGTCGTCTTTAACACATTTTCAACAAGGTCAGAATCTAAAGGAGTATAAAATGCTTTTGAAAACTATGCTGAATAATTAAATCTTCAGAGCAAAATATTGTATAAAATCTGCACCATAGAGTAATTTCATTTATTTGAGGGATTTGTTTCTTTATAAAAAATACACTAATCAGGAGATTTTTTATTTAAAAAATTTTTCTAAAAATGTTTATTTAATTTTGAAAGAGATAGGGGCAGAGGGTAAGCAGGGGAGGGGCAGAGAGAGGGAGACACAGATCCAAAGCAGGCTCCAGGCTCTGAGTTGTCAGCACACAGCCCGACGTGGGTCTGGAAGTCACAAACCATGAGATCATGACCTGAGTCAAAGTCAGACACTTAACTGACTGAGCCACCCAGGCACCCATGGAGATTTTTAAAAAAATATATATTACTTACACCTTGGGAAAATTGAATATTTGTTTTTGATAATATGTATATTCTTAGATTATCTGGCATTATATAAGCCATTACATATACACCATATTATATATACCATTAGAAGCCTGGGCATAAAAACTCATCTCAATGTATTCATGTCAATTTACTCATTACTGAAGAGTGAAAGAACAAATGAATGAAATATACCGTATACTTTAAAATTGGGTAAACTTTTTTTTAAATTTTTTTAACATTTATTTATTTTTGAAGGGGAGGGCAGAGAGAGGGATACAGAGGATTGGGAACAAGCTCCTCACTGTGAGCACAGAACCCCATGCGGGGCTCGAACTCACAAACAAACCATGAGATCGTGACCTGAGCTGAAATCAAGAGGCGGCCACTTAACCAACTGAGCCACCCAGGCCCAGGCACATCATAGGGAAAGTTTTATTATTCGCAGAAATAGATGATTAGACATAAAGACTTTTGGGGGCAATTAATATATTCACTATCTTGATTTATAGTGATGGTTTCATGACTATATGTGTCCATGTGTCAAAATTTATCAAACTGGACATATTAAATATGTGTATTTTATTGCCTGTCAATTATACCTTAATATAACAGTTTAACCATTGATAATTAAAACATTTGTATAAATTTTTGACTTATAAATTTTTTAGAATATACTCATTGAAGATAACCCTAATAATACAGAAGAAATTTTGAAAAGACATACATCTTAAATCATCATGCTGTATTCTGGATATAAAGTGAAACGGTCATTTAAAACTATTTTTGCCACGAACATACACTCCTCATATAAAGAATATTTTGTCTAAAAATAAACTTTTGTACCTTTCAGCACTGAGTGACCAAGACCTTGCTTTGTTGAGAACAGGGCTTTAAAGTTCACCTCTGCCTCCCTACAACAGGACAATGAGGGTTTCCCACCGCTCTGGTCTACAGTCTCAGAGTACATCATGTTCAATACCCATCCTTCTCAAAGGCAAGTACTCACTCACCTTTGAAAGAACTCTGTAATTTTGGAGCTTATTCTTTTTTTGAACTAACCACTCTCTGCCTGCCACCTCCTAATACCTCCAATCTTTCAACAATGACTATGACACCTAGCTCATGCATCCTAAATGATTTCAGTATTTAAATAATAGACTTGTCCAAAAACACTTTAAATCCCTTGACCTTCTAATCACCAATGATTAGCCTCTCTCTAGGTTTCAATCTCATGGTTACAATCTGGACATTTGTACTATAAAATTGCTCTGTTTCCAAAAGCATTAATTCTATAACCATCCCCTGGACAAAACTCTACCACAATTTTAGTTTCTCAGTCCTTTGATTTCTAATCCTTCTAATCCTGCATTTTCTATCTCAGGAACCAGACAGCAAGTATTTCAGGTTTTGTATGCACAGGCTCTTTGTCACAACCACTCAACCCTGCCATTGTAAGTGCAAAATGAGCCACAGACAATATGTAAACAAATGGGTAATGGCAGTGTTCACAACAAAAAGCTTTTTTTATAGACACTGCAGCTTGAGTTTCTTACAATTTTTACATGTCTTAAAATATTACACACCTTTGATATCTTTTCAACTATTTAAAAATGGAAACATTTTTTAGCTGCAGGCTGTACAAAGACAGGAGGTCTACATCCCCTGCTATCTATCTCAAGAGGACTTTTCGATTACACCTTTTTTTTATTCTTCAGCCATTTGGCAAAACCCCAACTTTAGGTTAACCCGATTACCTGTTTTCTCCATGACTAAACTCAAAGTAGCTAGGCACTACCACAGAAAGTTAGGCAGGGAGGAAAGATGTTACATTGAAGATGCAAACACTGGGGACCTGGGTGACTCAGTCAGTTAAGTGTCCAACTCTTGATATCAGCGCAGGTCATGATCTCACGGTTTGTGAGTTCGAGCATCCTGTAGGGCTCTGCACTGACCGCGTGGGGTCTGCTTGGGATTCTCTGTATCCCTCTCTCTCTGTCCCTTCCCTGCTCTCTCGCTCTCTCTCTTTGAAAAGTATATAAATAAACAAAAAAAAGACGCAAACACTAACTCAGCTGGACTTTATTCATACTCCCTGGCGATCTCAGCAAGTTTTACTAGTAAACTCATGGTTCCACTTTTCTCAGCACTTTTTTGCAAAGATTTTCTTCTCAAATGTGTAATCCATCCCACCCTCCTCCAATCTCCCTCAGTCATAGCAGATATCTGGATGACTATTTCATAGAAAAAACTAGAAACTTGCCTCATATACTTTATCTTTCTTCTGTCTGGTTAAATTACATGTGTTGTCCTTGACCTGCCATTAGCATCTCCAACTGTACATTGGACTCTCTTTCCTTCAGCCTTTTATGAGCTTTACCTGTCCATCGTTTCTCTTTCTCTTTCAATTGCTCTGAAAGTAAATGTTTAAATATCCTCAATTCTCTCCATCTTAAAACAGCAACAACAACAACAACAACAACCATCTTCCTTCTAAAACCACATCCCCAGTACTATCTCCACATTATCCTCTTTCCTATGGTAACACTTTTCTTTAATCCCCTTTAATCTTTTTTATTCTTCATCTTTCTTTTCAATTTGCCTATAGTCAGGCCACCCCTCCTACCATATCACCAAAATAGGTGAGTAACGTTCTCCATGTCACTAAATCCCTACTCCTTTTTCAGTTCTCATTTAAAAAAAATAAATAAATAAAATAAAATAATAAATAAATAAATAAATAAGAAAGAACAAAAATGAAGAAACCAAGAACATATAAACTCTTACATCAAGATTCAACATGTTCTATAACCATTTCCTTCTGTCCATTTAAAGGCCTACTTTTTGGGAGTGCCTGGGTGGCTCAGTTGGTTAAGCCTTTGACTCTTGCTTTCAGCTCAGGCCATGATCTCATGGTTTGTGGGGTTGAGTCCCGCATAGGGCTCTGGGCCAAGAGCACAAAGTCTGCTTGGGGATCTCTCTCTCCCACTCTCTCTCTTTGCCCCTCCCCATCTCAAAATAAATACATAAACTTAAAAAAGAGACTTACTTCTTTTCAACTGCCTAATTTACAAACATTTAATTCTCAATAAAAGAATGCTTTGAGCATATATTTAAAAAAATCATTATCAATATTCTTTTCACAACAACCTTAGAAATAATGATACATTAACCATTTTTTTCCAGATAAGTATATTATCTATTGCTGAGGAATAATATCACAAACTCAAGGTTCAAGAACACATTTGTCATCTCATAGTTTCTGTGGGAGGAGTCAGGCATGGCTTACCTGTTTTCTCCACTTAAATTCTCCCAAGGTTGCCATCCTAGTTTCTGTCAGAGCTGAGGTCTCATCCTAGACTAAGGGAAGGATTGACTTCCAAATTAACTCAGTTTGTTGGTAGAATTCAGCTTCTTTTGACATTGGAATAAGGGCTTCAGTCTCTTACAGGTTGTCCCTGAAGGCTGTCCTCAAGTCATCATGTGGGATTCTTCAACATCATCACTAGCATCCTCAAAGTGAGTGAAGGAGAAAGACACTCCAACAAAATGGCCAGTACAATCTCATATAAGATAGTCACACAATCAATACGTATAGACATGTACGTCCCTTCACCTTCGCCACACTCAATTGCCATATTCCACAGTAACATCACATATAAGATAGAAATGCACCCTGAGTCAAGAGAGGCACATTGTACTTAAAGGGAAATTATAAATGTCCATTTCATATTATGTGAGTTATCTCTTATTTGACATTCATCCTATTCTTTAAGCAGCTGTTTTGCAATAATTTATCATTTGAGAGGCACTTTCCATTTTAAAGGGCTTCCAATCAGTTATCAGTAATCTTTTGGAAAAAAGAGGTACAATAAAAAGGTAATTTTAAGATCTATACATGCAAAAAAATAGTTTGGTCATATTCGCTTTGGCTATTTTTATAATTTTTTTGAGACTGCCTCTATTCAAGACTGTCTGTATTTCAGCGAGGATGGTTTGCTTTTGTCTTCTGTTAGCAGACTCCAATCAAGTTGTGACCAAAGTTACATCTGACATAACAATGTACTGTTTTCATAAATACAATGACACTTTGAGGCCACTTTTTTTATAAAAGTATTCATAATTGTACCTTAAACACGATTGTAGAGTGTCAGCTTACCCAGTGTTTACATAAGGCAATTCTCACAGAATACCAAGAATAGCTTTACGTTAAGTAGCAAATGATATTACACATATGTATGCACACAAACACGCTCTCTCAATAAATTTGGGAAATTTAAAACAAGCTTTGGAGAAATGCTTATGCCTAGTTAGATGAAAACAAATGTTTACAATTTTTTAAGCCTATAAAAAATTACATTTTTGGAATTTAAAATTTTTAAATGATTACATTTTAACTAAGATTCTATTCTGGTCTTTTTCATCTCTATATTGGAAGACAATAAGTTACTTTTCTAATAATAAGAAATGTTGGTGTGATATGTTTTTACTCCTAACAATAAGTAGGGGACAGTCGCAATTGTAGATAGTACGATTTTCCTGCAAGAGGCCAACACAACTACAGAATTCATTTCAGTGTTTTTGTATTTGACATACGATCTTTGTTATAACATGGCTATAAAGTTTTTTGTTATTTTCAAGCAGGAGGAACCATTGCATTCACTCTATCTATCTATCATCTATCCATCCATCCATCCATCCATCCATCCATCCATCCATCCATGTAGGCAATGTACAACGAGTATATTAACCACAGTTCAGGAACTCCTCATCATCTTAAATTATAATTACAGCAGTTTTGAACATGCTCTCTTTTGTCTAGGTATGTAGAACCTCCATTTCTTTTTCAGGAATGTATCCGGAAGAATTAACACTTTTCAAACACGTTATGGCTATTTTTTAAAAAATACTTTTCTAAATAATCATTAAGTTTACGATGCAAAATACACCCAGGTGTCTCCCCTTCGTATGTAAAAGTACCCACCCTCTCCCTTGAGGTGCTTCTTCAGATGATGCCCTTAGTCATCTTCTGAAATCTATAATTAGGTATGCCTGCAGCCACTCTTTTTTTAGGTTTAACGTGTTAAACTGAGTAATCATTACTCATTCTCTGAACTTTCACTTATCCTTTCTTTTTTTTCCCCACTGCTATGTCAAGGTAACGAGGTCTAATAAAATGTGACACAGCTTTATGTTACAATTTTAGGTAGATGTTTAAAATCCTGTTTTTGGAAGCCCGTTTAATAACACGTACAAAAAATAACACAAAGGAAATTTTATGAAATAACACTGGGTGAGAAAATTAGAATGTAACATTGTATATAAAGTAATATTTGTACATGTGCAAAAATATCTTGCTAAATAGAGTTTAACAGTGTCTCTCTCTGAAATAAATCATCTCCATAATTTTAAATTTCTCCTTTTCAATTTTCAATATATTCTACTAGTATGTCTTACATCATAATAAAGGACATTTCCCTCTCTTTTCATGATGGTCTTATTTTATTGTCTTCTATTATTGTCTTCACTGTGATTTCCAGGTGTTTGAGACCAGATCCATTCTGTTAGCAATTCTACATTTCACTTCTGAAATCTTCTATTACTCCTGCATTAAAACACACACAGACACAGACACACACACACACCTTATAGAAGATTACTGTGCTGTAGAATAGAGGTCATGAAATTATAGCCCACAGGCTAAAGCAGCCTGTGATTTTTAAAATAGTTTAAAATGGCTCTAGAGAATTATTGTAAGTATCGGCCATACACCATAGGAGTAGCTCTAAGCCTCTCTTTCTCAGTATTGATAGAGGGACAAAGTGGACCATTGTGCTGGAAGAGCATTTCCAGGGAAGAACTAAGGGGTTACAAGCTCTGTGGTGTGGAGTGCTCTCTGTTTGGATTCTCCTCTCTTTCTAAATTGCTTCCTTTTCCCTTAGGCTGGTATGGGGAGGATGAGTTTGCGATTACTTCTTCTTGGGAGGTCCCTTTGTCCTTTTAGGTTTAACAAAACCAGAGAAAGGTTGCCTGGGGTGGCCGCTTTACAGCAGCTTTTCTATAAACCTTAGGGAGAAAAGTTCTTTAACTCAGGTCAATATTCCTCACCTCCTAACAGGGAAGGAGGCTCTCAGGAACAAAATTAGGAAGAAGGCCACTACGACTAATTCCAGTCTAGACCTTGAATAAAAAGATGGTGAAATTCCCAGCGTATTTTGGTATTACAGCCCTGGTAATAAATGCAAATAAATAAACAAACAAACTGAAACTTCCATTTACACTGCAGTTGTATTCCTAGAAAATCTAGTATGTTTAAAAACATGCCCCCAATACTTTTGTCTTTACTTATAAACAACAGTGGGATTCTAGGTTCCGATAACTATAAATAGGCATTTCAATTCTATGAATGTGAAGTAGCTATTTCAAAGTTATGAGAAATTCATCTTTGTGCCAAACCGTTCTTGTATTGCAGTATGGCTATCACCCTTGGCTGCCAGCTGCCAAATGCTGGTAGTGTCCCTCAATCACTGTGAAAATCACTGTCTGTGTCCCCTGGTGGTACAAAATTTAAGAACCTACGCTATAGAGCAAAGAAACAGTAATAGTAGCAACAAAACAGGTTTCCAGGGTACATCACCTTAATTCTTCTAGCAATGAGTTCATCTCCATGTATCTTTTACAGAAAACTTCAAAGCACAGGAACGTAAATTCCTGTACATCCAAGCGCCTCCAGACGGCTTTTGGTGCGATGGTGGCAGACAGCGACCCCGCACTCCCTCAGACTATTCTGGAAATATCCGAAGCCGCAGAAGCCAATAAGGAGATGCACAGGAGCCGAAAAGCCCTGAGCGAACCCCACCTTCAGAGGAAACACTGGGCCCAGGCCGAACGCCTCGAAACCAAAGGAAGAAATGAGCGGATGAAAACAGAAAACTTGAAGCTGCTGGCACCTCTGTGAGCGCGGCGCTGTGCTCTGCAGACAAGCACAACGCGGCCCCTGCTTACTGCAAGAGGGCCCGCGAGCTGGATCCTGACATCAGACGTGCAAGAAAGTCGAAGACAGCGAAGGAGGCTGAGACAGGTGCCGAACCCCCGGGAGGTGTCGGCAGCTTGGATTTCGCGGCGTGCTACGCAACCCGAGCTCAATGAGCAAGGCGTCAAACCTCATGAGCAATCTCCAAGTTCAACAGTTGGTGTCCGAGATGGCTTCCGGTGGCCCTAACCCCTTGCGGACTCGCAGAAGGACCTGGCCAGTCTCATCTAGACCAGCCAGCAGTTACTTCCCTCACTGGATGAAGCAGCAGGATCCGGAGCTGAAAGAATAGCGCCAAAGACAGATACACAGTGGTGCCCTATGCCTGTCACGACTGGCAGGAATGACTGCTACCTTTTCCAGCTCCGTCGCGCCCTACCCCGGCTGGAGGTCTTCTTGCCTCTTGTGGTTTTCTCCCATTGGACTCCCAAAGAGAGAAAAAGGAAAATAAATTGGACCTGGATGTCAAGAAAGAAAGAAAGGAAAAGAAAGGAAGGAAGAGAAAGAAAGAAAGAAAGAAAGAAAGAAAGAAAGAAAGAGAGAGAGAGAGAGAGAGAGAGAAAGAAAGAAAGAAAGAAAGAAAGAAAGAAAGAAAGAAAGAAAGAAAGAAAGAAAGAAAGAAAGAAAGAGAAAGAAAAATTTTTTAAATGTATAAATCATTTGACTATCCTTAACATGGGCCTAACTGCACGTTCGATTCATTTCAGGCATTTTTCTTAGTTCTCAATCTTCTTTGCCTACCTCATTATCAGCTTGGTTTACAGCCGATGTTCTTCATTCATTCCTTTAACATCTACCAAGCACAAGTCAGCACCTAGCACAGTTGATTAGCATTTTCTTAATCTGGTGTAGCCTTTAAATCAGAACAGGATTATCTAATTATGTTATCTATGAGAGTGAAATTGAAACCTTTGTTCCTTTAATAAGTATGTACTAATTTTGTAAATTTATCAATATTGTGTTACGATATACAATATTTCTACTAATTCTTTGCAAGTTATAAATTTCATGCATCTAAAGTTCTTATGCATACAGAGAAAAACCATTCACCTACTATTGGTATCTGGTCTTATTCCTTTACATTTTAAGTAGGTTTCTCTTTGAAGATCTGGTTTAAATTTCAGTTCAACGGGAGACACCTGAATGAGTAGCATAAGAAACTGATTATGACGCTTTCCTTTATAGAATATTGTATTTTCTGGGAAATAAGCCAGAATCTGATCTAAGTCATCTCTAGCACTTTTAACTTTAAATACTTTACCACATACTACCTTGCAAAGTCTTCTGCAAACAGTAATAAAATGTCTTTCCAAAATAAATTTATTTCCATGTATTTACTAACAATCTTAAACAACTTGTTAGACGAGTTTTAGCTCCTTTTCCCCCTAAAGTCGTAAATTGTAACCAATGACTATTTTGAAGTTGCCATTCTTATAATGTTTAATATTTTTCCTCTTTTCTTTTTCCTCCATGTTAAAATGTGCTGTTAAATCAAGAGTCCCATTGCAAGAGTGGTTTCTAAATGAAGAGTTGGAGTAACTTTTTCCTTTTTTATAATTTAGGATTGGGCTCCCAGGTTGGTGCACAGTCTAACAATAGGGCAGAATTTATTTTTTGCCTTCTAAAGCAGAAGTCACTTCAATAGTTTTAAAAGCACTGCAAATGACTGCCTTTGACAACCTGGAGGCCAAGGAAGGTCTCTCAGCTCTGAAAATGGAAACAGCTGGACTCGTTATGTGGTAGTGATTCAGCCTGAGCCACAGGCCCACACCCAGGTGGAAAAGGCAAACCCTGGGAGCTTTAGGGATCCCTAGAGCCTGGAACGTCCTATAGGACTTGTCCTTGTATCTGGATTGATGGGAGTTTCAGAGACTATTTCTTGTTCTTTTTCATTTTTCTTATGGTTCCCCCTATCTTTTCATCATTACGTATAGGATTCTTTATTTACATTTCTGATAAGTACTGGTGAGTATGAGTCATTGCAGAATTAAGGTATGCCTAGTATATATACACCTGACATGAGGCAACTCCAGAGAAAACACTAACACCCCCATAGCTTCCTTTAGTTTGAAGTCTGGAGGAGTCCAGATATTTCTGGAATTCCCAGAGGCAATAGCGCTTCATGTCTAACACAATAGCAAACAGATTTAATGAGATACAGCATACAGGATACAGAGTAGTACTTAACCTGCCCACCTAACCCATTTTAATAAAAGCATTGGATAACAGTGACCAGTATTTATTCCGGGCAGGAACTCTGCAAAAACACTGATCTCCGTTAATATATTCCAACTACTCTGTGAAGTGGATATTGTTATTATCTCTGTGGTCATGCAGCTGGTAATAAGTGAAGCCAAAAAGGAGACACAAGATTCCAGAGCCTAAACCCTTCACTAATTATGATGGTTAAAAACTATTTTTTTCTGAATAAATAACTTAAATTTTAAGAAGAAGCATAATCACTATAGAAGAGTAATCATCTACGTTACAGGCGTATGTTAAGCAAAACCTACACTTAAGCACTGTTCTAGTTACCAAAAAAATCAACAGTGAATAAAATAGACAAATGACCTAAAGGAGCTTTCCGAGAGGAAAAAGATAATAAATAGGATAAATAAATAAACAGATTGCATTGTGGTAGACAGTAAATGCAACAGAGGGAAAAAAATTTAAAAAGGACAGTAGGTTATGGAGATGTTAAAATGTAAATCCTGTGGTCACTAGTGATCTCCAGAGAAGGTGATAATTAAAGATAATTAAAGACCTGAAGGAGGCGAAGAAACAAGCCCTTCTCCATCCTCAGTTCAATCCCATCTCCACGGCAAATAGCATTCTAGCCCAAAAGGACGGAGTTCAAAGGCCCTGAGGCACTGGGGAACATTGCTAGGACGATCTGGGAACAGCAAGGAAGGAGACCGGGACCAGGAGGAGGTCAGCTCTGGTGGAGAATGGGAGCACACAGAAGGGGAGATGGGACCTGAGAGATAATGAGGCAAGGGAGGGAAAGCTACTCCAAGAACAAGAAGAGAAGCCAAAGTGTGTGAAGCAGGAGAGGGACATAATCCACATTATGTTTTTAAAAGGATTCCTCTGGCTTTTGTACAGAGAATTGACTGGGGGCATGAGACGGAGGAGTGATCAACTTGAAATTGCTGTTAGGAGATCCCAGGAATAAGACGAAATTGTCTTGGCCCAGAGAAACAGTATTGAAGGTGTGGGGAAATGATTTGCATTCTGGACATATTTTGTAGGTGGAACTGACAGGATTTGCTTATTAACTGAATATGGTCTTGTAAGTAAATAAGCTGCGTCAGACTTGAACATCTGGAAGAGTTGAGATTTATCAGCCAAGATATAGAAAGTGGTGGATATTGCAGGGTTAGGTGTATTGCTAAGCAAATATGATGAAGAAAGACAATCAAGTTGAAAGAGCAGGCAGAATGGCCAGGATGATTGACCACAGGATATGATTAGGCTAAGGAAGATAAAACAAAGGTGGGCTGGGAGGGACAGTGTGGAGATGACAGGGTCAAGGACTGGAGACCCTTCCGAGGCTGTAGGGTGTGGCATCCATATTGGAGACTAATGTATTCAACATAAACTATGACTCGCTCGAGTCGAAAATTGGTTAGAACATGCCCTAGCCAGAGTCCCAACTGGAGGCCAGTTCCTCGGACTCCCATATATTCTATTCCCATATTAGCCTAAATTCCTGAGAATGATTTAGGACTGAATGGTTTTCCAAATATCTAAAAATTAAAGTTTCTAACAATTAACACTTGAGTGCTTGTAAGATAAGATTTGGCTATTTGAGGTATACTTGAGAATTCCTGGACTAAAATAGATTGTCCCACGTTAGCAGTCAAAGCACGTATTACAGAACAGAAGTTAATGCCTGATAAAAGAATTAAAAATGAAATAAAATGTGTTAGTATAGAGACTTAAAGTCTCATTATTAATTCCTCTCATTACTTTTGAAATGGATGGAACACACCTTCAAATTTTAAAATCTTAATGTTAATCTAATTATTGGCAAACTCTTATGAAACCATTTTACAAATTCCTAAACCAGAGATTATGATAAAAGTTACATTTTCTTAATGAATTTTATTAAAATAGAAGAATATCATTGGTTACAGTTTTGGTCATACAAATAATTATATTATGTTTAAGAAAATGGGGCATTGCTAATGCACATAAAAACTCTATATGATAGATTACCCACATTTTGAGATTTTCCATGATTGCTTGGAAAGTTGAGAAAATACATGGTCCTGCCATCCTCCAGGAAAATGACTTCATTTTCTGTAAACATCTGCTTGTTCCATTCCCAAGCTCTTTAAAAAATATAAGTAGGCTTTCATTACAAAAAGTGTGGGTGACCCCAAAAACGTTTTTTTTTTACAATGCTAATTAATCATAAAACAACTTGTATGACCAGGAGGCATTTTTTTAAATCTTCATTTATTTTTGAGAGAGAGACAAAGAGAGAGAGAGAGAGAGAGAGAGAGATTACGGAGGAGGGGCAGAGAGAGAGAGACACACACACACAGAATTCGAAGCAGACTCCAGGCTCCAAGCTGTCAGCACAGAGCCCGAAGGGAGGCTCAAACTCAACAAACGGTGAGATCTTGACCTGAGCAGAAGTCAGACGCTTAACTGACTGAGTCACCCGGGCGCCCGACCAGGAGGCATTTAAAGACAATCACTGATATTTATTATTGGCTAATATTTTACTCCTTTATTATTCTTTTACTTTCCAAATTATTTCATTTCTCATTACCCTACCACATTAACAATGATGGAAGCATGCTTGGATAATAGTATGTATTCTCTATGTTGTGGCCATCTATCTGATTACATAGTTTCTAGAAATATTTCTCTATAAAATTAGAGGTTACTCATAAATTAGTTGTAGTACTTTATTTTTTTTTTACTAAGATGTGGAAGAATTTAAATCTTTTTTTTTATTATTATGAAGAAAAACACAGCATTTTGTGTTAACAGAAGTAATGTCATATTGGGGGAATGAGGGAGTTGGATTGCCACCTCTAGATATATTCACATTTGAAATGCCTTTCCAAATATGACCTTCCAACCCATTAGAATATTTGCCATTATGTCGTTTCTGTGTTCAAAAACCTGCACCTTAAAACCTATATGTTACTTTTGAGGTTTAATATACTGATTCAGAAGTTATTTGACATTGTCATCATCTAATCAAAATGAGAAAAGTCATGGAGAGAATAAGCATTGATCAAGTATGCCTGCTGAACAATATGGGAAGGAAAAGATCTTGAGGAAAGGGATTGGCCTAAGGGAGACAGGTCCAGGTTAGGTGACAAAGGGACAAAGGGACAACATCCTGGCACTTTGTCTCTATTAGTTGAAATACTCATTTGGAGAAAGAAAAGCAAGACACTTTTTCCACTTTAACAATTATCCATGCACTGACACTTGGTAGTATGCTTTTGATGAAAATGCAGCAGATATCCTTTTCATTATGTAATTAAGATTTTGTTTTTGATCTTTGATTTTTTGAGAAAAGCTGAATAATTATATAAAAGCTACAACTGGAAAAATGTAAGTAGAGATCCAATGATTTGTATTTCTGGGACAACATAAATGCTTTTTTTTCTTTAAGGAAAAAAAATACTTTTCTTAGCAGGAAGAACAACATACAGGTTTAATTTTATGAATCAGGAATGCAGTGTAAAGGCCAAGAAACTTGATATTAAGTATCAAAATGTTATTTCAGAGTTGTTATTATATTATCTTCAAAAATAAAGTGATTTAAGATGGGCAAGAAAATACATATTTTAAATGGGAGGATTTCCTTGTGCCTAAAGATATTTGGAACATATAATATATTTATCTGTATTATTGTATTATTTTCCAAAACTATTATACTGCCATTCTTTAGAAGACATCCTAACTTAATAAGTGAAAAATTTATATCTGGATTTCAAACAAATGCACTATATCTCCATTAGGGTCAACTGTTCAGGCAAAGACATTTATTGCGTACAGGCAAGCTTGCATACTTACACAGACACATTTACTATGTACATCAACTCTTAATAATAACAGTAATAATGATGACAGACTACCAAATGTTCTAAGCAGTTTCCACATGTTTACACATTACACAAATGTTGAGATAGATTACATTATTATACTCACTTTACAGATAAGAAATATAAGACAGAGAGATCCCAAATAACTTGCTGAAGATTGCATCATGAGTGAGAAACTAAACTGGTATTCATGTGCAACACAGATACACTGGGAAGGTGACAACACGGTCAGAGCCTCAGAGAGTCCATTTTCAAAAAGTCTCAAAATTACTGACTGGCTTTTCCTACTAGCTTCAGAGAAATGGAGTAGTCACAGTGAGATCTCGGTAGGCATGAACTGAAAGTGAAGGCATTTATTTTAATAAGGTAATAGTAAATGGTCAATTTTATTGATTGCTAAGCCTATCAATCCCTGCTGGGAAAGAAGTGGGCAATGCATCAAAAGTTGCCAAAAGGAAGTATGACCTTTCTTGAACTTAAAAGACAAGTAGGAGCTTTCTAAAAGATGAAAGGCTGGGGGCAGGGACAAGGAAATGGGATGAGCAAAGAAGGCAGGCAAGGGGTTCAGTGTCAAAGGGGATGTGGGGAGGGATGGGGCCAGGGATCTAGGAAAAGGTAAGATTAGGGAAGCCTCGGACAAACTGCCAAAAAGCTTTAACTTTATCCATTATGTAATAGGAGGCTTTTCATGAGTTGAAGCAGAGATACAACCTGTTTGTATTTACGTTTTATATCAATTTTTTTAATGTTTATTTATTTTTGAGACAGAGAGAGCATGAACGGGGGAGAGTCAGAGAGAGAGGGAGACACAGAATCTGAAGCAGGCTCCAAGATCTGAGCTATCGGCACAGAACCAGACGCGGGGCTCGAACTCAGACTATGAGATCATGACCTGAGCCGAGTCAGACGCTCAACTGACTGAGCCACCCAGGCGCCCCCCAATTTTTTTTAATCTTTATTTATTTCTGAGAGAGAGAAATAGAGCATGAGTGGAGTAGGGGCAGAGGGAGAGGGAGACACAGAATCCGAAGCAGGCTCCAGGTTCTGAGCTGTCAGCACAGAGCCCGAAGCTGCGCTCAAACTCACAAAGGGTGAGATCATGACCTGAGCCAAAGTTGAATGCTTAACTGACTGAGCCACTCAACCACCCCTATTTACGTTTTATATAAATCACTTTGACAGCTTTGAGGAGGATGTACTTGAGAGGGGAAATTTAGTACTAGAAATGTTGCTGCAATGATCCAGGGAAAAGAATATATGATTTTAAGGAGAGTGGCTAGAGTGATTGGGAAAAGGAAGCGTGTGTATAAACATGTAAGAGGTAAAATGAGCAGGTATTGTCATTATTTGGAGATTACTAAACAAGGAGGAGTCATCTCCTGGTTTTCTTGTCTTGATGGCGGGCTGCTTGTTGTAGCCAAAACGTAAGATAGAAAACACAACAGTAAATACAAAATGTTGCATTAAATACTGGACAAGTTGAATATGAAGTTCCTATAGAAGATACCATGGGGACATAAGGCAGAAAATGGGAAGAAAGGTCAGGAAGTTATGGTCTAACGGGTGTCATTTGGCAGTAACCAGACTATGGATTCCAGTTAAAACCTCAGATTGGAGCTGTGAGAATGGATGTGAATATTCGGCAAGAGAAAATTCAAGAACAGAAGTTGGCTGAGGAAAAAACTCAAGAGAACAATAACATTTAACTGTCTGACGGTGGGAAAAAGCAACCAGAAGGAATCAAGAAACTATAAACTAAAGGTAAAGCACGCAAGATCCAAGGGAGGAGAGAGAATTTCAAGAAGGGAGTCCTGTCTCCCTTTAAATACAAACTGTAAGTACAACTAGACCCTTTGGTTTGGCAATCAGGGGAGTCATTGGTTTGCTTCCTGGTGCAGTCACTCTCAGTGGACACAGAAGCCAGATCATGGCTGCTGTGACGAGGGAGTAAAGAGCCGAGCCTCCCATGAACTCCACATTTCCCCTAATGAGTCTCACCTTGATCTTACTCTGTTGTAGAGGGCTCTCTGGTTTCTGCGCTGGGAGGCTCATGACCCCTCTCCTCTCACTGTTCTTCTTCCTCTTCTTTTTTTTTTAATGTTTATTTATTTTTGAGAGAGAGGCACTGTGTGAGCAGGGGAGGGGCAGAGACAGAGAATCTGAAGTGGGATCTGCATTGACATCAGAGAGCCCCGATGTGGGGCTCGAACTTACAAACTGTGAGATCATATTCTCAAGAGTTTCACGGCCAAAGCTCTTGAACTTAATATGCAAACTAATGTTTTTTTCTTTCTTTCTTCTTTCTTTCTTTCTTTCTTTCTTTCTTTCTTTCTTTCTTTCTTTCTTTCTTTTTCTTTCTTTTTCCTTCTCTCTCCCTCTCTCCTTCTGTCCCTCCCTTCTTCCTCCCTTCCTCCTCTCCTCCCTTACTCTCTTTCTCTTTCTTTCTAGAGAGGACATAAGAGAGAGAGAGAGCCTGCTGAGAGTCTGCTGAGCACAGAGCCTGATGTAAGGCTTGATCCCATGACCCTGGAGCCAAACTCCAGAGTCAGACCCTCAACCAACTGAGCCACCCAGGGGCACTTGTAAACTAACTTTAGGTTGTATATGTAATATGGTGATTCCTTATCACTTTGAAGTAAACTACAACATTCTCAGGAGTAGCATTTAATAGAACGTTATGGGGACACCTGGGTGGCTCACTCAGTTAAGCACCAGACTTCGGCTCAGGTCATGATCTCATGGTTAGTGGGTTCAGGCCCCATGACGGGCTCAGTGCTGACAGCTCAGAGCCTGGAGCCTGCTTTGGATTCTGTGTCTCCCACTCTCTCTGCCCCTTCTTCACTCTCTCTCTCTCTCTCTCTCTCTCTCTCTCTGAAAAAAAACATTAAAAAAAAATTAAAAAAAAAGAAAGTTATGTATAGAACGACCCTCTGTAATTTCCACCACTAGGAGAGAAAAATATTAGTGTATGTTCTTAATTGTTAGTTTGGTTGTTAATATGCTATATATATATATATATATACACACACACACACACACACACACACACGGAGATTACAAAATAATCTCCACATTTATTTATGACAGGCAGGCTTGTGACTTTGTTTCTAATCCTTTAAAATTATGATTATGTCAGGTTCTACAATTTTTATTATCTCAGAAATATCAAGTCTGTGCAGTTCCCATTACTTCACTCAATAATTGTACAACTTTATTTTATAATCTGAGGATGTGATTATTATTTACACACTGACTAACACCTAAAACACAGAAACCAAAATCTTTCAAACATGATTAATCTTTATGGTTCCTATTAGGAAAACATCCATCTTGAAATTCAGCCTTCTTGGGTCCTTAAACCAGCAGTGGAGACTGAGAGAAGGCCCAAGAGTATGCAAGTCTTGGGGCGCCTGGGTGGCGCAGTCGGTTAGGCGTCCGACTTCAGCCAGGTCACGATCTCGCGGTCCGTGAGTTCGAGCCCCGCGTCGGGCTCTGGGCTGATGGCTCAGAGCCTGGAGCCTGTTTCCGATTCTGTGTCTCCCTCTCTCTCTGCCCCTCCCCCGTTCATGCTCTGTCTCTCTCTGTCCCAAAAATAAATAAACGTTGAAAAGAAAAAAAAAAAGAGTATGCAAGTCTTGGAACTTGTTACTTAGTAAGAGCTATGCATTATGTATCATTAATTTCCTCTTTAAGGCTCTCAAGAACATACAGCTCCTATCATCATTTTTAATAACTTGCAAACCCAAGACAAGTACGTATATCTTCAAGGAAAAGGGAAAAAATATAACACCAAGGTGGTTATTTTAGCCCAGATTTCTTTAAAAACATTTTTTTAATGTTTATTCATTTTGAGAGGGGGAGGTGCAGAGAGAGAAGAAGACACAGAATCTGAAGCAGGCTCTAGGATCTGAGCTATCAGCACAGAGCCCAATGCTGGGGTTGAACCCACAAACTGGGAGATCATGACCTGAGCCAAAGTCAGACACCTAACCAAATGAGCCACCCAGGTGCCCCTAACCCAGATTTCGTCATAGTGGGTAGAAGGTTTAGAAACCATACATAATTATTTCACAGCTCTTTTATCCTTTTACAAACATCTTTGGGTCATCGTTAAGAACAGGGGCCTACTTACTTACACTATCCATCTCTGTGTGCCCAAACCCTACTCTGTTAATGTAAAATTATTTAATATTACAATAACATAAGTCATTGAACTAAAGAAACCTATTTCTTCAAAAAAGGTTTCTATTTCTTTTCATAGAAAGTGGAATGTTGTGATGTACTCATCTGTGCATTTTAAATAGATTTGGTGGGAATATTTGCCTGTTTGTATACCTTCTCAAGGAAAAATTAAATTGACCTCAGCTACCAGGTTATTTACAATTCTATCTGGTTTCCATCATAGTGTGTGTCAGGGGCTGTATTTATCAAATCTCAAGGAATTCTTTAAGAGTTACAGGAAATCACATTTTTTTTTGGCAAAATACTGACTCTTTCGCTATTTGCTGGATTTCAAGTTTCTGGAAGTTGGACACAACTGAAATAATGAGAAATGGGGTGGAGAGTAATGGTTTGCTTAAGTAACTGTGAGAGATAAGGTCACAAAGTACCCAGAGTTTCCATCTGATTCACAGAAGGGAAGGAAGCTGGGAGGAGCAGGTGTGGAGGTGGGATCCTGGGGTGGAATCCTGGTGGAGGTTTCTGGACTGATAAGGTCCAGGACTGTGGGAACCTTCTCCCTGGTTTCAGCAGCTGTGCTCTGTAAAGAAGGCTTGACAAGCTCCCTCCTTGGGAGGAATGGATGGAATGTGGATGCTCCACTTTACCTTGGGCTCTGAAACCACAGGGAGCTCTAGACCATTCTGAAGCCACAGCCAGCAGAAGGCATTCAGGCTCCGGAGTGAGGGTCCAGGGTTTCCCCATAAATCAAAGACTGCACTATTGCAACCTCAGTGATCACATGATCTTGGCATTATTTCAATGTAGTTTTAAAAATAAAAGCAAATAAACGACAAATTAAGGATTGGGGAGGAGGTAAACGAACACACTATCTAAAAGCCTATTACAGTTTTGGCCAGATCTTTGACTCAGAACATGGTATTGCACAAAATTGTGGTGTAATCTTAAATGCCATAAACAGTTAAGCATGTGTAACGTCTACCTAATTGTTTGGAATGAAGAAAACAAACAAAAGCATTACAGAAAC
Organism: Puma concolor; assembly: GCF_028749965.1. Taxonomy (NCBI): domain Eukaryota; kingdom Metazoa; phylum Chordata; class Mammalia; order Carnivora; family Felidae; genus Puma; species Puma concolor. The sequence goes on along the minus strand of NC_141668.1, from coordinate 82,446,330 downwards.
ACAGGATTGGCACACACAGGGTACTTGACAATAATATGCTGCGTAACTTGGGAGGTAATTTTACCTCCCTGGGTTTCAGTTTCTTTAGCTAAAAAATAAAGAATTTGGACTAGGTATTTAAAATCCTATTATCTCAAGTTTTTGATTTTTTTAAAATTATAACTGTTGGTCTCTTTTAAATATTATAAGCATCGTATGATTTACAAGTAGTCATTTTATTTTGGCTTTTATTTACCCAGTATAAAGTCATGTATGCTCAATGCAAAAAACAAAAACAAAAACAAAACAAAACAAAAAACAGAGAACTATTGAAAACTTAAGAAAGCCTATAAACTCATTATCCTGAGATATCTACAATAAACTTGTTTGTGTTAGTAAGTACAAACTTCATATATATAGATGGTATAGATATATAGCAAGTTAGGATTATACTACTTATGCTGTTTCATTATCCACTTTTTATCTTAAAATACAGTGTGTATATTTTTAATGGCTGTATTTATTAGCTTTCCTTATTTTTAACGGCTGTGAATTTTACTGCAGGTATACTGGGTGTATTTGTATCGTCATTTAAGAAATCATCTTGATGCTGATCAGCTTTATATATTAACAATTTCAACAACATATTCTGTTGAACATTTAAATTGCTTCTTTCCACTATTGTTTACAATGTTTCAGTAGACATATCTGTACACTTCTCTGAATATTCCCCAAAGATAAATTCCAGGAAGTAGAATTGTTAGGTCAGAGGCAATGTGAGTGAATGTTTTAATCTGACAGATATTTTTTAATTAAAAATACTGTAAACATTTTGTTAAATGTATAAAAATCATGATTCATCCTAATTTAAGCAAACATTTTATTGAACTTTCATTGAGTGATATTTGTTCTATGAATATTGCCTTTAACAGTGCTGAGATTAAATACATTTGCAAGAATATATTCTGAAAGTAACAATGTTTCCCACTCTGTAGATGGGTTTTTAGAATGAAGTAAGTGCTAAAACCTAAATGGTAATTCCTGGGCCCTGGGCTTGCTTCTCACAGGACAATTAGCCTGGAGGCAGGCACTGAACAGGCCCCATACTCTGGAAACAGGCAGGGTGACAGTGAAAGGTCATGGGTTACTGTCCTTCTGAGCCCATATGAATTTGGTTCTCCCTCTTTTTCACATGGTATGAGTGAATGACCCTGGAGAATTTTAATACTCTAAAGCTATATGGGACGCTTGGGTGGCTCAGTCTGTTAAGCATCTGACTCTTGGTTTTGGCTCAGGTCATGATCTCACGGTTCGTGAGTTCAAAACCACACTGGGCTCTGAGCTGGCAGCACAGAGCCTGCTTGGGATCCTCTCTCTCCCTCTCTCTCTCTGCCCCTTCCCTGCTCATTCACTCTCTGTCTCTCTCAAAATAGATAAAAAAAAATAAAGCTATAGAATCAATCTAATTATTTTACAATTTTAACTGGCATCAACTTGAAAATGTCTACTTAGCTACAAATGAGTACAAACTACTACAGTTGATCCTTGACACTCGGTGAGTCAGGGTGCCTACCCACCTCGCAGTCGAAAATCTGTGTATAACTTTTGACTACTAGAAACTTAACTACTAAGAGCCTACTGTTGACTGTTACTGATCACGTAAACAGTCATTTAACACATATTTTGTATATGTATCGTATGATGGATTATATACTATATTCTTTACCATATACTCTATTGACTGGAAAAAATCCATATGGAAGTGGGCCCACACAGTTCAAACCGATGTTGTTCAAGAGTCAACACATTTTAAAGTGACCTCATATGAGACACCATGCTTTGTGCCTTAAATGCATTTCCATTCATCCACAAGAAGAAAGAAAATGCGACATAGCAACTTAGGTTCTATGATGCCTATGTAAAGATGAAGAAAATGAAGGGTACGATGAAGGCACCCACAGTAAAGAAGCTAGCAAATCGAGGACAAAAATCAGGTCTGAGGGAGTTCTGTTCATTTGTACACTAGTTCTCTTAAATCACTGTGCGTTAGCAAGTTTACAGAGCATGGTAAATTCATCACAATACAAAGATCAGGGAAGCTCCCCACTGCATAGAGCATGAGTGAAGATGGTTACATTCTCATACTTCTAATACTTGCCCATCCTAAAAACAGAAGGTTTGGGGTAAATTCTGTTCCTTACCTTTTCTCCTACAAAACCTGGGATGGGGGAGTTGCTCTAACTTGCTACTTTTTTCTCCCATTCCAGCTCACTGGTTTCTTAAATAAAGTAACACTTTGTATCCCACTCATTTATTCTCATAAGTGGGAGGGTTGGTTTGTTTGTGTTAATAATTGTTTAACAGATGAGCCGCTTCCCCTAAGAGCCCAAAGCATATATCAGGATTACGGACGATCGGTAAGATACAGTTTTGTTTTTTGTTTTTTCTTAAATTTGATGGGAGATTTAAGGGATTGCTAAATAAGTATCCTGTGCTTTTTGAAAGTCTGCATTACACCATTTTGTTTTCAGGAAAGACCTACATTAGTACCTGTTTTCATTAGCTGAAAGAAATGTGAAGAGGATTTGAAGTTTTACGAAAAAAGAAGAAAAGCAAAAATAGTGTTGTGTTTGTTTTGCTGCCACATTGGAGAGGTAGCTCGCTCCCCAAACAGTGAGAGTGGCGCCGCCAAGCGCCTTTCTCGGGAACTACACTCAGCATCTCAGCGTCAAGCTACTATGGCTTTGAACAGGGTATGTGAGCATTTGAACTTTATTTCTCTATATTTTGTGCATCCATTAGCAAGATGTGTCCTGAGGTATCAGAAAAGCCTAAGAGAGGTTATTTTTGGGGTCTAGGAATACTAAAAGAAATCCTATTTAAATTAAAGGTAATAGCTTCTTTGCTCTATGCCATTTCAGCTTACAAAAGATTTCATAGAAGCCCTCTACTTTTGGATAGCGAGGGAAACCTGTACTTTTGTTTTATAAAAGATGCACATATATTAAATTTCTTCTATCATGTAAATCTTAACATTTTATAGAGCCAGTATATTCTCTCTGAGACACATAGGTTATTTTCCCCTCTTTAAATAGCTGAAAGAAATGGAATCACAGAAGTATATTATGTGACCTCCCCAAGGTTATTTAGCAGACCAACTGCAGAAATGCAGAGTTTAGTTAAAACCAGCTAAAAGTAAAACAAGGGAGTACTTTTCAAATATAAAACTATAGAGGCTTTAGGATAATCAGCAGAGTAGACTAAAACTACTTGGTATATGCTAAACAATCAAAGAGGTTGTTTTATTTTTAATCAAAGGCAGATATTCTAAAAGCATGTAGAGTTTTTAATCAGAAAATATCCTCAGATAAATAAGATTCACACAGGGATTAAATCTATTCAGTCCGGTTCAAAGTTATAGAGCAAGCATAATAGAGAAAGGCTTTTAGAAATCTACTTGAGTAAGCCATTTTGATCTTTTTATCTTGATTGCTCTTTATCTCCTGATAGTTTACTTCTCAGCTTTAGTGTTGGGTTAAAAAAAAAAAAAAAAAAAAAGTTGGTCAGCCTTTACTTTGTGCTTGCCTGCTTATTGTATTAAGGATTCTATGTCTATAATATTCATTCCAAAGTGGATTGTGCATACTCTTTGTTTAAATGGTTAGTTCCAGAAATATTTAAGAATCTTTCTCTACCTAAAATAAACATTTTGAAGAACCATTCAGGAGTGTGAGAGATGATGAGTGGAATGTTTTATGTTACGCGTTAACTGTGGCTCAAAGGATGAAATCTTTGCTATGTTGTAAAAATAGTCTCAATTCCTCTTCATTAAAGCAAATAATTTGGTTGCCTGAAAGTCTAAGTTACCCATATCATCCAAACAGAAATCCAAGGGCTGAAATATGTGTGGCATTTGTTATTTGAATTCCTCCACCTTTCCATGCTACAGTGCTAACTAGATGGTAAATTGTGAAATGCAATCAAATGCAAAGCTTACAATAAAATCAGGTCATCAGCTGGAATATTTACAAGTTCATATGATATTAACAAAATCTTACTGAAATTTTTATGATATTTATTTAGTGTAGAAGAAAAATCAATCTTACTATGAATACCTAACTCATGGAATGGATTCTTCTGTAAGAACCTGATCCCTTAATATGATACCTTAATATTGGAAGTCTTTGAGTAAAGAAAAAAAGAAATAAATAGAAATATGCTTTATATTAAAATACTTGAGATCAAGAATGAATTAATCTAAATCATGCTTAAAAAAAGAAAACACCTCTCTCTCTCTCTCTCAGTTGATATAATTGTCTTAAATAAGTACTAATTCATTTCAGAGCAATCTAGCCTAAAACTCAAATTTTCTTTACTCTTACTCTGTGGCATTTTTACTATGGAATTTTGGAAACATAAATAACTTATTGAAAGCCTGTAAATGGACTTTCTCAAGAAAACTGGTAAATTCTATGCCTCTAGAGATATCCAAATTTATATAATATATATTTACATGTGTGTGTATAGTGTGTTCTAAAGAGAACTCAGTTGTACATTGGTTTATTTATGAATACTTCCAGAGTTCATGATTGGATTTGGTAACTTTAGGGTCCATTTAATCTAAAAGAAAATCTGCTTAGAAAAAAAAAAAGAAAAAGTCCATAGTATGTAGAATGGATATGGCACTGACATTAAATAAAATTGTAAATATGGGGGAGCCTAGGTGGCTTAGTTGGTTAATACCCGACTTCGGCTCAGGTCATGATCTCAGGATTCGTGGGTTCAAGCCCCACAACAGGCTTTCTGCTCTCAGAGCCCTCTGCAGTCAGCACTGAGCCTGCTTTGGATTCTCTGTCTCCCTCTCTCTCTGCCCCTCCCCTCTTGTGCATGCTCTTTCTCTCAAATAAGTAAGCATTAAAAACTTTTTAAAATTGAAGCGCCTGGGTTGCTCAGTCGGTTGAGCGGCCGACTTCGCTCAGGTCATGATCTCGCGGTCCGTGAGTTCGAGCCCCGCGTCAGGCTGTGTGCTGACAGCTCAGAGCCTGGAGCCTGTTTCAGATTCTGTGTCTCCCTCTCTCTGACCCTCCCCCGTTCATGCTCTGTCTCTCTCTGTCTCAAAAATAAATAAACATAAAAAAAAAGTGTTTAAAAAAAAACTTTTTAAAATTATAAATATGTAGTTAGGATCATAACACATTAAATTGAAAATCAATGTTATGCTTTATTAAAGTCAGGTAAAAGGAGGTTGTGCTTTATATTACTATTATTTACTAAAGCAACAACCTTTAACATATTCTTTTCCAAAGGAAATAAAGACAAATATCTGATTACTATGAAAAAGTAACTGTAGGTAGTATAAAAAGAATAATTCTATTATTCTACAAAAATTCCTAAACTCATTAACTGTAAGCTAAAATTACATATGGCAAAAAATCACATAGCTGGCAATAACAGCATAATTTCCAACCTCCACATAAAATTACCAATTTCCAGGGAGCTGCAAAATTTCACACCATCACAGGTTATAGACATATATTTTTTTCAAGTGAGCATAATGATTTGGGTACTTATTGTCACACTTCTGACAGCATTAAGGTAGAAATGTATACGAAATTCTTAAAGCCCAGATTCTTGACTCAGAAAATAAATGTAAATAAAAATTACTCCTCAAATTATCTTCATGTCAAAGAAAGATAAATTATGTATTAGGTCTGATTTTTTTCTTAGGAGATCAAATCGTTTCTTGAAAATTTATATTATCCTGATTATAGAAAGAAAGTCAATTTAATTCTCTCATGAGTTTAGTAATATAGTCATCAAACATTTTTAGACATCTATTAATTGTAATCCTCTACAGAAATGAATGCTACTAAGCATCAGAAGGTATGGGACTCAATCTCAGTTCTGCCACTAAGTTACTGTGCTGTTTTTTTTCCTACTTCACTGACCTCATTTGTGAAAACCATGGTTTAGAGTAAATAATCTCTGAAGTCCCTACCATCTTTAAACCTCTCAATGTGTAACTGAGATGTGGTTCCTGCTCTCAGAGAGTTTACAGTGTTTTAGGAGAGAATAGTAGAGAATGTTACAAGAGTTGTAATTGTAAGGGAGGAAAAATAATTTTTCTGCTACCCTTCCTGGTTCTTGGCTGAGACACCCCAGCCCTGCAGTAAAAAGACAGATTAACCAGAGAACAATAAACAAGTTAAATAGCATGTATCCCTCCTGCATATGGAGACACCCAGGAAAATTGAGTAACTCCCTGAGATGGCCAAAGTCACCACTTTAAAGACCTTTTCCACCTAAAGACAAAAGAGAAATGTTGGGGGTCAGGGGAGGCCAGTTATAGGAGACTGCTAGAAAAAGCACAGTAAACAAACGTAAGGTTGTTGTGCAGATTTAAGACTGTACCTTCTCCACTGATAAGAGTTTCTACAGATTTAGTCATTTTCCTCTTCCTGGTACAGAGAGGAAGACAAGGGCACAAATGATGTTTCTTTTATAAATGTAAGTGTCTGTTACAAAAGGGTAACCTACTTACTTTTCAGAGCTTCTCCTGTGTCCTGTTTCCTAAAAATAGGCAACCTAAAATAATTTTATGTCAAAGAGGAACATTCTGGGGTGGCACATTCTGCTCCCCTTCAAAATAGACCAAAAACGTTCAGACGATGGTGGCAGGGAGGTCAGTAGGTATAAAGGAAGTTCTCCTAGAGGAGGTAGCCTTTGAAATTGAATATGAAAATTAATAGAGAATAATTTTTCAGATAAAAGTGGGGGGATAAATTATTTTAGATGAAATGAAAGCAGTGAGAGAAGGTGTGGAATTTGGAAAGCTTATAGAACTTTCCAGTTCATGACACTTAGTATCTCAGTATTTTTTTCACATTGACAAAAACAAAAACACAAAAGCAAAAACAAAAAACTTGACAGCGTAAAAATAAAGGAAACCTCATTTAAAATGGAGTCGGGGGGGCTCTTGGGTGGCTCAGTTGGTTAAGCGTCCGACTTTGGCTCAAGTTGTGATCTCACAGTTTGTGAATTCCAGCCCCGTGTTGGGCTCTGTGCTGATGGCTCAGAGCCTGGAGCCTGCTTCGGATTCTGTGTCTCCTTTTCTCTCTGCCCCTCCCCCACTTGTGCTCTGTCTCTCTCTGTCTCTCAAAAATAAATAAATGTAAATAAATAAAATAAAATAAAATAAAATAAAATAAAATAAAATAAAATAAAATAAAATGGAGTCAGAAATCCCTGAAGGGCAAGGTCTGATGAACCACTCAATGCAGCCTGCACAACCAGCAGAAAGAAAGAAGGTAAGAATTACCTTGAAAATGGAAGACATTTTTCACACAGCAATTTCATTCCCTGCTTTTAAGAAAAAGAAGGAAGATCCTTTCCTGGCCCAGCAACAACACACCACGCACCGCTCACAATCAATGAGAAACCATCACAACCTCAAACCCTTGTTCCTCTCCAATAAACTTTTGTTCAAAACAACCCTCCCGAATTTCCTCCTTTCCTGTATAAAAGAAGACCCTCTCCTTTGTTATTCATGTTTGCCTAGTGTTCACTCACAGTTTGCTTGCCCCAAATTGCAATTCCTCTGCCATTTGGTAGTAAAATAACTGGCTATTTTGTTTTTAATACTGACAACAGATACATTTATTAAGTAGTTTAAATCCAAACAAATTATAGTAGTAGTTCATATATATGGTATGCAACAAATACCAATGTATTTTCCTTGCATATTTAAAAGACCTGACAGTGCCTCTAAGTGTTTATTGCCGTGCCTCATGGTTCAAAGTTTGGGAACCAAGATTATAGTATATTTGGTTATAGCGTATTCCAGAAATGGCAAAGAAGTTTTCTTACATTGTGAGCTACATGCAAGACTAAAATTTTAATAAAAGCAGAGCTTACATCGTCCAGCCTGTCTATGGGCTAGCGTGGGAATGTGGGAATAAATCCAGAAATAAGAGGAAATACAAAATTTTTGGATATCTAATTCAAAATCCTAAACAAAGATGAAGAGATTCAGTTCATTACATAGAGCTTCTGTACTCCCCATCCCCTCTTTTTTCTCTTAATCTTTCATGGTAAATCTTCCCCACTCTCTCTGAACTCCAGTCTGCCTCCAACACTCTCCACATTCTGAACTGCGGAAAATCCTGGAATTGGTTGGCAAAGCCATAGAAGAGAGAAGAGGTATAGCAGAATAATTATAAATAAAAATTATAGTCTTTTACTGCAGAAGTGGACAAAATAGGATTATTGTGTACATGTTAATAAATTTTGTCTCAGTCACACAGCCCCCATCTCATGAGTTCCATTTTTAATTACCCCATCTGGACATTCTATATATGGTCTAATCCCATCCCTTTTTTTCCATATTTAATGGGGTGCTTCTGGAGGTTCTTACTTGCTCTAAAATATTTCCTTATTACAAATCTGATTGCAGAGGAATGTGGGAGGAAGGGGAGCAGAATTTAACACCCCAAAATATGACTCTTTGGTATAAGGATTACTTTAGGTTCACTGTTTCTTTCTTAAATTAAAAAAATATATATATTTGAGAGAGAGAGAGAGCATGCATGTAAGTGGGGGGAGGGGGCACAGGGACGAAGAGAGAGAGAGGGGGCAGGGGGAGAAAGAGAGAATCCAAAACAAGCTCCACAGTCAGTGTGGAGCCTGAGATGGGGCTCAATTCCATGGCTGTGAGATCATGACCTGAGCAAAAATCAAGAGTCAGAGGGTCAACCAACCGAGCCATCCAGGTGCACCTTAGGCTTGTTATTATTATTTTTTTAAAGTTTATTTATTTATTTTGAGGGAGGGTGGGGGGGCATGGAGGAGGAGAAGAGAGAGATGAAGAGAGATTTCCAAGCAGACTCTGTCCTATGAGTGGCAAGCCTGACTTGGGCCTCAAACTCATGACCCATGAGAACAACCTGAGCTGAAACCAAGACTCAGCCACTTAACCAACTGGGGCTGCCCTAGAACCCCTAGGCTCATTATTTTTACAAAACCATAGACAGGAGAAGCTCTGAAAATCCTGAAATACCAATTAAGAAGAGTAAAAGTTACCCTTTTGCTAAAGACATTTACATTTATAAGGGAAATTTCCATTTCTAAGAGTGTCTCCCACACTGTATACGGAAGAGAAGGCTGATCAAATCTGTAGAAACTCTTATCAATGCAGAAGGCACAGTCTTAAATCTACATAAGAACCATACCCGTATTTATTGTGCTTTTCCTAGTAATCTCCTTTAACTGGCCTCTGCCTACTCCCAATGCCTTTCTTCTATCTTTAGCTAGAGATGGTATTTAAGATCATGGCTTGGACCATTTTAGGGAGTTACTTAATTGTGTATACAGGAATACACATGTTATTAAACTTGTTTGTTTTTCTCTGGTTAATCTGTGTTTTACTATGGCTGGTGGGTGGGGGGGGGGTGGATCTCAGCCAAGAACCTAGAAGGGTAGAGGTAAAATTATTCTTCTTCCCTCTAGGGGCATTCTGAAAGACATATTCCTCAATGTTAGAGTTCAAAAGCATTTTCTCTACTGTCTATCTTCTTAGCTGAGTGAGAAGAATTGTGTATATTCTGAGTTCTTTTCCTCATAAGGGCAGATTTCCATAAGATACTCCTTGAGGTCACAAGTAAGGAAATGCTAAGTCCTCTTAAAGTTTTCAGCTATCTAGGGAAACACATTGGATTTGGCCAACGCTAGCAATTGTTTTTTAAGGACCAGAACACAAGAGCACAATGGTTAAGAGGAGCCCATTACCCCTCTTTGTCACACTGGAACCAAATGAGTGAGAAAAGCCTCTTACTTTAGCTCTTGATTTGCTTGGGAAGGGTGGGAAAAGGGAGGAGGGGAGTTCTCTTGAACGGTAAGGGAAAATATACTTAATCCTAGTCACCAGGACTTTTCTTGTTGGACTATAATTGAAACATATATTGTCACTTTCAACTACCCAAACTATCAGTGAGGTGAACCTCAGCTCCAATATTTACCTTGTTCGTGGAACAGCATCATGATAGTCATTCTCTATTCTTTTGTCCTTTTTAACTTCAACAATGGCAGGAATTCAGAGTTCACTGAGGGTATATAGTAATGCCAAGGCTGACACTAAGTCACTCATGAACTAGTCTGGTTCAGTTATTTTTATTAGCTAAACCATGCTTCTTTATCTCTGGGAGGGAAATATACTGCTGTAGAGGTCATTTTTCTTTTTTTATCACAGATATGTCAATTACATGGTTATTATTTAAACATAATAACTTCATCTCCTGACCAATTGTCATATGCTTTTGGTAGGGCAGTGAAACACTCCTCCAAAGAAAGAATTATCTTACTGGAGTCAAAGCAGATTTTCTCACATGCCTAGTCTCTGTAACTCTCTTACAAAAACCTATTCATCGTCTCCTCACCCTATAAAAGCGACCTCTGGCCCACCAGTGGTAAGAATCTCCCACTATTTTTCTAGTACAATTCTTCAAAATTTGAATCACGAAAGATCCCAAAAGCCAATGGCAAAGACGAACCCCCCAGAAGGCAATGGGAAGTTGAAAGACAGGGAGTTCGAATTCTTTTTAGGTGTGAAGGTGAGGAAGGAGAATGGGAATGTTCTGTAACTCACAATGGGAAGTAAAGCTCATATGCTACTCAGGCTGGTGGCTGGAAGGAAGACCTTGGATACTAGGCTCAAGAGCTTTCTGCGAATAATAACACATTAATTATCATTACTCTTTTTGAGTTTGAGAAAACAAATGAATCAGACGGAGATTTGCTTCAGGATGAAATGTCGAAGATGGAACAAAACATTTGTTCAGGCTTGAGTTAAAGTCAACAACTAGGGTAATAACACACGGCCAGGCCTAGAGTGATAAAGACTTGAACTTGGCTGGTGGCAGTGAGAATTAAAACAAAGGGGGAAAATCAAAATAATAAAAGTCTGTACAGAGATAAACTCAAGAGAACATGGTGACTTGGATATAGCAACTGGAAAGTCGGAGAAAGGAGTTAATTCAGTTTTAAGATTTTATGTATCCGTGGCCAACAATATATATCTTACTAAAATATAGAGGGGAATCTGGAAGATAGACTAGTCCTCGCCTGAAGACATTGCTTCCCCTAATGCTCACAAGTACTACTCATATTGCTGGGCCCTTATTGATTGATCCTAATTGATCTTTATTGTCACTTCCAGACCATATCACCTCCCTCCTTCCTACAGTCCTCAGCTTTGAATCTCAGGTCAGCACACCGTGTCACCTACGTCTTCTCCTTGTTATGGAGAAGAAATTTATGAAGATGTTATCTTTTGGTTTACCAGGGCTCTCTCTAACATTCCTCATGCCATAATTCCAGATGGCTTTCATAGATTTAATGGCACTTAACACTGATACAAAGTTTATTACTACATGCCAGGCAATGTTTTATGTGCTCTACGTATATTAACTCATTTAAATCTTAACAACAACCCCATAAAGTAGATAACTACAATCATCACCTCGATTATACAGACAGGAAACTGAGGCACAGGAAAATTAAGTAAATTATACAGGTAGAAGTCTAGTTGATTTGAGTTCTGGCATTAAAGCTCTGAAGTTCATGCTCTTTTTTACTCTGATGTATTAGCGGGTAGATGATTTGTCAGATCTTGACCTTCTCTCCTCCAACAATCTACTTTTGACCCAACTACAGCTGTTCACTACTCTGGTCACAACTTAGACACTCTCCATAATTTTAAATATCCTTAATTTCATTTTCAAATATTTCACTCCAAGTGTCACCTCCCAACATGCTAGCTCCAAATTAGAACCAAATAAAAGAATTCTTTGGCCCTGCTCTGACATAGCATTCATTAATCCTACCAGCTTTTTATTATTCCTTACTCCATCATGTCTTACTTTTCTCATTTTACAACTTAAGATTTAGACTCAATCCTTAATCCCTCTTTCACATGCATACTCAATTCTTTTGACCCTTATAATTGTTCAGCCAAACTATAGTTCTGGTTTAATTCAACCCTCAATCTAAACATCTAAGTTTATTTTATTTATTTTGAGGGATAGAGAGAGCACAGGCAGGGGAGAAGCAGAGAGAGAGGGAAGGAGACAGAATCCCAAGCAGGCTCTGCACTGTCAGCGCAGAGCCCAATGCAGGGCTCGAACATGCAAACCGTGAGATCATGACCTGAGCTGAAATCGAGAGTAGTATGCTTAACCTACTGAGCCACTCAGGTGCTCCAACTGTTAATATAATCCTAGCCAACATCCACATGGTTGGAACAAGGCTAAGAAGAGAACATACAACCAGACTCCCAGTTTTCATGTTAAACTCATGCCAAGAACCTGAATGTTATTTGACGGCCATGTTATATCTTCCCAGAACATTTGCTCTGCCAGTGGCTTGCAAAGTTTGGTCCGCAGTCTCCTATAAATCCCCATGATCCTTTCAGGGGACGTCTGTGAAATCAAAGCTATTTTCATAATAGCACTTACATGTCATTTGCCTATTTCACTGTGTTGACATTAGCTCCAAAGGTACAAAAGCAACAGAGGGTAAAATTTGTTGGTGTCTTAGCACAGTCAAGGTACTGGCACAGACCTACAGTAGAAGCCACAAATGAGCACTTGAGGTTAAAAAAATGTCAGTTTCATTTAAGAATGTCCTAGAGGAAGCAGTAAAAATATTAATATCAAATTTCAACCCCTCCATGTATGTCTTTTTAATGACACATAAGGAATTTCTGCTGCCTACTAATGTACAAAAGTTGTTTCTAGAAAAACTACTTGTGCTTTTTTTCTTGAAATACCATTTTTATTTGAAAGAAAAACTGACAGACAGATTATTGCAATGCCTAACTGGGTATCTGGCAGACAGTTTCCTACAAATGAAGAAAGTGAGTCATTTCAAGGAAAACAACTAACCCAATTTGTTGCCAGTGATCAATTTTGAGCTTTCAAATGAAAATTTTGATTATGGACACTTTGTGTTTGCCACTTTGTGCTTTCTAATACTTAAGTATTATTGTTTTTTAATTAAACGAGCATGATATAAATGAAAATATTTAAAAATACTGTATAAAATATGTGAACATGTGGAATATTTACATAACTCAGTGAGCCAATACTTTCCAAATGACCAAAACATGATGCTATAAAACCATGCATGAATAAAAAACCCAAACAAAGCTCAAGACAGACCAATGAATTTCACTGAAACAGTGCAGAATGTTTATTGATATGGCTTATTGCAGCTAACCTTTAAAAGACTGCAGTTCATTGAGCTATATAGTGACAAAGCTATATACAGTTTATTGTGGTAGAGTGACAAAGAAGATCTATTATCATCTAAAAAGTGATTTCTCCCTTTCCCAATCACGTATCTGTGGGAGGCCAAACAAATACAACTGCTTATGACCCCTTCATCTCTGTGACATACTGAGAGTTCAGCAAATCTTACTCTACCATTGTTTTTGCAGGGAGTTATCTCCCCCCTCCCCAATCTATTTTATGTTCCCACTGGGTTGTTTGTTTGTTTGTTTGTTTGTTTGTTTTTTAAAGTTTGTACTTGCTGGTGCAGATGTCTCTTCTCCCTTTACACAGCCATAGTCTCCCTGCTTTCTCTTCTTAGTCTCAACAGAGGGACTAGAGTGATCTTGTAAAATACACAAATCAGATTATGTCATGCTTCCACTTTAATCTTTCAGTGTTTCCCAACTCATTTGTTCTAAAAGTTCTAGTCTTCAGCATGACTTAGATGTCACAAACACAGAGTCTGATTCCCTGTTAACTTTCTGACTTCTGATTTCCCCTTTGTTCGCCAGACAGCAGGTGCACTGACGTCCTTATTTATTTATTTATTTATTTATTTATTTATTTATTTATTAACACATTAGGCCGGCTTCAGGATTTTGCATTTGCTCGACCCTCTGCCTTCAGTGCTCCTCCTCCATATTTCCACATGGCTGCTTATCTCACACTTTCAGGACTTTACTCAGATACAACCTCAGCAAGGAAGGACATGACTACCCCTTCTGAAATTATAACTCCATCTATCCTATTGTTTACTATTCTCATTCACAGATCTATTTCTTTTCTATAACATTTACTAACATCTAGTGTACTATAGAGCCTCTATTTTTATTTTCTATTATAACTTTCACTATTCTAGAATGCAAACCCTGTGAAGGTAGAGATTTTTCATTATTTTGTACACTGCTCTAACCCATTACCTAGAACAGAGCCTGGCAATGAATGGGACTCAATAACTTTGTATTAACTGGATGAACTGAATAAATGAGTCTCTATAGTATAAAGGCACTGTGCCAGACTCTAGAGACCAAAGGATGAACAAGACATAAGTTCTAACTAAAGAGTTTAAACAGAGTGAGGAAAGAGAGCGTATGGAGCATGTAGTAGGGAAATAATCAGATAATATTGGTTTCCTCCATGTAACTTTATTTGTTGGTGTTTCCCTTTAACACTTCAAATGGTTAACGCCCTCCTAAATTAAATCCAGTTCAACATAATGTTGGGTTTTTTTTGTTTTGTTTTCATTTTTGTTTTTTGTTTTGTTTTGTTTTGTTTTAGGGGGCAGTGAATTTTAAGCAGGCTCCATGCTCAGTGTGGAGCCCAGTATGGGTTCAATCCCATGACCCTAGGATCATGACCAGAGCCGAAATCAAGAACTGGACAGTCAACCATCTAAGGCACCCAAGTGTTCCTCAGCATAACGTTTTTATGGTAAAGAACTCCATAACTATATTACCAAGAACACTTTAATCATGTCTGATATATAGAATCATGTTGCTATAGAGAATATAGAAATTATTTTCAGTAGAGTTATTTAAAGGGGAGTGAACTGACATTAGCATTATTTCAAGTAGACCTATAATGATATAAAGCAGCTATTTGAGGCAGAAAATGAAGAACAAAACCTTCAGTATCCACCAGCCTGGCTCAAATCAATGAAATGTTCCTATTTGGAAACATAACTTGGTTGACACATTTAATCTTTCTAACACATTACTCAAAATTATGTGTGAATTATATATGTAAAGCATAAATGATTTGGCTTAAGAATTTAAAATGCCATCCTCCTTTTTTTTTTAATGCAAAATGCTAACTGTGGGAACTAAACTAGTTATAATGGCATAGTACATGCTAAAGTGAGGCTACCTTATATATAATAAGGGTCTGGGGGAACTATGTCTGCATGTGATAGTGAAAAAAAATCATGTATTTTACTAAACTCTTCTGTATGATAATAAAAGAGATTGCTAAATACCGAAATGCATATGGATCAATCCAGGCAAATAGATGCTAGAGAAAGTGTCAGAGGAACAAAATAAACTGGCATATTTTCATTCTTGGCTAAATGTCTGCAGAGAATGATAAACAAATTGTAAGAAAGTTATTAGTGATTTAGGGGCACCTGGGTGGCTCAGTTGTTTGAGCATCTCACTGTTGATTTCTGCTAAGGTCATGATCCCAGGGTCATGGGATTGAGCCCCACATAGGGAGCCACGATGAGCATGGAGCCTGCTTAAGATTCTCTCTCTCTCTCTCTCTCTCTCTCTCTCTCTCTCTCTTTCACTCTGTCCCTCCCCGACTCTCACACGCTCTCTCTCTCTCTCTCAAATAAAAAAAATAATAATAAAAAAAAAGAAAGCTATTAGTGACTTTTTATTTCCTTTCATTCACATTACCTAATTCAGGATGGGAAAATTCTTATAACTTTTATATTTTTAATCCTTGTTTTACTTCAATATTTTAACTGGACTGTTTCTTTATCAGTTCTCACTTCTGAATCCTTTTAAATTTAAATTTCTAATATATGTAAGTGAGTTAAGTATTAAGTTTATTATTTGGTTTCGCCTTTGGAAAAACCATTCTGAGTCTTAAATTTAGATGTGTTTGACGTGTTTTGGTTTACATTTCTAATCAAGAAGGTTGAAGTTCTGCTATTGATAATCTTTTACTTCTTTCCAATTACAAAAATATCTCCTGTGACAGAAGTATTCCAGGAAAAAAAAAAGAGAAGAAAGTATCTCCCATTCCATGAAATAGTTTGATTTTTAGGGAAGGGATAGAAATAAGAATTACCAGGGGGACCGGACATCTCTTCCAATTGACAATTCCCATCGTGCCCATTGATATTTGGAGGTTGCTGTATTGTTATTATGAATGGAGTGATTTTGACAGATTTTCTCTCATAAGAATATATGTTTGATAATTATATATGACTTCAGTGCTATAGTAAATAATGTAATATAAAAAGCACACATTTATATTCAAATAAGTTGACTACTGCCCAAATCTCACATTTTGGTGTCCTTGTACATGCCAGCAGCTCTGATAGGACCTCTACTCCTACTTCCCTCACACCCTGTCTATCCCTTGTTTTTATTTTTTTTTTCCCATTGAAGCCACAAGGGTGGCTTTATTAGTAAAGTACTGGAGTCCCTTACAGAATGTAGGGCTGCTAGGCCTGGAAGCAAGAATGAGAAAGTCTTCAGTAAGCCTGTCGTACTTCCTCTTTATTTCTTATCTCTGCTTCTCTCTGGGTCTTTTATCGACCTTCCCAGCCTGGCTTTTTTGGCTTCCACATATAGATAAGGGACTACAGCAGACCTGAATTTACATCCCTCGGTTCAAGTTACACCCTTATGGACTGATGAAGTCCAAATTCCTAATTCCTAGGAGAGAACATCTGGAGCAGTTTGGGTCAGGGGGTTATTTATGGTCTAGTCAATTGTGGCCAGCAGAGAGGATCTAATAATAACAATATGCCTGTCAAGGGCAAATCCCTGGTGGAAGGTGTGGTGAAGGGAAGGGCAATTCTCAGAATATATGGTAACCTTTTACTTGGCTAACATCCTATGAAACCATCAAGGCCTAATTTTGGTGTCATCTTTTCTGGTTAAATCTTTCCATCCTTATCACTATTCCCATATCTGGGGATAAATTCCCAGAATTTAGTGCCACTAATCCAGCACCCATCTTGTCTCCTTCACCCACTGTACAGATACTTTGCCTTTCGACTTTATTATCTCTAGTCCTGTTTTGTATGGTTCTATGGCAAGCCCTTTGGAAATGTTTGTTGAATAAATATATCAATGAATGAAAAAAGATTATACCTGACCAGCTGTTATTTCCTTGTTTCCCCAGTACCCACAGCAGGCTTTCCTAACAACAACAAAATAAGTGACTTGGAAATATATAGATTGTAAGATTTTTAAAAACAGTGGAATCTATCCTCTTTCTTTAAAAAAAAAATATTGAGATACAACTCATATACGATACAATCTGCCCACTTACAGTGTACTGTTCAATGTGCAGAGAGCTGTGTCAGTTACCACAATTTTAGAACACTGTCGTCAGTCCCTGAAGAAACCCTCTCCTCACCAGCAGTAACTCTCCATTTGCCTTCCTTCTCTCAGCCCTACATAATCACCAATCTACTTTCAGCCTCTACTGACTTGTTTATTTTTGAACTTTCCTACAAGCGGAATCATACCACACATAATCTTTTGTGACCGCTTTTCATGTTGCACAATGTTTTCAAAGTTCATCCATGTCTGTATCATGTATCAGAAATTCATTCCTTTTTATGACTTAACACTTTACTATTATATGGATATACCATCTTTTATTTATCCATGCATCATTTGATGGACCTTTGGGTAGTCTCCACCTTCGGCTATTGTGAATAATGCTGTTATGAATGTCCTTGTGTTTTATTTCTCTTTGGTACTGACATAGCTAGAGGTGGAATTGCTGGATCATATGGGAACTTTATGCTTAACATTTTGAAAACTACCAGCCTGCCTAAAGGCTACCCCAGTTTATGAAAAGAGCTGAAGAGACATACGTCCAAAGAAGGAAGATAAATCTCCAATAAGCACATGAAAAATACTCAGTGTCATCCTTAAAGAAATACAAATTAAAACCACAATGAAATATCCCTTCATGTGCACTAGGGTGGTAGCATAATATTCAGTCTATACTGTACCATGCTTTTTAGTTTTTACACACACACATACAAATATTTATTTTCAAGTGTGGAGAACACACTTGCTATACTTACATTTTGTAAAAGTAACTGCAAGCAAGATAGCAGATTTGACTACATTAAAAATTATATATGACGGGAAAAGGTGCAGACATTTTAGAAATCAACAAAACATTTGTGGCAAATATGTTTTGCTTTTATCATTTAATAATTTATCTTGAGAATTATTCTTTATTATTTCTGCTCTATTCTTTGTAATGGCTATAGGATATTCTCTTTTAAGGGTGCCCCATAAAATAGTTCACTGGAATTTCAATACCATTTTATGACTCGTTTAGTTGGTCCAGATGTTCTACAAATATTTTAAGATGGTTTCTATACATTCATCTTCTATTCAGTCCTGTCGAGATATTTTGTATTTTTGCCTTGCATTTTTTTAATTAAATTGGTTATTATCTGAAAGCACTACTATTCAATAATGCAAACACAAAATGTTAATTGAGGTATTACCACAGGTTGTTTCTACTTTGGCTCAATGAGAACAGACTGACATATCCCTTACAATAGTAGGGAAAAAAAAACTTTTTCTTTGATTTTCCAAAACCAAAGAATATAGGTCACTTTTTTGGGGGAGGAGGAGATTTTTTAAAAAGTTCCTAAAAATAATAAGTTCACATATATAATTTAGAGGTTTGGACTCTGTGTGTGTGCATGTTTTAAAATTTGTTCTTTTTCATTTATTTAGAAATGAGTTCACTTATTTATTTAGGAAATACATATTCTAACTCAAGTTATTGTTTTATGAAACACCTTCCCAGTCACCTATGGACTCATCGACTCATTAGGTGGATCTTACTGGACAGGCAACATTTTTGACTTAATCAGTATCTAGGACTCATAGCCTATCTTCACGACCATAGAGGTTTGCACTTTTAAAAGGTTAAGATATACCGACCTTTTGCTTGTTTTATATCCTTCTATAAACTCAACACACAAGAACAATTGGCCATCTATCACAAACAGAACACTATAGACATTACTCAAAGAGATTGCTTAAGAGGGAGAACTGGAGAAGATGGTGGGTAGAATCCTAAGAAACAATGAATGACTATGAATGATTGTGTTTATGAAAAGCTGTGTAAGAGATTGAAAAGCACAGGAAACTCAGAGAGGATTGTTTCAAGCAATTCCATCTGGCCCAGTCTCCAGGTCATTGGAAATCACTGCCTTTCCCCCTAAATACCTGCCACATTGCCTCTCACATGCCTAATCCTTCCGGTCAATACGCACCTCTCCACATTCTTTCCAGTCCACCAGTAATGTAAAATCAACCCATCTTGAGTTTCATTACCTCTGTGCGCTGCTGGGAGACTGGATAATTAATGTTTTCAAGAAATTTGAACTACTGGGTTAACGAAATGCCAGATAATACTTTTATTGTAGCAACTGCACACTCTCAAAGGAGCATTAGTGTCAGAATTCAGGTCCCTCAGCAGGGTCCCTTGGCAGGGGGGCATATCTTGACCTCTTTCAAATTGGACCGAGTAAGTGATAAGTTACTTTGCCATAGTCTGCTCAAATTTTACATAATCTCTAGCTGTCTTCACATTGAAGATCTTTCTCATAAATTTATGTTGAGTTAAGGTCTCTGTTAATACAAAGATGTTACAATCTGACATTTATAGTTTGCAGATTTCCCCATGTTTACTATCTCAATGCAGTGATTCGTAGTTGCAAATCCCTTTTTTATTCTTTAAATGGGATCTCAAATACATGAAAGAGCTTTTTAATTTATGGTTAGGGCAGAAGAATTGTTGCATTCTTCAGACGAGGCCATGTTGCCTTGACGTTTACATTATTTTTTCATTTCTTAACGCTAAAATATAATTATATCAATGTTATAGTTCATGTATCTCATATCAAGTGACTAATTTCACTTGTAGATTTTCTGTTTTAAGAAAAAATTAAAAATTATTCATCATTAAGATGAGATTATCAAGTATAATTCTAAGATATGACCAGGGAATTATTCAGTCTTCTCTTAATCTGATTATCTCTTCAGAGTCCTCCCAAATTATTTGCAGGTTCTGGCAAATTTTGTCACTTTATATATATTTCCCTTTTCAGAGATTTCTTCTTGAAAATTATATTTAATCTCAAATAGCTTTAATCTCAAATAAGCAGCATAAAAATAGACTGTGAATCTTGTAGAATATATTCATCTAGTAGGCAGTGGTGAAACATTCTCATGAGCTAATGTAAATATTTTGTCTCTTTAGAGCTACCCCTCAAGCTGAAGTTGGAGGCGGACAAGGCTGTTTCATGAAATTTTGTCTTGGCTTTTAGTCAAATCTGATTGACTTTTTCCCTAACATCGTATTTTTCCACTAATTTCCATAGCCCTGAAAATTCACTGGTCAAAGTATAAATATATTACAACAAGTATTTTGGTACTACACAGATAGTTTCAGAATGCTACAAAGATGTTAATATAAATTTCTAAGAGTAGAGTGGAAAGTAAATCTCTCTCTCTCTCGCTCCCTTTCTGAATTTGCCTTTAGAATGGTTACAGTGATTTCTTCTATGAGAAATTGAGTACATACTTTTTTTTTTATTTTCACAACAATCCTATTTATCACTAAATCACAGATATTTTTATTATAGTTAAAATTTCTTAGTACTTTAAATGACATAATAATGTACTTTGTGATATAAGCAAAATAATACACTAAAAGAATGCATGTATGTGTCATTTGTAAATATATTCTCCCATTCCATCTGATGCCTTTTA
The DNA here is from genome assembly GCF_028749965.1 of Puma concolor. Lineage (NCBI taxonomy): Eukaryota > Metazoa > Chordata > Mammalia > Carnivora > Felidae > Puma > Puma concolor. Next base: position 82,425,536 of record NC_141668.1, on the reverse strand, counting down.
GTTTTGCTGATGGCTTCCTTCACTGTGCAGAAGATTTTATCTTGATGAAGTCCCAAAAGTTCATTTTTGCTTTTGTTTCCCTGGCCTCTGGAGACAGGTCAAGTAAGAAGTTACTGTGACCGAGGTCAAAGAGGTTGTTGCTGGTTTTCTCCTCTAGGATTTTGATGGCTTCCAGTCTTACATTTAGGTCTTTCATCCATTTTGAGTTTATTTTTGTGTATGGTGTAAGAAAGTGGTCCAGGCTCATTCTTCTGCATGTTGCTGTCCAGTTTTCCCAACACCGCTTGCTGAAAAGACTGTCTTTATTCCACTGGATATTCTTTCCTGTTTTGTCAAAGATTAGTTGGTGATACCTTTGAGGGTCCATTTCTGGGTTCTCTGTTCTGTTCCATTGATCTATGTGCCTGTTTTTGTGCCAGTACCTTACTGTCTTGATGATTACAGCTTTGTAATACAGCTTCAAGTCCAGAGTTGTGATGTGTCCAGATAGAGGGTTAGTATCCAAAATCTATAAAGACTTCTCAAAATCAACATCCAAAAAAACAAATATTCCAGTGAAGAATTGGGCAAAAGAAGGGATAGACATTTTTCCAAAGAAGACATCTAGATGGCTAATAGGCACATGAAAAATGTTCAACATCACTCATTATCAGGGAAATACAAATCAAACCTATAATGAGATACCACCTCACACCTGTCAGAATGGCTAAAACGAACAACTCAGGCAACAAGAGATGTTGGTGAAGATGCAGAGAAAGAGGAACCCTTTTGCACTGCTGGTAGGAATGCAAACTGGTGCAGCCACTCTGGAAATCAGTATGGAGGTTCCACAAAAAAATAAAAAAATAGAACTACCCTATGACCCAGCAATTGCGCTAGTAGATATTTATCCAAAGGATAAAGGATATAGGAGTGCTGTTTCGAAGGAGCACGTGCATCCCAATGTTTATAGCACCACTATCAACAATAGCCAATGTATGGAAAGAACCCAAGTGTCCACTGATGGATGAATGCATAAAGAATATGTAATATATATATATATATATATATAATACATTATATATTATATAATATATATAATGTATAATTATAATGATGTATAATGTAATAATGTATATATAATATATAATGTATAATAACATACATATATATTATATACATATACATATATACATATATACATATATACATGTATACATATATACATATATACATGTATACATATACATATATACATATATACATATACATATACATATATACATATATACATATACATATATACATGTATACTAGTATACATATACATATATACATATATACATGTATACATATACATATATACATATACATATATATGTACATACATATATATATACATATATACATTATATATATTGTATAATATATAATGTATAATGTACATTATACATTATATATTATACATTATATATATACATATACATGTATATTATACATTATATAATATACAATATAATATACATATTATACAATATGTATAATATATGTATATTGTATACAATACAATATATTATATTGTATATACATTATATATATTGTATAATATATAATGTATAATGTATATGTAATATATATATAATACATTATATATTATATAATATATATAATGTATAATTATAATGATGTATAATGTAATAATGTATATATAATATTTATAATGTATAATATATATACATTATATATTATACAATATATATAATGTATATATATTATACATTATATATTATACAATATATAATGTATATATATTATACAGATATATGTATATATATTATATACTATAAGAAGATGTGTGTGTGTATATATATATATATATATATATATAATGGAGTATTACTCAGTGATCGAAAAGAATGAAATCTTGTCATTTGCAACAACGTGGATGGAACTAGAGTGTATTACGCTAAGCAAAATAAGTCAGTCAGAGAAAGACAAATATCATATGATTCCACTCATATGTGGAATTTAAGATACAAAACAGATGAACATATGGGAAGGGAAGCACAAATAAGATAAAAACAGAGAGGGAGACAAACCATAAGAGACCCCTAAATACAGAGAACAAATTGAGGGTTGCTGGCAGGGTGTTGGGTGGGGGATGGGCTAAAGGGGCCAGCGGCATTAAGTAAGACACTTGCTGGGATGAGCACTGGGCGTTATAAGTAAGGGATGAATCAGTAAATTCTAATCCTGAAATCATTATTACACCATGTGTTGACTGACTTGGATTTAAATTTAAAACAAAAAAGAATGCATGGATGTGCAATGAACATCCCTCCCACATCCCCATCTCCTCTCACACCCAGGTGTAATGCATGTGGAAAAACCCACTGTGACAGTCTTCCAACACCTTTCTCCTTATTGACTAAATGTAGGTAGGCATAAATACACATCTAGACAGGTATTTTATTACCTGGGTTTTAAAACTAATACATAATTATACTACATATTTTACTCTGCACTTGCTTAGTTTTTTTTTTTTTTTTTAATTTTTTTTTTCAACGTTTATTTATTTTTGGGACAGAGAGAGACAGAGTATGAACGGGGGAGGGGCAGAGAAAGAGGGAGACACAGAATCGGAAACAGGCTCCAGGCTCTGAGCCATCAGCCCAGAGCCTGACGCGGGGCTCGAACTCACGGACCGCGAGATCGTGACCTGGCTGAAGTTGGACGCTTAACCGACTGCGCCACCCAGGCGCCCCTGCACTTGCTTAGTTTTAATTAACAATATGTCATGGATATTCCTACAGTTCCATATAAGCATCCACTATATTACACAAAGGCTCAAGGAACTCAGAAAGATAAGGGGCAAAGACTATGAATAGAAAATACGAAGAAAAAAAAACAAGTGAATATCTGAAGTGCTGATTAACATGAAAAAATTCAAACTTGCTGGTAATAAGGGAAATGAGAAAATGTCGGCAAATTAAGTTAGGATGTTTGTCACAGATGAAGATGTAGGAAAAAAGAGTAAAGAGTAAGTTACATTCCTTTAAAGATGATGTGGCGATATCCATTGAATAAATCTACTTGCAAAATAATCTATTAGTTAGCTACCTAACAATCTACCTATCATCTATCTATCATCTATTTATCTTTTTTTTTTTTACCTTTTAACCCAGCAATCCTACTCATTGTCTAACTTCTATACGGAATAGAATAGTCTATTTTATGGAACAGTCCATAAAAATGAAAGCACTAGTATTCAAAAGATAAGCACAAGATATTCGTGGGAGGTGTTACCATAGGTCATAGGAGTCATGTTGGTTGAGAGGGATGGAGAAGGGAAAAGATACAGTCAACTGACAGAAAAATAAAAGACTACTACAAAGAGGAAATGTGTTATGATCCTATTTATGTCAGGTTATTTTATATGTACATGTTCATCTTCATTAGTACCCTAGGACAAAAGTTAAGTTCCATATCAACCTGTTATTTCATATTATCCAGGATAAGACTATCTTAGATATTTTGGTAAAATGTCATATTTTAACTATTTGAAAACAATTACAGTAAAAATGATTCCCTGACTGAGAGGGTCTCATTGCACATAACACCAGGTACGCAAGTTTTCCAAGGTTCACAATCAGTGTATTTCCAGAGTATTTTCATTTGAGGTAATGAGGCCTATCTTTTAGAGCTATTAAATGAGGAATTAAAATCAGTCCATAGTTTACAGGCATATCTAGTGTTATTGCACTTTGCACATACTATGTTTTTTATATATTGAAAGTTCGCAGTAACCCCGTGTAGAGCAAGTCTATCTGCACCTCTCTCCAACAGCATTTGCTTCCTTTGTGTCTCTGTGTCACATTTGGGTATTTCTCACAATATGTCAAAATTTTTCATTTTTATTATATTTGTTATGGTGGTCTGGGATCAGTGATCTTTGATGTTATTACTGTGATTGTTTGAGGGCGCCATGAACCGTACCCATATGATGGCGAACCTAATCAATAAACATTGTGTATATTCTGACTACTCCACCGACTGGCCATTCCCCCATCTCTCTCGCTCGCCTTGGGCGTCCCTCTTCCCTGAGATACAACAATATTGAAATTAGGCCAGTTAACAACCTTAAATGGCCTCTGATTATTCAAGCAAAAGGAAGAGTCGCATGTCCCTCACTGTAAATCAAAAGCTAGAAATGAATAAGCTCAGCGAGGATGCCATGTCAAAAAACACAGGCTAAAAGCTAGGCCTCTTGCACCAAACAGTGAACTGCTTTGTGAATGCAAACGAAAGGTTCTTGAAAGAAATTCAAAGTGCACCTCTGGTGAACACACAAATGATAAGAAAGTGAAACAGACTTAGTGCTGATATAGAGGCAATTTTAGTGGTATGGGAAGATCAAACCAGCCACCACATTCCCTTAGGCCAAAGCCTAATCCAGAGGAAGTCTCTAACTCTCTGGAACTCTATGAAGGCTGAGGGAGGTAAGGAAGCCATGGAGCAAAAGTTTGAAGCTGGCAGAGGTTCATGAGGTTTAAGGAAAGAAGTCGTCTCCACAACATAAAAGTGTACGGGGAAGCAGCATGTGTTAATGTAGAAGCTGCGGCAAAGTCACCCAGGAGATCTAGCTAAGATCATTAATGAAGGTGGCTATGCTAAACAAGAGGTTTTTAATGTAGAAGAAACGATCTTCTATCGGAAGCAGATGCCATCTAGTTCTTTCCTAGCTGGAGAGAAGTCACTTGTTTTCAAAACTTCAAAGGACAGGTTCACTTTCTTTTTTTTTAGGAGCTAACATAGCTGGTGACTTTAAGTTAAAGGCAACGCTCATTTAGCATTCAAAAAATCCTAGAGCCCTTAAGAATTAGGTGAAATCTATTTTGCCTGTGCTCTATAAATGGGAAAGCAAAGCCCAGATGACAGCACATCTTTTACAACATAGTTTACTATCTATTTGAAGCTCACTGTTGGGATCTACTGCTAAGAAAAAAAGATTCCTTTCAAAATGTTACTTCTCATGCATGTGAAGCATGCATGTCACCCAAAAGCTCTGATGAGATGTACAAGATTAATGTTTTCATGCCTGCTAACACAACAACCATTTTGAAGCCCATGGATCAAGGAGTCATTTTGACATTCGAGTAGTATCATTGAAGAAATACATTTCATAAGGTTATAGCTACCATAGGTAGTGGTTCCTCTGATGGACCCAGGCAAAATCCATTGAAAACCTTCTGGAAGGGATTTACCATTCTAGATGCCATTAAGAACACACGTGATTCATGGGGAAGATGTCAAAATATCAACATAAACAGGAGTTTGGAAGAAGGTGATTCCCATCCATACAGATGACTTGAGGGATTCAAGACTTCAGTGGAGGAAGTAACTTCAGATGCGGTAGAAATAGCAAGAGAACTAGAATTAGAAGTGGAGCCTGAAGATGGGACTGAATTGTTGCAACCTCATGATAAAACCTGAGCAGATGATGAGTTGCTTCTGTGAATGAGGAAAGGAAGTGGTTTCTTGAGATGGAATCTATTCCTGGTGAAGATACCTTGAAGAATGTTGAAATGACAACAAAGGAGTTAGAAGATTACAGAAACTTAGCGGATAAAGTAACAGCAGGATTTGTCAATTAATGTGGCAGACCTCATTGTTGCCTTATTTTAAGAAATTGCCACAGTCACCCCAACTTTTAGCGACCACCACCCTGATCAGTCAGAAGCCATCAACATCAAGGCAAGAGCCTCCACCAGCAAAACAGATTATGACTCCCTGAAAAGTCAGATGATGGATAGCATTTTTTAGCAAGAGTATTTTTTAAGGTATGTACATTGCTTTTTTAGACACAATGCTATTACAGACTTAATAGACTATAGTATAATGTAAACATAACTTTTATATTCACTGGGAAACCAAAAAATCATTTAACTGGCTTAATTGCAGTATTCACTATATTGTGGTGGTCTGGAACTGAAACTTTGGTATCTCTGAGATATGCCTTACATTGTGTTGTTGCATACCATAAGTAACAAACACATTTTCTCCATATTTCTACCCTGTCCATTTCCAGAAACCTCTGGTCCCTTAAGATTTCTTCCATTCTTTTTCTAATGTCCTTGTGGGGCATTTTATGCATCCACATTTAGTGTTGGCCTTTTAGCCTGGGTGGCTCAGTCAATTAAGTGTCCAACTTTGGATCAGGTCATGATCTCACTGCTCCTGAGTTCAAGCCCCACAATGGGCTCTATGCTGACAGCTCAGAGCCTGGAACCTGCTTCAGATTCTGTCTCCACCTCTCTGCTAAATAAATAAATAAATAAATAAATAAATACATAAATAAATAAATAAATAAATAAAGTTGGCCTTTTATAGGGCACCTGGGTGGCTCAGTCGGCTCAGGTCATGACCTCACGGTTCATGGGTTCAAGCCCCACATCAGGCTTGCCGCCTTCAGCGTGTCAGTGCAGAGTCTAGTTCAAATCCTCTGTCCCCCTCTGTGTGACCCCTGCACTCTCCCAAAACTAAGTATCAAAAAAAATGGATAAACACTCAAGAAAATTTTAAAGTTGGCCTTTATCAACTGTGCCACGAACACCCACTCATTGCGGATGAGGGGCTAGTGTTTGTGCTTGTGGTTACCACTGCATTTCCAGCCTCCCACTGCTTTGGATTCAGCTGCCTAACCGCCACGCCTCTGCTATCATTTCAGATTGGGTGTGAATTAAGAGACAAGTTACCCAAGAGAGGCTGAGGAAACACGCTGCTGTGTTCGCTCTAATAATGCTGTGCTGTGATACACGTATGCCAAAGCCACACTGCGTTATTCATCACATCAGGATGCTAATACTCTCACTGCCTTTATGTTAAGCTTTGTAAGAGTGGAAACATTTTTCCCTTTCTAGGTTTTTTGGGTAGTCTGATGATTGAATTTACATAAAATAAGATTCACAGAAAAAAACCCAATTTCTTACATACAGGGCCTCATACAAATATGAAACCCAAAGAGCAGCCGTGTAACTGAGGCTTATATAACATCCTGAGCTAAAGAAAGGGTTGGGGATCTGGGGATCTAAATGTGAAGAAGGCCATCCACGGGAAGGCAGAGGAGAAGTTTGGAAAACAAAGGTTGCGCTGTTAAGCAGATAAGTTTTTCAGGTAAAAAGGTATCTCTGGTAATGGCTCCTTTCCCGGGATGGATCCCTTTCCAAAGTAAACTTAGACAGTTAAGGGGGAAGGAAAGAACTTTCTCTTAATCTCCTGGGTTTTGATTGCCTTTAGCTCAAAATAATTTTTTTAAGTTTATTTATTTATTTTGAGAGAGAGAGAGAGAGAGAGAGAGAGAGAGGCAGGGAGGGGCAGAGTGAGAGGGAGAGACAGAATCCCAAGCAGGCTCTGCACCCTCAGCACAGAGCCCAACACGAGGCTTGAACTCACAAACTGTGAGATCATGACCTGAGCTGAAAGCAAGAGTCAGAAGTTTAACTGACTGAGCCATGCAGGCGCCCCTTAGCTCAAAATAATTCTTATGCTAAAGAAATATTGTGCAGTAGCAAAATCTGCTCCCTTTCAGTTTCCAGATATCTCACATTGATTTTTATTTGAAAATAATTCTTGACACTTTTATTTGTACCTCTGCCCTTAAGATGCATAGGCAAATCTATAAGGGGCTTGAAATAAGACCCAAATTCTCGTGAATATTAGTGTGGTTTATTTACAATTTCCGTTGTTCCCTGGGATGAAGACTCCCTCACCCAAAGGCTCTATCTCTGGTAAAAGTTAAAGTCACGAAGCCAACTTGCATAGTTAAGTTTATGCCCCAACTAATAGGAAAAGGTAGCAATGTTTCTCTAGAAGAAGCTGCCACCTGTAAAATACACTAAGCTACACAGGAGGGTTTATAGCTCTAAACAGAGACATTCTTATTACCTTGGAGTAACTCTGGGATTTATTGCCATCGTGATTGCCTAATATTTTGCAAAAAGTAGATCCTGATTAAATTGTTTTAAGTTATATGTGCATTTTAATAGATGTTTTCACTGATGTCATAAATTTTAATATGATTTAGCTTTATTTCTAGGGCAAGAAAATAGTTAATTTCCGACTGAAATGAGTTTTTAAATTGGTTATTACTGAACGTTAAGTGAAATATTAAACTTTTTCTGAATATCTTATAATTTACAAATTTTGATATGGGAGTTGGAAATGGGTCATTTAAGAAACAAATGATATACAGATTAGGTTACAGAACATCTTGAGGTAATACAAGTCTTTCACTTTTCCTATCAGGATTTTTAAAAATTCTGTTTTTCAGCCTTTTGGTTTATAGCATTACAGATACTTTCAATGAAATTAGAGCCTTGTAATTCTACACAGGGTGCAGTTTTTCACAGCACAATAAATATAAAACTGTACCTGTATCTTGGGTCTTCTTGTAGCTCCTTGGGAGGAATAATTGTCCAAACAAAAACTTTTAACTGCTTCAAGTTATTGAACTGTTTAGATTACTTTTTTTTTGTAGAAGTAATAAAACTAATCGCGAAACTAAGCCAGTGAAACTTGTCACATACTCAGAGTTACAAATAATTTTGTTTAAGGCTGATGTAAAGCTAAGCATTTGTTACCATGAAAAGCGTATTTGTTGAACAGCCAATAAAGTTCAAAGACCTGGAGTTTTGCAGCCGGGCACTCTCTCGATGGAGAGAGGTGTTTACTGCAAACTGCCTTCTCTTTTGCCAATTAGCACCTGCCCATGATTTGGTCAGAAGACCCCTGCCAAGCAAAGTGTTTGCAGAGAATTTCTTTTTCACTGATAAAATGGAAAAGGTTATATAAATTTTGTATTGTGTTTTTATTGAAAATGATCCAGGGTAGCATTTTTAGTAATAACATTTACTATGGAATACATAATGGTTAAAAAGAAAGGAATTTCTCTAACTTTTTTCATTCATTTTTTAAAAATACTGATAAACTAAAAGGTCAGTGAGCACTTAGAAACACTTGTGATTTTTTTTACACAAAGTTTTTATGAATGCATTGATTTTCTATGTTGGTATCCGTAAAAATGTTAGAGCAGTGTGTTAAAGTGTACCTAATTATCATATTAAAGTCAAGCAATTCATTTTCCAAGTGATTGGAAAGCAGTTGTTTACTTACATGAGTCTTTTAAAATCTTATAGTTGATCTCTAACAAAATAAATTTTTCTTTCATTACATTGCGACTCTTTTGAGGGCCCGAGTGCTTCGACAGGATCATAATATAATAGGCAATGTGTAAAATTCTATAGTTAGAGAAGGGTAATGGTATATGACAGTGAATCATAAATCATTATCATGGAAGAATAGGTTTTAGTGCATATAACCATGTTTGTACCAATTTTGAATTATGGAGTAATAGAAACTGCTTAATAGTGAGTTACTATATAACTGGTTTCCACTCCTTTGCAACTACTTTGCACTTGGTTTCAGTTCCCACTACTTATTTAAGGGGTGGTTAGATTTTAACTGGAAGAGAGTGGCATTTCAGTGACTTTCTGAAAAAAGATATATAAATCTACCAGATGAAATCAATAAGTTTTGGAAATTTCTGACATTGCAGTAGTCCAAAGCAATGATTTTCCAAAAGGACTAAATTGAAAATTCAATGCATCTTCTTTCAAAAGCACTTTTTAAGTTTACCAATTACACTGGTATGTTTCAGTGAAACCTATTGTCATGAACATAACTTTTTGACAGCATATCAAATATCCCATAATATACAGAACATTTTGCATATTAAATATTTAATATGTCACATTATAAAGGGAGAGTTTTTATTTAACTGTTATTCTATTAACAAGATATTAGCCCAATAATATTACTTTATAGCTTCACTTTTTTTACTTTGATTTGGACTTTTAGGTATGTTATTGCTTGTCTAACAATTCTGCCAAAATTTGAGTGATGATACTGGGAAATTACTGATATCATCATGAAGAATTTTGCATAAAAGAAACCAAAAGTAAGTTAACAGGGCCCTGAATGTAACATTAATTACTATAATTTTTTTTCCAGATTTTCCTCCCAGCAAGAACAGGCATGTCACAGAAAACTGATCTGGCATATTTTAGAGTAAGGTGGGGGAGAGAAGTATGTTAAAATTCTGAATCATGTTTCTCTAGAATTTGTAGGTTTATATCCATGTAACTTGAAGCCTACCCATATATTCAACATTTGGTATCTTTTTGGTAGTATACGTAATAACTTTGTATTTCCATTTTTAGAGTTACCAAATAAAAATTTCTATTTTCTGCTCTTATTACCCCACTAAGGGTTAATTTGTTCAACATTGATTTTTATGTATTATTTACCATGTTAAGCATAAAGAAATAAAAATAAACCACAAGTTCTACTGCCAAATGATCACATACACGTTTGGTAAGGAAAATAAATGTTAAACAGTTGATTATACAAAATCTATACAGCCATTCAAACAGAGATATGTACAAAGCGGGGTCCCTAAGTGAGAGAGAATCAACAAAGCCATAGCTATGAGAAATAACAAGGAAGAGAAACACAATTTGTTATGAAAGATCAGATATAAAAAAAATGTTTAGATAATTTTTTGAGATGTAATTCACACACCCTATAACTTACCCATTTAAATTATCAAACTGAATGGTTTTCAGTATATAGACAGAGTTTATAAACATCACCTGAATCTAATTTTGTAACACTGAAAGATGTATTTATTGAAAGACATTACAACACATATTACAAATATTTGAAGTTCAAATAATTTGCAATTTAGAAGAAATATTGAAATACATTTTGGGCTGATTGCCTAAAAACTGTTATGAATTACTTGGCATATTTCAAAAACAGTTGCAAATGACACATAACTTGAAATTCATTCTCCCTTGAATTAATGCTGACTACTAGATGGATGGACTTAGAAGAAATAGTTTTCCAACCTTAGTAACATTCAATGTCCCTTTTGATAAGAATGGAATAGAGCAAGGTAAGAATAATTCAAATATAATACATTTCACTCAGGCCTACATTTTGTGTGTTCACTTTTAGAAGAAATGAATTATTTATTATGAGATATACAAAACAATACTAACTTCACTTGAGAACTAAGAGCATGGCTTACTACTTAATGATCAGGGTTACCTATTGATTCATTAAAATATTCACAACATACTCATATTCAAATTCAAAATTCAGGAGTTTCTTTTTGTAGGCTATTCTGACTCAATGTAGATGTTTCCATGCTTAAATAAGTGGTAACTTTACATTTCACTGGCCTAAAACACAAGTTTCATACACACATATACACACAATATTCCATGGATTTATTTTGATTAACCAGGACCCATTTGACATAAAAAGTAAGTAATTTAAGTGCACTGTAGATACATTTTACTTCTATAGTCCAATGCAAACTTGGAGCATTATACCTAGGTTACTTCAAACCCAACGCGTTAACATAAATCTTTTATGATCTCCCCCCACCTTTTTGTTTGAGAAGTAAAGCAGAGGATACAAGACTGGAGGAAGACAGAAACTGAACTGTGCTTTAGTTAAAAGTGGTACATTGACAAAATTCAAAACTAATGTGGATTTGATAATGAAAATTTGAAATGTGAAGTTTTTGAGATTTGAATTCTTTTAGTGTTTCATTCTCATACATCGCATGCCATTCAAATCACATTTTCTTGCATGAGAAAATTCAGATATAACTGTATCATTTGTACAGGTGTCCAATGACTCATCTAATGATTCAGAAAAATTCCACTGCTGGACTCTCAAAATGATTTTATAAGCCTTTTGTTGTCGAACACCTGGATTTTCAGAAAGAATGGATTAACTAAAAAAGTATGTAGTGTTAATAAATGTGTTGATCTAATGCACTTTACACGAAAATTTATATTTAGAATATGAAAAAGAAACCCAAACATTTATATATAGTTGATGCTTGAACAACACGGATTTGAACTGTACAGGTCTACCTATACGGGTTTTTTTTTTAAACAAATATATTGGAAAGTATTTTGGAGGTTTGCAACAATTCGGAACAACTTGCAGATGCACCACATAGCCTAACGTATTGAAAAGATTAAGAAAAACTTAGGTATGTCATTAGTGCATAAAATACATGTAGATGTGAGTCTATTTTGTCATTGACATAAAGTATGTACAAATTTATTGTAAAATGGTAAGATTTATCAAAACTTTCACACACAAACACTCGTAGACCATACACAGTGCCATTTGCAGTGGAGAGAAATATAAACAAATGTGACGATGCACTATTAAATCATAACTGCATAAATTAATTGTAGTACATACTGTACTACTATAATAATTTGGTAGCCACCTCCTATTGCTATTACGGTGAGCTGAAGTGCTTTTTGATTATCTGCTTAAAACGCAGTGTGATGCTAATGATCTTTGTGTGAGTAGTCTCTCCAGTAAATTGCACATCGCGGTAAAAAGTGATGTTTCCTGGTTCTTGCAGATTTTTCTTTGTGTTTAGTGCAATACCCTAAACTTTGAGTAACACAATAGGACCCATATGAAAGGCCACTAATGATGCTTGGGAGTGCTCTAAAGAAGTAGAAAAAAGTCATGACATTACTAGAAAAAGTTGAATTGGTTGAGATGTACTGTAGACTGACATCGGCAGCTGTAGTTGTCTGCCATTTTAATTTCAAGTTAACGATTCCAGCATAAAGACCGTTGTAAAAAAAGAAAAAGAAATTCATGAAGCCATAGTTGCAACTATCCTACCAGAGGCAAAAACCTTGAACTTTTTGCAAAATTCCTTTTTTATGTCATATTGAAAATGCAGCTTTTATGTGGGTGGCTGGTTGCTATAAGAAAGATATATGCACAAGACTCTAATAAGATTCAAGAAGTCATTTATAATAACTCAAAACAAAAGCAAGGTAAAAGATCTAAAGCTGGAGAATTTAATGCCAGCAAAGGATGGTTTGATAATTTTAGACAGAAATTTGGCTTAAAAAATGTCAAGATAAAAGGAGAAGCATCTTCTGTCAAACAAGAGGCAATTTTATTAAGAAAATCATTGAAAAGAAAGGCTATCTTCCTGAACAGATTTTTTAATGGAGATGAAAATACCCTATTCTGGAAAAAAAAAAAAAGCCACAGAGGACATTTGTTAGTAGGGAATGGAAATGAGTACCAGAATTTAAGACAGGCAAGGCTAGACTAACTCTACTGTTTTGTGCAAATGCAGTCCAGTTTATGATCACGACTACCCTTAACTTTAAAGCCACTCACCCCTGAGCCTTCAAAGAGACAAGATGAATACCACCTGCCAGTTTTTTGGTTGTATAACAACAATGCCTAGATAACGAAAACCCTTTTTCTGCATTGGTTCCATCAATGTTTTTTTGTCCCTGATGTCAGGAAGTACTTTGTCAGTATGGCACTGCCTTTTAAACATCTTTTGATATTGGACAGCATCCCTGGCCACCCAGCATCCCATGAGCTCAACATCAAGGGTGTCAAAGTGGTCTACTTGCACCCAAACATAATGTCTGTAATTCAGCCATTAGATCAGGGGGTCTTAAGGTTCTTTAAGGTTCATTACACATGGTACTGTATGGGAAGGATTGTCAACATTATGGAAGAAAACCCCGACAGATAGAACATCATGAAAATCTGGAAGGATTACATCATTGAAGATGCCATCATTGTTGTAGAAAAATCCATGAAGGCCATCGAGCCCAAAATAATAAATTCCCGCTGGAGAAAACTATATCCAGATGTTGTGCATGACTTCACAGGATTTATGACAAAGCCAGTCAAAGAAATCATGAAAGAGATTGTAGATACGGCAAAAAAAAAAAAAAAAAAAAAAGGAAAAGGGATGAAGAATTTCAGTCTATGGCTCATGGAGAAATTCAAGAGCTCACAGACACTACACCAAAAAATTAACAGAAGACAATTTGTTGGAGATGTGTGACCTCACACGGTGCCAGATGATGAGGAAGATGACACAGAAGAAACAGTGTAAGAAAACAAATTGACATTACACACCAGCAGAAAGAGTTCCAGTTGGTCAAGACTACTTTCGATTTCTTTTATGACATGGACCCTTTTATGATATTGGCACTGATAGTGAAGCAGATGGTAGAAGGATTGGTACCATATAGAAGCATTTTCAGGGAAGTGAAAAAGCAAAAAGACAGAAGTTACGTCTTTCTGTGAAGTTACACCCAGTGTGCCTGCCTCTCCCCGTCTCTTCCATCTCCTCCACCTCTTCTGCCTCTGCCACCTTGAGACAGCAAGACCAACGCCCCCTACCTCCTCCCCCTCAGCTACTAAATGTAAGGATGATGAGGATAAAGACCCTTATTGTAATCCACTTCTACTTAACGAAGTGTAAATAACCATCATGGTGTACGGTAAAATGTATCTGTTGTGTGTGTGTATGAGTGTCTTTGTGTGAATATCTAATAACTGTACAGCAAGAACTGTTTGAGACGTTTTTGTGTCATCGCCATTATTGTCGCCTAAGTGTTCGCCATGTAGAACATCGTGCGCAAGACTTGGATAGAAGTGGATAGCCTATCCTTACATAGGCACGAGGTAAGTGATATTTCATTAAAAATTAACAATGGGTTCATTTTCTTACTGTTTTATAACTTTGCATTCAAAAACTTACATTACCATATGTATTAGATTCATTCATTAGTACGCAGGCTAGGCTACTATGAAGTAATCATTGTCAATTATACTAGGCTACCATAAAGCAATCTTATTACAGTTTCTTCATTACCAATGCATGAATCATTATACCTGTAAATAAATATGAATTTCTTTTTCACATTATCTTTTCATTTTTGATGTCTCATGTTGTTAATATATACAACATCGACAGTGTTTTGTGTCATATAAGACACTATTAATGTAGGGACCAACAGACAAATGATTCCTCTTGTAAGCAGATGACATAAGTTGATGATATTGGTAAGTACAGTATAGTGTTATAAATGTATTTTTCTTTCTTAGTATTTTAACATCATTTTCTTTTCTCTAGTTTACTTTATTGTAAGGGCCCAGTATATAAGAAGGGGTCAACTGTCTTTGAAAATTATACTTTAGGAAATTATTATAATTACGTTATTATTAAATTCATAAAGAAGAACCACAGTAAATTCCTGGAATTTCTTTCCTATGATATATATCAAACAACGGCTTTTAATTATGACTATAATAAAAATCACAGATAGATAAAGGACTAAAGCAATAGGATTATAAAGAATATAAATCTTACAAGGGATCCTAGAACTTACATACAGGGCTTGGAGCCCATGCACAACTCTTTGTCAACTATTCATTCCACCCCCATTTCAGTACCTTTAGTTTTGGGAAAATATATAGCCCTGAACTGGTCTAAATTTTCTTATTTTGATTAGAAACATTCTCCAGTTTATCTACGATGCTTTAAAAATATGCCGCTAAGAACAAAACTAACTACTCCACATTCCCTCCATTACCATTAATTTGTCATAAATATCCACTATTATTAGAACAACTTTTCTTGCAAAGTACCACCAGAGAAAGGAAAATAGTTACTCTTGATCTTAATTCCCAACAGCCGTGAAAATTTCAATGAGTGTTTTTTTCAAAACACAACATAATGCCTACTAAAGGTGTTATTTAATGTGATCTTAATTTATAGAATAACTACTTTCTGTTAATGGTCATGTTTATTAGAAAACAATAATGGATGCTGCTTATTTGTGATTTCATAAACATTACTGTTTAGGAGAAGATCAATGTGGGATTTGATGTTAAGACAGGAGTCAACTTATAAAAAAAATACTGTGTTTAGTACGGTTGATCCTCGTAAGATGGTATTATGACTAAGTGAAATTTGGCACGATGGTTCTCTGCTTTTAATGGTAATGTATACGTGAGGTTGAAATATGTTATCCTTCTTTCAAAGCAGTGAAAAATTGGAGCAGAAAATTTTTTAATAGTCTAAAGAGGAACATCGTTTTAGGTTTATTGAACTTTTTACACAGATCTCTTTCCAATAAGTTTTGCTGCTTCGGAAATCACAACACATCACGAAAGCAAATTCTTTAGCATGGAACAAATCTGGACTAATGAGAAATCCTTTCTCTATGGCCAAATCACAGTAGAACCTCTCTGTAAAACACAAATTGGCAGTAAGCACCACAGAAGAAGGCATTTGTGGAAAAGTTTTACAGGATAGAGGAAAGTATTCTCAAAGAAGCAACACTCTCTTCATTTGTTTAATGATTCTTAAGGCAGCAATTTACTTGATCTTATTTCTGTTTAATATAGTTTCTTATCGGCAGCAAAAAGTGGGGGTTTCAGACTGTACATGATTCACCGGTGAGTATTTCTCCTTCATTAACAAGGTGGTGTTTTGAATGGATTATTATGTTTATCAAAAAAAATTATCTCAACTCATCAACTCACATTAACTGTGAAGCCTTCTTTGCCTTCTCCCTTCCACCAAGTGGAGAGATTTGAAAGCTGCTAAAATGGAAAGGAATTAGGCATTTGGTAAAGTATCAGTTTTATATAAAACATGTAATTCTCCTGGCATGCATGTCTGAGAAACCAGCCCAGACCAGAAGAACTGCACAGCTCAGGCAATCCAAAATACCCAACTGCAGGATCATGGGTTCAATAGAAGGCTGTTGTTTTAAACTACTGATTGGTAGAGTGGTTTGGTACTCAATAAAAGCTAATTGCTACAAGACTTAACCTTACCTGGCTGATTTCAGACTCTGGAAGCCCAAATATGCATCTGATCAGCTCAGTTCATGGAAACAAGTAAAAGCTCTTAAAATATCTTCAATTATACAAATAAGAAACAAATGAGAGAAAATATATAACATCAAAAGAATAGTGATACAGCATCTGGATTTTTGGTTTACAACTCACTGGAGTTAGAAATAAGGGTTGACTATTTATAAAACTAAAGGAGTATGACAGTGAATCTGTATAGAAACAGAACTAAGCCAAGTCTTATTTTTACATTGCATCTAATTTAGGAAAATAGAACTATAATCATGGAAACCAGCAGTCATTAAAAAAGGTTAGAAACATTGTAAAGCAATAACCCAAAGGAGAAAGAATAAGTTAGAATGGAACAGAAGAGAATAAGTTAATGGAAATTATAATGAGGGAACGTACACTATTTTCTTAAGGAAGAACTTTGACAGGTTAATAAAGACAAACTTGTTTTTAGTAAGAAAAAGAATAGCGCATATTCTTGCATTCTGCATTCTGATTTCAAGTAGTACCGCTGTTCTAATAATGTGTCCCAGAAATGGAGAAATAGCATTCCCAAAAGCAGAGCAATTATTAATAGTAATACCATAAAGAAAACTATAATTTTTCCACTGTTGGAAAATAATATGTCAGCATCTACCTCCAATATGTTTTCAATATTACGTTGAATTTATTTAAGGCTATATGGCAATATTGTTCAGCACTATGAGAAAACAGTCTGAATATTTCATGTTCACATACATTGTGAATGCTAATTTTATCATATACTATCTATTCGCATGCTGTGTAACAATCTCAAACAGTGGCTTGAAAGAATAACAACCATTTATTTCGTTTGCAAGTCTGGGTTCAGGTAGGCAGTTCTGGCCTAAGGTCTGTTACCAGATTGCAGTCAGCGAGTGAGGGGGGTTATCTCAAGGGTTCTTCATGCACTTATCTGTTACCTGAGCTGGGCAGATGCAAAGAGCTGGACTTCTGTGGGCATCTCTCTCCCTGCCTTGATGGGACCTGCCTATGTTGTCTTTCCATATGGTGGAACCCAGCAGAAGCTACCTGACCTTTTTTAACCAGCTTCTGAAGTCAAGGCATTACCATGTCACTTGTGTTACATTCTATTGGTCAAGGCAGTTATAAAGCTGTACAGTTTTGAGGGGAGGGAACTGAAGCCCCACTTCATGATGGAAGGACTGTCAAAGAATTTGGGGGAAACGTTTTCAAATCACTATACATTTATATTTGTGTTTATCTTTATGTATACTTTTCCTTTCTGTCTCCAATATGCACACCACAGGTACACTCTAGGAACAGCCCGTCTGGTTGTATAGATCAAGGTGAATAGGTTCATTTAAATTTATTGCTTTAATTGTATACAAAAGTTTTTGGTTTTGTTCTTCTGTGACAACTTTCAAAAGTTACTTAAGACAGGGGTGCCTGGGTGACTCAGTGGGTTAAGCGAGTATCTGACTCTTGATTTCAGCTCAGGTTGTGATCTCACAGATAGGGCTCTGTGTTGACAGCGTGGAGCCTGCTTGGGATTCTGTCTCCCTCCTTCTTTGCCTCTCCCACATCTCAAAATAAATAAATATATAAACTTAAACAAAAGTTACTTAACACACCTTCGTAGAATGGCTCCTTGGATATATATGTCGACATTTTCAGCAACATTTGGACAAATAATTTTCTGCTTTTGTCTACCAACTGTGTAAAATCTAAGGAAAGCTACCTAGAAAAAGTTTAAGATGGAATATTTCCTCTTATAAATGTAGGGACGACTACAAGAGGCAAAGGAAAATTAACAGGTTCTGTCCTAGTAAAAAAGCCAGACATGCAATATGTGTCATTCACAGGACAAAATCCATACCTTTGTATTGAATAAAGTTTGTCCGGTATGAAGATAAAAGTGCAGCTATTGCCTTAAGTACAGGATTATGTTGACTAATTAGATCAGCAATTTCAAAGCTTTTTGAAGTGCTGTTTTAATGTTTTGGTATATTTATGTAGTCGCTGACATAACTAAAATTTTGGAGATCCCAAGTAAATATTTTAGAAAATGAGCATTTTTCTTTGGTTAATTGCCATCCCCGTGTTTCTTAATATAACGGGTATAAATGCAAAGGCTACAAATTATTAATAACCAGAATGAGGGAGGAAAAAGGTGGATGAGGACATTTTTTACACTTTCCCCATCCAGTCTACAACAATGTGAGCAATTAATTACCAATATGTGAGTAAGGTATTTTTAATGAGAAAAAGGCCTGTAAATTTAAAGAATTGAGCTAAGAAATGACCTAGTACAAATGGAATATTTAGGCTGCTGAGGAAGAGGAAGTCACACCACACCTGTGAATGAAGCCCTTGAACAGTGAAGTCCTGGGAACTTGAGTTTACTCTACTTGGAGCTTCCTGAGAGAACATTACTTACCTAGCTTTTGGGCCAGGAGCTTCTGGGTGAAAACTAAAACTAAATTGTTCCATGTCTAGCAATGTTTTTCGCTCTCTGTGTTTCTGCAGAGAGCATCTTCTTTATTACCAACCTGTGTTCTTTATAAGTAGTATACATGGCGAGCATCACTGGGGTTTCATGTGGTTTTGTTTTTTTGGTTTTTTTTGTCTTGCTTTTAATCTTTATAAGGGACAGATTTACAGTGCACAATTTCTTTGATGGAAAGATCTGTGCTAACTTCAAGATTTCCTGTTTTGTAGGTAATAGAAAGTGATGATCTATGTGGCGTTATCATCCCTTACCTAACCTTCTTCCAAATTCTGCCCAGCATTCAATTCAACTTTTCCTACAAAAGGAAATCCTAGAGAAAGTCCACCTTGATGGTAAAACAAAGAGGTAACTTGTGGTAGAAATATCTAAAGCAAAGAATATTCATGCTTAGGCATGCCCTGATAAAATTTCTTTATAATATTCCTGCTCATGTCAGAGAGGCCCAATATGGAAAGAGACTAGAGACTCTTTCAATACACACATGTGCGTGCGTGCGCACACACACACACACACACACACACACACACACACATATGCATACACATAAAGGCCTGAAGGACTGTTGACTTGCCTGGCTTCCTCACTTTGCACCTCAGTCTTGCAAACAACTACTACTATGCCTCAGCAACTTGCTGACCTGCATACACACACAGGAAAGCCAACACAAGTACCCAACTACAATATCCCCTTAGTAAAATGCAGGCTGGTGGGGGTAACCTTTATTGATAAGCACCAAGACCCGAACAGATGAAGACATGTAGGCCATATTCTTGATGGGATATTCAGTGTAATAAATATGTAAATTCTCTGAATATTGATCTATGAAAATATAATGAAATTCCTATCAAAACCTAATGATATTTTTTAGAGAAATTAATAAGTCATTCTTAAATCCATGTGAAATATTAAAGGTCCAAATTTAACTAAGCTGTATTTAATAAAAGGAATAATTGTAGAAGACACCATCCCAGATAACAAGTTTATTATAGTATTATAATAATCAAAAGCCATAGATCAATGAAAAAGAATAGAAAATTCAGAAATAGAACCAGGATGAAGAAAAATTGCATATGGCAAAGATGGCTTCCCAAATCAGCAGAGAAGCATGGATCGGTGTTTCACTCTCATATGAAAAAAAATTTACATCATTACCTCAAACCATCCATTTAAATATGTGAAAATAAAATTATATCAAACGCAGAGCTTTATAATTTTCAGACAAAATATGGAAAAAAATGTTTTATGATAATAAGTTAGGGGAGAATTTCTTACAGAATATTCACAAATAAAAAAAAGAATATTCACAATACAAACCACTAGAAAATGCATTAAATGTGTAAAAACAACCTTGTTAATGTAATATTTGATTTCTTGAACTTGATGGTGGATAGTTGGGTGTGTTCACTTTAAGATAATTTATTTACACTTAAGATTTGCA
Source organism: Puma concolor (assembly GCF_028749965.1). Taxonomy (NCBI): domain Eukaryota; kingdom Metazoa; phylum Chordata; class Mammalia; order Carnivora; family Felidae; genus Puma; species Puma concolor. The sequence continues at coordinate 82,404,822 of NC_141668.1, read as the reverse complement.
CATTTTTTTCTGTACATATAGCTAGTTAAAAAGTTTAAAAATACATGTAACAAAATATACTTTTTAAAAAATTCAAAGGAAAGCCATACCTCTCAAGAAACTATTCAATACATGCAATTAAAAACCTAATGGGGGGATACAAATCGTATCCCATAACTATGAAAAATTAAAAAAAAATTACCTCTGGCAAATTACTGAATAGCCAATAAATCTATGAAAAGATACTCATCTTCTATAATAATTGGGATAATACAAAATAGCAAAATAATATTATTTCACATTCATCATATCGGGGCAAAATTTGAGTTGTTTACTATTAGTTATTAGTGAGAATAAGGAAAAATATAAAGACATAAAACTGCTATTAAGAGCAACAACCATATGGTTCAGTAACTTCAGTGTCTGACTTTGGCTTGGGTCATGATCTCACAGTTCATGGGTTTGAACCCCGCATTGGGCCCCAGGCTGACAGCTAGCAACCTGGAGCCCGCTTTGGATTCTGTGTCTCTGTCTCTCTCTGCCCCCACCCTCCTGCTTGCACTCTGTCTCTGTCTCTCTCTCTCCAAAAATAAACATTAAAAAAAACTAAACAACAACAACAACAACAAAAAACGAACAACAACCATAGAGGATTTAGCACTGTGTTGCTGGACTGTTGGAATGAAGTATTTCAGGATTACTTGCATTTAACTTGATAACTCTCTGGGCTATCTGTGTCTTTGGGAATTAAATATGAATTAGAATTGCACTATGGCTTTGCACTAAAATCCATTAAGGGAAATGTAGCCCAGAGAGATTCTGTTACATCTGACATTGCTTAATGTGCTTATAGTATTAAAAGGATACTCTACAACTAAAGAATAATAATGTTATAAAGAAGTCATTTATGTGGATTTTTCTTTTCTTGATATTATTTTCATGCCTAAAACTCTTTCTAATGAGGTTATACATTTATTGATTCATTTTAATTGGAAGAGTTTTAATTGGGATTTCAAAGTAAATTTTTAAAGTGATTTTTAATTTAACAAACCTTTTTTTTTCCTCTAAAATTTTAGGTTAATTAATTACTGTCACTTTCTGGCTGTCCTTCACATTTATATCTTTTTAGTGTATCAGGGAGGCAGTAATGGACTACAGAGTATGAATTTGGAACTATGGCTACATTTGGCAACACATCAAAATTACCTGTGAGAACTTTAAAAAAACAAACAGATTTCCAGATCACATACCTATTTCCTAACAGTTCTTATTCACTACGTCTAAGGAAGGACTCAAAGTGTGATTTGTGTTCCAGTGTTGCCTGGAATTGATCTGGCTGCAGAGGAACCATAGAGAGTGTAGGGGACCTTCGGGAACATGACAAACGTTTCACAGAGGCCCTCACCTACACCAAGCGCTCACCTCATCATTTCCAATTGCTGAGGCCATGTAAAATTCTCAGTTTTCCTGACTGTGGGCCACAATAAATGCCCGGCCACTTCAGCACAAGAAATGCCTGAGAAGCAAGTCGGGCCTGAAAATCCATAACCTGAAGGAAAACACCATCTACCTTCAAAAAAAGTAATCTTGCTTCTCTATGTTCCTGCTGTTACTCTTGCAGTAAAAGAGCTAAATACGCCTCCTCCTTTGCCAACAGCAATACACCTGCATGAGTTTTCGTTACCAAAGCCTTGTGCTTCTCATGCTTGTAATCTCTTGACAGTTTCACAACCACCATTACCTCTTCATGTTTCTTAGGACACAGCTAATACTGTGCTCCCCACATGAACTCTAGCTGCTTTACCAGTGTGGGCTTTTCAGGACACAAATGCAGAAAGATGTAAGACTGATCATGTAGTTCAATGAATGGACTCTTCACTGACTTCTTAAACAAGTAAGTCCAGAGCAAGCCAAATGTACAAGTCCACTTATTTGGGGCTTTCCTAATGCCCTGTGCCCATCTCAGTTCCTCGTATTGTGTCACCGTTTTAAAATGATCTGTGGGTTGTGTTTGTATTCTACGCTAGACAAAGACTCCTTAAAAGTCTGCTATCATTGTTATGTCATCCTTGTATTATGTCACCATTTTTAAATGACCTGGGTATTGTGTCTGTATACTCTATGCTATACAAAGACTCCTTAAAAGTATGTCATCAGCATTAGGAACAACATCAGTGGTTGTAGCATCATAAGATTATTAGGCAACATTTGTTGACTGCTGACTGTTATTTTATTTATTAAAAATGTACATAGCACACATTACAGGCACTTTACAAATAGTCTGTCACTTCAGTCCTCAAAAGAGTCCTTCCTATGAGATAGATACCATGCTGCTTTATGTAGGCCCAGTTATTTCTCTCAGCAACTAAGTTGAATATAGGTTCATATTCTTCCCATTTTGCAGATGTAGAAAAGGAAGCCTGTATTACTGATTTTAAAATACCTTCGCTTCTGACCTGTGCTAATTTTATATCCATATAAATGCTGGAGATCCCAACATAAATGAGTAACTGAGCTTCATTGGTCCTCGCACTGTATTAGACGCTGACGATAAATATAAAGTCAAGATGTTTGTTGGGAGAATATTTAGTGTGTTAGGGGTGAAGTAATGACTTGGACTGTTGAGCAACAATTTGGCAGGTATACACCAGTGCTACCCTTTACTCTGCCTTGAAAATAATTCTGTCCCTCTTTTAACCATGACGTTGCCCTTTGATCTAGGGAGGAAGCCTGAGGGAGGAAGGGTGGAATTTAGAACCTTCCGTGGCTGTGTTTAGGTAAACAAACATGAGAAAGATACACCACCAACCAAGAAAACAGCCCCAGAGAAATACGTACTCTAAGGAATATTTGATCTGTTTTGGATTGATTAATATGTTTGTTCTGCCTCCACAGATCTGAGATATGACAAAGCCCAGAGCTCTTCATCTGCTCACCCCCAACGGTGTTGCTATTGTTCTCTGATGTCGCTGATATTTCTAAGTGAGTTTTAGGTGGATTACTTGTCTTCATACTTTGAGATCTTACTGTTAAGTTCTGAGGGCCTTTGTCCAAAAGCTTAAAAATAAATTAACAAATAACGATTCTGCAATAACCGTGCTAGAAATGAGGAACTATCCTAAGGAAACAGTAAGATAACCTTTGTTCTTGAACTGTTTGCTCTCTTTCTCTCGCCCATCCCCCTTTTTAAATTGTTCCCCACTGTTTTTAGAACATTAGACTATTTTTTCTAAAGCAGGATTATAGAACAACATTGCAGCCATCCTCATGTGGCATTTTCCACTCAACTTTCAAGATAAACGATGGAAATAACCATATGCCTGTATATTAATGCAGTATTCTACAGTTTAGTAGAGTATAAAAGTGAATAGCTAAACTTCCTTTTAGTAACTGTATTTTCAGTATTCTTTCCTATGGGCATAATTTTAAATTTTTTTTTCAACGTTTTTATTTATTTTTGGGACAGAGAGAGACAGAGCATGAACGGGGGAGGGGCAGAGAGAGAGGGAGACACAGAATCGGAAACAGGCTCCAGGCTCCGAGCCATCAGCCCAGAGCCCGACACGGGGCTCGAACTCACGGACCGCGAGATCGTGACCTGGCTGAAGCCGGACGCTTAACCGACTGCGCCACCCAGGCGCCCCTATGGGCATAATTTTAAAAGTGACTACTCATTCTCTCTACTATCCATAACACCCATGAGCAGAGCACTAGGACATGTAAACTATAGGAATCACTCGTCCCCAGCTTCCAGTGTTTTATTCATAACTTCTTGAGTCATTTTATTCAATTTAAGCTCTACAGTCAAGGGATCAGGAGAAAAAAAAAAAACGGAAAAAAACGAAGTTATTCAGATTGCCAAGGACTATGGAAAATATACATTTAGTAATGATTTTCAAGCACACAGAGATGGTGATCCCTATCTGCCTTGAGGCTGAAAAAGAGAGGAGCCTTATGCCACAGATTAAGAAGACTGTGTTATATATATTATTATTAGCATATAATATATAACTGACATTACATATTATATATGATTAGAGGAGGTCAGAGTGAAAAAGATGTAAAATCATCTGGTACAATCTACACTCTTTCAGACAGGAGAAAACTCAAGCCCATAGTAGGAGCCTCTGTGTGGAAGGTTATATCATAGGGGGTGGACTGGAGCCTGTGGCTTTTGTTCCAAGGTCTACACTTCTGAAGGCAGCTAGATAGGACTAGATTTCCAGGAGATGATGGACTTTCCTTCTCAGAGTGACAAGATTTCATGAAAACTCTAAAGGATAAGCTATCGTTTCATTTTTTGCACTAATCACTACAGAGAACTTTAAATTATTTTCACATGATGCAAGTAAAGAAAAAGAGATAACATGTTTTCTATTTATTATTTTTCTCTATGGTTGTGAAAACTTGTTTGGATGAGTCCAGTAAATATACCCTGAGCACAGTGTCAGATGCTGTGCTTGGGAGAATTGAGTGGGCTTTCCCAAAGAAACTACAGCTTGGTGCAATGATTTCCCAAAACTGATATGCGGATGGGTGCATGCTTATTTATGAAACAGTTTTAAGCAGTCTGGGAAGACAATGTTGCAAATGTTTATAAAGCCAAATTCACCTTTCTTTCTTTCTTTCTTTTTTAAATATCATCATTCCTACCTGTTTGGTGCTAAAGTACCTTTCATTTCATTTATGAAATGATACTTTGATTTGGTATTAGGATTTTTAATTATCTAATTTGTTAAAGAAAACAGTAGTTCTCCATGCAATTAAACAATCTGATATAGGGATGCCTGGGTGGATCAGTCAGTTAAGTGTCCAACTTTGGCTCAGGTCATGATCTCGTGGTCCGTAAATTCGAGCCCCGGGAATTCGAGCCCCGTGTTGAGCTCAGTGCTGACAGCTCAGATTCCAGGGCCTCCTTCAGATTCTGTGTCTCCCTCTTTCTCTGCCCCTCCCCCATCCACGTGCTCTCTCCCTCTCTCTCTCTCTCAAAAATAAATACACAGAAAAAAAGTCTTATCTAGTGACATTAATTGGCAATTTTTCTACTGAAAAATATGCAGTGATAAACGTACAGGAATCGTGGAAGAGCCCAGGAACAATGTATTAGCATCAGATTTAGCCACATTTTATAGCAAACAACATACTATTATATAAAATATATGTCTTACATAAAGAAGTCTAGAATTAGGCAGTACAGGGCTAAGGATGACTTCTTAGCTCCTTCCAGCTCACTGCTCTATTTCCTTAGAGTATGGTTCAAAAGAGCTGTTGGACGTTATCCAGTTCATTCAAAGGGACAGAGAGGGGGAAAAAAAAAAAAACAACAAAAACAAACAAGCAGACTTTTAAACTTTTTGCCCTAAACTTACAGAAGAGACTTCTCCCAGAACTCCCTCCTGGGGCACCTGGGTCGTTCAGCTGGTCAAGCGGCCGATTCTTGATTTTGGTTCAGGTCGTGGATCCTTTCGTTGTGGGACTGAGAGCCACGTCACACTCTGCACTGAGCATGGAGCCTACCTGAGATTCTCTCTCTCCCTCTGCCCCTCTCCCACTCATGCATGTGTGCTCGCACATTCCTTCTCTCTCAAAATGAATAAACTTGCAAAAAAAGTCCCCCTCCAAAGATTTCTTATAAAACTTAACAGAAGACCATGGGGGAGGGAAAGAGAAAAAAAAAGTTAGGAGAGAGCCAAAGCATAAGAGACTCTTAAAAACTGAGAACAACCTGAGGGTTGACGGGGTGTGCAAGGGAGGGGAGGGTGGGTGATGGGCATTGAGGAGGGCACCTGTTGGGATGAGCACTGGGTGTTGTATGGAAACCAATGTGACGATAAATTTCATATTAAAAAAAAAAAAGATTTTGTATCTCTCAAGGGCCAAACTAGGTCATACGCTGACTGCTGGATACAAGAGAGTTTGGGGAACTGGACATTTTAACCTGGGCTCAGGGTTGCCACAAGTAAGACTGGGGTCTGCTGAATTGCAGCAAAAAGCAGTTAAGAGGGTCTTTTCAGTTTTTCAGTGTTTAAGTGCAGTAGTGTGAACAGAGAAAGGAGAAAGAAAGGATTGGGGGATGACAGCAGTTAGCAAAGAACACATACGTTATTATTTTCAAACACTATGAAGTAACTTCTTTCTCTTCAGGAATGATTTTCTTTGTGTTTTTCCAGAAAAAAAACTCTGATTTTTCCAAGTAAGGACACTTGATATTCTACACACAGAAGGAGCTTAGAAATGCAGTTCTATGTGCTCTTGACTGAAGTAAATGTTAGCTTTGGTAGAATTAATAGTTTCTTCTTCCTGCTGATGCCTCTTAAAAACAAATAAACTGTTAGAATGACATCAGTTAATGGTAACTTGTCCAAAGATTATTCTATTTTTGCATATACTTAAGCAGAGTTCAATCTTTGCCTTTGTAATTAAAGAGCAAAGTTTTAGTAAACCCCTTTATTGTTAATAATTAAATTTGGTATTTTAGTTAAAAAGAATGAACTCTCCTTCTTTTATTAAGTATGTGGTATATAGAGATCTATTAGAATTATTTTATCTCACCAACGTATGTTCTATTTTGAAGTAATATTTTAAACTTGAAATTTCATTAATTTCCTTCCATTTTTGTTTTGCTTTGTTTTGTTTTTATTTTATTTTTTAAAAAATGTTTATTCATTTGTTTTGAGAGAGAAAGAGAGAATGTGCATGAGAGGGAGAGGGGCAGAAAAAGAGAGAAAGAGAGAAAGAGAGAACCTTAAGTAGGGTCCATGTTCAGTGCAGAGCCCAATCTGGGGCTAGATCTCACAACCCTGAGATCATGACCATGCCATCATGACCTGAGCCCAAATCAAGAGTCAGATGCTTAACCAACTGAGCCACCCAGGTGTCCCTGTTTAATTGTTTTTAAATCACAATCCCATATAATCAACGTCAGGTTATCTAAACTCATTCTTGTGGGATCTCCATATCAAAGTGGCTTAATATAGATGTTTATGTTCCATTATAGCAATAACTGTAAATATTGTATTTCGTTCCAATTCAAGGTAAGTGTGTATAAGATCAGTATCATCACTGTATGGTGTGTGTGTGTGTGTGTGTGTGTGTGTGTGTGTGTGTGAGAGAGAGAGAGAGAGTCAGGGATGGACTTCCCCACTTATTTTTTGATTCATAGTCCCAGTATAGTAAATTGACAATATTGTGTGGTAAGCCTCCAAAATCCAACTGTGATCTCATTTGGTGAGCCATCCAAATTACTCAAAAGGACAAAAACAACAGAAAAGAATGAGTCATTTTATTTAAAGTAAACTCTGCCTTTCTGTTTTTAGAAAGTGGCACACCTTGCCTTTCCTGCTTAGAAAACAACTTGGAGCTTGTAATTCAGATCTGTGTTCTGGTTTTCCTATTCAACCTAAAATTTCAGAAATTAATGTCACATGGAAAAATCCATCTTACAGTAAAGTTACAGGCAGTGCATTAATCATGCAGTGAATAAAATGAGTTTCTTCCTAGGGTATTTGGGGTAGAAGAAAAAAGATCAAAATATAAAGTTTATGACAAGTGCCCTGTATAATTAAATATTCTCTTTAAGGATGAGGTTTCTATAATTGTGATATCTGGCAAAATGTTTGCCTTTGAAAATGTAGGCTTTTTTAAAATTTTTTTAAATTTTATTTTAGAGAGAGAGAGAGAGCAAGCGGGGGAGAGAAAGAGCGAGCGGGGGAGGGGGGAGAGTGAGAGAAAATCCACCCTCAGTGTGGGGCTTGATGATGTCGGGTTCAATCCCAAGACCCTGGGATCATCACCTGAGCTGAAATCAAGAGTTGGACGTTCAACCGACTGAGCCACCCAGGCGCCCCCAAAACGTGGGCTTTTTGAATCACAGTTTACAACAAAAGAAAAAACAATTTTGACTAGGTAATATACTCCCAGGTTTCCAAAAAAAAAAACAAAAAAAAAAAACAAAAAAACAAAAACAGACTTCTAGACATTATCCACTCCACTCCTACCCTTAAGTGCTCTTAATTAATTTCTTAGGTAAAATTCTGAAGTCTTCTGCCTTCCTGAGTTTTTTTAAGCATACATGAAGAACCATAAACATATATCTTATCTCTCTTTTTTATACAAAATGTAGTCTGCATATTGCTTTAAACACTGATTTTGTTGTTGTTAAGGGACAACATATCTTGGAGTTTTTAAGTATCAGTGTATTTGTGGGCTTTTTTAAAAAAATTGAGGTATAATAAGAAAATGGTTGCTAAAGTAAATATTTTGCTTTAAAAAAGTCAGCGTTAATTTTTAGCAACTTCTTAAAATTTTTTTTTATAATTTATTTACTCAATTCGTGTAGCTTCCTAACTATATAATGGCAAGGTTTTGTGTGTATTAGATCAGTGGGTAGGGGCACCTGAGTGGCTCAGTCAGTTAAGCATCCGACTTTGGCTCAGATCATGATGTCATGGTCCATGAGTTCAAGCCCCACGTCGGGCTCTGTGCTGACAGCTCAGAGCCTGGTACTTGTGTCAGATTCTGTTTCTCCCTCTCTCTGACCCTCCCCTGTTCATGCTGTCTCTCCCTGTCTCAAAAACAAATAAACATTAAAAAAAAAAAGATCAGTGGGCATATTGTTCTAATTTATATACTATGCATGAATTTTATATACACCTACCTGATCATCTTATGAATTCTTATGAAAACAGTACACATTGTAGAAGTCATTTTATTAAAATAAGACTATTAGTTTCTCTTAGAATACCAGAAAATTCTGTTTCCAACAAAAAAAATCCCTATTATTTACTCATCAATGCTTAAATATTGACTAGCTTTTATTGGCTACAAAATGCCATTCCAAAATTTGTTAATCAACATTGATTAACTCCTTTTAAGGAGCTCAATTTTATTTCAAGATAAAATTCTAGTAATACTTAGATAATGACTTCTACAGGTTATTATCTCTTAAGTGCAAATGAAAAAGAGAGTGGGGTGGGGGAGGGAGGGAGGAAGAAAAAGTTGTAAGTATAATCAGCACACACTTCCCCCACCTTTGTATGCTTTCTGCTCCCATATTACAGCCTCGATTTTCCAGCAGACGCTTATAACCACCACACTGAAACCAAGTTTTCATGTGTATAATTAAATCTTGCCTTCTTTAAATGACTCTTGTTTTGTGGGACTTGACCTGGTCAATGGGGTTAGGCCTTCATTCCAGAAGTAAATCTATTTTCCAAAACCATCCAGCAGTCTGGCCAAGTCATGGAAGTCACCTTGCTCTTTTTGAGGAAAACAAAACAAAAGAAACCCCAAAACCTGACAAATAAGAACAACCCAATATAGGCTGCCCTCCTAAAGCAATTAGTGGGAGGAACTAGAGGACTTATGTTCAGGAGAGGAAATCCTGAACACCGTCATCTAATATTGAATATGAAAGTAAAGTGAAGACTTTGACAAAAAGTCTCTATCTACTCTTGTATTGAGTTTTCACAAAGATGTAAGGAAAATTGCGAACAGAACATTTCATTTCATTGTGCTACATAAATAATCGGCATATGTAATTCATATCTATTTAAAATATGTTTTGTTCTTTGCTATGAGCTAATTGCAATCTCCTACTATAGACCAATATATTGCTCATATGTTCCTTGTACATTTTTACTTATTACCACCTATTGTTGCTAAAACTAGAAGTAAACTAGTATTGCAGATCCCCAATTCCTATTCGACTTCCTACATAGGAACTTTCTTTGATATCTTTCCTAGATGTCCTTAAAAATTAGCACTTTATTGGAAAAGATTTTATAATTTTTATTTCTTTTAAACTTACATTAAATGTTTTGTTCACTCAACACTCTTTTTGAGATATGTTTGAGGTTGTCGAGTATTTTGTTGCTTACTTTTATTATAGTGTTGTACTGCATAGTATGCATCTCTTATATTTTACTTTTCCATTTCCCCAGCGATGCCTCCTAGGTACTTCTGACAACCACAAACATTGCCAGAATGAACTTCTTATAAAGTGCCCATGTGAAACCATGTGAGACTTTCACTATCATTTTGAGAAGAGTACATTGGCTCCTCCTGTGTTTACCATGTATATTCCAGAATTGCAATGCACTAAAAACTGCTACTTATGTTTCATTCCTCCATCTTTGTGATACCAACACTTGGTATAGCTGTCCTCGTTCCATCAGGCATATTGTCAGGGTTGGGGGATGGTCTTTCATGTGTCTGAATCCAGAAGAGACCCATCTGAACCTGAGGTTGAGACTATCAGCACCCAGAGATACTAGACTTGGACCATGGTGCCTATAACCTTATGAGATTTCTCGACAGAGTATAGTTTTCTGGTGCAAGAGAGGGTGAGCCAAATGACCTGAAGGGCAAACCATGGTTACCATTAATACTGCTCATGAAGTATTTCTGGCTCTCTGCCTTTTGGGTAAACGATAGTGTGGGACAATGTGATAGAGGTGACATCTGTCAATTCTAATCCAAACATTGAAATTTTGATGTAAGACCTCCTCCGAAACATTCTTCTTATCTATCACACCAACCAGCAATATTAGAGATGATATTTTTCTGTCAGTCTGTGCTCAGACATGAAGACGATGCCTAGAAAACTCTCTGCAAGATCCATGATGGACATGTGATGTAAGAATAAATCTGTGTTGGTTTAAGAAACTCATATTTGGAGAACGTTTCTTAGCAGAGGATAATCTAGTCGATAACTGACAGAGGCATATATACTGAAAGAGTAGGAGCCTTGGGTCATTGGGTATCCACACATAATTTTGCTAAATACTTCCAAGTGTCCTTCATAAATCCTTGCTAACACTTGGTATTATCACTTCTCTAAAAAGTTTGCCCTTCTTTAATGTGTAGGGCATAATGATTTTCTGCATTTTCTATTAGCTGATTCCTAAATACTTAAAAGCTTTGCATTGTCATTGTGAATGTATCTTTGCTATTATTATACTATCATGTATGTTGTTGCTATTACAGAAGTTATGAATTTTTATAAGTTGGTCTGGTACTGGTCATCATTTCTGGATATGCTTATTAATTATTTATGGTAAGGTATTTCTGTGTATGTGAATATACAATAATAATGACAGTATTATCCCTCCTTTCCAATCCATAAACCTGCCATTCTCTTGTCTTGTAATATTAATGAGACATTCTAGTATCATACTAAGTGCTAACATAGTTGTTCAATTCCTCAATATAATGAGAATGACTCTAAAGTTTCATTTAATGCAATGTTTTGTAGAAGTTAAGGCAGTTGCCTTATATTCAAATCCTCCTAATGTTTTTTAACATAAATAGGAATTGAAGCTTACCAACTGTTCTTTGTCCTTCATTTAGTCTATTAACGTGATAGATTATGTCAAAGCTTTAAAAAATAGTGTTAAAAATATTTTTGTTTACGGGAAAACCTATACTTGGATATAATGCATTGTTTTAACCTATTATTGGATTCAGCTATTAAATGTTTTATTTAGGATTTCCATACTCATATTCACAAATAAAAATATTTTAAATCTTAAAAAAGTCTTTTTATAGTGTAATCAGAATCAAATTAGATGCATAAAAGGTGTTAATGAACTTCCTTTTAACTTTATTTTTAATAATATCATGAACATGCTATTATTAACATTATTATGTTAACATCTTTATTATCTTTATTATTAGATTATCTTTCCATTAAGTGTTTGGTACTATTCAACTGTAAAACTATTTAGATTAGAGGGCTTGGGAGGCTTTTTAGATAGATCTTTGATTTAAATTTCAATTTCTTTAAAGGATATAATTCTACTCAGTTTTCCTATTTTTTTTTGGTGCCAATACTGGCATTTTATATTTCCTAAGATTTTGTCTTTGTCATCTAGAAGATTGAACTTATAAGTTTATATTGCTTTTATATTCTTTGAGCATTTTAATCTCTACTATTTAAAGTAATACACATGACCATTATACAGTTTGTAGCTTTGATCATTATTGCCATATGTTTATATATTTTATATTTTTTAAAGACTTTTGTAATCTTGTGTGTTCTCCTTATGTCATATTTTTGCTCTCTCTCTCTTTGTTGTTGTTGTTGTTTTTTGTTTGTTTGTTTTTTACCATTTCCTGCTTTCTTCTCTGTGACTCTATTCTGTTACTTCCTCCCAACCCCAGCTTCTTGATTTGAATGCATAAGAGGTTTAATGTGTTTATTTTGAATTTTATGTTTTCTCACATAATTTTATAAAATTAAAAATTTTACTTTGAGTATCAATTTAGTGTGTTTCACAGATGGGGTATAGTCTTTTCTTGGCCATTGTTTAATGAGTATTTTGAAATTTATAATTTCCTTTTTATAGCTTCTTCTTTAAGTAAAAGTTAAATTTCTTGCAAGTACTTTATTTCCACACGGAACCTTAAAAACAACATTTTTACTTATTTAACAAATACTTTTTGAGTATTTATTATGTTGTAATACTGGAATACTTGCTGCACAAAGCAAACAAATAAACCCCAGTCTTTGTGACACATCCACATGGGGAAGACAGAGAAGGAAAATAAATATCACAATTAAGTAAATAAGTGTGTTATGAGGTCAGGAGTACTATGGAGAAATATAGAGTTCAGGAAGAGAGACTGAAAATCAAAGATGGGGAACTTGCCGTTTTAGGGAAAGTAGTAAAAGTTTAGCCTCATTGAGGAAATAAGATCTGAGTGGATTCAGTTTCAAGGGGTGAAACAGAAAGGAGGCTAGTGGGATGGGAGGGCAGTGAGGAATAGAGAGAGCCTCTTTTACTCTGATGGTAGTTGAAATCAACTGACAAGATGAAATAAGGGAAGTACTGAGGGGGGCATGGCTTTAGGAAAACTATGAAGGTTCAAGATAGTTACTGCGGGCAATGGAAGAAGGAGCCAATTTCTGTTGTATGTCAACACAAGGTCAAGGACTCACCTTGTGTCGGAGTCCATGGACTTCTACAAAATCACTCCACATATGTGCTGTTTTCTCCAAACATTCAGTAGCTCAAAAAGCCTACAATTGGATGGATCTAAAATTGGAAATTTTCCAGATGTCTGAGGCTAAGGGATAAAGAAGCAATGGTGTTAAGAGCTGGCAAGAGATTGAGTGAGGTGTTCTAATTTAGTTTCACAGAGACAAGGAGTCTTGTGTAGGGAAGAGGGACTTACATAATGAAGAGTACCCCCCCCCACCAAGAAATCAAAATATGATGCAAATACATGCATGTAGGCACACACATGGCTTTTTCCTGCTAGAGTAGGCCTTTTTGCCTATACTTGTGATGGAGGAGGACTGTAGAGTAAGGGATGACATAGCAAATAAGTTGCTTAAAAGGAATAAAGTCTCTCTTCTCCGGGGAAGAGAGGCTGACCATTTTCTTATTAATGAATGGTATTCCTGATCTTCAAGGGAGGGCAAACAGTTCCTTTTGGTTGTTAAGAATAGGATCTAATATAGCTTTTCTAATGAATCATCCAATCTCATTTTAGAGCAGAATCAGAATGAGCCCTTAACTCTTCATAACCTAAGTAAGTAGAGAGAGAGAAATCAGAAAAGTTACAGGTTAAGGTGAGGAAAAGAAGAAACGATACTGGATCTTAGAGAGATGAAGGACTACTGAGCCTCTTTCCTGAGAGTAGCGTTGTAGGTGGAGGCAGAGACTAAACCCCAGGAACTGTGTTGGATCAGAAGACTGACCTCAGGTGTGCTGACAGGTCTCAGGTGTTTATCATGTAAGCGGGACTATTGGCCTATCTCTGATTTGCCTGCCTGCTTAAATGTCCAGTCATCATAGGAGTGTTTCAACATCTTGTTTTCACTTTGAGATTTCACATGCCACGTTGTAACCACAATAGAGCACTGACCTGAAATCTTTCAGGACACTAATTCTCTCTACAAGATGATTAGATACTATTAATTTCCACTCCTGTATAGTATGTTGATTGAAAAGATCACATAAAAATCATTTAAGGATTGTATTCAGATTTTACAACAGCAGAATAAAACATCTTAAAGTTTAAAATGATAAAGCAACTAACTCGGGGGAATATTAATTATTAACTTTTCATATCTAATGCGAAGAAATGTACCTCTCTTCAAATGTGTATGCAGGATTCTTTTGCTATATCGTACTAAAATGTACTAAGTATTAGACTGTGGAAAATGTATGTACAGGCTTAATTTAAAGGCATTAGACACAACTGTCTCAGAAAAAAAATTAATATACACATTTTCTTATATAATTTACTAGTAATTGAACTACAGATAAGTTAGTTATTTATAGCTGTTACAGGTATTAATTCCACTTCTAATTCAATGGATATTATATTTAAGTTCAACATACGGACTCATAACTTGAGGAGTATTCTTAGAGCTTATGATACAAATCAGGCATACACTCCAGCCCTTTGGTGAATTCATTAGTCCATATTCACAATTTATTAATGTTATGATATTCAAAGTAGTGTCTTAGAGGTATGGTTTTTCACCCTTGCAAGGAGAATATAATAGTTCTTTAATGAAGTCTGTATTTCTTTCACAAAGTCTATTTGTGTGTGTGTCTCTAGAATCATCCAAGACAACTTAAATCTTATTCTCTTAGGTGTTCAAAAGGACCTCTTAATGAGTTGTGCTCCTTTGGTAAATGATCCATGATTTCTAGTTTATCTGTTTAATTGGAACTTTCTACATTGTGATGGCTCATGCATGCAAATGATTCAATCTAGAATTAGATGATACAAGATCACTATTTATTTAAGCCAGGTTTTATTTTCATTTCATTTATTTTCATTAAAGTTTTGATAGGGCACTATTTTATGTTTTAGGGCTTATTTATGACACAGTTTGTTTAATTAGCAGAAGACAGTTTCTCACATAGTTCATTTCACTGTTAGTCACCTATATTTAGGAATGATTTGTATATAAACAAATGTTCTGAAATACAGTGGTGATGATTCAGAGTCTCATGCCAGTTATTGATGACAGTTACTAGCGTTATAATTTCAAGTATTTTTATTTTATACTGTTATTGAAGAATATTGCAGAATGCACCCAATTTGTTGATTTGTCAAATTAGCAACAAATGTAATCTTTGGTCAGATATAACGTAAACAAAGACATCAAATAAACTCTAAAAGAAACCCAAATTCCTATTATTAAGATACAGCTGTCATCAAATGATTTTTGAATTTCTTTCCCTAGCCATGCTATAATTGGAATGAAAACTAATTGATATAATTTTAACGTGCCCCAATTCTACAACACTAATTTCCCATTAAATGTACTAACCACTCAGAAATCTAGGCAATTAATTCTGCCTACTTTAAGATGGAGTTTCAGACTTTTTATTCTTGCAAAGTCTGATGTAGTATTTAGAATATAATGTGTGTTAAAAATGTAATCGTAAAAGCATTTGTGAATTCCTCAGCTTTTATTTTTTTTTTTTTTTTTTTTTTTTTAATTTTTTTTTTTCAACGTTTATTTATTTTTGGGACAGAGAGAGACAGAGCATGAACGGGGGAGGGGCAGAGAGAGAGGGAGACACAGAATCGGAAACAGGCTCCAGGCTCTGAGCCATCAGCCCAGAGCCTGATGCGGGGCTTGAACTCCCGGACCGCGAGATCGTGACCTGGCTGAAGTCGGACGCTCAACCGACTGCGCCACCCAGGCGCCCCTTCTCAGCTTTTAACTAGCAAAATATTTAAAGTAATACAAGATTGCATATCCAGCTTGTGTGTCCAAAATCACTTTTAGAGTTTAATTTGTAAATGGGATGCTCAGCCTGCTCCTGGATGTTGATTTAAGTGAAGATCTTTCTACCCTCTAAGGAACATGTAAAAATACCTTTGATGTGCTAGTCTCAAGCACAAAATACTATTGTACAGAGTCAGCGTACTGATTACTTTCTTATTTGATGCTTATCACATGTGCTTTGAGAAAATGTCTTATTAAAATGTTCCGCTTACTTACAATATTGTGAAAAGCTCAGTCGGTTGGGCACTGACTTGTGTTCAGGTCATGATCTCACGGCTTGTTGGTTCGAGACCCACAATGAACTCTGTGCTGACAGCTGAGAGCCTGGGACCTGCTTCAGATTCTGTGTCTCCCTGTCCCTCCCCTGCTTGACCGGTGGCTGTGTCACTCCAGTTCCTAGATCTATGTTCTTATCACCAGCTCTTTATTTCTGTGTATCCCTTTCTGTCTTTTATAAGGACCCTTTCATTGGCTTTAGGGTGCACCCAAATCCAGTATGATCTCATCTTGATCCTTAATTTAATAATATCAGCAAAGACCCTATTTCCAAATCATATCACATTATGAGGTTCTGAGCAGACATGAATTTGCAGGGGGGCGGGGGAGAGACCCTCTTCAAACTACTACAGGTATGGAAAAATACTAACACTAGTAAACGTGAATAGAAAATCACAACACCCGTTTCTAGGTATTAAGACTATCTAAAAATTTGGAATCGTTACTATGGAACAGGCATTACTTCAGGTATTAAAACTTTTTTAATACTCAGGAAAACTCTATGAAGTAAATGCTGATGATACCATCCCCAATTTACAGATGAAGAACCTGAAGCAAAGAGAGGTTGAGTATCGTTCTGCAGTTATTATAGTTGATAAATGACAGGGCTATGGTTACGTCCAAATATTCTAAGACAGAGATTATACTCTTAATCACCAATATATTACCAAGCCTCCTTGGTTAAAATGAGAGGAAAAAAATGGGGAAAAAAAGCAAATAAACCAACAATTTTGAAGGACTAATATGCCCAGGTGCATGTGTTAGGTGGTTTAACCTTAGTAACAGCTTACTCTGCTAAGTTTTATCGTTATCCTCCATTTTCTTGATAAAAGAATGACAGTTAAGAGACAGGAAATTGTCCAAGCTTCTGTAGCTGCTTTCAAAGCTCACTATTTTTCTTGTATGTTGCCTTCCATGTTCTAGGGGTAATGGATTTCAACAACCTTCTTAGTATGTATAGTATAGTATAGTAAATAGTATATATATTTCTAGATGAATTCATTTCCAAATCCTGAAAGTAATGTGTTGTGCAATTATGAAAGTAATAGACTTCATTTCTTCTCAATTCATAAATGTTTAACTATATTTCTCAAATGTGTTTATCATGAAATATTTTACAGAAAATATTATGATTGTAATAGCAATACTCATAAGTGAGAAACAATAGCTAATATTTTATAAATAGTGAATAAATAGAAAATTAATAGAATAAATGGGTTTGGAAAAAATAAATATATAAATAAAATTTGAATACATTACTGTATATACCATATATAGACACACACATATGTATGTATATATATGTATAATATTCCTAAGGCATTAACATATATATGCCTAAATTATAAATTTTTAAAGTAATTTAAAATGATTTAATTTTGCAGCAGTACAAAAGCGAATACACTTTTGGGCCAATTTTTAGTTACATTTCCAAAAACTTAAAATAGGAATAAGTGCTCACTGATATTTCCAGATTGAGTATTTTAGAAACCAAATGGAAATCGTGAAAAGTAATTTTCTGACCTTTATAATGACATTTTTTTCAGGCAACACTAGCAAATAAATATTCAGCAATATTTTTCTTTTAAATTGTCTTATAAACAAAATTTTATAAATAAAAGCCCTATTTTTTAGATCACTCTGACAGTTTTTTGTCCTCCATATATTTATATCCAACTGGCATTTTTACCATATAGCATATTATCTTATCTTTGCATTCTTGGCATTGAAATGCTTGCATACATTTTGTGGAGAACAGTATGTTAATAGAAGCCATCAATTAATTTGAAAAAAAAATAGCCATTAATTTTGGTTGGCAAATTCCTAAAGAATCATGCCAATCACTATAAAAAAGAATAAATGAAAATAATTCTATGGGAGTTGAAAGAAAGCAAAGTCAAATTGCATATTTATAGTATCTACATTAATTTCAACATTTGTTAAAGACAGCAAGTTATGTCATATTCAACCAAACAAAAAATATACTTTATCATATATTTGCTTTGGGAGTCCAGCGAAATGCTAACGGTACATTCAATATCATGGTCACTTATAGAAATAATAAAACCACTTACTGGCTTCAGGAGAAATTTCTATATACACAAGAAGTTGTTCACTAAAAAGACTTAATATAATTATAAGTCTTCCTTGTCATGTGTCATTTAAACCTGTCATTCACCATCTCTGAAGTATTGCATTAGCAACCTTTCCCAATAGGGTCTATCAGCAAATATGTAGTGGGGAATAGACATGGAAAATTTTCTCAGTTACATCAAATGATCATTTATGAGTTAATTCAGTAAATATTTACCAAGCACTGACTCGTGATAGCTTTTTTTGCTGCTCAATAGAGACTCATTGTTTAGGGGGTTAAAAAACACAGGCTATGCTTCTCAGTGGGCACACGCTCACACAAGGTTGAAAACATGTGGGAGTGATACTCAAAACTTTTGTGTTGACTAAGGAGAGCACAAACAAAAAGTCAGATTAATAATTCATGAATATGCCAACGATACTACTTTGGCATTTGACTAGACACATTCCAGCCACGCAGGGTTGTTTTGTGGGGAACGTTTTTATTTTTCCCCCCTTAGAGAAAGGCAGAATGAGTATGTGCATCAAGGCACAGGTACTGAATACAGCGTTTTCCTTTCCTTAGTGAACACGATTAGCGATGATTATAGAAGGAACAGATGTCCTTCCAATGAATATTTAAATATAGATGTGCATCCTTATACCAGGCTTTAATCCAAATGTATTTATGATAACCTAAAAAGGAAAATCAGAGGTGGGATGAATAAGTATATGACACTTTCAATACCTATTCAAGAGGGGAAAGGGGACCAGTAAAGTGTTCAACTCTAAAAGGCAAGTAAATGTTGCTTTTGGTTGCCAAATTTGTGATATATTAATATTGATACTGTTTTTGTTCATGTATTTTTCAGGAAGGATTATATGTTTTTAATTAATTATGCATGTTAAAATAAATCAATAATTTAGGGGACATTGTTTGCTTTCCATTATTTCATCTCCGTGGCCTTGTTCACTCTTCTGCTGTCTGCAAACATACAATTTACAAACGCACACACAGAAACACGCAAACATGCACATGCACGCACATAGAGTTTTGTGGGGTTTCTTAAGTTTATTTATTTTGAGAGAGAGGCAAACATGCAAGGGAGGTGCAGAAAGAGAGGGAGAGAGAGAATCCTAAGCATGCTCTGTGATGTCAGTGAGGAGCCTGACATAGGGCTCCATTCCACAAACCATAAAACCATGACCTGAGCCAAAATCAAGAGTTGGACGCTTAACCAACTGAGCAAGCCACACATAGAGTTTTGAATACTCTCCATGACATCCTCCCTTATTTCAAATTCATATCAGTACTTTAAAGACAGGTCAAATCCTTAATCCATCCTGCTATCTTCCCCATATCATCTCATGCCTGAATTTCCATAACAATTATTTTCTGTATAAACTATTTAGTTTAAAGGTGGGGTTACATGTACTGTGCAGTGATGACCATAGTGGACCCTTCAGATTTAGACTGCTTGGGCTCAAAGCTTAGTCTTATTTTGCAACCTTGAGCAAATGAATTAAATCGTGGTATCTT
Source organism: Puma concolor (assembly GCF_028749965.1). Classification (NCBI taxonomy): domain Eukaryota; kingdom Metazoa; phylum Chordata; class Mammalia; order Carnivora; family Felidae; genus Puma; species Puma concolor. The sequence goes on along the minus strand of NC_141668.1, from coordinate 82,385,194 downwards.
GGAAGAACTAGATGAGGTAAGTATACAGACCAATGCCTAGAACATTCAGACATTTTCTATTTTTATCTAATGATTTCATACAATGATTTTAAAAAATCAATAGTGCTAAAAGATATAAAACAACACCAGAACAAAACTAGTTCTCCCTCGCCCTCTTTCCAACTCACCCACCTCATTCCTCTCCCCGGATGCAATCACTTGACCATATATATAATATTGTGATCAATGGCACAGATTTGGGAGATCTGGCCAATACTACAATGAAGTATTTGCCAACAGAACAATTCAGGGATCACACATTAATGGCAAACTTAGTCACAAAATACAGGCATTATACAAGGATAAGTAATATATTGTAATTAAGTGAAATACATAATACATATATGAAAAATATAATCAAGGTAATCAATAGACAAGGTTAAAAGTATTTATTCTACCATAGTACTTTAAGATTGTTTCTTTCTCTTTCATTCTCTTAAAAAATGTTTTAATTTTTAAATCTGATTAGAATTTTTATTGTGTGAATGTTGAATTCTAGATATTTGAAATTTCTGGGTTTTCTTTTCTCCCTACCTCATGTGCTATGACAACAAAGGAATAAAAGGATATTCCAAGACTGACTCGGGTTGGGTTCTCTTTATGGCAGACTCTGAAATGAAGTTTAGTCGCTTGAAAGCTTATCAGGGAGTTTCTTTGTGATCATTTATGTTGGAAGGGAAGAAGGGTGAGGGAAGGAGTTGAACTGAAGGGAGGGAGATGTTGTACATCTATCCATGTGCCGTGGTTCATCCCACAAAGAGCTCTGGAGCTAACACATAAGAGTTGTTTCAAGTCGCGTCAAGACTGCGAGTTTATTATATCCCTACATCTAGGCTGAATGGTGTATCTCCAGATCAATCAGTCATTGCATATAGGCAGCTAGCTATGCAGAGTATAACCATGGGCAAATTGGTCTACTGCAGCTGAGGCAATCCTGAAGGTGCTGTCAGCTGAATGTAGTCCACTGATAGCACTCCCTGAAGCTTTGACAAGAAGTTTTTCTTTGAAAAGGGATATAAGTGGGTCGTCTCTTTGCCATCATAGTGGCTTCTGTAATCTTTGAAATAACTGTGTTGGTTCAAGAACAATTTACAAACAAAGAAAAATACCTTGACAAGTTATAATGAATAACAAGACATGCTGAGTGACAGGTGATAAATTAATAAAATTTATTTCATTGAAATGGGCTTATTTTTGAAGGCCATTATTTGATTAGGAAAAAGTATTTGAAAATTAGCATATCTGGTCTACCTAACAATTAGAAAAAAATACACTATAGAAGCCTAGTTACTTGACATTTTAAATAAGTTTAGGAAATTTGTAGGGTAAAAAATGATACTGTGTGTTTGTCTTCACTTTCTTTTTTTTTTAATTTTTTTTTCAACGTTTATTTATTTTTGGGACAGAGAGAGACAGAGCATGAATGGGGGAGGAGCAGAGAGAGAGGGAGACACAGAACTGGAAACAGGCTCCAGGCTCTGAGCCATCAGCCCAGAGCCTGACGCGGGGCTCGAACTCACGGACCGTGAGATCGTGACCTGGCTGAAGTCGGACGCTTAACAGACTGCGCCACCCAGGCGCCCCTGTCTTCACTTTCAGGGAAGAATTTTAATTCTAGTTTTTGTAAATAATTACTCAATATTGATGGTTCAATGATTCTTCTACAGGCTACCAAAGGCTATTGTGGAGTTCTGACTCTTCCGTTTTCCAAGGGATATCGGAAGATTTATGGCTTCAATTCACTGAATCAACTGCATTTTTTGGTTCAGTGAATTGGAGACTATCCATCCTATGGTTTTAGAGCTAGCAATTTAGAACTAAGGAATATGAAATAAAGTTTGCAGGATGGTGGCCCACAAGCGAAACCTGGCCTGCTGACAAGGATTGTCTGTCCTACTTTGTATTCATATATATTATGAATTAGTTGCTATAGACTGAATTAGTTGCTATTCTCTGCCCCATTTTGGGGAATTAGATTTCCCATCCTCCTGGCCATTAGTTTTGGCCATTTGACTGTTTTGGCATGTGGAAGTTTATTGACTAATTTTAGCTTTAAGAACTACGGAATGACTAAGCACCTTCCTTCCACCCTCCACACCAACTCAGCCATTCTGGCATGCATATGATCTGTAGCAGACATGAGGCACAGCTGGGGCCAACCTGGGGTTCCATTTAGAATGGACAGGAAGTAAATTTTGTTGCCGTAAGCCATTGGGATTCTAAAATTGTTCATTACTACAGTATAATCTTGCCTACATTTAAAGATTTGTCAATCAGTATATTTATATCATAAAAACCTGTTTTGAAAATTTAATCAGAAAATCAACAGTTTCAGTACTGAATCGTGGCAGCTTCTTTGGGTAAATAGCGCATGACCCAGTTTATCAAGGTGCCCACATGATTTTTGTCTAGAGATCTGTCCCCTGTAGAAATTATGTTTACAACTCCACCCTGAGACCTTCCCTGTCAACCCAAGCATCTTATGGACCCTGTGAATTGAAGCTGTTTGTGAATATTGTCAGAGTAACAAGGGAGCCATTAGATCAAGGAGTTTCATGCCTTGGTGGGCTATGTAAGTGAACTGAAATCTAAGCCAGAGTCAATTCCTGCAAATACCTCAAGGTGAAGAAGAACAGCCAATTACAGATAGCCAACCAGACTTTCCCAAACAATGCAAGTGTTTAAGCAATAGCCAATCAAATAATTTCCTTGCTTTGCTTCCATGTTGTCCCTAGACATAAACACCTTGCCTTTAGCTCCTGTTCATAGTGTTCCTAACAACCTCCTATTTGACACTGCTGAATTTAAAATCAATGTGTGCTCAAATAAACTCTTAAAAGTTGTAATATGCCTCAATTTATCCTTTGAAAATATATACAAACACATGCATACACACACATTCACACTCATCATGTTACTAGAAACTTCTGAAGTATTTTCATTAATGTCAGAAATAAAATAATATGCCCACTACCAGTAATATGTAACATACTATTAGAAATATGAGGCAATTCACAAATTCACAAAGGGGAGCAAAGTTAGGAATACTGGAAAGGATGAGAAAAGATTGTTAAGCTTTACAAAAATGCAACTCTACCAATTAATACCAAAAGATATAAATAATTATCAAAACTAATATGAGATGACTATTATGTCTTATAAGAAGATATTCCATAAGTCATAGTTTCTAGTATATTCACAAGACACAGTAATACAATATAATGGAAAAAATAACTTTACAAGGAAAAACTATACAGTTGCTTGGAGAAAAAAACACTAAAAGAAAATGTTCAGGACCTTTTTGTTAAATGCTGGAAAATATCACTGAGGATATTTCAATAACAGATGAGATATGCTATATTTTTTAATGGTGAAGTTTAGCACTGTAAAAGTAGAAATTATCATTGATTAAGTTATATACTGAGCATAACTGTAATCAAAAATCCAAATATTAGGGAGCATGGTAAGATGATTCTAATATTCTACCAAGCAATAAAAATGCAAGAGCAGCAAGGAAAATTGTGCAGGGATATAAAATGACATTAAAATGTGTCAATGGGGCGCCTGGGTGGCGCAGTCGGTTAAGCGTCCGACTTCAGCCAGGTCACCATCTCGCGGTCCGTGAGTTCGAGCCCCGCGTCAGGCTCTGGGCTGATGGCTCGGAGCCTGGAGACTGTTTCCGATTCTGTGTCTCCCTCTCTCTCTGCCCCTCCCCCGTTCATGCTCTGTCTCTCTCTGTCCCAAAAATAAATAAACATTGAAAAAAAAAAAATTTAAAAAAAAATGTGTCAAAAAATAAAATAATCAAAATTAGTGTGGTAACATCTTTAAAGACAGAGAAAGCAATGAAACATCAACAAAAAGAGACTCCTAAAAATGAGAATTTAGTATATATTGCAGATGAGAATTTTTTTTTAAATGGATGAAATTTGGGTCATGTGGGTGGCTCAGTGGGTTAAGCATCTGACTTTGGCTCAGGTCATGATCCCACGGTTCATGGGTTCGAGCCCTGCATCAGTCTCTGTGCTGACAGCTCAGAGTCTGGAGTCTGCTTCAGATTCTGTGTCTCCCTTCTCTCTCTGCCCCTCCTACACTTGCACTCTGTCTCTCTCTCTTTCAAAAATAAATAGACATTAAAAAAAATTTTTTAAGGTGTGAAATGACTATATATAGTATGATTTTATAAGCATGTTGTTACCTGAGGAAGAAACTGCAAAGGTTTTACTCAATTGCATAAAAATGTGAAAAATGTAAAATCATCAAAACTCTATGACAAAAATGTCATACATACAATTAAAAGTAAAGAGAATTAAAAAAAAAAGTAAAGAGCATTATTATAAATCAATGAAAAAATGTATACTCCAAAGAAAAAAGGGACAGAAAACATGAATTTTTGTAGCAGTCAAGAATCTTTCAGTATTGATAAAAAAAAAGAAAAAAAAGACAAACCAGCTTGACTATAAAAGGATATATCTGGGGTGCCTGGGTGGCTCAGCCCCTTAAGCGTCCAACTTCAGCTGGGGTCATGATCTCTCAGTTTGTGAGTTCGAGCCCTGTGTCAGGTTCTGTGCCGACAATTCAGAGCCTGAAGCTGCTTCAGATTCTGTGTCTCCCCTCTCTCTCTGCCCCTCCCCTTCTCACACTTTATCTCTCTCTCTCTCTCAAAAATATATAAACATTAATTAAAAAAAGGATGTATTCATTCACTGAGCTGGAAAACCGTGGCACACAGGCACCCCTTTTTAATTTTGATTCTGAGTATTTCACATTTTGATCACTGATATTTAGAGTTCATTTTGAAGAATGAGTATTTACCCCTGATTATATTTAGATTTTTTTCCAAAAACATGTTCTAAAAGAACCTTGATTTTCTTAGACTCAAAAATGCGCATGTCATTAGTTGATTACTCTCAATATGCTTTGAGAAAGTCCACATCATCAATATTTAAAAGATATATACTAAAATAAGTGTATTGTTAGTGGGTTTCTACATTCTGAAAAGGAGAGCATCTGGGTAATATAACATGTTCTTGTTTATAAATTTATGAGGTGATATCGAAAATATAATTCATGTTCTGGATCTTGGCCCATGAAATACTTTAACCACATATATTTTAATGAAACACATTTATTATGTAATGTAGTCCATATATATTATTTGGTTACCTGCATAGGAAGCCCAAATCACCAAATAGTTTTTCAGTGTATGAAAAGGTAAATATAAATTACATTAATAGCTGTTGTGGAAATAATAAAACTCATAAGCTCATCAAATTATGTAAATACTACTGTTACAGCTCATTTTGCATTAAAAAAAATGACAATTAAATACAAATGGCAGTGTAACCACAAGGTAATCAATTAAATGAGACAAATAAAAAACTGAAAAACTGGGGCGCCTGGGTGGGTCAGTCAGTTAGGTGTCATTCTTGGTTTCAGCTCAGTTCATGACCTCACGGTTGCTGGGATCGAGCCCCCCATCAGGCTCTAGACGGACAGTGCAAGGCCTGCTTGGGATTCTCTCCTTCTCTCTCTGCCCCTACCCTGTTCATGCTCTCTCTGTCTCTCAAAATAAATATACATTTAAAAAATAAAGTAAAATAAATTACAAATCTGAGATCCACAATTTTCTTTAAGTTGTCTGTCAAGTATTTCCTTCTATTCATCTTTCTATGAAAATGAATGACTAAGAATCCTGTGACATAAATTTTTCCTGAACCAGAAAAAAATTTCCTTTCATTTCTAGGAGTTTGAGGCATTTTCACATCAATTTTAGGCTAAAGTGAAATAAACCACTAAAAAAAAAAATCAATTTCTCTAGCCTTTGTTTTGGAGATCAGGTTATCATTAACCTGGAACAAAAAGTAGTTTTGAGATTTTTTTTTCTCTTCTGCACAATTACTGAAATGACAGTCTTTAGACTGAGGTGTGATTGTAGGGCATACTATTACTTTTTGAACAGCCAGGAGGAAATAGTTAGGTTGAGTTATTTTTCTAGACATGACTTCTAAGTAGCAGTCTGGTTGATCTGGTTAATGACCCAGACATTACCGTGAATGTTTCCAAACACTACCACCCATGCAGAGCAAATATGCTGCTCCAAATATTGCTCTCCATGTTTGAAAGCCCACATTCCATTCATTGTTCATTATACCCTTACACAGTGATGTCATTATTTCATTGCCAACTGAAACCATTTCCTTATTAGCCAAATAGTTTCTTTCTCAACAAACAAGCAACAACAACAAAAGAATGGAAGAAACGATTAAAACTAGCATATAATCTAGTTTTGAATGAGACACTGGGGTGATATCTAACTTCAGACTTTCAATTCAAGTCTAGAAAATAGTTTGATAAATACAAAATATTTTTGCTTTATGCAAAAATTTATAGTCACTAATGAAGGTACAATAAGTCATCTAGTATTTGTAGCATTTGTCAAACGCTTATAATTCCCTGGTATTTTGTTAAGCATTTTATTAAAAAATGTGTCATTACATAAGTATAACACACACAACATAATCTCTGAATTTAGGTACTAACGTGAAACTGGCTTCCCAGCCAACTGAATCTTAGCAAAGTTAACAAATCTCCCATTTCAAAGTTAGTACATGGTTGGGTTAAGATTTATACTTGGGTCTGCCTGTCTCCAGAGCCACCATTTTTACCCACTACATTATACTTCTCTTTGATAATAACAATATTCTGTGTTCCTCATATATCCAGTGCTATGGAAGAATAGGGGAATCCTTAATATTTTCTGAAGCAAGGTCAAATTATATATTTAAAAAAGAAAATACTCTTCGTTGTGTCATTCATACACCAATTGTTTCATAACAGCAGTGACATTGAAATAGAATCTTAGAAATTGAACGTATGGGAAACAAGTCAGAGTATTTCAAATAAACGTGTATCATGCAGAAAGATGCAGGACTGTTTGGTGAAGAGCAGTCACTGAAGGTAGAAAATTAATTGTGTTTTGCAGTGAGCCATTGCTGCTCATGGTTTTTGCTTGCTTTGACTTTAAGAACTTCAGCAATTAATGGGGTAGAAGTATTCACCAAATTTCTTCAATGCAATTAGATAACGATAGAATAAGTGTGCCTAAATGACAAACACGTTTATTGAGGAAAGAGACATCATGAACTCTTCCTGTTAGAACAAGGTGGAAATTTGTAGATGTGAACACACTGGAATTTTTCCACTCAGGAAAGAGGGAAAAGGTCATTCCAAGTAGTGGAAACATGAGCAAAGGTTTAATGGTTTGGAGTAACATTTTGAATTGTGAGAATACTTGAAATGTTTGTTGTGTGTTTAGACTATCCTGGGAAGCACAGGATGATGAGAGATAAGGGTTGTCAGGTAGAGAGAATTTTAAGCTAAGGAGCCTGGAAATAACATCAAATTTTTGTCTTGGGAAGTGTGGCAATGTGGAATTGTGAAGTAGAAGAGTTGTGGGGCAGAGATACAAATTAACGGATGGTTAATACAGCCTACAGATTTGAGACAGTGAATCCTAGCATTAAGGAAGTGGGATTGGAAATAAGAGATGCAAAGCTGAGCTGGGAAACATGGACAGGAGTGGGTCATAGGGAGCAGTAGGCACAATCTAGGATGAGGCAAAGGACCAGGTACACAGGAACAGAGTAATCATCTAAGGTCCACTTGAGAGGACATGCCCGTAGCTGGCACTAGGGAGTCTAATCAGGGCTGTGGTAGCACGAGTGAGCACTCTGTCGCCCTCATGCCAGAGCCCCCACCATTGCTCTTCCCTCAGGTGTTGAGAGAGTGCGTCTCATCACCTGTACCCGGCATGTTACCTGGAGACTATTCAGCATACATGGCTCCAGTTACATTTCCCAGTATTTTGCTCAGTCCTCCTAAACTCACCCTCATTTAGACAATCCTTCTCTAATTTCCTGACAGTCATAAGCCCCAGAGAATCAGAAAGCGGATCTTGGAACCCCAAGTATATGAAAAGAAAAGCCTATCTTCAACCTCCCCACTCAAGTATTTCTGAATAAGTCAGTTTGTTATTTCTTCAGAGCCAAGGAGATATAAAAGCATTCACTCTTGTATTGAACTCAAAGAGAAATGGATTGGTAAAAAGGGAGGAAGGTGTAATAACTCTTCCTACCTTGTATAGTTTTGATAAAAATTAAATGATATATATATGAAAACAGAGATACTTTAAGTTCCAGAATGGTAGTTGGTTTATGAATTATGCCGCATTATAGCATGACTTTCTGGGAGCCTTTAGCATAGTGCCTTATATTGTAGATTCACAGTTTGTATTTGTTGACTAAGGAAACCCTTACAAGCTTTTAGTGGCAAAATATCTTAGAAGGTAAATAAATTAGGAGAAATGTGAAGGAGAATTTTGACTTCAGCTGTCACTATGAATACTAAGTCATATTATAAAATGTTCAAGGCAAGTCTCTTTGACATTGCCAAGGAAATAAATACAGCATTAGCATAAAATAATTTCTTGTTTATGTAGAATGACACCTCATTATAAAATCCAGTTCTAAGTTAGAAAGTGACCTTGTTTTGCCCTGAATGAGACATTGGATCAGATGGACTTGACAGATATATTTAGAACTCTGCATCCCAAAGCAACAGAATATACTTTCTTCTCGAGTGCACATGGAACATTCTCCAAGATAGATCATATACTGGGTCACAAAACAGCCCTTCATAAGTTTACAAGAATTGAAATCATACCATGCATACTTTCAGACCACAATGCTATGAAGCTTGAAATCAACCACAGAAAAAAGTCTGGAAAACCTCCAAAAGCATGGAGGTTAAAGAACACCCTACTAACGAATGAGTGGGTCAACCAGGCAATTAGAGAAGAAATTAAAAAATATATGGAAACAAACGAAAATGAAAATACAACAATCCAAATGCTTTGGGACGCAGCGAAGGCAGTCCTGAGAGGAAAATACATTGCAATCCAGGCCTATCTCAAGAAACAAGAAAAATCCCAAATACAAAATCTAACAGCACACCTAAAGGAACTAGAAGCAGAACAGCAAAGGCAGCCTAAACCCAGCAGAAGAAGAGAAATAATAAAGATCAGAGCAGAAATAAACAATATAGAATCTAAAAAAACTGTAGAGCAGATCAACGAAACCAAGGTTTTTTGAAAAAATAAACAAAATTGACAAACCTCTAGCCAGGCTTCTCAAAAAGAAAAGGGAGATGACCCAAATAGATAAAATCATGAATGAAAATGGAATGATTACAACCAATCCCTCAGAGATACAAACAATTATCAGGGAATACTATGAAAAATTATATGCCAACAAATTGGACAACCTGGAAGAAATGGACAAATTCCTGAACACCCACACTCTTCCAAAACTCAATCAGGAGGAAATAGAAAGCTTGAACAGACCCATCACCAGCGAAGAAATTGAATCGGTTATCAAAAATCTCCCAACAAATAAGAGTCCAGGACCAGATGGCTTCCCAGGGGAGTTCTACCAGACGTTTAAAGCAGAGATAATACCTATCCTTCTCAAGCTATTCCAAGAAATAGAAAGGGAAGGAAAACTTCCAGACTCATTCTATGAAGCCAGTATTACTTTGATTCCTAAACCAGACAGAGACCCAGTAAAAAAAGAGAACTACAGGCCAATATCCCTGATGAATATGGATGCAAAAATTCTCAATAAGATACTAGCAAATCGAATTCAACGGCATATAAAAAGAATTATTCACCATGATCAAGTGGGATTCATTCCTGGGATGCAGGGCTGGTTCAACATTCGCAAATCAATCAACGTGATACATCACATTAACAAAAAAAAGAGAAAAACCATATGATCCTGTCAATCGATGCAGAAAAGGCCTTTGACAAAATCCAGCACCCTTTCTTAATAAAAACCCTTGAGAAAGTCGGGATAGAAGGAACATACTTAAAGATCATAAAAGCCATTTATGAAAAGCCCACAGCTAACATCATCCTCAACGGGGAAAAACTGAGAGCTTTTTCCCTGAGATCAGGAACACGACAGGGATGCCCACTCTCACCGCTGTTGTTTAACATAGTGCTGGAAGTTCTAGCATCAGCAATCAGACAACAAAAGGAAATCAAAGGCATCCAAATTGGCAAAGATGAAGTCAAGCTTTCGCTTTTTGCAGATGACATGATATTATACGTGGAAAATCCGATAGACTCCACCAAAAGTCTGCTAGAACTGATACATGAATTCAGCAAAGTTGCAGGATACAAAATCAATGTACAGAAATCAGTTGCATTCTTATACACTAACAATGAAGCAACAGAAAGACAAATAAAGAAACTGATCCCATTCACAATTGCACCAAGAAGCATAAAATACCTAGGAATAAATCTAACCACAGATGTAAAGGATCTGTATGCTGAAAACTATAGAAAGCTTATGAAGGTAATTGAAGAAGATTTAAAGAAATGGAAAGACATTCCCTGCTCATGGATTGGAAGAATAAATATTGTCAAAATGTCAATACTACCCAAAGCTATCTACACATTCAATGCAATCCCAATCAAAATTGCACCAGCATTCTTCTCGAAACTAGAACAAGCAATCCTAAAATTCATATGGAACCACAAAAGGCCCCGAATAGCCAAAGTAATTTTGAAGAAGAAGACCAAAGCAGGAGGCATCACAATCCCAGACTTTAGCCTCTACTACAAAGCTGTCATCATCAAGACAGCATGCTATTGGCACAAAAACAGACACATAGACCAATGGAATAGAATAGAAACCCCAGAACTAGACCCACAAACGTATGGCCAACTCATCTTTGACAAAGCAGGAAAGAACATCCAATGGAAAAAAGACAGTCTCTTTAACAAATGGTGCTGGGAGAACTGGACAGCAACATGCAGAAGGTTGAAACTAGACCACTTTCTCACACCATTCACAAAAATAAACTCAAAATGGATAAAGGACCTGAATGTGAGACAGGAAACCATCAAAACCTTAGAGGAGAAAGCAGGAAAAGACCTCTCTGACCTCAGCCGTAGCAATCTCTTACTCGACACATCCCCAAAGGCAAGGGAATTAAAAGCAAAAATGAACTATTGGGACCTTATGAAGATAAAAAGCTTCTGCGCAGCAAAGGAAACAACCAACAAAACTAAAAGGCAACCAACGGAATGGGAAAAGATATTTGCAAATGACATACCGGACAAAGGGCTAGTATCCAAAATCTATAAAGAGCTCACCAAACTCCACACCCGAAAAGCAAATAACCCAGTGAAGAAATGGGCAGAAAACATGAATAGACACTTCTCTAAAGAAGACATCCGGATGGCCAACAGGCACATGAAAAGATGTTCAGCGTCACTCCTTATCAGGGAAATACAAATCAAAACCACACTCAGGTATCACCTCACGCCAGTCAGAGTGGCCAAAATGAACAAATCAGGAGACTATAGATGCTGGAGAGGATGTGGAGAAACGGGAACCCTCTTGCACTGTTGGTGGGAATGCAAATTGGTGCAGCCGCTCTGGAAAGCAGTGTGGAGGTTCCTCAGAAAATTAAAAATAGACCTACCCTATGACCCAGCAATAGCACTGCTAGGAATTTATCCAAGGGACACAGGAGTACTGATGCATAGGGGCACTTGTACCCCAATGTTCATAGCAGCACTCTCAACAATAGCCAAATTATGGAAAGAGCCTAAATGTCCATCAACTGATGAATGGATAAAGAAATTGTGGTTTATATACACAATGGAATACTACGTGGCAATGAGAAAAAATGAAATATGGCCTTTTGTAGCAACGTGGATGGAACTGGAGAGTGTGATGCTAAGTGAAATAAGCCATACAGAGAAAGACAGATACCATATGGTTTCACTCTTAAGTGGATCCTGAGAAACTTAACAGGAACCCGTGGGGGAGGGGAAGAAAAAAAAAAAAAAAAAAGAGGTTAGAGTGGGAGAGAGCCAAAGCATAAGAGACTGTTGAGAACTGAGAACAAGCTAAGGGTTGATGGGGGGTGGGAGGGAGGAGAGAGTGGGTGATGGGTATTGAGGAGGGCACCTTTTGGGATGAGCACTGGGTGTTATATGGAAACCAATTTGACAATAAATTTCATATATAAATAAAAAAAAAAAAAAAGAAAGTGACCTTGTTTTAAGTTTCTTTCCTAATAGGGTCTAAGAGGCGTCACTTGCTGGCAAAGCAGGAATTTATAAATGAGTTTATCTCCTTTAAATGGATTAATGACAAGGAGACAGAAATTAATTTTTATAGTTTAATTCAAAACATTTAAAAAATTAATCAGAAGTCAGTTTTCAATTTTCAGCAATTGTAAGACAGAAATTGACATGGACTTATAACTTCAAACCCAGTGTCTTCTATGAAATTAGGGATGTGGTTTTATTTTGAATGCAGATTGGACCACCAATAGTTTAACAATTAGTCTACATTAAAAACACATTTTAGTTGCATCTGGGAGGAGAAGATGATATAACTATTTTTCTCTCTCATAGTGAGGACCTCTCAGACTGTAATAAACATATCTAAAAAAACTACCATGAATGAAGTATAAGAACATAATAAAATATCGTACAGAAGCCTTATGCTAAATACGTTTTTAGGTGTAAAAGGCAACAATAATGAACAAAGAGATAATAAAAATATAAGATAGGAAAATATATGATAAAAGGAATTTCTAAGTACGTCCTTCAACCAAAATCTATTTGTGTCAATTAACTGGCTACACAGATTGGCCTATATGAGTGACATTTCTATTGGCACTTTTTTACTTAGTATATTTATTATGCAAGATGGGGTCAATATGTGCTATAAACCATGCCCGAAAATGGCAATATAAAGATAAATTAGACTTTTTCAAAGGGAGTACCTATAAAGATAGGCATAAGGAAATATTTATAACAAAATAACAGAAATATGTAATATCTGCTATGAGAGAATGGAGAAAAAAGTAAGCAAGCACATCTCCTTGTCACCTTACTCCCACCCCGTCCCTGAAGAGGACTGGAAAACCACACACAAGAAGGCTTGGGAAATGAACAGGAAATTTACAAGCAGAGAAATAAGAATAAGGAGTGATTCAAAGACACTAGAAAAATATTAAGGACAATAAAAGGCAGCTTGAATCTTTGCATTCTATATTAATAATCTCAAGATGACACCACGGTCAGTGAACATTTGTGGAATATTTATAGACGAGCAACAAGATCACACCTGTGACGTTACTCTGATCTGTGTGGAGAAAGCTTTAGAATAAAGAGAGAGTGTAGACTGAATGGAAATAGTGGCAGGGGAGGAAATCGACCAGTTATCTATTTCATAGAATACTGTTGTCCTAACACACACCTTCAATGATGTTTTCCCCCTGTGGCCCTTCCTCGTAGTGGGGATCTGGAGATAGAGGATGCTTCCATATTGTGCTACCACTATCTTGAATGCACAATCTTGGATCACAGCCAAAAGGTAAGAGAGAGCGCTACCTAATATTCCCAGAAGAGACCTTAACAGCCAGGTGGAAGTGGTTTTCATCATTTTCTCCCACTTTCCATTAGATAGAACTGTTCATGTGATCCCAAGTTAACTGCAAAGGCTTTCAAATATAATCTTCCTGCGTGCCAAGGAAAAGGAAACAGGTTTGATGAATATCTAACCATTTTCTAATACAGTCTACCCTTTGATCATTAAATATCATTTTGACTTACCCTTTATTACATATAATATACTCATTTCCTCCCCAAAGAGGAAAAATCGAAGTTCTTTGCAGAGACTGCATCAAGTTCAATGTGCTATACATTTTGGTAAGGTGCAGTCCTCTCTGGCAGTTGAGCTATGATTTCTTTTATAATAGCAACCTATCAACTAAATGAATAAGATCTTTAACTACCTCCCCCCACCAACCCCCTGAAGACTATGCCCAATGATAGAACATAGAAAGAATAAAATTTCCCATTCAAAACTGGAAAGAAAAGAAGACATACAGTGGACACTGTCTCATTACAATTCTGAAATCTCACTGGGAAGACTTTTGAAGGTCCATTACCTTGATCATGGGGTTGGAGAGAGGATGTTACCTTGATTACACACTAATTCATCCCCCTAGAAGGAAATGTGTTTTGTTTTGTTTTTCTCTTTTCTCTATGGCTCTTGATTTACTCATCTGGATACTCCTTTTAGTACAACATTCTCCAGGACTACATCTGAAGTGAGTGTTAGAGAGAATACCTTCACTGGGGCTGTAATGCCTCCAAAGTCTCACCCATCCTGGTGGAAAATTGGGAGCTCAAGGGTTTACTACTACTATTCATTTTTGTTTGTTTGTTTTAAGTCTGAAACAGTCAAAGGCTTTCATTCAAATCTGTGATTTCTTTCAATAAAATTGTATTAAACCAATAGACCGCTGATTTGTTTTACTCCTGACTTGTACAGTTGTTCCCTTATCTGTGGGTGTGCGAGCCAGACTAACACCATCTTGGATATATCCTCCCTCCACGATGACCACTCTGTAACCTGAAGTCTTCTTGAATACAGTTCCCCACCCTCACACACACATTCTTTCTTTTTGTCTAATCACTCCCTTAAGTACATCGTTGGGACATAATGTCTTTGATCTGCTCTAGAGATATGACTATGGCACACGACTATTCTCAAATATTTCCTCCCAGGGCATCTACAAGCACTGTCTTCTCAGCCTCTAGTACTATAAAAGCAGGCCTTACCCATAGGAATATTTGTGGACAACTACTCATCCTGTGGCCACCCAAGATATGCTTCTGTCTGTGAGTCCCTTTAACAAACTATTTCCTGTCAGGCTGGACTTGACAGCCTTTTTGCTCTGTCTTACGGCTCCTTCAACCTCTGGAGGTCATTGTGCAGATACTTGCCTTTCACAGAACACTGCGGGGGGGATATATTTTAAGACCCCCAATGGATGCCTGAAACTGCAGATAGTGCCAAACCCTATATATACACTATGTTTTTTTTCTATACAAACGTACCTATGGTAAAGTTTAATGTATAAATTAGGCACAGTAAGAGGTTAACAATAATAATAGTAAAAAGAACAAGTATAACAATCTACTGTAAAAAAGTTATGTAAATGTGGTCTTTTTCATTGTCTCTCAAAATATCCTATTGTACTGTATTTACCCTTCTTGTGTTGGTAGGAGATGATAAAATGCCTGCAGGAAGAGACGTACTGAGGTGAATGATGCAGGCTTTGCGACACAGTATTAGGCTGCTACTGATCTTCTGACAATAGGTCGGAAGGAGGAACATCCACTTTTCGAATGAGGTTGACCCCAGGTAACTGAAATCTCAGAAAGCGCAACTGCAGCCAAGGGGGGCCTATTGTACCAGTAATCACAACACCAAATTTCTTTTCCAGCTGTAATTCTTAAATATCTTTATTTCACTGCTTTTTACCGACTTGTTTCTTTCTTAATAGTGACCACCTATCTAGGACAATGGGTGGGAAGATTATACATATACTTACGGATTTTAGCTTTGATTTATTCACCTAAGGCACCTTAGTAGATCTTTGCTGTTCAAACGTTTCAAAATACCGTCACCAACTGCTTGGAGTCTGTAAGCAATTAATTTTCTTTTTCAACTTTCCAAAGGCACAGAATTTCAGGACTCTATTCTCTTTGATTTTTGCTTGCAAAATGGCCAAATTATTCCCAAGTTCCTCTCTTGAAAACATACTAATTCTTTGATTTTTTTTCTCAGCTATATCCCCTACACTCTCTAGTTGAATAGACTCAGAGTGTGTCTTTCAAGTTATGACATGCATCAGTTTTACCAAATGTTTGCCTCTTCACAATATGGATCATCATTTTTCTAAATTTTTTTTTTCATTTTAAAAAACTGTTTTAATGTTTATTCATTTTTGAGAGAGAGAAAGAGAGAGAGACAGAGCACGAGTGGGGGAGGGGCAGAGAAAGAGAGACACAGAACACGAAGCAGGCTCCAGGCTCTGAGCTGTCAGCCCAGAGCCTGCCGCGGAGCTCAAACTAACAAACCATGAGATCATGACCTGAGCTAAAGTTGGAGGGTCAACCAACAGAGCCACCCAGGCACCCCTTTTCTAAATTTCAATGTCAGTTTTCTTGCTGTCCATCCCCTGATCTCCACACCTAAACCACATATTTTAGGTCTTTATTATGGAGTTGTGTTCACATAATACCAATTTATGAATTAGGGTACAGTAAGGTATGCTCTGGTTAAAATTAAAGCACGAAATCTTAGTAGCTTAGTAACAACAAAGGTTTTATTTCTTCCTTTTGTCACAGTTTAATGTTCATTGGGATTGATTCTCTTTGGCAGTTTACCTTCAAGCAAGTACCCAGGGATTCAGTCTCTTTTCATCTTGTGACGCAGATAATTTAAATTCATGATCCCTAAAGAACATCCAAAAGAGGTCCTGGAAATAGCTCAGTACATATATTATTTCCACCCACTACCATTGGCCAGAAGTAATAGACCTGGACTCAACCCAGACACAAGAATATGAAGTCATACTGTGTTTTCAGGAAGAATAACTTGACGAGCATCTAGACAGTATGTGCAACATATCTCCTACTGTTATTTTTTCAAAAATTATAGAAAGGACCAAAGTATGTAGTCTGGAAAATACTTATTAAAAATAATTTAAAAGACAAGATATCTTTCCCCCTAACACATCGTCATTAAAATAATGTCATTCTGTTCCAATTTCCTTAAAATGAAACTTCTTTCTTATTTTTCCCAGTGACATCAATTGTCATTTCTTTCTACTTTTCTCTTTCAGAATATTACTTGGCCTTATTGTTTAATTCATTCACTTTCATTTGGCAAAAGAGGATTCCACTTTTCTCCCATCTGTAAAACTTCACAGTTTACCAGTGGGAAGCTTTCTAAGGAGAAAACACACTTGTCTAACAGTTGATTCGTTAACCTCCTTGGTCTTTTTTCTTCATAACAGGGAACACATGATTTTATGATAGTAGTAATCGCTGGTCCTATCTGCCAAAACCAAAGAAATGCTGGGCCATATTCAGGCCCCAGGATTTTGTGGAATATGAGGGGACTACCCTTTGGGGATGGTTGTTGGGTTTATCTCATCCACACTAAACTTTGATAACTGGGAAATGCCAGGGGGAGGAGTTGCCAAATCAATCATAATTAAGATTTTGAGACCTGAATTCCTGCCATTCCATAAAATAACAACAGTGACTGTAAAGAGTGTAATTTTTCAAAATTACAAGTCTATAAATAACTTTTAGTGCAAGGCCTTAGCGATGTTCACAGAAATGGTGGCATCATGGGGCACCTGGGTGGCTCAGTCAATTAAGCATCTGACTTCGGCTCAGGTCACGATCTCGGGGTTGGTGAGTTCGAGCCCCGTGTCAGGCTCTGTGCTGACAGCTCAGAGCCTGGAGCCTGCTTCGGACTCTGTCTCCCTCTCTCTCTGCCCCTCCACCACTTATGGTCTGTCTCTCTCAAAAATAAATGAAGGTTAAAAAATTTAAGAAAAAAAAAAGAAATGGCGCATCATTCTGGCTTTAAATCTGCTCAGCTTTTCTGGTTTCTACTGTATATCCTAACCACCTTTCAAAGTTCTAGAATTGGCTCCTGGAATCAAGTCCCATGCATTTTTGCATTCTGAAGTTCTCAATTTTCTGGTAATGATTACACCAGCAGTCCCAAATCCTGCTCACTGGCAAGATGGTAGATACCCCAGGACCAGGTCTCCACCGGTGACGAAGGGCAGAGAATCTGAATTTAGGCCAATGGTGGTTGTACTGAGCTCTTCTCTCGGCCCCAAATTACTCTGATTTTATAAAGAAGTGAATTTCTGGAGATTCGTTTAAAAAATAATTTAGTTCGATTTTACAAGGGCATTTTTAGATGCCTTCAGTCTAATAGACTCACAGTTTTGAAGTGCTTTGGTATAATCTGTTCTGAAACATTACATTTTCACCTTAGCGACTTCAATTTATATGTTATCAATGCAATTTCTCTTTGGCTTTCTATTGTTGTTCCAAGAGTCATGATGACTTCTTACTATTTGTTAATGGCATTTACATTTTTCCAACATTTTCTCCCCCCAACAGTTTGGAAATCATAGAAGTGTACTTTCATCTGAGGTCTAAAATTATGATTTTAATCTTAGGACCCCTAAAACCCAGAAAATGGTTCCCAAAATATAACAGTTACAAACCAAAAAAGCACTGAGATTGAATTTTTAATTTGACAAAGAAACATTCTAACAAATAATTTCATGTTTTTTAAAATTTATTTATTTATCTTGAGAGAGAGCACGCGTGTGTGTCCACGCACATGTGTGAATGGGGGAGGGGCAGAGAGAAGGAGAGAGAGAATCCCAAGCATGTTCAGCACTGTCATTGTGGAGCCCAACATGGGGCTCTAACTCATGAAACACGAGATCATGACCTGAACCAAAATCAAGAGTCAGACACTTACCGACTAAGCCATCCAGGCGCCCCTAAATAATTTCAAATAATACAATTCTTTACCAATTTTAAAAATAAATAAAGGAATAAAGGAAAAGGCCATACTAACCTGGGTCTAACAGAACACACTGATATTTTGGATGCATGATTAGATGTCCATCAAAGATGAAAAGTCTTAGGGTTTTTATTTTTGTATTTCAAAGTAGCTATTTTTTTTAATGTTTCTACTTCTAACTTTTATAACTCAACTCGTGACATATTTCATTACATCATTTTATAGTGTAAGTAACTGAGAAGTGTATTCTGAGACTATGAAAACTTTTAAACCAAGTTTTATTGTAATAGAGATCATAATTTACTTAATGCTCTACAATTTCTCAGAATGATCTGTATTCTTTTATACCAGCCAAGTGAAGAGTAATTTTGCAAATTCAATTGCATGTATCAATGTGTCTGCTAAGAATGGATTGAAAAGGATAGTAAGAAATCCCTTCCCTTTTTAATACCTACTTTGCCAGATTAAAAACAATAGTGCTGGAATAGCACCTTAGTTACATACTTGAGAAGCTTTGGCGTCCATGAATTGAATGACTGATATCAACAGCACTGGGGTAAACAAGACCTTCTTCCGTAGAAATGAACTTAACACTGGCTTCTTTTTATTACTATTAAATCAAAAGATTTAATCAAGTGAATTTATTCACTTTGAATAAAGTGGTTTTTAATGGTCACATCTGCTGCATATTTAGAAGAATACTGATGTCGAAAGTAGCATATTTCATAGAGAAATGCCTTTCACTGGGCAAGTGGAGGCATGGCCCGAAAGTCAATGTTAATATTATTCTTTCAAGTGTTTTTAACGTATATAAACATTACCTTTTATTGACTCATTTAAGACTCTTAGTGGAAATCTTACAGTTCATGCTACAATAACTGATCTTTAGGGATTCAAGTGGGCAATTTCTCAACTAAATAAAGGGATTGCTTTCCTAATCTGCTCTTGTAATATTTAGCTAACTTGTTCAAAACCAAGCACAGGGAGACATTATTTCTTGTTTCCTTTTTCTTAGGAGTCATATGGGACCATCGATGAGCTCCTGAGCAGCACCATTATAAACTGGATTTTAGAAATGCATTATGTTAGAAGTTTTGTGCACATCTCGGAAATGTGAAGCAGAGAAATGCTTTCTTAATATTCCAGTTGGCAGAGCAAATTTTTCAAGACTGTGAGAAGGAACATATTTCCCCCATTATTTTAAGTTTATAATTAAAAAAAGCTAGGCTTCCTCTGTTCAACCAAGGAAGCATAAAATACTCATTTTGAGAACAAAACTATTACAGATATTCTTGATGTGTATCTAAGAGACACATTCTTGAGATTTCAGGTATCAGTACTGAATATGAATATTTCTAACAAATATCTGGAAATATATCATCACTGTCACTGAAGATCCAGTATCAAATGAGACATGTGAGTTGGGTGAGAGGTTACAAAGTTTTGGATTGCACAGCTACAGTATAACCCAATGCAGGGCTTCATGAACACTTTCTAACGCCTGTTAAAAGGCACATACAATAAAATAAAGTTTCCTCTGGTAAACTCCACACAGATGGTGACTGAGATGAAACAATAACATAGTAAGGGCACATGTTTATAAACAACTGGATTCCTGAGACAGGGATATTTCACTCAGGGTAACTCTGGCAAATCTGTAAGGTGACTATGAGTGTATTATCTCTCAGTAGTACAGGCTCAGGAAACCTACCTCTCATGGAGTTTTTTCTGGAAGTCTCTACACAGTCACTTAAGTGGAGATCCTAGAAATAATTCAATGGGGAAAAAAGTCCATGGACTGGACAATTTTCTTAAAGTGATTTTTTTTTGGTAAATAATCAGGATATATTACAGTTATGCAAGGTGTTCAAAACATGTGGACAGAGCAAAGATTTTATGATAATATACAGATTGACAAATATTAAATGAATGCACTTTAATCCCCATGCAAAACCTGCTCTTGCAAATCTTCACCCTTTTTCCAACTCTGATGTTTGCCTCCCCAGGGCAAGGGCTGATGGGCACTTGACCTTTCTGATTTACAAAAAGCCTTTAAGCCAGACTTCTGTCTTCAGAGAGGATTTTCTAAATCCTTTTCTTTTTTTTTAGCATTTCAAGAACCAAGCCTAAGGGCTCAGCTGAAAACATTCTTCCATATTATAGAAAAGAAACAATGGAGTCTAAGGCTTTCTGTTCTAGGTTAGAAAATGGTCACGGGGATTGGGAAGAAAACAGAACATAGAGAGAGATAGGGCCTTCCATATACAGTGTTCAGAGCTCAATATTCAGAGACTCAATGTCCACACCTATGCAGACAAATTTTCTTCTCTGGGGTTTCATGAGCATGTACTATAAGGCCCAATATTAAGCCTCACTATTATGTGTGCCTTGATTTATGGGAAAATGGAGAGGGACTTGAATGGCCTAACGGCATCTTCCCCTCACCACTCTGCTCCTGTGGATAAAGTCCCGCAGCCAAACATTGGTTCATCACAAGGACCTGGTGCATGTCCTACTTATTATCTCTGACTATTGGGCTTCAGTTTCCAAATCAGCTCCTGGCATTATTCAAACAAGCCAATCCTGGAATATGCAGAGTACTTCAGTCTCCTGATAAGCAAAGCCTGCTTCCCAGAGGTTCCCGTGCAGACCGCATGTGGCCCTGTGTGATAGGTGGTATTCTCTTTTCCCAAACTATGAGGATATGGGATTAATAAACTATTGTCAATTTCATCTGCCCAGAATTCAGCCACCGCCATAACCCTAGGAAGAGAATCCCTCCTTCCTCAACAGGATAAAGAGCTGGCAATTAAAACAGGGAGGCTTATTATTCCTATACCAGGCTCTCCCAATGCTTCCAAAACTATTTGTTATACATGCATATCTGATCATATTTCTCCCCAGCTTAAAACACTGGGATGGTTGCTTGCTGACTGATTCCTTTCAGATGGGTTCTTAGCAAAGCTTACAATGTCTTCCATTTCCTGCTTCCATCTCTCTCTTTACTTATTTCACGATATCATTTTGCTTCCTCTCTTTCCTTCAGCCACTCTGAGTTGTTTGTTTAATTTGTTGAGCAGACTATTTATCTCCCCTTCCAAGCCTTTGGCTACAACCTTCCCTCTGCTTCCCCAACATGAGTAAATTAAAATGTACTTCTCATTCAGAAATCAGATTAATTATTAATGGCTTAGGAAAGTCTTACTCTGATCAAACTG
The DNA here is from genome assembly GCF_028749965.1 of Puma concolor. Classification (NCBI taxonomy): domain Eukaryota; kingdom Metazoa; phylum Chordata; class Mammalia; order Carnivora; family Felidae; genus Puma; species Puma concolor. Next base: position 82,363,428 of record NC_141668.1, on the reverse strand, counting down.
CTCTGTTAAGTATTACTAAAACTTCTAAACATTCTTTGTAAGGCATTTATCACATTTGATGCTGTTTGTTTGAGGGACATTGTTCTCCTCTCCAGTCTCCAATTGTAAGAGCACAAAACCCAGGGCAGAGACTATGTCTGTCTTGTTCACTGTTACGTTGTCAATGTTTTGCCTACAGTAAGTTTTAATATTTAATATGCATTGAATGGTAACTGCAAGAATGTAAGATAAGCTCTAACTAGGAGGGAAATGAAATAACTCAGGATGTAAATTTAAGAGCTTAGGGAAATAACCATCAAGGACTATTTGATGACCAATGCAAAAAAACACTAGGAAGCTGGCATCACAGGATTCAGAGCCGGGGACAGACTGAAAAGTACTTCTCTACCCGTCTTGGCAAACCCAAATAGTTTTACCTAATACTTTTTCTGCAATCTCAATTTCTTTTGTCTTCTTGGTATTTTCATTGGGAACATACGTTTTGTAGGAGGAAAGGATGCCAGATACACCCGTTAACACGTCTCTGTGGTTTTCTTTACCTTCAAGCTCTCCCCTTTCCACTTTCCATTTGCTTCCCCCTCCAGCCATGTAAAGCCATACAGTTAAGTATCTCTGTAGCCTCTGTTTACGTAGTCACTCAGTCTTTATTGCAAACTTCCTCTTTTGGGGCGGGGGGAATGCCAATTATAGGTTATCATGTATAAGTTATTATTTGTTAACCACTTGAAATGCAATTGGCTAAAATATATGTATTCACACTGAAAAGCAGAGATTTAAAAACTTCAACCCCTCCTCCCCACTGCCTTTGGTGACTTTTTAATGTACTCTTTTATCAGTTTTAGAGTAGCATTGCTATATAAGATAACTAATAATATATCTTGGTTGTTTATCAAAATTTTGAGCATTATAATTTACATGTGTAGTTCTTTTGTTTTCACATACATTAAAAACCAACTCTTCATAAACATTGGGAGGGATAAATAGGGCAAGAACTTTATAGCAATATTTTCAGAATCCAGGCTATATAACTTTCCAAACTGCACATGTTAGTGAAAAGATGTTTGTATTTCTAATTTTGATATAGAGGAAAAACCCTGAAAGTGCAATACAAACCCACACATACACAAACACACCACAACATAAAACACACAAAAACACCAAGGCTCTCCTGCTTATTAAATAGATACTAATTCTCTATCTTATACCAAATTCCCAAATTGAGATCAATATTATATATCCAAATCTTGCTAAAGAATCTTATGCTTAATGGAAATCTGGCGTGATACTCATATTTTTGCATATATTATGAGGGAATTTAACTGATATCATCTGTTTTTTCATCAAGAACTGCCAAAATTATCTTTTTTCTTTGAGTAAAGTGAAAAACGATTAGAACTCTCATGCTATAACCACGCAAGACTCTTTTTTTTGTGCATGTTGTGTTTATCCCTTAGTATTCATAAGTTTCTACAAACTGTGTCCCTCATGCATAAATGCTTTTTGAAAGGAAGGGGCATTTTTAAAATCCGTAGAGTATCTACATGCATTCCATGCTGAACAATCATTGTTAGTATAGCATGTGTGTGTGTGTGTGTGTGTGTGTGTGTGTGTGTGTGTGTGTGTGTGCGTGTGTTTTAAAGCACAAGAACACTTAAAAAAGTGTTAGCTTTTAAGATAATTACTGTATGTGGAGCCATTTCCATCTAGGGTTGAAAGTGTGAAACAATCACCATTGTCTTTTTAACTTGTTAATAACACATTATTCAGAAAATAAAGAACACAATGTATCATACATACCACAATAATAGATCCAAGTTCCAATTCTTCTTTATAGCCTTTTAAAGACCTTGCCAAACCTTTTTATCAGTTGAAATGACAACAAGACATTGTATTTTTAAATTGTTTGAAAAAAAGAATGAGAACAAAATGGAAGTAAAGAGGGAAAAGGAACACATTCAACTGAGGAGTCAAAATTTTTTTTTTCTTTTTGGACACAAAGGTCTTTTAATTGGGAACTTTGCATATAAAGACTTTTTTTTTTTTAATCATAAGTGTACTCTTTGATCTCCATCCCATTTCCCCCATCCTCCCACCCACCTCCCCTCTGTTAACTATCAGTTTGTCCTCTGTAGTTAAGAGTCTGTTTCTTGGTTTGTCCCTCTCACTCTGTTTCTTGAAGTCCACATATGAGTGAGATAATATGGTACCTGTCTTTCTCTGGCTGAGTTATTTTGCTTAGCATTACACAGTGTTGCAAATGGCAAGATTTCATTCTTTTTTATGGCTGAATAATATTCCATTATATATAAACACACACACATAGTAAAATCTTAAATTGTGAGTAACTTGTTCTGCGAGTGTTCCACAAGATGAGCAAATATTTCTAATAAATTTTAACCTGATAAATGAACAATGCCTTGTAATATGAGTAGTACATGATGCAGAATGTCACATGATCACAACTGAGCCAATGGTTCTCTCTCTCTCTCTCTCTCTCTTTTGCATGATTGTGGGTGATCATCAATGCAATGGCACATTTCTGTGAAGTCCCCAAAAGGGGGCAAAAGCAAGTGTCATTGGATAGGTTCCTCATTAAAGTTGCATGAAAAGAAAAAGATTCCATTGAACCAATAGATAGCAGTGATTCTGTTAGTGATAGTGAAGGTCGTCCTATACAATAGCCCTCTCTAATCTCCCACACATCAGCCATGAAGGTTTTCTAAGGTAAGTGCAGGTTAATTTATTTTTCTTTATATTTTGTATTTTCTTTATTATTTTATATTATATTACAGTATTGTAATCATTTGTCTATGAATGTTTTGGGGTTGTGGAACAAATCATCTGAGTTTCCATTATTTCTTATGGGGAAGTTTGCTTTGATAAACAAATGCTTTGGAATACTAGCACTAGCATGTTTCCAGAACGAATTATGCTCACAAACCAAGGTTTTATTGCATATATTATATATGGCTGTGTGTATATAACACCACATCTTCTTTATCCATTCATCTATCTATGGACATTTGGCCTGCAAAAAACTCATTAATGAAAGAGGAGAAATAACAACCAATACCACAGAAATACAAATAATTATACAGAATATTATGAAAACCTATATGCCAACAAATTGAACATCTCAGAAGAAATGGATAGATTCCTAGAAACATATAACCTATGAAAAATAAAGCAGGAAGAAACAGAAAATTTGAACCAGGAATGAAATTGAATCAGTAATCAAAAAATTGCCAAGAAACAAAAGTCCAGGACCAGACTGCTTCACAGGTGAATTTTACTGAACGTTTAAACAAAAGCTAATACCCATTCCTCTCAAGCTATTCCAAAAAAAATACAAGAAGAAAAACTTCCAAATTCATCCTATGAGGCTAATATCACCTGATACCCAAACCAGATAAGGACACCACACAAAGAAGAGAACTATAGTGCAATATCTCTCATGAATACAGGTTCAAAACTCCTCAAGAGAATATTAGCAAACTGAATCCAACGATATATTAAAAAAAAAAATCATACACCACAAACAAGTGGGATTTATTCCCAGGGTTGAAGGGTGGTTTAATATTCACAAAACAATAACTATGATAGATAACAAAAATAAGAAACAAGATGAGAACCATATGATCATTTCAATAGATGCAGAAAAGCATTTGAGAAAGTACAAAATGCATTCATGAAAAAAAGCCCTCTGAAAAGTAGGTCTAGAGGGAACATATCTCAACACAGTAGAGGCTTTCTATAAAAAAAACTCCCAGCCAATATCATACTCAATGGCAAAAAACAGAGAGCTTTTCCCCTAAGGTCAGGAACAAGGCAAGGATGTCCACTCTCACCACTTATATTCACATAGTACTAGAAGTCCTAGCCATAGCAATTAGATGATACAAAGAAACAAAAGGCATCCAAATTGGTAAGGAAGAAGTAAAACTTGCTATCTGCAGATGATACGATACTACATACAGAAAATCCTAAAGATTTCAGCAAAAAACTACTAGAACTGATAAATGAATTCACTAAAGTTGCAGGATACAAAAATCAATGTACAGAAATCTTTTGCATTCCTATATACTAATAATTAAGTAGCATAAAGTGAAATTAAGAAAACAATCCCATTTACAGTTGCATTAAAAACAATAAAATTTCTAGGAATAAACTTGAATAAAGAGGTGAAAGATCTGTATTCTGAAAAGCATAAAATACCAATGAAAGAAATTCAAGACAATGCAAAGAATGGAAAGGCATTCCATGTTTATGGCTTGAAAGAAAAAAATGTTCTTAAAAATGTCTCTACTACCCAAAGCAATCTACAGATTTAATGCAATCCCTATCAAAATAACAGCATTTTTCAAAGACCTAGAATAAATACTCCTAAAATTCATAGGGAACCACAAAAGACCTCAAATATCCAAAGTAATCTTGTAAAAGAAGAGCAAAACAAAAATAAAACAAAACTCACAATTCCAGAGTTCAAACTATATCACAAAGTAGTAGAAATTAAAACAGTATGGTACTGGTATAAAAACATCAATGGAGTAGAGTCGAAAAATCCAGAAATGAACTCACAGTTACATAATCAATTAATCTTTGACAAGGGAGGAATGAATATAAAATGGGAAAAAGACAGTCTCTTGAACAAATGGTGTTGGGAAAACTGGATAGCCACATGCAAAGGAATGACACCAGACACTTTATTTCACCATACACAAAAATAAGTTCAAAATGAATTAAAGACCTAAATGTGAGACCCGAAACCATAGATATCCTAGAAGAGAACACAGGTAGTAATCTCTCTGACATTGGCTGTAGCAACATTTTTCTAGATAGGTCTCCCGAGGCAAGGAAAATAAAAGCAAAAATAAGATATTGGGACTACCTCAAAATGAAAAACTTCTGCAGAGAGAAGGAAACAATCAACCAAACTAAAAGGCAACCTATGGAATGGGAGAATAAATTTGCAAATGACAGATCCAATAAAGAGTTAGTATTCAAAATATAGAGAGAATTAATAAAGCCAATATCCAAAAAGCAAATAATCCAATTAAAAATGGGTAGAAGACATGAACAGCCATTTTTCCAAAGAAGGCATTTAGATGGCCAACATCACTCATCACTAGGGAAATGCAAATCAGAACTACAATGAGACATCACTTCATACCTGTCAGAATGACTAAAATCAAATACACAAGAAACAACAGGGGTTGGTGAGGATGTGGAGATAAAGGAACCCTCTTGCACTTTGGGTGGGAATACAGCAAACTGGTACAGCCACTGTGGAAAAGAGCATGGAAGTTCCTCATAAAATTAAAAATAGAACTACCCTATGATCTAGGAATCTCACTTCTGGGTATTTACCCCCCAAATTAAAAAAAACACTCATTCAAAGGCACCCCTTTGTTTATCGTGGCATTATTTACTATAGCCAAATTATGAAGAGTCAAATTCAAAATGAACGGAAATGTACTAATACTCAGAGCTCTTGCCCTGACTTTGGTAGTTCTGTTATGACCTTTGTCCAGTTATTCCTAGTATGTAGTTATTTTAGTACCTGTCTGAATCTTTTTAGCAAGCAGGGTGTTTATTATAGTCACATTTATATTTCTATATTATATAATACTGTCCTCAGCACACAGAAGCTTCTCTGTAATTATTTGTATTGAACTTGGTGTATGGATATTCCAAGTTTGAAGTTGTGGAATTCCTAATATTCTGGAACTTCTCGTATTGTGAAATAGAAAGAGACTCTCCCATTTGTCCCTTTATTTAAGGGAATAATCAGCTCTTATTGCCAAAAGAGAATACCTGCTCCACAAAGTGGTAATCTGGGGTTAACTTAAAAATGGGAACCAAATATTTTTGAGGATTTTACCTTATTTTTAACAAAGAGACATAAGTAAAAGGCTGTTCACTAGCATACTGCCTAGACAGTATATATGGTACAATGTCCTCTTTGGATGATTAATATTAAAATATATTATGAACTGTGTCACTTTATAAATTGAAATGACAGGTTAGTCAGACTCTTGAAATTATTTTATGTGGTGCATTTTAATATTATTAGAAAAAATAGAGTTTTAATGAAGACTACACATTTGTATTTAAAGAGCTTTCATTTATTGCTAAAAGTTTAACTTATCCATTTTATACATGTTTTTAACTTGTTATAAAAATTTTTAAACTTTTTTTTAAATCTGAAAGCTCACACTGTTATCATTTACAGGAAACCAGTTTTTGGCCTTTAAATTTTATATCTAGTGCTTTTAAAAAATAAATTATTCTTACTACTCCTAAGTTCTAATTTTTACCAAATACAATATATTTAATTGTCTTCAAATTGAGCCATTAAGTACATCAAGATGTCAATGGATGAAATCATTAGATTTTAGGATACTAAATCAGTGGCATATTTAGTTGTGACAACAAATATTTGTAATATTATTGCTAAGGCATAAAGAATGTCATGAGAGCCCTCCTTCAAAGTAGGCAAGAATGATTCATGACTCTCATAGGAAAATGCTCTTGAAAATAGTAATTCACTTCTGGAAAGGAAAAAAAAAAGTTTTTTTTCCTGTGTTTTTTTCATTTCTTTCTTTTTCCCTTTTTAAGAAGTAGCTATAAAATAGTAAGCTTAAGAGAACAAGCTAATTCAGAGGAAAAAACACACACATTTAGGCTGAAATATTTTAAATTGCCATTGAAAGTTTTCTAATTTACATTCTTTCTCCTTATTTGGTGACCCTCAGATTTAACTTTTAGAGCAAGATCTTGCAACGATGGAAAAGTAGTAATAGGAAATTACTACTAAAATCCTTTAAAAGTTACCAGAATTTATCTCTTTTTATTGTTTGATCCTCACATAGCATTTTCTGTTGGTTCTATGGAGTGCTTTCTTTTTTTCTTCTTCCTTTCTATCCTGTCTCCCTCTCTTTCTCTTTCTCCTATGTAACTAAGCAATCTAACATATGACAATTTCCACGCCACCTGTCTGGCTGCCTGTGGCGACACCGGCCCGGGAGGCTGCAGTTGTCCCCACCAACCGTGCAGAAACTGTGGGGACTCCACTTAGAGCTGTCAGGGCCACATTCCATCACTCTTGAAAACACCAGAGATTTATTCTACCATCTTGTGCCATAAGATTCATTCAGAGAGTTAAGTGAAACAAACAAACAAACAAACAAAAGTTTGAAGTGTGTTTTTTTCCCCTTTTATTTCACTTATGTTTAGCCATCGATCAAGAATACACCAGAAGACTGGACCAGAAGAAATTCTGAGCAGCAGATACGATTCTACCCACACCAGTCCATGCCTGTGGCTTTTTGTTGGGGGGTGTGGGCAGAAGCTTCTTTCCTGTACTTCATGGGAAGTCCCACATTCCTTTATGCAAACTGAATCCCAGTGGACCCGAAGATAATCCTTTTGAGGAAGGCTGTGGTCTCAGACACCTGTGATGGTTAGTTTTGTCTGCCAAGCTGAGACCCCCCGCCTGCTACAAGTAATTGACCCTCCGTAGCTGCAGGAACAGGGTGTTTGAATCTGATGTGAATTACCAGAGATTGAACGAGAGTCAGGCTCAATTTTGATTCAATTTGCCTACCACTGTCTCCTTACAAGATGATATCCTCATCTTACCTCTAGTTCATATTTCAGCAAATACACAAACAGAACAACCTTCAGAAAGAGAAAATGCAAGGTAGCTTCATACAGCTTCACATGGAAACATGTTGGTCCTAGGAATTGCTAACTAGCACAGGCATCTTTCACATTGTATGGGAAGCAGAAAACCTCAGATCTGTACAAGTAAATGCAAAGATTACTAGATCAATAAAAATCCAGGTGATGGGAGCCCACAAATTGTGAACTGAGAATGCGTGTGTAGCTGCTTGGGAGGGTGTGGGGAGTGGAGGGGTGTGGGTGGCAGGGAATAACTGAGGAGATTTTACAGTTGGTTTTAAATGCCCCAGTAGGAAACAAGTGGCCATTCCATTCAAATCAAAAAAAAAAAAAAAAAAAAAAAAAAAAGAGTGAAAGGAACAATGAAAAAATCCATACTGAAGACAACTATTTGCTTTACATTCATCTAGCTGAGTATTCTGAATTTTCACTATTTCCTCAATGGGAAAGCATTGAAAGATTACAAGAGAATGACTATATGCTTTTTTCTATTTTGCCTTACCTATCCCTCTCCATGCAAATACTACCAATGCTACTCCATAAGCAAATTTATACTAATATATATACACATATAATCTTTACTATTTGTAAGTCCTGATTAGAGAACACCTGTTCATATATTTTTTACCTATTGATAGGCTTTAATCATGATTCTTATGCATTTAGTAGCCTGAACAGGTAAATAGGACCATTTCCATGTTCTACATTAAATTACTACACTGGGGCACCTGGATGGCTCAGTTGGTTAAATGGCTGACTCTTGATTCCAGCTCACATCAGACTCTCACAGTTCATGGGTTTGAGCCCAGGGTAGGGCTCTGTGTTGACTGTGCAGAGCCTGCTTGGGATTCTCTATCTCTCCCTCTGTCTCTCTGCCCCTCTCCCACTCATGGGTGCGTGCTCCGGCATGCTTCCGCTCTCTCTCTCAAAAAAAAAAAAAAAAAACCTAAAAAAATTACTACACTAAACAAGATTCATTTTATTCATATATACTCATATGGTGTATGATTTTTTTTTCTTTTAATGGTGCCAAGTTACTAGATGGTATAGGATACTTATGAAAATAAAGCGTACGTCACACTTATGGTAATAAGTGTTACCTCTATTACCAAAAAAAAAAACAAACCAAAAAACAAACAAACAAAACAAACGTTATTTATAATTCCCTACCCACTACTGTAGAATGCTAGATACTGGTTCAGAGAAGATCTTCTGTCTGCTAAGAGGAAACAAATTCAGTATCTATGCTAAATATATTTTCCTGTGTATCAGATTAAGGGTGAGAGGATTCAAGTTTGAAGAAGCTGAAACAGAAGTTGTTTTGTGTGAGAAAGAGACTGATACACAGAGGTGATCAGTGAGGGATGCGATTCTGGACCCCGAAGGCTAGTGCCAGGAGTCTGGGGAGGACGGAGGGCAAAAGATTGGTGGAGGCATTCAGAGAATGGCTGCAAATGAAGAACCCAGAAAGAGAGGTAAAAGGAGATGTTTGAAGGCCATGAAATAACACGCATGTGTGTACATGACTCGACGATGTGCATGATGGACATTTTTCTGTCAAGTCAGATACACTGAGAATAACAGTAGCTAATGCTTATGCAGCACTAAGATTTCACATACATTTAGCCATTTTAGACATTAGTCATTAATCACATTAAGCCTATGAAACGAGTAAATGATTTTCATTCTACAAATGACAAAACTGAGGACTAAGAGGTGAAATGATTTGTCCAATGTCACTCAACAAGTACGTTGCACAGCCAGGATCCCAACCCAGGCTCTGGAATGGGTGGTTCTGACCTCAATGGCATAATGCGTAAAAGAAGAAAACTGCTCTGGCCTGCTACAAGGTTGGCACATGATGGAATTAGAGGCTGTTCTCCTCGCCCAAGCATATCTTGGCCCTAAGCACGTAATAATACAGTGGAAAGATTTATAGATGAGCTCTTGTGTTTTACTTAAGAAGTTTCATTCTGTGCCAAATGGCTTGATGTAACCTTAAAAACAATCAGAGCATTGTTTCTTCTTAACATCTCTAAACTTGCTTTTGGTTTCATTATGCTGTCTTTGAAAAACTCATGGGATTTCTACAACATGCATGTTTCTAGGCAGACACAATTTTTAGAGACAGTTATCTTTAAAGTAAAGTTAGTGACTGGTCTTTCTTATTGTGTTCCTTTTTGTTATTTAAAAAGCTCAAAGTCGATCATAAATGTATTAGGAACTAACCGCTTTTATTACAGAATAGTTGCTACAATTCTTATTTATAATCTGTGGCTTTATTAACTTTAATACTCATGATAGGTAGAAATCTGAGTTTGTTTCTTTTATTGAACCATAATTAACTCACTGAGTTTAGCCCACAAATGTATGCTGACATATACTTTCTTACATTTCCTGGAGGTAATAAAAATAATTTTTTTTCAGATCCCTGTAATCATCTCTCTTACAAATAAATGTCAAGGACTTTAAGGTTAAGCTCACAGATACTTATTCTGGAAGAGTGCTCTCTTAAAAAATTAAAAGTCCACTGTAGGATTTTCTAAGTTGATATGAAATCCTAAGGGTTGAGATTCCTGCAACTCTTTTTTGTAGGGTTTTGTTTCTTTTTATCACCCTTTCTTCAACTCCCCCTTTTTCTATTAACTACCTGGCTAAATGTGATCTGATTCATAAAAGTGAACTTATTCATTATAATTCTCTTGGGAGAGAGACTCTTTCAGGACCAGTAGGAGGGTCAGTGTCAATCAATACTGACCTGCACAAGAGATGGAAATCAGGGGGAACATCATTTTACAAGAAGCTGACCTCTAAATGGAGCCTATGTAGTCAGAGGCAGATGTTGTGAGTAAATCACTGGGATGTCTACCCTCAGCCACCTGAGTATTTTTCAGTTCCCACGGAATAGCCATAAATTAGTAGGAGTGCTGAAAAGTCTGTCGACAATGTCGCATGCCTGGAGTGACCAGGCTTTCATCTTTTCTTAGATAAACAGAGTAAGGATCAATCTTAATATGATTAATAGGTTAAAGGGACCACTTTATTTCTTAACTTGGAAGATAAATGGAGACTACCTTTATTAAAACTTTATAACCAAAAGCTCCTATGTCCCATAACAATTTGTTAAGTATCCATCGCTTTATTCAAAGTAGTAGTTAAATAACTAAGATCTCAAGAATGAAATATTTCTTTAAAAGTTGAACTAATTGCTCAAAGGAAATACATGTGATTTAGACAACAATAAATATCCACAAAATTGAAGCTCTACTTATAAATAAAATGACAGACCAACTTACTGATGTCATCTAATTCCTATTCAACACTCTAAGGGTTTCCAGACTTTAGGTGCATTTCCATTATTTCATAAGAAAAAAAAATGGCATTCCTCCCACCTTCTTCTGACTATGAGGAAGTTATTTTCAATTTTTATAGTTCAAAACACACCTGTGCTGCTACCCATATAAATAAATTTAATATATTGCAGTTGTAAAATACCACTGATGGTTGGAATGTGGTTCCCAAGAGATTACCTAAATGCTAAGTTTCAGAATTTGTTTACCAGAAGTTGTTGCTGCTGCTTCAACCCCACTGTACGTGTCCTCTTCCCACAGCCCCTAAGACTTGTTCTACTGGGATTAGCCTCAAAGGCCCAATAATGACTTTAAATTATAGGCCTAGGAGCAGAAAACTGTTTCAGCCATCAAATTCACTTAATATTGGCCTTGCTTCTGTTCAACGTTATGCTGCTCTCGAAGGCTGCCCTACCACTGAGCAATTCCCCCAGAGCCAAAAAGAAATGTTTGCTCTTAGGTTAACAAAATTCTATATAATTTTGTCATTCTAGTTTCTGCGCTGTGATTTGCTTGGCAATGACCTTCCTTTCAACTCCCCATAGCACTTTACATGTGTCTCTCTTACGGTACTTTTCTTATTTCACCTTGTACTGTAGTTACATTTTTACTTATTTTATTGAATAATTAAGTGTTATAATCATAGAGGGAGAGCAGTATCCTTCTATCTTTCTCTATACCAATTCCATAACATGAATTAAATATTTGTGACTATCAATTAGCTTTTGCTTTGGTGGTGAGCCCAATTTTAGGGATTTCGGTTTTGGTAATTCTTTTTTTTTTTTTTTTTTTTTAAGGGGATATTCTGAATAGATAGTTTTTCTTTCTTTCTTTTTTTTTTTTTTTCTTACTGCATATAATTATCTGACTCTCGGATTTTGAGCCTAACATTTTGAAAAAACAGCCTGATTCAAATCCATCCCAAGGTTTATACTCTATTACATTCTGTTCCTAAACACAGTGGTGTTCTCATATCACATTGTTCCTATTTTAAGGTTGTTCTAATGTTCATCCCAACAGTTTTGCAATAACCATGGTTATGTGTCACTGCACAAAGCAAGGAAAATACTGTAGGCTCAAGAGGGCAGCAGAATCCTGACGCCTCACAGATCAGGAATGAGTAGCTCCTCAGTCATGAAAGAGAAGAACAGGTGCAGAATTAGCCCCAGAGGGAGAGGCATCTTGGTCTTACAGAAAGTGTAGAGAGTTCTTGGGGTCTAATTTGTCTTCCACTTACTAAATAAAGTACAGCACGATTAAACATGCCCTCTTTATCATCTACAAAAATGCAGACAGTAATACATACCTCACAAAGTTGCTGTGAAGGATTAAATCAGGAAACATTCATTCAACCCATTTACTAAGTTTCTACCATACGGCATTCTCTGGTCAGAACACGTCTGGACCACTGTGATAAGCTATGGGTTAAATCTGGAGCCAACGGGTACAGGTCCAGAGGGGATAGTGGAGGAAGGTAACCATTATAGAGGTGGTATAAATTAGACAACTGGAAATGTTAATCTTATTAAACTAAATTACTTAAAGAGGATGCAATAGCTATCATTTCGCTAGCTTCCAATTATGGTTGAGATGTGCTCATCCTGAAAAATAACTTTATAATAGTGGGGATTTCCAAATAAAGCTTTAGGAGTAGGACTGGCTACCTATCTATTGTCGATAGAGCAGAAAGAGGATGCTGAAAGATGAGTTCTAAAATGTCCCACAAGTAAGATTTCCAGTGATAGTACTTCCCTACTCTGCAGTGCTTTCTAACACCGAACTCCAATTCTCCAGACCACAACTGAGTATCTAACAATTGAATTCAATTCTGACACTAACTACCTGGACTTAGTGCAGAGCCCAAGGTTAAGGGCTCAGTCCCACACAACTGCCCCCACGTCACACAAAGGAAGCAAGTCCAGGGCCTCTTGTACTTCTTCTTCTTCTTCTTCTTCTTCTTCTTTCTTTTTAAATTACTTTTTAATGTTTATTTTTATTTTTGAGAGAGAGAGAGAGAGAGAGAGAGAGAGAGAGAGAGCAAGCAGGGGAGGGGCGGAGAGAGAGGGAGACACAGAATCCGAAGCAGGCTCCAGGCTCTGAGCTGTCAGCACAGAGATTGACATGGGGCTTGAACCCATAAACTGTGTGATCATGACCTGAGCCAAAGTTGGATGCCCAACCAACTGAGCCACCCTGGCACCCCAAGGGCTCCTGTACGTCTGATCAACTAGCTATAAATTGACACTTCCATGACCCCTCATCAGGATCAATAATTTGCTAGACAGGCCACAAAACCCGGGAAGTCACTTTGTAATAACAGACACAACTCAGGAAGAGCCAAGTGGAGGGGATGCGTAGAACTTCCATGCTCTCTGTCAGCACCTCTATGTGTTCACCAACCCGGAAGCTTGCCAAGCCCTTTTGTTGAGGGATTTTAATGGATGTTTCCTCATGTATGCATGATTGATTATTAACTCAGTCTTCAGCCCTCTTCGCTTCCCAGAAGTTGGGAGAATGGGGCTGAAAGTTCCAGGCTTCTAATCCAAGTTGGATCTTTATGAAGATTAGTCCCCATCCTGAAGCAGTCTAGGGGCCTGCCAAGAGCCATCCCATTAGAATAAAACATGTTTCTATCACTCAGGAAATTTCATGGTATTAAGGAGCTCTGTGTCAGGAAGTGCCATATTTGGGCATACACATCCGCGTGTGCGCACACACACACAATACACACACATACATACATACATACTGTTATATAGTATACGTGTTCTTAGAACAGGCCTAATGTTACAAGTGTGACTGACTCTCACTCTGAATTATAGAAATAAGAATGCTTATTTGGACAGATCAACAAAAAGGCAAAGAGCCAGGAAATTCTTGACCATATCTACAAAGTCAAATGTGGATGACTGCATTTTTTTAAATGACTCCAACAGTGTTTTTCATCTCATCTGATCTTCTTAAAGCTCTGATACTCCTTGGGGCATCTGGGTGGCTTAGTCGGTTAAGCAGCCAGCTTTGGCTCAGGTCATGATCTCGCGGTCCGTGAGTTCGAGCCCCGTGTCGGGCTCTGTGCTGACAGCTCAGAGCCAGGAGCCTGTTTTGGATTCTGTGTCTCCCTCTCTCTGACCCTCCTCCATTCATGCTCTGTGTCTCTCTGTCTCAAAAATAAATAAATGTTAAACAAAAAGAAAAAGCTATGACACTCCTTCCTTGAAGAGGTGGGTCCATGTTCCCATCTTTTAAACTGGTGGGAGTTTTATGATTGTTGTAACCAATAGTTATTGGCAGTGATACTATGTGACTTTTGAGGGTAGGTCATAAAAAGAATCCAGCTTCTATCTGATATGCTCTTTTTTGTATGCTTACTGTTGACAAGCTAGCCACCACACTGTAAGGAAGCTCAAACTAGCTATTGTGGGGAGATCAAAATAGAGAGGACCTGAGGCTCTCAGTCGACAGCTAGCATCTACAAATTTGCAGATAATTCTAGTTCCTAGACTCCAGGATTTCCATTTTAGGTTTTACACATTTCTGAGTATAGATAATTCATCCCTTTTGTGCCTTGTCTGAATCCTGGATCCAAAAAAGTCAGTGGGTATAATAAATGGCTATTCTAAACCACTAAGTTTTGGAACAATTTGTTATGTAACCATATGTATTAGGGGTCTCAAGAGAAACAGACCAATAGAACTAAGATATATAGATGATATATAGATAGATAGATAGATAAATAGATAGATAGACAGATGATAGAGGTAGAGATATGAGCAGATTTACTGCAGGAATTAACTCACGTGCTTATGGAGGCTAAAAAGTCCCACAATCTACCATATGCAAGCTAGAGACGTGCTAGTGATTAAATTCAGTCTAAGTCTGAAGACCTAACTGATGATTTCTAATTTCCTTGAGCAATTAGAAGTACGGAAAGGCTACTAATAAGATGAGGAAGACACAGGAGAAACGGGTTTTTGAAGAAAAATATTAAGAGTTTATTTCTATACAAATTCAGGATACTAATTAGACATTCAAATGGGGAGTTGAACAGACAGTTGGATGTAAGAATTTGGGATCAAGGGAAAGGTCTAAGGTGAAGATAAAATTTGAGACCCCAGAATATGTAGATGGCATTTAAAACTATGAGGCTTTTTGAGACCAGAAAAAATAAATAAATACAGAGAATTCAAGATTCATGGACTGAGGCTTGAGGCATTCCAAGCTCTAAAGAGGAACAGGAACAGTGAAGCTGAAAGATGAAACAACACAGTTTGTCACAAGGGATTTGAAGAAATTGGTTCAAGCAGAAGGAGTAATCAAGTTTGTAATCAAACAAAACAAAAGAAACACTGCTTCTCTGATAGGAGAAGTAAACTGAAAACTGAGAATGGGTCATAGGATTTACTAACATAGAATTTGTTGGTGACTTCCACAAAACCAGCTTGGTTCTGTCGTGGGGGCTCCAAACAAATGGGCATGTGTTATTGAGAGAACATAATAAGTGATATTAGAGACAGTGACTCTAGAATATCTGCCCTGAAAGGGGGATATAAAATTAGTCTGTGGTCGGTGGTTAAAACAGGATAAACAGAAAGATTTGTTTGCTTTTTGAGAAGGGGGAAATAATAGCTTGTCTGTATATTGAAATATTTATGATGATCTAGTAGATTCAGCATAAAGGGAAATATTGAACATGTTGCAAATAGAGAACTGTATAGCCATGTCCTTGTAGATGGAAGGAAAAAGGTTTAGTGTAGAATGAAGGGACTTTGTCCTCAGGTAGGGACATAGACAGTTCATCTATGGTGATGGTAGAAAGTCAGAATATAAGGAAACAAATATAGAAAAGGGGTAAATTTAGGGGTAAAAATCTATGGAACTTATCTCCTGACAGTTCAACTATCTTACTGACAGAAGCAAGATAAATCAGTTGAAAATGGAAATGGAAAGGAAGCATAACAAGTTATAATAATAAGTGGATGGTGTAATGAAGTTTAAAAAAAAAGTAGAATTACCAGGCAGGAAAAGGGCCCTCTCCAGGTTAATGGCCACAAATTTAAAGTAAGATGATTCAGCACTGATTGTGTGTTTTTCTACAGCCATATTCACCTGTGTGGGTATAGGCATGGAGAAAGAAAAGAGTTACATTTAGTCAGGCTTGTGATTGATTGATTGATTGATTGACTGATTGATTGATTCATTCATTGTACCAAATAAGGATGGTAGAACATCAGATGTGAGTGAGTTAGGATTTTTGCAAGAGAAGGATTAAAATGAGTGTCATAGAATATAAGATGGATTAGAAGATTAGAAATGTATGAAGGATCCTGAGGGAAACCAAAATGGTAGTAGTATCATGAGTTGAAGATTTCATTATTTTTCCAGTCAGGATTTTAGGAGAGAAATGGAAAGAGGTGGTGGTCAGAAACTGGAAATGCTTGGACTTAAAACCACAGAAAGGTTACAGCTACTGGTAGTAACAGGTCTAGTTTATGACAACTGAAGTAAGTGGCTGGGGTTGAATGAAGGAAGGTAACTGGGAAAGAAGATATGCAAGGGGCTCATAAGCCAGAGAAATGAGCAGCATAATCTCTATTAATACTGAACTCACTAGGAAATGTAACAGGAGTCATATTGGTTAACATTTTCCAGAGAAATGGAGCCAAGAGGATATATATGGAGAGAGAGACAGAAAGAGATTTATCATAGGCTATTGGCTGATGGGATCGTGGAAGGAAAGAAGTCCCAGAATTTTCTCTTTGCAAGCTGGTGACTTAGGAAAGCTGGTGGTATAGTTCCAGTCCAAACTACAATGTCTGAGAACCAGAAGAACTAAGAGTATAAATACCAGTCTGAGCCCAAAAGCCTGAGAAACAGGAGCACTGATGTCCATGGGTAGGAGAAGATGGATGTCTTCAGATGCTAATATCTTCCTGAAATATCCTTATAGACCCATCCAGAAATAATGTTTTACCAAGTATCTGGGCATCCCTTAGTTCAGCAAATTTGACATAGAGAACGAACCATCACAGATGATAAGCCAGGAGTTAAAGTCTTCAAAGAATTAGGGATGTAGCCAAGAGATCATTTGTTTCTAATCTTCCAGAGAACAGGTCTGAGTGTTTTTATGTGAAAGGAAGGGGTGTGTGTGTGTGTGTGTGTGTGTGCACGTGCGTACGCATGTGTGTGTGGCGGGGGAGAAGGTGGGAGGTAGGGTTCAGCATGTAAGAGATAAAAGGAGAAAAAAGTGAAGAGACTACAGATTTAGCTCTGTGTGATGGAAAGGCCAGAGAGGAACTAGGTTGGCAATGGGTTGGCCAATAGGGATTTTGAGGAACATAAATGTCTTATTTGTACTGTAATGTGGCTTGTTGTCTATTGAACTCTATAGGCTGTCTCTTACACTCAGCTCCACAGTAAAATCTACCAGACTCACACACGGTCTGTGTATACAGTAAAAGTTTGGAATGCAAGTAACTTGTTCTACAAGTGTTCTGCAAGATGAGCAAACATTTCTAATAAATTTTAACTTGAACAATGATGTCTTGCAATATTAGTATGTGATGCCAAATGTCACATGATCACAACTAAGCCAAAGGTTCTTCTCTCTCTCTCTCTCTCTGTCTCTGTCTCACTCTCATTGTGGGATTGTGGGCAATCATCTCTCATGCTCAAATGCTCCATCTCAGGCCACGGTGTTTGGCAGAAGTCAGTGATTTTTCAGAACATTGGAAGGTGCCCCAACTGACAGTAATCTATTATTTGTCCTTTCAAAGCACCTATAGACAGTCCTTTGCTTCTCCATACAAGAATAAGCTTAGGAATGCTTTGCTTCATTCTAGGTCAGACTGCCTGCAGATATAGACCTTTTCCTCTGCTGTCTTCTTGCCAGTTACAGTAAATACAATATATGACAAGAGTTTATTAATACTATATTGTAGTCAATTTCTATGCAAGCGTATACAATGGCCCCCATGCAGAAAAAGATTCAATCGAGCCAATAGATAGCAGTGATTCTGTTAGTGATAGTGAAAGTTGTCCTACATGATAACCCTCCTCTCTCTTGTCCCCTTCCCACCAGCCATGAAGGTTTGCAAAGGTAAGCCCAAGTTAATTTATTTTTCTTTCTATTTTGTATTTTATTGTTTGGTATTATGTTACAGTATTGTAATCATTTTTATATGAATATTTTGGGGTTGTGGAACAATTCATCTGAGTTTCCATTATTTCTTATGGGGAAATTCGCTTTGATATACAAGTGCTTGGGATTATAAGCATGGTTCTGGAACAAATTATGCTCCCAAACCAAAATTTTACTGTATATAGTTTTAACGTTAATATTACTTTGTAAACTTATAAAGTGGCTCTGTTCTGCATTTTGGTTGATAGAAGCTTGAAAAGAGACTAACAGAGAGAAGAACTCAAAATGTGGAGAAGACCAAGAGAATATCAATTCAGAACAAATTTGAGGAGTATTTGGAGATCCCTATATTGGGAATTTGGAGGACTCTGAGTGTATGGTGTTTTAGCCAAGTTCCTTATCAGGAGACTGGGAGCAGATACGTCCAGCTATCTTTTGGTCTATATCTTTATCTACCCATGTTGCAGTTTACCTTCAGCAGCGTTTCTTAACTTTTTTTTTTTTTTTTTTAATAATCACTTCCCTAAGGAACCTTCGTACACGATTTTTTTCCTAACTGTCCCTCCCACCTTCATCCCATAAAATTGTAACAACACAAATATATTGAATATCTGTTTATGTACTGTGGTCCTTTGGAGGTCCACAAACCACTTGTAGTGTCTAATTTTTTTTCATTGTCCCCAAGAACCAATTTTTACCCTCTTGGGGGTGATATCAGCCTTATTGAGCTTCTATGTTCTAGAGATACACATTTCCATATGCTGAATTTCTTAATCTAGTTTCTTCTTTTTACTGTAACCGTGTTCTCCTGCTCAAGGCAAACTTACTGCTTTCTAGAAAGATTTCTTTAGGAAAAATAATTTGTCATGTATCCCTATTACAAAACCTATCCTGCCATGTGCTTTTTCTTCGTAACTATCTCCAATGAGGATTTCCCAGTAGATTTTCCGAAGCAATTTAATTCCTTATTAGTGTGGTTGATTCATGAACACTTAAGCAAGTTTCCACTTTCCTTAGGGGCCCAGGGACATGTTAAATGGTTTTGTATCATCATAGTCTAATCCTAAGTAATAAAATATGATCCAGGAACAGCTGGTTAAATGACTTGGCCCCCCAGTACACATTTCAATTTTTCTAGGGCCATAAATCTTCAATCATTTGTAGCAAACATTCTCTCCATTCACACCAGATGTGGATAGAAGAATAGGAGGAGGGTGAAGGAAGGTAAGGAAAATAATTGTATATTAGCCTCATTCAAAACTTGAATTTCCAAATTCTATGTAAATGTATCTTACCTAAATTCCTTTAGTGTCACAGTTAGGATAAGAATTTCCACCTAGTGTATTTTTCATTTTAACAAATATAGTGAGATTATTTCACCTAGTCTTACATATTTCTAAGTTCTTGTCACATATATAACGTATATTACCGTGATCTTGGACTTGCCAGTCTTCAGAACTGCAAGAGAAAGATTTTCCCTTATGTAAGCCAACCAGTCTGTTGTATTTTATTATGGCAACTCTAGTGTGCATGCACACCCACACACACATGCATATATGTTGTATATATTGTGTAACAATTGTGTATCCTATGATATATATATATATATATATATATATATATATATATATATATATAAAACACATGTATATATTTATGTATAAAAACACTATATATAAATTTTATATATTCTATAATAATTGTATATTGTGTAACAATATATGTAATACGCCACATAACTAGACTAGTCAACTTGGGCTGTCATAACAAAATACCACATACTAAATGGCTTAAACTACAGAAATTTATTTTCTCACTGTTCTGGAGGCTAGAAAGTCCAAGTCCAAGATCAAGGTACTGGCACGTTTGGTTTCTCCAGAGGCCTGATGAGGGCCATCTGAACAGTGTGACTGGCCTTTCATTTTGTGCACACATCCCAGATGTAGCTCTCTCTTCTTATAAGGATAACAGTCACACTGTGTTAGGGGCATACCCTTATGATCTCATTTGGCTTTAATTGCTGCTTTAAAAGTCCTATCTCCGAATACAGTTACATCAGGGGTTAGGACTTCAAGATACGAATTTTAAGGAGGACACAATTCAGTCTAAACCATTTGAAAATTAATTAATTAATGAAAAAGAATAGCAAGTACAGTTACTATGAGTTTGGCTACAGATGTATAATATTTAGTGACTCTAAAAATGGTAAAATAATAACTTTATATACAAGAGTCATAGTATCATTTTGTATCTAGAATGTACATCAAATACACATTAGAATATATCTTATATTAGGACTATTAGAAAAATGCAGTGGTACATACTTACTAGTTGTCACGTAATTATTCTTTCTACGATGAAGGATGGTTTTTCCTAAGGTGAGCAGGAATCAGGAATGTAAGAGAAAATCAAGAATTTGTGATACAAGTTGAACAGTTTTGCATCTTCCCTCTTACTCCACTGTTTACCTCCTGGTCAGAGACATTGCTGAAGAGAAGTATACAGCTTTTGTGGATATTGGCAGGAGAATTGAGTTTTAGGAAGTACTTGTATCACCTATTACCTATTTTAGCACTTGAACTTTCCTTTTGAAAATCAGTATACCCAAAGTGAATAATTTACTTCTGTTTCTCCTGCCTAAAACAGTAAGTACTTAAACAAAATATCTGCATGACAGCAATATAGAGTGTTAAACCAATCCAGATGTTTAGATCTTTTTACATTTGATTTGACTTAAAACTTAGGTAGCATAAACCCGGCCTTAAATATAGCTCTACATCCCATCACATGCTGCTCTCCCAACTTACTTTTTTTTTACTTAAACTTTTCCTTTTAAATTTATTTATTTATTTTCAGAGGGAGAGAGAGAGAGAGCGCGCGCACAGGTGCACAAGCAGGAGAGGGGTGGAGAGAACAAGAGTGAGAGAAAGAGAGAGAGAAGGGGAATCCTAAGCATCAACAGTGCAGTGCAGAGCCCAATGTGGGGCTTGAACTCATGAACCATAAGATCATGACCTGAGCCAAAACCAAGCAGTCGGATGCTCAACCAACTGAGCTACCCACGGGCCCCCTCATCCCCCACCTACTTCTTACAGAATGATATCATACTACACACTTTTAACAGTATTTTTTTTCCTATCTAAACAACATCTTGTAGCTACTGGCTTTTGGGCCAATATCTAAAGGTCTAAATAATTAATATAATTAATTATATCAATTATAATATGGATGTTCAATTATGTGTTCAGTTTTTCAAATAGCAGTCACTATTGTTTCCAGTTTTTGTCACTCCAAATAATGCCGCAATGAATATTAGTGTAATATATTCTTATTTGCTGCTTCGTTAATTTCAGAAGGGCAAAGTCTTAGAGGTGAGACAGCATGTTAAAGTATATGCATATTTTACATTTTCTTAGAGCTGCCAAATGCCCTTCGACAAACATGTCAGCAAACTTTATACCAATAGCTTTTAAGATTATCAGTCTCTTCCACCAACACTTGATATTATTGTTTTATATTTTTAATGTAACTTTAAAAAAAATTATTGTGAAACATATCATACAGAAAATATATGATAAAAGTACATTTTAAAGGCTAATAATAAGGTGAACATCATGTTCACCAAAACAAAGCAATAGAGCATTGTCATGGACTTAATCTCCTGTGTTTCCCCTCCTCTCTGTCTCTAACAGATGAGAACTTTACTTTAAATTTTTAGTTAATCATTCTTGTTTTATTTTTTTTTAGTGGTTGTTTTGGTCGGTGTTCTCTAGAAAAACACAAATAATAGAGTATACATAAATACAGAAAAAGGTTTATTATAAAGCATTGGCTCATGTGATTATGGATGGTGGCAAGCTCCCTAATCTGAAGGGTGTTTCCAAGTTGCTGACCCAGGAAAGTCAATGGTATAGTTCAAAGGTAGGAAAAAAGCTAAAGTCCCAGCTCATAGGTCATCAGACGGGAAGAATTCCCTCTTGAGGATGGTCAGCCTTTTTGTTCTATTTAGGTCTTCATCTGATCTGATGAGCTCTTCCCATATTAAGGAGGACAATCTGTTGTATGCATTGTTACCTCATTTTTTTTCATCTTTATTGAGATACAGTGGACATAAATCATTGTGTAAGTTTAAGGCATACAACATATTAATTTGATACACTTATATATTGCAAAATGATTACCACCAAAGTGTTAGCTAATACCTCCATCATGTCACTTAAGTGTCATTTCTTTTTCTGTGGTGAGAACATTTAAGATATACTCTTTCAGCAACTTTCAAGTATGCAATAGAGTCCTGTAAACTATAGTTACTGCACTATATGTTAGATCCCCAGAACTCATTTGTCTTATAATTGGAATTTGTGTCTTTTGACCAACACCACCCAATTTGGCCGGCCCTCTTGCCCATTCTACACTCTGTCTATATGATTTCAGCTTTCTTAGATTTCACATATAAGTGATATTATAAAGTATTTGTTTTTCTCTGACTTATTTCATTTAGCATAATGCCCTCAAGGTCATCCATGTTGTCATAAATGGCAGAAACTCCTTTCTCTGGGCTGCATAATATTCCATTATCTATCTATCTATCTATCTATCTATCTATCTATCTATCTATCTATCTCTATGTATCTATATATGTATATGGAATATTATAAATCTATATATCTATACCTATATAGATATATAGGTATATATGTATCTCACATCTTCTTTATCCATTCATCTGTGGGCAGACACTTAGGTTGTTTCCATATGTTGACTACTGTGAATAATGCTGCAACAATCAATTGTCCGTATAATGGGTAAAATAGCATCTGGTCATATTGGCATTTTCATGTCCAAGTTGCATATTATTTCATGGACTTATTATCCCTTTTATTTTCATCTTCTCCTAAAATCATTAGTTATAAACCTATTTTCCCTTTGAAATAAATGTAGCATTTTATTATGTGGGAAATGCATAAATATATACATATTGAGATATGTTTATTATATACAGATTTAGATACGTTTACGTCCTTCACTTTATTCTACCAATTTATTTGTGGTGCTGTACATATGCATGTACACATGTCTGTCCAACATTGCTTAATTACTATCTCTATAGCAAGTTTTAATGTTTATGATTTAATGCCTTATAATAAAATAGGTTTCCACTACCAAAATGAAGTGAAAAAAGTAATTATCTAACTGCATTATTTATTAAAAATATGCTCATTTTCTATGTAATGAATTAGACATTCTAGATCTTCAATGGTAGTGATATATTCAGGATAAACGGGGAACTTCTTTCCTTCAACAGGTAATAAGATGACATTGTGCAAACTATTACAATTAGTTTTGCAAATATAGGCTTATATAATGCAACTTGAAATAGGTTCATTTAGGCTTAAAAAATCCTTCTATCATGACACAGTACAAATTTCTATTTTAAAATTGAACTAAATTTGTGTAATACAAATATGTGCATGACAAAATAAACTTTGAAAACCCAAGATCCATTTCAGCACGACAGAAAAAGGAACTCTTTTCCTTTTCTATAACAAGCAGCTGTCATGTTAGAGGCACCTTGTTTTGGTGGGAAATTTGATGATGGCTTAAAAAACCTTGAAGTTTCCAAAGCAATTTAAATATGATCTTTAATGACTTCGGAGTGGATTAGCCCTTGACCTTTCTGTTCCCATGGTATTTTTCCCATCTAGCTTTGACACATGTAACAGAAAATTGTGCTCTTCAGATCACTTTGAAACTTCCAATTATGTCAAGAGGCTTAACTTGATTTTTGATTGAGTTATAATGGCAAGCACTGATCTCTGGAGGGGGTAACAAATGCAAATCAGTGCTGTTTGGGATCCTATGTTATTAGCTGTCATTTTGCTAATACTAAAAGGAGATATTTAAAAATAATCAAGTTGTGATAGGATTTATGTGTACATCATTTTGAAAAAAATTTCCAAAAATGTCTAAATTAGATTATTTTATATGACTGCTACTCCTGTAATATCACTTCTCATCATGGTCCATTTACTTTTCAAATCCATACAAAAAGTCTGAAAAATAGAATACCATAACATCCAGAGATAAAAAAATTTCATACAACTTAATTTGAGAAAAATTAATTATAAAATTAAAAAGAATTCCAAAATGAGTAACAGGAAAAATCATATTAAACTTGAGTGACTAACAAATGAAGCTCTTATAAATCAGTTTCAAATGCAAATAAAAAGAAAGGAAGTAAATGTAGAAAGTAAGCTGAGACAAGGAAGAAGAAATGTTGAAAATCTCCAGATGGTAAATAGAAACAACAAAATGATCACTAAAGTACTCTGTGCTTTAAAGAGGGTATTAGCTTTACGTGAATAATGCTGAAGAGGCGAAAGAAACATATTTTATAATTGAATTATTTATGTAGGAATACATAGAGAGTATAGACTATGAAAAATGGATAATTAATATTATGAAAGTAGAATTTGAAGATATTGATGATGAAAAGAAATTTTAATTTGTTATAACTCTTAAATGCAATTTTAATGTTTATTTTTAAGAGAAAGAGAGACAAATTGAGAGCAGGGGAGGTGCACAGAGAGAGGGAGGCACAGAATCCGAAGCAGGCTCCAGGCTCTGAGCTGTCAACACAGAGCCTGAGTGAGATCATGACCTGAGCCAAAGTCGGACGCTTAACCGACTGAGCCACCCAGGTGCTCCTTAAAGGCAATTTTAAAGGAAGCACAAGTCAGAAGGAAGATTTGTTGTCTTTCCTGTGAATGAGGAAATTAGATTTTAAAAATCTGCTTTTCACTAAGTTAAGTCATGATATTATTTTAATTCTTGTGTCCTAGTAACATAGGCCTTATATCACTTACAGGATATACAATGAAGGTGTTAGATTAATGCATGAGAATTTCTTCTAGTTAAATTTATGTTTGTTTAATTTCTATATAAATCCTTCTATTCAAAGATGAGAAGTGACATGGGTTGAATTCTATCCTGCAAAAATTCACACCCTGAAGTCCTAACACTAGCACCTCATTTAGTACTTGACCTTAATTGGAAATAGGGTTTTTGCAGATGTAATTATTTACGCTAAAGTGAGGTATATTGGAGTAGGGTGGGTCCCTATTCCAGTATGACTGGTGTGCTTATAAAAGTATACCCTGTGGAGAGATAGCTATACACAGGGAGAATGTCAGGGGAGGATGAAAGCAGATGTTACGATGATGTTTCTAAAAGCCAAGTAACACCAAAGATGACCAGCAAACCACCAAAAGCTAGAGAGAGAGGCTTGGAACGTACTCTTTCTCACAGCCTTCCCAAGGAACCAACCCAGTTGACAGCTTGATCCTGGACTTCTAGCCTCCAAAACTGCGAGACAATACATTTCTCTTGTTTAAGCTATTCTATTTGTGGTACTTATTTGCAGCCGCCCTAGCAACAAATACAATAAGCATCCATTAATCCTTCTATTTTTTCTATGATGCAGTTAAAACCAATGAAATAGAGATAAATAAAGACTATACTGGGGGTACCTGAGTAACTCAGTCAGTTAAGTGTCTGACTTTTGATTTCAGCTCAGGTCACGATCTCACTGTTTGATTTCTGAGATCCAACCCTGCCCTCAGTGTGGAACCCACTTGGGATTCTCTCCCTATCTCTCTCTGCCCCTCCCCCCCCCAAATAAACATTTTAAAAAAGAGAGTATACTAGTAAGCTTGTAACAAAGAAAGCATGAGTTATAGTGCCAGCATCAGATAAAAAGGCAAGCACAATTTAAGCAATTCAAGTGAATCCTTACCAAGAGATTTACAAACAAAAGGAAAATTAGCTAACTGCTTATAATAACTAAGAGCAAATGTTGTGATCACAATTCCTTTGTCCCCAGGCTAATTATTAAAATTTAAATGATTCAATAACAAATATGTACCATTTCTTATTCTACTAATATATAGTTTTTCTGTACATTCATTATCTATCATCTATCTATCTATCTATCTATCTATCTATCTATCTATCATTGTCTATCTATCCATCTCTCTAAACTTAGATACATCATTCATTTATGTAGCTGTCCATAATAAATTCTGCTAAAAATTAGTGCATTGAATATGTCAGAGATATATTACTCTAGTTTAAGAGTTTAGGCCTACAAATAACTCAAGCACTTTAGATGCAGGTTCTTTCACCCTGTTCCTTCTTTCTGCTGTACCTCATTACTGGAAGTGCTTTTAAGTAAGAGGAAAATAGAGGAGACTAATGACATCATGACCTATTAAAATTTCAATGAAAGCCACTATAATTTACCTCACCTAAACCATTCACAAAATTGACTGACACACTCTACAAAGTCAATTTATTCATTGAGATCTACAATATGCAGATTTATCTAGGATACTAAGCTGTTCATTAAAATACCTGAACATTCCTGCTTACCCACAGAACTGTATTCTAATTAAGAGTCAGGTGTTTGTTCCCTAAGCCAGTTTATTCAAATTTTAATTACAGATTTCAGTCATTATTCTATAAACCAATGAAATATGAGTCCAAAAAGAAAAAAAATAAAAGATGTGTTGTCCACTAATAGAATGCTTTGGGGCGCGTAGGTGGCTTTTCAGGTTAAGTGTCAGACTTCAGCTCAGGTCATGATCTCACAGGTCGTGAGTTCAAACCCTGCATCAGGCTCTCGGCTGTCAGTGCAGAGCTCATTTCAGATCCTCTGTCCCCCTCTTTCTGCCCCTCTCTCACTTGCATGTGTGCTCTCTCTCTCCCTCTCAAAATAAACAATAAAAAACATTAAATAGGGGTGCCTGGGTGGCTCAGTCAGTTGAGCGTCAGACTTCTGATTTTGGCTCAGATCATGATCTCACGGTTTGTGAGTCTGAGCCCAGGGGCAGACTGCTCACAGTACTCTCACTGCCAAGCCTGCTTGGGATCTTCTCTCTCTGCCCTTCCCCTGCTTGCACATGCATTCTGCCTCTCTTTTCCTCTCTCATTCTCTCTCTCAAAATAAATAAATAAACTTTAAAAAAACACATTAAATTAAAAAAAAGAACGCTTTGGAAAATCTTGGTAAGGACAAGCCAAGCAAAAAAGTGCTGTCAAACTTAGTCTGGTTGAAACAGCTATTAAAAATTGGAAGAAAAACTTCTAGAATTACTATTTACTCAGAGAGCTTTGTAAGTATCTTTAAGTTCTTTTTAACATGTTTCAAAGTGAAAATCATAGCTCATCATAGGCATGCTGTATGCAAAATGGCCATGATAAACCTCAGTTAAGACCCTTACACAAGGAAGAGGTCAGACTCTCCATCACAGAAGTGGAAAGTTCACACATATGTTAATACTTTGCATTAAAACAAGACGTATAAATTTTATATGAATTTGTCTAAAAATTCCCCACCTAAAGAAAATATTTTAATTAACCAACTAGCCTACTAATTCTGATCTATTCAGCTGGGAGGACGTCAAAAATTTGGTCTTCACTCTAAAATGATCTGCACTGGGCCGCCTGTGTGGCGCAGTCGGTTAAGCGTCCGACTTCAGCCAGGTCACGATCTCGCGGTCCGTGAGTTCGAGCCCCGCGTCGGGCTCTGGGCTGATGGCTCAGAGCCTGGAGCCTGTTTCAGATTCTGTGTCTCCCTCTTTCTCTGCCCCTCCCCCGTTCATGCTCTGTCTCTCTCTGCCCCAAAAATAAATAAAAATGTTGAGAAAAAAAATAAAAAAATAAAATGATCTGCACTGACAGAAAAGTGGGTAAGGTCAAATGGCTGAGACTCTGGATCTTGTTGCAAAGGTTGAGATAAAAAATGCGGCAATAAACATGAGTATAGGAATAAGAGGGAGGGAATCATGCAAAAGAAAATCCCTACATTATTTCTTATTATTTCTTATTGACTAAAACTATCCACTTAAAGTTAAAGGTTAGGGCATAATTAAGCTGTTACAAAGTAAAATTAATCATATTTGACAGGGACCAAAACGGAGAGACTTCTGAGATGAAATACAGAACAACAGTATGGTTCTGAATAAGGACAGGATCTGGTTCAGACCTCACACTCAATCATTCTGCCATGCTGCCTCGTTAACAAATATCATTAGGAAGATGACACAATATTTATATCAGCAAAGAGGTTGCATAGGTATTCATAAAATGTTTGTTTGTTTTATGTCCTATCCACTGTGTTGTGTCAATTCTTTGCTTTCCTTTTGGGGGCTACAAAAGGAATGAATTAGAGTACTCCATTCTTAATAAGGAAGGGAGAGAGGATCAAAAAAGAATCAAGACCTTCTGAAAAAGAGCTACACTTTGATTTGAAACCTTTTGAGAAAAGAATTAAAAAAAAACACATTCCCCAAACACCCTTAATTTTAAACAGAGCTGGATTTTAAAGACCTTATTGGATTTTGCTAGGTATGCTTGGATATCAAAGAATAGATCTAAATATTTACCTCAAGTTTTCTAGAGTAGAGGAGACAGAAATACAAGTCTGGAGAGATGAAGGTTGATGCAATTTAAGTTCATTTAGTTTACATTTTTACATCATTAATAATGCCAGAAAAATGGATTTCTCCTATAGGACACATAATGCAATTTAGGATTTTCACAGATCAGCTAATATTCTGGAATATTAAACTTGTATCTTGTTGAAACATGACCTATCCTTGAAGCTTCCTAGACACACAGGAAGATATGTTACTATATAACAAATAAGTATGTCATTGAAAATTACCATAATTGTATTTTTAACAATACATTTTCAAAATTTCCCAGAATAAGGACAAAGGACTATACAAATAGGATAAGAATATTGTGGCATGATTATACCTAAATGGGAATAGGCTATACTACATTGACCTTGAAACTTTGATTCCATCAGGCATATGAACTGAAGGCAAAGCTCCATTTATGTGGCAATAATTTTTATTTTTTAAGAGAGATTGTGTTGGATTTATATTGGTTGCTCAGTGAGGAAGCTAACCAATGAGGGTGTTACAGTAATCCAGGAGAGAGAAAATGGTGATCTGGAACTGAGTTTGTTTGGATATTAGATACACTTTGAAAGATTTCTTAAGTAATTACCTGTGGAATATGAGACAAATAGAATCAAGAAAACTATGATTTTTGAGTAACCAGATGTATAAAGATGTATAAAGAAAGATAATATATTTGGTTTTGGACATGATCTTTAACAATGAAATTAAATATCCAAATAAAGATGTCAAATAGGCACCTGAATATATGAATCTGGAGTGAGAGCGAGAGCGAGAGCGAGAGCGAGAGCGAGAGAGAGAGAGAGATGTTTGGGAATATAAATTAGAAAATTATTGGCATAAATATTTGCTAATATCACCAAAGGAATGAATATACATTGAAAAGAAAAGAGGATCGAGACTGAGACTACACATCCCAACATTAAGAGGTTCAGAATGAGAAGAGGAAGTGACAAGTTGTTCAGGGAGATAGAAAAGAAAATCCAGAGGGTTGTGCAGCTAGCCAAATGAAGAAAGTGTTTAAAAAGGAGGCACTGTGACACTGTATCAACTACTTTTCATAGGTCAAGTATGAGGAGTAGTAAGAATTAACTATTGAACTGTGTAAAATGGAGGTCTTTGGCGATTTTGACTAGTTTCCGTGAACCGGTGAGGGCAAAGCCCTCACTGGAGTGCATTTAACAGAGAATGGGAGGAAGTAACTGGACTACTCTCTGTAAGACCAAAGAAATTGAGTGGTAAATGGTCAAAAAAGTGGAATCATAAGAAGATCTTTTATTTTGTTTTGGTTTGGTTTAATATGGTAGCAGTCATAGTAAATTTGAATAGTGATGGAAAGTATCGAGTAGATTCGAAAGCATGGATGATTTAGGAAATTCTGGATTGCTGCTCTTAAGCAGATAAGAGGTGATGAGACCTAAGGTACACATGGAAGGATTAGCTTTAGAAAGGAACAAGAGTAATTAATTTATGGTCATATACACTAATCTCAACATCTTTGATTTCTGAAGTACAAATTAATGCAAATCCATTGGCTCCTTACAGGCTTCTTCTGTGCATATTTGAGTTTCTTTTCTGGTAGGTTGAGGATTTTCACTTCATGATTTGTTTTTCACCTTACAAACTTTTGTTTATATCTTTTATCTCTCATCATCACTCTATTCAATTTTCCTTTTCCTCATCATTTTTTTAATTTACTACCATTTTTTGAGATTTACAGAGAGATTAGACATATAAAACATTCATGTCAGTGGATCTTTTTACTTACCCTTTTGGACTGCCATTAGATTGTTTTCATTTTAAATGATAGAAGGTAAAAGATTTCATATTCCATTCTTTAAAGGTTGTGATATTTTGGGCACTGCATGGATAGATATTTTCAGTTTTAATACTTATAATAGTCATTACCTTATTTTAGTGGATATTAATCTTTACTACTTATGGCAAGTGACACTGGTTTCCATTTACCATTGTGATACACAATTTATTTTCTAAATAAATTTATTAGAGTCAAATAGTGAGTTGATTTAAAATTTAAAAATTAACTATGTAATAGTATATGAGGCATGCTAATACGGCAAAACTCATAAAGGTAGACTGCAAATGATGCTAGTTTCAGAAACTCATGTATGTGCTGGTTAATTTTATGTGTCAACTTGACTGGGCAAAGGGATGCCCAGGTAGCTGGTAAAATATTATTTCTGGGTACATCTGTGAGGGTATTTCTGGGAGAGTTTAACATTGAATCAGTAGACCTGAGGAGACTAAAGGAGAACTGCCCTCACCAATGTGGGAAGGCATCATCCAATATGTTGAGGGTCCCAAAAGAACAAAAAGATGGAGGAAGCATTAACTCACTCTTCCTAAACTGGATGGCCACTGTCTCCTGTCCTCAGACGTCAGAGCCCCTGGCTTTTGGATTTGTTATGAATTACACCACTAACTTTCCTGGTTGTCCAGCTTGCAGAGAGCAGATAATTGGACTTTTTGGCCCCCAAAACCTCATAAACCAATTCCTATAATAAACATCTCTCCCTCTCTCTCTCCTTCTCCTGCTCTCCACCCCCCCCCCCCCCATCACTCCCTCTCCCTTTCTTTCTTCCCCTCTCTCATTATATATATACTTTTGCTTAGGGTTCACTGGCAATGCTGACTAAAACAAGCTCACTTAGGCTACAAAGAATGTCCCTTCTCTGAAAGTAGTAACTATTCCACAGACATAACTCTGTTCTCTAGATACTAATAATAAGGTATATACAAAATGAAAGACACTAGCATTTGCTTCTCATATTTATAGCATGATCATCTATCCACATGCTACAATATAGAGTGGTGAAAACTGATGTTAGCTATTAAGAAATAATCACCAAGCTACAAACACCTTGATGTAAATAAGATTATCAATCTTTTTCAATATGATTATCAACTAAAGGGGGCATGCTAAAAAATCCAACAGACTACTGGACATTTTCCATGGAGGGATGTGCAACAGATCCACAGGAATATTCAGAACAGATGAGCTGGAAGGAATGTAGAAGGACTTTGTGGTAGCAGCAAGGATTGGAAGTAGGAAAAGGCTGATGAACAGGGAGTAAATGTGACAAGAACAATTGAAAAAGGCATGAACAATCTTGGTTTAGTTCACAGTTTGTGCCAAGACCCGTATTGCCAGTAAATAATAACGATAAGTCATAAATCTTTCAAATATGGCTCCTGTGTGCTATTTTCTAGTCTAATTCTCTTGCATAGGTGAATGAAAATGGCAATCAGTAGAAGTTATTTGTGCTGGTTTAGCTACTCTGTGTAGCTCTGAGAATTTTTTTTTTAAGATACACATATTTCTTCATCTGAAAATCTTTCGTTTAATGCAAGTATTTAAAGGATTCTTTTCAATCAATTGTATGACTTCCTTGTAGACTCCCCTGTAATATTTCACTACTTGCTTGGCAGTGAATGAATTGCCCAACTGCCTTTAAACCAAATTGATAACATAACTTAACCAATACACATTGTAATGGCTTGAAGACATAAATTATTTAAGTAAAAGTAACAAAATCAAAGAGCTACAACAAATACTCATCAGGGAAAATGGATGCCTGCAATTAAAGATGAGCTTTCTATCTCCATCATCTAAATTAATTACAATGCCTAAAATTTATGGAAGATACCTCTCTGGCCCTTAGAAACACCTTCTTTAGTTATCATGTATCACTTAGATCATATAGCACACCAAAATTACCTTATACATTTAAATATTTATAACAAATAACCTCCCAAATTAAAATGCTGTCTTTTCAATTCAAATGTACCAGCCTTGCAATGCTATCATTGAGATGTTAACTGATTAAATATTCATACTTAGTATTAAACATTTATTGTACAAAATTTGAAAAGTATTAGGTGAACAGAATGCTGCAGTTTGTTTTTCATTGAAACATGTGATCAAACAACATTTGAACAAATTGAAATACTCAAAGCAAATGTTAGATTTAAAACATGGCTGTGAAGTCATGTATCTTTACTCCCAAATGGCTTATTCAACACTCGTGTTTCTCTTCAGATCATACAAATCTTTTGCCTTTCAGAAAATGGCTTATTTATTACCGCTTTTCTCTGCTCAGTTCCCAGATTTTTTCCCTGTATTTCTTGACAACTTGTATTATCTCAAAACTGTAAATTCAGTAGCAAAAGCTGTAATTTTAAAATTATAAAATTAATATAAATTATAATAAAACAATATATAAAGTACTTATGTTTTAGCTGGACTAGAAAAGGGTGGTTTGTGTCTTTATTTTTTTTTGTTTTTGTTTTTGGGGTTTTTTGTTTGTTTGTTTTTTTAATTTTACTCCTCAAAGTCTGGTTTGAGCCAGATGATGCTGAGGATGTGAAAGAATACACAAAGTCTATGATTAAAGTGTGAAAATGTTTTTGCTATTTCATTATTGTAGGATATAGTTCCAGCATTTCCACTTCAATGATAAAGCTAAAAGGGACTGAAAAACACTAAATGCTTAAAGAAACATATTTGGATTCCAAGATCAATATTCAATATTCTGAAAGACCTAATTTTCTTGCATTAGAAAAGTATTAAGAGTGATTTAAGCTGCGATATTATTTTGAGAATTGCTCAATTTTATCATCAAGGGTCAAAGGAGAACATATCTAAGGTGTCTTTCTCTCTTATTCTGTTTTAAAGCCACTCTAATCAAGCTTTCATCACCAGCATGACATGGAAACTTCTCTTATAAAGGATACCAATGACCTTCATGTCATTAAATCCAATTGTCAATTCCCAATCCTCATGTTTGGCTGTTGGTCATAATTGATATTTAGTCTTCCTACAGTAGATTAAAAATGAACATGGATATTTTTATACTTCTCTCAGCTAGAGTTGAGGTCTATGTTCCTTCCCTCTCCTATATGGTGCAGGTCACACTGTCCCATTTTCTGGACTCGGACCTTAAGGCATAGGCAGCTTCAATCTTTTGTCTAAAAGAACATATTCCTGAGGTGCCTGGGTGGCTCAGTTGGTTAAGAGTCCAACTTAGGCTCAGGTCATGATCATGTGGTTCATGAGTTCAAGTCCCACATTGGGCTCTGTGCTGACAGCTCAGAGCTTCAAGCCTGTTCTGGATTGTATTTCTTCCTCTCTCTTTGCCCCTCCCCTGCTCATGCTCTATCTCTCTCTCTCTCTCTCTCTCTCTCTCTCTCTTTCTCTCTCTCTCTCTTTCAAAAATAAATGAACATTGAAAAAATTTAAAAGAACACATTCCATCCATCACATCATCATGAAGTAGGTCTGACTATACTGAGACGGTCATGGTGTAAATGCCATTTGTAGGTGCTCTGATAGACCATCCCAGCTGAACTCAGCCTTCAAGACATCCCTGGGAAGAAGCTACAATGTGACAGGAAAATGTACTGGACCCTTCAGATCAGCTCTCCACCGACTGATACCACTGGGGACCTTAGGTAATACTATGAAGAGCAAAATAATCAGCCACATGAGCCCAGCCCAAATTCCTGACCTACAAACTGTGAGTATCAAAGTGGCTTCTTTTTATTATAATTTATCGATTTTTCTTCCAAGACAGAAACATTTTCCTGGTTTTCCTCTCACCTCATGACAGCTTATTCTTTTTTTATTGGTCATTCCTTGGCTGGTTCATTCACTCTTCATTGTTTGTGTCCCTGACTTAGTTCTTGGCCTCCTTCCTTTTCTATTTGTATTTCACCTTTTTTGATAATCTAATAGAGTCTCATAGCTTTAAGTCAACCATGTATTAATGAGCCCAAAATGAGATGACATGAGATATAAGACTCATATCTGGGGCACCTGGGTGGCTCAGCTGGTTGAAAGTCTGACTCATGATTTCTGCTCAGGTCCTGATCCCAGGCTTGTGGGACTGAGCTTCGTGTCAGGCTCCACACTTAGACGATTCTCTCCTTCTGCCCCTCTCTCCCTCTCATGTTCTCTCTCTTTCTCTGTCCCCTCCTCCCCCCAAAAAGACTCTTATCTAACTGCCTGCTTGAACTTCCACCTACATTTTCTACAGACAAATCAAACGAAACACGTCAACTAAACACTACTTCCCCCTGACCTCCTGACTGTATCTCTCAGTGACCATAGGAAAACCATATAACTTATCTTTCCAACTAGGGACTTTCAAAGTAAAAGATGGAGTATACTGGATTACAGGCATAAGTTGAGATATATAACTGGGATATAGCATCACCCTAGAAATCCATCTTTCAATGCTAAGATTAGAAGAAACACACACACACACACACACACACACACACACACACACACACACAAAACCTTGTAGTCACCTATGTCTGATTCCTTTCTTTCCCTTATATAATCACCACCTAATCCTTCTCCAACTATCTATTCTCTTCTTGGTGCAAAAGGTCTCCCAATTTCCTTCAGAGTCAAAACAAAAGTTCTTAACAAGTTGTAATGAGTTGTGATGGTTCCCAGCCCATCCCTACTATGTTACCTATACTGTCCTCCTTGTCTTAGAATCTTTGTAGTGTTTCTTCTTTTGTGTAGCATATCTTTTAGACAGCACCTTGGTTTGCTCTTTCAACTTCCTTCTTGCTTTTCCACTGTCCCTTTCTCAATCATCTTTTTAAAATTGTATGTGGTCCCCCGACATCTTTCCTGGCATTTCTGATCACCTTTTAACATGCTATATAATTTACTCATGTTAGTTTTATTGCATATATTCAGTTACCCATTGATAAATACAAGCTCTATATGTTCACCAACACATCTCAAGTGCTTAATGTAATGTTTCACATAGAATAGATGCGAAATACTTATAAATAAGAGAATAAAATGTATAGTATTTACAGACTGTAGAAAAGGCTATAGGAAATGCATTGATCAAATCTAAGTATAGTGATAAATAACATTTAAATTGTGTTATGATTCTTTCATTTTTGAGTCCATATTTGGGTGTTTTGTCATGTAGGTAATGTTTTGATATGTGTAAATGTTATTTACATTTTAAGCAACATTTGTATTTTCTTTCAGATAGCTATTTTATGTTTGTTTTTGTCACGTACTTGTTCTCTGTGCCTGAAATTATTAGTAATGCTTAGGAGAAGTGAGAGATATACGCAATCTGTCACATTATGCTTCCAGCTAACAATTTTGTCAGCTCTGTGATTTGCAGTCCTGTTATGTTTTGATTTGTATAAATCACACGTTAAACCATTTTGCCTTTACCATGTGATACAAAAATGTAAAAATAGTTGTTTCAAATATGTTATTTTTAAAAACATAAAATGATTATATCTTAAAAACAAAACCATATCTCTCATTTTGATGTGAGTGTGAATAAGTATTGTCCCGATTTCACCCAACCTCATGAGGCTGTGATATGCTCTTATCAGAGCAACTGCTATCACATACTAACAGATTGACTACCATGTAAACTGATTAATTTCTTAGTCATCATTTTAAATATAATCTTTTCCGAAGATATTTTTTGGCTCTGATTAAAATGTGCTTGAGTCAGGTGAAATGAGTCAGGTAAAATGTGAAATGAGTCAGTCACACATTTATTGTGTGGAAGGAAAACTGGTTATTGGTTTTATAAAAGAGGTTTATGAAGGCTTCATAATTGCTTCCTTTTAATCCTTTTTTTATTTAAAAATAATATTCATAAAAAACTTTAGTAAGTTGTGGTTTTAATAGATTAGTGAGGAAGTTGTTAAAATATTAAATATTAAGAATGAAGAAACGATGCGTTTATTTCACTTTTTACCTGTATATTTTTTCTTGTTATGCTACAATTGGTTATTTATTGTACATATTTTGTTAAAAAATAAAGCAACTCATTATTCTTATTTTACAACATGGGTGGCCAACTATGATCCTTTAATTTAGGTTAATTTTATATTTTGTGACTCTGATAGTAGTTTTTTCAAAAACTATTAGTTATTTTATGTCTTTTTATAAAAACCAGGCTATGTTTATCCACTAAGTGAAAAGACTCACTATACTTACTATCATCTGAATCCTGACTTGGATATAAGTCAGGATTCATTTTAAGAGTGAACCAAGGATATACCCATAA
The DNA here is from genome assembly GCF_028749965.1 of Puma concolor. Taxonomy (NCBI): domain Eukaryota; kingdom Metazoa; phylum Chordata; class Mammalia; order Carnivora; family Felidae; genus Puma; species Puma concolor. Next base: position 82,326,680 of record NC_141668.1, on the reverse strand, counting down.
TAGTAAAACAACAACCAAAAATCCTCCCAAGTAACATAATATATAATAAACATACACAAGCATTATTAATAGAATCTAAAATATGTGATACTGTAAATTCCATATTATCTTTGGTTATTTACTTCTTTGTGTCATAATTCCTATTTTTTTAAAGTATAATTAACATACAGTGTTAGAGTGGTTGCAAGTATACAATATGATTCCATTCTATATGTTATTTAGTGCTTGTTATGGCAAGTATACCCTTAATCCTCTTTATTTATTTCAACCGTCCCCCACCCATCTCCCCTCTGACAACTAAGGATTTGTTCTTTGTATTTAAGAGTCTATTTTTTGTTTGTCTTTTTTACTCTGTCCATTTGTTTTGTTTCTTAAATTCTACATATGAGTGAAACCATATGGTTTTCGTCTTTGATATATTTCACTTAGCGTTACACCCTCTAGGTCCATCCACACTGTTGCAAATGGCAAGATCTCATTATTTTTTATGGCAGAGTCATATTTCATTATATGTATTATATACATAAAATATATACATTAAATACACACACACACACACACACACACACACACATTTTCTTTACCCATTCATCTATGGGTAGACATTTGAATTATTTCCATACCTTGGCTACTGTAAATAATGCTGCAGTAAACATACAGGTACATACAGGAATCAGTGTTTTCATTTTTCTTTGGGTAAACATCCAGTAGTGGAATTACTGAATTATATGGACATTTTATTCTTAGTTTTTTGAGGAAGCTCCATACTATTTTCCACAGTGGCTGCACCAATTTTCATTCCAATTAACACAGCACAAGAGTTCCTTTATCTCCATATCATTGCCAACACCTGTTATTTCTCATCTTTTTTTTTTTTTTTTCACCATTTTGGCAGCTGTAAGGTAATATCTCATTGAGGGTTTTACTTGCATTTCCTTCATGATTACTGACGTTGAGTACCTTTTCATGTGTTTGTTGGCCAGCAGTATGTCTTCTTTGGAAATACATCTATTCAGGTCCCCTGCCCATTTTTAAATCAGATCATTTGGTTTTTGTTTTTGTTTGCTTTTTTCTTTTGACACTGAATTGCATAAGTTCTTTATATTTTGGATATTAACCCCTTATTGGCTATATCATTTGCAAATATCTACTCTCACTTAGTAGTATGCTTTGTTTCCTTCAATGTGCAAAAAAGCTTTTTATTCTGGTGTAGTCCAATACTTTATTTTTGTTTGTGTTTCCTTTCTCTGAGGAGACATATCCAGAAAAATGTTTCTATGACCAATCTCAAAGAAATCACTGCCTAAGTTTTCTTTAGGAGTTTATGGTTTCAGATCTTAATTTATGTCTTTTTAAAAAATGTTCATTTATTTATTTTGAGAGACAGAGAGCACAGGGGAGGGGCAGAAAGAGAATCCCAGCAGGCTCTGAGCTGTCAGCGCAGAGCCCAACACAGGGCTCAGTTTCACGAACCATGAGATCACAACTTGAGCAGAAATCAAGAGTTGGACACTTAACTGACTGAGTCACCAGGTTTTCATTCTTTTGACCCCTACTTTCATTCTTTTACATGTAGCTGTCTGTGGCTTTGATAGTCGTTTGTGCCTAACTTTAACAAATAGAATGGTATTTCTGACTTACTCATGTTTCTCCAATTAAACTGTAAATTCCCAAATATACAGCCATTGAATAAATTTAAAAAGGAAATATATTGTCCTATCTACTATAGGTGCTCACAAGTATTAGATAAATTATATGTAGTATTTTTCTAATGCGTGTGTTAATGAATCATGAAAATAAATTTGCCAAAATGCCAAAACCTAGTATTAGATACATTATATGTAGTATTTTTCTAATGGGTGTGTTCTGAATCATGAAAATACCCTTGCCAAAATGCCAAAACCTAAAAGAAAGCACATACATACACATTAATATATTTATAGTCACAAATTTGTCAAGATATGCTGAATGACAGAAGTCTTACACAAAGAACACACAAACTGTATGATTCTAAATATGTATAATTCTATAATAGGCAAAAGGAGTCTATGGTAAAGAAAAAGTCAGAACAGTGATTAACTACTAAAGGCTGGGAGTGAAGACTGAGTGGCAAGGAGCAAGAGGGAACTTTTGGATGAATGGCAATGTTTAATAGCTATTTGTATACACACTCCGATGCATTTGTCAAAATTTATAGGATTGTATGGTTAATATTTGTGCATTTAATTGTGTATAAATTTTACATGAAAAGGAAATGTAAACAAATATTGAAAATTTTAATGATACATGCTAAAATGTTTATGATTGTTTTCACTTATATAAATGTTTATAAATTTTCATAATAAAAAATTCCTCAAATTTGTATATTAGTTTTTCAAATTCTCTTTTTAAATTTAGTTATTTGGAGAGAGAGAGTGAGCATGAGCAGGGAGTGGCAGGGAGAGAGGGAGAGAGAGAATCCTAAGCAGGCTCCACAATGTCAACATAGTCAACACAGGGTTCAAACTCAGGAACTGTGAGAAAATGACCTGAGCCGAAATCAAGGGTTGGATGCTGAACTGACTGAGCCACTCAGATCCCCTCAAATTCTGTTCTTAAAGATTTTTTTGGTGAAAATAAACTTTCCTTCTTTTACATATGTGCATAATCATGAGATATCAATATTATCAAAGGCTTGATAAAATTCTATGCAGAACAGAATCTAATTATATAATTTCAGTGTTAGTTACATTTTACATTAAGCTTTCTTGATCTCTATTTGTTAAGAAAATTTATTTGGATCCTCAAATAGAATACAAGCAAATTATAATTTTTTTGCCATGAATTAGTACATAAGAAAAAGAAATCTATTTCCTGTTAAAAAACGGTATTTTTAGCTTCTCTATCAAAGAAAACTACTGTTGTATACATTCCTAAAATTATAATATCCTGGCAAAGTGTTTTATATAATCAATGATTCTCATGGCTTAGAAATAGAATTCTCTTGCATCTCAGATAAATATTGGCATAACATTTATGTAAATAGAAAATACTAAGTATAAATTGGTTCTGATGGGTCTCACTTGATGCACTAGCCTCTAATCAGAAAGAATGTAGTGTACTAAGTTAATCACTTTTTAACTGACATATTAAAAACCCATAGGAAGCATAAAATGATGTATAAGTAACTAATTATTTGCCTTTAGAGTGAAAGGCACATCAATGTCAGGAAACAAATGGGTGGGCCCAGAAGAATGACGAGACAGTTAATTTTAAGTGTCAACTTGGCTAGATTATGCTGCCCTCTTGTCTGCTCAAATACCAGTGTAAATGTTGTAAAGGTTCTTTTTAGATGTTATTAACATTTAAATTAGTAGACATTGAGTAAAGTAGATTATATTCCATAACATGGTGGGCTTCATCCACTCAGTTGAAGGCTTTAAGAAAAAATATTGAAACCCTGAAAAGAAAGAAATTCTGTCTCTAGACTACCTTTACACTTAAGACTGCAGCATCAACTCTTATTGGAATTTTGAACTTCTAGTTTCTACAATCATAAGAGTTCCTGAAGTACATCTCTTTCCATATATATATATATATATATATATATATATATATATATATATATCTCCATCCTATTGATTCTATTTCTCTGGAGAACTCTAGTACAAATTATTAGAGTTATAAAGATCTAAAGAAAATCTTTAGAAGATCTAAAGAAAATGTGGCATAGGCAGCAGGCAATAAACTTTCTCAATCTCTACTTTTTTCACAAACCTTACCTATCTCTGTAATGATTCAAATGTGTAAATACTCACCATAGGAAAAGGCTCTCAAAAATGTATATTTAATGCAAGAAGTAATACAGACTAGTCTTTCAAAACTTCCCCTGAAATGGAAATGTGCTCACTGATCACAGGGAGTTTAAAAGGAATACTTTTCACATGCAACATTGAGTGTGTCGGCAATGTAAAAAAAAGAAGACTCTTAGTTATTTTGGACTGCTATAACCATAAACAGGGTGGCTTAAAATAGTGCCAACCAGAATGGTCAGGTACTGGTGAGAACACTGTTCTGGGGTGTAGACTGGCTACTTCTTGTTTCCTCACCTGGTGAAGAGTAGAGAGAGAAAGCAAGCTCTCTGTGACCCTTATAAGGGCACTAATTCCATTTATGAGGGCTTCACCCTCATTTTCTCATCTATTCCTAATTACTTCCCAAAGACCTCATCTCCTCCTACCATAATACTGGGAAGCAGGATCTCAACATGAATTGTGGGGACTTAAATATTTAGTCCATAACACAGATTCAACGGTAATAAGATGAGCAGCTTTATTTAAGAAAGCATTGGATCTTTTTGTAGCTACATAAACTTCCCTCCCTATGGGATTTACATGGAAATTCTATTTCAGGGTGTTTACATGGGTAAGGATGGTTAGATTTAAGTAAAAGTTTCAATAAATCAAAATAATATGAGACTTACTGTCAAACCCTGCCTCACCCAATATCCAAATTTGTTCCATACAAAGTTCCACAAATTTTATCTCCTAAATATTTCTTGAATACTTTCCCTCATCACTTTTTCTATCATCACATCTCTGCTTTCAAATCACATCATTCTTCACTTTGGTTATTTCAATAGTCATTCTTTTTCTGCCTTTATTCCAGGCTTATGTCTAGCTTCACAGAGCAGTGTTGTTTCCTTCTCATTACTCTGATGTTGGCCTCTTTTCTTTCCTCAAAAGTATTCAATTTCTTTTTCCTAAGAAGTAGACATTTTTAGGATGTAATTTCAAATTGAAAGAGAACATAATTTTACCAAATGTATTTGAAGGGGCAGCCTGGCACAGAATCGAAGCCGGTGGGCTCCAGAATAAGAAATGTATCTCACTGCTGACTCTTTCACTTCATTGCTGATCTGAATGAACTGTCCCACTAAGTTCCAGTTTCCGCAACTCTGAAATACAAATAACTAAGGTGCCTACTTCATGCTACTGAGAGGAAGACAAAAGGTAATGAGATAATGAATAAAAGATGCTGGTTTGCTACAGTTCCTGACACAAATAAGCATTCAATAAATGCCAGTTATTGTTATTTGATTGAGAATATAAAGGTTTGTTCTTACCTTATTTCAATTTTTAAAATTTTAGTTTGACCAACTTAAATTGATGCTATAAGAAAATACTTCTTTAAGCAGGACATTCACCTTAACTAATCTACTAAAATGTAACATATTCATTTTTGCAAATGTTTGATCATTGCTCTGTGTTCTTCCAATACTTGTTTTCTTCTAGTTCTTTCTTTGTATCATATTTAGATAAACATATCTCTAAAAACTTTTCCCTAGAAATTGATTTTTAAATGGCTTTATCTCACTTCTAAAATTCTTACTAGTAACAGTAAAACTTAAAAAGTGAAAATATGTAGTGAACAACTCTACCCTACTTCTAGTTGAATTATCCAGAAAAATACCAGGTAATTTCATTTCATTGTGATAACTTAATAATCATAAAATATGCCTTCAGACTTCTGGTTATTGTTATATTTATTGAGTATGAACTTGTAAGTAGTTGTTTGAGTATAGCATTTATATTTATAAAAGGTGATCTGGGGCATTTTTCTTATGTGAAGTTCATCTGGCTGTACAATATGTATATAGTTATATGGTTAAAAAGAGCTCTAAAGAACAATTTTGAAAGCAATAATGACAAAATTTCCTTCTGCTTTATTTATTCAGTGACATCAAAATTAAATGTAACACCAGGTATTATTTTTGGTTAAGAAAAAGAGTTATGTTAAAAATAGGGGTGGTGACTCAAAATGGCAGTATAAGAAGACCCTGAACTCACTTTCCTTCATGGACACACCAAATCAATAGCTATACATAAAACAATTCTGTTGGAAAAATTCCTGAAAACGAGCTGAACAAATCCTCTCCAAGAAAGGAGAAAAACGACACACCGAAACAGGTAGAAAAGGTAGTGATGCCTTCTCACAAAAAAACTCACCCCTGGCACAACAAATTACAACAACTCACAAATAAGATATGCGGAGCATATCTCCGAGGAGTTAGAAACTTGAGCCCCACAACAGGCACCCCAGCTCTTGGGACCTGTACTAGACAAATAAGCCCCCCAAACATCTAACTTTGAAAACCAATGGAACTTATTTTCAGGAGAAACAAAGGGATATAAAAAACCCTGAGAATTACCCTTTGAGTGCTCATGCACAGACTTATCTACTCTAGGGCGTAATACAGAAAGAGCAGGTTGAAAAGTGCCTACACAATATGTGAAAAAGATTCACTGGTTAATCTTACAGCATTTGCTGGAGGGGGAGGGGTCTGTTGGAACTATCTAAGGACAGAGTCACTGGCAGGCACCAATTTTGTACTTTTCTCCTATTTTGCTAGCACTGCTTGCCCAGACCTGTTGCTTTCCTGTGGCTCCACCCTGATACACCTGGTGAACCCATGATGAAGCAGGCCTCCCCTGTCCCCCCTGATATGCTAAATCCAATGGGAAGGTGCACTCCAGCCTTGTGTTCCCATGGCCCTGTCCCACTAAATTTAGTTGGCATGCATGCTCCATACAGGGGATGTCCTTTGAATGCCTGGCTCTGGTGACCAGGGACGCTTTCATTTCTTGGCCACATACGACCAATTGGAAACAATCGAAGAGACCGTTCTTGGCAGGCTACCACCCCAGGGCACTGCACACACTGAACGGAATAACACACACTCCACCTTCTTGGGACCATTCCTTCAAGAGTGGGAATGAGTCCTTTCACCTAATATATAAAAACAGTCAAGTGAAATGAGGAAATAGAGGAATGTGTTCGAAAAAAAAGAACAAGATAAACACTCCAGTCAAAAAAAAAAAACTTAATGAAATGGAGGGAAGCAATTTGCTTGATAAAAAGTTCAAATTAATGGCCATTAAATATGCTCACTGATTTCAGGAGAAGAATGGGTAAACATAGTAAGAACTTCAACAAAAGATGTAAACTATAAGAAAGTACCAAATGGAAGTCACAAAGTTGAAGAATACAATAACTGAACTGAAAAATACACTAAAAGGATTCAAAAGCAGACCAGATGAAGTGGAAGAATGGATCAGTGACCTGGAAGACAGGGTACTGGAATTCACCCAAACAGAGCAAGAGAAAGAAAAGAGAGAGAGAGAAAAAGAAAAAAGAAAAGAAAAGTGAATATAGCTTAAGTGAATTATGGAACAATATCAAGCAGAACAGCATTTGCATAATAGGGGTCCCAGAAGGAGAAGAGAAAGAGAAAGGTACAGAAAGAAATTATTTGAAGAAATAATTGCTGAAAAGTTCTCTAACCTGGGAAAGGAAATAGACATCCAGATACAGGAAGCTTAGAGATTATTAAAAGAGATGAACTTAAAGAGAATCATACCAAAGCACATTATAATTAAAATTTGAAAAGTTATAGATAAAGAGAGAATCTTAAAAGTAGCAAGAAATGACATATCTGATAAAGGATTGGTATCCAAAATCTATAAAGAACTTATCAACTCAACACCCAGAAAACAAATAATCCAGTGAAGAAATGGGCAGAAGACATGAACACACACTTTTCCAAAGAAGACATCCAGATGGCCAACTGACACATGAAAGATGCTCAACATCACTCATTATCAGGGAAATATGAATCAAAACCACAGTGAGATACCCCCTCACACCTGTCAGAGTAGCTAAAATGAACAACACCGAAAACAACAGATGTTGGTGAGGATGCAGAGAAATGGGAATCCTCTTACAATGTTGGTGGGAATGCAAACTAGTGTGGAGGTTCCTCAAAATGTTAAAAACAGAACTACCCTATGATCCAGCAACTGCACTACTAGGTATTTACCCAAAGGTTACAAAAATATAGATTTGAAGGGGTACATGCACCTAAATGTTTACAGCAGCATTATCAACAAGAGCCAAACTAAATGAAAGAATCCAAGTATCCATCGACCAGTGAATGGAGATAGATATATTCCATATATGTATATATATGGAATATTACTCAGCCATCAAAAAGAATGAAATCTTGCCATTTGCATCTGCAATGATGTGCATGGGGCTAGAGTATATCATGTTAAGTGAAATAAATCAGTCAGAGAAAGATAAATACCATATGATTTCACTAATATGTGGAATTCAGAAAAAAAAAACAGATGAACATATGAGAAGGGGAAAAAAGAAGAGAGACAGAAGCAAAGCATAAGAGATTCTTAATGATAAAGAACAAACAGGGTTGATGCAGGGAAGGAGGTGGGAGCTGGATATTAAGGAGGGCACTTGTGATGAGCACTGGGTGTTAATATAAATAACTAAATATAATATAATTTAAATATAATATAAATATAATAAAATAACTAAATTATACTCCTGAAACCAATGTTATACTGTATGTTAACTGACTATAATTTAAATAAAAACCTGGAGAAAGAGAGAAAGAGAGAGAGAGAGAGAAAGAAATAAAGAGAAAGAAAGAAAGAAAGAAAGAAAGAAAGAAAGAAAGAAAGAAAGAGAAAGAAAGAAAAGCAGCAAGAGATAAACAGCTTGTTATGTACAGGGGAACGAACCCCTGTAATACTGAAAGCAGATTTTTCCACATGAACTGCAAGCCAGATGGGAGCGGCATGATATATTCAAAGTGCTAAAAGCCAAACAAAAACAAACAAACAAAAAACTTCTAACCAAATTACCCAGCAAAGTTATTCAGAATTGAAGCAGAGATAAAGACTTCTCCAAATAAGCAAAAACTAAAGGAATTCACCACCACTGAAACAGTTATGTAAGAAAATAAAGAAACTTTTTTTTAATGTTTATTTATTTATTGAGAGAGATAGGGAGACAGAGAGAGAGAGGGAGAGAGAGAATCCCAAGCAGACTCTATGTGGTCAGCGCAGAGCCTGATGTGAGGCTTGAACTCACGAACTGTGAGATCATGACCTGAGCCAAAATCAAGAGTCAGAGGCTTAAGTGACTGAGCCACCAGACTCCCCACTAAAAAAACATCTTAAGCAGATAAGTAAAGGTACTAATTAGTAATGAGAAAGCACATGAAAGTGAAGAAATCACTGATAAATACACAGTAAAGGTCATGGACTAATCACTTATAAAGTTAACAGGAAGGTTAAAGACAAAAGTGGTAAAAGTAAGTCTAACTACAAGAATTAGTTAAGGGATACACAAAATAAAAATGTGAAATGTGGTGTGAAAAATAAAATGTGGGAAGAAAGGAGTAAAAATGTAGAGTTGTAGAATGTGTTCAAACTTAACTTGCTACTAACTTGAAATAGGCTGGTATATATACAGCCTGATATACATAAAGCTAATGGTAAACACAAAACAAAAACCTATAGTAGATACATAAAAGAAAATGACAGTAGAATCTAAACATAACGCTAAAGAAAGTCATCAAATCACAAAGAAAGAGAGGAAGAGAAGAAGAAAAAAACAGAAAAGAACTACAAAACAGCAAGAAAACAATTAACAAAATGGCAATAAGTACATACCTATCTATAATTGCTTCAAACATAAATGGAGTATTTTCTCCAATGAAAAGACACAGAGTGACTGAATGAATAAAACAAGATCCTCTATATGCTGTATATAAGAGATTCACTTCAGATTTCAGACATAAGCAAATGCACAGAATGAAAGTGAAGGGATGAAAAAAGATATTTCATGCAAACAGAAACAAAAATAAAAATGTTGGGGTAGCTATACTTATAGCAAAAAACTGACTTTAAAACAAAGACTGGAATAAAAGACAAAAATGCACATTACATAATGATAAAGCATTCAAGCCAGCAAGAAGAGAAGCCTTTGTAAATATTGATGTACCTAACATAGGAGAATCTAATTATATAAAGCAAATATTAACAGACCTAAATGGAGAAACTGACAGCAATACAGTAATACTAGGAGACTTTAATACCTCTCTTGGGTTGATGGATAGATCATCCAGACAGAAAATCAGTAACGAAACAACACCCTTAAAGGACACATTAGAGTAGATGGACTTAATAAAGACATACAGAACATTCCATCTAAAAGCAGAAGAATACACATTTTTCTCAAGTGCACACGGAACATTCTCCAGGATAGATCATATATTAGGAGACAAAACAAGTCTCAATAAATTTAAGATTAAAATCATATCAAGCATCGTTCAGACCACAGTCGTAGAAAACTAGAAGTCAATCACAAAAAATAAAACTGAAAAAGTCAGAAATATGTTAAGATTAAACAACATGCTATTGAACAACCAAAGGGTCAATGAAGAAATCAAAAGAGAAATAAAAATATAAAATATTGTATGAAAATATAATATCCCAAACTCTACAGGGTGCAGCAAAAGCAGTTCCAAGAGAGAAGCTCATAGGAATACAGGCCTACCTCAAAAAACAAAAAAATATGGAGCACCTGGGTGGCTCAGTCGATTGAGCATTTGACTCCTGATTTTGGCTCAGGTCATGACCTCATGGTTCATGACTTCAAGTCCCTCATTGGGCTCTGCACTGACAGAGAGGAGCCTGCTTAGGATTCTCTGTCTTTCTCTTTCTCCTCTCCCATGCATGCCAGCACACAGACACACACACACACACACACACACACACACACACACACACACACACTCTCTCTGTCTCTCTCTCTCTCTCTCTCTCTCTTTCTCTCTTTCTCTCTCAAAATAAATAGTTTTAAAACAATCTTTAAAAAAAACAAGAAAAATTTCAAATAAACAACCTAACTTTACACCTAAAGGAGCTAGTAAAAGAGGAACATGTGAAGCCCAAAGTTGGTAGAAGAAAGGAAATAATAAAAATCAGAGCATAAATAAAAATATAGATTCTAAAAAGACAGTAAAAATCAGTGAAGCTAAGAGCTTCTTCTTTCAAAAGGTAAACAAAATTGATAAAACTTTGGCTATACTCAGTAAGAAAATACAGAGGGCACAGATATATAAAATCAGAAAGGAAAGGGGGGAAGTCACCACAGATAACTAAAGAAATACAAAGGACCATAAGAAACTAGTATGAATAATGATACACCGCAAACTGGACAACCTAGAAGTGGATACATTTTTAGAAATACATACAATTTTCTAAGATTGAATCATGGAAAAGTAAAAACCTGATGAGACCCATTTCTAGCAAGGAAATTGAGTCAGTAATTAAAAATCTCTAACAAACAAAAGTCCAGGGCCAGACAGCTTCACCTGGGAATTCTACCAAACAAAGAAAATTTAACAGCTATTCTTTTCAAAAGCTTTCAAAAAATTGAAAAGGAGAGAATTCTGCTTCCAAACTCATTCTGCAAGGCAAGTATTACCCCTTATATCAAAACCAGACAAAAACAGCACAATAAAAGAAAATTATAGGCCAATATACCTGATAAACATAGATGTAAAAATCCTCAACAAGAATTTAGTAATGCATTAAAAAGATCATACACCATGATCAAGTGGCATAATTTCCAGTGGTGCAAGGACGATTCAACCTCTGACAAACAAGGGCCATGTTATACCACATTAATAAAATGAAAGATAAAAATCAAATGATCATCTCAATAGAGGCAGAAAAAGCATTTGACAGAATTCACTACCCATTTGTGATAAAACATCTCAATAAAGTGGGTTTAGAGGAAATGAGCTTTAACATATTAAAGGCCATACATGACAAGCCCATACCTAATATTATAAGTAATGTCAAAAAACTGAAAATTTCTCCTCCATGATAAGGAACAAGACAAGGATGCCCACTCTCACCATTTTCATTTAACATAGTATTGGAAGTCCAAACTGGAGCAAATAGGCAGGGAAAAAAAATAAATAAAGTCATCCATATTGGAAAAAAAAAGAAGTAAAACTGATACTCTTTGTAGACAACAAGATTTTATACACAGAATAATAGCCTTTCAAAGACTCCACCAAAAAACCCTGTTAGAATTAATAGATAAATTGAGTAAAGCTGTAGGCTACAAAATCAATATATAACAATGTGTTGCATTTTTACACATTAACAATGAACTATGAGAAAGAGACAACTGCAGCAAAAATAATAAAATACCTAGGAATAAACTAAAGCAAGGAGGTGAAAGACCTGTACCTGTACTGAAAACTATAAGACACTAATAGAAGAAATTGAAGACACAGAAAAGAAAAGCTATTCCTTGCTTATGGGTTGGAAGAATTAATATTGTTGAAAGGTCCAATATTACCCAAAGCAATATATGGATTCAATGTAATCACTATAAAGCTCCCAATAGTATTTTTCACAGAATTAGAACAAACAGTTATAAAATTTATAGAGAACCTCAGAAGATCCTGAAAAGCCAAGGAAATTTTAAGAAAAAAGAACAAAGCTGGAGGCATCATGCTCCTTGTTTTCAAACTACATGACGAAGCTCTATTAATAATACAATGTAGTACTGGAAAACACACACACACACACACACACACACACACACATCAATGGATCAGGAAAAAGAGCACAGAAATAACCCACATATATATGGTCAATTAATTTATGACAAAGGAGGGGACAATATACAATGGAAAAAGAGCAATCTCTTCAATAAATGGTGATGAGAAAAATGGACAGGCACATACAAAGGAATAAAAATGGACCACTCTGTTACACCATATACAAAAGTTAACTCAAAATGGGTTAAAGACTTGAATATAAGACCAGAAACCACAAAATTCCTAGTAGAAAACACAGGCAGTGAGTTCCTCAACATTACTCTTGGAGATATTTTTTTGGCTTTCACTCCAAAAGCAATGGTAACAAAAGTAAAAATAAACAAATGGGACTACATCAAAATAAAGAGCTTCTGAACAGCAAAAGAAATAATCAACGAAACAAAAAAGTGACCTACTGAATGGGAGAAGATATTTGCAAATCATATATCCAGTAAGGGGTTAATATCCAAAACATATAAAGAACCCCTACAACTCAATGATAAACAATCTGATTCACAAATGAGCAGAAGATCTGAATAGATATTTTTCCAAAGAAAACAAACTGACAGGCAACAGGCACACAAAAGACGTTCATCACTAATCATCAGAAAAATGCAAACCAGAACTACAGTGAGATATCATCTCATACCTGCCAGAATAGCTATTACCATACAGATAAGAAATAACAAGTATTGACAAAGGTATGGAGAAAAAGGAACTCTTACACTGTTGGTAGGAATGTAAATTGGCGCAGTCACTATGGAAAATAGAATGCAGGTTTCTCAAAAGACTAAAAATAGAATTCTCATATGATCCAACAATTCCACTTGTGGGTATTTATGTGAAGAAAATGGAATCATTAATTTGGAAAGATATATGTACCCCTATGTTCACCTCAACATTATTCACAATAGCCAAGATTGGAAACAACCAAAGTGTTCACTGATTGATGAATGCATAAAGAAGATGTGGTATGCACACACACACACACACACACACACACACACACACACACAATGGAGTACTACTCAGGCATAAAAAAATATCCTGCCATTTGTGACAAATGGATGGACCTTGTGGGTATTATGCTAAGTGAAATAAGTCAGAGAAAAACAAATACTGTATGATTTAAATTATATGTGAAATCTAAAAACAAAACAAACAAAACAAAACAAGACCCATAGGTACAGAAAACAGACTGGTGGTTGCCAGAGGGGAGGGGCCTGGGGGTTAGGTAAAATGGGAGAAGGGTGTCAAGAGGTACAAACTCCAGTCATGTAATAAATGAGTCATGGGGATGTAATGTACATTATGGTGACCATAGTTAATAATGTTGAATTGTGTATTATGTAATTTAGCATGATGAAAGAGAAATAAGACTTATTGTGATCATTTTTCAGTGTATACAAATGTCAAGTCACTATGTTATACACCTGAAACTAATATATATGTCAAGCAGACATCAGTAAAAGAAAAAAAAAAGGGTTAAAATCTGTATAATTAAGTCTGGGACACTTTCATTTGGCAGGTGAAAATGCATGTATATTTTGAATTTTGCTACTTGGTTTTAATATCTTTCTAATTTGATAATGGTGTGAAAAACAGTGTATTTGATGAAGTTTTAATAAAGTGATATATGCCTTATTCTATAATTAAGAATTTGGATTTTATAATTTGTATATTTAAGAAAATTATATTTAGTGTCTTCAAGTATGGTTGTTAAAAGCAATGTGTGACTAATTTTTTAAGCTATACAATATTTTCAGTTGTATATAAAGAAAATCAATTCTAATTCATGAGCAAACTTTAATTTCTAACTATTTATAATAAAATACATTTTAACATATTATATAGGTAATATAGTTCTATAATTCATGCAAATGAAGTTGTTAATACATCTGATCTACATCTGATCTCTCAATTATCCCAGGTAATTTCATCCAGTTACCCATTTTGACCTTATACAAGCTTTTCAACTGTAAATTTACTGGATGACTTATTCTATTACTTGGCTGTCAGTATGGTCTTTCAGAAGTAATGATTCTATGTCTCTAGAGTATCTAAATTTCAACAAGTTAATTATATACACCCCAGGAGAATAGATTCCACAATTTGATGAGGAATATCTTTCACTTGGGAAAAATATCAACGAGCAGTGTATATACCAATGTTAGTCCAGAACCAGATGGTAAGAGGATTTTTTGTTAAATTTTATATTTAGAATAGAGAAGGACCTCTCCCTCTATTTCACAGTGATCTGTCAAAGCTCACAGCAGCCAACCTATTTCTAATGTTTATTATATTGATACAACACCAGATGTTTTACTAGAAGAAAGATCATTTGGTTGATTAATCATTTTTATTTCCTTGAAGAATAGGAACACTCCACCTCTGCATATAAATCTTTATTGTGGAAAACTGCCAAGCTTATGAGTAATGAATTTCTGTGCCATGAAAATCTGTGAACTTAAAAAAAAATATTCAAATATATTCTTTAGTTTTCCATAGTGATAAAGTTATGAATAACTATTGTTATTTTAAAAGATATTTAATTCTTTTGCAATGTTTTACAGAACACCATAAAATGATATATTTTAAATTCATTTTCTTAATGATAAATACTCAGACACTGAGGTGGCTTCTTTTGATGATCACCAACATATTTTCAAACAGTCAGGAATGCAGAAGGGTGAGTGGATTAAAAACATAGGATTTGGAGTCAGACCAATCTGGCTTCCTTGTTACTTTGTAACCTCAGGCAAATTTCTTAATATCTCAGAGCCTAATCTTCCTTATTTGTAATAAAAAGGCATAGCTCATCATAATATTTGCATCATAATATTTGAACAAGATATGTCAAAAGCCAGACACAGAAAATTAACTCATTAAAATTGAGTTTCTTCTCCCTATCATTTGATTAGAAAGAAAAGGGGAGGGGTAGTAATAGAAAAACAGATCTCTGAGATTAAACATTTTTAGATTATTTTATCATCCAGCAATACTCCAAACTGGGCCTTTTTCCCCCCCCCCTCATACACTCAAATTTTAATTGTGTGCTCTTCCTGGAACAAGAAAATTGCAGTCACTTTGAACAATGCATTTGTTCAAAACCAATTCAAACAAGTGCTTAAGCTAATTATTTTGCATCCAGGCTCAGACCTCCAGGGTATGACTGGCATGTCTCATTATGCAGTTTGTGTTTATAGTTCTCCCTTTCTAGAAACCACAACCTCGCCAAACTTGGATGTGGGGTTCGTATTCACTACATTCAATACACTGATTGGTGTATTCTCTGCAATTTCTATAACATTTATCATACAAAATGGGAAGAAGAGCCCATATCTACCATTATCGATTAGCATTTATATCCGTGGTGTTTGGGAAATAAAAGCACCATTGAGCACTGGGCTTCTATTACATACAAAATTCCTTTGTTTATACTGTTCTGATTTGTGTTGTTGAGCAGTTTTAACAATACCTTTTTAAGTTAAAATACGGCTTCACAAAGGCCCAACTGCAGGCTCACTGCTCCATAAATCAGAAGCTTAACTATGTACAATTCTGATAGTCACAAAAGCATGCAGACTACTAGTAATCCCACCTCTACATCGAGTGGAGGTTGAAACCAGTCCTTTGTCCTAAATAATGAAATGCCTAGAGTAAGTCCTTCATTTACTTGATCACTTGCCTTTCGAGCCAAGTGAAAGAAAAGCCCTGCTATGGTAGGGTCCCCGCCCTAAGGGAAAAACAAACAAACAAACAAAACAAAACAAAACAAAACAAAAAACCTCAAGGCAACCTGGTTACACTCACGTGACAACATCCCTCACAACCTTGTAACAGGAGATCACTTAATCAGACTACATGTTTGTGTGTTACCATATATGAGAGACAAAAAAGTAAAAATGTATAAAAAACTACGCCACATGGTGTTCGGGGCTCAGTTCTTTGAGTATGAAACCCACTGAGCAGTGTCAGCAGGAAATAAAGTTGCTTCCTGCAAAGAAAAGCGTCAGTGTCAAGACTCTGTGCGGGAGAATCCCGCTACACTACAACATATTGCAGCTTTTGTTTGTCCAGTTGATAGGAGTGTTGACATGATACCTAGCAAAATACAAAATGCCCTCACAAGTTGGACGTGGCTTTAAAAAAAAAACACTTTAAAATAGGGGCACCTGGGTGGCTCAGTCTGTTAAGCATCGAACTTCTGCTCAGGTCATGATCTCACAATTCGTAAGTTCAAGCCCTGCATTGGCTCTGTGCTGACAGCTCAGAGCCTGGAGCCTGCTTCCAATTCTGTGTCTCCTTCCCTCTCTGCCCCTCCCCTGCTCACACTCTGTCTCTGTCTCTCTCTAGTTTCTCTCTCAAAAATAAATAAGAATATTAAAAAGTCCTTAAAATAAATCATTGGGTGATAATGCAAAATTAGATAATGCAAAAATTAGAATAAGAACATATCCAATATTGGCTTATAGAAAGGCTATTATGAAATAATTGCAACAATTCGATATTTTTGTTCTTATTTTCACTTCACAATAGCAAAATAAAGAAGCTTAAGAGCTGAATTTCTTATTTAATATTATATAACTCAAAAGTGAAGGAAATTATTATTTATTGAATACCAATAATGGCAGATACTGTGATAAGCATTTTAACGTATTACTTCAGCATACACGTTGGATTCCCAAATATGAAGATAACTTTTTCTACTTGAGCATTCTCAGTACTTTTTTGAGGATGCACCAAAAACTATCCAGCCTCCCAGACAGTCTCCAATAACCTTGCCCCCTGGAATGCATACCCTATGTAATACCATTTCACATTGAACCCGAGTTGGTCTCATGATCAGTATGCTATGGAGAAGTAATGGTATGTCACTTCATAGTTTAGGTTATAAAAGATTATGGTTTCTACCTTGGACATTCTCTCTCTTGCTCTCTTTTTCTTGCTCTCTCTTATATCACTTGCTCTGGGAGAAGCCACTTTCTATGTAATGAGCTGCCCTATGGAGAGGTCCATTGGCAAGGAACTGAGGAAGGTCTGTAGACAACAGCTAGAAACTGAGACCCTTGGTCCAACAGCCCATAAAAACCAGGCCTTCCCACAGCCATGTGAATGAGCTTGGATGCTGATTCTTCAGTCATTGGTGAGCCTTGAGATGATTGTGCCACTCAAGATGCTAGGAAGCTTGACTGCCACCTCTTGAGGGACTCTGAGGTATGCATTAACATAGTTCCTTGTTTTTATCTTTTCAAGAAATAAAGTGAAAATGTATCATTCATTTCCTCAAAGAACAGCTTTGTATCTCTCAATCTGTCTCTCCTTTTGTTTAACAAAATTGGATGTGAGATGATTCAGGACTTACTTCCTCGGGCAATCACCTTATTTAATGTTCCTTCTTCCTCATTTTAAAAATGGGACTTATCATGATTGCCATTTACTGACTACCAACTATTTATTAACCACTTACCATCTCCTTTATCCACAAAACAATCCTGTTGGATAGCTATTATTATTCCACTTTTCAATGAAAGATCTGAGGTTTGGTGATTATTCATGGTATGTGGTTAGTAAATTGAGATTTAAACTCATTCAAGTCTAGCTCCAAATTTCTGTTACAACTTTCTTTGTTATGCATTTTATTACTGAGATTTCAGGAGTTTGATTAAGCAAACTGATATATCAAACCAAATCTTACATTTTTCAAAAACAGAATGTATACCCTCCAGAATAGCAGAGTGCATAATCGGAAAAGCAGATGTCAGATTTCTCAGGGTTCGAATCCAAAGCTGACTAAGGTCAAAAAATATCCTGTGCTTTTTCACAATTACAAAATTTATACAAATCTAACACCTTTTTTTCCCCCCTAATAATTTCTAAATGTGGGAAGAGGTTTAAATATTTTCTTCCTTCAGCTTGAAAAAACGCCTTTTCCATCCACATTGTTCCTTCACTTTGCTTTTCTGATGTAGGACAGCTTAGCAGAAAGATAATATGGCTGAGTCAGTCAAATGGGGCTTTGAATCCACAAATCTGTTCCACTTTCTCACATTTCAATGTCCTTATCTACAAAGTGGAATAAGTACCATTCAGGATTGTTTTGAGGATGAAACAGGGAATAAACAAACGGTGTATAAAATGATAAATATTACTGACCCATAATTCTGAAGTTCAAAATACTTTGAAAATAATAGACTTTCTGCAATTCACATAGTGACAATATCTAGCCTGAATTGATACTAAGACTACTCATAGGGGGAATAATATATTTTTCACTGCAGGCATTCTGAGGAGTTTCATTATGAATTGTAGTTCTAGATTGTAGAGAAAATATGACATAACATATGGCAAATACACCATTTAACATTTTCAAATCTGCAAATCCTGAATTCTCCCCCCCCCCGAAAAAAAACATCTGGCCCCAAAGTCTTAGAGTATATGGCAATATTATTAAATATATTAAATATAGTTAAATTCTAGATTAAAACTTCTATGTAAAATAAGAAACTGTTATAGGTAGTGATACTATTCATTAAGTTTTGTACTGAATTCTTAAGATTTATATGAACACACTTCTGTCTTGAAGTGATAACATTATTTTTATAAGTGGCAATTGATAAAATTAATATGACCTTTTCAAAGCTGAAGAAATTAAATTATAGAAAGATATATTTAATTTAAGGAAAATTAAGTTAAAAATTAAGATCACAGTTGGGATTAAGAATCCTTAATTTACTTCCTTTGTGTTTAGCTTCTTGATTAGGTATCTCACATTTTCAGCTCAAGTACTTTTGTAAATGAGCAATTTTGCAAAGGGATCTCATTTTCTCAACAAGAAATTAGCAGCTCATCTTTTCTTTTTTGCCTTTTTAACTTCAAATTAAGGCATATAAACTAAAACTGTGGAGGGGGATGTCTATACATGAACCTTCTATTTGCCATTGGTTTATACAAATTTGCTCTAATAGTTCAAAAATGCATCATAAGAATACATACGACATCTAACAAAATACACATATGCAAATCTACATAACTGCTTGTTAGTCTAGTGTTTTGTTGTTGTTGCTGTTGCTGTTGTTTTGAAAATATTTATTTATTTTGAGAGAGACTGTGTGAGCAGGGGAGGGGCAGAGAGAAAGAAAGAAAGAGAGAGAGAGAGAGAGGGAGAGAGGATCTCAAGCAGGCTCCACACTGTCAGAGCAGTCCTACATGGGACTTGATCTCATGAACCACGAGATAAAGACGTAAGCTGTAATGAAGAGTCAGATGCTTAACTGCCTGAGCCACACAGGTGCCTCAGTCATCTAGTGGTTCTGAAATAAAATTCACGGCCAAAGTAGAAATTACTATGTAACCACAACTATGGAATCTTTACTGTTTAAATTACATAGCATGTTTTCAATACTTGAACATTATAATTTAGCCACATAATGAGGTCATGTTTTGCTTAGCAAATCCTGATTTCAATTTTTTAGGAATCTTGTCCACTCACTTCTCCCTCTTAATATACAAAAAAAAAAAAAAAAAAATATCTGAACTACTTGCTATTTCGTTGTTGTTTTAATGTTATTTTTGAGAGAGAGCAAGCGTGCATACACACATGCAAGCAGGGGAGGGGCAGATAGAGGGAAAGAGAAAGAATCCCAAGCAGGCTTCTCACTGTCAGTGCGGAGCCTGATGAGAAGACTGAACTCGGGAACCATGAGATCATGATCTGAGCTGTAATCAAGAGTCGGATGCTTAACCGAATGAGCCCCATGGGGCATTCGTGAACTACTCACTATTTTAACTTAGTTTGACTCCATACTGAAACCCATCAGTGGTACACAAAAGGCTTGCAGCTTTTCCTTATGTTAGAAGATTGACCTTTCCTAACACATGATTGCTTTAGAGTAAAAGGAGAATGAAAGGGCTGTGTTTTCTAATAGTAGAGACAACAGTAAAAAGGAATCATAATCTGGTATTTATATACTCTCCCATTATCAGACTTCTTATCTTTGTGTAGAGTATACTATACGCAGATTCACATATTTTATAACATCAATCAGCCAAAGATATATTAAAATATCAAATATAAAGGGGATTTGGATTATTTTATGTTTTACAGCCCTTACTCTATCTGTGAGTCCTTGGCCTTACCTAACGAAGATCTGTTTAGTCTTGTTTATCCCTTAAGGTTTGCCATTCTTTTTAAAAAAATTTTTGGGGGGCGCCTGAGTGGCTCAATCGGTTGAACATCCAACTTCGGTTCAGGTCATGATCTCACGGTTTGTGAGCTCGAGCCCCGCGTCGGGTTCTGTGCTGCCAGCTCGGAGCCTGGAGCCTGCTTCGGATTCTGGGTCTCCCTCTCTCTCTCTGCCCCTCCCCCACTCATGCTCTGTCTCTCTCTGCCTCAGAAATAAATAAACATTAAAAAATTTTTTTTTTAATTTTTTTAATGTTTACTCATTTTTGAGAGACTCACAAACCGTGAGATCATGACCTGAACCGAAGTTGGACGTTCAACCGATTGAGCCACCCAAGTGCCCCAAGGTTTGCCATTCTTTACTCTTATGGAGTAGCTATATTAACACAACTATGAAAATTATGTGTATGGATATTGACTCCTGATTAACTGATGAAATCAATTCACCTGTAAAGTTAAATTTAAAATCTCGTGTCAAATCTTTATGCTTACTAACAAAAGCCAACGTAACAAAAGTTATTTTATTCTTCACTAACTTTATAAGCCATAACTACAAAAGTGTTGATTTTTAAGCTTTTATTTCCCAGCCATTTTCTTTGCAGATTCCTAAGGACTATATGCATGTCCAAAGTGGAGATTGAAAACAGTTGTCTCATCTCATGGAGGCCTTTGGGTCATATATCTTTAGGGCCATACTGGTGTGACCAACTCTGTTTGGTCAATGTCACTGAAATCCTTTACCTTAAAAAGGTAACACAGGATAGTGCCCATTGCAGAAGTTTGGATTCTAGATAAAAAGAAACCAAAAAATTCCCTACCTTTTGTTCTACAAATTACTGTACTTAAAGTGAATGTCTATTTTATTAGTAATCTTATACATTATTATCTTTAACCACTGACATTTGAGCCTGCCTCAGATGGATAGTCTTATTAAATAAGATTATAAACAGAACTATATATTTGCTATAGCAACTTTAAAGTTTTCAGGTGAACTGATAAGTGCTATATTCTTACAAGTTTTTTAAAATTTGAATTAATCTATGTAAAGGTTTTCTTTATGCTTTAGGAATTTTGAGTTAAAATACATCCATTTTCTTGGGTAACAACTTATCATAGAAGGATATTCATTGGTGATTTTTTTCAGAATGGAAAGACATTATGTCTGACATCTTGGTGTTTTTTTCCTTCCTATTATTTTCTGGGATGTCATTAAATTCTAAATACTAATTGAAAAACAGATGTTTCATTATTACAAGTTAAATGAACAGGTGTCTTTCAACAGTAAAATAAAAGTCTTTAGTGTCCTTACAGATATGATTCTTACTGTTTTTTTTTAATGCATAATGGGGATCTTAATCTTCATATCTCAGTTTAAATTCAACTTAAATACACAATACTTTTAAAAGTTGGAAAGTCTTAACTATCTATTTTAGAGTTTTTACACTTAAATTACTTAATCCTTTTCACAAAGAACTGACATGTCATTTCTTGAAAGAATATTGCCTGGGAGATAATTACTTGAATTAGATATTTATACTCCTGGTTTCTTGGCATTCAATGGAATATTTGGCTGAAATTATTCTGAGGTTTTAGAAAAAAGGTACACAGGAAATAAATTTAAAATATAATGCTTCCATTCAGATAGAGCAGAACATGGCAAGCCTCTACTTTTGGAGATGAACAAAAGGATTTAGGGAACCAGAACCCTATCTAGGAAAAATAGACACACATTTAGGAAAAGATCATCTTGGAAGGTTTCCCCTGTTTCGTGTCAAAAAGTAACGCTCTTCATCTAATTACAGGAATGGAAAAGAACAAAGAGAGACAGTGCTACACATCCAGAACACTGTAGCAAAATAAGCATGCACACACACACACACACAGACACACACACAGACACACACACACACACACACACACACACACACACACACACAATTCCTGTCTCTTCGAAAAGCACTGAAATAATTTGGGACACAATTTACTAATTGCAGCCAGTTAATATTACTGGTGACATACTGATTGGCAGAAGGCACAGTTACAAGGTGTTCAATGATGTGTACTCCCACTGAGCTAATTAGTGCACCTCCAAGCTTTAGCTATGGGCCCCCTTATCAACAGAAGACTGTATCCAGGCCTCTGTCCCCTTTGATGTCCCAGGGCTCAAACATCAGAGTGCAAAGCCGAGCAGGTAGCTTTAAGACTGGACAGAGTTGGCAATACCTGTTACACATTTCCCACACCCTCTTCCATTAAATGTAATAGTTTCAGAAACTCCCAGTGTT
Organism: Puma concolor; assembly: GCF_028749965.1. NCBI lineage: Eukaryota > Metazoa > Chordata > Mammalia > Carnivora > Felidae > Puma > Puma concolor. Next base: position 82,303,744 of record NC_141668.1, on the reverse strand, counting down.
AGAATGACATTTGGTAACAGACCGTCAGTGCTGTCATTTGGGCATTAAAATAATCGAATGATTTTTCTACTTTAATTAGCTTGCTTTTCCTACTCTAATATCAACTGAAATTTGGAATTTAAGAAAAATGATGATGATGAGCCATATTAGCATCCGTCTGTTTTTCTCCTTGGTGAAGGGAGCTGTTGGAAGCAGTTTCACTATTCCAAATATAGTGTAACATATAATGTATAAAAAGTATTCATGTGTCATCTAAAATAATTATAATTATTCTGGTGATGCTGTGAGATAAGAGCTTTTGTGTGTTAGGTGACGCACTGGGTGATTTCACTTGGGAGTCTAAATACATTCTTTTAAAAATGCAGATTTGTGCACTGGTGTTTCTTAGAAGGACGAAATGTATGAGTAGATAAGACAGAGATGTGTCCAGTGAAGTCATTTTAGAATTAAACATACTTTGATTTTAATTCCAGCTCTTCCACTCATTGAGCAAACAATTGAATCTGACTCAATTTCCTTCTCTGTAAAATGGGAATAATACATCAGAAGTTCTTTTGAGGATTATATTAGGAACTATATACTGCTTAACCCAGTAGCTACCACATAATGAGTACTCAACACAGCTTTTATTATTTATTTTTTAAAACAGTATATTTTTAGGTATTTTCTACACCCAATGTGGGGCTTGAATTTACAATCCCGAGATCAAATGTCGCATGCTCTACTGACTGAGCTAGCCAGGCACCCTTCAATTGAGCTTTTAAAGCGGTAATATTAATGTGATATTACATATAGCTTCAATAAATAATTCACTCACAATTAATTATACTTAATACAATTATAAAACAAAATATTTTATTAGTCAATGTTTTATAATGAATGGTATATAACATTCTTCTAAAATATATTAGCTATAGTGTATACTTTATAGTACATCATAATATACTATTAACATACTATAATCACATAATAAAAAATTATATAAAGTATATTTCATATTATATTAAAATTGGATCATTAAAATTTAATAGTATATCCCCTATTATTATTGAAATTAAACAAATAAGGGAAGAATGGAAAATAATGTAATTTATTTGATTTGTTTTTTCTCAATAAAGTATATAAGCTTGTTACATACCAAACATTTCATTAGTGCTTGAGTGAAATGTCAATTGCATAACTGCTAATCTCTGACCTTCATGAAACTACAGGGGAATTAGAATATCTAAATTATAAAGGAATAAAATAACTCATCTTTTGGAACATCCCATTCTTTCTTCAACCTGAAAGTCTCTTAAGCCCCAAAAGAGAATCAGTCTTCAATGGACTCCGTGAGCACAGACCAAAATGTAGAATCACAGCTTGCTCTGAGAATTCTAACGATAATTGTGAATTTAGCTACTTAGGAGAAGTGGGACACGAAAATACAACCACAGTATGAACAAATATTGCTTGAAGTGGCTTCTGTGAAGTCAGGAATTTCCCTCTTATAAGTTATTCTTGGGGCGCCTGCGTGGCTCAGTCAGTTGGGCATCCAACTCTTGATTTCAGCTCAGGTCATGATCTCACGGTAGTAAGATTGAGCCTTGCATCGGGCTCTGGGTTGGGCATGGAGTCTACTTGGGATTCTCTCTCCTTTTCCCTCTGCCCCTCCCCAACTTGCACTTGCTCTTGCTCTTAAAAACAAAAGCAAAAACAAAAACAAAAACCAGTAGAAAGTTATTCTCTCCATTTACATGAACTTTCCGAAACAGAACTTTGTATTCTGAGTTTATTGATTTCTTTGACTTTCTTCTGAACTTGCAAACTACACTTAAATTGCTTCCAAAGAGTCTAATATTAAGCAGTCTGAAATAAGATGCTTTGGCAATTAATACACCAAAGTTCTTGTTGATCTGAGTTGGCATTGTCCTGGGTTTGTGGTAGCTCATTAGGTGACATCACCACAGATCTCGGCATTTTGGCACAATCATTTGACCTATACTGAGAACACTTATATTAGACAAAGAAAAAATGGAATACTTTATCCAGAATTTTCTTTTAGTAAACTATGTAATTTCTTTGTAGATTTTACTATAAAGATAACTTTCTTAGAAGTCTTTTTTAAAAAAGAAGAAAGAGTGATCAAATATGTATCTAATGTTTTGGTCTGTTATCTGGTTAACAACTCTTCTACGCTGCTACTTGGTATCTAAGACATAGTTTATTATATGATTACAGTTTCTTACCCACAGGAAAATAATAAAATATTAAAAGCCTATTCCCAGAACACTATTCTATTCGGCAGGTACAAGTACCCTCCAAATTCAGGGTCGGTCTGCGAACTGTATACAGGTAGTTGAAACCACGTGGCTAGCTGAGATCTCTTGATGGATTAGGCTTGGAAAGACAAAATTTGATTCAGGAAAGGGTAGTATGAAATCACTGAAGATGAAGAATCTCTGCTATGAGAGTCAGTTCTGGGAGAAATTCCCTTGGATGCTCAGCTCAGCTCTGATCTGGTCAGGAATAAGCCTCTGGCACTTTAGTCAGTCCACTGTGTCTTGCCACTCTCAGCCAAAGGGAAGTTGATCAGCATAAGGAATCAATAAAGAAGGCACACCTGGGTGGCTCAGTCGGTTGGGCTTCCGACTTCAGCTCAGGTCGTGATCTCACAATTCGTAAGATCAAGCCCTGCATCAGGATTTGTGCTGACAGTTCAGGGCCTGGAGCCTGCTTCGGATTCTGTGTCTCCCTCTGCCTCTGCCCCACCCCCACTAACACTCTGTCTCTCTCTCTCTCAAAAATGAATAAATGTTAAAAAAAAAAAGAATCAATAAAGAAGATAAATAAACTTCATAATCCCCCAAAAAGATGTAATAAGAGTAATGTCAACCATTATATGTGCCAAGCACTGTCCTAAACAGTCCATGATTTTTGTCATTTGATAAGAAAAAGTTTCTCTAACTTGATTACTGTTAAAATTTATAATCTATAGGCTCTGTCTTATAAAAGTCCCAATCTCCTTCTATCCTCAAATTCCTCAAAAGTGTGAGTTGCTCATCAAAGAATAAAACTCTTCAAAGTAATAGCAGCAGTAATATGAGTATAACACAACAATACAAATTACCAGTGTAAGGTTAAAAGGCACTAAATGGTTAAATCTCTCTTTCTGTGCGTGCACGTGCACATGTGTGTTTCAAGTTTATTTATTTTGAGAGAGACAGCGTGAGCAGGGGAGGGGCGGGGAGAGAGAGAGAGAGAGAGAGAGAGAGAGAGGGAGAGAGAAAGAGGGAGAGGGAGAATCCCAAGCAGACTCTGCATTGTCAGTGCAGAGCCTAACTCAGGCTTGATCTCACAAACTGCGAGATCACAACTTGACCTGAGATAGAGTCATATGCTCAACCCAGTGAGCCACCTAGGCACCCCATGTGTGTGTTTTGAATGTTGCGTGTTTGTGGAATGTTAAAAGTTAAGTATATATACACCTTGTCTATAAAAATAATAATAAATTGTCTAATATAAGTATACAGAAATTTAGAGATTCAGTATATGCTGCATATGGAAAATCCCCAAATATAGAAAATAAGCTATCTTACTATTACAGAGAAATGCTTTGAGATGAAGATAATGTTTTTCTTTTACTGCTAGGGAATAAAGAGCTCAATAAACCAAATCCTACAAGAGACAAAAGATACAAAAGCTTAACACACAAAAGGATAGACTTAGCTCATGTTTTTTTTTTTCCTTTAAAAATAACTCACCTTACTTATGATTTTAAAGAGATCATTAACTTGTAGTTCTCCTTTATTTTTTGAATGTTTATTTATTTTTTCTAGAGACAGTGAGCAGGGTGGGTGCAGAGACAGGAGGGAACAGAGGATCTGAAGCTGGCTCTGTGCTGACAGCACAGAACCTAATGCGGGGCTCAAACTCATCAACCAGGAGATCATGACCTGAACTGAAGTCAGACACTCAACTGACTGAGTCACCCAGGTGCCCCTTAGTTCTCTTTTAATAATAGGATTCAATTGTCATAAAATAAAACTAAGGTAAAGTATACTGTAACTTTAAAAATTCTAGGGGCGCCTGGGTGGCTCAGTCAGTTAAGTGGCGACTTCGGCTCAGGTCATGACCTTATGGTCCCTGAGTTCGAGCCCTGCGTCGGGCTCTGTGCTGACAGCTCAGAGCCTGGAGCCTGCTTCGGATGTCTTCCTCTGTCTCTGACCCTCTGCTGTTCATGCTCTGTCTCTCTCTGCCTCAAAAATAAATAAAACATTAAAAAAATTTTTTAAATTCTAACACATTCATGAAAATACTAAAAGGTGAGAATCTTCTTGTATTTTAGGTCATGTGGAAATGTTGCTCACCCAGAATCTTTACTTTCTGTTCTTGAATGTGATATGATGCTGAGTTTGCCAATACAAACATTTAGATCAGTTAGGAAGTTGTATTCTTAAATGGAAAAGGGGGAATGGCATCATAACTTAAAAATATTATGTCTAAGGCCATTTTATTTTGACCTACTATTACAAAATAGTTTGTTACTGTCCCACATAAGCTTTCTTATAGAGAAGAATTCAGGTGATCAGACAACATGAAGATTTTAGGCTGAACGGCAATCTAAATTAAAAAATAAATACTATCACAACAAAACTCTCTCTTCAGAGTTTGACTATCACAAGCGCCGATTACCCATACAATAAACAAGGGCACACAGACACATTATGCAGAAACTTCCAAATAGGAAGGCAAAAAGTAGATAACCAAAGGAAACCATTCTAATTTTCATAATGGAGTTCTACAACAATAATGAACTAAAGCAAAGAATAAGCTAAGTATGTATCAAGAAATATCCACAACAAAAATGCACTTAAAGAGAATATAATTGATAGATCTAAGACTTAGAACAAACAAAACAGCCAGTCATCTAACTATAAAAATCAATAATAAAGTATATTTTATTTTATGATGTTCATTAATTTTATTGTAATTGTATTTATCACACTACACGATATGACTATGTTATACACTTTGCTTCATTTTTCTTGCTTCTTCAATTAAATGTTTAAGTGCTGTGTCACAAAAATCATTTGTATATGCCCGTATATACTCCACATCAATTTAATTTTAGCTGTACATGCCACTACCAAATGTGTTTGTTGAGTGCAACATGGACATAATGGGTCATCAACCTACACATTATGAAAGAAATTCAACAAGCATATTGCCGTGATAAAGAAGCAAAATAATCTATCATTTGTTTGGGTAACCAGAGGAGTTTCATATGAACTAGTCAGACAATGTAAATAACTCGAGATGTTTATATAACAACTGGTTAGAATGTTTATTTGTAAATAAATACCACGGCTAGAAATAGCTGCTTGAATAACAGATAATGATGTCTGTTCTTATGTTGATATTCATATTAAATGTGCTATAGCAATAAAATTTTGCCTAACTTGTAGCAGCATCAGACTGTGATGGTAATAAACAGTAGTAAAGTTTATTTCCAAAACTCTTTGAAGTGTGAGCATGGTTCATGATGCTTTTGAGAGTTGTTAACTGCTATCACTCATTGTGATAACCTGACAGATGGAAAAATAAAAGGCACAAAGGGGTATAATAACTCCCGACATCATATTAGAGTCACTGAATAGACAGAGAAAAAGATCAGGGCTTTAAAGATTGTTTGCCAGTGTATACAAATCTCACATTTCCTTTGACAAATTTCTCCTAGAAACTACTCTCATTTTTTTTCAAGTGACATCTGTAAGATTTTTATTTATATTCGTAACTATTCTTCACTATCAAATATTTCAGTCTGCCTAGAAGGTTGAATATTTCGGGTTCTCTTTAACTTTCTAACACTATACCTTTTTAACTTGAAAGCAGAGACAATGTCTTTGTTGTTCACCTGTAGATCTCCATTGAGTAGGACAGTGTCCAAGGTACTACATTCAACAAGCAGTTATGGAATTCCTGTATGTTAGTCCCGGTTACTGACTTTATAGTATGCTACTTTCCAATTATAGTACCACTTTTTGCAGTAATAATTCCTATCTACATGGTTGTTAAATTGTTTATAGCTTGAATCCATTAGGACAGCCCCTGTTTTAAGTGCTGGCACTCTCCAAGTCTTCTTCCTCTCTGATTCAGTAACTACTTTAGATGTTAAATACTTGACAAAACATAGGAATAAAAATTAAGGAAATGAAATACTTCCTTCAAAGCAATTAATATTTCTAATGTTTTCTTAGTTTAACACTTTAATAAAAAGGAGTTTAAGTCCTCTTTGTATTATGTTATCATTTTATTCTGTTTTCAGGATTCTTTAAAGATTGTCTATAATTTACCATTAATCCAAATGTGTTCATAGCAAAATGTAAATCTATCATCTGGTATTGATAAGGACTTGGTAAAATTAATGTTGCATTGTCTCATGGCCTGACAAAGGAATGCCACTCCTGCCTGGAGACATTTAAATGTACCCTGAGAAAGAGTCTATGCAGTGTTTCCATGTTATCACCACAAATACCTACCAGTGTTTATAGTTATCAGCACTACTAAAATAGCCAGGAGGGCTAATTAGCTCAATTGGAAAATGTGACTTCAGTGAGGTCTATACCCTCCCTTGGAAACGGAATTTAAGCCACGAATACACCTCAGGGTGAGGTTCAAAAATGCACTGAGCATTTTCCAGGCCACACCTGTAAATTGTTTGTATGGTATATTTTCTTTTGGTGAAGTCTTGCCTGAAGTGCTTCTTAAGTGCTTCCCCTTGAGTAGGATTCTGCCTTAGCGACTAGCAAAGACAACCTCAAATAAGAAAGGCAGTTTAATGTACAGTCTAAAAGAATGGATTCTAACATCAGAGTAGCTGGGTTTAAATCTGCCTCAACTTCCCTGTATGTCACCGTGCATGCATGATACGTTACCTAACAGGCACATGTCTGTTTCCTCATCTGTAAAACAGACATAGGGTACTTAAATCTCAGAGCTACTGTAATGAGTAAATGAATAAATATGTGTGAAGGTATCAGCTGGGTACATACTAAGTGCTCTATGAAAATTAGTCACTTTGATTATTAATATATTAATGCTTGATGATTCCAATGTACAAAATACATTCAGAGCTGATCCTTCCAACCCTCTGGCCTCTGTTTGCTGGATTCTTCTCCAACAGTTTTGTCCTCTAACCTATTTCAGCCATTCACTCTCATACTGCACTGCCCAATATGGTAGATATATGTGACCATATTTAAATTTATTACATTAAATACAATTAAATTTTCATTTTTCAGTTTCACGATCTACATTTCAAGTGCTCAATAGCCACATGTGGTTAGTGACCATTATATACACAGCCCAGAAATAGAGCATTTCTATCGTCACAGAAAATTTTATTGGATACTATTGCTATAGACCTTGCATTGAATAACTTTAATCTCTTCCAAACCTTAGTATCATGCATTCTACTCTTTTATCAATACCTCTTATCTTTCCAGACCATTCCATATTTTACTATGATTTCAACCATATTTTTTAACTTATCAGTTACTCTAATTTAGCAATTCAAAAGATTTTTAGTCTTAGGAACACTTTACAGTCTTAAAAATTACTGAAGATGCCAAAAAGCTATCATTATGTGGGTGATATTTATTGTTTTTTTTTTTTTTTTTGGTTGCTGTTGTTGCATTATAAATTAAAATGAAAAACTACAAAATAATTTAAAAGTTTATTAAAATAGCGATAAAAAACTGATCACACTTAAACATAAATACCCATTTTAGTAACAATTCCCGCTTTTGGGAAATGACTACATTTTTCAAACAAAAAATGGAGAAAAGTGGACTGTTTGTTTGCATTTTGAAAATCTCTCATGTCTAGCTAAAAGAAGGCAGATGAAAAAAAAAAATTAAAAAAAAAAAAAAAAGGGGCGCCTGGGTGGCGCAGTCGGTTAAGCGTCCGACTTCAGCCAGGTCACAATCTCTCTGTCCGTGGGTTCGAGCCCCGCATCGGGCTCTGGGCTGATGGCTCAGAGCCTGGAGCCTGTTTCCGATTCTGTGTCTCCCTCTCTCTCTGCCCCTCCCCCGTTCATGCTGTGTCTCTCTCTGTCCCAAAAATAAATAAATGTTGAAAAAAAAAAAATTAAAAAAAAAAAAAAGAAGGCAGATGGATTCTCATATCTGTTTCTGTATTAAATCTGTTTGGTATCACACATAATGAGTTCTGCAAAACTCCACTGTAGATTCATGAGAGAATGAAAGTGAAAAAGGCAAGTAACCTCTTACTAGTGTTATGAAAATAGTTTGGATTTCTGGCAAGAATGTCAGCGAATCTTCAGAAATGCCCAGACCACACACAGAGGACCAGTGCTCTAGATGCTACCATCTTGTCATTTGTTGTTCCTCACTCCATGCTTTACACAGCTTAAGTAACTCCCTTGTCTATGAGATTAATTTCCTTGCCTATACGTCTATTACATACCAGTTTGGCAAAGCCACAACCATGTTAAATGCTTTTCTGCCCTATTTCACACCTGTATCTGCACAAATGAAAGCTGGGGTAAACTCACACAATCCTGTGGACTTATCTTACTTTGCATCTTGGACCTCAAAAGGACTCTCGGTATTGCCAAGCAATGCCGCTATGTATCATAAACTCCTAGTGCTTATATTCCACTTTCTTCTTTAACCCCTAATCCCCCAAATCTCTTCCCTTATGCCCACTCTCAATGATCTACCTTACTGAAGAAAGCAAGCATTCAGAAGAGAACTTCCACAAATTTCTACCACCTCATGTACACCCTCTAGCATCTATTTGTTCATGTATGATCTCTGTTACTATCCACTGCTAATGGAAGAGCGCCCCATTCCAACAATTCAATTCTCTTTTCCCTTTACGTCACCAGTATTCCTTCCCTGTTGGATCATTCCCTTCACCATACAAACAAGCTGTTTCCTGAGTGAAAAAGTTCTTTCTCTTGACTCCATTTACTCTGCTAGCTACCATCTGATTTGTAGCAAAAATCTTCAAAAAGTCACCTATAAACCCTGTTTCTAAACTCCCTCTCCAATACATTCCTAAACACCCTCTAATCAAGCTTTCAGTCTTATTTTCCTCAGAAATTGCTCTGTCAGTTGCATCTAGGTTGCTAAATCCAATGCTTAATTTCCAATTCTCATCATAGATGACTTATCAAAGTACTTGACAAAATTGATTACTTTTGCCCCTTTGGTACATACCCTTCACTTGGCTTCTAGGACATCGCTCTCCTACCTACACCCTTTCCTCAGGTTCTTACCTGACATTTCTTTTGGTGTGTCTCAGTTTATCTTCTCTTCTCGGTCTACACTTGCAGTTTCAGTCATCTCATCCGGGCTTTACTATCATCTGTATGCTGTTAACTTCAAAATTAAAAATTTCAAACAAACCTCCCTCTTGAATACCTGACTTGTATAGCCAAATGCCCACTTCTTCTCACTCCCTGCCCCCAATTTCTCCACCTAGAGGTCAAATAGATATCCTTAGTTTAACATGCACAAATATAATTACTAATCTCCATGCACAGTCTTTCTCATCTCAGTTGTTAGAAAATCCATCCATCCATCCAATCCATCATAAAATTCTGTTGGCTCTGCTAAAATGTGGCTAGTGAAACTGAGGAACTGAATTTTAAACTAAATTTTAAGTTAAATTTAACAGTCGCCTATGCCTAGTGGTCACCCTATTAGATACAGCACAGGTCTAGATTAATGACTCAAACAATAAAAACTGTACAACCATTGGTAAAAAGAAGCTGAGAATAAAAGTAAATATATGCAAAAGAAAGTAAGATAGAAAAGAAGAAAGAATATAAACCAGGAAGGACAAAAAGAAGGCAAACAGGATCTATAAGTTTTAGGTTCAGTTACATATTACAAGTGCCTAAAGTAGTGCGTACCACAGAGTAATGCTAAGTAAATACTGAATGGATGTTAGCACTAATGATTTTACATGTTATGCATCCAATGAGTAAACCAAAGGGCAGATTAATATTTTGTAGGTTTTTCTTTCATTTCGTGATTTCTCTTTTATTTCTAATATTTCCAAATTCCAACAATTAATGTTTGTGTCGCAACTTAGAAAAATACCATCATCTTTAGCTCTTGTCCATAAAATGTTAGTTTTAAGTGGCTTAAGGTCCCACATAAGTGGTTTCTTAACATACAGTCCTTTGCATAGAAATTAAAATGCTGCTGATCAAGTTTTTTGCTGCTGACTTTTAAAGATTGGAATTATCTATAATCAGACACAGAATATAATCTCAAAAGTTAGAGAAAGACTAAGTTTCTTCATATTCTGTTTGGAAGACTTTAGACTCTGGATAGATTATAGATAAAAATGTTTTCTCCAATAACAATATTTTTGTCAGTCGGACTTCTACTTCCTATAGTTTTGTCAATAAACTTGTTTCTACTAATTAGAAGGACCGATATTTCCTAAAGTTTGCCATGGGTTGAACATGATGAAGTTTACTTTATTTTAAGGGGTTCATGCAAAGAAAAAAAATATATCAAAAAGTACATGTGTTACCTTTAAAACTTTACATTGTCTGACCATCTAAAAGAATAATAAATACTTAAGGAAGATTCTGTTATTTCATTCATTGATAAAATAAAGTCAGAGAAACACTTTTTCTTTGTGCGGTAGCATTAAAAACTAACTTATAGGGGCGCCTGGGTGGCGCAGTCGGTTAAGCGTCCGACTTCAGCCAGGTCACGATCTCGCGGTCCGTGAGTTCGAGCCCCGCGTCAGGCACTGGGCTGATGGCTCAGAGCCTGGAGACTGTTTCCGATTCTGTGTCTCCCTCTCTCTCTGCCCACTCCCCCATTCATGCTCTGTCTCTCTCTGTCCCAAAAATAAATAAAACGTTGAAAAAAAAAAACTAACTTATATAGTTACATTTACAAATGTCAGGACTATTGGGTGGCAAAACGTGTGTTTTTTACCAAGATCAAAATTCTTCAATAATGATCCATAATGATCCATTCTATAAAGTAATATATTTTAGTTATTATAGTGTAGTTCTTCTTCCTTATCACTTTACATCAAGTTTAGTCTCCCCCGACATTCCCTGCTTAAATTTGAGTATTTTAAATTCAGCATTGCCAAACCATAAGACTCTCAAATACAGAAAACAAACTGAGGGTTGCTAGAGGGTATAGGGTGGGGATAATGGGCTAAATGGGTGATGGGCCTTAAGGAAGGCACTTGGGGTGAGCACTGGGTGTTACTTGTAAGTGATGAGTCACTTACTCCTGAAACTATTATTACACTATATGTTAACTAAATTGTATTTAATTAAAATTAAAAAAATTAAGGGGCGTCTGGGTGGCTCAGTTAAGTGTCTGACTTTGTCTGAGATCATGATCTCATGGTCCATGGGTTCAAGCCCCACATCAGGCTCTGTAGTAACAGCTCACAGCCTGGAGCCTGCTTTAGATTCTGTCTCTCTCTCTCTCTGCCCCTCTCCCGCTCACACTCTGTCTCTCTCTCTCTCTCTCAAAAAAAAAAATAAACTTAAAAAGAAGTTAAAAATAAATAATTAAATAATAAAATTACTAGACCCCCCAAAATAATTAAAATAAATAATAAAGTAAATAAATAATAAAAATTAAAAAAATTTAGCATTGTCTTGGTAATAATCTTAAATATAATTTTAAAATTCAGCAAATTCTTGGAAAAATTCAGTCTATATTTTCATTTTGTATTATCCTTAGTCAGACTTTCCCTCTTGGTCTCTGGAAGAATGAGGATTTTGCCTTTTACATTAATGATTAGACACAAATACATAATCTCCTAAATGTCTGTCTTTCTATCTATCTACTTACCTATCTCCTGCAAAATGCACTTACCAAAGTTAAAAAAAATCAATCCACATCTACTCTTTAACTATATTCAATATCATATCCATAACAATGGAAATAAAATGTGGATTATTCTCCATTGCAATATAAACAGAAACCACTTTTCTTAACATAAATATATTTAAAATATTTTAAAAGTCTCAACGTGGGATATAAATTTTACTTTTAAGAGTTTATTTTTAAGTAATCTCTATACCTGCTCGAACCCAGAGTCCACCCCAAGATCAAGAGTTGCACACTCCATTGGCTGAGCCAGCCAGGTGCCCCAAATTACCCTGAACAAAATAAAGTTAACTTATATAGAGATCAAACCATATTTTACTTTACAACATGCTTTATCATATCTCCCATGAGACAGACAGTAATGTATTCTCTCTTCCTCCTTGCTCCTTTATGCCTTTTTAAAAATTACTTTTAAAGTTCTGATATATTCAGGCTCACAGGTGAATTTCACCTTTTCATTCCTATCATGTTTAATTTTGAAAGTTTTTTGATGCTAGTCTATAACCCACAATAAATTACTTAACTATGTCTCTAGAATAAAATTGTAACAAACATAATAGATCCTTTAATCATAATTAGTATTAATTTCTCTAATTTAAATTGATATGATGGTGTTGCTAGGTTGACATAACATTAACAAAGCTAAGAGCTCTTTCGTGCCTTGGAGCATTATCTATGCAAGTATAACACAGCTCACACCCATATGTATTCATCTACTCATTCTTGGAAAATATAGTCACTTTGGCCCTGTTTAGATTTATTTGCCTAAGATTTTAAATAAATTGAAGAGCCTGTCGATAAATCTATTGATTATAGAAACAATAAACATGGTGTTGCAATAAGTTTTAATTTTTAAAAATGTGCTTATACACAAAATGAGGATACAGAGGAATGAAACCCAAATGAAAGAACAGAACAAAACTACAGCAAAAGGGCTAAATAAATGGAGATAATGAATATTCCTGATAGTGAATTTAAAGTAATAGTCTTAAAGATACTCACTGGACTTAAGAGTGGAGGGTATCATTGAGACTCCCAACAAACAGATATAAAATATAAAAAAAAAAAAACCAATCAAAGATGAAGAACTCAATAAATGAAATAAAAAATACATTAGAAGAAATTAATAGTAGATTAGAGGAGACAGAAGTACAGATCAGTGAGCTGGAAGACAAAGTGATAGAAAGCAACCAAGCTGAACAGCAAAAAGAAAAAAGAATAATAAAAAAAAATGAGAATAGGTTAAGAGAACTCAGTGACATCATCAAGTGTAATAACATTCATATTATAGGGCTCTCAGAAGGAGAACAGAGAGAGAAAGAGGCAGAAATTTATTTGAAAAAAACTTCCCTGAGGAGGAAACATATGTTCAGATCAAGGAGGAACAGAGAGCACTCCCAACAAATGCAACAAAGGAGGTACACAAGACACACAATAATTAAGGTAAAAAGTAGTAATAAAGAGAATTTTTAAAGCGGCAAGAGACAAGAAAACAGTTACATACAAGGGAAACCCCATAAGGCTATAAGCTGATTTTTCAGTAGAAACTTTGGAGGCCAGAAGAGAATGGCATGATAAATTAGAAGTACTAAAAGGAAAATAACCTACAACCAAGAATACTCTATTAAGAGTATCATTCAGAAAAGAAGGGTAGATAAAGACTTTCTGAGACAAACAAAGTTAAAAGAATTCATCACCATTAAACCATCCCAACAAGAAATGTTAAAGGAAGTTCTTTGAGTGGAAAGAAAAGACCATAATAAGGAGTAAGAAAATTATGAAAGGAAAAAATTTCACAGGTAAATACAAACATAATAAAAGCAGTACATCAATCACTTATAAAACCAATATGGAAGTTAAAGCACAAAAGCAATAAAATCAATTATATCTATAAAAATCAGTCAGTATATTTACAGAATAAAAGAATGTGAACTATGACATCACATACATAAAACATGGGATGGGAAATAAAACTTTAGTGCTTTTAGAATGGGTTCAAACTTAAGTGATTATCAAGTTAATATAGATTGCTATATGCAGAAGATGTTATACGTGAACCTAATGGTCACCAAAAGTCAAACACTTGTAAGAGATACACAAAAAAATAAAGAGAAAGGAATCCAAGCATGTCACTAAAGAAAGCCATCAAACCACAAAGGTAGAGAGTTAGAGAAGAATTATTTAAAAATAAAAAAAAACACTCTTAAATACAGAGAACAAACTTGTGGTTGCCAGAGGGGAGGTTGGGTGGGGGATGGGTGAAATAGATAAAGGAGATTAAGAGTACACTTATGATGAACACTGAAAAATGTAAAGAATTGCTGAACTGTTATACTGTACCCCTGAAACTAATATAACAGATGTTAATTATACTTCCATAAAAAATAAATAATAAAACAAAAAGCAAAACAATAAAATGCTTATCTAAACAGGAATTTACTAAATATATCCTTATAATTTTTATAAAATACTCAAATCTCATAAAAAATGAGCTAAGAGAGGGGCGCCTGGGTGACGCAGTCGGTTAAGCGTCCGACTTCAGCCAGGTCACGATCTCGCGGTCTGTGAGTTCGAGCCCCGCGTCAGGCTCTGGGCTGATGGCTCAGAGCCTGGAGCCTGTTTCCGATTCTGTGTCTCCCTCTCTGTCTGCCCCTCCCCCGTTCATGCTCTGTCTCTCTGTGTCCCAAAAATAAATAAACGTTGAAAAAAAAAAATGAGCTAAGAGAACTTAGACACAAACGACATGATATCATCTTACCAAAGTAGATCAAAGCAAATGGGAATAAGGCTAAGAGTGTGGTTAGAGTACGTGTGGAATTTCACAGTTAGTTCTGGATACTACTTTTCAAATTGTGTTCACATGCTATAATGCATTAGAAGACAGTAACAGAAAGGGGCGCCTGGGTGGCTCCGTTGGCTAAGCATCTGACTCTTGATATCCGCTCAAGTCATGATCTCACACTTCATGAATTCAAACCCCACATCAGGCTCTGTGCTGACAGTGAGGAGCCTGCTTGGGATTCTCTGTCTCCCTCTCTCTCTGCCCCTCCCCTGCTCATACTTTCTCTCTCACTCTCTCTCTCTAAAATAAATAAATTAAAAGTTTTTTTTTTAAAAAAAAGACCGTGACAGGGAAAATGAGGTAACTCCAAATCAAAATAATTTATGGGTTGATTGACTGATTGATTGATTGATCTTCCCTGTTTCATCCCACAACTGTTTTCAGGTAGCTTATATAAATATATATAAGAGATTGAAATTCAGTAGAATAAAATGTCAAGAGCAAGTAGAGTATTAAAGGAGCTAATGGTTATAGAGAAATGCAACTTTTAATGACTGTGTGGGTTTTTGTGGATACATGGTCTTTACAATTCTAGAGTTTCCTGGCATCCATTTAGAAAATTTGGTTATTAATCTGAGTCATATCCTAAAAGACAAAAAAAAAAAAAAAAAAAAAAAAACCAAAACAGTACATGCAAATTACTTAGGCTCTTCATGGCGGTAGTCCTGAGAACAATGACTCATATGGCTCTTCATGTGGCAAATATGGAGTAGTAATGAAAACAACGTCCTCAAAAACACCTCTCCAAAAAATAGAGTAACAGGTTCCATATGCCACCTACATTGTCGCACAGTGAAAGCCCAGGACAAATAGTGTGAAAAGAATTCCTCCAATGATCCAAGATCATATTATATAGCACAGAATTTTCTGCACTTTAACTTGATTCAGAGGTAAAGCCTATCAAATCATGGATTACTTGAGACCAAGCCACTGGGCATGTTCAGGACATTTTGGCAGCAGGGAAAGTGGGGGCAGTTACTGTGTGAGCTGTACCGCACAGTGGTTCACTGGACAAGCCTGGGGCCAGGCAGCCTGCATTTAATTCCATCTATGCCACTTACTGACTGTGTAACTTGACCAAATAATGGAACTTCTCTGTTTTTGTTGGCTTCTTTTAAAAATAGAGATGATGTGGGCACTTAGGTGGCTCGGTCGGTTAAGCATCTGACTTCAGCTCAGGTCACAATCTCACAGCTTCTGGGTTTGAGCCCCAGGCTCTGTGCTGACAGCCTAGAGCCTGGAGCCTGCTTTGGATTCTGTGTCTCCCTCTCTCTCTGCCTCTCCCTGGCTCACACTCTGTTTCTCTCTCTCAAAAATAAATAAACATTAAAAAAATAAAAATAAAAATAAAAATAGAGATGATCTTGATATTTCTACTTCATACAACTGTTATAAGGAAACAATGGGTAAATATAAGTCCTGTGAAAAGGGGGTTGACACCTGTCAAATGCTAAACAAATATTAACTATTACTTTATCTTCACACATGGGGAGGGCTAATATGCAAGGAGGATTTAGGCTTGTACTGTTTGACTCCAAGAATGGAATTAGAATAAATACAATCATCAGTATTCAAGGACACCGGTTTGCAAATTTACCTACTTATCACAATTTATTTATATATCACCCCACATTAATACTAGGGGTGTGCCTTTGCAGTCATTTGCAGACTTCAAATGTGAGTAGCCCAATGTGCATTTTCCCCACTGGGGTGGAAATAGGCCACGCTCTGTCTTTTTCGGTTCACATTCTTTAAACAAGTATCCTTTTCATGGTCTAGTTATTGCCACTGCCCACCCCTGCATTTTTGTGCTTTTTGTTGGTGGTTTAGCTGTTTAAAGTGGCCCCCAGACATAATTCGGAAGTCCTATCTGGTGTTCTTAATGCAAGAAGTTGTTGTTGTTGTTGTTTTTCTTTGGCTAGAAGACTTTAATGTGCCTTTGGGAACAAGGGGAAAAAAAGGAAAAAAAGGAGGTGGCAAGAGTCTGTAGTCTAACCTGCTGTAACAGTTAGTGTGTCCTTAGTTGCGATGCTGAAACATACACTGAATGCCAATTACCCTTGATCATACAGAGAGGAAGCAAATGACATTCACATTTCAGACATGAATCTAATAGCTGTGTGAAATATTAAGACAATAGAGAAAATACATTTCTTTGGGAATCAGATTATATTTCAGAATTCTGCATCTTTTTTTTTTCATTTTAGTTTGGACAGAATTATTACCGATTTGTTTTTTGTTTCATTTTTAGTGCTTAACTGATTTTTCAAATGTTGCACTTATAACTGTGTCAGGACAAGATGAGTTTGCCTGATTTTATACACAATGTTTCTGATGTGCCAAGCTCTAAACTGATGAGGTTTTAACCCTTGAGTTTGTATTTTACTTACTAAACCTGTTGTATTTGGTGTGGTCTTATTAACACTTCTTTGTATACCTAACACTTGCCCTGTTGAGAAGGAAGAATTGCCTGAACATGCACACTCGGTTATTTGCCTATTTCCAGGTCTACTGCTTATATGATGTGTACTGACACGCCCACAGATGAGGAGGGAGGGTAGCTCAATCTATTTTAATGACATTTTCTACACTCCCGTCAGGTGGCTTTTGCAGAAAACGCTTAAGTATTTTTATAACTCACAGTTCTTGTGCAGTTGCAAGATTGCTTCACACTGGCCAGCAAGGCCTTCTGCTGGAATGAAATGTTATAAAAGGAGTACTTTACGGTCAGGGTAAGAGAGACACCTTTTGCCTCGGTATGCGAGGAGGACATTTCCCTATAAATCAGAGGAAGTATAGGCTTCTTATTTTCAGCTGTTTCTCAAATTTCATTGATTCATTGATTCATTCATTCTGCTGGTTTGTAAACATAAATATTACAGATACTCTGGTGGAACACAGATCAGCTCAGCTCTAAATCAAGTTCAACTACTTTTTAATGATGGTAAAAGAGTACTCCAGTGTCTTGGCAAAATGTCCTGGAGTAGTGATATACTAATATACATATAATGTATTTACGAAAGCCCATACTTCAGTTGACTTAGCTCACGTTGTCTTTGTTTTAATTCCTAGCACACTGAAGAGCCTCCTATTAGCCTAGCTCTTTTCTAATCTATAGTATTCTCCTGGAAGAGCAAGCCAGGGCAGAGATGACCTAGGAATAACTACTGTTTTATAAAGTCTATTTTTCCCATTAGGTATGTAAACTGTAGTTTAATCCTCCAGCTTTTAGCATACCTGGGCCAAGGGAAGTAAGACACTGCAAGGTCATCCACCCACAAAAGAGGAGACAAGAGTCTGTGATAAGATGAACTGGAATGACACGTGGTACCCAATTTAGCACGGACTCTCACCACTGGAGTAAAATGGTTCAAAGTTCAAATTTAGGCCTTGAATGCTTTGTTGTAGTTCTGAACAAAAGTTTCTCCTGATCACTATTATATTTTTTCCTAGAAAGTCTAAAGTTGAGAGAAGAAAATGTACTGATTCTTTTATTCCTATATTGAGATGCAGGATGTTTTAGGGTTGAATGCTATTTAGCTTGGATTTAATATTTTGATAAATAAATTCCTTGTTTAGTCAACTGATTATAAGCCTCTGTTATCTAGAGGATAAACCGCGAAGCAACTAGCATGTTCTATGAACCTGCCATCCCCCCACATTTTATAAATATTGGTATGTTTTACTGATAATTGATTGCTGCAATGAATGGATGCTGTAAAATGCTTCCATACTAAACAGAGTTCCTTAAGAAAGAGAAAATATGTATAGTCACAGAAGCTAGGAAACTGATAATAAAGTGTATCTTTTGATCTAGAACATTCCCAGTCCCTTACATTCACCTGTGTGAACTTCCTCGCTCCATTTAATTGCTTCACCTTCAGATTCCACCACTATTCTGAATTTTGGGCTAATCATTTCTTTCCTTTTTGTTTGTTGAAATGATCTTATCACTTTATTTATGTAGGGACAACCTGCATATTGTTAGATTTTGTTTACTTTTGAGATCAAGAAAAAGGTTATCTGACTGCTAGTATTCATATCTTTTGTCAAGTGTTGTTAATATTATTCTATGTTGTTCCATATAGTTATATTTCATTTATTTCCATTTAATAATATCAAAAATGTCTGCATAATATTCCATTGTTTATATACCACAGTTTGCTTATAAATTGCCTTTTCCAAGAACATGTGAGTTGTTTTAACTATTATAAATAGCATCTAAGTAACTGTATCCTGGCACATCTGTAAAAGAGTAAAATACTGGAAAATACACATGTTCATTTTTACAAGGCCATGCCCAATTATCCTTCAAAGTGTTTTACAATAAACATACTTACCAGCTGTGTAAAACAGTTCTATTGACTCACATGCACGCCAGCACTTGGCATCATCAGCTATAATTTTTGCCAATCTACTGGGTATAAATGGAAATGGTGGCTAATTGCAGTCTGAATTTATACATTTATAATCATTATCAAAAGTAAGCAATTTTCCTACATTTAAGGTCCTTGTTGTTTCCTCCTCAGTGAAATGCTTGTTCATGATTTTTTTAATAGCCTTTATTTTTTAGAGCATTTTTAGGTTCACGGCAAAATTGAGAATACACCAAGATTTTCCATGTACTCTTTGCCTCTGTACAACGTCCCCCAGTATCAACATTCTGCCTATTCATGAATTTTGTACCCCTGTCTAGTGATTGGTATGAATTCTTTAAGGACAGTCATCCATTTGCTAGTCTGGCTTGCCATTACACAGTTTTAGGGTGCCTTTTGAGAAATGGAAATTCTTTTTATTTTATTTTATTATTTATTTTTATTAATATGAAATATATTGTCAGCCACCCACCCCCTCCCTCTCACCCCCCATCAACCCTCAGATGGTTCTCAGTTTTTAAGAATCTTTTATGGTTTGGCTCCCTCCCTCTCTAACTTTTTTTTTCTTTACCCTCCCCCATGGTCTTCTGTTAAGTTTCTCAGGATCCACATAAGAGTGAAAACATATGGTAACTGTCTTTCTCTGTATGACTTATTTCACTTAGCATAACACTCTCCAGTTCCATCCATGTTGTTACAAAAGGCCATATTTCATTCTTTCTCATTGCCATGTAGTACTCCATTGTGTATATAAACCACAATTTCTTTATCCATTCATCAGTTGATGGACATTTAGGCTCTTTCCATAATTTGGCTATTGTTGACAGTGCTGCTATAAAATTGGGGTACAAGTGCCCCTATGCATCAGCACTTCTGTATCCCTTGGGTAAATTCCTAGCACTGCTAATGCTGGGTCATAGGGTAGATCTATTTTTAATTTTTGAGGAACCTCCACACTGTTTTCCAGAGCAGCTGTACCAGTTTGTAGTCCCACCAAGAGTGCAAGAGGGTTCCCGTTTCTCCACATCCTCTCCAGCATCTATAGTCTCCTGATTTGTTCATTTTAGCCACTCTGACTAGCGCGAGGTGATATCTGAGTGTGGTTTCGATTTGTATTTCCCTGATGAGGAGCAACATTGAGCATCTTCTCGTGTGCCTGTTGGCCGTCTGGATATTTTCTTTACAGAAGTGTATATTCTTGTTTTCTGCCCATTTCTTCACTGCATTATTTGTTTTTTGGGTGTGGAGTTTGGTGAGCTCTTTATAGATTTTCGATACTAGCCCTTTGTCTGATATGTCATTTGCAAATACCTTTTCCCAATCCATTGGTTGCCTTTTAGTTTTGTTGATTGTTTCCTTTGCAGTGACAAAGCTTTTTATCTTCATGAGGCTCCAATAGTTCATTTTTGCTTTTAATTCCCTTGGAGAATTAATCTGCCTTTGGAGATATGTCAAGTAAGAAATTGCTGCGGCTGAGGTCAGAGAGGTTTTTTTGCTGCTTCTCCACTAGGGTTTTGATGGTTTCCTGTCTCACCTTCAGGTCCTTTATCCATTTTGAGTTTATTTTTGTGAATGGTGTAAGAAAGTGGTCTAGTTTCATTCTTCTGCATGTTGCTGTCCAATTCTCCCAGCACCATTTGTTAAAGAGACTGTCTTTTTTCCATTGGATATTATTTCCTGCTTTGTCAAAGATTAGTTGGCCATACTTTTGTGGGTCCAATTCTGGAGTCTCTATCCTATTCCATTGGTCTATGTGTCTGTTTTTGTGCCAATACCATGCTGTCTTGATGATTACAGCTTTGTAGTAGAGGCTAAAGTCTGGGATTCTGATGCCTCCCACTGTGGTCGTCTTCTTCAAAATTACCTTGGCTATTCAGGGTCTTTTGTGGTTCCATATAAATTTTAGGATTGGTTGTTTTAGCTATGAGAAGAATGCTGGTGCAATTTTGATTGGGATTGCACTGAATGTGTAGATAGCTTTGGGTAGTATTGACATTTTAACAATATTTATCCTTCCAATCCATGAGCACATAATGTTTTTCCATTTCTTTATATCTTCTTCAATTTCCTTCATAAGCTTTCTATAGTTTTCAGCATACAGATCTTTTACATCTTTGGTTAGGTTTATTCCTAGGTATTTTATGAATCTTGGTGCAATTGTGAATGGGATCAGTTTCTTTATTTGTCTTTCTGTTGCTTCATTATTAGTGTATAAGAATGCAACTGATTTCTGTACATTGATTTTGTATCCTGTGACTTTGCTGAATTCATTTATCAGTTCTAGCAGACTTTTGGTGGAGTCTATCGGATTTTCCATGTATAATATCATGTCATGTGCAAAAAGTGAAAGCTTGACTTCATCTTTGCCAATTTTGATGCCTTTCATTTCCTTTTGTTGTCTGATTGCTGATGCTAGCACTTCCAACACTATGTTAAACAACAGTGGTGAGAGTGGACATCTCTGTCGTGTTCCTGATTTCAGGGGGAAAGCTCTCAGTTTTTCTCCATTGAGGATTATATTAACTGTGGACTTTTCATACATGGCTTTTATGATGCTTAAGTATGTTCCTTCTATCCCGACTTTCTTGAGGGTTGTTATTAAGAAAGATGCTGAATTTTGTTAAATGCTTTTTCTGCATCAATTGACAGGATCATATGGTTCTTTTCTTTTATTAATGTGATGTATCACGTTGATTGATTTGTGAATGTTGAAGCAGTCATGCAGCCCAGGAATGAATCCCACTTGATCATGGTGAATAATTCTTTTTATATGCTGTTGAATTTGATTTGCTAGTATCTTATTGAGAATTTTTGTAACCATATTCATCAGGGATATTGGCTTGTAGTTCTTTTTTTTTTTTTTTTTTTTTTTTTGCTGGGTCTCTCTCTGGTTAAGGAATCAAAGTAATGCTGGCTTCATAGAATGAGTCTGGAAGTTTTCCTTCCCTTTCTATTTTTTGGAACAGCTTGAGAAGGATAGGTATTATCTCTGCTTTAAACGTCTGGTAGAATTCCCCTGGGAAGCCATCTGGTCCTGGACTCTTATTTGTTGGGAGATTTTTGATAACTGATTCAGTTTCTTTGCTGGTTATGGATCTGTTCAAGTTTTCCAGCTCTTCCTGTTTGAGTTTTGGAAGTGTGTGGGTGCTTAGGAATTTTTCCAGTTTTTCCAGGTTGTCCAGTTTGTTCGCATATTATTTTTCATAGTATTCCCTGAGAGCTGCTTGTATTTCTGAGCTATTGGTTGTAATAATTCCATTTTCATTCATGATTTTATCTCTTTGGGTCATCTCCCTTTTCTTTTTGAGAAGCCTGGCTAGAGGGATCATATATGTTTATTTTTTTAAAAAACAACTCTTGGTGTCGTTGATCTGCTCTACAGTTTTTTTAGATTCTATATTGTTTATTTCTGCTCTGATCTTTATTATTTCTCTTCTTCTGCTGGGTTTGGGGTGTCTTTGCTGTTCTGCTTCTATTTCCTTTAGGTGTGCTGTTAGATTTTGTATTTGGGATTTTTCTTGTTTCTTGAGATAGGCCTGGATTGCAATGTATTTTCCTCTCAGGACTGCCTTCCCTGCATCCCAAAGCATTTGGATTGTTGTATTTTCATATTCGTTTGTTTCCATATATTTTTTTAATATCTTTTCTAATTGCCTGGTTGAACCATTCATTCTTAGTAGGGTGTTCTTTAACCTCCATACTTTTGGAAGTTTTCCAGACTTTTTCCTGTGGTTGATTTCAAGATTCATAGCATTGTGGTCTGAAAGTATGCATGGTATGATCTCAATTCTTTTATACTTATGAAGGGCTGTTTTGTGACCCAGTATGTGATCTATCTTGGAGAATGTTCCATGTGCACTCGAGAAGAAAGTATATTCTGTTGCTTTGGGATGCAGAGTTCTAAATATATCTGTCAAGTCCATCTGATCCAATGTATCATTCAGGGCCCTTGTTTCTTTATTCATCCTGTGTCTAGATGATCTATTCACTGTTGTAAGTGGAGTATTAAAGTCCCCTGCAATTACCACATTCTTATCAATAAGGTTGCTTATGTTTGTGATTGTTTTATATATTTGAGGGATCCTGTATTCGGCACATAGACATTTATAATTGTTAGCTCTTCCCGATATAGACCCTGTGATTATTATATAATGCTCTTCTTCATCTCTTGTTACAGCCTTTAATTTAAAGTCTAGTTTGTCTGATATAAGTATGGCTACTCCAGCTTTCTTTTGACTTCCAGTAACATGACAGATAGTTCTCCATCCACTCACTTTCAATCTGAAGGTGTCCTCAGGTCTAAAATAAGTCTCTTGTAGACAGCAAATAGATTGGTCTTGTTTTTTTAATTCATTCTGATACCATATGTCTTTTGGTTGGTGCATTTAGTCCATTTACATTCAGTGTTATTATAGAAAGATATGGGTTTAGAGTCATTGTGATGTCTGTAGGTTTCATGCTTGTACTGATGTCTCTGGTACTTTCTGGTGCTTGCAACATTTCACTCACAGAATTCCCCCTAGGATCTCTTGTAGGGCTGGTTTAGTGGTGATGAATTCCTTTAGTTTTTGTTTGGGAAGACCTTTATCTCTCCTTTTATTCTGAATGACAGACTTGCTGGATAAAGGATTCTCAGCTGCATATTTTTTCTGTTCATCACATTGAAGATTTCCTGCCATTCCTTTCTGGCCTGCCAAGTTTCAGTAGATAGGTCTGCCACTAGTTTTATAGGTCTCCCTTTATAAGTTAAAGCCTGTTTATCCCTAGCTGCTTTCAGAATTTTCTGTTTATCCTTGTATTTTGCCAGTTTCACTATGATATGTTGTGCAGAAGATTGATTCAAGTTACGTCTGAAGGGAGTTCTCTGTGCCTCTTAGATTTCAATGCCTTTTTCCTTCCCCAGATCAGGGAAGTTCTCAGCTTTGATTTGTTCAAGTACATCACCAGCCCCCTTCTCTCTTCCTCTTCTAGATTTCCTATTATACGGATATTGTTCCATTTGATAGCATCACTTAGTTCTCTAATTCTCCCCTCATACTCCTGGATTTTTTTCTATTTTTCTCAGCTTCCTCTGTTTTCATAATTTTATCTTCTAATTCACCTATTCTCTCCTCTGCCTCTTCAATCCGTGCTATGGCCACCTCCATTTTATTTTGCACCTCCTTTATAGCATTTTTTGCTCCTTATTACCATTTCCTAGTCCCTTGATTTCTGTAGCAAACGATTCTCTGCTGTCCTCCATGCTTTTTTCAAGCCCAGTGATTAGTTTTATGACTACTATTCTAAATTCTTGTTCCATTATATTGCTAAAATCATTTTTGATCAATTCGTTAGCTGTCGCTACTTCCTGGAGTTTCTTTTGAGGAGAGTTCTTTCATCATTTTGTGTAGTCCCTAGGATGGCTCCAAACCTTAGTCCCTGTGCTGTCTGGAGTAACTAGTGTTGGTGGGTGGGGCCGCATTCAGACCCGATGTCTGTGCCTAGCCTACCCCTGGGGCCATAGTCAGACTGGTGTGTACCTTCTCTTCCTCCCCCCCAGGGGCAGGACTCACTGTGGAATGGTGTGGCCCCTGTCTGGGCTACTTGCACACTGCCAGTCTTGTGGTGCTGCTTCGATGGCATCTGGCGTATTAGCCGGGGTGGATCCACAAGGTGCACAGGGGCGGGAAGGGCAGGCTCAGCTCACTTTGTTGTCGGTGGTCCCCTGTGGGAGTGGCCCTGCAGCGACTGGGAGAGAGGCAGACCCCTTGGAGGGAGGGATCCACAGAAGCAGTGTTGGGTGTTTGGGCGGTGCAAGCAAGTTCGGTGAGGCGGGAACTGGTTCCCTTTGGGATTTTGGCTGGGGGATGGGAGAGGGAGATGGTGATTTCCAGGTTCTTTGTTCCGAGCTGAGCTCTGTCCCCTGGGGCTCAACAACTCTCCCTCCCTGTGTCCTCTCACCTTCCCTGCTCTCTGAGAGCCGAGCTGTTGACTTTTAACATTCCAGGTATTAAGTTCCCTTGGCTGTCAGAACTCACACAGTCTGGCCCCTCCCCTTTTGCAAGCCAGACTCCGGGGCTTTGCCTTGCCAGGCGGGCTGCCCCTCCACAGCCCGGCTCCCTCCCACCAGTCCGTGTAGCCCACACTGCCTCTCCGCCCTTCCCACCCTCTTCCTCTTCTTATCTATGCTTGGCTCTGGAGAGTCCATTCTTCTAGTCTTCTGGCAGTTTTCTGGGTTATTTACGCAGGTGTGGGTGGAATCTAAGTGATCAGCAGGACATGTAGAGCCCATCGTCCTCCTATGCCACGATCTGCTCCCCAAGAAATGGAAATTCTTAATTTAAATGGATATTTCACCCATATTTTCTGTTTTGGTTATTATTTTTCTGTTTTGTTTGCAGAACCTTATTCTAGCCCAAACCCTGAAAATATCTTCCTATAGGTTCTTATAAACATTTTTTGCCTTTTATATGTGACGTTTTAATCCACCTGAATGAATTATTATAGACAACAATAACAGTGTAGCATAATTATTATTATTATAAACTTAATATAAAGTTCTATTGTAACGCTGTTTGACAGCAATAACATAGTCCAGGTTTGATCTGTATCCTAACTCCTCCCACCCAAAATAGAAGGGCTTTAATAGACTATAATTCTGATCATTCCTCCCTCAACATTCTATCTTGTCCATTATTTGAGTTATGTTCTAGTTTTAAACTCTAATAAATCAGGCATTATTGTTTTATATAGTTAATGTTTATATATAATGTTTCATTAGGCATTACACTTTTATATACATAATTAATATAATTTTTATATCAACATTATATATATATATGTAATGTTTTATATAGATAATGTTTCATTGATTTACACACAGGCTTTTTAATTTCTTTGTTTTCCATTCTTGCATCTCAAAGCACCCTTTTATAATTATTTTCCTTTTTCTGGAAGATCATATAGGATATTGTAGGTCATTCCAAAGTATTTGTTCTCACTCAGTGAAATGGGGAGCTCTTGGTGGTTGCCAGGAAAGAAATGCATGATCTGACCTATGTTTAATAGGATCGTGCTGGCTGCTCAGTCATAACAGGATGCAGACAGAGCTAAGTGGGCAATCGGGTAGGAGGCTACTGCATCATCCATGAGGGAGATGATGGGGGATTAAATAAGGGCGGTAAGAGCTGAGGTAAGAAGGAGTGGACTTATTTGAAGGTGAAAGCTATAGTATTAAAATATAATTATGCTACTTTTCTCAAACACCTTTACCTAATAAGATATAAAAAATAATGCTTGAAATTTGAGAAAAATGTAATATTCAAGAAACACATAATAGGCTTTCTTTTGACAGAAACTAAGTAGTCAAAGTGACAGAAATCTTTTCTCTTTTGTCTCAGCCGCTGGAAACAGCAATAATTGCATCATACCATATGCCCAACCTAGTATGTTGGCTTTCTAGTAATACTTGTTTCATTTAAACATATTGTCCAATTTTGTGTTATGCTTAATCACAACATCTCCCTTGAATCATTTGGCCATGTCTCATTTGTTACACAGGTTTGCATGCTCTGTGTCCTGAATATTTTATATTTTAAGGTGCGACTCCTATTTTCACCAAGACTTAGGGTTTCATCAGTAACTTTAGTTACTGGGGAAAACCATCAGCTTTCTTGAATAGGGACAGAGACAACAAGTGTGTTTCTGGAATTAATGTGTAAAAATCCAGTTCTGGAAAATAGGGAGTTTCCAGAGGCAGGTGCTCGGAAGAGTACATGGAAAGAACAAAGAAAAGCCTAAGACTAGATCAGCAGGAAGGAGAACAACGTTATGACCCAAGTTAAGGTATTTAAACAAAGACATTCCAGTTCTTAAGCTAAGAGAGATGAAAAAAAAATACTCCACTTCTGCTGCATATGAGAATGTGCTGGGAGACATGTGATTGTGTTCACAAGGGAAGACTGAATTAAAAGAAGAAATTGGAGGGGCGCCTGGGTGGCGCAGTCGGTTAAGCGTCCGACTTCAGCCAGGTCACGATCTCGCGGTCCGTGAGTTCGAGCCCCGCGTCGGGCTCTGGGCTGATGGCTCAGAGCCTGGAGCCTGTTTCCGATTCTGTGTCTCCCTCTCTCTCTGCCCCTCCCCCGTTCATGCTCTGTCTCTCTCTGTCCCCAAAATAAATAAACGTTGAAAAAAAATTAAAAAAAAAAAAAGAAGAAATTGGAATACAGCATTAACTTTTCCACTCATTGTCTAGGATTCTTGATGGTTGGGTTATTTTCATTAATACTAAGGTAGCACATAGTGAACTCTGTGAGCTCAGTTTTCAAATGGGGGGATCTCACACCTTCAAAATGAATGTGATACTGGAGAAGCCTCAGTCACTTCCTGATTAAAAACTAGATAAAACCATTTGCCAAGATTGTGTGGGATGGATAACCAGCCAGCAATTCATAAATAGCTGCTGAGTGAGGACCCATAATGGCACAAACAGTGTCCTGGGGTAAAAACCACAGGCTTAATCAAGAACGAATGAACACAGGTGTAAGGTGAATCTGGTGGCTAATACCAGAAAAAGCAGTAGTAGGATCTGAAAAGATAAATGCCACATCATAAATGGGGTTTATAGTGAGAATCAAGCAATCAAAAGAAGGAAGATTTGGAAACATAAACATGTTCACAGAAATATTAAAAATAAGGGCCCACATTACTGAACCAAGTGGATACAATGGAAAGAATGAGGGTCTGTACATACAAGGCCCACATCAACTTCTGCCTAACAGATAAATAGTGTGCTTTGGCTGCCTTTTATCCTTAATTTAAGATGTTTGAAACCCTGGCCTTCAAAATTCTAAGACTTTTGGCCTTTCCAAGAGGTTATCTTAAAAGTGGTACATTTCCAGACGCCTGCCTGGCTCAGTCAGTAGTACACGAGTCTTGATCTCGGGATCATGAGTTCAAGCCCCATGCTGGGCCTAGAGCTAACTTTTTAAAAAGTGGCAAATTCCCTATACATAATAAGTACTCAATAAATGTCTATTTAATTCAACTGAATTGCATGTTATAACAAAATGTCGGATAGATATTATAGGTCAATGGATGATTGACAGGAAGGAAGAGGAAAAAAGTGAGAAAAGAAGGAAGAAAAGAAGGAATTAAGAGAGTTTTATTTTCAAAGTCATATTATTCAAAAAAATTTTTGATTTTTCTTCTACATCTGAGGAAGAAGGCTTTTGTGGAAGAGTAGATAGAAGAATCACATGTTAAGAATTATTTGCAAACTCCAACTAGAATGCATTTGTAGAATGAAGGGTCACTGGGGTGCCTGGGTAGCTCAGTTGGCTAAGCGACCGACTCTTGATTTCAGCTCAGATCATGATCTCAGCGATTGTGAGGTCAAGCCCCACACAGGGCTCTGTACTGACAATCTCTGTCCCTCCCCCTGTTTCTCTTGCTCTCAAAAATAAATAAACATAAAAAAAAATGGTTAGGTTATAGCAGAGGCAGTGGAACCTAAACACAAGAGAGGTAAGGGCATATCTCATGAGACATTGTAGACTATACTTTTTTTCTCCCCCTCCCCCCGCCCCCCCCCCCCCCCAAGAAAGCAGTCTTAACTCCTAATAGCTTTGGTGCTCTTTCCCTCTGGTGCTCCTACAGGTTGTGAGATATCATGCTCTGGTGACTTGTCTACGATTACACATAATGGCTTTTTAAAGGCCTTTTTCTACTTCCAGGAAATGGGAATGGCCTGACAATGAATATTCCATGACTACTAATGAGTTCCTTCCCTCTTAGTATTGAAAGAAAATTACTCGGAAAAGGAAACGCACTTATCCTAAGCAATTTTGTCATAAAATGATACTCATTTGAACTACTTACTCATACAAAGATGCATGTACCACTCAAATGCACTAGGTAGGGCTAGTGATGGAAAAGACCTAAAAATAATTATAATCATTAGCAATATTATCGAATCTTTGTGACACAAACACCATAATTAGATGTGTCTCTGCACAAATTCACTGACAAAATTTTTAGTCAAGTAGTTTCACTGGTGTGTAAATAAAAGACATTTCTTTCTGGTTCTTCCATGCACTAATACAAACTTTAAAACTCATTCAGAAATTTAGAGCTCAAGGACAGTGAATATCATACTTTCCTGATGTTTCTACTTGGAGTAGATGAGTGATATTTTAAAAAAGGACAACACCTGTTGAAATTGAGGAACCTATTGTTCCTGTTGGTTAAAGGAAACAAAGCTTTATTCTATTGAGGTTTCTCTGCCAGACACTACTGCTTTGTATATGGAAGTGAAAAAAACATCCCATGAAGATCCACTCCTTAGAGATTTCTGAAGGTATTTCAGAATGAATGAAAACTTTCGTTAAGTGTCCATGAATACAAATAATGTTTTAAATTAAAAACAGGAAATAGGGCACCTGGGTGGCTCAGTTGGTAGGGTGTCCAACTTCTGCTCAGGTCATGATCTTGCAGTCTGAGTTTCAGCCCTGGGTCAGGTTCTTTGCTGACATCTCAGATTCTGCTTCAGATTCTGTGTCTCCCTCTCTGCCCTCCCCTACTCATGCTTTTTCTCTCCGTCTCTCTCTCAAAAATAAATAAACATTATTATTATTTTTTAAATACAGGGGTATCTGGGTGGCTCAGTCAATTAAATGTCTGACTTTGGCTCAGGTCATGATCTCAGGGTTCTTGAGTTAGAGTCCCACGTCAGGCTGTGCTGACAGCTCAGAGCCTGGAACCTGCTCCGGATTTTGTGTGTGTCTTTCTCTCTCTTCCTCTCCCCCACTCCATTCTGTCTCTCAAAAATAAACATTACTTTTTTTACATATATTAAATACATTTGGGAAAGTTCTATGCTGATTCTTATTTTTAAAATACAGATGAAATAAAATAAAATAAAATAAAATAAAATAAAATAAAATACAGATAAAATTGAAAGCAAAGGCAATACATCACAATGCAGTAATACACTGAAGAATAATTAGTTATTTCTTAGCTGTGGTATGCTTTTAAAATGACAGGGAGGGTTTGGGATAAAATCAAGTAGAATGGAGAAAATGAATCTATGATGTCCTTCAGATAAAGGAAAAATTATGGAAATATGACCAATTATTCTTTATTCTTACTAAGAACAAGACAAGGAGGAATGTTATATTCCAGTGGGGGCAGTGGCGTGGGGGATAATTGAAACAGAATGGGAAGAATCTAGGACAACTAAGCTTAACTGTTTCCTCCACTGGGACTTGTCTCCATAAATGAAGGTCGAACTGTTCAGGCAAGTCAACTAAAATGACAGCAAAGATGTGCAGCCTGGAGCTCTTGTCAAGCAGAACAGATATGACACTATGCTCATCATGAAACATGAACAAAGAACTTAATAAAATGGTGAGTAGCTGACAATGAGGCTGGGGGCTTACTTGTTTTGTATATTATTGAAATACATTCCTCTGGAATTATATACTTTTCCATACAAATCTTTTTGTGAGGCTTATCATGAGGTGACCATTGTGGGGTCCAGAAAATGGAAACAAAACCAGAGAAAGTAAAGAGTAACCGTGAGTGTGTCAGGTGTAAGATCAATGAAATTACTAAAAATCTTACCAAATGTTCTTTAGAGGGAAGTGAAACCACATAAGAAAATCTGGGTTGGAGTAAGAGCCTTAACGTAAAAAAAAAAAAAAAAAAAAAAAAAAAAAAAAAAAGTTGTACTATATTATATGAAACAGGAAATTATGTAATATATATTATATATATTTATAGTGTGTATTTATGTGTGTAGATGTGTACATTTATGTATATACATATATGTGTATGTTTTAGTGAATCCCCATTGGTGAGCACTAGGTACATAGGACAGAAGGAACAAATTTATTGTCACGGACCTTTATATGATATAAAGCAGGAAGAAGTGAGACTCTACCCCACACCCCAACAAATGCATACTCCTCCAAGAGCCATGGTAAAGGAAAATCACTATCTAAACACAGGGCTCATGGCTGAGACACTTTTTGCTTGGCAGGACAGAAAAGTAGAAGGAAAAACTGGAGGTGGGGGAAATAAACGGGAGTATGACAGGAGGGGTGTGTGAAGAAAGAAGTGTGGGCAGAAGGAAAGAATGATCACAAGATGGGTATCATTTGCTTTAGGGAATAAAACTTGTATCAAGCAAGATATGCTCAGGTGGGTTTTGAGGAAGTTCTGGCTATAATATGTAAGGATAACTCCCTCCCCAAACCCCATATGCCCAGGAATCATTCAGAGAAATCTCCATCACTCATTAATGCTTTTGGTGTTAAACCTGTGGTATTTTTCCCTCAGTCACAGCCACAGCTTGTTGAAAAGATCACAGGTTGCTCTCACTTTGCCCTCTCTCCCGGTCGGCAGTTCTTTCATCCTTGGGTGCCTCCTTGAAACAACACACAATTTAAGTGTCCTTACAGCACAGGGAATCAACCAAATCTGTACACTACTCCACTCCTCCTGAAGACACAATAAAGATTTTACACTAATCAATATATCGTTTTCCTTATACTTGGATATTTATCATTATAAACAACAAATAAAGTATTTTAAATGTCCCACATACAATTTGATGTTTAATAAAGAAGTTACTTGTGGGGCGCCTGGGTGGCTCAGTTGGTTAAGTGTCCAACTCTTGATTTCAGCTCAGGTCACGATCTCATGGTTTCTGAGTTTGAGCCCCCGTGTCAGGCTCTGCACTGGCATGGAGCCTGCTTGGGATTCTCTCTCTCCCTCTCTCTCTCTCTCTGCTCCTCCCCTGCTTGCACGTTCTCTTTCTCTCAAAAATAAATCAATAAACATTAAAAAAATAAGGAATTCAATTATTTAATTAAATTCTATGTTAAATATTGCATGTTAATTCTGGAAATGAAATACTGAATATTTGTGAAACTGCATAATTTCTGAGATGCCATTTCTTTGGCAAATAAAGCAGCTACAATTTAACCTAGATTTTACAAGGTTTTAAAAAGTTACCTCAAACTTCATAAATAGTAAGTATGATGGTAAATGTATATAAGAAGTATGATTTAGCCATAGATGTAATTACAAAATAAAGAAGTAACTACTCTTTATTGCTCATAAATTTTAAAAATTACATATTTTTGATACTAGTTTACATAGAATTTCCCACATTCAGAACCAACCTATTGATTTCATTGAAATGAATATTAACTGTGCAGAAAATTAGAACTAGAAAAATGATTCATAGTTCAGTAAATTAATCATTTTAACCAGATTTTTGTTTGGGTATTAGATTAGAACAGATTTAGTCAATTCTAACAGAAACCTTCACTTATATTCCCCTTTGTAAAGTATACAATTAATTTATGTTACATACAAATACCTTAACAACTTATCAGTTGGTTATATGACCTAGAGAAAAAAAATTAAATTGTTTGAATTATTTCAGACTACAGAATTTAAAGTCTAAAAATGAATGTTGCCTGGAAGATAAGCATATTGAGTTTATAAGACAGTAGGAATTCTACAGGGGTTCTGTACAATCATAGGTGACTTGGATTTTTACAAGTCAAGTGCTGGTTACTGGATAGTTTAGGAGAGACCGATACTGTGTCTGTTCTGCATGATCACTATATTTAGGGGTCCAAATAACAAAGAGGTGTTGACATCTGAAATAGGTAAAATCAACAAAGATGTAAAAGACCCTAAAACTCAGTGTTATCATTGTTCATTGAGAAGCTATTTTCTTGAATTCCACATTCATTCAGCAAATTATATTAGCATTTGTTATGCAAAGAAAGTGTATTTCATTGTATGATTAAAGCCATATGTTTTTAAACCACACAAGTAAGGAACTCTGTTGCTCAAGCACGGCAACACACACCTATAGAAAATGACAGTGTTCCCTTCCTTCGGCTCTCTCCTTCCCTTATGCCCCTCTACACTTCCACTTTTCATCTGTAAGAAGCACTTACAAGCTTAACTGGAAGTTGCTTTGTTTCTAATATTTGATCCATTTTCTGATAAACTTTATGAATCAGAATGCTTCCAAGCCGCAAATAAGACAACCCAACTAAAAGTTGCTGAAAACATTGACATATCCTCTTCACAGAACACAAGATCTGAATGCCAAGTCATTTTTAGCTTGTCCCCTATGGTCTAAGATGGCATCACAGTCAAAAACATCATATGGAAGTGGAGAATATTCTTCTTCTGTGTGTTCCTTTCTGCTAGAAAGGAAAAAAAAAACCCAAATACCAGACATCCTCTCAGGTTCTGTCTGTACTAGGCCCATGTCCTCACTACGAGTTGCTAAGAAAACAAGTAGCTAATATGTTCAGCTATTAGAGTGGGAGACTAGCTTTGGCAGGAAAAAAAGAAATAGGTGGGGATAATGCTGCAGAATTAGTAGACAACTCACATCTCTACTGGCTATGTCCAACACTGCATATATTCTGAGAGCCAGTATATGTGGAGTAAAATAAATACATACAATCAATGGATTTCTCTATGTGAAATCAAATTTTATTATTGTATATAACAGGTTTTCCATTGGTATAACCATTTTTACGCATCAAAAAAGATAAACATATTGAGTTGTATTTGATGCATACTGAAGTCACAGAAGCATAGACTTCATGGAAATTTCTTGTACAACACAAAAGAAACACCAGTTTAGATGAGTTTAATATTATATGAATGTTATTTCATGGATATTTTGTATCATTGAGCAATTCTGTTTGATGTTACTCTTGCAATTTACATAATTACTTCTCCCTGCTTTCAAATTAACTGAGTCAATTTGTTAATATTTTATATCAAGACATAGCTTTTTCTAAAGATCAATATTGAATCTAAAGATTAATATATCCTACAGGTAATATAATAAATGTCACATGTATCAATAGATTATTAGTGCAGTCAACTTTTATTGAATATGTTTTTATGTGTCAGGTACTATAAGCACTTTGTATTTCTTAACTCTTACAACAATGGTCTGGAACAGGAAATATTATTATCTCTACTTCACAGCTGAAGAAATAAGACACAGGGAGAGATTTTATATCTCACACGTACACTGCAAGCAAATGAAGGAACTGGGACTTGAACTCATGCAGGCCTGGTTCTAGATTCCAAGCTTTTAACCACTACAAAATTCTATACCAATTTGAGAGTACTTTTCTGATTTCTGGTAACTTTCCAGCAGGCATTTCTTATCCTAGGACCGGCCTAGCTGTGCATTTTTCCTTTGGGTTTCAAGAGATATCCCTGTGAACTTACAGTCAATAGTTACTTGCTATCAAAAATGCTCCGATAAAGATGGTAAGAAAGACTGTACCAAAGTCTGCTTGTATCCTTTGCTGTGCCCTTTCTAAACCTTAGTGCAATAAACAGGTATTCATACTGAGTTGGGGGTTTCCTCCAGGAAGAATATATTTAACTCAGAACTAGAGAGAACAAATAACTCTTCCATTTCCAGAAACCAGCGTAGAGTCAATCAAGAGTGATGCCTTCTGGGAAACAATATAAATCAACTGAGATTTCTTTTCTCAAAACTTCACGTTGTTTAGTTGCTGAGAACTGTGAGAGACCCATAGGGTTTGACAACAAAACACTGCCACTGCTGTTTAGAATAGAAGCTTTGTGCAAGGGTCTAAATTGGACATGTCAGTCCTTTTTCAATGAGAGATCAGAATCTGGGTAAAGTTTCAAACCTTAGAGATCAGTCAGGTTTTGGCCCTGGCAACAAGTTTGTTTGATGTGCTTGAAAAAAGAACTGTAATTGTTTGCCTATACTTTTCTCAGAAAAAAAAAAAAAAAAAAGACAAAGTTGATGGATGCCAGTTATCTCTGGGCTCCTAGAAGACAGATTCGGGGAGCCCAATGCATTCATGATTGTAACTATGGACTCATTATATTTAAATGCCTAATCCTGGGTATAGTATTGCTTTTAGATAAATGATAGAGGAGAAATGGGAACTTGGTTGTATTCAGATTGACAATGGAAAGCATAAATATGATTTCTCAATTTAATTGATAGCAGGTTGCACCTGTAGCTATAGTAAAAAATTCCATCCGATACCTACAAAAACTTAGAGATTATATTTTGAATTAAGGCATTAAATGCCAGGCAGAGAAGTTCTAAACAATTAATAAAGTAGCTATAAAAATGCCTCCCATAGAAGGCACTA
Source organism: Puma concolor (assembly GCF_028749965.1). Classification (NCBI taxonomy): domain Eukaryota; kingdom Metazoa; phylum Chordata; class Mammalia; order Carnivora; family Felidae; genus Puma; species Puma concolor. Next base: position 82,268,457 of record NC_141668.1, on the reverse strand, counting down.
TGGCATCACAACTTAGAATACATTTGTGAACAGGATTCCTAATGAGAGAAAAAGTAGAGTCAGTAGGAACAGTCCTAGAAACCTGCATCAGTAACCCAGAGGAAAACAGTGACTGGGAAATATGGCCAAACATGAACATAATAAATGTAGATGGCCACATTTACATTTGAGCCTGCCAGAACGTGGTTCCTGCCATTTTAGAAACTTCTTCATATTTTCTGTCTCCCATCTCAATTTGGAGGACATAAAGTTATTTGAGTCAAAAAAGAATACAACTGATTCTCCATTTCTTTCCAAGATTCAGTGCTCCGTGAAGATGCCTCTTGAAAACAGAGTTCCCAGCAATTATCACCATCCATCATTGGAAATGTTTACTAATAGCATAACACAACAGCCAAGACTTAATAAACGTGTCCTCACCTGGTCGGATTAGCAGCAACAGTTACAAAGTCTCTTCAAACTGTAGCTTGACAAGCTACACAATCATCATTGAAAAATAAATTTCACCTAAGATTTTATTTCTTTTCCAGATGTGAGAGAGAGTAAGAGCTCTAAATACCCCCATCATATCTTTCTCTCTGACTTCGACTTGGCCAAGTCTATAGTTCTTCAGTCACATACACAGTCTTGAAAAGTACTTTGATGCATTTTGTAAATTATCCTGTAAATACTTTATTATTAATTTTCTTTTGTGGGGTGAATAAATTAACTCATCTCACAATGTCTGTGAATTACTGTAAGCTCTCAGAGAGCAGAGACTGGGTCTAACTTAGTAGCATTTTATAGCACACTGTCATGTACGGTCAGAAGATTACTAGCAAATTCTGGGTGACATTTAGGATTTGTATCATGGTTTATAAAGCTTTTTTTTTATTCTAATCTAGTGATTAAGCATTTTTCTCCTTCACAGTTTTTAATTTTTAAGCTCATTATAGACATGTTATGACATTATTGACCACCCAATGTAGAGTCTAATGAAAACTGAGAATTTATTTTTCGTGTCTATTTTTCCTTAATTTTTAAGTGCATGTAAAATTTAAAGGAAAGGCAAGCCACATGGTTTCATTCATTTGTATTTAACTCATGAAATGTTCCTTTCCAGGGCTCTTTGAAGTTCAAGGAGATTTTTAATAGCCCATTTAAGCCTTTTTATCTCTGAACTAGGATTGCATTTTGCCAAGAATAAACAAAGACAAACGCCTAAAGGTTAGGGTTCAGCTAGAAATTTCAAACTCTCGTATTTTCCTCCATGTATTTAAAAATTCAAAGCAAAACTTTTCTTCAGGACCAACTGGACAATGAGCAATTGGAGTGTCCTCTTTCCTAGATGCTATTCCCTTACATCTATAGGTGTGATTTTCTTTTTATCAACAGTATTTTATAGGTGATATTGCTTCACAATATACTACTGAAAATCTAAGAAAGCTGTTTTGTTTTGGATACTCCATTAACTGAAGAGAATATATAATTTTATTTAGTACATAGTTTAAAACTATTATTTCTACAGGGCACCAGGGTGGCTCAGTCCGTTGAGCATCAAACTCTTGATTTTGGCTCAGGTCCTGATCTTACAGTTTCTTGAGGCCAAGCCTTGCAGTGGGCAGTGCACTGACTGAGCTGAACCTGCGTGGGATTCTCCCTCTCTCTCTGCCCCTCCCCAGTTTGTGCTCTCTCCGTCTCTCTCAAAATAAATAAACATTAAAAATACTATTATTGTTATATTGTAAATGTGTTATTTCCATAAATAGGTGCTAAGGATAAAGAGAAAACAATCCACATCAGCAGGGAAGATGGTCAATAAACAAAACAGTAAAGATCTAACAGAGGTAAAGCACCTTGTGCAGGACATGTTAAATTCAAAGATCCTTGACTAATTAATTGCAAAGTAATAATCAAGATTTGCTGTAAGATATTCATTCAACTTTCCTTTGCCCTTGCTTAATCTATCACTTATATTTCCATCCTTATACCTCACCAAGTTATCATTTTTCTATCTATATTAGTCCAAAAAAGATTAATGGCAGCAACCAAACTTTGCATGAGTGTGGTTCTTCATTAGGAGAAATAACACCACATGTTTATATGCATTGGTGGATAGGAGGAGTTATGGCCTCCATGTGTCAAAATGTCAGTGGTATGAATGGCTACCTCAGCCATACAGTATGAAGTCTTATTGGAAATAAAATGATCTAGGTAAGTTGCATTGTCTTATTGATGTACATGGTCATGACAAGTAATTAAATGATAAAAACATACTCAAAGTAAGTGCATCTGATACAAAAAAGAAATGAGAAATGAATTAGAAAAATCGTTCCTTTGTAAGTAATAGTAGGTTTGCAACATTCCATAATAACCACGCAATTATGTAATGGATGGAAAATATCAATCACCTGTATATACTATATCTAAAATTGAGTCAGCAATAAATTTTTATTCTTCTCAATACAGTATCTCCGAGGCTTATAAGGAAATTTAGCATAATTAAACTATGAGTATTGTTGAGAAATGTAAGTAGATATGGAAGAACTCTTATGTGACATTTTATAATCTGCATTTTTTTTAATGATTTAGAGACACTATACAAACATTGAAATTCTGTAACTTTTGGAATGATACTATAGCAGCACTGTCTCTAGTTTTTCTCCCTTATAAGAGTATCAAAAATGGTGTGTTCTCAAATATAAGACTGATTTTCCAACATGTAAAATACTTTCACACATAAAATATAAATTATTATATAATTCCATATATATGTTCATTTCTATTATCAGATAAATGGTAAATTATAATGCAATGTATATTGGGCTCTGCTACTAAGAAAAACACAGTAGAAAAATCCTTGAGTGTATAAGCTCTCTTTCCTTCCTGATTATAAAATATAATATCCATATTTTTATTCATTATTTTATCTTTATTTTCCTCTTCAATATTTTCAGTTTTTTATAGTTTACTTTGCAGGATATCTTTTTCTCTAGCATACCATACCAAGGCCTGGCTTTCCCAGAGAAAGCAGGTGTGCACATACTTTAGGAAGTACAGTCTTTTATGGGCTTAACCACGTGACCACGTGGTTCTGTCAGGTGCAGAACAGTCATCTTTTTTTTTTCTTTCTTATTTTTTCATCTTTATGTTTTATTGTACTTGCATGAAGAGACTTGGAGTAAAGCAAACATGCTGTTGTCTGTGGACCTATATTTGAACTCTTCTGTTAAGAAAAGAAAATGTGGCCTCACTTTCTCAACTACTAACTCCCTAGCAATTTCATGACACAGAATAAATTTTGAACTCAGAGTCCCCAAAGTGGACCGATTCTCTGCTCTAAATGAAAAAATGTGATTCATCTCAAGATACATAGGTATATAAAAGTGATATCAAAATGATTTCTCATCTCAGTTTATGTGAGCTATTAACATCAGAGAGTGTACATTCCAAAGGCAGACAACTATGCAGAAATGTCAAATGTAGGGGGCTAAAAACCTGTCAGACAACTCTGGAAACTGTACCCCTCTCTAGAGCATCAAAGCTTCAGGAGTTGAAGAGTAAAGGAGGGGCATTAAAAAGGATTCAAGAAAATTGTTGGTATGTTCTGAGCACCAACAATCTCTTCATCTCACTACAAGACTTGTGACAATGGCTTCAGTGAAACCACTTAGAGATTTTTGTATGTATTCAATAAAGTTAGGAATATACAGGTGGACTCGTGTCTGAGATCTGACTGAGAAATTTAAAGAGATGCAGAGTTATTAAATGCTACTGCATCAGCTGCAACATGCCTGATGAAGGTCCCGGATCACTTTGCCAAAGCGGGTTTAGTGTAGCATGGGGGAAAAATCCTGATAGAATTATGTTAAGATGTATCTGTTAAAATAGATTGGCACGGAAGTATAGACTGTGAGTATAGACAAATTCTGGGATGAGATACTCTGTACGGGGTGCAGAAAAATGGGGCAGGGAAGATGGGCTGGTGAAAAATGGCCTTTTAGTTTGTAAGGAGTGTTTTATAGGAATAATCCAGTATGAAAAAAATGACTTAGGAGAGAGAGCACATATGTGATTGTAGGAACAAAGTCTTTGGTATGCTAAAAGAGATGGGATACAGTGTATAAGAAGAGTGAATGACTTTTGATAGATTCAGGGAGAATCCATCCTTTGTAGGAGGAAGGGAAATAGAACTTTAGGAACAAGTCCAAAATGCTGATGTCAGCTATAAGACTTAAGATTATTTTGCCCTTATCTCCAGCCTTATGTATTTGATTCTTTGTTTTCTCTGCAAAAATGCTGACTTCTTTTACTTGCGTCTACAGTCCCTCATTGTTTTGTCATCGCAAAGTCTGCACACACATTCCCACTACCTGGACATGTGTGTGCTCCACGTAGGCAATGACTGTGACTTCCTTCCTTCTTCCTTTCCCTCCTTTACTTTTTTTTTTTTAACCAGAACATTTATTGTGCAATTCATCAACTAATCATCGAAATCCTTAAGATGAACTGGATGCTGCAACAAGGTTCTCTTGCGTTTAGGTGTTGTTCTTTCATGAAATCCACGCCTGAATCTGCGGTATACAATTTTCAGGTGCCTCATTCGACCAGTCGAGTGGCATTTTGTCTTTTAGGCTTGGCACTCCGGTTATAGTTTCTCTTCCAGTTGGCAGTATAGTCACATTTGCCACAGGTGGACTTATGCAGGTGGTATGCCTTAGAGCCACGGCAGTGGCACAATGTGTGATTCTTACTTCTCTGCTTTCCAAGTGATGATGCCCCCTTCGCCAACTAGTTTCTATGGATGAGACCAAGTTATGCCTTTCTTATGACAATGCTGCATCCTATAGTGGTTGACATATATTCTATACTTAATGAATTTGCTGACTGATCAACCTCTTGCATGGTGAGTCTAAGGGAAATTCAACCCTTAGTTTATCTTTAATCAAGTCTCTAAATCTATAAAGCTCTTCGAAATACACATTTAATACAAGGAGAGCAATTACACTGGTGTTCATTAACACAAAATTTAAGGTGAGTGAGCAACCACTTAGGGGCAGAGAAAGGCAGGCACAAAACAGAGGATAAATAAACTCAATGAGAGAAGAGGTATCAATAAAGATCTGAGCCATTGGCTCATGTTTGGCACAAAACTGGCTTAATGGAAGGAATAAAGTCACCCTGCTCTCTAAGGAAAAAATACAAATTTCCCCACACTCTGTTTTCAATTGAGGCAAAATAACACTGGTCTTTTCTTTTTTGTTAACCTGATCATGCTTCAGACTTATGCTCAATTTAGAGAACTTGATTACTCTTAAATATGGTTTGGCAATAACATTTTCCATCTTGCTCCCATTAACTGAGTATCTGCTTTATATTATTTTCCAAATTTGTTTTTAGAAGTTGAATGCCAACCAATTTCCAATGTAAATATTAATTTTTTGTTTTCCTTCTGTATTTCTGACATAGCTACCTTTTTCAAATTTTTCCTGAAGAATCATTAAGTGTTCAATCCATATTTTTTGAGTATGTTATTTTTTGAGAACTTACAACATAACAGGCATTTTTTTTTCTGGTGTAGATAAGGACACAGGGCATTTACTTCCTGCATAATGACACAATAGATATATAACTATTACAACATACAGTGGAGGGTGATCAGAACTACTGGAAGACTGTAAGTGGTGTACCTTTGGAGCACAGTTAAAAGAGTAATAAATTGTCTCCAACGAACTGAATAGGGCCATAGAGAACTTCTGGTGGGGCCTGTGCTCAACACGGTATTCAAGTAGAAAGAAAGGCATGAGTACCAGCACCGAGGTACAAAACTGTGCTTGGATAAGTGACTTCTCTGGTGTGACAGGAACACAGTGCATATAAACGAGGAAGATTAAGAACACGAAGCAGGAAAAAGAAGCTAGAGTCAAAGTGTACGGGACACTGAATGGCTTTCTAAAATTTAAAATTTTACTCTGTATGTGATAGAGTATAATCCAAATTTGGATTTTTAAATAAGACTAATTTGCAAAAATGGGTTGAAAATTTGGGAGCGAAAGAGCCCAGTTAGAAAGCCACGGTCAAGGAAAGAGAGATAGAAAGATCTGAACTTGGGAGAATAGAAACACATTCGTCGCTGAGCTCCTACTAGGCACCTGGCAATGAGGGAGATGCTTTTAAGAACTATAGAAGGTTTGAATTAAAACTTGCAACACTCTTCTGACTTAAGTACTTCTAATGAGACAAATAATAAAAAGAACAATATTGACCTGCTCATTATGTAAGTGCTCTTCATCTAATTCGTTTAATCCTCCCAGCAATTCAAATAGAGGCCCAGAAAGGTTAAATAACTTGCAAAGTGACATGGTTTCTAAATGGCAGAACCAGGATGCAAACTCAAAGAGCACAGTTCCAAGACTCTTTCTTTTAAATCTTTGCTGCCTGATAAAGAGAAAGTCAATATACTAGGCCTAAGACTGTACGATATTATGGGTTGGCAGTGAACATGCTGGAATCACTGAGGATAATGTAGGATAGGGAGTGGAGACAGAAATTGCAAATGAGATACAGAGTTCCTTTAAACTGATTTTTATTCTTGCTATTTTGGTATAAATTTGAAAAATAAAACTATTTAATAAGTTTTAGCTTTATAATTTATCTTTCTACTATCCAGCATAGTGTAATGGTTAGGAGTATGAACTCAAGAGACTTGAATGCCTAGGTTGAGTTCTGTCTTTGCCAGTTAGCACCTGTGAGACCTTCAGGAAATTATTAACTGCTCTGTGCCTGTTTCATGTCTGTAAAATAGGGATACCAAAGATTGTCCATCTCAGTGTGCAAAAGATTCAATGAGTTAATATTAATAAAGCACTTAGAACAGTGCTTTGATTACACTATAATTAGCACAAGTGTTTTTCTAAATAAAATTAAAATACCAACTAAAATCTCAATTATAGCATTCACTACCATTAAATAAAATTTTCATTTAGTGCAAGAGAATAAAAATTCTCTATATGTATTGACTTCATTAATATATAATCTCAGGGGATGGGGGTTATATCTTAGTTAAAAAAAAAAAAAAGGAAAATACAAACAGATAATTTCTGTTTTTTGATTCTGTACTGACTTTTTCTCTTCCTGGGAGGACCTAGGAATATCTTACTGGTGCCTAACAAGTTTAACAAAAGTAAACCTTGTATACAAATACCTAATATGCTAAACATTAACAGGGATCTGATGCATTTCTGCAAATATCCTTCAGAGAATAAGCCTGAATTACTCATTGCTACTGGATTGAACTTTGACATTTTATGATACATAAGTAAGCACATTATTTTTTCTTCAACTATTAACTGCACAGAGTCATATTTTGCTTTGCTAAAAATGAAGAATTGAATCATTTTCATCTTATGAAATTCTTAAGCATATCCCAATCTCAGCATGTTTGGGGAAATAACCATATACATAAAATAACCTGACAGAATTTGAGTGGAATTTTTGTTCCAGAATGTTTATCCTTAGACTTTGATTCAAACCAATAGGCATCATAATCTCTAAGGTTTTTAGAGTGAAACAATCAGGTTTTGTGGTGAATTCTTGCCTGTTTAAGCGGTATATTTTTAGAATCTATTGTCAAATTTAGGACAAATGCAGTAGATCAAGGGTGAAACAATCGTTGTGTGGAGAATGATGGTGTAAGTCAAAAAAGCAAAGTCCTCATTCTTTTCAAATTATTTAAAATGGTCCTAGATATTATAGATTTATTTTTTTTCCCCTCCTCAATGCATTTCCCTTGCAAAAAGAAGCTGGCTTTGAATTGGTAAGTAATTCAGAAAAGAAAACCTTGGATGAGTTCAATGAAGTGCTAACGTAGCCTACCTGTGGCCCTGAAAGGATGAAAAAAGGGGTATTAAAAAATCAGCTGAGACCACCGACAAGGTGCCTATGCTTATGCTACAAAGAACTGCTTATCTACCCAGTTGATTATTTTCTCCTACAAGTTTCCAGTATCATGAGTCCATCCAGCACTTTCCAATTTTCTCTCCTAGCATAAAAAAATAATCTACTTGAGCTCACCTGCAGGTTAATAAATATTCCTACCAGTTTTCTTTAGTAAACAGATAGGCAGAAATCTGATGATAGTTTTCAACATCCAAAAGATGAGATAGCACTCTCATGTGCCAATCACCTTTTAAACCGAGTCTCAGTGTGTGTCATTGCATCATCCACCATTTGATTGAAATGTATATATTTGCAGTGAAGTCACTAATTTTTTCTAAACAAAGTTTTGCTAGAAATATTCATTTTTGAAACACATTTGTTTAAAATGTTCTACTGTGAGAAATGCAGCATCTTCCAAGGGATAGATTCTGAACGTGTCCTGCCCAGTCTAGTTTTAAAAGTTGCAGCCTTCGGTTAAGCTGGTACTGGTGTATGCTGATTTTTATTCTTTAAACAATAGAGACTATTGGTCATTTTGAGTTAAAGATTAAGAGATTTTATTTTCACTGATAGGGAATGCTTGAGAGCTATAATTAACATATACGTAGACATGAGAGGAGAAAATGTTAAATACAAAGAATTATAATCTCCAATCTTTAGCCTTCAAAGTTGGGTGAATCCCAAAGAAGATCCCTGACTAGTAAGGTAGATCACTGAATGGATATTTTGCTGCAAACAGCAAAAGCTTAGAGAGTCAAATTATCCCATGTGAAAAAGAAATAGGGAAACTAGGGATGTAGATAGAAACCCCAGAGGATGTTCTTAGCCAAGAAGGGCTAAGTCTGCAACCAGAATAAGAGGATACAAAAGATGTAGCAAGGGCTTTTAAAGAATCAGATGTTGGGCAAAAAGAGAGTTTTAAAAGTGTTTTTAAGTTTGTTTTTTTTTTTCTATATGTCCTCTAACCCTCTCCTCCATTCTCTTGCATATTCAGAAAAATCTTGACTCCCTGTCACAATGTTATTTTAAAATTTTATTTTACTTGTTATAAGGGTGTAATGTTTTTTCTCCTCTTATTGACTAAGTTATTATTTAGAGACAATAAAACTAATTTTAAGTGTTGGGGAAATGGTGGTGAATAAATGCTTTACACTTCTTTGCTTCCACCTGGGATGAGTCCAAAGAGCCACACCGGCTCTGGAGTTCCCCATGGATCAACCCAAGCACTGTGACTGAATTGCAGTTCAACTTCTTTTCCCTGCCCAATCCTGCTTCCTTCATAGCCATGCAGGTGTGGCCCAGTGTGTGCTCTCAATAAACTTCCCGTACAGAAATCTCTACTTCATTTTGTTTCCAGGAATCCTGGCCTGAGGAGTTGGCATTAGCAAAGGTTCTAGGGAGCTGACTCTAAAGTGAGAATTGGAGGCTTGTCTCACCTGCCAGCCAGATAATAATGAAGATCCCATCTCTGATGGTGAACAGAACACCGGTAGCCCTTGAAATTCTCTAGTAAGGCGAGTGTGAAACCCTCTGATGGTAAACGGGCATGGATGCCTGCAGGAGGAATGTAATGGATATCCCAAGCATTTGGAAGATGCAGCAGAAAGTAGTATTTTTAAGAATGATGGAATTAGATGGTTGTTGTTAGGAGCTATCAGATGCTCTAGGGGAAGAAATGGAAGGCTGAAGGTTAATAATCACCAACTTAAGATGAAAGATGAAAGTCAGAGAGTTGTTTCTTTGGCTGCCTATAAAGAGATCCCCATCACCTACAACCAAAGGGCAGGAAAAAAAGGAAGATCAGGCCCAGAACTTATTCATAAGGCCATAAACCTCTAGAGAGGTTTGCCTTCTCAACTCTGGCAAGCTTGCTCCACCACGATTAGGCACTGGTAGGTAAATAATGGAGTCTTGAGATCTAAGATGGGGACATCTTAGTTTATGACTTTGAAATCTCTAAAATTTCAGATCTCCCTGAGCCCTCTGAACCTACAGGAAGCATCTCAGTCTCTTGCTTAAATGTTAGTATGCCCTCTTGACCCTTGCTTGTAGGACATGCAGAGGTCTCTGCCTTGAAAGACATGATGCTCTGCCCTATAGAATGCACCCTTATTTCCCTACCTGGCCACTGGACCCACAGTTTGAGTCAAATATCAGCATAACCCAGTTGAGGCAATGTTGGGCTTGCTAAAGAAGGAAAAGGAACACACTCCAAAGAAGCTTTGGCATCTAGGCAACATATACCAGAGAAAGAGGAGAGAACATTTTGGGTGGGGGATTAAGGAGACAGGCATAAAGTCGAATAACAAAGAGTTCTCCCATAATAGGAGACTGAATATTTTGGCAGAGACCTCATGACACAGTGTTAATAAGCTATCAGGATGGTCTTGGATGTCGGGAGAAAGTGATCACCTAAGCTACATGCTGGAGGAAGAGCTAAGTCTTAGTTTTCTCAGGCTACACAGACTGCTGGAACAAAAGAAATTTATTTCTCACAGTTCTGGAAGCTGGAAAGTCTAAAATTAAGGTGCGTACAGATTCATTTCTTGGTGAGGACCCTCTTCCTGGCTTGTGGACAACTATCTTCTTGCCTTACCCTCACATGGCCCCAACTCCTAATAACATCACATTGAGAGTTAAAGGCATCAACATATGAATTGGGGGGGGGCATGCATTCAATTCATAACAGTAACCAAATGTTCAAATGGGGTGGAGGGAATGCTGTAACTTCTATTACTAGGAAAGGCTGAAAAACCCACAAACCAACTATGTTCCGTGGGAGTGCCCAAAGGACACTCCATTTATCAAAGCAAAAAGGAACATGTTAGTGAGAGTTAGCAGGTGTCACTGAGAAGCTCTGTGGCGGTTGTCCACCATTGACTAGGATCATTGTAGAAAATGCTGATTCGGAACAGAGGTCCCTGAAAGGAATAAGGATCATGAGGTAATAGAGTCCAGGTGGTAGACCTTAACCATCAGAACTCAGGTGGGAACAATTACCATAATGCATAGCAAGGTCTGAGGAGCAGCCTGTGATCCTGACCCATAGAGAGCTATTGAAAAAATAGAACACAATGTTCTGAGACCCAAAAAAAGTGTAGAAGCCAATAGGAATGTTGCTTAATATATACAATAAAAAAAGTTTGAAGATGGACAATGAAGAGGTTAACCACAGCCTCCCCAGTAAAATGTCACATTCTCAGATCCAGTTTCCAGACATGATCAAACTCTATGACTGAAATCCACTGACTGAAGAAGAGGCATCAAGTCCCCATGAGGAAGGATTCTACAACATGAACAGAGGTGTAGATGTTAGTGATACCCCCAGTGCTTTTCTAAAGAAACTCACAACTGTCTGCCTGTCAACTATGTGTTGGGAGAGAAGAATAGGGATTTTAGCTCTAGAATAAAGGGACTGAATCAAATACCAATAATCCAGGTCTCCAAATGTCATCATGGTGCCTCTGTTAAACAGGAGTAATTGGACTTGGTAATAAATTAAGTCCTGGCCAAGGTCTAGCTCACATTGTGCCTACTAGGTCCACAGACTCACTAAGTATTTTTTCCCCCTGTCCTCCACCCCCACCATCTCCCTGAGGCTCTGGACAAATAGAGTTAAGGGTGGTCTTTTGAAAGGGCAACTACAGGTCAGCTTAGACAAGATACCCTGTGCCATTCTCCATGAGGACACGGTACATACCCCCACACCAGTGAAAACTATTCTGTTCCCAAATGGTAGGATGCATGGGTACTGGAACCAAAGGATAGTGGCACTGTCACTCCCAGTGAGACAGTTGGGGAATATGTGCTTCTCATTCCCTAAAATTTCATCTCTGTGGGCCTAGGCCAATTGGAGATGATTTTGCCTTTCCTCCTGGGAGGAATGAGGGGCAGTTGACAATGTCTACAGACATTTTTAGTTGTCACAACTGGAAGACACTACTGGTAAGTAGTTATTAGAGGCCAGGGATTCTGCTAAACCTCCTGCAATGTACCAAAAGTTTCTTAAAACAAAGAATTATCTGGCTCAAAATGTCAGTGGAGGAAAGGTTGAGAACTCTGATCTGCACATCCTGGTTCCCAAAGAAGAAATTGCTCCCACCATGGGAGAGAGTTAGAGTTCCACTGAACCTCAAGCTATGGTTGCCACACAATCACGTCAGGATCCCATGCCCAAAGTACAACATACAAAGGAAAAAATGTCGTCTGGTGTAACTGACCCTGATCAGCTGGAAAAGTCTACTGTTCTGTCTCAGGACAAAGAGGTCTTTGTTTGGTCTAGGTTTATCTTTGATCTCTTGGTGGTATCTTTGGTACTACCCTGACCAATTTTGATGACAAATGAAAAAATGCAGTAGCCATGGCCTGATAAGGACGTGGTGACCAGGGCCTTAGGTCTGGATCACTTCACCAGGTATGCCACACAGAAGAGCAGAGGTGCCGTCCATTGGCATGGGGAATCTAAAGGAAGGAGATGATGAGTTTCTAAATCAGGTGGAGCAGCAGGGAATTGAATCTCTTCCACTAGCCTTCAACTTTTAAGCTTCCCCAGAAGATGAGACAAACCAGAATCCTGAGAAAGTTGTTTCCAGACAGCTTGAAATTACCAGAAGTATTAAATGGATCTGAGAGGAGAGTAGTGACCCTTTGATGTGCTATCCATAAAGATACCATAAAGGTATCTAATCTCCCAACTGATAGCACATCGGCTACTGAGGTCTCAACGCTGCATCTACCCCAGAACTGTCTTTTCACATTAATGTAGGGATGGGTGTACGACACCTGGAATGCTTACCTCCTTAGCAGACTGCTCTCAGGGTAAACTATGGTGCAGCTAAGGTCGTTTTCAATTGCTTTGCAATTCAACTTCTGTGCTTGATCCCGCTTTCCTTACATCTTAGAAGTGGTATTCCAAAGGGCACTCCTTAGTAAACCTCTGCTGAAAATTTCCAACTCAGTCCATCTGTATGTACACAATCTAAAATCTAAGTCAGAACTAATGACATGATTCTGCAAATTAGGATGAGGAAACATCGCCCTGAAAATGTACATGAAGGAGGTACATCTAGAAATAGTGTACTAGATGAAATGAAAGAGTTTTAAAATCATTTTCATTGTCAATAAAAGAAAACAGAGACTCCACATCACATGTCACAATACACTGGACAAAGGATGACTGAAATAAAAAAATGAAAATAGCAACAGCAAAATCAGCACTACCATTCACAGTATAAATTCAAATGCTTCATACTTACTTGGTGATAGCAATAAAGTCAAAAGCGTTGGAAGAAAACAAAGGTAAAAGAAGAGATAAAAGTTGTACGAGACAAGGCTAGATTCATGGACAAAATATGGAGGCTGAACTCCAAAAAAGAGAAACCATAAGTTAAAAAATATCTATTTCTGAAAAACTGGGATTAGAGGTTAACGAAAGAAGTTTCAAAAGAGGAGAAAATGTGACCCCAGAGATGAAAAGCATGTCACAGGAGGTCCAAGTAAATTAACTTAGAAAACCTTAGAGAATAAAGGAGGACCTAGTTCAAGGTGAAGCTGAATAAGCACATGAAAGCTGCAATCCATGTGGTCGTATGAGTTCAGTTAACTTTTTTGAAGTTTGAGAACAATGGAAGCTACCAGAGTTTATGAGGAAGGGACAGATATGAGCAGATTTTCCTTTAGGAAGATCTGTCTGGCTTTACAGTTACAGTGTGATCTGACTTTTTTTTTTTTTTTTTAGATTTTATTGAGGAAAATTTTAAACATGTACAAAAGTAAGTACAATAGAATAATGAGACCTCACATATCCTTCATTCAGCTTCATTAGTTATCAATGCATGGCCAATCTTGTCTCCCTTCTACTTTCACTGCTCAAACTCCCATATTATTTTTAGGTAATAAATATGCAAACTCAACGTTTGCAAAGATGAAGTAAAAGATACATTTCTATAGGTTCTTGTTAAAATGAAATTCATAACATTTCTTTAACTGTTTCACTACACAATGATAGCCTTAAAAGAATTATGTTTAAATATTTCATCTGTTGGGGCACCTGGGTGGCTCAGTTGGTGAAGTGTCCGACTTTGGGTCAGGTCATGATCTTGCAGTTCATGAGTTCCATCCCCGAGTCCAGCTCGATATGGACAGCTCAGAGCCTGGAGCCTGCTTAGGATTCTGGGACTCCCTTTCCATGTTCCTCCCCCGCACGCGCTCTCTCTCCCTCTCTCAAAACTAAATAAACATTAAATAAAATTGAAATATTTATCTGTTAGATTTTAAGGAAATATAAAATTTGAAAATGATGCATAAAGGTGTTCCTATGGTATGGATATTCTAGGATACTTGAAAAATATCATCACTTAAAATGTCAACATTAGGGATACCAATAAGCAAACTGGAGGCCCGCCATATGATACACTATTAAAAGTTTCCCTTTACATTAAGCAACATTGGGCATGGGGGGATCAGCTGCCCTGGGAACACTGCCTTAGACCAGAGCCTGCTCTCAAACACTCTGAGAACAAAGCAATACTTAGGGAGTGATAATGTGGTTTTCGGTCTTCAGGCCTCACAGCTGTCATGCATCAGAAACCTTGCCCTGAGGGGACAGGTGAGAGAAAGGTGTTTCCTAATGGAGCACTCAAATTCCAAGCAGGCTTCTACTTTAAAAACCTCATCTTGAGGAGTGCTGAATTTGATGAACTTCCTCCAAGATTTAAGAGTCACGAGATGAATTAATTTGAAATCAGACTCTGACTTAGCCTGTTGAGTTCTTCATATTGTGTCTCCGAGTTTGTGGTTTTTGCTTTTCATTGGAATTCATAGGGAAATTAAAAAATAATCATATTTCTGTGGCGATTCCAATTTCGTCCAGTTTAGCAAGTGAGGTACAGAGCCTAAGAATCTACATTTTAAGCCGTTTCCCTAGTTCTTTTGTATTCAAGGAGTGGTCCTTGGACAAACAGCCTGTTATCACTGGGCACCTTTGGTAACTGAGAATCTCAGGTTCCACCCTGAACTTTCTGAATGAGAATCTGCATTTTGGTAAAATCCCCAGGTATTTTGTACACACATTAAAACTGACAGGTGCTGATCTATGGAGTCCACTAGATACCCACGTTTGTTCACCAGATGATGGAAGTTCAGGGAATGATGGGCAATAAGACAACCCTTTCTGTTATGATTTGGTTACATGTGCCTCCAACGTATTTGGTCTGTTAGCCGATACATAATTAACCCATTTGGTCTGATAACCCATGCATAATTAAATTTTGGGAATTGTTTATCAATAAAAAAGAAGTCTTAGCCCTAGAATGAACCCATGTCTTAACCACAGAAGCAGCAACTATTGTGTGAAGTTCTTCTCTATAGGATATTTATCACCATGTATAGTATGGAACACATCAAGATTTCCACAGAACCACTCAAGTGAACTGAAGTGGAGAAGCTCAGTCAGAGAACTGACAAAACCTACCAGGACATAACTCAAAGCAACATGTCTTAGCTTTGCTGTATCTGGCAGTAGTAGCAGCAACAAAATAAAACTAGTCACAGGCTCTTTATTCCACGCAAATGTAAAAAAGATCAGGAAGCCAAGAGCAACAGACTTTGAATTTTCAGCAATAAACCCTTGCATGGTCTATTCATGTTTATACACTGTTAAAAGGACTATTTGTCATGCATCCCCAAAACAATAGCAATACAATAAGCCCCATTGTTTATTACCAAAAAAAACCACAAAGAACAAAAACACACAATAAAAACCAAGAAGCGATACAGAGAGTGTGATGGAATCAACTTTTTGACATTAAAAGAGGAACAAAGTATTCTAAGAGGCACAAAATACTGTAACTGCATGATGAAATCCTGGAATCTTTTAAAAGAATAGTGAGCACACTCAGTCTAGATCTGATTGTAATATCATAGCATTTGACAAATCACAGCTGGGACCCTACTAGAAGGATGACGAGAGAGGCTGAGAATCAAACTGCTTAAAGGTTTTGGTGGTACCATGAAAGGATTTGAAGATGCATGTCAGTTGATCTGGAAGTAAATCTTAATCTTTTCATATACGAGGCCATGTTTTTATGTCCACATCTCTTAATTACTGATGTCACATAATTTATTCATGCAGAGGTGATTTAATGTTGGTTTGGTGTCTACCCCACACTAAGGAATATATATTCCCTAAAGGCAGAGGCCATCAGTGGTCCATTCCCTTGCTGTTTTATGAGACCAAATTCACTTTAAGCTCGTGAATAAGATGCTTTCCTCTGTGTGGCTGGGTTTATAGCAGTTACTGAGAGAGACCAGAGAGACTAGAAGGACAGATAGAGGTACAGCAGGGCTGGTCGGGGGATGGTGAGTGCCATCCCCAGTGTGCATCACCTATTTTCACACATCTATTAATCATGAGCAAGAAGAGGCTTTCGATAAGTCAGTACTGCAGGAAACATGTTTGCTTGATGACAAATGGATCATCAACATCTCATAGTAGAATGAGAGTTATAATACCAAAAGAGTTTCATGTTATTTAAAGATAAAGTCTGGGGCACCTTGGTGTCTGACTCTTGGTTTCAGCTCAGGTCATGATCTCTTGGTTTGTGAGTCTGAGCCCCGTGACAGGCTCCACGCTGACAGCGTAGAGCCTGCTTGGGATTCTCTCACTCTTCCTCTCTCTCTCTGCCCCTCCTCTACTCACACTCTCTCTTTCAAAAGAAATAAACTGTAGGGGCGCCTGGGTGGCTCAGTCGGTTAAGCGTCTGACTTTGGCTCAGGTCATGATCTCACTCAGGCTCTGTGTTGACAGCTCAGAGCCTGGAGCCTGCTTCGGATTCTGTGCCTCCCTCTCTCTGTGCACCTCCCCTGCTCTCAATTTGTCTCTCTTTCTCTCAAAAATAAACATTAAAATTGCATTTAAGAGTTCAAGCCCCGCATGGGGTTCTGTGCTGACAGCTCAGAGCCTGGAGCCTGCTTCGGATTCTGTGTCTCCCTCTCTCTCTCTGCCCCTCCCCTGCTCATGCTCTGTCTCTATCTCAAAAATAAATAAAAACATTAAAAAAAAATTAAAAAAAAAAGAAATAGACTGTAAAAAAAGATAAAGTTTAACTTGTGACAAGTTTGCTGTTTCTTTTTAATAGGAAAATAAGTTAGAGCAGTACACATGATCATGGATTTAATGCAGTTTTCAGTCAGAAACTAATGCTGGATTTATTATTATTAGTTATTATTATTATTAAAGTATTAATAATAGCTTCAGGTAGATTACTGTCTGCAGTGCTATCAGACATGATGTGTTATGATACCAAATTGCCACAGCTTATAGAAGAGCTTGGATGTATTTAGTAAAACAAAGTCCCCCAAATACATTTCTTGTCAGCTAATCCTGCTTCACATAATAACTGCACCGTATAAAGAGAAATACACACACACAGGGACATGCATGCATACAAATATGCATGCATACATATGTTCTGGAGTATATATTTGCCCAAGAAAATACCCAGGAGGACAAAAGTCAAACATGAAGCTACCACAGTGGTTTTCCAATCTGGATGCACATCCAAATCACCCAGGGAGCTTTAAAAATTACTGATGCCTGGCCCCACTGCCATCCTAGAGAGCTGATTTCATTGGTCTAGAGTACAATCTAGGCTTTGGGACTTTTTTTCAAAGCTTCCCAGGGATTGAAAAATACACCTAAAACTTAGCAGCTATGGAGATAATATGATCACAAAGTGTTTTGATTTTTGTTCCTTTGAGCAAATACAGCTGTCAGCCTTCTGTTTCTCAGAAATTATATCCCTTTTTTCATGAAAGCTTTTTCTCCTTTAGGATTGATTTGAGTGGAAAAGGGGGGATGAAAATCACCATACAATGCAGGTGCATGAGTGATAGTGACTCTGTCCAGGTCATCACTGCACCCACAGTATCTCCAGATGCCTGTACATATTAGCCACTTAATAAATATTTAATGAATGAATCAATGTTGCTGTTACAGTTACTTTGGCTAAAATCTCGTCTCCAAAGATTCTCTATTTTTCACTGATTGTCCGCTCTCTATTCTTACTGTGTCTCTTGCTATGTGTCCCAGGCTCTGTCACTGTAACTGGAAAAGAGACTTTTGATGTGAGTATCTTCCCGCAAATTTTCCCCCACATCACTGGGATAAGGTCCTAATGCAGAGGACTGGGCCTTGTTCCATGGCTCCCTGTGTGAGAATGAAACAAATGGTCCAAAGGAGTCAATTTCAGTCCTCTAGTTTTGTATTTATATTTATTTGGTAGTGGAAATTGCATTTGGCAGTAATGTCTCTTCAACAGGGAGAATGCCTGGTTTTCAGTTTTTAAATCCCTATGAGAGACTGAAGAAGGCTGCCTGTGAAAATGTCACTGCATTATGCCATGTGAATGATTCAGATAGAGCTACCAAATTGCTAAGAGCCTAAGCAGTCTCTACAAACCACCGTCTTGGCTATGAGGTCACCAAACCCTTCTGAATTCCACAATACTCAGATCTAGAGTCACCAGCATTTAAAAACAGACAATAACAATTAACAAACTGTCTTTGTATGTTGAGGCTAATCATTAAGATTCAAAGTCCTAGTATATGATTTAATGACATATATGACTTTTTGAAAAAGAGCCCATATCCTTAATGTTTTAAACACCTAACGACGTAAAATCATGTTTTATCATTGCAGTAATTCTGATAGTCTATTTTAACCATTATGTGCATTGCATAAGTCAGATCATAATCTCAAATGGCTCCAACCTTTCATTGGTGTATCATAATCAGAATATAATTTACAATGCTTTACGTGTCTTGCAAGATCCTATAATCAGACACCTGACCACCTCGGCCACACTTCTCCTTGCTCAGATACTGTTAACTCTATCGGGTCCTCATAGAGGGCACAACCCTCATTGTGCCAACCAAGATTGTTCTTAAGGTTTTTGTACTTGTTGCTTACACTCCTAGAAGTCTGTTCTCTTGAATAGCCAAATTGTTTACTTCATTTAAGTCTCTTCTCAAATGTAACCTCATCATAGAGTCCTTCTCTACCCATGTGTGTAAATTAGTACCCATATCTGTTACTCTCTACCCCTACTTACCCTTTTCTTTGCTTATTTATAAACAACTTGATATCTGACATATTCACTATCAACTCTCACTCCAACACATATGCACGCACACTCACAAAAATGTCAACTCTAATTTTTTTTCCACTGTGGAATCCTGTGTACTTATAAAATTACTTATTGCGTGTACTCAATAAATATTGGTTAAATGCATGCACAAAATGACAGATCACTAGAGATGATTTTTTAAGATGTGAAGTTATGGAGCTGTTGGTATCCATGTTTCTTGACATTCGAAATTCATTAGATTTACAGTTTAAGAACTTGACAATTAGATCAATGAATATACAGCAGGCAGACTGAATGTCAAGTTGGTTTCCAGATAGTTTTTTATCCAGGTGATAAATCATTTTTGATGTAAATGCAATGAACTTATTTGGAAAAATCTACATACAGATGCATAAATAAGTAATTTTCATCTCTAGTGTTTGTAGTATCTGATTTAGAAATTATGGTTTAAGGTCATAAAATATGGGAATCTTCAATTGCATTCAGTATTTTATTTGCATTATCAGAATGTGTCACAACTTAAAATACAGAGTGAGATATTTACTTCAGAAAAATCATGTTATGTCCTGAGGAAATTCATGCTGTAAAATTTTAGCAAGAGTTAATTAATGGTGGTCATTTCATAACATATATAAAGATTGAATCACTACGGTGTATATCCAAAACTAATACAATATTCTATGTCAACTATCATTCAATACTAAAAATAAAAAGTAAATGAATGAAAGACTTGAAGAATTGGGGGATAGAAAAAGATTTCAGATAAATGCCTTTCAGGTAGATTAAAATCTGTTTGTGGATGTAATACATGCATAGGCACAAGATATTACAATTCAAGGTAGAAAGTGACAAGTCAATGGTAGATAAAGCAAGTTAAACTCTGAGCAGAGAAGACATTCTGCAGTCATAAAAAACTTTATGGAGGAGTTAGGGTAGTGTCTACACTAGCAATGAAATATCAACACTGTTCTAAATTACCCAAAATGAATGCCGAGAAATTAACAGCATGATAACTGCCCAAAACTAAAATAGTTAGAAAAAAAAGAATGAATAATATGAATAAAGCTTTCTAACCCAGCCAGGATCATATGTAAAACTCCAGGTGATTAATTGACTACCACAAAAGACAATAATTCCTATTTACTCTAGACATAAAAAGTTACTGCTCACACAGCTTCTTCCCTTTTGAAGGGGAACACATTCCTTTAATGTTTTAAATGCCTGCTGAGTTGACTATAACTCACAGGTATCAACCATGTTTCCCTTTCTAATGAACCTGGAAAAGTGATGACATATCAGAATAATGTGAACAAACTGCCCTTTTAATGCTTACAATAGTGAATGGCCCTGAGTAAATTTGCATTCCGGATCAAACTGAAAAGAAAACTATTTAAAAATTGCTTGGGTCAGTGACAGGACTAGAACTTCAGATTCCATTCTTGTTATTCAAAGAATCTGAAAGTCTGTTAGTCTCAGGCTGTGTTACGTTGCTATCGTTTTATTAAAACCCCTAATGATTATATTAATAGGACAGTTTTCTTTAGGCAATGATTTAATATCTATATACACACCCCAATCTATCTGATGCACTATTTCTACACGATTTTGTTGTTTTCACCTAATTTAGAAGTATTTCTTTCCTTGTGCCCACTCCAATCCTTCAGCTCCAATCACTGCCTCACACATGCACCTGTACATCACAGCAACAGATGAGCAAATACAAGTGTTTTATTTTCTTTATAAAGGGAATTAGCATGAGGTTAAGTCTCAGGTACTCATTACCAGAGGGACAATTATGTTAGACACTCAACGTAACACTTCTCATGGAAATGAGAAAAAACATGAAATTGTTAGAAGTGGTCTATGTGTACTTCCCTTCAAGCTGCAAAAAGTATTTGTCTACAATAAACTCCAAATCAATGATTTTTACCTTAAAGCCATGTAATCGTATTCTCTTGTCTTCCGCTTACTGTCTCACACAAAACTTTGTAACAATCCTGATATTCCAAGCCACAGAAAATTAGAGACAATAAACAAGAACAATCAAGAGAAGGTAAAAGTCTACCAAAGAAACATTAAATCAAATGGAAAAATTCTCAATTAAAAGAGAAAGGGGGGTTCTGGTTCAAGATTGGCGAAGTAGGAAGATCTTGAACTCACCTCTTCCCACAGACATGCTGAGTCTACAGCTATGTATGAAACAGTGGAAAAAAACAAACAAACAAAAAAACAAAGCAAAAACATAAAACAAAAAACAAAACAAAACAAAAAAAAACCAAAACAACTAAAGGCCAGCTGAGCATAGACTACAAATTGAGCAAAGAAGAAAAAAATAACAACAAACACATCCACTGAGTAGGAAAGGCTGGGATATAATCTTGCCATAAACCCAGCCTCTGGTGACCCACAATCAGGAGGGATCTCAGAACTCAGAGCTTCTCCTTGAGTGAAGTGTTTGAACCCCACAACGGGAGCCCACAATTTTAAGACCGGCGTGTGACACACGACCTCCCAAAACACCTAGCTTTGAAAACCAACTTCAAGAGTCCCCCAAGGTTGTGAGGAGCTGAGAAACATCTCTCAAAAAGCTCACACCTGTGGACTTACCTGGACCGGGGCCCAGCGCAAAGGCAGCTGATTGTGAGTGAAGGAGGCTCTTTTGCTTATATTATATTGTTGGCCTGATGGGCATAATTTAACACTCACATCCAGGAACCCGCACAGCTGGGTGGGGATATAGCCTGGTAAACCACAGTCTCCTGGAAGGGAGCGCTTACCTGCTCTGGTGCCGCCTGGGAGGATACCTCTTGATGGCCTCGCTCTGAAGGCCTGGGGAGCTTGTGTCTGGGGTCCCATTGCACTGAAACAATTGGAGAAAAAGTTCTGATAGGCTACAGCCCCCTGGGGCATTGCACCACAGCTGACTGAAATACTCCCCAGTCTTTCCGTGAAAGAGGCCTATTTGCTTATCCAGAGGCCTCGGCCTGAGGGCCAGGCTTCTGGCTCAGTATCCATCTAGAAGCTGCTTTGAGGGAACAGAGGCTGGTGGATGACATCTTTGTTCTCTCCCTCTGCCTAGCTCCAGGTTGCCCGTGGCTCCTAAAGACGAGTTTAAACCTTGCCTGGTGCCCCGAGTTTTGTGGCTGCTGCTAGGGACACTTCTACTGTGGCTTGGCTGTAGGGGTAACATTTCAAGTGCAAACTTGGCAATGGTTGCCAGGGCACAGCAGATGGAGCCCTTGATCAATTATTCTCCCAGCTGTTGGAGGTCTGGGAAGTACATTCTCATGGCGGCCACATGGGTGCACTTCAGACCACATTGTTGATCTGATACCAGTGAAGAAAGAGGGGGAAGGGGAAAGGATCAGGTGGTAACAGCCTCAAACTACCGTGCAACTCTGAGAAACTCCCACTAACCTGATTGAGACATTCTGAGGAAAGATTACGTGATGGAGGAACGAAATGACCCTCACGACGCACAAATGACACAGTTCTTGTCTTCCCACTGTTCTTAGTCATTGGAAGTAGCCCAGGAAGAAAGCAGCTTTGGCATAAACACTATATCAGATTCTAAAGGTGCAGCACCTGGGGGCCATCAGCTACTTACATTCTTTGGAAAAAGTTCTCTCGAAGAAAATCTGAGTGGTGCACTTTCATGGTTGCCTCAAAATTTCATGGGCAAAAATCATGTGAAAATGATGTGTCTAGTAAATCTTTGATTTTACAAATTACACAATATAATAACGAAATGAAATGACTTTGCAAGGTCACATCGTTAGTTGTGTCACAGTCAATGCTAAAACCAAAATGTGTTTATCCTCTACACAGGATTATTCAGTTCCATGACGTAGCAAATTACGTTTCTTTCTTTACTCCCACCACTAAAGTCTCCAAATGATTACAGGATGGAGAAAAATCCAAATATGACAATATGACTTGCATCCTAACTTAATCTTTCTTTCCTTTCTTTATAAATTTTGAAACTGTTAAATTCTCAGGGCCTTAAGATCAATACGTCAAGATGTTTTTTTTTCCACTAATTTATTTTGACTGAAAATGAACAGATAAAGCCAGAGGTGGAATTAATTTTTCTGACCTGGTCTGAATAGTGAGTGATTATACAGGATAGCCCAACTCGTCTATCAAGAGAGCATCAAAAGAAGCCACTTACTTCTTTGGATGCACTTCTTTTCATATATTTGAAGATGCTTCTGTTGACAAGATTACTTGTTATCTGTTAACAAAAGAGAGTAATAAAAATCACTCATCTATAGGCCATTAACCAGTACATAATCTTCAGGCCCCACTCATGGAATGTGAAATCGCGATTTTGTGAAAATAGTTTGCAGCATCTTATTATTTTTCCTTTTTAACATGGAAGACAACTAACTACAAAGAATGTTGAACCTTGCATAAAGAAAATTCGAAAATACAATTAAAAAAGGTGGATGTGGGTGCTGTTATTTCTGATATTGGGTGTTCTTAAGAAGTTATAAAACTAGGCTCTTTGTCCATATTTTCATCTTTTCCCTCTATTTGTTCAGTTGCTAACAGTGTGAATGCTGTTTATGAAATTGGCTTTATAATGTGTATTCTAGGGTAGTGTTTATAACTTATCACCAAAACATGAAATATCCTACCTCTTCTATGAAGTCTTTTATGACTGCATGCTCAGTCATGTCTTCTCCTTATTGCTTTCAGAAGAAAACAAGTCAGCATTGTAAACTAAAACTGATTAGCTATATTAGGGCACGTGGGTGGCTCAGTCAGTTAGGCGTCCGACTTTGGCTCAGGTCATGATCTCATGGTTTGTGAGTTCAAGTCCCACATAGGGCTCTCTGCTGTCAGCACAGAGCCTGCTTTGGGATCTTCTGTCTCCCTTTCTCTCTGCTCCTCCCCAGCTCCTGTGTGTGTGTGTGTGTGTGTGTGTGTGTGTGCACTCTCTTTCAAAACTAAATAAACTTTTTAAAAAATATTTTAAAAAAATGATTAACTATATCAAAAGAGCCAATTTTACAAGAGGACTTATAGATTGTAAGAATAATATATAATATTTTTTCTGATGTCAGAGTTTTGGCTTTATAATCTATATCATTAGACAGTAAGTATTAATTAAATTATTGGGAACTGTGCTACATATAATGGTTTTACTGAAGAAATGTAAGACTTTCTTTGGATTTACTAAGGGTTTTATCACCAGAATCTCAGATGTAAAGTGGGCCTGGAGACTATCCAATCCAACTTCTTCCCTGTGCATCCTGCTAGAAAATAGCCAATAAATTAGCAATGACTTGAGTCAGGAACAACTCTAACTGTTAGAGAGTGTCTTCCTTGTATAGGCTATGCTCATCTCCTCTGATGCCTCTTGTCCCCATGCCCTAGCCACCCATGCTACTGTGGCTTTAAATTCTGGATTTCATTAAAGAGCCTTGTCTAAAGGAAGCATATTTGGGACAGTAGATAGAAGTTTTTATTTCCTTGACTGCTTTAAAAAACAAGTTTCTTGATGAGCATCAAAGGACAGGAAGAAATTTAGCATCTTCAAATCCTGTGGACTCCAGAATTAAATCTCTGGGGAAATTATGGGAGAAAGGATAGAAAGGGATGAGTTTTAAAAAGAATAGAATCTGATAATTAGATTTAATTGGGTCACCTCCTTACTATCATAATAATCTCATCTCTCAGTGTTATTACACATAGCAGGTGAAATCATGAGAACGCTTTTGTAGTGAACAAACTGAAAGTAAAAAAAAGTGATAAATTTTAAAGAAAGTAAAAGATCATTGTAGCCAGTTTGAAAATTACTTTATATTTTTGCATATATGCATCCTAGCTTCCATTATGTAAAAATTAGAATTATATAGATCCTTGATAAATGTGAATGGGATTTTGCAACTCTAAGCAGAAGATAAAACTAAAGCTGTGATTTACCCTTTTAAATCTGAATGTTTAAATTATTTTAAATAAGAGTCATGTCCAAGTTCTACAGAAATTAAATTTACACTAGCATACAGGTAATCTAAGATTCACTGTCAGCCATGGTCTAATAATATCCCTTTAAAATTTGACCATTTAAAATTCTATGAAGTTGAATATATGTGGTTCCAATTACATAGAAACCTATGGTGAAGTTAGAAACATCATCTGCAGATGTCTTTATGCACAAAGGGACAATACAGTAATTTACCAAGGGTATGATATACATGCAGTTCTAGATTTTTATTTTTTTATTGTATTACCTTTTGGTAATGGTATTTTAAACCAGTTTTTGTGATTTTATTATTATTTAACACTTAAACTTAATTAACTCTTAAAATTCATTAAGGTCCACAACAAAGGGAAAGATGTTCTTCTAGAGGTATTGTGATTGTATATAAGTTTCTCAAATCTCACCAGAACAGCAAAATAAATAAATAAATAAATAAATAAATAAATAAAAACAAACAAAAAAAAGAATAAATGCTCAGATGAAGCAAAAATTATTTCCTATATTATTGTTCTAGCTTTCTACTCCATATACGCTAGGTTATTCCATTAAAATAGTAGAATTTGTACAAAATAAAGTAAAAAGCTTATTAGGCTGGAGATTGAAAATTTCTAATACATTCAGTCCTATAGTTGTGTATAACATTTCCTATTTTTATTTTGCTAGATTTCTCCTTCATTTGTTTTGGAAGTAATATCCAGATTTATTTTAGGAATCTGGCTTCCTCATTCTTGTGGCTTTAACAGGGGTCCCAATTACCGAACTCTGTTCTGAATTTTAAGAGTGAGAATTTAATTCAGGCTTGGCCAATAAAGTACCTTATCCTTCAAGTACATTATTGGCAGAGATCTGATAAAATCTTGAGTTTTTATATGAAAACACTGGGAAAGAGAAAATATTTCTCTTCTCTAGGATAGCTGCCTGGACTGAAGTAAGCTTGGATTTGTCAGAGGTCATGACTCCCAGGTAAGTTCCAAGTAAGTTCATCTGGAGAAGCAGGATCAAGAGGCCCACTTACAAGAAGAAGTCCAGGAGAGAGAGAGAGAGAGAGAGAGAGAGAGAGAGAGAGAGAGAGAGACCAACGAGTACCTGAGGACACTGCCTAAGAATGAGACTCCTTGATAAAAGCACCAATAAATCCCCCTTGTCTTGATTTCTCTATTTAGCAACTACAGAATCCTTACAAATACAAAGTGCAATAAAGTAATAGCTTGCAAAAGAAGAAGAAAGAACAGTAACTTATTCTACAGGAAAATATATATGGTAAGATTACAATGAATAAAATAGTGAAATGTGAAACTTTGTTAAAGAATCCACAAGTTAAACCAATGAGAAAATACTGTGTGGGAAGGATGTGTGTGTGTGTGTGTGTGTGTGTGTGTGTGTGTGTGTTTGCATATGTGTCAGGTGCATTAGACTGAGAGAGAGAGAGAGAGAAAGAGAGAGAGAGAGGGAGAGAGAGAGCGAGAGGTGAGTGGGAATTGATACATACCAACAATCAGTTGAATATTCACCAAATAGAGCTAAAGTGTCTGTCCACTTGGGGGATAAATCAAGCTCCACACTCCACAATATACTGTGTGCGTGTGTGTGTGTGTGTGTGTGTGTGTGTGTGTGGTGTAGTTACATGATATATGTATTCACATGCTAAAATTTCAGGCTAAAAAGTTACAATAAAAAGTGAAAATGGATAAAATATATAGGTGAATGTTTAATGGCTCTAGAGATGGCAAGGACATATTATTCTAAAAAGCAATGGAATTTTTTTAAAAAGCCAAAGCATTTCTACACACAAATATTGGAATATCCTATAAATCAGAAATCTGAAATCAAAAATAATAAATGTTGGGGCACCGGGGTGGCTTAGGTGGTTAAGCGTCCCAACCCTTGATTTTGGCTTAGGTCATGATCTCGCTGTTTGAGAGTTCAAGCCCCATGTCGGAATCCGTTTGACAGTGCGGAGCTTGCTTGGGATTCTCTCTTTCCGTCTCTTTCTGCCTCTCCTGCATTCTCTCCCTCTCTCTCAAAAGTAAATAAACTTTAAAACAACAACATGAACAATAATGATAAATGTTACTAACCAAGAGATAAGACAATTAACTAAAGAAACACAAATCACCAATAACTCTACATGAATGTTCAGTATCACCAATACTCAAAGAATGCCAATAAAATTACAAAAAATTAAAGATAGGAATAGATATCATGATGAGAGTATGGCAAGTTGGGAATTGTAATACATTTCTAGTAGAAATTTAATCTGATGCATCTTTTCTGCAAGAAAATCTGCCTGTTTCAGTAAAACTTCTTAGCCTTCATGGTCTTTTAATGACCTTTATAGGAAGCCTCTCAAAGCAGACTTTTCAGTTGTTTTTCTGCATATTTAAGAAAATAAAACACGGTAACAATATTAATTCTAAGACAGTCATTCAATTATGGTACATTCACAGAAAGGAAGATTTGGAAGCTCATTAATTTTTAAAGCATAGATAAATGTAATGGGCAAAATAAACACAGGACAGGGAAGAGAACCATATGTTATTACTTTTATTTCATATTAGAAAGAAAAAAAAGAAAGGAAAAGCGGGAAAAAAGGAGTCAGAGAAGGAAGGGAGGGTGGGAGGGCTTTCCGGAAGAAAAAAAAAATGAAAAATCACCAATTTTGGATATGTGAGATTATTATAAGAGATTCACTATACAGTTAGAACGCCTTGGAAAAGTTTCCTCAGGAAAGTTATTCTAATTTTATTATAACCTTTTTTTAAATATCAGGGATATAAATATAACTTCTGATTTGTCTAAGGATCTGTAGCATACTCAAGTATTCTCAGGCATTATTGGGAAAGTAGATTTTAAAACGTTTATAATCATTATTTTCATTTCAATTTCAGTTTTCCTTACATAAAAATGTCATTGAAATTAGGACTTTAAAACGGTGACTAACAGTGGTTGTGAGTCGCCTGGTTATGTTATAGTCTATTTATAAAAGAGAAAAGGATGAAAGAAAGTTCTCCAACCCAAACCACCAAGAAGGCAAATTTTCAAGGCTTTCAAGAAATAGTGAAGAGGAACAAATGTCTGAACAATTTAGTCATATTCTTCCATACTTTAAAATGAATTCATTTAATGTCCATTACATTTCCAGAGAGTATGGTTTGGCAAAAAAATAAGAAAGGGGCTTTCTTGCCTTCCAGATTTCTTGGATGTGAGTAGAAGCTACAAGCAGCTTTCTTGCTGCTGTTTTCACAGGATACTTTTCCTTCCTAAATACATAGTTTTTTTCTCCCAACCTTTATATTGTGAAACAGCTTGAATTAAACCAATATGAGCATCCAGATGAAATTTAAAATCACAAAACAAGTTATCTGCTAAAAGTATTTAAAATCTTTTTGCTGAGCACAAAATAAAGCCTGGCAAATTAAAGACAAATTCGACAAACCGTATTGTACTAGGCAGCCTTGAAGATAGCCCTTAATGATCCAGATCTCCTGGTATTCACAGCTTTGTGTAATACTTTCCCCTTGAGTAACTTGCTTCCAACCAATAAACTATGGTGATGTTGAGAGGAGGATATGGCTTCTGTGATTAGGTTACTTACAAAAGGTTGTGACCTCCATCTTGATAGATGACTGTTGCTTTTGTGGCTTGCATACTATAATGATGCAACTTGCTGTGTTGGAGAAATAGGACAGAATCCAGCCAGTGGACACGGAGGAAAGGAGGTCCTCAGTCCAGAACCCTGAGAGGACTTGAATGTTCCTGGCATCCACAGAGGAGCCTGAAATTTGTGGCTTCAGATAAGACAGCATACTCTGAGTCCTTGATGTCAGTCTTGTGATAAACAATGAAATAGAGGACCCAGCTGAACCATCTCCAGATTACTGACCCACAGAAATTGTGAAATAATGTGTGTTGTTTTAGTCTGCTAATTTGGGGGGGGGTGTTTTGTTAAGCAATAATAAATTATACACAAAATTCAACTTCATCATGATGAGTTTAAATACACAATTAGTGTAGTTAATACATTTATAGGGTTACCAAAGATGACAAGTTCCAGAAATACTGAATTCAATTGCTTCTATATACTTTATAAACACAGATTCTTTATTTTTTAAAAGTAAATTTTTTTAGCTTCATCTGTTACTGGTGAATTTGAAGAGGTAGAGAAAAGAAATTAAAGTTGAGTTTGAAGTTAGATTAGAAGTATTTCCTCCAGAATAAATATACTGCACTGTACATATCTAATGGAAATACTGTATTTGTCTAACCATAGTTAAGATGATAACCAAAATGTCCCACGGCCATACAGAACACCCTCATGCATGGAGTACATTGATTGATTGATTGATTGATTGATTGACTCATTCATTCATTCATTTTTCCCATAAATATTTATTAAGTAAATTCTTTCATCAGAAATTCATATAGATACATGAATCACAGTGGTAAGCAATATGCATTATTCTACTTCCCCCCAATTACAACCATTGAGGTTGACGGTCATTGCCAAAGTTGAACACTGGTTCCTGAAGTTGACATTCACTTCCATGCCACTGACGATTTGGACTGTGAGATTTGGTACTTAATGGTCTAGATTTTTACTTCTTAATAAAACTGAAGTTAGACATTCTTACATAATCCTTTTTTCACACTGTTTTTTTTAATAATATCTATCATGAAAGATTTAGAAGTTATGATAAATCATTCTTTAATTGCGGGGAACATATGTGCACATTTTTTATCACAGTAAGTTATACATAAAAATGTTGTGTTTTTTCATGCAAAGTAAAATTCAAATATGTTATCAAGTGTAAATAATCAGAGAAAGACTATAAGGTTTGTATGTTTAAGTAAAGTCTAGACTGTGAATTTTGAGTGAGTTCTAGAATTAAATTTGTCGATAAAACACAAAGTTTAGTCTTTTTCTAGATTTCCTCTAGATAATAATCATTCCAAGTTTTCTGACTATTGTCAATACCTATAGAAACTCCTTCTTTCTCCATTTAGTACATGGAATAAGTATACATATGCAAAAAGACAGATTTTGCATTTAGCCATCCCTTTTTGGTAGGTATCGGGGCTACTAGAGGTAATATAAGTTAATCTAACCCTTATTTTTTCTACATCATGCTACACGTAGGTGAGTTTCTTCAATATATCTACCTTATCCAATCCCCACAAGGAAATTATCCGAACTAACTAAGCTTAGTTAGTAAGAAACTTAGCTACACGTAGGTGAGTTTCTTCAATATATCTATCTTATCCAATCCCCACAAGGAAATTATCCGAACTAACTAAATTATCTGATTCTAACATCACATTCTTGGTTTCATTATGCAATTATTGGTAGGGCCATTTGGTAAGGCACAATCATGCAGACATCAAATTCTTCCATTTGTTTCTTAAAGGGAATGTTCTTCTACATGCAAAACATTCCAAAGGTAAAACATTGTTTCTTTTTTACAGAGGAGGCAATATTTTATTATAATTCCATGCAAACTGAGGAATTTTATATCAAATTCCTCATTTGCCTTAAAAATAGCTCACTAATAAATATACCAGAGGTAGTACTATATAACTCTTAAGTCTCTGTTTTAAAGCTTTCCTCAATTAATATTGTTTCAGTAAGGAATCATTTCAACATGTGCTATGTTCACAACTGGTGGTTCGGAGAGTGTTTTGTGGTATTACTGTGATTCACTGACAGAGCATGTGGTAATTTCAGAGAGCCTTTCCTCAATATTACTAACTCAATAGAAACTATTTCAGGGTAGGAAGGAGACAACAAGCCAGACCTAGACAACTGAACTCTATGGTTCCCTGGAGAGTGCATTGCTTTTAAAATTTGAACATGGCTTTGAAAAATGAGATCATGGGTGATCATTTCTAACAACACAGTTAAAACCAAATATGTTGGACATGATTTCCCATGTAAACATACAGGCTCTCTCTCCCTTTTCTAAAATTTCTTGTTTAAAATTTCTTGTTGCTTCCTTTTTATTATCTCCAGAATCCATATCACTATTGCTGCTGTTATTACTATTTCTACCAACAGCTAATATTTATTGGATGTTTGTGCATTCTAAATCTTGTATGTACTAAGTCTTTGATTTCTTAGAACAATCCCATCAAGGTAGTACAATTATTATCACCCCCCATTTTCTGGTTAAGGAAACAGGGATAAATAACTTATTCCATGTGACACACATCAGCTAAATATTGGAGCTAAGATTTAGTGAAGCTAGTCATGCTGTTAATAAATAACCACTACTTTATCCGAGGAGGCACTAAAAGCACCTAAACCTTCAGGTGAGTTTCAGGAGTAGTGATTCAGGAGTTTCACGTTGTGGTTGTTGCCAAACATACCAACACTTTCAGAGTGATCACTTGCCTCTTTTTACAATGTACATGCATCATACAGTTTCTCCTCTGGTAAAATGTCTGTAATTTCTTGATTATTGCTTCTCAATTGTGTTAACCTTTATGAGCACAAGGAGCATTTAATACAATAATTCATTCCAAGGCTAAGCATTTTATAAAGCTTATACAACCAAATGTATATGTATGAATATACTTCAATTTGGCATAGACAAGTACTCTACTAAATAAGTGTGTGTTAAGGCAAAAGAAAGATTTAAATATGTGGCCAGCTCCCATGTATTTTATTCAAATATGACAAATTAGTAATGAGTGCCATTGTCTTCGTCATGACTATTAGTTTTGGCGACTCGTGTTTCTGTAGCTAGAGCCGACCATGCCATCTGCTGTACAGAATGGTTTGCTGCCATCGACAGTGAGACAACAAATTCAGGAACCCAGAAACCCACAGTCTCCGAATTCAACGGATTTTACTCCTTAGATTTACTTGATGAGACTGGAAATCATAAAAGGATATTAAGAACTTCTTTCAGATAAAGAACAGAGGGTTACAGCCGTCCTTAACAATAAAAGCACCTGTTGCCATGATCTTAGGCATTAATTCCCCTTCTTCTTCTTCCCTCGTCCCCACCTCACATGGATCAAACGCCTCTATGGTATCATCTCAAAACCATGCCCACTGCTGAAGCACTGAAAGTATTTGCTCAGGGTGTCTTCCAGAAACACACCAAATGAAATGCTAAAAACACACCAAATGAAATGCTAAAAACAGTAGGAGTAAACTGAACAAAAAGAACATTTGGTCTTTCTAAGAGGAAAATCACAAAGGTAACTAAGCACTAAGGAAAACTCTTGTAAGCAGGTTGAGGAAACACAAATACAAATACTTAGTGACAGTGTCATTAGTATGTGTAAAAAATAAAACATTAAGGAATATTAAAAGCATATTCAACAAAATTACATGAACAGCCTCAGCTTGGATTCAAATCCATGTGTCTCCCCTAGCTACACACCTCAAAGCTCAATTTCACTCTGTTGTTCACATGGAGGTAATTGTGCTCATCTCGGAGGATCATCGCGGGGGTTAAACTAGAGAGTACACATAAAACAAAAAGGACAATTCTTAACACATAGTAAAGACTCACATGTTTGGCAATGAAAAAGCTATCTACCAGAAAGGAACACGATGGGTTGGAATGACAGCTCCACCAAGTTCTGTCTGACACAGTCCTCCACCATTGTAGGGTCTAATTCATTAGCTACAATTTAGTCCCGTAGCCACACCAAGCTTCAAAGAAAGCTGTGCCTTGTGACCAAGGTTTTGTTAGAAAAAGAAGAGAAGAACATATATTGGGATATAAAACTATTAGTCTCTGACTTAAAAGTGTTGCTATTTCGGTCTAAATTTGAACTGAGCCTGTAATGACATACTGAATATTCACCTGTATTTGGGTTCTTGATAATGACCAACTGCTGTATCATGAAATATACTCCTAAACTTTGCAACTCCTAATTCGTCTCTTCTACATAAATTACATATATAGCATGATTCATTTTTTTTATCATGTAGACGCAGTGTGTGTGTATGCACTAAAGTTATGTATATAAATGTAACAAGTATTTACAACAGTCTATTCGGATATGCAAGGGATATCACTTTGTACATTCTAAATTTCCCATATTCTCTATATTGTGGTGTTAAAACAGAGTTCATTTATTAGAGTGAATGGTTTCTATAATGCACGACGAAACCTGAAATTTGTCGCTCTGAACTGTGGGGTTTATTTTAAACCACCCACATTTAAGAAAAATACACATTAATCCTAATGAATAAATCAAATGCAGATGCCTATAGCTAGATCGTGAAATAGTTTGATTGCTAAGAATGGAAGGCTTTTTTCTTGTTATTTGTTTTATACATTGTTGCACATATCAGTGGCTTGCAAAGTGTACTTTTTGGTATCCTATGTTCACTTACCTACCACAAGGTCATGAAGTTGTTCTATGTTTCTTGCAAAAAAAATTACTTTTTATAAAAAATAAATGTATTTTTATAAAAAAAATACTTTTATTTACATTTTTAACTTTCACACTTGAAACATGGTATGCGGTAGAGATCCAAGGGTCTTTTTATTTTTTTTAATAGGTATCCGATTGTTTTAGGTCCACTTATGGAAAAGACCATCCTTTCCCCTCTAAACTACAATAGTGCTGTTGTCATACACCAAGAGCCTCGTCTGGACTAGTGCCCAACTATCTTTATTATTGTAGCTTCAGTATAAGTATGAAATCTTGTTATGTATGTTTTTCAAATTTGCTTTTCTTTTTAAAATTTTCTATTGCCTAATCTAAGTCACTTGTATTTCCACATGGTTTTTAGAGGTTTCTGTACTACCACAAAAAGAAAGCATTCTGAAATTTAAATCATTATTGCATTGAAGCTATCGATCAGTTTGGGAGAAGAACATTGAGTTTCCCAATCCATGAGCAAGAAAATCTCATTCTTTAGTTAGGCCTTTTAAAACCTAACACATTTCTCCGAGAAAAGATCTAACACACTTGATCTTAATAAGATTGTAAATGGTACTTAATAATTGTTTCCAGTTGTTTGTTCCTAGTACATAGAAACATTGATGATGCATTAAGTGACTTTTCTAAATTCATTTATTAACACTTTTATACATTCTTTTAAATTTCTAGACATACTTGTATCACCTGTGATAAATATAATTTTACTTCTTTCTGTCTAGTGTATTTATAAGCTTAATTACCTTCTCTTGTACTGCACTCACTAGGATCTTCCATACAAAATTGAAAAGTGATGAGAGTGGATAGCCTTATCTTTTCTCTAATCTTAAAGATAAAGCATTACATATTTCACCTTTTAGTATGATAGCTGTAGACTTTTTGGTAGATAATTCTTTTATGACATCAAGGGAGATCACTCCAATTCCTAATTTTTTTAGAATGTCTATCATAAATGGTTGCTGAATTTAATCAAATGCAGTTAGTGACTCTCGAGATGGTTATATGGTACTTGTCCCTTATTTAATGTGACAAATTACATTGGTTGCCTGGGGAACAATAATTAATTTCAAATTCCTGGAATAACTCCAACTTGGACATGGTGATATAGATATAGATATAGATATAGATACAGATACAGATATAGATATAGATATAGATATAGATATAGATATAGATATAGATATAGATATAGATATGATATAGATATAGATATGTGTGTGTGGTGTGTATTTATATACATACATATATATGACACTGATATAATTATGAATATTTTGTTCATAGTTTTTATATCTAGGTATATGAGACATGTAATAATTTTCCATTCTTGTAATGCTCATAGCACATATTCATATGATGATTACGCTGGTTTCAACAAATGACTTGAGAAGTATTTCTTCCTTTTCTATTCTCTAGAATAATTTGTATAAATGTTATATCATTTATTCCTTTAATATTTGGAGAAATATATCATAAAGACAATCTTTAACTGCAATTTTCTTTTTGGGGATGTTTTCAAGTATGATTTCAATTTCTTTCAGTTTCTAGATTGCAATTTTTATATTTAATCCTCAAGTCTAACTAAGGTAAAGAACAAGAGTATACAGTGAGTGTTGACAAGTGAAACTCAGGTAAATATAAGAACTCAGAACATGTAGGAAGGGTATCACTTCATACAGAAATTCAAGTTACTGATGTTAGAAAATATGGAAGGTTGATAAAGGGGATATCATGTCCCATTTGTAATAAACAGGAATTATATGTATAATTTTAAAAACTATATTATTGTTAAGAAACAGAAAACTTTATGAAATGTCAATGGATTTCAGAAGTTTGAGGAAACTGTTGATTTATTCTATCAGATTATTTTTCTATTTAAATATAATTATCTGAATTCACTTGTACTCAAAACTGTCAGTTATCTAGCTCCTTTCACCCCAAACATAAACAACCTACAACCTTTAGGAAGGCTGAATGAATTTCTTTGCATTTGGTTTTAATTATGTCCTCTGATCGGCTCATCCACGTTTAAACAGCAAGAATTTCTCTTTTGAGGGGCACCTGGGTTGCTCAGTCGGTTAAGCGTCCGTCTTCAGCCGTTAGTGAGATCAAGCCTCACATCAGGCTCTGCACACTGACAGCACGGAACCTGTTTGGGATTCTCTCTCTGCCCCTTCCCAGCTCATGCTTATGCTCTCTCTCAAAATAAGTAAATAAACATTAAAAAAATTCTCTTTTTAAACAATTCTAACTTGATATAAGGAATTTTTACTTGATATAAGGAATATTTACCACAAGTATACTTTATTTTTCTTTCAAAGTACTAATGTCTTTCTAATTTGAACTGACCTCAGAGAGGGAAAAAAACATATTCATTCTTTGTTTGAGTCCATAATTTTTACCAGAGTCATCCATGAAATAGTTCCTCATGCCACTGCACAAAATGATACATTTATATTAAATTACACAGTTTCCTTGTAGTTGGTGCTATTATTTTAACTATGACTTTCCTAAAGCAAAGTGAGAAAGCAAACAGTAAAAAAAAAATAGAGTATTTATATTGGTATCACTTTCCTAAATACATAATTAGCCCTTAGGAAAGTTGTTTTTTTCACTTTGAGAATTGCTTAGCATAGAAAATAGATTCTAAAATGTCTACGCTTGAGTTACTCATTTTTTCAACAATTTTTATTAAGCACCTACTATATATTATCACTGAGTTTAGTAGTGATGAGGTGAGGATTGGTAAATGTCTAAGGAATTACTCTCTCATACTAAAGTAACACTTAATTTACACAATATGATTTAACATGCAATTCATCAGTTTCTAGAAAGAGTTTTAAATTATGTACTTGACAAGCCAACCCATAAGAAGCCATAGGAGAATAATGTGTTAAAAATTACTTTTGCCTGATAGAATTTTTATGACATAATTGAAACATAATTATTTCATTAAGCATTTGATTAAATCATTAGGCAGACTTGTTTTTAATCTAATGTTCATCAGTAGTGTATTTCACAGATAAATTTTAATAAAGATAAATTCATCATCAGTTAAGCAAATAACATATTGCACTTAAATTAGAACTCTTAATTTTTGGAAAATGTTAATAAGTCATTATTAACTTTTAAAACATCGTTTAAAAGTTTAATATGTTTTTTTTGTACTTCAAAATCAGTATTCTGTCCTCTAAATTGGAAGCTATTTTATAGTAGGGATCTATCTTATTTCCTTTGAAACTCTGGCACCAGGCCAGAGGTTAGACACTTCAATAAATGTTAGTTGAATGAATCAAAAAATTTAATATAATTTCTTTTCTTTGTGGAACTGAATAACAAAAGTATCATTATTTTTGTGATGTCACCAATTTAACCCTAATGGTGAAAAAAAACCCACGTTCATGGAATATATTTAATTTTTTTTTAACGTTTATTTATTATTGAAAGACAGAGAGAGACAGAGTGTGAGCAGGGGAGGGGTAGAGGGAGAGGGAGAGGGAGACACAGAATCTGAAGCAGGCCCCAGGCTCTCAGCTGTCAGCACGGAGCCCAATGTGGGGCTCAAACTCACGAACCATGGGATCATGACATGAGCCGAAGTTGGGAAGTTGGACACTTAACCAACTGATCCACCCAGGCGCTGCAGAATATATTTTAAATAAACCAGATAACTTGGATACATTTGCACTGAATTTCAATGTAACTTTTTCCTATTGTGAAACCTGGAATTTCTCAATTCCTTCATCTTCTCCTTTCTGGTTATTCTTTTGATCAGAAGTTGAGATTCCTTCCCGTTTTAGCTACTGAACAAGGGGGCCTGGTTTAGGAAATATCTCATTGGAGTTAGCTCCAGGAAGCCAATTCTCTTCTGTTTGTCCAGTCATAAAACAAACAAGAAACAAAAACAAAAAACAAACAGTTTCACATAAAGCCAGACTTTACCATTTCTCACATGCCCTTCATTCATTCTAAACCAAGTTAACATCTTCAAATAAGAAAGCTGGGAATGGGTATACTACTCTTATTTTGTTCCAGTCAAGGTCATTTTAATTTCAAGGATTCATGAGTCACTTAAACAAAGATCATCTAAGGAAGTGTTGTGAAGTAAACCCAGACTCACAGACTTTGAGAAATGAACATAAGGAGAGTCTGGTCTCACAGAACCTGGAAAGCTGGAAGTGACTGAACTTTATCTCTGTCTCTCAGAGCTTACACGTCTCCTGTTTCTGCCTCTCTGCTTATGTGCTATATACTTGCCCGTTTTGGTCAGTAAAATGGCTTCCTCTGCTTACTTGTTACCCTTAAATAACTCAAAGCTTGTAGCTTTAACTGCAAAATATGTCATTTGGCTAGCATCCAATGTTGGTTGACTATAATCTATGTTCTTGAAGTTCTTAAAGGAAAACATCTGATTGGTTCAGTTCACCATATGAATCCCTCCTCTACCTATGGGTCGTGTGCCTATCCCAATGCAAGCAGCAATGTTCAGGGCTCTGGACTCATGTCACACCAGGGCAGCCAATTCCAGAAAGTCTGCATGGGGTAAATGCTCTGTAACAGGCCCTGAGTGAGGCAGGCATGTGCACTAACATGACTGGTACAACACTGCCATCAATTTAAAGAGAGCATTTGCCCTTGTTCACTGCATAATGGAATACGAGGCTATTTTCTTTCTTTTCTGGTTTTCTTTTATTGCTCTTTTTAGAAGCTTTTCAGGTTAGGCTAATTTAGCGCAACATTTAAATGCTTTTAAAATTGCTATCTTTGTTTCTATTGCTTGCCTAGACCACTTATTTTTCCTTAACTCATCTTTTTTCTCCACTTGAAAATATCAATAACCTACATAATGGTAACTTAAAAGTAGTTAAAACATAATTATAAAGCATCATTTTAAATGTATTATTTCTAAAGACTCAGTTTATACCTTCTCTGTGCTCTCATCCCCCATGTGGTGATATGGTGATACAGATGGAGGCGCAGAGCATACTAGGCAATAACGCAGGCTCAGGAGTTAGCTCAGTTAGTTTCTCAGTCTAGCTCCACCTCATCTGAGCATTAAGGTCTTGGGTCATGTGCTTAGTTCATGCAAATTTCTTAACACATATAGGTTGCTGTATATATTAGGCATAATAGGTGCTTAGTAAAGATCAACTATTACTATTATTACTATAGTACAATTACCATGATAGCTATCATTAAAACTACTATTACTACTAATCAATTATCTTGAAAGTATATTAGTTCCTTGGAGTTTGAAAATTAATTAAACATATTCAATCACATTTTTTGGCTTTTCTACCAAGAAGAATATATAACATCTAACATGAGCCTCATCAATAAACTTCTGTCACCTTTACTGAATATTGGTCCATTGAAAAAATTCTATCTGCTAAATCAAGATTCATCCAAAACCTTTGCTCTGTTTATCCTATGAAATGTGTCACTCGCAGGGCTACATCACTGCATTTGCCATCTACATCTTTGCTCCTAACGTTCTATTCTCATCTTGATTGGCAGTTCAGAATACATCTAGGTTTTTAAGGGATGGGATTAAATTATCTAGCATTTACCTTTTTATAAATTTATTTTCAATTAAATTATATTATTTTCAACTATCTTACATAAGAAGAATAAGAAATAATTGAATATATGACACTCCATTTAAATGAAAATTGTATGTTTTTATCAGTTAAATATTTTACCGTAGTCAGGGAAATGAAGCTTTTTGATGAGCCGATTTTCAGTATGAATTTTGCTATCATAGATCCGCATGTATCATAGGTTCTACATTTCTGCGTGTACCTAACATATTCTTAGGTGGAAAGAAAATACAGATGAAGGGAGGACACTGGACAATATTTAAAAAGAAAGCGCACCTCATTTTCTTTATAAAACCTTAGTTGTCTATTTTACAAAAACAGTATACATGAGTAAAATATGTGTCAAATATGCATATAAATTATGAATTCAGAATAATCTTTTCCATTGGGATAATTCACATCATGGCAACCCTTGATTTCCCTCAAATCTTGGTTTTATATAAATGTTTATATCACAAGTACAAATCAAGAGGAAGGTCTTTTTTGGATTAGTGTTGAATTTGAGGATACATGACAGCTAAATTGCTGGAAAAAAACACTCTTTGGTGCCTCCAATCTTATTTCCAAGAAGGGCATTCTTCATGCCTGTTCACTAAACTCTTTCCAGGAAGGGCTCTTTAAGCATGGCAGCTGGTTTGGAGCCATCATGACATTTAAATTCTTTAGCTAGTCATCCTTGGGAGGAGGATCATGAAACAGATGTACGGGAAACCTTATATTTACAAGTGATGATAGTAACTCAAGTAGAGATAATAGAGATGAGACTTCTCTTTCACTTTTATAAAAGCCTAATCTTATTAAGTGAAACATCATATTTTGCTCTACATAGATAAAATAAAATCACATCAATTATAAATATTTGAAACCAAACAGATGGTTTCTAAACCTCAGCTAAATTATCTTGTCATATGAGGATTTTGTTTGTTTTTTGGTTTTTGGTTGTTTTTTGTTTTTGTTGTTTTGTTTGTTTTGTTTTGTTTTTATTGGCCTCTTTTTTGGCTTCTCCAGTCAATGATAAATTGCATTCTGATAAACAGTAGTAGGTTTATAGTATGCTGTTCCAAGGTCACTGAATTAAATGTTTTTGACCAAAACTCCCCCCTCAAAATCCAGTTGTGTTGTTTTTGTTGCTGTTTCTAATTTCATAGTAGAAATAATGTTTTTTTTTTTTTTTTTGTAGGAAGTGAGTTATTTTAGGAACTAATTAATTATCTTAATGTCTCTAGGTTACTGTACATTTCATACTTCTGGAAGGAGTGTGATCTTTAGAATTTAAAGAGAGTAATAGTTACATCTATTATACTTTATGAAAGTAGAATTCAACAAAATGCAATGCATCTGCATTTACATTGCACTCAACTTATTTACAAAGAGAAGAACATTATATTTGTATTTGTAAACATACTGCCATACCCAATAGCTAGCACATTTCAGACACTTATCTTTCAGTAGGTAAGTGCTAGAGCCTATGCTGTCACTTAAAGTGTAACTCAGAGGACAAGAAACAGAGCTAAAAGAAAGGGGTAGATGGGGTATTTCCAGAGAGGAGGAATCGAGTTATTAATTGGCTAATTCATTCAGTGTGCCTTTGCAAAACACCCTGCTCAATCCTATTGGATACTGAAGTGAAAAAGGCAAGTAAAATGATGTACCTTCCTTTAAGTCATTTGAATGATAGGAGAGAGACTACTCATTTGCATGATTGGTATAAAGGAGTCTATAGAGATGAGTTATGAGGAACATTTTGAGTAATGAGCTATGCCGAAAATCGGCAGTCTCAGAGTCCCATGTTGTTGTTACGGTATGAGCTTCTCTGAAACCTCATCTCAGGAGCAAGGTTAAAAAGAATGCCAGATGGTGGGGTGACTTTTAAATTCCATCCCTGGGTCAAAGTTGATGACCAGATGTAATGGATCTGGAATAAGGAGTCTAAACCAGATGGAAAAGGATTTTTTTCACTGTTTATTTATTTATTTTGAGATGAGTATGTGCATGTGCGGGCTGGGGGCACAGAGAAAGGGAGAGAGGGAGAATCCCAAGCAGGTTCTGGGGCTGTCAGCACAGAGTCCAATGCAGGACTAGATCTCACATCCCTAAGATCATGAGCTAAGCCGAAATCCAGAGTTGGCCACTTAACCAACTGAGCCATCCAGGTGCCCTGGAAAGGAATTTTTAAACACACACATACGAACATATTTTTATTCTACATATTACAGGAAGGCTACAGTCCTGTTTTATCTTTAGTAAGTTACTATTTTGTGTCTATTTTGCAAATAGAGAATTTATAAGTTAAAGGTATTAACAGTGAGAGAGCTACCAGTTGTAGACTTACGTTGACAAAAAATATGGAACTCCATTTGTTTTTAAAACATTATATTAGCGGGATTATTAATCAAGTGGTAATAATAGTAACTCTTAATGTGTCAATATCAGTGACCTTGATTCAAAATCCTTATTATAGTATAAAAATATTCATACGGTTTTTCTTCCAAGTCCCCACCCCCTTTTGAGACACTTAGTCCTTGAATTGCTTTCAGTCTCCTATGTAGATTTCCCTTCCTTAGGTCTTACTTATTTTTCTCCCATTTCCTGTACAGTCTTCCAAATCAAAACCCTCTGTGATATCTATTGCCCTGAAGCACATGGTCTGGATATCTGAATAGCCCTCTGGAAATAAAATAATGAGATACTGAATCATTGAAAATACAAACACTTTTAATTCATTACCAGGATAATAAAAAAAGAAATTTTGGGGATGAATAAGAATAACAAATAAAAACAACAACAATAAAAACATTGAGGCAAAATGAAAATAAAAACCAAAATGAATAAATGTTAAAATTAGAATTTACATTATCAGATCTGCAATAAAAGAATTTCTACCAGATATACGTAAGGAAGAGGAAAAGAGACATAACACGCAGAAAGGAATAATGAGCAAAGAAATAAGTAAATATGTGAGTAAATTGCAATATGTGTTCTCTCTATATAGTAAAATATATAGGCTAACTGTATATTTAACAAAAACATAAGTAAAATTTTATATAATAATGGCATATAAATCAGGAAAGAGGAGATCAGAATTTATATGTTCTAAGTGCCTTGTATCATTTGGGAGGGGATTGAGATACAGAATAATTCTATAAATTGTTAATTATATCTAATAAAATTTCAAAATACTTCTATCCAGTGGGGAAAAATTAAAAGGAAAAGGCAATCTTCATGTCAAAAAAGTAAAATATAAGAAAAACAGAAACAGAAAAGTGACACATTAAAAGTATAAAATAAAAATGGTAGAAATGAGTCCAAATGTGTCAGCTATCACAATAGATGTGATAGGCCAAGTTTGTCAGAAGGCAGGTTGTCCAATAAGAGAATGAAATAAAATCCACTGAAGTGTTTACTACTTGTATAAGAATAATATGGGAGTGCAGAAACGTCTTCACTGGCAAAACTAGGAAGTGATTAGTCAACATTCTGAGGACAAGTGTCCACAAGTCAATGCCATGAAAATAATAGTGAAGATGGAGTGGAAGAGATCAGTATGAATGAGTAAAATCAGTGTGTGTATGCACTGTGAAACAAAAAACCAAATTCAATGACTATATCTTGTTCCAATACTGATTTAGATAAGCCAATTATAGATAAGCCAATTCTAAAAAGGGATATTTTAGTCAATAAGGGGAAATCTGAACAGGAGAATAGTGATGAAGTCAGTTTGAATTGGACAACGTAAATTTGGAGGCCTGTTACCAACGGTTCAGGGCTTGGTTCAGAAATGAAGATTACACATGTAGGGTGCCAGTCCTGCAAAATCACGGTCTGTATCTTCAGCGATAACCCAAGAAGTCAACTATTTCATGTAAACGGTGTGTACCTCTGGAACATTTTGTATGTTTCTTTGGCTATGCTGGTTTGCCATATCTCAATGAGATTATAAGCAGGTTATATATTTTTTTCTAAACTATATTATGAGCCTCCCTATAGTAGGAGCTCTAAAGCTACACCTGACAACTTTTATTGACCTTGAATAGCAATAATTCATTTAAATTATGAAGGTTTAATTCTATATGGGTTCTCAATTGATATCATAAAGTTAATTCTACTAATATGAAAATGAGAGAGTATTATATAATTTACTGCTACACAAAAATTGAGTATCCCAATGTGTTTCCTCCAGGATAGACCTATGCTAATGTCACACAGAATGGCTTGATTTTTCTAAGTGAACACTCCACCATTCACACATTGAGTCCTGAAGTGCTCCCTCCTTACCCACAGATTAAGTCAACAAGGTTCACAACATCTTTCCTCCCCAGTCCTTGTTCAGGGTGTATTTCTATGCTGCATTCCAGGAGTTAACCTACTCACCCTAAGTGTCACTAAACCTTGAATTTGGTCCCTGACTTTTCCTTGGGTTTAACATTTAACATTTTGAGAACTCATTTATGTCTCTGCCTAAGGCTACAACTTCATCTTACCCCTTGCCTTTGCTTCACTCCTGTCATGCAAAGCTCCATCCCAGTTATAGCCACCGTAAAGCTCAGGTCTAAGGGGAGGGCCCAAATGTCCAGTTGTCCAAGAGAAGAGTATGCATTCATTTCAAAAGAATGGGATTCTAAGCCTATTCCTTATTATGATAAGTCCTTCTGGCCATGTAATCATCATGCTTATATATCATGTCCAGACAGTCAAATATGTGCAATTGGGATTCAACAGCACTAATGTTGACCTGCAAGGGAAAATACAAATGAATACTAAGTGTGGAAGGTATGCTAGGCTGTTTGCTAATATCTTGCTTCTGTGTCTTTTTTCATAATGCATCCTATGTCTGCAAGCTTTCTGTGAGCGTCTGGACTGTGAAAGTGACACCTACATTCGTGTTCCAACAGTACCTTCTGTTATGACTCTCTTACATTTTTAACATTATCGTTGTTTTGTCTGTCACTGAACTAGATAGAAGCCTCTTATTCACCTTTCTTTTCTCATTGTCTATCATGGGATCAACACAAAATGTGTGTTCATTAAATATATATCACAAATATGAATACTAAATTGCTGAATAAATTATAAATAATATTTTATAGTCTGGATCCGTATCATTATGTAATACAGTTTTCTTTTTTACTTGTGCTGTGTTGACCCGGTTTTGAGTCCCTGACTAGAGTTCAATAAGTTCCTTTTCTTGAGAAGCTAATTAAGTACATACCCGACTACTTCCCTTGGTGAGCCCTCCCACTCTAAGCCCCTATGAATCAGCACTAATCATCCCAGCTCCAGGAAGACACAACTGAGACAGCCCCTGCGCCTTAGAGCCCGCCCAAGGATTCAGTTTAACCAATCTGCAGGGAACTTGAAAAACCTTGCTGTTCCCACCCTGCTTGCCGTACAAAAACTGCCTTTTAGAGTTCCAGCTTGCTGTTGCTCTTTCCCTGGGGGCAACTCCCTTTCAGCCTTGCCTGGCAGCCTTCTCTAGTTTGGCGCTGTAAGTAACAAATGGTCCTGCTTTTCATCCATCTGGGTGTTAGGGTGTTATGTTCTACCATCAAAAGAGTCTTCGAATCTTATGCAAGGCATGACAACCCCTACCTAAAGCTCTGTGCATCAAATAAAACTAATTTAACATTTGTATTCAGGACTCAAAATAAGGGTTCCTTGGAATTTGGGAACAAAAAAATATTTATAATCAAAAACCTTGAAATAACCGTCCTGGTGTGGACAAAGAAAATGTTGCCAGCCATCGTTTGTAACTAGCTTTTAAACTCCTAAAAAAGAAGCAATTATGCCTTCTTCCCCACCTATGTGACTCATATATATCTAGGTGCATAATTGGAACTTAAAGACAATTGTCAACTGACTGTGTTCAGGATTTACAGTAGTTCCCCTTATCCACAGTTTCAGTTACCCATTCAACC
This sequence comes from Puma concolor, assembly GCF_028749965.1. NCBI lineage: Eukaryota > Metazoa > Chordata > Mammalia > Carnivora > Felidae > Puma > Puma concolor. Next base: position 82,223,486 of record NC_141668.1, on the reverse strand, counting down.
ATGATCTGGAAACAGATGCTTCTCAATAGGAGCCTAACACAAGACCGACACCATTCACCTCATTCATCTCATCACGTAAGCTTTTCACATCATCTCACATCATTACAAGGAGAGGAAGAGTAAGTATTGTACAATAAGATATTTGAGAGAGACACACACATTCACATAACTTTTATTAGAGTATATTGTTATAAGTGTTCTATTTTATCGTTGTCATTAATCTCTTATTGTGTTTAATTTATAAATTAAACATGATCATAAGTATGTACTTATAGGAAAAAATACTATATATATATACAATAAAAGTACTATATATATACTATAAAATGCTATATATATACTATAAAAATACTATATATATACTATAAAATACTATATATGTACTATAAAATACTATATATAATAAAAATACTATATATGTACTACAAAATACTATATATACTATAAAATACTATATATATACTATATAAAAATACTATATATATACTATAAAAATACTATATATGTACTATATAAAAATACTATATATACATACTATATAAAAAATACTATATATATGTGTGTGTATATATATATATATATATATATATATATATATATATATATATACAGGGCTTATTACTATCCATAGATTCAGATATCCATTAGGGGGCTTGGGACATATCTCCCCATGGAAAAGGGAGATTACTGTATTATAGATCGTTTAAAAAATTTTTTAATGTTTATTTTTGAGAGAGAGAGAGACAGAGAGACAGAATGTGAGCAGGGGAAGGGCAGAGAGAGAGGGGGACACAGAATCCGAAGCAGGCTCCAGGGTCTGAGCCGTCAGCACAGAGCCCTATGCAGAGCTCGAACCCACGAAACGCGAGATCATGACCAGAGCCAAGTTGGATGCTTAACAGCTAAGCCACCCAGGCACCCCTCAGATTGGCCTTTCTCAGGAAATAATTCTCAGTGTTTCATTTTTTCTGTGTGAAGAATTTGGTGCAAGCTAATGATATTAATTTAAGGTGGACTTAAGAGACCAAATAAGTAAAATAGATCAATTAGCATCAAATATAATTGCATTAGAATACGACATAAATAGTATGTTATTTTAAACAAAGCTAGCTGCAGCTAGTGTTCCTTTTTGCAATTTCCAGCATCTGCTGAATTTACTCTATAGGTTGTATTGTCCTCACATTTTGGCAGAAACATAAGAGAGAACATATTTTCCTTACTGCCCCTCACACCCTTTGATTGGAAGGTTCCACTACTTTATTTGGACATTTTCCATTATACCTCTTATAGTATCCATATGCTAGCTTTTTATGCCTATTAATGTTTTCTTTACTCTGGGCACCCTTCCAAACATACTACTTTGAAATATGGAACTCCTTATTCAGTTATATAGCCAATATCTAAAAACCTCAACTAAGAAAAGATTTCCACCAGAATTTTTGAAGGTGCTGTTAAGATCAATCAAGGCAGCCACTCAATGAGTGTGGAAAAGACTCTTATAACAGCTCAGGAAACCACCTCATAAAGCCTCCACCAAGGGGAACATATCAGAAGACAGAGACTACAAACCACCATAAGGGGAAACCAGCCAAACTCAGCAGCAACAGATGGAGAAGAAAGCACTTATTGACTAACTTCCTTGTGATGCTGTATTTATGTTTCTACTTATTGGGTGCAGATTATATTTTCCTTCCAACAGTAAATGGTATTGATTTAATACATGTGACAGCTCTACACCACTGAAATGGAGGCATGGAATACAAATTTAAACCTCTTTTTCTAAGATACCGAAGACAACCCCTGGACTATTCAGACACTTTTGCTCAAGAAAGGCTCATGGCTAAGAGGAACTTGTATATTGTCTTTTGAAAAAAGTACAGACACGAAGCAAAAATACAGTTTGGACGGCAATAAGCAATGCTGCTTCTTTTCCAGATGTCTGCCTAATTTCCTTGCCAGAAATTTCAAAGGTTTGTATAAAATTTTCCTTAAAAAATGCTTACCAATACTCTGAAAGAAAAAAGCAAGGCACATAATGACTTCATCATCTCAGAGTGAATCATAATGAACAAGATACTACACCATTACTGAGAAAATACGAGTCTGGGGAAACCAGAGATCCAGGGCTCTCTGGCCATTGGCAAAACCATGCTGGCTAACATGAGCACAAGCTTTTGATACCATTGTGAATATACTCTGTTGTGATGATGACATTCCATGTCTAGCATTCAAGAGGTAAACATTTTAAAGTAACTAGTTATGCCACTTGAAAATCAAATCCCAGTGATACTGGCTCCAAGCCAAGGAGTTACTCCCAGATGCATAAGAAAGTGGTTGCGGCATATAATTAGGTTAATGCTGGACTAGACCCTCTTTTGATGAGTTGGCAACTCCCATGACTGCTTTGCTGTAAGTGGGCTGGTGCCTGAGAAGGAAATATACCTATGGGACTTAACAGGAGACAAGCACCAGAAAGTAATCTAAGGGCTGGGATTTCAACAAACCTTTCAAATAATGGAATCATAGAACAGAAAGGTCGTCTGTTCGGTTCCTGACACTACACGCGTTTTAAGTCTGAAAGATAAATTCTGGTCTACTTTTTCATTTAGAATTCCACAAAGGAGACTCCATCTTCCTTCGGGAAGGCTTTAAGGTCTAATATATCAAAAACTTCTTCCATATGACTCTTCAAAATCTCTTTGTTGTAGTTAAGTTCCAGTAAATTTCTTTCTCATATATCCTTTTGTATACATGTGTGATTCCTTTGTATTAATGCTTATAATGTCTGTACTTTTTTCTTTTTTTTTTTTTTAATTTTTTTTTTCAACGTTTATTTATTTTTGGGACAGAGAGAGACAGAGCATGAACGGGGGAGGGGCAGAGAGAGAGGAAGACACAGAATCGGAAACAGGCTCCAGGCTCTGAGCCATCAGCCCAGAGCCTGACGCGGGGCTCGAACTCACGGACCGCGAGATCGTGACCTGGCTGAAGTCGGACGCTTAACCGACTGCGCCACCCAGGCGCCCCTGTACTTTTTTTCATTAGAGCCACTTTTTACGCTCTGAAATGTTCACTTTTTGGTGGTTCAAAATCGATCATAATTCCATCAATTCCTAATTCTGATAACATAGGAAGTATTACACTCTGGTTCTTGGATTTCCTGCTAAAGTTCTTGTCTTTTTCAATAAAAAGCATATTCTGGCTTATTTGACACTTCGGCTAATTGAAAGTATCATGAGGGGAACTAAATACACATGTTACTCAATAGTAAAGGGTTAGGTAACTTAAAATCAAATATGGCTAGAAGTGTGAATTATAAAAAAAAAATCAACATATAGAATGAGTTTCTGGTATTCAAGAAGAAATGCTGATTTTTATGTAAAATAATAAAACATTATTATTCAATTATTAAACAGAAATGTATTTCCTAAAGACTTAATTTTTCATTGAAAACTAAATTTTTCAAAAATTTTAACTGCTATAATATGCCTGAGTTATACACTAATACTAAAATATGAAATATGAAGTTACTTTCAGGGTGCCTGAATGGCTCAGTGGTTTAAGCGTCTGACTCTTGATCTTGGCTCAGGTCATGATGTCACAGTTTGTGAGTTCGAGCCCCTGCATCCTGCTCTGTGCTGATGGCGACGAGCCTGCTTGGGATTCTGTCTCTCCTCCTCTCTGCCCCTGTCTCTCCTCCTCTTTGCCCCTCCCCTGCTTGTTCTCTCTCTCGCTCTCAAAATAAAAATAAATAAACTTAAAAAATATGCAGTTACTTTGAAACAGCACATTTAATAATATCCTTAAGATTTTTTTGTGCACTGTGGTATATAATTCAGGGAAATGTTTTTCAACAGCATGTTTTCCAGAAGGAATTTTAAACCAAGGAGTCATACGTGAGAAAATCTCAAGACTATATTGACTTGTAATGTTTAAAATGGTTGGCAGACTATAGCAATCATTTTGAACAGCTTTTTATTTAAAATGCTAGCCTTCACAGACAGAAAATTATGAGGAACTGTCCTCTTGAATCATCTTGTAATTTTATTATTCTGAACTTTTGATGAGAAAAACAAAATGTGCTATAGGTGCATACTTTTCTCTTGTACTTTCTTTGTTTCTTCAAACATTGTGTTCTTTATCATGTCAGGATCA